>NC_135713.1:130031058-131341891 GCF_964656455.1 Halichoerus grypus | reverse complement strand
GACTGAGCCCACTGACTCTACATTGATGCTGTCCTGTTCCTCTCTCAATAAGACTGTACTGGTTATGGAAAAAAATGATGTCATTAAGATCAATATTGGTGAGAATAATAATATTCCATATGGTATTGCAAAAAATAAATAAGGGGGTGGCTGGGTGGCTCAGTTGGTTAAGCGACAGACTCTTGATTTTGGCTCAGGTCATGATCTGGGGGTCATGAGATCGAGCCCCACATCAGGCTCTGCACTGGGGTGGAATCTGCTTAAGATTCTCTCTCGCTCTCCCTGTGCCCCTCCCCCCTCCCACTCATACGCAAGATTTCTCTCTCTCTCTCAAAAAGAAAAAAAAGAAAGAAAGAAGGACTACATAAAATATCTAAGTGTCTGACACAGTAGACAATCAAGAAAATATGATTTTTTTTTTTCCTATTTCCTTCCTGGGTAAAAAATGGACTTGGCAGTAAATTGCAATAGAACCAAAATCTTTCTATTAGTTCAGATGTCTTTGCAGCCATAGGAAGTCATGGTAATCATCTGCCTCCACATTTCCAAAATGAGATTCTTCCTTTGGGTCTTAAGAGGTTGCCAGGATCTCTATTAAGCCTGAGTTAATAAAGTTGAACAGATTTCTCGAATGCAGACCTTCACAAAGGTCTTTAAGGGACAGACCTTGTATGCAGCATTTCCTGACTTTCACAAAGGCTAGAGAAATCGTCCACAGAGCGCAGTTTAGGAAAACACTGACTGGCTCCATGCACATATTTTATAGATGAGAAAACTGAGCACAAAGGGGATAAAGTCACCTGGCCTGGAGCTTGTTGTTATAAAACCTACCATTACTATGAAACTGCTTGCCCCAACTTTCCCATCTGAGTGCCTATTCCTGCTATTTTCCTTAAAGATGAATCAATGAGTTAATGAGGGGTCAACAATAGGCTTCCCAGGTTGATAAGATGCCCCCGGTAGGCCTCAAGTTCCTTCCTGGGTCTGAAGGGCTCACATGTGATTTATGAGGACCGGCCTAGGAATCACTATGTTACATATCCCTACCAAGAAAAGGGAGACAGATCTTCCATTTTTTTCTAAAGTACAAACTATTACTATATTTATGGCTTTGCTTCCAGTCATCTGTGTGACTTTGGATCCATCCATATCATGTCAAATCTCTGAACTTCCATTTATCTGGCTGTTAATAATAAGGGCAGTAAAATGAGAGTTAATATTTGCTAAAGCTTTGGCCCATAACACAAAGTTTCTAAATCAGCAGAAACTATCCCTACCAGTGATCAAAAGAACCATGGACTTTCTTAAAAGCCTTATCTTCCCCATCACCGTTTTGCAGAAAAGAAAACTAGAGTACACAAATACTAAACCCTTAGTGGGTCAGAGGGCCTAATGCCTGAGGCATGAGGCAGGGTTGGAGGCCAGCTTTGTTCGTGCAGCCCCTTCAATGCAAAGCCCTCCGGTGTAGCTCATGGAGGGGTCAGAAGAAGGACTTCCGTAAAAAGACCTGAGAAGTGGCACCTGGGTGGCTCAGTCGTTAAGCGTCTGCCTTCGGCTCAGGTCATGATCCCAGGGTCCTGGGATCGAGCCCCACGTCGGGCTCCCTGCTCCACAGGAAGCCTACTTCTCTCTCTCCTACTCCCCCTGCTTGTGTTCCCTCTCTTGCTGTGTCTCTCTGTCAAATAAATAAAATGTTCAAAAAAAAAAAAGACCTGAGAAGAGCTAATGGTGGGTACAGCCAAACAGGGGGGTGGGAGCACTACCCGAGAGGGTGGGTATGATGGTTTGGGGATGTCATGGCAACAGTTTGTAGGTCTACCAACTACAGCTTTGAGATCTTTAATAGATGTCATCTACCTGATTTTAAAACTGTTTTTTCTTATTTCTAATGATAATCGGCTTCTGAAGTATATGGGACTATTATCCCACGAAGATTCCACTGCACTCCCTAAGTTCCCCATCGTCACTTACTGAAACTGAAGACACTCTCAAAGTACATTCATTTAGCTCAAACGGCTGAGAACAGTTAAAAAATAATAGCCTATGGGAGGAGCTTCTGTCACCTTATCCTATTAGTATTATGAATATAGGATGTGAAGCAGTTAGCTATGACCACATAACCATCTCAGAACATATGGGTTTAAAAAACTATTGTTTTGGGACGCCTGGGTGATGCAGTCGCTTAAGTGCCTGACTCCTGGTTTCAGCTCAAGTCGTGATCTCAGGGTCCTGGGATCGAGCCCAGCTTCTGCTTCCGCACTCAGCGTGGAGTCTGTTTGAGATTCTCTCTCCCTCTCCCTCTGCCCCTTCTGCTCATGCACTCTCTCTCTCTAAAGTAAATAAATAAATCTTTTTT
Organism: Halichoerus grypus; assembly: GCF_964656455.1. NCBI lineage: Eukaryota > Metazoa > Chordata > Mammalia > Carnivora > Phocidae > Halichoerus > Halichoerus grypus. The sequence goes on along the minus strand of NC_135713.1, from coordinate 131,339,535 downwards.
AAAAAATAACTTGTTTCTCAGGAGGCTACGGGTTGGCAGGTAGTTCTACTGATCTAGTTTAGCCAGATTTTGTGTAGGCTCAGGCTGTGGCAGATGGCAGGTCCACTGGGAGCCGAGTGCTCCATGATGGCTAAAATGACTCAGCTCTCCTCCATGTGGCCTCACATGGAGCGTGCCCCAAACTCAGACATGTTGTCATGGTGACCAGAGGGAAGCCAGAGAGGAAGCAGAAACATGCAAGGCTTCTTGCGGTCTACACTCAGAATTATCATATCATCCCTTCTACCGCACTGTACTGGCCAAACCAAGTCACAAGACCAGCCCAAGTTAGGGTGGGCAGGAACTACAAGGTTACTGGACAGGGGTATGGATAGAGGACATTAAATTAATTGAGATCATCGATGCCTTCAATCTAACACAGGGTGGAAGGGCAAAATTTTATTCAAAGAGTAGAAAAGGGAGGATAGAGAATAAAAGTTATCTGCGTTCTTAATAATCTCATGCCTGGAAATCTCATTCTGTTATCGAGGCCTCAAACTCAAGCAAACTGGACTCTTCATCTGTAAATCTTCGTCTCAGTTTTTTCTATGCAAGTAAATCATCTACACAGATAAGATTGTGTTTTACAATGGTCACAGATTAAAATTCACGAAATACTTAAAATATTTTATCACTTGAGTTCAGCCCAATAATTTTGTTTGGATTTTTGTTTGATACAGAATAAAAAAAAAACTTTAACGTCCTTTTTTTATTCTTCTAATTAATGAGCAACTGTAGTATTTGCATTTAGTGATATGGTGGAACACCTAAAAAGAAAGAAAAATAAAAAAGATTAACTTCACTGTGAAAGAGCCTTCTCTAGTATGACAGATTTGTCATCAGTCAATATTTATATTTGAACCCCCACTGTGAGCAAAGAACCATGACGAATACAGTACAAAACACATTTCTTTAAAAATATACTCTGAAAAAAATAAATAAAATAAAAATAAAAGTATCTTCTGATTATAGAAAGTGCAGATGAGGCAGGGGTGATAAAAACACTGCTAATATCATTTAACAATGAATATCAAAGCTGTTGTGTTGGGCATATTTTTTTAAGATTTAATTTTTTATTTGGCAGAGAGAGAGAGAGAGAGAGAGAGAGAAGCACAGTGGGGGAGGGGCAGAGGGAGAAGCAGGCTCCCCACTGAGCAGAGAGCCCAAGGTGGGGCTCCATCCCAGGACCCCAGGATCATGACCTGAACCGAAGGCAGATGCTTAACTGACTGAGCCACCCAGGAGCCCCGGGCAGGTTTAATTTAAAGAATGTCTAGTCATGCAAACAGGAGGAAGCTGAAGCCCATTTAGGGAGAATGAGGGAGGAATCTCTGAGGTAGCACATACTCAATATCTTCTAAAAGGAGGAAAGACAACAAGATTGGAATAAGACCTAGGTCCCCAGGAGTAAGGGGTCAGTGTAAGTGACCCCACAGCAGCATCAACATAAGATGAAGTTCTTGAGGCGAGAAGGTAATGTGATCTTAGGAGTCACACAGAATGTCGCTGTGGTCATTTACCGAACCACACATGTGTGTTTCAGGTGTGGTTGATCACGTCTGTCTGAGCAGAGTCTGAAAGAGAAACCTTCTGTTGTAGCTCTTTATAGTGAGGGAAGAACAGGCCACTTGGCTGAAAGGGCTGTCACTGGCCGGATCAGGAGTAAACTCCAAGTTCCTTCCTGGTACTCCCCAGAGTTTCTTGGAGATCAGGTGGCCTCTAAAAGATGTGGAAAAGGGAGCAAGCCCTGCCAACAAGGAGGAGCATCCAGCAGACCTTTCAAGCACAGATCATGTCCTACAAGAGCCTGCTCCAGAAGAGGGAAGTGAAGCCAACGGACCCAGACCAGGAATTGTAAGTGTCAGGTCTCAGACCTGGGGGGGGGGAGGGGGAGAACAGACGAGAAGGGAGTGTTGCCTCTTTGTATAGAAAAGGTCTCTTTAGCATCTCAAGGACAGGAAGCCTCCATGCGACCGGAGGTCTGTGGTTGCCCACCTTTATTATCAAGGGCTGGAGAAAAAACAAGAGTGATCCCACACACTTTAGGAACCTAGGACGTATTAACGTATGACACAAGTGTATTTTGCTTATAGGGTAATTGCATAGAAGAACTGGCAGGGTTTGAGGGTTTTCATGTTATTCAAGCTGAAAAAAGAAAACTCAAGCAGAGGGGGACAAGGAGCAATGCTAGGAAAGCTTTGAAAAGCATGGTTGCAATCCAGGACTCAGTTTGTTCAAGAGAACTCAGGATTTTCCAATGAAGGGAAAATGGGATAGAAAGAAAGAAAGAAAGAAAGAGAAGAAAGGAAAGAAAAGAAAGAAAAGAAAGGGGAGGGAGAGCACTGAATCCTAACCACTAGACCACCAGGGAGCATCAGAAGGAAGGAAGGAAGGGAGGGAGGGAGGGAGGGAGGAAGGAAGGAAAAAAAAATACAATTAAGAAAAAAGAAAGAAAATGGGATTATAACACACTTGCACTGTCCTGTCACACTTACCGTGTCGACCTGTAAGTTTTGATTTTAAGTTCCTTTTAATCTAGGAAGATAGGTTTGGTTTTAGGTTAGATTTCTTTGACTTCCTTATAAGCAGGCACGATGTCTGGGGCTTTTGGTCTTTTGACTTCTGCTTTGTTTTCTACTTTAAATTTAGCAAAACTGCTAGCAGAGTACCAATTATATGTAGAGGAATTTAATTTTTTAAAAATTCCTCAGGAGTTCCAACTATAATTGCTCAAAGAGTCCTGTCTTAAAAAGAAAGAGAATTTTATAGGCAGGTTGTTAGGCTCAGCCCAGACCTAGAGCAATCAAGAGAAAGCCTCCAGAAACCCATTTAAAGGCATCACCATGGGTACACACAAACACTGTGAAGACAAACACTGTCCATGAGACGCGACGGGGGAACAGAAAACATAATATAAAATGTAAATGGATTGAGGGGACAAGGAACCATGTGCTTTACTTTACTTCCAGGAGACTGTGTGTAAATAATTGAAAGACACAGGGCTTTGGATTCCACAATCCTGCCCTGAATCCCAGCTCTGCAGCCGTTTCACTGAATGTGTGGACTAGGAAAAAGAGACAATGTATTTTGAGTTTGGTTATCTTATCTTCAAAATGGTGAGAAACATACCTATTCCCTAGCGTTATTAAGAGGATTAAGTAAGTTTCTCTGTGTAAAGTGCCAGGCATATAGAAATTTAACAATGATTAAATTCCCTTCCAGTCTTTATCCTCTGCCCCTGGAAACCCAACAAAAACACTAGAACACAGTTTCACAGATAAACAGCCTATGTCTCCGCAGCCATCAAGAGATGATGGTTCAGTCCAATCACCAAACTCCACCTTAATTTACAGCGTTTTCATGGGTGTGTCAGGCAGAGGTAGAATTCAAACTCTGGTTTACCAGAAATCTCAAAATGACATCTGAGCTGTCTGGGCTAAATGCTCACTGTGCCTGTGGGGGAGATGGTAAGCATCTGGATCTGTATTTGAGTCTCAGCCTTGTCACTCACAAGCTAGGAGACACGGGATGAGTTCATTAAACTCTCTGAGCCTCAGCCTTCTCCTCTGCAAAATGAGGACGATACCTCTCTTCCAGACTCACCTCCAGTACTGCACACAAGCGTGTTAGGAAGCCAACCACCATCACCATAAACATGGTGGCCTTTCAAAAATTCTGCCCCAAAAAACAAAAAACAAAAAAACGAAACAAAACCTGCCCATTGGCCACCCGACTGGGTCATCTTCTGCATTGTTTGATAAGTAGTAGAGAATATTTTTTGTTTATTAGCCATGTGCATTTTTTCTTCCACAAATTAATTGCACGCTTATGACCCAACTCATATCTTAAAAGATCCTATGAGCTCAATTCTCAAGACCAAACCATTACAGATAGCACTGTCTCCGTCCCCTTCCGAAGTCAGCCCAGCTGCTCTTCACTGTTTTAAAACCTTGGGGGATGAATGGCAAATTGAAGACATGTAATCAACAGTAACACAGAAATGCATTAGTATATGAATCTCTATCTCTTTGCCTGTCCTTAAGTGATGGTAATTCATGCTCTTCTAAATGCCTGGAGATTCTGTAGGGAGGCATCATTATTAGTGTTCTTTGTTATTACCATTGTTACAAACAGGTGAAATAAACAACCATCTAAAAAACAGGATGTCAAGGGGCACCTGGGTGACTCAATTGTTACCTCTGCCTTTGGCTCAGGTCATGATCCCAGGGTCCTGGGATCGAGCCTGTGTCAGGCTTCCCGTAGGTTCCCTGCTTAGCAGGGAGCCTGCTTCTCCCTCTTCCACTCCCCCTGCTTGTGTTCCCTCTCTCGCTGTATCTCTCTCTGTCAAATAAACAAATAAAAATCTTTAAAAGGGGGGGGCACCTGGGTGGCTCAGTCGTTAAGCATCTGCCTTCGGCTCAGGTCATGATCTCAGGGTCCTGGGATCGAGCCCCACGTTGGGCTCCCTGCTCAGCGGGGAGTCTGCTTCTCCCTCTTCCACTCCACCTGCTCTCCCTCTCTCTCTTTTTCTCTCTGTCAAATAAATAAATCTTTAAAAAATAAAAATAAAAAACATGATGTTGGGATTATCAAGAATGATAGAGGGAAAATACTAAAAACTCTGGCCCTGGATTTACATAGAGATGCATAAAAAAGATAAAAGTCCATGTCTTCAAAAGGAACAGTGATGTAGAATAAGTCGCTAATTATATTGTTAAAAGTAATCAGTTAGCCAGAGACAAATCCTAACATTCGTGGTCAATTCATTTTCAACAAAGGGGACAAGACAATTCAATGAGAAAAGAACAGTCTTTTCAACAAGAGTGCCAGCAAAAACTGGCAAAGGAGTCAAGTACCAGGACAATGTACAAAAGAATGAAGCTGGACCCCTACCTCACAACACACATAAGAATCAACACAAAATAGATCCAAGACCTTCTGCTTACATAAATGTTAAAACTATAGTACTCTCAGAAGAAAACATAGGAGGAAAGCTTCGTGAGCTCAGGTTAGGCAATTATTTCTTAGGTCTGACACCAAAAACACAAGTGTAAAAGAGAACACTGATAAATTGGACTTCATCAAATTTAAAAACTTTGTGCTTCACTATCACCAAAGTGAACAGACAAAACCTATAGAATGGGAGAAAATATTTGTAAATCATATTTCTGAACAGAGACTTACATCCAGAACACATAAAGCATACAGCTCAATAATAAAAAGACAACCCAGTTTGAAAATGGGCAAAGTATTTGAATCAGTTTTTCTCTAAAACAGGTATGCAAATGGCCAATAAGCACAGAAAAGATGCTCAACATCATTAGTCATTAGGAAAATGCAAATCAAAAACATGAGATACCAGTTCACATCCACCAGAAGGGCTATAACCAAAAAGAAAAAAAAAAATAGTAAATGTTGGCAAGGCATATGGAGCAATTGGGACCCTCATCTATTGCTGATTGGAATGCAAAATAGTGCAGCCACTTTGGAAAACACTTTGGCAGTTCCTCAAATAGTTAAACATAGCAATTTCACTCCTAGTTATATAACCAAGACAACTGTGCACACAAAACGTGTACACACATTTCCATAGCAGCATTATTCATAATAGCTAAAAACTGGAAACAATACAAATATGCACCGACTGAAACATGGATCCATAAAATGTGGCATATCCATACAATGGAATACTATTTAATCATCAAAGGGAAGTACTGATACATATTACAACAGGATAAAACTTGAAAACATGGTAGGTGAGGGATGCCTGGCTGGCTCAGGAGGTAAAGCATGCAACTCTTGATCTTGGGGTCATGAGTTCAAGCCCCACATTGGGTGTGGAGCCTACTTAAAAAACAAAACAAACAAAAACAAAAAACCAAAAGTATGCTAGGTGAAGGAAGCCAGTTACAAAAGATCACATATAGTATGATCCCATTTAGATGAAATATCCAGAATAGATACTTTCTGTCTCTATATGAAGTGTTTCATCCATAGACACAGGAAACAGTGATTGCCCAGAGCAGAGAAGCAGGGAGGTAGGAGGATGGAGAGTTACTGCCAATGGGTACAAGGTTTCTTTTTGAAGCAAAGAAAATATTCTAAAATGAGAGGACGGTGGTGGTTGCATACCTCTGTAAATATGCTAAACATCACTAAGTTACATACATTAAACAGGTGGACTTTATGTTATATAAATTCTATCTTAAGCTGTTTTTTAAATCCTCAAAAACAGTTACTTTAACTGAGACCCTCTGATTTTATTCTAAATGCTGGTAACAATAATTATAACAGCTTACTGAGTGCTTATTACGTGCCAGGCAATATTCAAAATCTTTACAAGGACTAATTCACTTTTCTGAAAACCTGTTAGGCAAATACCATTATTATTCCCATTTTACAGATTAGAAAACTAAAGCTATTAAGTAGCATCCTAAGAATTCAAACATAGAGAGTCTGTGTTTTTAAATAAAATATGGACCTGGCCCTGTAATCCAACAGCAAAATATGGGGAGGAGATCCCTGAAATTCAGAGAGTTGGGGAAATTTTAAAATATTATAACAAACAGGGGCGCCTGGCTGGCTCAGTGGGTGGAGCGTGCAATTCTTGATCTCAGGGCTGTGAGTTCAAACCTCACGTTGGGTGTAGAGATTACTTAAAAATTTTTAAAAATCTTTAAGGGACACCTGGGTGGCTCAGTCTGTTAAGTGGCTACCTTTGGCTCAGGTCATGATCTCAGGGTCCTGGGATCGAGTCCCACATCGGGCTCCTTGCTCAGCAGGGAGCCTGCTTCTCCCTCTCCCTCTGCCCCTGCTTGTGTCCCCTCTCTCGCTGTGTCTCTCTCTGTCAAATAAATAAATAAAATCTTCAAAAAAAAAAAACACATATTGAGTAAATGTTGGCTATATTTCCAGGATTACCAAGCTATTTTGACAATCCTTTAGAGTAAAACATAATTTTGATAATGCTAACAGTGTCAATGGTGATTATCTCTGGAGGCTGAAGATTATAGGGGCTTGCTTAATTTTCTTTTTTATATTTTGTGTATTTTGTTTTATAAACAAAAAAGTGTATTTTAAAAAACTATGGCCCAACATTATGAATGTAGTTAATGGCACTAAGCTGTGCACTCTAAAACAATTAAGATATTATGTATATTTTATCACAATAAAAAATACCAAAAAAAATCCATTATGGAGACACTAAAAATAATACAATGTTCATAAATATTTCTCTGGAAATAACTGTCAATTTGTATAAAATCAAACAAAGGCAGAATAGACAAGAACTATGCAGGAGGTCTGAAGATACTGATACTTAAATCAAAGAACACAGTTTCTTCAATCTGGTAACTCTGGAGCTAAATTCATACATTTTGCCAAATACTGCAGCTGGGATGTCTGAATGTCCGAAGTGCTGTGAGGAAGTCAGCTCCTACAACCTCACAAGAATTAACTGTCAGCATCTCTTCCCAAAGCCATATTCAATGGCACCACGTTGGTAGCTTAAAACCAGCCATGGTGGGAGCATTTACACTCTGGCAAATGCTACAAATCAAAGCTTTGCTTTTCCTCGAAAATCAGCTGACCAGCACATCGCTGTTTAAATTATGAAAATGTAAATTGACAGAAATGTATACTAACAGAATGCCTAAAATCAATGATCTCAACTCATTTTGTAAATTTAAATACAGTGAGGAGCAGTGAAAAACATACCCAAGTGAGTGGCGGAGCAGGAATAGGAACGTGGGTTTCCAAATTTCCTTCCCTTACATCATAAAGACCAAATGCCCAAAGACAAAGGTTCCCCACCCTTTACCTAACCAAACACCAGCAGGCATATCAGGTCCATATTTTTGGACTTCAGAACGGCTGGATATAATAACCAAAGATTATCATCATTGCACAAGACTAATTTCTGGAACTACGGACCTTGTTTCACTGAAGAAAGAAAAACATTCTGGGGCGCCTGGGTGGCTCAGTCAGTTAAGCGTCTGCCTTGGGCTCAGGTCATGATCCCAGGGTCCTGGGATCTAGCCCTGCATTGGGCTCCCTGCTCAGCAGGGAGCCTGCTTCTCCCTCTCCCTCTGCCTGCCGCTCTGCCTACTTGTGCTCTCTCTCTCTCTCAAATAAATAAATAAAATCTTAAAAAAAAATTTTTTAAAAAGAAAAAAATTCTTACAGTGAAAATTCAGTGAGTCGAGTTTAAGGAGCTAGAGCTAGAGAAGACTTTCAACATTATGTAGGCTGGGGGTTTAAAACCCAAAAGCATATTTTGAGAACCCAGTGAATCAAAGCAGGCAGAATGAGCAATTGGGGAGGGCTGATGACAGAGGCAGACTGCAGAGATCAGCCCCACCACAAGGGGACACTATTACTTAGTATCTGCCAACTATTACCACACGGATTCTATTTTTTAGGCAAGGTCAGATAACAATGTTCTATATGAAATGTTTAAAAAACTTCTAATTATGAAACATGGCAAAGGCCAAACAGAAGCTGTCAGCAGGCCAAATCTAGCCTAATATCTTTCATTCGGTAGAAGAGAAAGAAGTCCAGAGATGTTAACTCAACTTACCAAGTGAGAGAGCCCAAATTCATTGTTCTGTTTTCTAGTTCACAAGCTCTTTACAATCTCTACTGATAAAGATATAACATGTGACTTATTGGAGAGCATCAGCAAAATAAGACATTTGAATCACTGGTGGTCTTGCTTCAAACTGCTTGCTAATTGTCAGTTCCTGTGTCTTGTTAGGTTTCCATAATCTCAGTTTCTATGGGAGGAGATAATAAAGTCTCTGCTATCTTTATTTTAGTTGTATTCTACTTACTATCATTTTTTTGCCAGTGTGTATGCTCTTTTTATAGCTATATTTATATAAATGTCCTACACCAGTTGTTTATCTTTGATCGCCTGGCCTTTGTTTTAATCTTCACACACAAAAATGAAAGCAGCTGTAAAGGCTAGGAATGCCTTGAGCAGAGGTCATGTCTAAACAATTGAAGGGGTCAAACGGTGGTAGTTGGGTGCCTGCTGCTGTGGATTGCTATCCAGCAGTCAACTGCCATTAATCTTAAAAATAAGGCATCAGAAGTCACATTTTTCTCTCTGTGGTCGTATGCCTTCAGAACCTCATTCCTGTTTGAACATAAGGTCCAAACATAATCTGGATGTCTTCTTTGGAGAAATGTTTGTTCCTGTCTCCTGCCCATGTTTTATTTGGATTATTTGGTTTTTTGGTGTTGAGTTATGTAAGTTCTTTATAACCAGTGGTTACCAGAGGGGAGGTAAGTGGGGGAATGGAAGAAATGGGTGAAGGAGATTAAGAATATACTTATGATTGGGGCGCCTGGGTGGCTCAGTCGTTAAGCATCTGCCTTCGGCTCAGGTCATAATCCCAGGGTTCTGGGATCGAGCCCCACATCAGGCTCCCTGCTCGGCGGGAAGCCTGCTTCTCCCTCTCCCACTCCCCCTGCTTGTGTTCCCTCTCTCGCTGTCTCTCTCTCTGTCAAATAAATAAATAAAATCTTTAAAAAAAAAAAAAGAATATACTTATGATGATGAGCACTGAGTAAGGTAAAAAATCGCTGAATCTCTATATTGTACACTGAAACCAATGCAACACTGTATGTTAACTATACTGGAATTTAAAAGAACAAAAACAACAACTTGAATGTCTCTGGGGAGAACATGCACACCGCCCCTTTCTACCACTTTCTGCTTGCTTCCATCCCCACCTCACAGTCTTACCTTTCTGGCTCTTGAAGGTATTTGAGTTTGTGACCCCTGGGTTTTAGACTTTCAGCACACCCCATCTTTGACACAATTTCTTATGATTAGGAATCAACTCAACATCTTACGTAAGAGTTCAGCCAATACTGTCTCAACGACTTCAGAGTTGCTTCCCATAGACTGGTAGCTGCCGCCTAAGTGAAATGACCTATCATCAGATGATTGCAGTCATTTTCGGCTTTCAAAGCTTCATCTACGTGGCCATGAAATTCAGCATTCATCTGTTTATTCCTATTACCTGTAAGATAAAGCTTGACCTAGCCACTGGCATGCGAGGTCCTTCATCATTCAGCCTCTACCTAAGTGTTCAAAGCTACTACCTTCTTCACCAACACAAAGTCTCCCCTTACACACACACACACACACACACACACACACACAGCCCGTGTACTTATTCGCTGGCTTCTCTCTCTGCTTTTCCAACCTCTCCTCACTCTTCAGAGTTTAACACAAACTCCACCTATTCCTGTAGGCTTTTCTAAATCATCCCAGATTCGAAAGATCTTGCCTCCTTTTAAATGTAAATAAACATAGTCTCACTTCCACTTAAATGCTCAATAAACATTTGGTAAATGAATGAATGAATTCCAGCACGACCACATTCTTAGGGCCACTTAATCATGGCCAAGTTGCTTAACATTTTTAAGATACAGTTTCATCATCTGTAAAAATGTGGTTTGGACAAGAAGAGACTGAGATATTGTTTTGAAATTATCTAGCAGAGATGCTACAGAGACTCAAAAGATATTAGGCAGTATCAGCCTGATTTACTGCCTCCCTCCCTCCTGAGTTGTTAATTAACTTTTCCACTATGTATGGTGTCTCTCCCTAGCTACATTATTGGATCAAGAACCCATTTCTTAAAATTTTTTTCTGTCATTCACAGTGGCTAGCACGGAGTTTTGCTAATAAAATATTGATGAGTCAATAGCTTCTCTCTTGAAAAATATGTCCAAAGACTGGTGACACTGGAATTCCCTCCTTTAGAGACATTCTCTCACAAGTTAAGCATTGCCCCACCTAAAATCCAAACCTGCCTGGGAGATAGTAACAAATTATGTTGCATTAGTTATTAATATATGCACTGGTGAGACTTTTTTGTTTACAAGGAGCAGAAACTAGCTTGCAGATTGTTGCTAGTATGCGAAGTATGATACGGGTTTGTTTAATCCAACACCTTAGTAGAACTTACTTTATTTAATGTCTTTCCAACATAACTGCAACACAGAAATAAGGGGGACAAGAACAATACAGATACGGCACTATAGAGGAGGACAAGGAGTGAAGTGGGATGCAGGTAGCATCAGAATTGCAGCAAGATGGCACCAGGAACCACGGTGACCGGCTGTCATGGTTTGCCTCGCTGGTTATCAGCTGGTTAGAGCAAAGAGCTCACAAGGCCAAGGCTAAAGGTTTGATTTCCTAGGAAACTTTGCTCTCTTCCACGGTCAGAGTCGTGCTTCACTTGAGCCAGCCGTCCTCCAATGTCACTGACCAATCACAAGGGGAATAAGGAGAGAGAAAGTGCAGCTACTTTGCACCAGATCCTTCGCCGCTGCTAGGAATGTTGGTGGAGGGACGCTGATGTTCTCCTTGGGCACGAACACTGAGTGAGTGAATAATGTCACACAAAGAAACTCTCCTTGTGAGCTTCCTGCTTTATATGGGTCTGAAATAACAATAATATGTAGCAGAATCTCCTCGATTTCATTCTAATATTGTGAGGCAGGCCTGGCAGACAGCAAGCTCAGCAGGTCTGGTCTCGGATCCCCTACGGTTCCAGAGCCAGAAAGCAGCAAAAATGCTGCTGGAACCCTCACGTCCTAGCGATTCTCTGTCTTTGTGGTGGTGGCGGCGGCGGCCGTGATAGAGGTCACAGCTGCCTGTGACCCAGCAAAATACACAGCCTGAATGTTGAGCTTGACTTTGTATGTTTCCCTTCCATAAGAATTCCAGAACTCTTCAGGTCCCAAGAACCACGCGGGGCAGCCCGAAAGCTCTCGTGCATCTTCCCAAACATCAGCCGTGGCATGCTTGTGGGCTGATTATTTCCTGCATGTGTAAAGGCTTTACAAAGCTCATCCACATTCTCCACCCTGTTGCTCAGGCCCAGGGGATCCAAGAAAAGCATCCCCACTTTAAATGTTTAGATGCTGCAAGATTCTGCACCTCACTCTTTCACGTCTTTACCTTCCCGTGGACTTTTCTGCCTAAATCCACAGTCGTGCGGTGTTCATATTGGTAAACTGAAAGGTGCATTTCCCAAACACATTTATTTTTCCTTTAGAACAAGTGTGGGTAGGATGAAAACCACTCTGTGTCATACTTACATGTTACTCATTAACTGACTTAAAAAAAAAACAACAGCCTCAGCTAGATTAGGAGTCATGTGAAGAAAGAGTTTCCTGCAATGTGGGAACGGAGCAAAGCTAAAACGCAGAGTTTTTCACATGATTGGGGGGATTCAGAAATGAGCCCTTGAGCTTGTTTCCTGACTTGGTGATCGACACGCGCACAATGGTGAAGAAAATTCTGTTTCCCAGCGACACAGTATTCCAGTTTGACATTCCAGGCAGCCCAAGAAAGGCAAGCACGGAGGCCCCACACAGCTCCACAGACAGCCCTGGCTCTGTGTTTCTCAGGTGGGTACATCCTATGGGTCGCCCTGGTGGCCTCAGCCACCCGACAGGTGCTCCTTGGAGAGCTCCGTCCCCAGCCCCGGAGGCCGCAATCTGCCGAGGGGAAGGAGAAGGCATAGCCTAGGCATTTGGGCCAGGGGAGAGACGGGGTACAGAGCAAAGAATGTGACTTGCTAAGCAAATAGAACTATTACCACTATTAAGGGAAAATAATGGTTAGTGCCTTATTTAGGACTTTTTTAGTACTGGGTGACTGGCCAACTCTGCCCTTTTTTAATTCTTGATCACTTTCAGGTTCATAGCAAATGAAGTCAAATAGTTGAGCCAAAAACTTACTTGGGTGTCAGAATTACCTATGTTATTATCAAAAGAGTAAATCTGGGGGCTTTCTAAATTAATTATCAAAATAGTATTAGCTGTACTGTGGGTTCAACTATTTATTCTACAGTGATTTAGAGCAGCTTTGGCCTGATTGAGAACACACTCTTTTTTAGCTATAAATATTAATATCTATATAAACATCACTCTGATAATTACATATTTTTTAAATTTTTATTTATTTGAGAGAGAGAGAGAGAGCACAAGCAGGGGGAGCGGCAGAGGGAGAGGGAGAAGCAGGCTCCCTGCTGAGCAAGGAGCCTGGTGGGGCTCGATCCCAGGACCCTGAGATCATGACCTGAGCCGAAGGCAGACGCTTAACCGACTGAGCCACCCAGGTGCCCCGATAATTACATATTTTTAATGAAAATTCAGGTTATCAACTCTTTATTCATTTTGGCCTCCTAATAATTCTCTAGGAACTTACAAAATGTAGAAATCAAATCCAAGTGGAAATCAGTTACAAGGAAAAGTTTCTCACCCAACTTTGATGTAAACTTTAATCTTACTTCCATGTGAACCTTCCAAGTGAAGCCAGAAAAACGACCTCCACCCTGGAAGTTTACTTTGACACAACACCGTAGCCAGAAAGTTGATCATTTCTTTTGTTTTTTCACCATTTTAAATCATTTATACAAAAAGGTGCTCCTCAAAATTATAGCTTTTAAAAATTAAATGGAAACCAAGAAATCCCATTTCATTTAATGGTGTTTGCATATCAGAATGTCAGGTTACAAAAATAAGTGAAATAATTTTAAAAAGAAGTTTTGGGGACAAAGAGCCTGAATTTATGCTAAATGTTGCATAATACCTCTATTTTTAGGTTAGCTTAGTTTTTCCATCCATTATGAAAATGAATCTGACTTGCACTGTCTGAGCAAGAGCACCACTCCTGTGATTGAGAATGTAAAACCTCTGTATTATTTCCATATTTTGCTGAATTTCGAATGTTTCTCGAATCATTTTGTCTGCTTAATCCACCTCTTCCGTAGATAATGCCAGCTCTTCTAGGAGCTCAAGGTCTAATCAGGAAAAACAAAATTAAATTGCAAAACAAACAAATATTTAAAATATATAAAATACAGAAAGTATAATTTAAATAAACATACATATTATTTAAATAAATTTAAATAAATAGAATAAAAATAAAATAAAAACCTGCATCAACCTAAATTCAAGCCTCTTTCAAAAACAGCCCAGGCCTATTTTACCTACATATTAGAATACTCAATATCAAATGTCTATATTAGTATCTATAAATGGTTTTTTTTTAATGTGTATTGGAACCCATCTAAAAACATTACATGTATCTCCAAACAGTTTGGGCATTGAAGGACTTTCTGTTTGGTTGAAAAATCTACTTAATGTATTATATATTAAATCATTCAAAATATATCGTGGAAGCATTTAGACACATGTTGGTTAATTATTTGAGGTAAAAAATAACACCAGGTAAACACTTCCCTTTACCTTCTAAAGAAATACTAAGAATTTATGTGGCTGATGTGGTATCCCATTATCATTTCCCAAACCAGAAGTAATAAAATGTACTCTGAGATCAACAAACCACTTCAAATAGGTACAATTTATGCAGTACTCTTATTCAATCATTCAACAAAGATTTATTAAGTGACTATCATATGCCAGGCTATGTGGAACACACAATGGACAATCATAAGCCAGACAAACCTACTCTCTGCTTTCAAAGAGGTTATTAGTTTAATGTCAAAGAAAGGCTAAAAAATTATGAATGCATGAATGCGTACACCCATATATACATAATTCTTATATTAACATTTATTATCATAGGCAACAAGTACAGGGCTGAGAAAGAGAAGCAGATAGGGAAAACTAACTTAGATGGGATGGCAAGTGAAGGACTCTTCAAGGAAGTGATAATTCAGCTGTCTTAGAGGATGAGAAAAGAGCCAACCATGGAATGACTGTGGAAAGGACATGTTGCCCTGAGTGGGGGGGAAAGATCTTAGGTCTTGAGAAACCCCAGGAGAGTGGCATCTGATGAAACTGGAGAAGGGGTTTAGAATTCTCTCTTACCTGCAGTGGGAAACCACTGGGTGGTTTAGAATAGGGGAGTATCGCAATATGTTATTCCCTTTAGAAGGGCATTCTGGCCCCGCTCTGGGTGATTTCCAGGTTTCTGCTCAGCCAAGCAATACTGCATCTCGCCCACGTCTCCCTGTGTGCTTGGGTAAGAGTGTCTGTAAGCTATGGACCCAGCAGATTACAGGCACAATTAACCCTGCTCATGATGTCAACTTGTGTCCCAAAGTGTTGTGTCATTTATGCTCCTACCTGCAACTATTCTGCTGTCCACACAACATTGGCAGTGTCTGACTTAATTTTTTCTAGTCCAGAAGCTGTGAAATAGCATCTCGATGGGGTTTTAATGTTCATTTCCCTTATTAATACAAAAGGAGCATCTTTTCAACATGTTTATTGATTATTTTCATTTCCTCTTCTATAAAACACCTGCTTATGGATTTATGACCCTTTGGGGCAGAAGGCAGGCGGGAAGATGCGTTATTATCTTTTTCTTATTTTTAGATAGTTTTAAAAACACTCCAGATACTAATTTTCTGTTATATGTGGTGTAAACATTTTATTCCAGCATATGATTTGTCTGTTTGCATTCTCTATCATATCCAAGTTCTTATTTTTAATTTATCAATGCCTTATTTTTTTAATGATTTGCACTTTGTGACTTGTTTATGAAATCCTGCCCAACCCTGACTGAGGTCATTAGAATGTTCTTACATATTGTCTGTTAAAAGTATGTTTTCTTACTCTGTCACACATTGCTGTCTTAATAATATGACTTTATAATAAAAGCTTTGCTGTCTGATAAGACAGGACTCCTTACCTAGTTCAAAAATGACTGGCTATTCTTGACCCTTTTGCTTTTCCATTTAAATTTTAGAATCAGTTTATCAAATGAAGACTTATTCTTAGTTGAAATTGTATTAAGTCTACTACTCAATTTGAAGAAATTACTTTAAGTCTACTGATCACTTTATTGTGTTCAATATACCTATTCATGCACATGGTATGTCCCTCCATTTATTTAAACCTTCATTAATATCCTTTAATAGGGGCACCTGGATGGCTCAGTCGTTACGCGCCTGCCTTCGGCTCAGGTCATGATCCCAGGGTCCTGGGATCGAGCCCCGCATCAGGCTCCCTGCTCTGCAGGAAGCCTGCTTCTCCCTCTCCCACTCCCCCTGCTTGTGTTAACCTCTCTCGCTGTGTCTCTCTCTGTCAAATAAATAAATAAAATCTTAAAAAAATATATCCTTTGATAAAGTTTTAGAATATTCTACGCAAAGACCTTACACATTTGTAGATTTATTCCTAGGTACTTTATACCTTTTTTGCCGTTGGAAATAACATTTTCTTTTGTTGATGTTACATAGAAATGTAACTAAATTTTGGGAGTTGATCTTATATTCAACATTCTTGCTAAATTATTATTAATTTTAACAATCTGTAGACTAAGAGATTTTCTTTGTAGACAGTAATATTATTTGAAACAATAAAAATTTTGTTTTTACATTTCCATTCCTTACTCCTTTTAAATCTTTACCACACAAGGACGAAACTCCATGATAATGTTGAGTATAAGCAGTAATTCCAGACATTCTTTTTTTTTTTTTTTTCTGATTTTAAATGGAATGCTTTTAACATTTCAGGTTTTATCAGTCCTTCTCTCCCAGGTTAAAAAAGGTCCCTTCCAATTGAGGTTTTCCAAGATGTTGTTGAAACTACCGAGTGTTTTCCTGGCCTCCATTAAGATGATCCTCATTTGAAAATCTTTGACATTCACAATGCGCATAATACCTCAACGTTCAAAACCACAAGAAATCATCATTTCCCAAAATATAAAAAACACTGGGCAGCCTTGAAAAATATAAATTACCCTAACCTCTTCTTTTTTTTCCTGGGAAGAGGTTTGTTTGTTTATTTTTAATGAAGAATAACTGACAGACAATACTGTATTAATTTCAGGTACACAACATAGTGATATTTTTATACATAATGAAATGGTCACCATAATAAGTCTAGTTACCACCTGTCACCATACAAAGTGGTTACAATATTACTGACTATAGTCCTTATGCTGTACATTACATCCCCATGTATATCTTATTTATTTTATAACTGGAAGTCTATACCTCTTTTTTTTTAAAGATTTACTTATTTATTTTTAGAGAGTGTGTATGCACACGCGTGCAGGGGGAGAGGGAGAGAGAAAGAAGCAGAGTTCCCATGAAGCCCAATGGCAGGATTCCACACGGGGCTCCACACAGGCTCAATCCCAGGACCCTGAAATCATTCTTGATCCAAAATCAAGAATCCACTGCTAACCACGCAGGCACCCCTGGAAGTCTATGCCTCTTAATCCCCTTTACCAATTGCCTCCATTTCCCTACCTCCCTCCCCTCTGGCAACTATCAGTTTGTTCTCTGATTCTATAAGTCCGTTTCTGTTTTGTTTTCTTTGTTTTGTTTTTTAGAATGCACATATAAGTGAAATCATACGGTATTTGTCTTCCTCTGTCAGACTTATCTCACTTAGCATAATACCCTCTAAGTCCATCCATATTGCCACAAATGGCAAGATTTCTTTTTTTTTTAATGGCTAAGTAATATTCTGCTGTGTGTGTGTGTGTGTGTGTGTGTGTGTGTAACCTCCATACTGTTTTCAATAGTGGCTGCACCAATTTACATTCCTACCAACAGTGCACAAGGGTTCCCTTTTTGCCACAGCCTTGCTAACACCTGTTATTTCTCATCTTTTTGATACTAGCCATTCTAACAGACATGAGGTGGTATCTCATTGTGGCTTTGATTTACATTTCCCTGATGATGAGTGATGTTGAGCATCTTTTCAAGTGTCTGTTGGCCATCTGGATGTCTTCTTTAGAAAGATGTCTGTTCAGGTCCTCTGTCCATTTTTTAATGGGGTTGTGCGTTCTTTCTGCTGTTGAGTTGTATGAGTTCTTTATATATGTTGGATGTTAACCTCTTGTCAGATATATCATTTGTGAATGTCTTCTCCTATTCAGTAGGTTGCCTTTTCATTTTGCTGATGGTTTCCTTTGCTGTGCAGGAGCTTTTTAGTTTGATGTAGTCCCATTTGTCAATTTTTGCTTTTGTTGTCCTTGCCTGAGGAGACAAATCAAAGGAAAAAAAAAAAAGAACCAGAAAGATGAGGCAGCACTAAGCTGGAATGTGGGACCAGGGTGGGACCAGCCCAGGCCTCCTCAGACTCCTTCAGCGCTGGCTTGGGGATCACCCCAGGCTGCAGTCAACACTGACCACGGCAGGTCCAAGGTAGCCCTGCAGTCACATTCATGATGCTTCCACCCAGTGGCCCCGCTAATTCTGTTTCTGTTCATCTACTGTCCCAGCTGCCACCAGTAAATGGCAGAGGAAATGTTGGTCCTTCTCTCCTCTCCCAATAGCCTTGATTTTTCTTAGTAACACCCACTTCTCCTGCTAGTAGGGAAAGAACAAGAGCACTTTTGGTACCTGAAGAAGAGGAACACTATAGACATCATATTATGACCCATTTTCACTCGATGAGCCCATTATCCCAGCTCCTGTTTGATGGAGTTGTAGAGATAAGGGCATATTTAGAACCTGGAGGAAGCTGAATTCTGAGAAATGGGTTTCCTTCTCCAGGAGAAGGGATGAGGAGGTAACAATCAAAGAAATCAGGACTGTGTTAAGATCATAGATTAGAGGGGCGCCTGGGTGGCTCAGTCGTTAAGTGTCTGCCTTTGGCTCAGGTCAGGATCCTGGAGTCCCAGGATCGAGTCCTGCCATCAGGCTCCCTGCTCAGCAGGAAGCCTGCTTCTCCCTCTCCCTCTCCCCCTGCTTGTGTTCCCTCTCTTGCTGTCTCTCTCTCTCTCTGTCAAATAAATAAATAAAATCTTAAAAAAGAAAAGAAGAAGATAGAGTAGTAGTAGTCGTAGTGTCAGAAGCGTGGAGTGAGTATTTCAGTGAATGGCATACCTCTATTCTTAGTGGGCAAGGTTCATCGGCAGGACCTGGGAACTCTGCTGAGCCTCAGAGGAGAGTGAAAGACAGGTTTCAGAAAGCAAAGAGATGATGAAATATGCCGGGATGTAGTGAAATGGGGCTGTGGAAGTTAGAATGAGGAGGTAAAGTACACAGGAACAGGCATCTCTTTTTTTTTTTTAAAGATTTTATTTATTTATCTGAGAGAGAGAGAATGAGAGAGAGAGAACACATGAGAGGGGATAGGGTCAGAGGACGAAGCAGACTCCCTGCCGAGCAGGGAGCCCGATGCGGGACTCGATCCAGGGACTCCAGGATCATGACCTGAACCGAAGGCAGTCGCCCAACCAACTGAGCCACCCAGGCGCCCGGAACAGGCATCTCTGACAGGAGGGTTAGAATTTTCCAAGCAGGAGAGAACAACTCCCCAGCAGCTAACCTGGCCAGGAGACACAGACCTGCAGTCTCCTTCCCAAACTTTGCCAGACACTTCCCCACAGTCTTCATATACCAAGCACTCAATATTCTCTCAATACACATGTTCTATCCTCGCACCAGGCTTTTGAACATGCTGGGAGCCCTCCCCTGACTGTCTCAAAAATTCCTATTCATCTTTCATGTTGCACCTCCAGAACGGTCTACTCTAACATCTGGGAAGACTTTCTATCTCCAACCCTCAGAAGTAGTCACCTTTTTTATTTGTTGGCACCATATCCAACATTAACCACTTATCAGAATCAGGAGGGTGTATTTATTACAAAATCAATGAAGCTTAAGCCTCCACCCTCACACAAGCCCCTTCCAAGGCCCTGGGAGTGTGTAGCAAGCTCTTCACACAGCACACCTTTCTGTAAGCCTTCCAGACAATACTTGAACTACAATTATGAGTGCAATTTTCTCTTTACAGCAATTTTCTCTGTCACACTTGACCTCCCGTCAGGTAGGCAAGGGCTTTTTTGACATTACGGACTAAGAGGAAGTTGTTTGAAGATACGTTTAGTTTGGGATTGCTGGAATTTGTTTATGCGATTTGTCGTGTGTACGTTAAGTTGTTCCTAGCCAACCTGGCTTCCTGGAATATTCCCACCACCCACTAAGGGCCAGAGATAGTATCATGATAGGAATACGTCCTCCTGGTACGGTTTACCAGCAGTATGTAGGCAGTGAAAGAGAAATAAGACTGGAAGTGCACAAGACCAGAAGCTAGTTTCTGGTAAATTCTTCCAGTCATCAGATGTATAAATTGTAAGTGGTGGACTCTGTCCTCATTAATGCCAATACGAAACAGAAGTTCGCTCCTGTTGGGACCATAAACTCGATAATGCAGCTGCTATCATTACAAGTTCACCAAATCTTTTTTTTTTTTTTTCTTCCTTGGTGGTAATTGTATGATTTATCAGAATTTCTGGTTTATGGGATACAAACCCAAGGTAATACTAAAAACACTCATTGCCTTTCTGTGTGTGTCACATAATAGATCACATCTTAGTATGACATTATTTTTTTTTTTAAAGATTTTATTTATTTATTTGAGAGAGAGAATGAGATAGAGAGAGAGAGCATGAGAGGGGGGAGGGTCAGAGAGAGAAGCAGACTCCCTGCTGAGCAGGGAGCCCGACGTGGGACTCGATCCCAGGACTCCAGGATCATGACCTGAGCTGAAGGCAGTCGCTTAACCAACTGAGCCACCCAGGCGCCCCTTAGTATGACATTATTAAGAGGGGGCTAGAATCCAAAAGAAAATGTCTAGCTTATCAATAAAAATTAAGGTTTTTCTAGAGAAAAGACTAAACTATCTCTTTATTGAAAAATATTACAAAACTGTTGCCATGTGAAGACACCAATGAGTATCATCTAAAAATTATAAGTATCATATAGCACGTCAGGCAGTTAGTTCATAAGAGTGTTAAATTACTTTTCTGAATTGGGAGCTGTTTATGGAATTTGTTGGCTTTTTCAAATTAATAATTTGATTTCTTTCTGCAGTCTAAATAAATATTCACTTTCATATCTAGTTTTTTATTCATAATGTTTCTTAAAGAAGACCCTAAAGTTGTTATTAGCTTCAGGACCACAAAACCTGGATCTGCCCCTGATTCTAACTACCTCTGTATCTGTGTTCTCCAACAGATCTGAGCTTTTTATATCTGTAGATGTTGACATAGACTATGTACTTATAGTCTGCTGAGCAAAGGAATGGATGTGATTCCCCGGGAGTGAATCCCTGAGTGGAACTCAGGCTGGCTTATAAGTGACCACCTGTTAGAAGTTTCTCATTTGGGGTGATCTTAAACATATTTATAGGAAAACTAAGTTTATAAAAATGTTTCTCGTCAGTGTTCAGTTCATTAAATTTTTCACAACACCTAAACTTGTTTTTAAAAAACAATTAAAAAAATTAATAACCTATGCTTTAAGCCTTGACTCACTTTTTAAATAACGTTTTCAAATGTCATGAAAATCTATTTTGGATGAGCTTATCTTTAAGTCCCTACTTTGATTAAAAGCTTTTTATTGTAACAGTTTTTTTTTAAAAATCAGTCAGGTTCATTTACATCCCTTCCTGTCTGTCTGTCTGTCTGTCTCTCTCCTCCATGTCTAACGTAAAGCCAGGGAAGTGTGCCTGAGTTGCAAGTTCTAGGAGTTGCCTCCGTGGGTAACTATGTGGAGTTACAAGAGGGCAAATTGGCCATCCCTGCCAAGAAGTACAGGAGTGATGAATGACATTATTAAGAGGGGGCTAGAATCCAATAGCATGAAAATAACCTCTACTATTTGCACAGTGACTTACTCATGGGAACTTTTTACAGATGGGACCTTACTAACCTTAGTGGCTTTTTGCTATGGTGGAGGGATTATGGTAGTTGCTGCCTACAGTGCTTAGATAATTAAGAAAGGAACAGAAAAAGGAAAAGAAGTTTTCTCCTGTGGCTGTATGGCAAAATTAAGCTCATGAAATTAGGTCAGGTAGTGAATGCACAGCCAGAGAGGTGGCCAAAATGGCATTATCCAACGTCATTGACCAATTTATTCACTCGGCATGGCTTCAAATTATGTGGGCTATTTCAAAAAAATCAAATCCATCCTCAAGGGTCATTTAATTCAGTTTCTTCAGCCCACCCAAGGTGATTTTTATAACCTCAGAGGGGACACTGGTTTCAAAAGTATGTATGCGACTCTCTTTGAAAGAACAAAGTTAAGAAGACCTACCTGGAATTCTCTATTCTCTACTGACCCATGATGTGATTCTCTGGGTTTCGGTTAAATTTATTGGTAAAAAAGACAAGGGTATTTGTCCTAGATACTTTTCAGGAGTGGTGAAAGAACCAGTATGGTGGGTAATTTCATTTAACAAACAGTTATGGGATACTTTCTATAATCCCTGTGTAGGGATATTTTACATGGAAGACTTCCTGGTGTATACCTGGTTTCGACACTTACTAGCAGTGGAAACTCTCTGTGCCTCACTCTCCTTAATGGTAAAATGGGGACAATCATAGGACTGTAGATAATATTAAACAAGATAATACATGAAGTGCTTGGGGGCATAGCAAATGTTCTAACAAGGTTATCATAAGGCAGTAGGGATAATCCACAGAGGAATAACGGTATATTCACTCACCACCTAGAACTCTTAAAGGCTAGAAATACAACCTTTCCTCTCTATCTATAGCATCTGGCACAGAGAAGAAACTCTATAATGAGAAGGGAGCCTTGCAAAGTAAATAAATGGCTGCAAACCCAGCTCCTGATTTTAGGCTCCGATTTCTGTGGGTGACGGACACACCGGCAGGCTCCCATACAGACAGGCAATGTGCATGCACTATGAAGATGAAATTATTAGCCTAACTCTCCCATCTATAATTTCCCTCTGCATGTTTACGGCTGATCCCCATGTTGCAAAACTTACATCTAGAAATAACTGCACATTTCAAATGCTTAGTGCCACAAAATAAACCTTACCTAATGTGAAAAACTAATGGCTGTCGGGACTCTCGGGGGGGCGGGGGAGAAAAAACAAACCTATTTTATTAGTTCCAATAAATGCATAGGGGCAGAACAATGTGCCATGAATAAGCCTCACTCCAAACACGCTCCTGTGAAAGGGAAATAAAGCCAGAAGCAGGAATGGTGAAGTCATACCAGTGCATGCATTTATCTCCCAGACTTGTCCTTTGGACCCTGGGAAATACTGGCTTCCTTGGTCCTCCGTCTTGCTCCAGAGAAGCCTCCACCCCAGGCACGCACGTGAGTCCTGCCTTTGCACGTTCTCATTTGGCACAACGCTCCGGCAGAGTAAATTCTGTGCGGTCCTTCAAGAGTGGACCAGACATCCCTGCCTTCAGACAGCCTCCCTTGACACCCTTTCCTGGGCTACGTGATATCTTTTGCTTACTTCCATGACAGCATTTATCACACGCTGCATTCATTACTCTTGTTATGTTTGTCTTTCTTCCTCACTTGGCTGCCTTGTTTCTAACCAACCGTTCCGCACAGTTCCTGGCACAAAATAGACAACAAAAAATGTCAGATGGTGGTGGGCGACAGAGCAGTGAAGTGCTCCCCTGAGATGACAGGCAAAGCTGGTCCTTGCTGGGGGGCTGCTGGCCTGGCCCCAGGAAGGCTGAGGCTCAGCAGAACAGTGAGGGCACACAAGGGAGGAGTCGGCTCAGTGCGGGAGAGCAGCTAAAGGCAAAGCCAAAGGATGGAGCAGACCCTCTGACTCACCGTCCCGGACCCTCTCGCTGTTCCACAGTGATTTATTATTAGATCTGAACTAGCATTTGCCTATACCGTGGTCCCAAATGTTTTATCCTTGCAACAGGGAAAAGGGAGAGGAAGAATTACAAGGAGCCATAGAGGCTGAGATTTCTGTCTTCATAAACTGAAGTGCAAACTTGATTGTAACTTATTTTCACACTGAATTCAGTTTATAAATAAACTTAAGGACTGTGAAATTGAATTAAACTCGATATAAGTGAAAAAAAGAATGTAACAAAACATCGGTTTTTAATTTAATGAATAATCCCTCACATACGCCACACGCTTTCCTACCTTCGCGCCTCTGCACTTGCTTTCTCTGCCCCGGAATAACATCTCCCTCCAACGGCACTAAATCGACAAGTGTTTCTTGTGCCGTATGTCACTAGAAATCCAGTGGTGAATACAACAAGGGCGCTCTATGTTCCTACGCTACTCTCATCAGAGGAAGTCACACATGAACAGGGTTTTGAGCGTCTTGCATAGAGGAGGGTAGGGCACAGGTAATGGAGAACAGGGTATCGACCCAGCCTCCAGGCTGTAAAGCGATGGCAGAGGAGATGCGGTTCCCAGCACGAAAAAGAAATGGTAATTCTGTGACATGATAAAGGTGTCAGCTAACTCTACTGAGGTAATCACATTGCAATACAGAAATGTCTCAGGTAAACAGGTTGCGCACTTCCAACTTACACAATGTTATCTGTCAATCGTATCTCCATAAAAATAATAATACTTTGTTTAAAAAGAAATGAAACATAAGAGGTGAGCTGAGTGTGAGGCGAGGGAGTGGCAAAGAAAGAGCTAGAACCCAACATTGAAGAAATAGCATCTTAACTATTCTCTGTGGAAGAGAAGAACACGTTTCAAACTACTGACAGGGTGGGACAATCAGAGGAAAGGACACAGAGCTCAGACACACTTTCCTCAAAGAGTAAAAATGAAACTCAGAGAGGCTTAATTTTGTCCCAAGTTCCAACAAAATAAAACACCCTCCAGAAATAATATCATCCCTATTTCTCCCCCTGTCAGAGAGAGTATCCAGTTGATACAAACCCTGAGTTAGCAGTTACTCTCTCCACATGCCACCTTTGGAGAACAAAAGATACTCATTTCTCCCTTGTGGCTGTGCCTCGTCATCAGCACTCAAGCTCTGCCCGCGGACCCCTGCATGATTCCACAGCACCCAACATCCAAAGGCAAATCCAATTCCAAGCCAGTCATTTATGTGAACATGAAGTCAACCAGGAGGCTCACTCCAAAGTGAGGAAGAATGGCCAACAAAGGCTGTATGAGTTACCAACTGCCTCCCATCCCAGTTTTATACCAAAACTCTGCCTCTTAAAACCATAAGCATTTACTATCTCACACAGTATCTGTGTGTTCTGAATCTGGAAGTGAAGAGCTTGGTGGTTCCAGCTCAGGGACTCTTGTGAGCTTGCAGCCAGCTATCAACCATGGCTGCAATTACTCAAAGGCTTGACTGGGGCAGGGGGGTGCATTTCCAAGTGACTCCCTCACACACCTAGTGCATTAGTGCTGGTGTCTGCAGGAGGCTTCAGTTCCTCTCCAGCTGGAGAGAGGGTTATTTACAACATGGCAGCTGCCTTCCCCCAGAGCGAGTGATTCATGAGACAGGACCGTGAAAGGCACAATGTCCTTTATGACCCAGTTTCTGAACCACACCACCATTTTTGCAATATGTTGTTGGTGAAACAGGTCAGCCCTGTGTATTCAGTAGGGAAGGGGACAATACAAGGGTGAGAATGCCAAGAAAGGAGGATCATTTGGAGCCGTCTTGGAGGCTGGTGACCACAAGAGCTATGGGGGTGACACCAAGGCTGCCACATAGTTCTAATGTGAAGGTAGCGTATGCCGAAAGAACAGCCGGCTTAGAGTTGCACAGGCCTGTGTTTGTGTTTTGTTTTGTTTTGTTTGCCCAGGCCTGTATTTGATCACAATGCTGGCACGTGCTGTGTCACCTTAGTCCAGTTACCTGAACTTTCTAAACCTCAGCTTTCTCATTTGTAAGATGGAAAAATAACACCCACGTCTGAGGACTGTTTTGAGGATTAGGTATGGAGAACCTATACTGATGAATACCGAGCACTCAGCACTCGAGAACGGTTAAGTATTATAGTTACAAAGTAGGCTAAATGTTACTATAGCAACACAGTTGGAAGTCCTGACCCACACAGCCCTGTGTCAACTCTAAGGGTTTGTTTCGATTTGTTTCTTTATCCTCATATATTCTTTTATAACTTACATGACTTAAAGCTAAACATGGGGTGGAGGCGGTATATAAAGCTAAAAAACACTTATTTCTGTTTATATATTTGAATAGAAGTAGAAACCATGAAAACTTTAAGATCTAAACTTGAACCAAATGGCTGTCAGGCTATTGCATTTTTCCCATATGGCTGAAGTCCATACTATGATGACCTTAAAGAAACATGGAAATTAGGTAAGGGGTAGGGGGAAATGTACTGTGCTCAGGAGTTTTCTCAAAATCACAGTTTTTCTGTAAAAAAAAATGTGATTGTCTCTAGAGAAAAACACAAGTTCCAGTGGTCAAGTTGTGTCTCATGTCAAAATGAAACATTTTTTCAACAGGGCTACTGGTTTATAAGGTTAAAGTATGTTCTTTACTCAGAAATTTGAGTTTGGGCTTTGCCTTTGATGCAAATTTCTCCACCCTTAGCTTCTTCCCCAGTAAAATAAGAGTAAGGACACTATGCGAAGAAGCTTCTTCATGTGTGTACTCAGAATATTAACTCTCTAAATTCATGCACCGAAAGTTTAAGTGGAAAAAGCCCAGGCTTGGCCCTGACAGCCCTCTGTGACCGGGAACAGATCACTGACCCTCTCCTTTTCCTCATCTCACAAAATGGAGAAATCTACCAGTAAGAGGATTTTTCCAGACAATGGAGAATTTAAGGGGGGGGGGGGAGAGAATGAAATGAGATGAGATAAATAGATTAATATATAGAGATAGATAGATATATAGATATTTAATTATAAGCTCCTTCTGGGAAAAAAATGAATTCTTTTCAGGGATTACTTTATTCTTACAGTATCTAAGATTTATTTTAGTTGCTATCTGAAGTGGTGTATTTACCACAAAGCTAATGAAGCTGAACTTTCAGGGCTGATCACCTGAATTAACCTCTTCTAATTCAATATTCTCTGTCTGCACCTAATTTTCTTTTTTTTTTCTTAAAGAAGTCCCCCATATCATATAAGCTGCAGGCCCTACAAAATTGAATCTGCCGCAGTCGCTGCTGTTAACACAAATACACATTTTTCAACCAAGATCAATTTTCTAATATTATCACTGGTGTCTCATCATTATCAGTAAATGAGATAATATCCTACCAACAGCTTAACAAATCTATACAAGAAGCTATTACTACAGTATGAATGGGTATTTCCAAAATGACTGATTCCTGGAATAGATGGAAATAAAACTTACCCCTCCACGCCTGTATTATTTTTCAGAACATTCATATTGTCATTTATACAGGATGGTCACATTACATAAACCATATAATTCATGAACCACATATACTAGAGTATATAACATATTTAATGTAGAACTTAATTTTAGCGTAAAACATAGATAAAGGTGGTAGTATCTATATTTTCCTTCTCAAAAGAGAAGAAAAATATTACCGAATCTTTTATTTATCTGTATTATTATAGCCCACATTTTGGGGAGTTTGAAGAAATACAGATTCCAGAAATTCAAAAGTTGCTGTACCGATAATAATTCCTTTCTGAGCTGAGAAGTAGCATAGAAGAGTAGTTAAGAAGAGCAGCTCCTTGGGGCGCCTGGGTGGCTCAGCTGGTGAGTTTGAGTGTTCCATTCTGGGTTTTAGCTCAGGTCCTGATCTTAGGTCCTGAGATCCAGCCCCACTTTGGGCTCCGCTCAGCTCAGTGCAGAGCAGGCTTGTCTCTCTCCCTACCCCCACTTGCACGCACGTGCACTCTCTCTCTCTAAAATAAATAAATAAAATACGAAAGAGAGAGAGAGAGAGAGAGAGGGAGGGAGGGAGGGAGGGAGGAAAGAAAAGAAAAAGAAAAAAGAAAAGAAAAGGGAGGGGAGGGGAGGGGAGGGAGGGAGAAAAGAACAGCAAGTAGACTGATATGGGGTCCCATCTCATTGAAGTGGTTTGAAAGTCTGAACTTCAGTTTCTGCTCCTCTTAAAGGGGGAGTGATAGCTTCTACTTCATGAGGTTCTCACAGGGATTGAATGAGTTACCCTACTTGTGAAGTGCTTAGAAACCTACCTAGCATAGGCAAGCACTGCGTAAGTGTTATTTAAAAACACTTTAGGCTGATTTCTGCCTTAGACTGTAGTCTCACAAACTGCTTTAGCACCCTGGGCAATGACTGAAAATTTCTCATCTTATTCCACTGTCATTCTCCCACTAGTGATAACACCATGCTTCTAGATCACGCACTGAATTGCCTCATTTCTACTGGAAAAGACTATGTGATTCATCTTGGTATGTCCCAAAGGTATTATTTAGTCTTCTGTCCTTAGCAAGGACAGGAGTAATCCCTGAGAGTATTTTTGGGTTGCAAGTTAATCTAGAATTAGCTAAAACAGAAAACCATGTAGCTTCATTTAAATGTTTCACGGCATAGGATTATTATGTGTTTTTATTTCAAAAGGGTTTTTAATATTTGCTGAATTGTCCACACTAGGAAATATAATTATGAATTAATAAGCACATCTCTATTGGGAGTTGCCTCCTTTGTCAGGCTGTAGGAGCAGCTGACTGAGAGGCTGACTTGACTTTGAACTTCCAACAATATCTGGATTTACAATAATAAAACACAGTGTGCTTTATTGTGGCCCTAAACCATGATGTACCTGTAAACACTAAATGATTGGGCCATTAATATGTAAATTCTGAGGTAATGCTATAAAGCATGGTAAATATTTAACTGAAATATCAAACTACCTTCCTTAAAGTCTTATATCTGAATGACAGGGAAGCAGTTTGGTTAATTTCCTTGTAATTCTATCAGTGGCCCTTAATTAATGATAAATAAGAGAAAGCACACATTGTGATGAAACATTCAATCATGCTGACACCAGTTTTTCATCTCTTCTTTGGATACCAAAAAGCAAAAGCATTGTTTATTCTTGAATTCGAAAGAAATAAAACCTTCCTACTATGTGCCTATTAGGTTTTCCCATGGTGCCAGAGGCTATATAACCATAAGCAAACCTATAGCTTTATGTAACCTCTGCAACCTTTCAAAAAAGCATGGTTAAGAGCAGAGTGATGACCATAGTTCTGTGAGGTAATTCTTTTTTTTTTTTAAAGATTTTATTTATTTATTTGACAGAGAGAGAGACAGCGAGAGAGGGAACACAAGCAGGGGGAGTGGGAGAGGGAGAAGCAGGCTTCCCGCTGAGCAGGGAGCCCGATGTGGGACTCGATCCCAGGACCCTGGGATCATGACCTGAGCCGAAGGCAGACACTGAATGACTGAGCCACCCAGGCGCCCTGTGAGGTAATTCTTAATATGGGCCAGCCTTGATTCCATAATCTTGTCACAAAAATGACAACAACTTAACATTTATTATATGCTTCCTATGTGCCAGGTACAATACTAAGCCCTTTTCACAGATTAGCTAATTCAAACTTCACCTTAACCTCATGAAATAGGAACTATGATTACTGCATTTCCCAGATAGAACACTGAAGTTAAAAAAAAAAAAAAAAATGAAGTACTTAATTCCCACGATGTAAGAGTTGGACTCAATTGTAAGACTCTAAATCCCATGTTTTTCCTACTTCACTGTACTCCAGATCTCGTAACCTTTAATCTCCTTCCAGTGTGGAGTAACAGAATTGGGCTAATGGATGTAGACCTTCTAAAGTAAGTGCGGTGCTTAACATCTGATGTGAGAGCTAGATGTGACTCCAAAAGCATAAGCTACAAAAGAAATAAGAAATATACTGGACCTCATCAAAGTTAAATACAAAGACACCAACAACAAAGTGAAAGCCAATTCACAGAATGGACAAAAATATTTGCAAATCATGTATCTGATAAAGGTCTAGTATCCAGAATATATAAAGATTTCTTACAACTCGATAATGAAAACAACACATTTAAAACTAAGCAAAGGTGGGGACACCTGGGGGGCTCAGTCAGTTTAAGCCTCTGACTCTTGATCTCAGCTCAGGTCTTGATCTCAGGGTCATGAGTTCAAGCCCTGCACTGGGCGCCACACTGGGTATGGAGCCTACTTTAAACAAACAAACAAATAAATAAATGCAAAGGATATGAAGTTTTTTTTTCTCCAAAGATATGTAAATGGCCAATAAGATGCAATATGGTGCTCCACATTAGTCATAAGGAAAAAGAAAAGTAAAACAACAATGAGAGAAAAAATCCCATAATGAGGTAGGTACCACTTCACACTTACGAGAATGACTATACTCAAAAAGACAGAAAATGACAAGTGTTGGCAAGCATGCAGAGGAATCAGAACGCTTCTACAAAAGTTGGTGGAAATGTAAAATGTAAAAACTTTCTTACATTCTTTCTCATCTTATTCCACTGTCATTCTCCCACTAGTGATAACACCATGCTTAACGTAATGTAAATGTAAAAACTTTAGAAAATAGTTTAGTGGTTCCTCAACAGGTTAAACATAGAGTTTAACAATATGACCCAGCAATTCCACTCCTTAGTATATAACCAAGAGAATTAAAAACCCATGTCTATGCGAAAAACCTGTACATGGATATCATAATAGCCATCTGGAAACAACCCAAATGTCCATCTACTGATGAATAAAATGTGGCTTGGCCACAGAATGGAATATTAATTGGATAAAAGAAAAAGGAATGAAGTACTATTCTATGCCACAACGTAAATGAAAGAAACTAGTCACAAAAGGCCACATGATTCCATTTTTCAAGAAAGATTTTATTAATTAATTTGAGAGAGAGAGCACGCACAAGCAGCAGGGAGGGGCTGAGGGAGAAGCAGACTCCATGCTGAGCAGGGAGCCCGATGCGGGGCTCGATCCCAGGACCCTGGGATCACGACCTGAGCTGAAGGCTGACACTTAACCCACTGAGCCACCCAGGCGCCCCAACATGATTCCATTTAAATAAAATGTCTAGAATAGGCAAAGCCACAGAGATAAAAGATTTATGGTTCCCAGGGGCTAGAAGAAAGTATAATGGGATTGACTACTAATGGTTACAGGGTTTCTTTTTGTCATGATGAAAATGTTCTGGAATTATTGGTGATAGCTGCACAACCCTGAACCATTGAACTGGAGACACAGAGATAAAAGATTTATAGTTCCCAGGGGCTAATGGTTACAGGGTTTCTTTTTGTCATGATGAAAATGTTCTGGAATTATTGGTGATAGCTGCACAACCCTGAACCATTGAACTGGAGATTTTGAAAGAGTAAATTTCATGGTATATGAATTATGTCTCAAAAAGCTGTTATTGAAAAAAAAGCTAATGAAAGATTTAAAAAATCATTCTTTTTTTTTTTTTTTAAACTCATGCTCTGTGAGTACAAAGCATAAATGTAATTTTTCCATGACAGACAAACTGGCCTCTTGATTTTCAAAAGGAATGACACATTTTTATTAAACTAGATATTATAGATCAATATTTTCTTTATTTGCCATTTAACTTTTTTTTAAAAAGATTTTATTTATTCATCAGAGAGAGAGAGAGGGGGAGGGTGCGTGTGCATGCTGGGTGAGGGGCAGAGGGAGAGGGAGAGAGAGAATCTCAAGCAGACTCCCTGCTGAGCACAGAGCCCAACACAGGGCTCGGTCTCACCACCCTGAGATCATGACCTGAGCCAAAATCAAGAGTCAGATGCTTAACTGACTGAGCAACAGGTGCCCCTAGGATTTTATTTTTTTAAGGTAATCTCTACTCCCAACGTGTGACTCGAACTCACAATCCCGAGATCAGGAATTGCACACGCCATTTAACTTTTTGAAAACATCTCCCTTTCATCTTTTCACTGAAACTATGCCAGGTTAAGGTAAAGATGTGGGAGAATAAGTTAATAATAAGAAAGGGTTTGAGCCAGGGGCCCATAAGACCACCCCACACTGAGAGATTCACTAGATGCACTCACAGAACTCAGCATACAGTAGCACACAAGGCTAAGATTTACTACAGTGACATAGTAAACTGGGTCATAATGGGAAAAGATGCAGGTGGAGTCTGGGGGAATCCATGTATAAGCTTCCTTATGCCCTTTCCCTACCATGAAGGGTCACAGAGAATAAATAACCCTCTTCCCCAAGCAAGGAAAATGTAACAACAGGTATATAATGTTTCTGACCAGGGAAGCCCTGCAGAGAGGTGGGATCCACAGTTTTTATTGGAGGCTGGTCACATAGGCACCCTCTGCCTAGACATGCTCCAAATGGAATCTCCCAGAAGGAAAGCAGATGTTGAGCATAAATCATATTGCTTGCACAGCCTAGGCCCAATGAGCCACTTTTATCAGCCTGGGAAAAGTGGGAACACCCCCAAAACCTAAGTTCCCAAGGATCAAGCTAAACCTAAGTTCCCAAGGATCAAGCTTGCAAATATGTCTTTCCAAGAAGACCTGTCCCAGGTTTGCTACAGTAACTCTATTCTGCAGAGGGGTGGAAAACCAGGACCTCAAAACCACCGTCCAATGAAACACAGATTCTTGAGGGAAAGACAAAGAGGACTAAGAGGCTCTGGAAGGGTTAGCAGGGATTCAAGGCCAAGGAGACACCATAAGGTTTGGCTCCTAGATCTAAAGTCTACCCATATCCATGACCTGGGAAAAGCTGGACTGGTTCAAGGAATAGCCTTAGGGTCAGTTAGGCCTGATCACTTTGAAGTGATCCCAGGATTTTCTAGCTTCACTCCTAGTTCCTACCACCATCCTCGCCTTCCACTCTCTAGTCCTCCAGGTGAAGGCACCCCACCCCCTGAGTGCTTTCCTGGAATTGGTGTGTCTTTCGCAGGAGAGATAAAAGGACAGAGAGATGAAGTGCAAAGGTCTCTGACCTTTACCTTCCACCTGTGGTATTCAAGAAAGAATCCTCACAGATGTACAGATGTTGAAATGGTTTATCACCAAGAACAGAGTTCATGAAACACTTACCAGCCCAGGTGCCCCTGCAGCCCAGATGTAAAGGTCACAGGGGCAACCCTGAGAAATAAACCCTAAACAGGGGGGACCTCGTGTCATCCTTTTCTCTCCTGCAAATGCTTAGTAAGAATTTATCTCATGGAAGACTGGAAGGATTTACTTGCTGCCTGAACTCTTTTGGGAGTCGGTAACCACCACAAATCAAGTAGAATATATTTGAAAAATAAACTGGAAGAGGTATCTTTTTTTTTCCCCCTGGAATATATTTCTGTTACATAAGAATTATTTAATTTTGACCAGTGAGTTACAAAATGCATCATTACAGGGCTGGACTCAAAGCGCATGCCATGCGCGAGAACAGTTTAGGTTTCTGCGGCTGCTTGGAATTGCTAAGACTTTCTACTTTCTCTGTATCTTTTTCTTTTATCACGGGTTCGTCATTTTCCTTCTACTTCTTTCTTTCTTTCTTTATTAAAATATTTATTCCACCTCTTTTTATAGTAGTAAAGACAAGAAAGGACCAAGTGCCTTAGAACTAGATATGCCCTAAGTTTGGTATATCCAAACAATGGAATAACACGTAGCTTTCACCCATCAGCCTCCCCCGCTTTCCCCCTTTCCATCACTCTCATCTCCCCCAAACAATTAGAAACTGACTGGAATTTCAAAGCGTTCAAATATCTGCAGCCAATTGTTTTCTTTGACAATTTCATTTCTCCGATTACCCGGATATAAGATGGTATCTCACTAACAGATGATTTCTAATAAAAATTCCTGCATGTTAGCATCATATGCGTGTACCTGTGTCTTCCACATGAATAGTTTTTTTTAAAATGGTCCCTTCCATAAATATTAAAGTTCATGAAAATCAGTAAATTCTTTTTTGCTAAGTTGTACTTTTAGCCCTATGAAAAAATAGACAGTAAATTCTTATTTAGCAGCCGCCTTTCAAAATCTTCAAAGCTCTGCCTTCAAGATCAGGCAGCTATATAGGAAAATCAGAGTTTCCCAGAATCAGACTTGGTAGCCCCGATGATTGGCTTGACAGAGACGGAGGAGACATTCCTGGCAGAGATCAGTCACCCAGGGAGGGACCCTGCATCTAACTATCCACGTTTAATCTTCACAGAGAGTCAAACTGTCTTGAATCTAAGAAAGTCAACTTAGATAACAAGACACAAGAGATGAACCATTAGCAGGTAAACCTGTCCCCAAGATAATAATAGCCTTCCATTTCATTTGCCTTCCAGTGAGGCAGGGTTTTACTAGGACTAAAAGAGATGTTTTCTCTGAAAAGCTGAAAAAATTGCTTCCTCCAGAAAATTAAAAAGTTAATTTGATACCAAATAGCGTTAAGTAGACTTTAAAACAGGTAACAATCCTATGTCTCTCAGGCCTTCCCTGAACCATCGTGGGTTCTATGGAAAGGTGATAATCTGGAGCATACTCAGAGATCTGAGAGCATGAGTGAACATGCAGATCTCTGTCGGCTGTGCAAGAACCAGGGCTATTAGTCTGCAGAAGCAAACCTCAGAAGCCAGGTGGGGAGAGTAGGGCATTGGAGGGTCAACTCAGATATTTAAAGGTTTGTCATGTGGTAGAGTCAGTGTACATGGCCCAAAGGGCTAAAAAGGAACAACTAAGAGAGAAGAGATGACATTCCAATCATCATAAAAGAGAACTTGGAACAATCAGAATTCCCAAGGATGAACTGGGCTGCTGTGAATGATAATGAGTTCCCTGTAGCCAGAGGTATTCAAGCTTTTGATAGATTCGTTCAACTTCTGCATTCCTTTATCAAGTGTTCACTCTAGAGGCTCAACACTGGCTACAGAGAGGTGAATGAAATGGTTATGATTCCTGCTCTTATCCAACTGAGAGTCTGGTGAGGTGATTTGCTCAGAGGTAGACTCTGAGGGAATCGCTAGAGAGGACTCAAAACATACAACCAGATAGGACCTGTCAAGTTTTTCTGAATCTCAGGAAACATTCCATGAAACAAAGCCATGGGTTTTTCTACATTTGGAGAGCCCCAAATGTGGAATGAGCCAGCCAGATTAATAACTCTTAGCTATGGAACAGCTTTCAGCTAGCTTAAGGAATATTTGGGAGACTGTTGGGATTAGGGCTTTAAACTTTTAACTATGGGTCTCCAAAGTACCTTAAGGAAGAAGCCTCAAATCCATTTTCCTAAAGTGAGCTCTTAGAATCATCCTTTTGCTCTTGGTGACAGTTCTTGTAACTTAGAGTTACATATGCTTTATGGTTAGAAGATACTTGGCCTTTGGAAAAATGGAATGACAGTATTTTATAATTAGGAACATCACATAAGGCTGGTACACACTGAAGAAACAGACGAAAAATGATTCTTTTTAATGGTTTGCATTTATTCTCACAATTAATTCCTTAACACACAACACTGATTAAGTACAATCTAGTCTTGCCTATTAGTTATAATTAGTGAAGTTCATTTTCTAATCACTTTGGCAATCAGCACATTTCAAGATATGATCATTTTACCTTAATCTTAATTTCACAACTGTGATCTTAGACTGGATCACCTGATGATTTGGAAAGATTACCTGTTGTAACTACAAGGGCCCTTCGGGTTTGCCTAACTTGACCAGGGGGCAGAGGTGAGAAGCTTTGGGAAAATTCCAGGAAGTTTGCTTTAGTGAACCTCCCAGAATAGCTCCAGGCAACACAGAATTCACAAACACGTCTTCATGGAAAATAAACTGGCACTAACAAAAGCTCCTTTCACTTTTTTTTTAAAGCATATTTTAAATACTAAGACTAATCCAAAAAAAAAAATCTATTAGCAAATTATTTATTAATCAATGCTAGAATGCTAAAAGTTTAAAAAACAAGAAAAAGAACAAGGTCAGGGACTAAAAAGTCATAAGCAGCAGGAGAGAACTTGTTACTCAGTTTCCAGGACAAGAGGGAATGCTTTATAGAAACTTCTAGATACAGACCTGTTTTACCTAGTACTTAAAGAGAAAGGTTTACTATCAAAAAGAACAGTGATACTTTACATTATTATACAGTTTTCTAACCATATTCTTGAGCAGACCATATCTCTGCTGCTGGTTAGGCTCAGACAATTAAATACTGAGAAAACCCTATGACCCCTAGTCATACACACGCACAGGATCACAAACAAATAAATCACAGAAGTAAGATAATAAGGATCATGGGGCTAACAGTAAATTGGCAAGTTTTCAGTTCATTGTTAAGCTTTCAAAATCTAACAAATCACACTGTTTGGCATACTTAGCCGAGGGTCACTATTTCCTAACAGTGGAACCAGCCAGAGAGAAAATCAAAAGTGTAGGTGTGGGTCCTTGACTCAGGTTTCAGGCCCAACCCTGTCCCAGTATTAGCCCTCTCCTCCGGTGTTTTCCCTTGCATCTTGCCTTTTCCTCTGTCTGTGGGGCTTCTGCCAACATGCCCAGTGGGGCTCCAGGCCATCCATGTGCCTTCCGATCGCCCCACCCCAAGTGGAAAGAAGTCTTCTCTCCAAGTATGACAGTTCTTTCAGCCAACTCAGAAAGCCTGGCTTCATGAGTGAAGAGGCCCACCAATAAGAAATTTACAGCTAACGAACCTAAGAATTGGCAGAACCAGGAAGTGCTGATACATACCAGCGAGACAGATATTCTCAGCCTTCTGGTCCAAGGAGGTGATTCTCCTCTCTCTAGGTGGGATCCCTGCTGCTCAAGAACCCATCCAGCATGCTGAGACTAGGACAACCTTCAGTGGTTTCTTCTCTGAGGCATAACCTGTATGGTACTAGAGGCCCACAATCTACTACCAGTGAATCTGAGGTAGAAAGAGCACTGAAACCACACAACTTTTATAACTTTGCTAGCAGAACCTGAAGTGAAGTGATGTGAGACTCAAAGCAACATCTATTTATCTCACTCAGTGGGAATATTCACACGTTTAGCTGAAGAAATCTTATCTGATTGAATCACAAGCTGGGGATATTTTGTAACACAGCATACGTGTTTCCTAAAATCCAAAAATCCCTCTGTATCCAAAACAATCTGGCCCCACGGGTTTTGGATCAAGGCCTGGGCATCTGTAGTAGCTTCAAAATTAATTCCAGAGTTTTCCTTCACTATTTCCCTCAGGGGGCTGAATGAATTATACAGGATATTGTGGCTAAAAGGAAAAGGTCACATACAGAAATTAGAAGTCCTCATAATTTAGTGGGGAATTTAATGGGAAGGGAGTACTTTTAGAGAGCCAGGGGTTAGGGGAGAGTCTCCCCCAAAGCCCTAGAGAAGACAGTATTTACCCCTTAGCAGTCTCATCTCTTTGTCTACCTTTGCCTAATACTCACCCAGGAAGGAAGAGTACAGAGAGGGAAATCCATTCCTGAATTCAGTGGGGAGCTCACCATAGGGTAAGAACTGCCTTCACCATACAAACAAGTTTTTAAATGATGATTTGATTCCCTCACTTAGCCAGAAAAGTTTGCTTATGGAGTAGCAAAAGCAATAGAATCCACAATATGGAATAAGCTCACTTTTATGAGCCAGCCTTGGAATCCAAATTCTTTTTACATTACTCTTTTACACGAGAAAATATATTCTGCATACAAATGCCACGTGGAACACGATGCATTTCCAAGTTGGATGCTAGCTGTAATATGTAGTGTTCTTCTAAGCATCATCACTTATTGTCCAAGAAATATTTATTGGGCACTTTTATTCACAGGTTCTAGGAACAGAAGGTTCAACAAGAGACAATGAACCAGTCTTCACACTGTTGAGACACGAGGGAGAAAGATGAGAGGGGGAGAAATGTAATACAGATTAAAGTAAACATCTCTCCATGTAAAATCAAGTACTCAATAAAGTCACAGTTTTCTAGTTATAATTCTATACATCCAAAGTCTCCTAAGATGAGTTTCATCTTATTTAAAAGCAGCTGCATATTTTCTGATCCAGAGTTTGACATGCTAAAAGTTTCACAGTGAGTAACATAAAAGCCTCCAAATCTTCACAAGTGTAAGAAACTTTCTAATTACATATATTTATCCTCCAAGTTCTGCTAGTAAGAAAGAAGCTACCCAGGGGCACCTGGCTGGCTCAGTCGTTAAGCGTCTGCCTTCGGCTCAGGTCATGATCCCGGGGTCCTGGGATCGAGCCCCGCATCGGGCTCCCTCCTCAGCGGGGAGTCTGCTTCTCCCTCTCCCACTCCCCCTACTTGTGTTCCTGCTCTCGCTGTCTCTCTCTCTGTCAAATAAACAAATAAAATCTTCAAAAAAAAAAAAAGAAAAAGAAAGAAAGAAGCTACCTGGAAAAGAACAATTTACAAAGTCTCAGTAGAATAAAAGCATCATTTTCCCAAAAGTGAGACATGGAGCACTATTTGAATCTTAAAACAACAGTGCTGAAGTTCATCATTAAAAAAAAAAAATCCCAACTTTGCCAAAAGAAGATGGAATGTTAATGTCTGATCAGATAGCTGCAGTCCACATTTTTAGAAAACCTGTCTCAACATTCTACATACCAACCTTCCGAAAACAATAGTCTAGTGCTATTGAAATGCCAAGGTTAAATTTTCTAAGTGGAAACCAAAAAAATAACAGCTACCTTCCCTGAAATCAGGAAATCCCAGTATCCCACAACACAACCCAAGGAAACAAAGCCTTGGACTTACATGCATCCTTTTTTTTTTTTTAAAGGATTTTATTTATTCATTTGTCAGAGAGAGAGAGAGTGAGCACAAGCAGGGGGAGTGGCAGGCAGAGGGAAAAGCAGACTTCCCGCTGAGCAGGGAGCCCAATGCAGGACTCGATCCCAGGACCCCGGGATCATGACCTGAGCCGAAAGCAGATGCTCAACTGACTGAGCCACCCAGGCATCCCAGGCATCCTTTTCATGATAGTAGTATTTGGTAGAAGGGAAGCAAAAAGAGCAAAGGCCTTACTTCTCCACAAGGCAGCTCCCAGGGGGGTAGTTGAAGGCACCAGGGTCAACAGAAATGGGAAGCTGTATGTAGAAAGCACATAGAAGAATTACGTGCTTGTTACCTTAGCCCAGATCGCATCAACCATATAATGCCAAGGACAGAAAGTCAGTCCATACTTGATGTTAATCCCCTGAAGGAACAACAAAGAAATAACCAAGTCTTGAAATGAATCATGGGCATATGCAACTCCCTCTCTACTTTGAGGTTTCTAAATGCAATGACAAATCCCCAGGGATGGAAATGCCAGCCTGGAAAGCAATAATCAGGATCCTCAAGAGTAGCAGAATAAGGTCTGGGAGGTGTGGATTCTGTACTTGATGAGGTCTTTCACTGGGGAAATTTGGACAATGTGGAAAATTTGGAAGGTCATTAACTAGGAAAGTGAAATCAATCCAGTAGGCCTTTGTTCAGTGTCTCGAATTATGAGACACTAATTTGGCACTGAAGGGAGAATTACAAAGATGTCCAACACATCACCTCCATCTCTTTGGGGAGGTAAGCCTCTACACATATAACCATAAATTGAGTATTGTGTGTTATAATAACAAAAGCTAATTGCTAATACTCATGAGACATCCATTACATGCCACACTCCATTCTAAAGGGGTTTTCATGTTTTATTTAATTATCACAACCACTCTATGAGACAGATACTATTATTCTGCTATTTTACAGTGAGAAAACTGAAGCTCAGAGACGTTGAGTAACTTACCTAATGTCACACAGCTCCTAAGTGGTATATCAGCGATCTAAACCCAGGCTCCAGATGCCATTTACCCCTGCCCACTATACAGTAGAGCATGCAAAGGATTCTAATTCTGTCTGTGGTAAATTATGGGGGCAGGATGAGGTAGAGAGGTGGGGAGAGAAGAGGGAGCTTCCAGAAAGTAAGGGCAATTGAGGTGTGTGGTGCCTCGGTGAACACAATATAACCTCCCACAAAATAACTGGGTCCCCTAGACCTAGTTTCCTTATCTCCGAGCAAGACTCATGAGTTTCTCTCTCAGGTCCCTTTGAATCTTTTAATCACTTCAGAACTCAATATGTCACCTCTTGTGACATCACCAGAGACAGTACAAAAAGAGCTTGGAAGAAAACAAGTGAATAACAGCTATGTGACATTAGGAGAGTTGTGTACCTTTTCTGAATCTTAGTTTTCTTCATTGACACGATGGAATAATCTTCGTAAGGTTGTTGTAGAGATTCAGTAGTCTACACAGTGCCTGGCAGATAGGGGGCACTCGATTAAATTTAATCTCTACTTGCCCCCTTCCTTTTGCTTTAATTGCAAAAAAATCTCACAAGTTATTGAACTCCCCTAAACCTTAGATGAGGGACTTGGATGTGTGACTGGCTACACATTAGAATACCCTTTGGAGGGAGATTAAAAAATAAAAGATAGGATATTTGAGGCCATCAAATATTTTCTAAAATATCTGCAAGGTTTTAATTTGCAAATGCATCCATTTTATATCAAAACACTTTGTCCTCTTGATTTCCTTCATTACCCAACTCAACTACCTTACTGAACAGTCACGTGATAAACTGGAAACCAAGAGATGAAGACTTGTACTATTTATAAGCCATGATTCATATGGCCTAGGAAGCTTTCAACATTCCTTAAGTCATGCAAAAATACATAGTTTAATTAAAAGAATGAAGAACTTTGTAATGTTACATACTGAAATAAATGTGAATGGAAGTGGACAATAAAGTCCTATCCAAAAACACCTGCCATAATTTGAAGTTTTATTACCAAAGATTAAGTAAAGATAGAGATCATGACACATACTCATAGAAAAGAATAGATAGATATCATATTGATATCCAAGAGGAAAAAAGAGTATATAAACAGAGGTTTTGTTTCTTCTTTCATTAACTCAGAATACATTTTTTTAACTAGCGCTGGCTCAAGAGATTTGAGACTTTTCGTCCCTTTTCACTTCTTTTTAACTAAGGTTTAACTTACATATATTAAAGTACGCCAATCTTAAGTGTACATTCAGTTAATTTTTACATATGCATTCACCTATGTAACCATCTCCCAGATCAATATATAGAACATTTCCAGCACCCCTGAACATTCTCTATCCCCTTTTCTGATATGAAAAGGTAACCTCTATACACACTTTTAAATACAGCACTGTAACAAAAATAGGCAATGGTCAATGAGAAAGTAAAGGAGTCCTAAACCTAACTTGTGTCTTCTGGTGTGTGCTAGAGTTTTTCATTACAAAGAATACTCATGGGCAGTTTAGTAACCAAGAGATACCCAAGGCTCTAACGATTTTGCTCACTGGATGATAAACTGAAAGCCACAGCCTGGGACATTCTTACTCTGGAAGAGTCAAATGACCCATTTCTTTCTTCTAGAGGAAAATGATTAAAGAACGCATTGGGAGAATTAAGCCAGACTGTTTGCAAACTCCGTGTCAATATGAATGACTCATAAATGACTCAAATTCTGCTTTGTGGTTAGCCAAGCCAAGATAGGTAATAACCATGAGTCAGTTAGGGCCAAACTCTTGATTGGATCGTGAAGCCATCAATTGTGCACAGAGATGCCTCTGATTTGACATCAATGGAGCATGAACTTTGAGTTGTTTTCTAACTGTGATAATTTGACATTCTTGCATACATTTCTTTTTTGCAATACATTTCTTTTCAAATTTTTTATTTAAATCCTAGTTAGTTAACATACAGTGCAATGTTGGTTTCAGGAACAGAATTCAGTTGTTCATCACTTACATATAATACTCAGTGCTCATCATAAGTGCCCTCCTTACTACCCATCACTCATTTAACCTATCCTCCCACCCATCTCCCCTCTAGCTATCCTCAGTTTGTTCTCCATTGTTAAGAGTCTCTTTTTTTTTTTTTTAAGATTTTATTTATTTATTTGACAGAGAGAGAGAACGTGAGAGAAGGAACACAAGCAGGGGGAGAGGGGGAGAGGGGGAGAGGGAGAAGCAGGCTTTCCGCTGAGCAGGGAGCCCGATGCGGGGCTCGATCCCAGGACCCTGGGATCATGACTTGAGCCGAAGGCAGACGCACTCAACGACTGAGCCATCCAGGCGCCCAAAGAGTCTCTTATGGTTAATTTCCCTCTCACCTTTTTTCTTTCCCCCTGCCCAAATGTTCACTTGTTTTGTTTCTTAAGTTCCACATATGAATGAAATCATATGGTATTTATTTCACTGATGGACTTATTTCACTTAGCATAATACAGTCTAGCTCCATCCATGTCATTGCAAATGGCAAGATTTCATTCTTTTTGATGGCTGAGTAACAGTCCATTGTGTGTGTGTGTGTGTGTGTGTGTGTGTGTGTATACACATACCACATCTGCTTTATACATCAGTCGATGGGCATTTAGGCTCTTTCCATAGTTTGGCTAATGTTGATGATGCTGTTATAAACATTGGAATGCATGTACCCCTTCAAATCTGTATTTTTTTTATCTTTTGGGTAAATACCTAGTGGTATAATTCCAGGAACATGGGGTAGTTCTACTTTTAACTTTTTGAGGAACCTCAATACTGTGTTCCAGAATGGCTGCCCAAGTTTGCATTCAATAGGTGCAAGAGGGTTCCCCTTTCTCCACATCCTCACCAATACCTGTTGTTTCTTGTGTTGTTAATTTTAGCCATTCTGACATGTGTGAGGTGGTATCTCATTGTGGTTTTGATTTGTATTTCCCCGATGATAAGTGATGCTGAACATCGTTTCATGTGTCTGTTAGCCATCTGGATGTCTTCTTAGGGAAAATGTCTATTCATATCTTCTGCCCATTTCTTAACTGGATTATCTGGTTTGGAGATGTTGAGTTTGGTAAGTTCTTTATAGATTTTGGATACTAACCCTTTATTAGATATGTCATTTACAAATATCTTCTCTCATTCCCTAGTCTGCCTTTTAGTTTTGTTCATTATTTCCTTCACTGTGCAGGTTTTTATCTTGATAAAGTCCCAACAGTTCATTTTTGCTTTTGTTTCCCTTGCCTCCAGTGACGTGTCTAGTAAGTTGCTACAGCCAAGGTCAAAGAGGTTGCTGCCTGTGTTCTCCTCTAGGATTTTAATGGTTTCCTGTCTCACATTTAGGTCTATCCATTTTGAATTTTTGTGCATGGCATAAGAAAGTGGTCCAGTTTCATTCTTCTGCATGTGGCTGTCCAGTTTTCCCAACATCATTTGTTGAAGAGACTGTTTTTCCATTGGATATTCTTTCCTGCTTTGTCGGAGATTAGGTGGCCATATAGTTATGGGTCCAACTTCTGGGTTTTCTGTTCTGTTCCATTGATCTATGTGTCTGTTTTTGTGCCAGTACCATACTGTCTTGATCACTACAGCTTCGTAATGTAGCTGGAAGCCCAGAATCGTGATGCCTCCAGCTTTTTTTTTTTTTTTTTTCCAGGATTGCTTTGGCTATTCAGGGTCTTTCGTGGTGCCATACAAATTTTAGGATTGTTTGTTCTAGGGCTGCGAAAAACTCTGGTGGTACTTTGATAGGGATTGCATTAAACGTGTAGATTGCTTTGGTTGTCTAGACATCTTAACAATGTTTGTTCTTCCAATACATGAGCATGGAATGCTTTTCCATTTCTTCGTGTCCTCTTCAATTTCTTTTATAAACGTTCAATAGTTTTCAGTGTACAGATCTTTTACCTCTTTGGTTAGATTTATTCCTAGGTATCTTATGGTTTTTGGTGCAATTGTAAATAGGGTTGATTCCTTCATTTCTTTTTCTGCTGCTTCAT
The DNA here is from genome assembly GCF_964656455.1 of Halichoerus grypus. Lineage (NCBI taxonomy): Eukaryota > Metazoa > Chordata > Mammalia > Carnivora > Phocidae > Halichoerus > Halichoerus grypus. The sequence goes on along the minus strand of NC_135713.1, from coordinate 131,295,998 downwards.
TATTGTTGTATAGAAATGCAACATATTTCTGTACGTTGATTTTAAATCCTGTGACTTTACTGAATTCACATATTAGTTCTAGCAATTTTTGGGTGGAGTCTTTCATGTTTTCTACATAGAGTATCACATCCTCTGGAAATAGTGAGAGTTTGACTTCTTCCTTGCAATTGGGATGCCTCTTATTTCTTTTTGTTGTCTGACTGCTGAAGCTAAGACTTCTAGTACTCTGTTAAATAGTAATGGTAAGAGTGGATATCGCTGTCTTGTTCCTGACCTTGGAGGAAAAGCTCTCAGTTTTTCCCCATTGAGGGTGATACTAGCTGTGGGTCTTTCATATTTGGCCTTTATGATATTGACTTATGTTCCATCTATCCCTACTTTGTTGAAGGTTTTTTTAACAAGAATGGATGCTATATTTTTTTGCATCTATTGAGAGGATTATATGGTCCTTATCCTTTCTTTTGTTAATGTGGTGTATCATGTTGATTGATTTGTGAATATTGAACCACCTGTGTAACCCAGGAATAAATCCCACTTGACTATGGTGAATAATTCTTTTAATGTATTGTTAGATCGGATTTGCTAGTATCTTGTTGAGAATTTTTGCACTCATGTTCGTCAGGGATATTGGCCTGTAATTCTCCTTTTTAGTGGGGTCTGTGTCTGGTTTTGGAATCAAAGCAATGCTGGATTCATATGACTTTGAAAGTTTTCCTTCCATTTCTATTTTTTGGAACAGTTTGAGAAGAATAGGTATTAACTCTTCTTGAAATGTCTGGTAGAATTCCCCTGGGAGGCCATGTGGCCCTGGACTTTTGTTTGTTGGGAGATTTTTAATTACTGATTCAATTTCTTTGCTGGTTATGGGTCTGTTCAAATTTTCTATTTCATCCTGTTTCAGCTTTGGTAGTTTGTAGGTTCCTAGGAATTTGTCCATTTCTTCCAGATTGCACAGTCTGCTGACATACAATTCTTCATAGTATTCTCTTATAATTGTATCTATTTCTGTGGTATTGGTTGTGATCTCTCCTCTTTCATTCACGATTTTATTTAGTTGGGTGCTTTCTCTTTTCTTTTTGATAAGTCTGGCTAGGAGTTTATAAATTTTATTAATTCTTTCAAAGAACCAGCTCTTAGTTTCATTGATCCGTTCTAACGATTTTTTTTCTATATCATTTATTTCTGCTCTAATCTGTATTATTTCCCTTCTTTTGCTGGCCTTAGGGTTTATTTGCTTTTTCCTTTTCTAGCTCCCTTCGGTGTAAGGTTAGGCAGTGTATTTGAGACTTTTCTTGCTCCCTGAGGTAGACCTGTATTGCTATATGCTTCCCTCTTAGGACCACCTTTGCTGCATCCTAAAGGTTTTGGACCATCATGTTTTCATTTTCATTTGCTCCCATTTACTTTTTTATTTCTTCCTTAATGTCCTAGTTAACAAATTCATTCTTTAGTAGGATGTTCTTTAACCTCCATGTATTTGTGGTCTTTCCAAATTTTTTCTTGTATTTGACTTCAAGTTTCATAGCGTTGTGGTCTGAAAATATTTTTTTGCAACACATTTTTTTCTGGTAACTTTCAGGTCATTTAGTAAGAGTTGGGAATACAATGAGTGACAGAGGGTGGTCTACTGGGCAGCAAGGCAATCAGATCCAAGAGTTTGGTTCATGCTTAATCTAAACACCTGAGCTAATACAATATTTTAGTTTGGTCAAACTATAGATTGACTGTCAATAAGTTTTCCAAACAGGGACACCTTTAAAAGGGGACCCTACTGTAAATAAGCCATAATAGTGTGACTAAACCAGGACTCTCTCAAGCAAATGAGAATGTACAGTCACCCTAGCTATCATAAGCCTTCATAAGCCTCAGAGTTCATATTGATTACCTCTTAATTCCAATGACTTCTTTACTATTAAACTAAGGCTTTTATGGTGGCAAAGACATTTGAGAGAGGAAAAAACCTAGGACACATGAGAGATTACAGATGAGATCTAGCAAGTTAAACATATCAATGTCACTGATCTAAGGATGGAGCCTTAGCTTCTGATACAAGGATATCAGCTTGAAGAGGGTTGAGGACTCAGAGGGGAATAGATGTTACACCTTCTACTGCTTTAGTAATACCTTCTCGCACATGATATAATACTCCACACACTGTGGGTTGTCATTAAATAATGAGGGCTGATGATCTAAGGGAGGGCAGTAGCCTCCATTTGTCAAAATATTATTCTGGTCAAGAATAACATGATGATGATAATCAACAGTTTAAATGAATTGAGTGTTTACTAGGTACCTGGCATGCTTTACTAATTCCTTTACATACATTAGCTTTCTAAATTCCCCAGCGATCCTATAACATAGATACTGCTGCTATTCCTATTTCTCCTCCCAGATGAGGAAATGGAGTTTTACAGGAGGTAAGCCAGGTGTCCAAGGTGGTCAACTGTGTATTAGGATTCTTAGATCAGTCCAAATCTCAATCACTTCACCTCACTTCATCCCTGCCCCTCCCCTGCCGGGACTCTTTTGCCGCAGGGCAAATTCCCTGAAGGAGCTCCCACAAGGGGGGTTGTTTACTGAAAGGACACCATGGACAATCCCTCAGACTCAGAAGGGGCAGAAGAACAAATACTGTAGGACCGCATGAACAGTGCAACCGAGAAGCCAGGAATCAAGACCACAGCCACCAGCTCTCACCTCCTGTTTCTTTGTAGTACCTACTACTAATTTATACATTTTTTCGAAATCTGGAGGCTTGGGATTCTATAGGACCAAGCATTTCCAATGTCTGAATCTCCCTCTAATGTGTGTTTTACTAACGAGCTTATTATTTATCTTTTTGATAAAAAGGAAAGTTGAACTTTTGTTTCTTGGACTACTACTAAAAACAGAAAATAAATTCTGATTTGAATCAGCCTGGGATCATAACACACAGGGAAACATTCTGTTTTCACCTGGTAGGCTTTTAAAGGTAGAAGTCTGTAAAAAGAAGCAAAAAGCCCTATAGGAAGGAGGTAAATGCACTTAGGTTTCCCCAGTGAATAGATCTGAATAGTTACTCTTGCCTCATGAAATTTATTTAAAACTGTCATTTCACAATAGGTACTTCCAACATTTCTGTGTAAAGCAGTTTCTTCCCCCTTCCCTCTTTTAGTCTCTATAAGATAGAAAGTGATACAGCTGTAACCACGAAGTATACAGCCCTTTCCTTGAGGCCAGCATTCTCTTACTTCAGTGCTGTGTTCCATTAATAGATGCACATTCCAGCACAAAGCACAGTACCTGGACCAGAGCCCAGTTCTGACTTCCAGCCTAGAGCCTTTTCAACAAGTTGTGCGGATATGTAAGGGGGCTAGGTAGGGAGTGGGTATGACTTATGTGTAACCCAAAACAGAAGAACGTGAAGCATCCCATAGCCATCCCCTGCCCCTTCCCACCATCTGATACCCAAGTGTCTGGTCCACGTGTCTGGTTGTGATATACAATTGTGATAGGTTTTGACTCAAGTTCTGTGTATGTACATTTTGTAAATAACCATTTACTGAACTCTTTCCCAGTGGACTATGAACTCACTTACAGCATGTAGGGGCTTATTTATGTTTACATCTCCAACACGCAGAATATAGCTTGGCACATCAAAGGTACCAGAAAAATATTGGTTGGAAGTAAAGAAGGCAGGAAGGCAGGCAGGAAGGAAGGAACGGACAGACAGACTGCAAAATCTACCTCAAATGAACGGTCTATTTATAAAATTCAAACAAAAGCAAAGTAAAGCTGTGGTTACTTGAGGAAAATAGAAAAACTTTCTTACTTGCTTGAGGTGTTTTCTGCATTCACTCCTCCCCTGTTCCTCTTTTGCTCTCTTTTTTGTTAAATAATTCTTAAAAAGGAATGCTACTAGAAAACAAATTGGAAGAAAAGATAACAAAATGCTAATAGGAATTGTCAGAAAGGAATAATAACAAGAAAGTATGTAAAAAGGAATGAAAATTAAAAAAAAATAGAAAGTACACAGTAGGTGATATAAAGAAAAAAACGTAACCTGCAGAAACTCCTTGAATAATTAAGTATTAACTGCTTCCAAACCGTATATTAATTGCACAGTCCAGACTGCATCGTCAGAACATTTCCCAGGGAGGAAAAGAGAGCACGCAAAACCTAGGCGCAAGGGAAGAGAAGGGCCAGCCCTCATAAGCATGGCATGATTAGTTCCCAAAACAAGCAAAGGAAGTTGCTGTATGGATGTTTCTCTAAGAAAACATGAAAGATTCCCTAACTTTAAATCACTGCCTGTGGATTATAAACAGTGATTCTTGGACTTATTTCGGAGCCAGACCATCTGGGAGTCATGGGACCTCTCTGACCTGTTTGAAACACTTGCAGTCAACTAGCAGACAAGTGATAAGTAGCATGAGCTACTTTTTTTTTTTTTAGTTGGAGGTCTGAGGTGGGAGGAATTTGAGTTAAATTTCTTTTTTTCTTTCTTTTTTTTTTTTAAAGATTTTATTTATTTATTTGAGAGAGAGAGAATGAGAGAGAGAGAACACATGAGAGGGTATAGGGTCAGAGGACGAAGCAGACTCCCTGCCAAGCAGGGAGCCCGATGCGGGACTCGATCCAGGGACTCCAGGATCATGACCTGAGCCGAAGGCAGTCGCTTAACCAACTGAGCCACCCAGGCGCCCTAAATTTCTTTTTTTCATTCATTCTCTTTTTTCCCTGCAAATTGCAAAAAAAAAAAAAAAAAAGAGGAAGAAAGAAAGAAAGAAAGAAAGGAAGGAAGGAAGGAAGACTAATACTACTCAACATTAGAACATCCCAGGTCACCTAGAGTTCCAGAAGATCATGGTTGAGCAACACTGGTTGGAAACAACCACCCAATGATTCCTTCATTCATTCAACACATATTTATTGAGCATCTAATAAGAACCAGGCATTGTGGATAGAATGGCAGACACAACACACGAGTCCCTTGTTTTGGGGAAGATTCCAATCTTATGGGAGTGGACAGATAACAAATGGACAGAGAAGATAATATCTCTATAAGACCATCTCCTGCCAACCTCCTCTTCCCTCCTTTTACTCCAGGCACAGTAGAGGACAGGAGACTTCTTGCTGTCCCTAGAATGTGCCGAGCTCAGAGTTGCCTCGACACCTTTACCCATGCTCTCCCCACTGGCTGCCAAGCTTTGCACCCAGACTTCACACGCTCCCTCCTTCCCCTCCTTCAATTCAGACACATCACCTGTCAAAGAGGCTCCTCCGGCTTCCTATGTAAAATAGGCCTCCCTCACTCTCCACCTTTTTCTATTTTATTTTGTTTGTATCTCCCATCTGTTGAAACTGTGTTCTTTATATGCTTACTTTTCTCATTTTCAGTTCCTCCACTAGAATGCAAGACTCACGAACACCATGGGCTTTGCCTGTATTGTTCACTTGTATATCACATGCATTTAGAACAGTGCTGTTAGAAATGCTCATTTATTCACATCCACATTGACCAAGTATCTAAAGTCAGAGGGCCTCATCTATTATTATCATCTGCACTACAGTAGCCAGTCTTCAGAGATGGTCCCCAGTGAACTGTACTCTTGCTATTCACACCTTGAATGTGGGCTGGCCCTGTGGCTCACTCTTGACCATGAGAAAGCAGCAGAGGTGAAGCCGCCTGACGTCCAAGGTTATCACATAAGAAGCCTTGCAGATTCCCCCTTAGCATTATAGAACACGTGCTCTGGAGGAAGCCAGGCACCAAGTAAGAAGTCTAAGGATACTGAGACAGCCATGTTGTACGGAAGCCCAGACTAGCCATGTGGTGGGCCATGGAGGGAGACGAAATGCTCAGCTAGTCCCCACCTGCTCCAGCCATCCCAGCTGAAGCACCAGACATGGGAGTGCACCTGTAGCTCAACTGAGTCTTCAGATGGTGCTCCAACCCTGGGCACCATCTGACAGCGACTGCATGAGAGACCCCTAGTGAGGACCATCTAGCTGAGAACCCTGTCAGCCCACCGTACCATGAGCGGAAATAATAAATTACTGTTTTAGGCCACAAGCTTTGAGGTAGTTAGTTATGCAGCAATAGATAACTACAAAGTGCAGCCACCAAAGATAGCTCTAGATTCGAACATTTCCTTCCCGACGGACATTACGGATGTGTCAGGGTCCTTGGGCTTTCCCTCACACAAGCTCTCCAGTAAGCGTGCGTCTCTGCGATTAATGAACTTTTCTTTTGCCCTGTCCACTCTCCTGCACCCCGACAACCACCCAGTTGAAGTCAGGAAAGCTGAATCTTCATCCTCAGGGGATCGCTATCATCTTGGCCAAGCCCCTACACCCTCTGAAGCTCAGGCTCTTCTCTGAAAAATGACTGTAGATTTTATTTTTCGATTTTGTTTAGTGTGTGGCAGGCAACCTTCTCCCCCTCCCTGAAATAGAACCCAATACAGAACATAAATACACAAGAGAGATGAAGTGGAAGTGGTCTAGCAGAGGCAGGAGAGGCCGTGTGTCTGAGTGGTGGGATGAGGGAGGCTGGCGTTGTAAGACCTACATTCAAACACCAGCTCCTTCTCTCTCTAGTTCAAAGCACCCCGACTCCCCCAGAACCTGGTGTGAAAACCACGATACTGGATGGTCTCAGAGGCCTCCTTACATCACATGTGATCCGTGACATTAACCATGCAGAAAACAGACATCTACTTTAAAACTTCAGGATTGATTTTAATGTCTTATTTATGGGGCATGGTATATTTTAATTTTTAAATAATACTGGACTGGAAGAGTTTTTTATTGCTTCTGCTTTCTCACAGAACCAGATTTTATGCTAATGTGTGCCAACTACCTATTCCTAGACCAGTAAACCCTTACCACCTTGTCCATTGCTCCAAACACGGGTGCTAAGCTTGGTTGGTGCTTCATCCCTAGAGAGGAAGAGAGGACTTCAAATTTCCCCATCGGCAGTATAACCTGACTTGGGAAATACTAGTTTACAACCATTCTATATAGTTTTTCTTTATATTATTTTCAAAAGCCTATAGCGTAGCAGATTCCATGCCCTACTATAGATTCCCATTGCAATGTTTAATGGCTGTACTCATCAGGAATGCCCTTCATCTCAGTAAAGGTCCCCTTCACATAATGCTTCTCGACTTTCATTCTTAAAACTTTATTTAGAAGTCTGAAAATCAAATTCTCCAGTGTCACCGTATGGCTCGCTTCTGAACTCTGTGTTTTTCCATTTTCTCCTTTGAATATTGAACTTAAATTGAAAACAGGAATGGTCTGATGAGTGCTCATGAAATTCTTTGACTTAGGACACTGATACATTGAATATTATGCATAGTTAAATTATTACAGGTTATACCTTGATAAGAGCATCCACCACCTTCTTAAACATGTCATCAGACAACAGGCACAAAATCCCAGGTATGTGATGACACTTGACATGTACCTACATTGGCTAATAAGTACATAGCCTGCCGTGTGTTATAAATTAGGTAATTACTGGACCCATACATTGCACCATTATCTTCACTCAAATCTCCAAGCTCATATTTGAACTCTGCCTCTGAGACTATGGACAGATGTACAGTGTATCTGATCAACGTGAAAAAGAGACCAATTTTGATTGATATTCCAAGCAGTTAGGTAGAAATCTCCTACCTCCTGAAAAGTGATGGATTAGGCATTTTCTACTGGACCTGGTTCGGTAACTGGAAAAAGTAACAGCTAGAACTCCTCCCCTAATGTTTGCCAATACTGCCTTTTAAATACTGCATTCCATTTTATTGTATAATAACCCTATGAATAATCAAATTAGGAAGCTGTTTGACAATGTCTTTTAAACACAGGCAAATGTTACTAAGTAAAATAATACAGTTTACTTGCTCCTTTCTTTTTTTTTTTTTAATTTTATTTATTTGACAGAGAGGGAGAGCACAGGCAGGGGAGTGGCAGGCAGAGGGAGAAGTAGACTCCCCTCTGAGCAAGCAGCCCGATGTGGGACTCAGATCCCAGGACCCTGGGATCATGACCTCAGCTGAAGGCAGATGCTTAACGGACTGAGCCACCCAGTCGCTCCTTACTTGCTCCTTTCTAATTCCTCCCCACTCTAGGAAAGGACTATGTGCTATTTTTTCCACCTGCCCCTACACCCATCCCCCTCCCCTCCTTTCTCACTTAAGGCCACATTATTTAAGTCTTCATCCCACACACTACAGAATAAGTTGTAGGGTACTCACGTGCTCATTAATTGAGCTGCAAGCCCATGCTGAGGAAGTTTTGAACACTTGCCCTTATTCATGCATCCAAAGGGGCCTGACTGAGGTTTCTCAAAAGGTTAAACATGTAACTACCATCTGACCAGCAATTCCACTCCTAGGTATTTACCAAAAAGAATTCAAAGCAGGGACTCAAACAGGTATTTGTACATCAATGTTCACAGCAGCGTTATTCACAAGAACCACAAGGCAGTAAACTCAGCCCAAGTGTTCATCAGCAGGTGAACGGATCAACAAATGGGGAATATACATACACTGGAATATTATCCAGCCATAAAAAAGAATGAAGTACTGAGATATGCTACAGCTTGGATGGACCTTGAAAACATTATATATAGCGATTATGAGTCAAACACAGCAGGAAAAATATATGACTGCACTTACATGAAGTATCCAGAACAGACAAATTCATAGACACAGAAAGTAGAATAGAGGTTACCAGAGACAGGGAAGAGGGGACGAGGGGGTATTGTTGAATGGGTATAGAGTTGATATTGGGTATGACAAGACGTTTTGGGTATAGACAGTGGTAATTGTTACACATACTGTGATTATATTTAATGCCATTGAATTGTTCAGTGGCATTAACTGTATACTTAACAAAGGCTAAAATGATAAATATTATGTTATGTATATTTTACTACAATCAAAAAAAATACTTGGGGGCAAAAACTGAGCTCTCCTTTGAGCTGTAGCAGACACGTGAGATTTAGGGAAAGAGTCACTACCCAGAAGTTAGGAGGATGATAACCTCACCTACAGGGAAAGAGTCACTACCCAGAAGTTAGGAGGATGATAACCTCACCTACATTTCAGGCCCACACCTATCCCCTAGTAGGAGGGGTAGCTAGAGAAGGGACCTGGAGGCTAAAGGTGTAATGTCCCCAGGAAAAGCCAGCTAAGGACACCTAAGAGACAGCTTCCAACCTTTAGGTCACCCAGAGCCTTCCCCACCACACCCAGCCAGGCTTCCACAGGGGTCACTGGTCAGGAGCTCCCCCCCAAAAAAAAATGGGGGGGCACCTGGGTGGAGCAGTCGGTTGACTTTCTGACTCTTTCCCCTCAGGTAGTGATCTCAGGATGGTGAGATTCAGCCCTGCCTCCAGCTCCATGCTGAGCCAGGAGTCTGCTTGAGATTCTTTACCCCTTTCCCTCTGCCCCTCCCACTCCTGCCCTCCCTCTCTCTCTCCCCCCCCACCAAAATAAATAAATAAATCCTTTTTTCAACTAACATCTTCTTTAATTTAAAATCAATTAATTAACCTATAGTGTATTATTAGTTTCAGAGGTAGTTTAGTAATTCATCAGTTGCATATAACACCCAGTCCTCATTACATCAAGTGCCCTCCCTGATGCCCATCCCCCAGTTACCCCATCCCCCCACCCACCTCCCCTTCAGCAACCCTCAATTTGTTTTCTACAGTTAAGAGTCTCTTACGGTTTGTCTCCCTCTCTGATTTCGTCTTATTTTATTTTTCCTTCCCTTCCCCTATGTTCATGTTTTGTTTCTTAAATTCCAAATATGAGTGAAATCCTATGATATTTGTCCTTCTCTGACTTATTTCGCTTAGCTTAATACCCTCTTGTTCCATCCATGTCATTGCAAATGGCAAGATTTCATTCTTTTTGATGGCTGAGTAATATTCCCTTGTTTATATGTATACACCCCCTCTTCTTTATCCATTCATCTGTAGATGGACATCTGGGCTCTTTCCATATTTGGCTATTGTGGCCATTGCCGCTATATACATTGGGGTGCATGTGTGTCAATAAATAAATCTTTTTTAAAAAATAGGGGGTAGGGGGAGAGAGAGAGAGAGAGAGAGAGCACGCACAACCTACCAGGCCAACTCTCATGGAATTTACATAAACATTTTTCTTTTACTTTTATTTTTCAAGTGTCAAGACAATCAATTTTGGAGCAGGCAGGCTACAAAAAGATGCTTTTGTTCTCTCAGCCTAATCACATAGCTACTAAATGCAGAGGGAAAAAGAAAGCTTTGGACGGGAATTGATCCCCAAAATGTATGCAATTATCTGAAAGGGCTGGTGTTTTCTTTTACACACACCATACATACACACATATACATACATACACGTAAACACTATGATTCTGTAGTCTTTGTACTTATTCTGAAATCTAAAATCAATTTTAAAAGAAAAACGAAGGACTTGCAGTCCCAGCCAGAGCAGAGTTAGTGATTTTTTTTCCCCCAGCCATGTCATGAGCTACTGTTGCCACTTGTCATTGTTTTAAAGTAAATGCGGGCTTCCAACAAGTAGGTTTCACACTACTCTTACTCTCAACTACTCTGTAGAGAAGTAGAAAACCACCAACACATCCTTTACTTGGTATAATAAGGGCATGCTTAGAATGATACCTGGAACGTGGTAGCTCTCAAAAATCTGTGAGATAAATGATGTTTGAAATGCAAAACTTCAGACGGCCTCACCACGTCCAAACCTCACCAAACAGATGGAAGAAGAGGCATTCATGTCACTGGGGGGGGGGGGGGGGGGGCGCAGTCCGGGCTGAGCGGCTAAGGAGGTTGTGATGAACGCCTCCCCGCCCCCACCCCCGCCTGGGGAAGGGTTAACCAGACAACCACTAGGGACAACCACGTCTCACTACCTTTGTCACTGAACCGACCTATTGTTGAAGCCCCGACGGAGCAGTCCCCAGTGAGGCAACATCCTGTTTGAATCATTTAGGCCGGGCCCCAGGCCAGCCCACACAGCGCATCAGCGTGAGAGAGCGCCTCGCTCAGTCGTAACCATTTCCTGGCGCTGCGGCCAGGCCGCCCGTTTCTCAAACACCCCCCCCCCGCCCCCCGGTTACAGTCGGGGCGGGCAAACAGCCCCACTTACCAGGAGGCTAAATCTACGGAGCCTAGTTAGGCCACTGTTTCACCTGCATGGCCAATTAGCTTCCTGCCCCGAGCCCGACTAGTTCAACAGGTTTCCTCGCACGCGGCCGGGGCCTCCCGGGTTGGGGCGGGAGCCCGTCACTTGGCTTCGGCCCGCCCCTTCCCTCCCCGGCTCGCACGCCCGCGCCGACCAATCGCCGCCGGCCGGACGTGTCCAGGTTGGCGGCCCCGCCGTGCCGCGCCGCGCCGGGCCGGCCTGGATGCGCCGAGCGCCTGAGCGCGCGGGGAAGGCGCGGGGAAGGCGCGGTTCGCAGGGCCTGCGCGCCGGGCGCTGGCAGCCGCTGGCTGGGGGACGCCTGAAGGTGCCCTCCGCACGCGGCCCCGATGACCGAACTCCAGCAAGATGTGGAAGACACAAAGCCTGCCAAAGTGCTCGCGAAGAGAGAGAGCAAAGTTGGCGCAGCCCAGTAAGTATTCTCCGCAGGGACCCAGCCCCGGTGGCCGAGAGCGCGCAGCCCAGACGTCTCTGCCAGGGACCGGTTTGGAGTGGGTCTTGAGCGTGGACAGACGGCCCTGTGGCTGGAATTCTTTCGGGGGCGCCCGGTCGCTTTTTTTTTTTTTTCTTTCTTTTTTTTTCTTCTCTCCGATGCTGTGTTAGAGGAAAAGGCACGGCAGCCCTTCAGGAATGTACTGCAGCTTGCAGTCCGGTGGGGATGTGAAGGATTGGAGCTTTAGCATTCCCAAGGGAGGTCTGGGGCAGGCGGTCAGATCTCTGAAGCAGGTCAGGAAACAGCGCTAAGGTTTATTTCTGTTGCCCTACTTCTTCGTGACGTGTGTGAAGATGAAGTTGCCACCTAGATGTCATCTGGTCGTTCCCTTCACGGTGATGGGTGTTTTGTCATTTGATTCAGAGCTTCAGGGTGTCTTTCTCCCATCCCTTCACTGTTTCCCCTCAAGAGAGGGGAAAAGTGGTGGAAAACATGAAATATGATTTATCTTTCCTCTTAAAGACTGACTTTGCTTGGGAACTTGATACAAACTTGTTAAACACTTTTTTTTTTTTTTTTTGAGAGAGAGAGAGAGGGTTTAGGAGTGGGGTGGGGGAGCACAATGAATATATAATAATATAAAACACTTCAAATATTGGGTTGTGACTATCCTCTTAACAGATTCATGTTCATAATAAGATTTGCACATTGTTGGGCCTATAAACTCTTCTGGTTTCGGAAACTGAAAACTGAAATATTTGGATCACAAGGATTAGCTTCCTGTAATAAAACTTATTTATCTTCCCCTGTACTACTTTTTTTTAATCCAAAAGTAGTATTTCCATGATTGTTATTCCCAAACATTCTTGTTTGAAACAGGAAAAGAATCTTTTGGTATTCGCTTCTTTTCTATATACTGTAACTTTAAGTGGTACTAAGATAAATATATAAATTGTTAAGATGAATAAATAAGCCCAATTTTTTTTTTTTTTTGGTACCAACCTGTTGGGGTACCTAAAAAATAGTTAAAATTCTATCTGCTTCATTTCAACATGTACTCATTTTTTATGACACAGCCTGGTTCCACTTAAAGACTGGTGTTTATAAAAGCATCTTCCGGGGCGCCTGGGTGGCTCAGTTGGTTAAGCGACTGCCTTCGGCTCAGGTCATGATCCTGGAGTCCCTGGATCGAGTCCCGCATCGGGCTCCCTGCTCAGCAGGGAGTCTGCTTCTCCCTCTGACCCTCCCCCCTCTCATGTGCTCTCTCTCTCTCTCTCATTCTGTCTCAAATAAATAAATAAAATCTTTAAAAAAAAAAAAAAAAAAGCATCTTCCATCTGTGTATCAGAGTTTGGGCTGAAGTTTTGGAAGAAGACTAGCTTTTATTAGCTGCTTTGATTTATTATTTCAGAGGCTTTGGTCATATTCTCTTCCAGTGTCTGCTTTCCTTGGCTACCCTTTCTTCTGCCCCTCAAGCTTTGTCACCTTAAGCTGATACTCTTTCCTCTTCAATGATAGATAACACATGATTGAGGAAAAAAATCCCATAGTTATAACCCTCACAAAATGTTTTTGTTTTCTTAGCCCAAAGTAAAATCCTAACTCTATTCTAATCATTCAAGCCCAAGAAAAAGCTAAACTAGCAAAGGACATCTCTCTCCTTTGCACTTAATCATTCTTTTATAATCTTCTCTTAAAAAGAGGTATTGTGGCATTCTTAAGCAGCCCTTGATAGATGTTTGAGGTGACAGGAGTGTTAAGGGGCACAAACAACGCTGGAGCCCAGGACTGTGAACCCCTAGTCCAGAAGTCAGCCCCAGGCAGTGTTAAGTTCCAGTTACACAAAGCAGAATGAGTCAAGTACACCCAACAGCTCCTAAGTTTTTACATCTTCACATTCCCAATAGTCTGCTCAGTTAAGGAGATCACGTTTTAGTAGATGGAGAAAGTCTGTTACCTGTTTAGATGAATTCTCTTAACTTAAAACTCTTCAGATGCTGGCAAAATAATTTTATAGGAGACAATCATAACCATATTGAAGCGGAAGACCCCAAAGAGCCAGACCTTCGTTTGGAACACCTAGTTTGACAAATTCATTTTAGTTCAACTAATATTGGAATACCTACTATGGGCTCCATAATGGTGGGGAATACAGAATGAAGGTGCTGCGGTTATCTGCCCTTATGGAACCCAAGAGCTGTGTTGAGGAGAGGCATACATGTATGGATAGATAGATCCGTATCTGTATATGTCTGTTACTGCAGGTCAGAGGACATTGTGTCCGTGGCCATATTAAACCCGTAAACAAGGTACCGCTATAAAAAGTTTGGCTTATAACTGAATCTTCTCCACAGTTAGGATGTTTGCCCATTTGGCAGTCTTTAGTAAATTTTTCTTGGTTTATGGAGATTTTGTTTGTTTTGTTTGTTACAAAGTGGTAATTTGCAGGCCTGCTAAAGTCACTTCTGAGTCAATCGAAGACTTTAGACACTCTCTACTTCCTGAGCTTTTGAACTCTTGCTTTGGTAACAGAATAAGAGTGATTTTAAGAGGGAGGTAGATACATTATCAGTGTTATATGTATTGTGATAATTGCATGTTCGAAATCACTTGAGGAGCACAATCTTGATGCTTAGAAACCCAGTCTAACTTCTTTGTTTTGAACTTTGTAACTTAGATTGATTATCGCTAAGCTCAGAGTCGTTGGGAGTCCGAGTGTCCCAATGGACGTTTTCTTCTCGAGTGTTAGAATGGCTTGCTCTTCCTACACAGCCCTCATCACCTAGAACCCAGACTCGTAATGAATAATAGCTGGCCTTTACTGAGAATCCTCGCTTTACTGAAAGGCAGTGTGCTCAACACTTAACGTTCATTTTCGTACAGGATTAGGCAGATACTGTCATCTCCATTTTACAAATAAGAACATGGAAGGTCTGAGAAGGTAAGCAACTAGGCAGAGACCCAGTGAATAGAGGACAGCTCAAATTCAAGGCCAGGACTGCTTGCTCTAGAGCCTGAACTTGAATACTTTACCCCTACTGTACTCCACAATCTATGATGGCCCTCCTGACCTCCTCTCCTCTGCCAAGAAGTTCAGACCTTTCATGATCTGAGCACACGTAGACCATTTCAACCTCAATCCTAATATTAGCATGCACATCTTTTATAGCTAAACACTTGCGCTAGCGGCCCTCTACTTAGGAGGTTAGGACGCAGAAGAATAAGGAACAGGTATGCCAAATGTACTTCTGAGTAAGGTTCCCTTCATTCTCTCCTTCTCACCTCTATTCCTTTGCTCAAGCAATTCCCTCTCTTCTTTGTCTCAGTATACTTCTGCAGATCAGCTCAAAATTCCCTTCCTTTAAAGCCTTTCCTTGTCACTGGCCATACTTAGCTCTTCCTTATCTGGGCTCACCTTGCATGTTTGTGATCTATTCCAGAGAATTTAGCTGCCACTATTATTGCTGTTAATTAACAGTAATGTTTATCGAACATTTATTATGTACAAAGTACTGTTTTAAGTTGTTAACAGATATGAACTCACACACTAGTCCAGAGTATATTAGTTAACCTTAAATTGATTGCAGACTCTGATCACATTTTTTCTTACTGAATTTCTCAGAGGGCCCAACGAATAATCTCTTCCGATAACCATCTGTTGGTGAGCAAGGGAGGCTGAGACCCAGCCCCCTAATTAAGGTATATAATATACTTAGAGCTGACATTCCACTTGACTATCTCCGGGGAAATCTTACTCTTTTAGAATTTCTTAATCACATTTTCTATCAGTAGCATTTTGAATTTTTAGATACATTGACTTGCCCGAGAATTTTGACTTATTCATCTTTATGTTAGCAGTGAGGTGAGGCTGCCCATTTACTCATCACCAAAATGCATATTTGATTTAAAAATACTCCCTTCCTTACCAAGAATTGTTAATTTAGCTGTATATTTCCTTTTGAGATCCTAGTTTTCCCCTTTCAGTACTTTTTTCATTCTGAATGTTATGTTCCCCATATATAGACATTTCTAACAAACCTTTTTTTTTTTTTTTTTTTTAGGTTTTATTTATTTGAGAGAGAGAGAATGAGAGACAGAGAGCATGAGAGGGAGGAGGGTCAGAGGGAGAAGCAGACTCCCTGCTGAGCAGGGAGCCTGATGTGGGACTCAACCCCGGGACTCCAGGATCATGACTTGAGCCGAAGGCAGTTGCTTAATCAACTGAGCCACCCAGGTGCCCCAAACCCTAACTTTTTTGACACACATTTTCTGAGATACACTTTTATTTCATAAACTCTGTTGTGGATCTGATTTATTAATAGCTAAGTTATTTTCAATGAATTGCAAAAAGTATCTAAAATGACTGATATATTTCTGGACAAAAGTTATCTTGATTCATATTTCAAATAATGAATTTTATCACATGTAACATATTTATAATGCAATTTTAATTTTTAACATACTTTAATAATTTGAGACGTAAGAATTCTAGACATTTATTCAACTCGATATATATGGAGAAAGAGAGGATGGATGTGGACAACATAAACATTTACCTTAAAAGGAAACTCTCTTGTATTAGCAAGAAGAAATAATGATTTTAGGGACATGTTTGACATTAGTGAATTCAAATAAAACTAAGTGACCGTGAAATCATTTATCATGCAAACACAATAAGGGTTGAAGTTAAGAATTGGTCTTGCATTGGAAACAAGAGGAGCAAAGACAAATAATGTTTGAGGATAGCTTGATTTCTTAGTGCTTGCTTAATTCCAAACTTCCAAAGTGCTCATTTAGAAAGAAAATCTCCATATTGTATATTACCCACATATTATCTATCTTTCCGAGTGTGTATGTGTGGGTGTGTCCACATTTTTCTAAAATTCTAATTTCCAGGTCACCAGTTCTGACAGGTTATCCGGTGTACTTTTTAATAGAAACTTTGGAATAGGAAGAAAAAATTGTAACATTAGAAACTATTAAAATTTTATTAAAGTGAAACAATTGGAAGAGTTTGAAAAGATGGAGAAAAATTAAATAGTGTGCTTATCTAAAATGTTTTTGAAAAGGAATTTAATGAATCAAATCAGTCCTCTAGCTAGAGGGTGCTATCCTAGGAAATCGCTGATTTAAGGTAGTTCATAAAGATGTTGAGAATGCAGGCTCGGGCCTACTTTACAATAAAAAAATAGAGCAATGATTTTTTTAAAAAATCCTAGTGCAACCCACACATGTATCACAATTAAAAAAAAAAAAAATTTAAAAACTGATGCCAAAAAAAAAAGACTCTAGGAAACAAGGATTTGAAATCTAACTTTCCTGTCTCCTGAAGTGTGACCCTGGCCAGTTACTTAACACCACTAAGTCTCCCTTTCGTCATCTGTAAAGGGGAATACTTAAGTCAGCTGTTTCGTAGATGCTTGCTTTCATGTTTAAATGAGAAATGTAAGAAATTCACTTCACCTAGTGCCTGACATCGTGAGCTCTCAATAACGGTAGCTCTGTTCACCTTCGCTGTTGACGGTCTGGGACTTGCTGTGGAGTGGGGGGTGAGGGAGGGAGGCTGACATAAAAGGTAATTAAATTAGTCAAAATTCAACAGGCCTGACTCTGACAGTCGCATGCCCCCCGTGTTGTAGTCAGTGAGCCTCTGTTACATCAGCTAGACCTTGAGGACACTCGGGACGGTACCCAAGCATTTCCATGAAACCAACATGGCACCTTGGTTTTTAGTTTATGTCAAGAGGATCTCCTATTGTAACTGTTTAGTGACCTACCAGCTTATTTAAATATTGCTTACTGCTTTGGTGTTATCCCATCTGTGGTCCAGGACTGTTATCTATGAGCCATTGATTTTCACATCCTGCTTCCTGGCACTGAGTTTTATCTCATGGCTCCTCATCTTTAAACTGCTGATTGTTTTTCATTTGCTACACTCCAGTAGAACTCTCCCTCACCATCTTTCTAATTCTTTAAATGCTCAGCTCTAGGCATTTCACACATTTTCAAATGGTGTAAAGCAGAGGTCCTCGAGAGAGATTCCTCCACAGTCACTTTAATGACTGTTCTTTCTCCTTAAAGGAAAGCGGGTGTTTTTATCTGAACTTAAATTTGATTATTTACTCCTAGCAGAGAAGCCGAACCAACTTAAACTGCATTCCATAAGGGAGACTAATTTGTATGCTGTCATTGGTCATTCTGTCCCATTCAGGATGGGACATGATGTCTCAAGAGGCAGATTATTTTTAACAAGTTCATTGAGATATATATAACATATCATAAAATTTACCCATTTCCAGTGTACAATTCAGTAACGTTACTGAGTGGTGTGCTATTGGCATACCTGGTTTTAGAACATTTTCACCTCCCCCCCAATAAGATTCCTTACACCCATTTATATATATATATTTTTTAAGATTTTATTTATTTATTTGAGAGAGAGAGAGTGAGAGAGAGAGAGAGCACAAGAGGGGGGAGCGGGAGAGGGAGAAGCAGACTCCCTGCTGAGCAGGGAGCCCGATGCGGGACTCGATCCCGGGACTCCAGGATCATGACCTGAGCCAAAGGCAGTCGCTTAACCAACTGAGCCACCCAGGCGCCCTACACCCATTTATATTTAATCCTCATTCCCACCCAGCCCCAGGTAACCACTTGTCTACTTTCTGTTTCTACAAATTTGCCTTTTCTGGGCATTTCATATAAATGGAATCATATAATATGTTCTTTTTTTTTTTTTTAAGATTTATCTATCTATTTAATTATTTATTTATTTGAGAGAGAGAATGTGTGTGTGAGTGAGAGGGAGAAGCAGGCTCCCCACTGAGCAGGGAGCCCGATACGGGGCTCGACCCCAGGACCCTGAGATCATGACCTGAGCCAAAGGCAGATGTTTAACTGACTGAGCCACCCAGGTGCCCCAATACCTGGTTTCTTGTATCTGCCTTCCTTCACTTGACATTGGGTTTTTGAAGTTCGTCTGTGAAGTAGCATGTCAGCAGTTCATTCCTTTTTATTGCTGAATAGTATTCCACTATATGGATATACCACATTTTGTCTGTCTCTTCATTTGTTCATGAACATTTAGCGTGTCTCCACTTGTTGGTTATTATGAATAATGCTATGAGTATTTGCATGCAAGCCTTTGTGTGGACATATGCTATTAATTCTCTTGAGTATATACCTAGAAGTGGAATTCCTGGGTCATATCGTAATTCTGTGTTTAACTTTTGGAGGAACTGGCAGAGTTTTTCCAAAGCAGCTATACCATTCGATGTTTCTCCTAGCAATGTGTGAGGGCCCATGGTGTAGATTTAAGAGAAAATGCTTTCACAGTGCAGGGAAACAAGATTGTAAGCACTTTAAATGTAGATGGGTGGCTTATACTTTGTAACATAATGAATATCTGTTGATTGCTGACTAAGCAACATTCATACTTAAAATTTTGAAAACTCCTCCAAACTGCAGTGTTATCGAAGATGTGAACAGATGTTACAATGTTAACAAAGATAACCCTGGCTGTCATACTTGGGTACATTTTTTTACAACCTCTTAAAATTTTGCATGTAACATTTATCACTGTTTTTTAATGACAGAATAATATAAAGAAGAAATTTAAAAATCGGACCATAATCTCCCCCATCTGGGTTGACCTATTTTAAAGCAATATGTGTATAAGGTTAGAAAAATAAAACAATGTAAGCTGTGTACAAAATGAAAAATGAGAGCTTTATTTCTGTCTCCCATGTTCATGTCCTTGTCTCAAAGGTAACCACTTGCTGAGGTTCTTGTTTTGTACTTTTGCTGTCGGCACTTATGGCCAGAATCAAGTTCTTTGTTGGTTTGATTTGTTTTAGAATATCCACCTCCCAGTATGCATGTAAGTATGTTGGACTTGGTAAAACAAAAGACTGTGGGAGGATTACGAGTGATCATACTCTACTTGCTCAGCATACCGTAGGAGAGCTCAGTAAATGGCAGACGGTATTCTCATAAAGCACTGTTTTCTCAAACTTCTTTGCAAAATAGTCATCTACTAGTAAAGTGGCCTCCTCGGTTTTAGCATTGAAGGATAAATAAATCCATCAGAACATGACTTTCTTGAGTGGACCTTAGGAACGTGGCATTAAGTGGAGGGTCAGATTTCTGACTGCACCATCCTCCAGTTATCAGTTCATTTTCTCATCTCTTCTGTTCCCCTCTCCTAAATGAGGGACCCTAGACAGGCCCCTGATGACATGAGGTAGCGATACCTGGGCTGCCATGTGAACAACTAGATGGAGGTCACAGTAGTGATGAGATGAGTTTAAAAAAGAAGTAATGGAGCGGAGAAGTGGAAATGTGAAGGTGGCGACTATGAGTAAGGAGATGAGGAGCGAAGAAAGTCAGAAAAACTCAGGAGGGATATCGAGTGACATGGAAAAGAGAAAAAAAAAAGTTAATTTACCATTAATGTGTGCGATCTTCCATTTGTTGCCTAGCAGATGTTTCTTGTCTTCTCTCCATATGCTGTTCAGTAGCCTGTTGGTGAAGTCTCTGGCACTGTGATGGGGAGCAGACATGCCTCTTCTTCCCTCATGGAAATACTGAGCTGTGTATAAATGTTGTTGTTTTCTTTAAGTGCCTATATATCAGGTTTATGATTATACCCATTTTTGTTATCTTCTAGATGTTTCGAATTATGTCTTCCATCTTATGCAGTGAGTTAAAAACTGGGAAGAACCTTAGAAATTGGCTAAATTTTGTGTCATTTACTATTAAGGATTATTACCTGAAAGACAGTGATCTTGGGATCCTACAAATTATTTTTTTTTTTAAGATTTTATTTCTTTATTTGACAGAGACACAGCGAGAGAGGGAACGCAAGCAGAGGGAGTGGGAGAGGGAGAAGCAGGCTTCCCGCTGAGCAGGGAGCCCAATGCAGGGCTCAGTCCCAGGACGCTGGGATCATGACCTGAGCTGAAGGCAGATGCTTAATGACTGAGCCACCCAGGCGTCCCATACAAATTATTTTGAAACCCCTAGGATGTAGTGCTATAAAGGGTGTATTGCGAGTTGAGTTGCCATAGGTTAACAGTGATGAAAAACTAATTCATCATGACAGCTTTTATTATCACAGTATTGTTTCTATAATTCTTTGGAAAATAGCACCTCATTTGATCCTAACAACTTAAATTTTATTCTACATAACATATAATGTGGTCTTCTGAGAGCTTATAGGAAACATCAAGAATATTTTCCTTTCCTCTTATAATAAAGTTCCGTAGTATATAAAGTTAGACTAGTTTTCACATGAAGTTGGTAGATTTCTTACATTTGTTTTTTATTTGATCAGAATCTTTTCTGAAAATTTTACAAAGAATCACAACACCTTTGTAGAAATCTGATACTAAAATCACAGAAGATCAGACTTTTCATCAATACCTGAAATGAGAGAATAATCAGTGGCATATGAACTAGGAGAAAGGCAATATTTAATAACTGAGAATGACCAGAAAGATTTGCTCATGTTCTCAGCTGACATTGACTAAGTAATTCTGTATGTTGGGCACCATGTTGGGTGTCATGGCAGTCCCCAGTTGAAGAATATAAGGCCTTTGCCCATAAGGAAAATAAGAGCAGAGAAAAGGAATATTTTGAGAGCAGATCTTTTTTTTCAAAGAAGAGACAAGGTAGCTTCAGAAAATATATTAAAGCTTAGATGAGGTGTGATATCATTGTTATGTACTAGACACCATTCAGAGTGCTTTTACATATATACATGCAATGAGGTAGGTACAGTTCTCATCACAATTTTATGCCTAATAGAGACTCAGCGACTTGCCCAGGATCATAACAGCTTGTGAAGTGTTGAAGCCAAAATTCAAATGCCCAAGCATTCTAGTCTGAACCGGCCCCTCAAGATCGTTACTTACACAAACAACCTCAGTAGATTTAGGAGAGTAAAGACACAGAAGGCAGAGTACCTCCATGAAGTGTCTCTGATCCCTGAGTAGATCTCTTAACTTTGATTGGTCTGTTTCCTCAACTATAAACCAAGATTCCTTTCCATTCAACACTTCTAACATTGAAAGGATTTCTAATGTTATGTAGAGGACAGGGTAGAGGGAGCACCTTTAACTAACTTTGGGGCACTGGGATTTTCTCTGTGTGTTGTCAGACACAGGTCTGACTCTCTAGCTCCTTCTGCTCAGACCTGACCACAGGGAACTTAATCATAGCAGTTTCAGCTTTATACTGTGATTTGTGCGACAGTCATTCATAGGTTCCAGTTTTTAAAAACCGTGGTTGGGTTTTTCTTTGCATAAGCACAGAGTGTTTCTACAAAGTAATGTGACTGCTTTGTTATAAAAACATGTGAATGTTGTCTCTTTAAAAGTAGTCACCAAAGGAACCCAAGAACTTTTCCAAAAATGCTGCAATTGCACAAAACCTTTTTGAAACTCTTCTTAACAGAGTTACTTTCAAAGCCTGGAACCCATTCTTTGAATAGTCATAAGGTTGGCAAATCCTCGTCCTTTGGGAATGAATTCAATTTCTGGAAACAACCTGAAGCCAAATGTGGTGAATACGGTGGATAAGAACAAATTAAATACCTTTAAACCACTCTTGGATAGGATCATTTTTGATCCAAAACCAAGTTGTGACTATAAAATAATAAGACCGAGTTTCTAGTGATATTTACAAACTAGTTTCTATATGTCCAACTTCAGGTTATTACTTTGTAACCTCATTATGAAAACAAGAAACTGTTACAGTTTTTATTCTGTCCTAAAATCATTTTTCAGTGTTTATAATCTACCCAGGTAGGTGTTAGACATATCATAAGCATTAAAAAAATACATTGAGTATGCAAATGTAACATGTGATATCTTTTCATTGAAGTGTATTCCCTATGTATTGGGGAAAACAATTTGTGAAAAACTTGCCCTGAGTTTAGTTTAAAGTAAGTGAAATTCAGCGGTCACAATCTTCTTATATTATCTTGTCCTTCATTACAGATTAAGGGAATATGTATGCTAATTACATTTTTTCAGGCCCTCTCTCCATATCAGAACTTTACACCAGATGGACTTTTTTCACGTATGCAAGGCATCACTCCTGACTTTTCCACAGGATGGCTATCAGTTCTCAGCATGTAACTTTCCACTTTTGTCCAAGTGTCCCGTTAGTTAATATCTGTGAGATGATTGATCTGCTACTACCTGTTAAGTCCTAGAGCATTAAAGATAAAGATAAAGAGCATTAAGTCCTAGACCATTAAAGATAAGCATCTTTTCTTGTTCCCAATTTTTGGTCCAAATGGGTTTATTAGCATAGCAGTTTTATCTGAGATCTGATTTTAGTGCTGTAGTGTTTGGTAACTTGTATGTGCTTTGTCTCCACTCTTCTGTAATCCACTGGAATTCAACAGACATTTCCCTACTGCTTACTCTCTGCTGGGCATACAAGGCTAAAGGACATGTGTGCACTGGCCTCAGGAGCTCACAGGCTGGGGAGAAGAGAGTGGGGATATGGGCACACACACATATAACTAATACCATGTGATAAAAATTTCACAGTAGTTGTCTGCTGCTAATGGGAACAGAGATGTAGGCAATTTGTTTTCCTTGAGGTGAGCTGAGGTAAGAAGTGATGTTGAAGCGTGGTTGAGGGGCAGTAGAGAATTTGGCCTCAGCTGAAGGGAGAAAATTATTCCAGGCAGAAGGAAGAACAAAGATAGGTCACTTTAGAGTTCAAAATCATGTTTTTGACACATATGTAAAGGTCTCCTGTGGCTGGAATGGTGGGGGCCAGGAGAACTAGGAAGAGCAGACTGGGGGCAGACCTGGAGCCCCCATTTAGAATGCTCTTCCTTGCTTTGTTCTTTCTTCACTTCCAGCTTTGGCTCTGCTACTGATTTTTTGGAACTTTAGGGAAGTCATTCGCTCTGGTCTTCACTTTCCTCCTCTGTAAAGAAGGGGAGCTGAATGACCTGGTTTGTTAGATTCCTTCCAATCTGAAGAGGAAGAGTCTTTGAAGAAACTGCCCTACTTCTCTGCACTCTTCTGTAGCCTTTGTGTAAAGAATTCTATCAGACTGGAACAAACCAAGGAAAGCTTTTTGAGTATGACTAGAATCCTTGCTTTCTTACTTGGTGTTGTGCTCTTTTATTTTTTTCTTTCCTTTCCCTAGGTAAACTTACACCTGGTTAAGGCAGACCTGCCACTGGAACATACCTAAACTGTCCTCTCACAAATTTGTAGATACTTATCAGCATTCATGTTGCATTTAGACATCCCTGCTTTGCCCTTTGGCTGCAGCTGACAGGGTCACAATGCCTTCTGGACTGTCATAGTAGAAATGTCAAATCAAGTAACTTAATGTCAAACCTATAGCACACATGGAGACCAAACTTCTTACCAGTAGAATTGCAAGCTTCTCGGCTATAGTTCGGGTCTGAAAATAATGGTATATTGCACTGGAATACAGATGACAATTTAAGGTTAAAAGACCTTTTGCCTCAGAAATGAAGTCAGGGATATTTGCTTACCACTTCAACTTAATAATTATTTTAGCATTTAAAAGCACTTTATATTTTTTAAAGTACTTTCATGTACACCAGTAGTTGAATTTAACACACATATTCTGAGAACTTACTCTTGTCAGGTACTGTGCTGTCCATCTTAAAAGTAAAACAACCAGTTATTTTTACCATCATAATGGGTTTACTCGGGAACAGCAGAGAAATTGCAGTCTGGGATGAGCAAGCAATAGCAAAAGCCACTGGCAGGTCCACAGAACAAAGGAAAGGAATGCTTCTTTATAGAGAAAAAGGAGAAGTTGGGAGGGGCTGTTATAAACAAAAAGGCCATTGGTGTAAACTGGGAATTTGAAGCGTAGTGGCTTTTCGTTGGCTGATTGACGACAGTCTCTCATTGGCTGGGCTGTTGCCAGGCCAGGAGAAAATCTTCTAGGTTTTCCTTTTGGGAATGCAAGGTCTGTCTCTTTCTGTTGAGTCTGCAAAGTGGGGCAACTAGTGATACAACTTGGGCTCCCCGCCTTCCGGCCTCCTGACTCCATTTTCCATGAGGTTTCCTTTATTAAGTTTCACAATACTATGTTATAAGGATATTAAGTTGTATTAGACATGGACCCTGCCCTCTAGAGCAGATTTCTCTATAATTTGAGCACTATCTTACTATGACATTAAATATGAATTTCAATCTATTGTGATAAATAAGAATACGTACAAATTCTTTTTAAGAGAAGAGCGGAGGAGAAAGTAGCCCAGTGTGGGGACTGAGTAGATAAAGTAAATCATGAGAATGGTTGGAATTTTCCAATGGAGAGAAGAGTAGAGTCCCAAAGAGAGAACCTAGGAATGATTTTATGTTGGAATGAAGGACAAAAGAAGAGGCCACAAAGGTGATGGAAAATAAATGGCACAGCAGGAAAAAAAGCAATAATATTAAATGCTTGAAATAGAATCATGAAAAAAATGACCAAGGGAAGGAGACTCTCAAGACATAGCAAGGGCAGGTGCTGCCAGTAGCCGCATTAAGAGAACTCCTGAAGGGCCCGTGGCATTTAGCAATACAGAGATCACCAGGGAACTCTGCCAGTGAAATTTTAGTGGAGCACTGAAAATGGAGGCCAGACTATAGTGAATTGGGTTAATGGGAAATGAAGAAGCAGACACAGCATGGGTAGGCTATAGCTTCAAGAGATGCCACTGAGAAATGAAGGAAGGCGAGGGAGGTAACTGGAGGAAGTGAGGTCAAAGGAAAGTGTTGTGCTTTATTTATTTTTTTAAATTTAAATTCTAGTTAATATACAGTGCAAGGTTTTGTTTTGTTTTGTTTTTCCCCACACACACAAAGATGTTAGAACTTTATTTTGAAAAAATTAGGAAGATAATGACCGTCCTTGAGCAGTGACATGATCAAAACTGGGCTTTTATCCCCACAGCTGTTCATGACTGAAGCTCAACCAAGAGTGAGTGTTGAAGAATCATGGTAGATTCAGCAGCAGGATCTGTGATTGGGAGCTGAGGGTTTAAAGTGATGGGCTCAGAGATGAGTCTTTCTTTATCTCAGCTTCATCATGGGTGATAGGTCCATTTTTTAAATTTAAATCCAATTAATTAACATATAGTGTAGTATTAGTTTCGGAGGTAGAGTTCAGTGATTCATCAGTCTTATATAATACCCAGTGCTCATTATAGCACATGCCCTCCTTAATGTCCATCACCCAGTTACCCCATACCTCCACCCCTCTCTCCTCCAGCAACCCTCAGTTTGTTTCCTGTGATTCAGAGTCTCTTATGGTTTGTCTCCCTCTCTGGTTTCCTCTTGTTTTATTTCTCCCTCCCTTCCCCTATGATCCTCTGTTTCATTTCTTAAATTACACATATGAGTGAGATCATAGGATAATTGCCTTTCTCTGACTGGCTTATTTAGCTTAGCGTAATACCCTCTAGTTCCATTCACATCATTGCAAATGGCAAGATTTCATTTTTTTGATGGCTGAGTAGTATTCCATTGTCTATATATATGTACATTGCATCTTCTTTATCCATTCTTCTGTTGATGGACATCCAGGCTCTTTCCATAATTTGGCTATTGTGGACATTGCTGCTATAAACATTGGGGTGCAGGTGCCCCTTCGGATCACTACATTTGTATCTTTGGGGTAAATACCTAGTAGTGAAATTGCTAGGTCATAGGGTAGCTCTGTTTTCAACTTTCTGAGGAACCTCCATACTGTTTTCCAGAGTGGCTGCACCAGCTTGCATTCCCACCAACAGTGTAGGAGGGTTCCCCTTTCTCCACATCCTCGCCAACATCTGTCGTTTCCTGACTTGTTAATTTTAGCCATTCTGACCGGTGTGAGGTGGTGTCTCATTTTGGTTTTGATTTGTATTTCCCTGATGCTGAGTGATGTTGAGCACTTTTTCATGTGTCTGTTGGCCATTTCAATGTTTTCTTTGGAGAAATGTCTGTTCATGTCTTCTGCCCATTTCTTAATTGGATTATTTGTTCTTTGGGTGTTGAGTTTGATAAGTTCTTTATAGATTTTGGATACTAGCCCTTTATCTGATACGTCATTTGCAAATATCTTCTCCCATTCTGTCGGTTGTCTTTTGGTTTTGTCGACTGTTTCCTTTGCTGTGCAGAAGTTTTTTATCTTGATGAAGTCCCAATAGTTCATTTTTGCCTTTGTTTCCCTTGCCTTTGGAGACGTGTCTAGCAAGAAGTTGCTAAGACCAAGGTCACAGAGGTTGTTGCCTGTGTTCTCCTTTAGGATTTTGATGGATTCCTCTCTCACATTGAGGTCTTTCAACCATTTTGAATCTATTTTTGTTTGTGGTATAAGGAAATGGTCCAGTTTCATTCTTTTGCATGTGGCTATCCAACTTTCCCAACACCATTTGTTGAAGAGACTGTCGTTTTTCCATTGGATATTCTTTCCTGCTATATCAAAGATTAGTTGACCATAGAGTTGAGGGTCCATTTCTGGGCTCTCTATTCTGTTCCATTGATCTATGTGTCTTTTTTGTGCCAGTACCATCTTGTCTTGATGATTACAGCTTTGTAATAGAGCTTGAAGTCCGGAATTGTGATGCTACCAGCTTTGGTTTTCTTTTTCAGCATTCCTTTGGCTATTCGGGGTCTTTTCTGATTCTATACAAATTTTAGGATTATTTGTATCCAAATTTTAGGATTTTTATTCCAAAAATAAAACAAGAGGAAATCAGAGAGGGAGACAAACCATAAGAGACTCTGAATCATAGGAAACAAATTGAGGGTTGCTGGAAGAGAAAGGGGTGGTGGCATGGGATAACTGGGTGATGACCTAGCAATTGCACTACTAGGTATTTACCCCAAAGATACAAATGTAGTGAAAAAAATTGATGGTATTTTGATGGGGATTGCATTGAATGTGTAGATTGCTCTAGGTAGCATAGACATTTTAACAGTGTTTGTTCTTCCAATCCATGAGCATGGAACATGTTTCCATTTCTTTGTGTCTTCCTCAATTTCTTTCATGAATATTCTGTAGTTTTCTGAGTACAGATCCTTTGCCTCTGGTTAGATTTATTCCTAGGTATCTTAATGGTTTTGGGTGCAATTGTAAATTGGATTGACTCCTTAATTTCTCTTTCTTCTGTCTCATTGTTAGCGTATAGAAATGCAGTTGATTTCTGTGCATTGATTTTGTATCCTGCCACATTGCTGAATTCCAGTATGAGTTCTAGCAATTTTGGGGTGGAGTATCATGTCATCTGCAAAGAGTGAGAGTTTAACTTCTTCTTTGCCAATTCGGATACCTTTTATTTCTTTTTGTTGTCTGATTGCTAAGGCTAGAACTTCTAGTACTATGTTGAACAACAGTGGTGATAGTGGGCATCCCTGTTGTGTTCCTGACCTTAGGGGAAAGCCTCTCAGTTTTTCCCCATTGAGAATGGTATTTGCTGCAGGTCTTTCATATATGGCTTTTGTGATATTGAGGTATGTTCCCTCTATCCCTACACCGTGAAGAGTTTTAATCAAGAAAGGGTGCTGTACATTGTCAAATGCTTTTTCTGCATCAATTGAGAGATTATATGGTTCTTGTCTTTTTTTTTTTTTAAGATTTTAGTTTTTATTTATTTGAGAGAGAGTGTGAGAGAGAGAGCACAAGAGGGGGTAGGGTCAGAGGGGGGAGCAGACTCCCTGCTGAGCAGGGAGCCCGATGTGGGACTCGATCCCAGGACTCCAGGCTCATAACCTGAGCCGAAGCCAGTCACTTAATCAACTGAGCCACACAGACACCCTGTCTTTTCTTTTATTAATGTGATCTATCATGTTGATTGATTTGTGAATGTTAAACCACCCTTGCAGCCCAGGAATAAATCCTACTTGGTCGTGGTGAATAATCCTTTTAATGTACTGTTGGATCCTATTGGCTAGTATCTTGGTGAGGATTTTGGCATCCATGTTCAACAGGGATATTGGTCTGTATTTCTTTTTGGTGGGGTCCTTGTCTGGTTTTGGGATCAAGGTAATGCTGGCCTCATAGAATGAGTTTGGAAGTTTTCCTTCCATTTCTATGTGTTGAAACAGATTCTGAAGAATAGGTATTAATTCTTCTTTAAATGTTTGGTAGAATTCCCTTGGGAAGCCATCCAGCCCTGGACTCTTGTTTGTTGGGAGATTTTTGATGACTGCTTCAATTTCCTTGCTGTTTATGGATCTGTTCAGGTTTTCTATTTCTTCCTGGTTCAGTTTTGGTAGTTTATATGTCTCTAGGAATGCATCCATTTCTTGCAGATTGCCTAATTTGTTGCCATATAGTTGCTCATAATATGTTCTTATGATTGTATTTCTTTGGTGTTGGTTGTGGTCTCTCCCCTTTCATTCATGATTTTATTTATTTGGGTCCTTTCTCTTTTCTTTTTGATAAGTCTGGCCAGGAATTCATCAATATTATTAATTCTTTAAAAGAACCAGCTCCTATTTTTGTTGATCTGTTCTACTGTTCTTTTGGTTTCTGTTTCATTGATTTCTCCTCTAATCTTTATTAATTCTCTCCTGCTGGGTTTAGGCTTTATTTGCTGTTCCTTCTCTAGCTCCTTTAGGTGTAAAGTTAGGTTGTGTATTTGAGACCTTTCTTGTTTCTTGAGAAAGGCTTGTATTGCTAAGTACTTCCCTCTTAGGACCGCCTTTGCTGCATCCCAAAGGTTTTGAACCGTTGTGTTTTCATTTTCATTTGTTTCCATGATTTTTTAAAATTCTCCTTTAATTTCCTGGTTGACTCATTCGTTCTTTAGTAGGATGCTCTTTAACCTCCGTGTATTTGAGTTCTTTCCAAATTTCCTCTTGTGACTGAGTTCAAGTTTCAAGGCACTGTGGTCTGAAAATATGCAGGGAATGTTCCCAGTCTTTTGGTACCAGTTGAGACCTGATTTGTGACCCAGTATGTGATCTATTCTGGAGAATGTTCCATGTGCACTCTAGAAGAATGTGTATTCTGTTGCTTTGGGATGGAATGTTCTGAATATATCTGTGAAGTCCATCTGGTCCAGGGTGTTATTCAAAGCCCTTGTTTCCTTGTTGATCTTCTGCTTAGATGATCTGTCCATTGCAGTGAGTGGGTGTTAAAGTCCCCTACTTTTATTGTCTTATTGTCAATGTGTTTCTTTGATTTTGTTATTAATTGTTTTATATAATTGGCTGCTCCCATGTTAGGGGCATAAATATTTATAATTGTTAGATCTTCTTGTTGGATGGACCCTTTAATTATGATATAGTGTCCTTCCTCATCTCCTATTACAGTTGTGGTTTAAAATCTAATTTGTCTGATATAAGGATTGCTATCCCCTTTTCTTTTTGATGTCCATTAGCATGAAAAATGGTTTTCCAGCCCTCACTTTCAATCTGGAGGTGTCTTTAGTCTAAAATAGTCTCTTGCAGACAGCATATTGATAGATCTTGCTTTTTTATCCAATCTGATACCCTGTGTCTTTTGATTGGGGCATTTAGCCCACTTACATTCAGAGTAACTATTGAAATATATTAATTTATTGCCATTGTATTACCTGTAAAGTCACTGTTTTTGTATATTGTCTCTGTTCCTTTCTGGTCTGTGTTACTTTTGAGGTCTCTCTTCGCTTAAAGGATCCCCTTTAATATTTCTTGTAGGGCTGGTTTAGTGATCACATATTCTTTCAGTTTCTGTTTGTCTTGGAAGCTTTTTATCTATTTTGAAAGACAGCCTTGCTGGATAAAGCTTTCTTGGCTGCATATTTTTCTCATTTAGCACCCTGAATATATCATGCCAGTTCTTTCTGGCCTGCTAGGTCTCTGTGGGTAGGTCTGCTGCCAGTCTAATGTTTCAACCCTTGTAGGTTACAGACCTCTTGTCCTGAGCTGCTTTCAGGATTTTCTGTTTGTCCCTGAGATTTGCAAGCTTCACTATTATATGTCAAGGTGTTGACCTATTTTTATTGATTTTGAGAGAGATTCTCTGTGCCTCCTGGACTTGAATGCCTGTTTCCTTCCCCAGATTAGGGAAGTTCTCCACTATAATTTGCTCCAGTATACCTTCTGCCTCTCTCTCTCTCTCTCCCCTTCCTCTTCTTCTGGGATCCTACTTATTCTAAAATTGTTTCACTTTATGGTATCACTTATCTCTCAGATTTTCCCCTCATGATACAATAGTTGTTTATCTGTCTTTTTCTCAGCTTCTTTATTCTTCATCATTTTGTCTTCTATATCACTAATTCTTTCTTCTGCCTCATTTATCCTAGCAGTTAGAGCCTCCATTTTTTATTGCCTCTCATTAATAGCCTTTTTGATTTTGACTTGATTAGATTTTAGTTCTTTTATTTCTCCAGAAAGGGATCCTCTAGCATCTTCTCTGCTTTTATCAAGCTCAGCTAGTATCTTTATATTCGTTATTCTGAACTCTAGTTCCGACATCTTACTTATGTCCATACTGATTAGGTCCCTGGCAGTCAGTAGTGCCTTTTGTTCTCCTTTTTGAGGTGAGTTTTTCCATCTTGTCATTCTTGCAGACAGTGGTCGTTTTTCTATTTGTAGAGGTGCATCTGTTCTTACCTTAGATCTCTGGTTGAGTTCACAGGTGTTCAGAATGATTTGATAGCTATCTAGCTGGGTTCCTGGGACCAGACAAAACTGGGGTCTTCACCACCTTGGACTCTTCTTACAGTATTGGTTTTGTTTTTTTTTTTAAAGATTTATTTATTTATTTATTTATTTATTTGACAGAGAGAGACACAGCGAGAGAGGGAACACAAGCAGGGGGAGTGGGAGAGGGAGAAGCAGGCTTCCCGCAGAGCAGGGAGCCCGATGCGGGGCTCGATCCCAGGACCCTGGGATCATGACCTGAGCCGAAGGCAGACGCTTAACGACTGAGCCACCCAGGTGCCCCGACAGTATTGGTTTTTAAATGAGAGAGCTTTGTGAGGTTGTACATAAACTCCCAGAAAGCAAGCAGAGAGGGGGAAGATGAAGATGTACCACAAAGGTGGACTGATAGAACAAGCCCAGAGGTGTGGGAACATGGGCTTGAACATCACTAGGAGAGAGCCCTTGTCTTCTGAAACTGGGGGAACACACAGATGCAGTAGATGCAAATACATGCCATTGTAGATCAGGGGAACACACATGGCTGCATTCCTGTGAATACTTCAGTTTTCTGTTTTCCTAGCTAAGTCATGATGTGGCCCCTTTCTTCCAGAGGGATGGGTTGTGTGTGGCTAGGGTCTTGGCAGCATGGAGGGTGTTTAGAAAGCAAGCTGAGGGAGTAGGAAGGGAGGATGGTGAAGGGCTGCCGACGGGCCCGTGACAACAGCATCAATCCACAGTAAGGGCTAATTTTCCCCCTTCAGCAGTGCTCACCATTTAGGGTTGAGAAAGTAAAAAGGCTGATGTTGAGCTGATCTTGTGGTGTTGATGCTGGCAGAAGGACTGGCATACCTGGAAACTGAGGGTGAAGCTGTCACAGAGGTTGTCTGAGCTGCTTCAGGAAATAAGTCCAGAAGGCATCGGTCAGCTTAGGAGAACGTGGAATATCAAAGACTGTTATCTGTATCTGAGGCCAAAAAGTACCTGGGCGGGAGTGGTGAGGGGCGGGAACTGGGATGATAGAAGATTACAGGCAGACAGCAAGAGAGAGCATTTTTATATGGAGCAATCTGAGCAATGACTTAATGGAGTTAATACCAAGTGGGCAGATGGCATTCACGTGGACACTGAAGGATCCAAGTTTCAAAGTTCTCCAGGAAAGGGAAGTGGTCCATATGTTGGAGGATGCAGGCAATAAGGAACATTAAATGCAACTCTGTCAAGACTAACCCACAGGAGGTTGGACTTTTTGTATGCCAAGTAGAGGTGAAAATTGACTTCATTTTTTAAACACAAGTGAACTAACATAATCAGAAACAAGAGTAGTCAATACATTAACTGGTCATCAGAAAATATTTTAAAATCAGTTACCTTCTTACCAACAGTAACAAATTTAAAAAACAAATTGGAAGAAAATGTACAAACAACAAGAAATATGAAATAGCCAGAAATAAGTTTAAGAGGAGTTAAAAATAATATAGCTACTACAGGAGACAACTTAATTAATGGAGAGGTTTACCTTCTTTGAAAGGAAAGAAAAACTTAACATCATAAAGATAGTGTGTTCCTTAAATTTTAAGTTCAAACAGAATTTCAGTGACCCTGCAACGTTACAACTGAATCGAAAATTCCTCTGAAAGAATAAGCATGTAAGAATATGCAGGCTGGGCGCCTGGGTGGCTCAGTCGGTTAAGCGTCTGCCTTCGGCTCAGGTCATGATCCTGGAATCCCGGGATCGAGTCCCGCATCGGGCTCCCTGCTCGGCAGGGAGTCTGCTTCTCACTCTAACCCTACCCCCTCTTGCGCTCTCTCTCTCACTCTCTCTCTCTCTCTCTCAAATAAATAAATAAAATCTTTAAAAAAAAAAAAAAAGAATATGCAGGCTAAATCTAAATGATAGAAGGTAGACTTGTGGTTTGTCATGATGGATTCTCAAGCTCTAGGATTGATTTAACTTTAACACATCTAATCCGTTAGCTCCTGATCTCATCACCAACCACCTTCTTTAATTTTTTTTTTCATTCGTTTGAGAGAGAGAAGGGGAGAGCAAGCACAAGTGGGGGTAAGGAGAGGGAGAAGCAGACTCCCTGCTGAGCAGGGAGCCTGATGCAGGGCTCGATCCTAGGACCCTGGAGATCATGACCTGAGCCAAAGGCAGACGCTCAACTGACTGAGCTTCCCAGGCGCCCCTAGGATTTAACTTTAGCACATCTAATCTGTTAGCTCCTGATCTCATTGCCAACCACCTTCTTTAACTGAATATTTATATCACTCATAATTTTGAAACAAACTCATTCAAAACCCTATTTAAAATGTATTTTCCAAGGTGTATTCAAATTTATGCATTATGAAACTTAGAGTTTTTCCTGTGAGCCTCATGCGTAAAATTCCTCCCTAAACATTTACTTGAAATATGCTCTGGTTTAAGACATTGAGCATAACTGGTGTCCCAAAATACAATGTTATCCCCTTTCTTTCTTCTTTTTTTAAAAGATGTTTTAAACAAATTAACATATGTGATTAGAACAAGCACACAGTAGTAACCTTGACCACCACAGGTCATAGCAAAAAATAAAACAAAAATCACTAGTAATTTTATCTCCAAAAGAAAATTCAAACATGGTTTGTATTTTGATTTTGGATAGTGCATTTAACTAATATTGGAACTTCATTCCTGAAGGTAGCATTACATACTCATCATTAATGGGGACTATTTTTCCTTTTTCTTTTTCTCCTTTTTTTTTTTTTTAAAGATTTTTATTTATTTATTTGACAGAGAGAGAGAGCACACAAGCAGGGGAGCAGCAGAGGGAGAGAGAGAAGGGGAGCCCGATGCGAGACTCGATCCCAGGACCCCGGGATCATGACCTGAGCCGAAGGCAGACGCTTAACTGACTGAGCCACCCAGGTGCCCTAATGGGGATTATTTTTCCAGAAGTACTAGTTTGTGCTGATAAATTTACCCCTCTTTGCCAGCCCACATTGTAAGATCACCACAAGAAAGAATCAAAATTGACCAGTTTGCTTCTCACTTGGCCTAATAATCTTGGGCTTGGTTTCTATTCACCTCAGTAGTTCCAAGATATTAGTGGGCATAAGACTTAAGTCTTAAAACAGTTTGAAATAGGGGCACCTGGGTGGCCCAGTTGGTTAGGCATCCAACTCTTGATTTCGGCTCAGGTCATGATCTTAGGGTGGTGAGATCGAGCTCCGTAGCGGGCTCCACATTCAATGTGGAACCTGCTTAAGATCCTCTCGCTCCCTCTTCCGCTGCCCCTCCCCCCACCTCCTCCCTCTTTTAAAAAGAAAAACGGTTTAGTAGGTTTAAGTGTGTTCATTTTTACAGGCCACCCACCATCTCCCAGGTGGTTCTGATATAGAAAGTGCTTAGGCCCTACTTTCAGAACCACTCATTTATGGAGTTCACAGACAGATTTTACCAGAAACCATATGGCTCAAGCCTACCCAAAATGATCTGTCACGGAAGAGAGGAAAGTGCTTCAGCTTTATTTGTATTCTCTGTCCTGGTTTTGGTTAAGTATTGTCTCATTCTGTGTGTTCATGTCTTAAGCCTGGCTTCCATTAATTAGTAAGAAAACAGGGCCCCCCAGGCAAAAGCTTTGAGGCTTCAGAGCCTGCTCACACCCTTTTCCACATCTTCCTCCTTCTCTGTCTCCAAAGACACCCTTTACCTGGTCACCTACTGCTGTGCCCCCTCTGTAAAACCAGCTTTCTCTCAGCTATGGTGGGAAGATGCCACCAGTGACTTCATGAGTTGGTGGTGTTACTTCATAACAGTAAAAGAGAGAGATGCCTTCCAGTACCCCCTTCCCGGTTCTGGCTTACCTTTACAGAGATTGCTCCAAAGAAATACAGGGGAGCATAATGGGGTGGGGGTCGGAGGAGCAAGCAGGGATGGTGGGAAGGGGATTCAGGTATACTACAAAAGACAGGCTTCCCATTATCTGCCATGATTGAGCCAACAAGACTCTGCAGGTAGCTGCTCTTCAAACAAGCTAGGCTTCAGCTTAGAAAAGACATTGCCTCAGCATTCTTTCTAAGATAACCTGACAGCTTGGTATCTGGAGCTGTTCAATGAGAGGGTAGGAATTACTGTTACATTAAAGCTCTTTTTCATGAACAGGATTCTAGGGTTTTTGTTCTAAGAATTGGCAAGAACTTCTTGCAAAGATAAGGGGGCAGCTGGCATTTGTGGCCTATATTTATGGGACAAAGTCTGAGAACCGAATACTTTTGAGAGAGAGCTGATCTTTGCCACCTAGAAGGCCATGTTTTGTTTCAGACGCACATACTGATTGCTTTTTAGATGCTTACTTTCCATCCCTTCCCTGTGCCCAGGAGGGCTGACCTAACCCTGCAAATTCTCAAAGGAGGGCTGACCTAACCCTGCAAATTCTCAAAGGCCAATGAGCGCATCTATGGGAAAGCCCAGACGACCTCAAGTACCAGCACAGCCCAAGGCCTCACTGACAAATAATATTGATGGGCCAGAGGAAATGGGTGGCTGTGCTGTCACATCACCATGTGTGTCTGCTGAGCAGCATGTTTCTCTCAAGAATATCCCTTGGGTTTTGAAAGGCAGGGTTTGGGCGGGCGGGTAGGGTGGAGAGAAGCAGGTGCAGCATGAGCTGCAAGCAGGATACAGGTGTGGCGCCAAAATCCCACCTACCGTCATGGGGGCTCATCCATTTAGATATATTCTGCTCTCAATGACAACCAGCTTCTTGTTGACCCATGTAATTGCAAATCTCTTTTCCTTCATCCCCAAGAAGACCTAATTTGGCCCAGGTGTTGAGATTAGGGGCTATTTCTGTTTCTTCTCCCCAGAGTAGCCAGATCAGCTAGGCCCTCAAGAAAAGAGACCCCAGCACATGGAAATACCAAAGGGTTACCTCCTACTGCCAAGCTGGTGACAGCCATGCGGATTAATGCAGGGAATGTGAACTCTTCCAAGTCCCATATGGATACTCAGAAAATCCAGCATGTGCCCGGAGATGATTTAGTTCATTCTAACCCTAAGTACTGCAGAGGGGGGAAATAATTTTCCCTCTACTCTTCTGAGTTCTTAGCTGAGAGTCCCATGATAAAAGGTAGATTCACAAGAGAAGAACATTATTAACTTGTTTGTCTTATGTATATGTGGGAGATACCCAGGGAAAAATGAGTAACTCAAAGAGGTGGCTTTAGAACTCAGTATTAAATTCCATCTTTATAGGGAGAGGGGAGGGAGGATGTGGGCCTCTCAGGGGAGAGTAAGTGATTTTTACGGAAGATGAAGGGCCTGAAGAAGAATAGGCAGGAGGTATGACATTTTCTGACAGTTTATCTGGGTGGGTGTGGTGTGAACTTCTAGTCTACTCTTTTGTGATGAGTCAATCCTTCATGGTTGATGAAACTCCCAGGGAATTCCTTCTGGAGAATCTGTCTTTAGGCAGGGAAGGGGAGTTCAGAGAAAGCCTCTCCATGCATTTGCTCTCCTTCAAATGCCTACAGCTCAAAATAGTCCACACACCGAAGCCACTTCTTTTGGGGTGACATCTCCTGCTACTCTTCAATAATAATACATAATGTTAATACCTTCCCTGAACAAGAGCTAGATTTCACTTTTTTTTTTTTAAGATTTTTATTTATTTATTTGTGAGAGCTAGAGAGAGCATGAGTGGGGGGAGAGGCAGAGGGAGAGGGGGAGAAGCAGAATTTCCGCTGAGCAGAGAGCCCATGCAGGGCTCCGTCCCAGGGCTCCAAGATCATGAGCTGAGCCAAAGTCAGACGCTTAACCGACTGAGCCACCCAGGTACCCCTCACTTATTTTTTTAATCAGTTATAATTGTTAATCCTTTTTGGGTTTGATATTGGTATTATGTTTATCTTTTTTTTTTTTTTATTCAACTTCTAGCATGCATACTGCAGTGATTACAGATGCAGTGATAATGTAGGGATTTGCTTCAAAATAAATGGGAGTTGGGAGAAGAAGGGGAGAGAGAGATGAAACGAGATTGGCCATGAGTAAATAATCATTCTTTTGTCTACTTTGTATATATCATAAAACTCAGAGTAAATAGTTGGAAATTTTTTCTAATCAGTTATGAAAATAAATAGGAACTTTTACTCAATTAGCTGTGATGTAAACTAAGTATTAATCCCCAAAAGTAGGCCAGCCTGAGTTTTTCTAACAAGATCTTTGACTGATCTTCAAACATTGTCACTATTCTATGAACACCACTTAGCTTCACTGGTCAAATAGAAAATGCATACACTACCCTAAGCTCCTGTACCCCAAATTTTTAAAAATGGGGGAAAATTTTTCTAAATTCAAGCGTGATAGGACAGAGAACAGCTCTGTGCAGTGCAGCTCTGTAGTACATGCTGTGGGAGTGGAGACCTGGTGTGGAGGCAAGAAAGCCAGAGTCTCATTCAGACACTGAAATGTGATAAACAACCCTTATATGAAGATGCCCCTCCCAGAAACCACGTGTTGGGCTGCTCTTAAGAAGCCACAGATCTGGGAATAGATTCTTTTCCTTGAGCCTTATCCATTTCAGAGGTATAAAATGAAGACAAGCAATCTTGTGTTCTTCAGGTTTCTTGGAATCTGCAATATCTAAGCATTGCCCTTTAGACTCTTAAAAAAATAAAACCAACTAAGGTGTGATGGCCCCTCCCAGTAGCAGTGATGAGCTCATACGGGCTTAGTAAGGCCAACTCTCCTACATGTCACCCAGTTGCCTGGGAAGAAACAGTAAAGCTTCCTCAATGGAAATATTCCTTCTTGATCCACAGTATTTGCTGTATCCTTTTGTCAGATCTTTGCCTGGGAAAATTGGAAGGGCAGACTATCACCTCACTAAAACGCCCCTGACCAGTTTGGTCCAAGTTTGCCAGAACAGGATCCACCCTCCAGTAGAAAATTTCTCTGGCCTTTCCCATGCCAGTCTTCCCAGGTCCAGGAATCCCCAGTGAAATACATCCCTTCCTGTTGCTATTTATGCTGTCTGGTGTAGCCAGAAAGGGCTCTGGGCTGAAATCAGAATGCCCAGCCTCTAGTGCTGATGTGAGGAACATGAAGTACTTAAGGGAAATGAGTAGAGCCCTTTTTCCCAAGGGATACAGAAAACCCTGGACCCTGCCCTCCAGGGGCTTATGATCCAAGGAGGGAAAACACAAGCAAACTGTAGGCATTCATAATTTTAAAACAAACCCCCTGTTAGGGCATGCAGTTGCCATGGCAGTCATACCTTATAGAGTACTGGGAAGGAGCATTCTGAAAAGGAGGGTCAGTCCTCAGGGCACACAAGGCACTGGGCAAGATTCCCTATAGGACGAAGGCCAGCCAGAGCTAAATCTTTGAAGATAATCAGTGCTTGCCGGGGCCAGGAAAGACGTCTTAGGCTGCCTAAGCGCACGACTGGGGCAACATGATGGGAGGTTAAAAGCCAAAGAGAGAGGTTCCAAATTGCAGAGGGCCTCCTTAGTTCATCTTCAGCTGCATCCTGTAGGTACTGGAGAATCGGAAGTGTTTCAGTGGGATGGGGGTGAGGAGATGATGTAACTCTCCTATCATATTTGGGTTTTTCCAAGATCACAGGGTAAAGTGATCTTCCATATAGACAGAAGGCATGAGATGGAGGAAGGGTCTCTCAGAGCTCACATGAGGTAGGGAGGTACAGTGGTCCAGGCAGAAGACCTTGAGGACCCCGGCGAAGCCAGCACACCTGGGAAAGAACAGGAGGGGGCATAACTGGAGAATATTAAGTAGATAAATTCCACAGGTCTTGGTGTCTGAATGAGTTTGGCACGAAACAGGCAGTCAATGTATGGGAGTAATGGAGGTTCTAGGCACTCAGATTATTGTGTAGTCAATCCCTCAGTGCTCTTATTTAGCTTCCTTATTTGTGATGTGGATAATAGGTGTGGCACACACTCGCCTTGTCCAAGTTTCATGAGCACTGGCATGGTATCATGCACAGTATGGGTATGCATGCTCTTTGCGAACAGCAATGCAAATTTAAAGTCATTTGGAAAATCCAGTACAAAGGGGTGGCAAGAGGGAGGAGGCAGAGAACAGGTGTTTGGCCAACCAGTGTATTTTTAGCACAGGTAGAGAAAATGCATATTTGGTGTGGGAGAAATTAAGAACAGGAAATAAGGATGTCAAATGTAAGATCTGTTAAAATGTATTTAGGGGAACTTGGGTGGCTCCGTTGGTCGAGTGTCCAACTCTTGATCTCAGCTCAGGTCTGGATCTCAGATGCTTGAGTTAAAAAAAAAAAAAAATCTATTTAGGCTTACTGCTTATATTTTCTTGAAAGAGGTACTAATTTTCATGTGTAAATTACACTAATTCTAATTCTTCCATCCTGTGCAAGTTAGTTATCTTTAAAATACTGGGATAAACATTTCTTCTCAACAGCAGTGAGGAGTTACTCTATAATTATTACATATGTTAATACATATGATATATCATATATTTGATTATATCATGATATTAACAAAATATGATATATGCTATATTGTTTATGTCCTATATGATATATAATGATATAAATAGCAAATAATTCTCTGACAATAATACATATAAAACACAGGGATAGATTCCAGGGGAGAAAAACACAGATAAGAGACAGTTAATGGGTTTACTTTCATGAGCAGTTTACATTAATACTTTTGAATCTTACAACTAAAAATAATCCAAAAAAGTATTCTTTTATAATTTTTTGCCATAGAGATAGCATGAACTCTTCTTTGCTTAAGTATCTTGTTTGGAAGTGTTTTAGTTAAACCAAGGCTTCTTAGAGGAAACTGTTTTCTCTACTGTATGGATATTGCATTTTTAAAAAGTGAGAGGGGAGCTTGGCTGGTGCAGTCGGTTAAGCGTCCAAATCTTGATTTCCGCTCAGGTTATGATCTGAGGGTCATAAGATAGAGCCCTGCGTTGGGCTCCATGCTCAGTGGGGAGTCTGCTTTTCTCCCTCTCCCCGGCCCTCCCATCACTCACATGCTCTCTCTCGCTCTCTCTCTCAAATAAATAAATCTTTTAAAAATATTAATTTATAAATAAAATAAAAAATAAAAAGCGACAGCGCCCTTCTTGTCTAGTGGTTGAGTCGCATTGATTTTCATTAGAAAGAAATCCTGAGCCTCAGTAATATAGAGCACTTAAGCAAAGAGAATTTTCTCGTGCCCTGATGACCTCCAAAGGACCCGTGCCCATTTCGATCACTGGGGGTGATGTGGCAGGAAGTCTGGAGCCGACTTCTGGAAATTCCTGTATGGCACAGCCTGGTGAACATGCTGAGCTGTCCTCACACACACGCAGCTCTGAGCCGTGAGATCAGAGTACAGAAGGCTGAGGAAGTAGTACAGCTGAGCTCGAGTAGGGGAAACGACGGAGGGACAGTGTGCCCGAGCTCTCGCCAGTGCTATTTTGGAGTCTTGTGGCAACTTTTAACTGCTGCAATGCCCATGTACGTGGGTCTTTTAGCTCTTGGGCTTTTGATGTTTTGGGGGGGGGGGTTGTTTTTTTGTTTTAACCTGTCTAGAACAGAAGGAGTCCCAGGAAATGAAGGGTGTCAGAGGAAAGAAAGCACTTTAGTCATCACAGATGACAGCCAGGGTGCGAGCAGGCAGCCCGATCTCCTGTCTCCGGTGTTTCCAGTCCAAATGCCTCCTCCAGCAGCTGAGGGCCAAAGCAGCAGAGCCTGTTTCCACGGACACAGTGGGGGCTCCACAAAACAAGCACAAACATTGCTCTTTAAGTCGGCTTCCGGTGGCCCTGGGTCGGGGTGGGGTGTTGTGTGTGTGTGTGTGTTTTGTTTTGTTTTTAATTTTAAACGTTACTGTGCTATTAATAGGTAAAATATTCCCTTCTAGTTAAGTACATGTATTTCTGGCATGGTACATTCCCTCTGTCTCCGGAATGAAAGTCACTCTCATGCATGGTAACAAGAGAAATGAAACTTAATTCAGGAGGCATTCATTTGTATTAACACAAAGTCATGTTCTGCCCATGTCATTTATTAGGGTTGTCCTGCTTGGGGGCGGCGGCGGGGGGGGGGTCTGCCTTGTCCCCTTTCTCTCTTACCACCTAGTCCTCTGCCTTCTCTCTGCTGGAAGAATACCTATAAATCCCGACTCCCTCACATTCCTCTCGTCCAGCACCCATCTATCAGAGGAGATGAACGTCATTTTCTCAGGAGTATCATTTTTCTTAAAGATTTTATTTATTTATTTTAGAGAGAAAGAGTGTGTGTGTGCGAGCAGGAGGGAGAGGGAGAGAGAGAGAGAATCTCAAGCAGACTCCTCGCTGAGCACAGAGCTGATCTCGCGGGGCTCGATCTCACAACCCTGAGATCGTGACCTGAGCCAGAAGTAAGAGTCAGGCGCTCAACCGACTGAGCCACCCAGGCGCCCCTCATGAGTAGCATTTTAAGAAAGTTGTGCCTCGTCTTAGGGCAGGGCCCTCTTATTTTCTCAAAATCTTGAGGCTCCTGTGCTCAGCAGCACCTTTCTACCTCAGCCACTTGATTTTTTATGATTCTACTCACCTCTCAGGCTCTTCCACTAAAAACACCTTCTCTTTAGAACTCCTACATCCATGTTAATTATTCCTTTCTCTTTCCTTGCACGCTGTAACGTTTTATGACTTCTGCCTGAAGCCTTTGTCCTCCCAATTTTGTACTATCCTTGGTCCTCTTTTCCTTTAAAATGCGGTTCCAAATTGATATTTTTTGATGGAACCCCACATAGGCATTAACATCTTTATTTGGGTTTTAATGAGGTTGATAGAACAGTGGGTTTGGTTTTTTTTTTCATGTGTGCCAGTTGTCTTTATTTCAAATGTAAATCTGTTCAGAGCAGAGACAGTCCTTACATATTTGTTCTTTCCTTCTTCCTTGCCATGTTCAGGATGTGGTAGGTTCAAAGACTATGCTTGTGGCTATTTATCTTGGATATCAGATCTCTTTTGGTGTCAAGGTGTTTAAAAATTGTGGCCCTCCCCAAAGCTCGTTGAAAGAACTTCTTAATTTTCCTTAAATTCTAGCATTCCTGCTCTGGGCAATAGGCACATTTATGAATTTGAGCAGTTCCAAGTCCAACGTATGTAAAACAGCTTTGCTTTTATCGTTCAGAATTGCCTGTAATTGCAAATGGCTAT
This sequence comes from Halichoerus grypus, assembly GCF_964656455.1. Taxonomy (NCBI): domain Eukaryota; kingdom Metazoa; phylum Chordata; class Mammalia; order Carnivora; family Phocidae; genus Halichoerus; species Halichoerus grypus. The sequence goes on along the minus strand of NC_135713.1, from coordinate 131,253,575 downwards.
TTTATTTTAGGGCATATTCTTTTTCTATACCGTGTCCTGTAAATATATTCCCAGTGATCCAGTTGCCCTCCATAATCTAGGTTTTAATTTATAGTTGTTTCTCAAGTACCTGAGGTACTTTCTGATCTTATTTAATATTTATGATGTTTTTGAGTATTTTCCATAATAGCTAAAGATTTGTTAATATTGTACTTAATCTAAGTATTTTTTCCCTGGATTTCATGCCCTTTTCTTTTGTATTCCTATCTTTCTGTTTTGCTAAGTGTTTCATTCTGCTTTTAAAATTTATTTCTTCCCCAAACACATCCTTCAGGCCAAAGTTTTCATAAATGTCTTCGAATGTATCTTAGGTACATGAAAATGGCTTATTCTGACATTTAGCAATTGCTGGTAAAGAACAACTTCAAAAAAGGAGTGGAGATAGAAATACAAAAGCTATTTAAAGTCCTTGCCCTGAGAAAATTATATTCTTGTTGAGAGGAGCTGTATTAAACATATTTTTAGAAATTTTGTTAGCACTGAGCAATGCAACATACAAAATACTATTTACATGCCAAGGGCGTAAATAACAGGGAATTCACCATCAGCAACATCAATTTGCCTTTTCTGGAAATTGGAAAAGTCAATTGCTGTCTCCTTGATGTATTTTCTTGTCATTTTATTTTGTTGTTTTCCATTTGTGCTTGGCCTCAGAGTACCGCTACTGAGAAGTTACTTAGTTTGATTATAATTTTGCTTGCGATCTTCGTTTCTTCCAACAATGAAGACAGTCTGTTTGAGTTGTCACAGGGATTCAAATTATCGCTCACCTAACTAATGATCAGTGTGAGGATTAAGTCCGTACACAATGCTGATTCATTGTAAGGGAAAGTGGGAAGACAACCTTTTTCTCCCTTCTTGCACGTTCAGCATGGCCCCCTTCCAATAGAAGTTGTACGGCACACCTGGGAAGGGGTTTACCATGTAGGTTGAAAGAAAATGTAAGTCCAGCCCTTCTTAAAATGCTGATTGTTGGGGCACCTGGCTGGCTCAGTCAGTAGGGCATGGGACTCCGAATCTCCGGGTTGAGTTGAAGCCCCATGTTGGGTGTAGAGATTACTTAAAAAAAAAAAAAAATGCTGATTTTTTTTTTTTTTTTGTCCTGTGCCACAAATATACTCAAAGTTGTCTGGTCAGTAAGTATTAATTGCACAATATCTTATATCTAGACACTGGAGCTAAAGAGATGGGGGCCAGTATCAGAAAGGTCTATAATTAGACATGCCCCGGGCATGGAACAGTGTGTAGTTGTGGGGAGTTGGGAAGGAGCAGAGAGGATAGCCCAGGCTGGAGCCGATGCACAGAGGGAGGATAGAACACGATGTAAGCGAGGCCGTGGGGAGAAGACCAACATGGCTGGAACACAGAACTCTTTTTGAAAAGGAGAGGAACATGGCAAAACTCTGGCAGTTCTTGGCTCATATCCAGATGCCGCAATCCGATGCCCAATAGAAAGCCATTGTTGGTTCTGGAGCGGCAGCCTGACGCAATGGAGGTGGTATCTCGGGAGGATGAATCGGGCATTGATGGCCCAGGCGACTTGCAGAGGGGGATCCCGGAGATGACTGCTGTGTGTTCAGAGGTTGAAGGGAAAGGTCTGCAGCTGCAGCTCTTCTGCACTGGTGACTTCATCTTGAAGCAGGGACAAAATCCCTCTCGGGTTGGTTTTTGTTTTTTTTTTTTCCTTTTCTTGTAAACATAAGCTAGTTTGAGTTGGGTTTCTGTCCCTTTGGAACCAGAATCCTGATGATCAAATGCTTTTTGGAATTGAGTCGCCTTAGGCTTTGGAAGCAAAGCAGTGATGTGGGCAAACAGAATTAGGAGAAGGTAGAAAGGTGGGAGTGACTCCCGTGATGGCTCCTGGGACAGAGACTTGCCCATTTGAATGCGAGCAGAGGGGAGCTCTGTGGGACCAGTTTAAAGAGGTGTGTTGGGGCCAGTTGGTGGCCCGTGGTGAGCCATTCCTCCATGCCTGGGATTGCAGATGAGCTCAAGCTGTCGCTCTTGGCTATGGCCATGTGCTTGGGACTCAGCAGAAAGAGTTTCCAGCCGGCAGAACCTCTCCTCTGCAGTCAGATACTCCTTTTGCTGTTGTTCTTTTGGGTTCTCTTGGTTTCTTAGATACAGCTTTTTCACGATATGTTAGACGTCTATTGCTAACAATAGACATCTGTTATATCTAAAACTAGGTTTGCAAAATCCCTCCCACCCAACTACATTTCCTCTTGCGTTCCCTGTATTTGTTGGTGGCAGTCCTATCTTCTCCATCCCCCAGATAACCTTGGGGTTATCTTGGATGTTGCTCTCCATTGCTTGCTCTCTTCTCTCTTTTGGTGTTATCTCTGGATTCATTCTCCGTGCAGTCTCCTGCCTCTTGCCCTCGCCCTCAGCCCCCCACCCCCACCCCGTGCTTGGCCACTGATGTAGTATAATCCCCCCAAAGTCCATAGCTCTTTAGACCCTCACGATGGCTGTGTGGGAAAAGATGGGCACTTCACACCCTGCCGCTTCATTCCTTCTGCTTAAAAATGTTTCATTTATCCCTGCTGCCAACCAAATGAAGTCTAAAAGCAGCCCTCTCTCATTAGGAATCAAACTTTCCAAGGACGTAATTGCCACTTCTGTCTGCTACCTATACTCCAGAGAAAACCGGACTGCTCGATTTCCTTGTGCATGTGTGACTCTTCCTTGTCTGCCTGTTTTTGCTACTGCCTTCCCTTGTATTTCTGGTGCCCTTTTGGTATCTCGACAAGTCTAAGTTGTATGTACTCAGCTCAAACGTCAATCCTTCCCCCGTGACGGTTGCACAAATACAATGTCTCCCCGGACAGAGAGGTGGCAGAGATGAGTACAGTGTCGTAATGGGAGGGTTTGATTTTCTCCATCCACAGGAATGGATTTATTTTTTTTAGTTATTTTTATGTATTTATTTACAGCACAAATAGAAATATCATTTACACTTCTGGTTTCTTGTCCTGAAATGTATTTCTGACAGCTAATGAGAAAAGAAATATTGCCTCCCCCATACATACACACAATGTCATGCTGATTTCCTCCACAAATCTTCTCTGATTCTCCTCTTCACAACTAGATTTCTTTTTTTTTTTTAAGATTTTATTTATTTGACAGAGAGAGAGACAGTGAGAGAGGGAACACAAGCAGGGGGAGTGGGAGAGGGAGAAGCAGGCTTCCCGCCGAGCAAGGAGCCCGATGTGGGGCTCAATCCCAGGACCCTGGGATCATGACCTGAGCTGAAGGCAGACACTTAACAACTGAGCCACCCAGGCGCCCCTCTTGCTTATTAATTTTCAACCTTAGCTCTCCACTTCCTGTTTTGATGGAACATAAGAGTCAAATCAAACTAACTCCCTGCCTCTACCTACTCCTGATGTTACGTAGGCATACCCCTCTTTCTAAGTCCTACTTTCTCTTTTATCTCTTTCAAGAATACATCAACCTACATTTGATGAACAGCCAGTGCATAGGTTTTCTTGTGAGAGCTTGGGGCTGTGGTTGGAAGGATATGAGTGAGGGGGTCAGGAGCTGAGGAGGGGTGAACAGGGCAGGTCACCAAGTGTCTGGAAGGCCACTGAGGACTTGGACTCAAGGAGAACTGGGGAGTCCAGGGAGGTTTTCCCTTCCCATAATACTGTGATCCATTTCATGGGTGCCATCTTCTCTCTCTGAAGATATTCATTAGAAGACTTTGGGGTTTTGTTTTTCTTGTTCACTTGTTTGTCTTAAGTTTTCTTCTGTTCTCTGAAGTTAGTTTCCTAAGGAGTTTACTTTCCTGTTGGTTTATCTCAGTCTTGTCATTAAGACTTCAGGTTTTCAAGGGTCTGGCAATCCTTTGTTGTCATATCATATTTCAGAAAGAGGGACTAGAGAGCTCTTCTGGGATCTATGGACATAGATATGGGTAGTAGACATGGGTAGTGGATTGGCATCTAGCCTGGGGACTACTGATTCCACATGGAGGATGAGAAGGATTTACTGTAGGGCTCCACCCTCCATACTAGGTACCCTGGCTTTCTGCAACTAAGTTTGCTCTGTGTTTTCACTGACTCCCCTTCTGATATTTGACCTCCATAGCTAAGTGTCTGTCTGTCTGCCTGCCTGACGATGGGTCTGACAATGGGGGCTAGGGTCAAGAGGAGGCAGTCAAAGATCTCTTACACACACCTTTAATTTAATATAATGTATTCATCAGCTTCTTAGTCCTCTTCCTATAGCATTTCATTGGACTTTGACAGACCAGATTACTGTTCTCTTACCTTCCACTGATGCCCATATTCTAACTACAGCTTCCTTACTTTGCTGCACGAGTTAATACTGTACTTTCTACTTCCCATATTCCAGAAATTTGGGAACTTACTCGAGGTAAGTTGATGGTTTCCCTCCATGATTATAAGCAGGAGTATTATTTGTTTTATACTTATTTTAACGGGCCTCAGAAAGGAGAGGCAAACATTTGCGCTCCATTCCTCCCTTTTGAACTAGAAGCCTGTCAGGTTTCATTAAAGGTTTTGCTGAAACCAAAGAATACTATGTTTTTGGCATTTTTTTTCTCCCTGCCAGTAAGCCTATCAAAAAAGAGGTTAATTTGTCATCGACATCTTATTTTAATGTTAGGCCAACCCCTAATATCCACTTAACTTCTAATTGTTTAATATCAGTTATTTAAAAAGTCAATTCTGGAATATTGCAAGAATCAGTGATATAGTTGTGATAAGAAGTGTTGCTCCTGAATGTTTCGATCAACGGCCCAATAGAAAAATTGGCAAAATGTACATACAAACAGCTAAATCACAAAACAGGAAATTTCAAAATACATGAAAATACACTCAACCTTACTCATAGAGAATGGTAAATCAAAACTATAATGGAATTTTTTTTTACCTCTCATATTTTCAAAGATCAAAAATTTAACACCAGTCTTCATTAAAATTATTCTCGTTATCATATGTGCCAGGTACTCTGCTAGGGACTTGGAAAAAAAAATTTTTTTTTTTTTGTTTAACACTTTATTATTAAGAATGTGTAAACACTGCTTTGTATTGTGGGTGTGGGTTACAAAACCTCTACTGAAGGCAATTTGGCAATAACTATACATTTTTTAAATTGTGTGTGTTTTGACACAGGTGTTTAATTTCCAGGAAATTATCCTATGGATATACTGACACACACAATAAACATACACAGACATTTGTTGCAGTGTTACTTGTATTTGTAGTAAGACTGACATCCACCTAAATGTCCGTCAATCAGGAACTGGTTAAATTATAATTTACCCATTGCGGTGGAACTCTATGCAGTCACTAAAAAGAATGAGGAAGCTCTGTGTCTACTCACAGGGAAAAAGAGCCAAGATATATAGTAAATAAAAAGGAAAAAAAAGCAAGCTGTGATAGCACGCTCTCATTTGTGCTTAGACAATACATAACCTCGTTTATGTTCACAGACTCTTGCTGGAAAGACACACAGGAGCTAGGAACAGTAGTGGGTGCCTCTTGGGAGACAAACAGGGCCACCATGAAACAAGGGTAGAAGGGAGATTTGTTTTTTGATTTGTAAATTTTTAATTGAAGTAGAGTTGATACACAATGTTACATGAGTTGCATGTGTGCAACATAGTAATTCTACGGGTCTGTACATTATGTTTCCATCACCACAAGCATAGTTACCATACAGTATGATAATACCATCCACTATATTCCCTGTGCTGTGCCTTTCATCCCCCTGCCTTATTGACTCCATAACTAAAAGCCTGTATCTCCCACTCCCCTACATCCATTGTGCCCATCCTCCTGCCCCTACCCTCTGGCAGCTATCAGTTTGTTCCCTGTATTTATGGGTCTCTTTCTGCTTTTTATTTGTATTTATTCATTTGTTTTGTTCTTTAGATTCCAAATATAAGTGAAATCATAAGGTATTTGTCTTTCTCTGTCTGACTTATTTCACTTAGCAGAACACCCTCTGGGCCCATCCATGTTGTGACAAATAGCAAAGTCTTGTTCTTTTTAATGGCTGTGTAATATTCCATTGTGTGTATATACTGCATCTTTTTTTTTTACCATTAAATTCTTTTTTTTTCCACTGTAGTATCTTTTTATTTTATTTATTTTTTATTATTATGTTAATCACCATACATTACATCATTAGTTTTTGATGTAGTGTTCCATGATTCATTGTTTGTGCATAACACCCAGTGTTCCATGCAGAACGTGCCCTCTTTAATACCCATCACCAGGCTAACCCATCCCCCCTCCCCCCTCCCCTCTAGAACCCTCAGTTTGTTTTTCAGAGTCCATTGTCTCTCATGGTCCGTCTCCCCCTCCCGATTCCCCCCCCTTCATTCTTCCCCTCCTGCTATCTTCTTCTTCTTCTTTTTTTTTTTTAACATATAATGTATTATTTGTTTCAGAGGTACAGGTCTGTGATTCAACAGTCTTACACAATTCACAGCTCTCACCATAGCACATACCCTCCCCAATGTCCTTTATTCATTCATTTATCAGTAGATGCTTGGGCTGCTACCATAACTTGGCTCTTGTGAATAACACTGCAGTGAACATAGGGGTGCATATATCTTTTCGGATTGGTATTTTTGTTTTCTTTGGGTAAATACCCAGAAGTGGAATTACTGGGTTGTGTGGTATTTCTATTTTTAATTTTTTGAGGAACCTCCACACTGTTTTCCACAGCGGCTGTCCCAAATTACATCCCACCAGCAGTGCATGAGGGTTCCCCTTTCTCCACATCCTCACCAGCATTTGTTATTTCTTGTCTTTTTGAGTCTTAGCCATTCTGACAGGTATGAGATGGTATCTCATTGTGGTTTTGATTTGCATTTCCCCAATGAGTGCTGATGATTAGACACATCTTTTCATGTGTCTGTTGGCCATTTCTGTATCTTCTTTGGAAAAATGTTTATTCGGGTCCTCTGCCCATTTTCTAGTCAGATTATTTGTTTTTTGGTGTTATGTGAGTTCTTTATATATTTTGGTTATTAACCCCTTATTGGATATATCATTTGCAAATAGCTTCTTGCATTCAGTAGGTTGCCTTTTTGTTTTGTTAATGGTTTCCTACACTGTGTAAAGGCTTTTTATTTTGGTGTAGTCCCAATAGTTTGCTTTTGCTTTTGTTTCCTTTGCTTAAGGAGACATACCTAGAAGAATGTTTCTAAGGTCAATGTCACAGAGATTATTCACTGTGTTTTCTTCTACTAGCATTATGGTTTCAGGTCTCACATTTAAGTCTTTAATCCATTTTGAGTTTATTTTTGTGTATGGTGTAAGAAAGTGGTCCAGTTTCCTTTTTTCACATGTAGCCGTCCAGTTTTTCCAGCACCATTTATTTTTTTTTTAATTTTTTTATTGTTATGTTAATCCCCATACATTACATCATTAGTTTTAGATATAGTGTTCCATGATTCATTGTTTGTGCATAACACCCAGTGCTCCATGCAGAACGTGCCCTCCTCAATACCCATCACCAGGCTAACCCATCCTCCCAACCCCCTCCCCTCTAGAACCCTCAGTTTGTTTTTCAGAGTCCATCGTCTCTCATGGTTCTTCTCCCCCTCCGATTTCCCCCCCTTCATTCTTCCCCTCCTGCTACATTCTTCTTCTTCTTTTTTTTTTTTTTTTCTTTCTTAACATATATTGCATTATTTGTTTCAGAGGTACAGATCTGAGATTCAACAGTCTTGCACAATTCACAGTGCTTACCAGAACACATACCCTCCCCAGTGTCCATCACCCAGTCACCCCATCCCTCCCACCCCACCCCCCACTCCAGCAACCCTCAGTTTGTTTCCTGAGATTAAGAATTCCTCATATCAGTGAGGTCATATGATACATGTCTTTCTCTGTTTGACTTATTTCGCTCAGCATAATACCCTCCAGTTCCATCCATGTCGTTGCAAATGGCAAGATCTTATTCCTTTTGATGGCTGCATAATATTCCATTGTATATATATACCACATCTTCTTTAGCCATTCATCTGTTGATGGACATCTTGGCTCTTTCCACAGTTTGGCTATTGTGGACATTTCCAGCACCATTTATTGAAGAGACTGTCTTTTCCCCATTGTACATTCTTGCTTCCTTTGTCATAGATTAATTGACCATATAAGTGCGGGTTTATTTCTGGGCTCTCTTTTCTGTTCCATTGATCTGTGTGTCTGTTTTGGAGCCAGTTACCATACTCTCTTGATGACTACAGCATCGTAGTATATCTTGAAATCTGGGATTACCATACCTCCAGCTTTGTTCTTCTTTGTCAAGGTTGCTTTGGGTATTTGGAGTCTTTTGTGGTTCCATACAAATTTTAGGATTATTTGTTCTAGTTTTGTGAAAAATGCTGTTGGTATTTTGATAGGGATTACACTGTGTAGATTGCTTTGTCCATACTATTGTGGACATTGTAACAGTATTCTTTCAATCCATGAGCACAGGCTATCTTTCCATTTGTTTGTGTCATCTTTGATTTCTTTCATCAGTGGTTTATGGTTTTCAGAGTTCCATTTGTAACTTTTGAATTGTGTACTTCTGTTTCTAGTACTTATTCAGAAATGAATATGTAGACAGATACATAAAATTTAAAGTTTCTAGACAAAGATCTACTGTATCAAAATTGTAAATGAAAGACTTTTTCCTGGCTTACAAAATCTAGTTTGGGAGATTTTGCATTTCCTTTGCAGTTGGAGAGGCCGAGGGGTCTTAGAGAGGCCCTGCTCTGCATCACCACCCCCTGCACCTTTGCGCCCTGTCTGCACCCTCCTTATGGTCACCATGATGTCTCGATTTGTACTATGGCTGCTGCCCAGCCACCCCCAGAGCCCTCCTCTCTCCTTGTAGTCCATCTTGTTCCCACGTAGTGCCGCCCTCGCCTGCCAGCCAGCCTTGAAGCCACTAAGCAAGCAGCACACCAAAAACAGGGGTTTGGTGGGGCGCCTGGGTGGTTAAGTTGGTTAGGCGTCTGATCCGTGATTTTGGCCCAGGTCATGATCTCTGGGTTGTGAGACCGAGCCCCACGTTGGGCTCCATGCTCAGCAGAGAGTCTGCTTGAGATTCTCTCTCTCCCTTTCCCCCACCACCCCCCCAAATAAATAAATCTTAAAAAACAAACAAACAAGTGTTTGGTGCCCTAGGTCTTGGCCTCCCCAGGTGTACCCTAGTTTCCAGTATAGGGTTTCAGCACAACACTGTATTGTGACAGACCTGGCCTTAATCACGACAGTCCCACTTCCAGGATTTTATCCATTTAAGATCCTCTGGTGAAACATAGCCTATCTTCAAGTCACTTCCAAACCTTGTTGGTCAAGACTGTGGTTTCAGCATATGGTGATCAGGGATTTTTTTTTAAAGTGACAATGGATTTAAAACTACCCTCATCCATGCTACCATAAGGGAATTGATGACATTTTTTATGCTTTAACTTAGACTGATTTAACTTGAAGGTAGATTCGAACACAGGGATTCACCACTGTGATTAGAAAGGAACACAACTGCCTGGACTGAACCATAGGAGGTACTTGTTTACCTGAGACGCCACTTAATCACTCACCTGAGATGAAACTTAATCATCATTCTGCCCAATAGCTACTTACTTTGACTTGCTTGGGATGATGGCCGAGTACAGCTCATTCTCAGCATGAGGGACAAAGGGCCTGGGAGATTAATGGGACAGGAGAAAGGAGAGCTGAGTTTACCTTAAACTCAGAGAGGACTCTTTCCAGGAGGAATGGAAGAATTCCAGTTCTGAAAGAAAAAAAAAAAAAAAAGAATTCCAGTTCTGAAAAATTGTGAAATCTGAGTCATCTCATCATCAGATTAATAAGGTCTGGAAATTGACTCATATTACACTCTCAATAGGGACTGACTGTCCAACAAGTTTTTTATTTATAGATTGTGTAACAGTATGGGGCAGTGTCTTATTGAAACCAGCACTTCCTAGCTGGTAATAAAAAAGCATTCCCCCAAAGGGTAACATCAGGCTTGGTTGGTACAAGCAGGACTGTCTCAGTGCCCTGGAATTCCCACTGAAAAGCTTTCAGGGCCCATAAGTGATACTTACATTGGGTTGGAGATGGGAGAAGAGAAAACTTGCCAAGGCCGAGTGAAGGTTGATCGTGTGTTTCCAGCATCTGGTTCTTCTGAGGCTACTTAAAACTGTCAGTCACTTATCTGTGTCACCTGCCCAGCTCAGCATCCTGCCCTGCCAGCAGGGACCCTTCGAGTAAACATTTGTTGAAAGAGGAAGGTTGGAACACCTGCCGTTAGGGTCACCTCTAGGGCCATGTCTAGTGATCCCTGAGAGGCTCAGCACATTTTGCAAGTACTCAGTCGATGGTTGGGCAGAAAAGAGCCTTTGCCATCACTGCAGTTAAGGGTGTGGGGCAGAGACAGGCCCACGTGGTGCTGTGGCAAGCAGACACTGACCTCACCAGGAAGGCAGGAGAACTCACGGAGGAGGAGGTGGGATGGGTGATCACCATTATACAGAATCCTTACAGGGTAAGATCCCAGACTGGTTCTTGAACAGACTAAAGCATGTCAAGCATGGAAAAAAATACAGCCAGGTCCTGGCTCATGGTCTGGACAACAAACTCGGGGAAGACCTGGAGCAAATGAAGAAGATTTGGACTCACAGCGGGCTGCGCCACTCATGGGGACTTCGTGTCCGAGGCCAGCACACCAAGACCACAGGCTGCGGTGGCCGCACCGTGGGTGTGTCCAAGAAGAAATAAACCTCTAGGCCTTGTCTATTAGTAAATCAAGAGAGAGACAGAGAGAGAGAGAGAAAGGAAAAAAGAGGAAGATTGTTCTTTTGGTTTGGTTTTTGTCTTGTTTTTTAGTTGACTCTTGTGGTCAGTGTCCCTGAAAGGCCTTGTCTTCTTGGTTATTAAAAAAAAGAAAGAAAAATACCTGGTTTCTTCTTTTTCATGACTTAAACAAGACCTGTTATTTCATCTCTCTTGCCGGTGAGTTCAGCTTTACCGACAGTAACTTTAAAGTTACAGAGGGGCCTTGCAGAACCATCTCATTGCCCTCCCACACCTGGCCAGTCTTTGCTGTTTGGATTCTATTATAGTTTCAGTTCACTGCCACAACACCTCAGCGGGGAGGGGTGCTTGTGGGAGTGAGCTTTCCTGTGTTAGGAATTCACTTGCTTGAGTTTCCATAGCATCTTTTTTTTTTTTTTTTTTTTAAGATTTTATTTATTTGAGAGAGAGAGCACTAGCGGGACATGGGGGGGGTTGGGGGAGGGGCAGAGGGAGAAGCAGGCTCCCCGCTGAGCAGGGAGCCCCACATGGGGGGACGGGGGCTGGATAACAGGACCCTGGGATCTTGACCTGAGCCAAAGGCAGATGCTTAACCGACTGAGCCACCCAGGCACCCCTGTGGCATCTTTAAGTCAACAAAACTCTCAAATTGAATGGGCCCCTACATGGATTTCACTTCCTCTGTGAGACACTGCAGAACGAATCCCACATCAGTCAACATGTATAAATGACCACTAGGAGCATCAAATGCTGAGCTGAGCACCGTGGAAAAACACAGACGTTCCCTGTTCGTAAGGAATTTAGTCTAGGAGGTGGATAAATAAGACATTTGCCCAGAGCTAGGGGTACCTTAGATCTGCCAGGCCATGTAGCAATAGGGCTCCCTCCAAACAGAGGGGCAGCTTTTGGTGAGTGCCTCTTGGGGGTAGGGTCCTTCTCAGTACGCAGAGGTGCTATGCAGGATAGCAGCGGCTCTGGCTCGTGCATAAAATTCAGTAAATACATAAATAAGTGCCAAGTGGATGATTGAGGTTCCACACACACTTATTCTCCCTGCTTAAAGAGGGCCTCACAAGTGGATTACCGTCTGATGCTTTTGAAGAACTCGAATAATGTGTGTGTTTTGGGGAGGGCGGGTGGGCAGAGGTATGCTCTAAAGCCCCTTAACCGTTCTACGAATTCAACTTGATGCTAAAATTAAATAGAACCCTCTATTTCAAACCGAAGCAGTGTTTTCCTGTTAATATTGCAAAGACTTCCATGTGCCTTTTGTCACATCACACAATTCAATTACAGACTGAGCTCTTCGAACGTACCTAAGTGCTTCTGAGCACTTTGAGAATTGAAGAAGTGGAAGGTGGGGGAATGCTGACGTACTTCGGAATGCTAACTACCATGTAAGAGCATCCACTGTCGGTAGGGATTGTTAACTGGCTACGTTGTCAGATACACTTGGTCTTGATTTTGACCCTACTGCAGTCTTACTGGAACGGGCTGGAACTGGCACACACTGTGAAAAGTGGTGAGCAAGCAACCACAAAGCTTCAACTAACCACTCGCATTTCCTGCCCGTGCGTGCAGTCCTGTGCAGGTGAAGACACCAAATGGTGGTCAATTAGGATTCAAAGTAGCCAAACTGTCATTGCAATGCTATCTTAATATGTTTTCCTTTATGTTCAGCCTCCCTGGAGCTCTCACATTCCCAGAAATGTGTCTTGTGAGTTCTGTGCTTTGCAGGCTGGCACGGAAGAAGGTCTGGCCCATGTAAAACACCACATATTCTCCCTTCCCACGTTCCTCGCCCTCCTCTTTCATTCCCAAATTGGAATTCGTGTCCCCGGTCCCTAAGATTGAGGGAGCTCAACTCCTGCATCCACCCCACTGGTTACCTCCATTTGTTAGTGGTGTCGTGTGCAAACCCTCCTAACTTGTTTGCCCCTCTAATCCTTCTTTCACCAAAGTCAGCCCTAGTTTTCTAAAAGCCTGTTGATGATGATTAGATACCAGCACTCACCTAGACCCTGTGGTCAGTATAAAAATCATTAAGATCCTCACCCTGCCGTGGAGCCCTCTCGCACTGAAGAGCTAATGAGGGGGCTAGATGGAAGGACAAGTGGTTGGGGGCGGGAGGTGGGTGGATGGCAAGGGAAAGAGAGAGAGGATATGAGGATGGGTGTGTACCCAGAGGCCTCCTCGATGGACAGACCTAAGCTTGACAGATGCCGGTTCTGTGAACTTGGGCAAGGTGGATGATATCTGAGAGCTTCAGATTCCAGATCTCTGAAGAGGGGGTTGTCATAATTCCTACCCAGCCTGGGTGGCTGTGTAGATTAGAGACTGCAAACGGCTTAGAGAAGTGCTTGGTTAAAATACCAACAACCCAAAGTGGGACCTATATATAACTACAACAGTGGGTGGTAAATGACACAAGAGAAATGCAAACAAAGGGGTGGGGGCTCGAAGCAGGAAGGCTCACACCTGGCAGAAGGCCACGCGTGAGCGTGTGCGCCGAGCACGTGTGTACACAGGCCCTCCCAGCCTCCGGGTGATCTGTCGCCCCGGCACGCAGCTAGCAGGGCAGAGCTGAGCAGTGCGGGGCCCACGGGCGCACACCTGGGAGCCACCCAGTTCCCACAAAGTCGGACATTTAGCTGCCACAGCAGGCATGACCTGGAGCTCATGCCCTTGAGGGGCCAGCCGAGAGGCAGCAGAATGGAGATCTGGAAAGGGCACGGCCGTCCAGGTTGACTTCAGCCTGCTATGGGGATTGAACATCATTCCCTTCTCCAGAAAGCAAGGTGTTTTCATCGTTTTTCCTTCCACCCCCTTCCCTGGATGTCTAAGGCCAAGCGTTCTTCTCTATTCTCCAGCTCAGAGGCTGAGAATGGTGTGGAGGAGAAAAAGAAGATCTGTAAGTCGCCAGCAATCCAGTCCCCAACCCCGTCCAGCGAGGCCGAGTCCCCAGACCAGAAGAGAATCCTTTCCTTGCGGTGAGTCCTGGCAGTGACAGTTTGTTCTTTGGGGCCTTTGGGGACAAGGGGTTGCTGGGAGGAGCCCGTGTTTCCAGGTTGGTGGTGGTGGTGAAGAGTCAGGATCTACTGTAGGCAAATAAACCCCTGACAAAGAAGTGGGGTGCCTGTCTTTGAAGCTGAAGCTTGCCTTCCTGCCTCGTCTCTTGCTGGCAGCATCCTTCCTCCTCCCTGCCCCAGCGTACGGCAGAACATCTGCCCCTTTCTTCAGGGACGGCTCTTGCTACCCGATAAAGCCAGGACAGCCCCCTGTCTGGCACAGACCTCGGAAGCACCTGCAAAGGTGGCCAGGGAGCCCATGAGACCTGCCCAGGTGGGAATGCCCGTTCCACCTGTGCGAGTGCTCACCTGCTGCCTCGCCTTCCCGGCAGCCACCCGCTTGGGATCCCGGGCCGGGCTGTGCCTGTCTCGGGGGGCCGCTGCTTCCTGGGGGCCGGTGCTGGGAGCCAGCAGCAGTCTGGTCATGAGCCTGAGAGGAGCCACGCTCCCCGGCACTCTCAGAGCCTCCACTTATGTGCTTGCTTTCCCACAGAAGGAAGAAGTAGGAACTTCACGTTGCCTTTTTTTTTTTTTTTTTTTTTTTTTGCCCTGAAAAGAGAATGGCTATACCCGTGGTCAGTTACGGGGCAGTGTGGCCGGGGGTCCTTACCGAGCGGTGGAGGGATTGCTCTCCTTTCTCCTCCCTGATCCTGGAACTGTCAGAACTGCACCTTTCGGGGTCTCCTGGCCTCTGCCAAAGGGTAATTAAGTAACTCCTGCCTTTCCCTTTCCTTCCTGGCTACCCAACCCATTCCTTCTCTCCAAATCCTTACTTCATTCAAGACCAAGCGTAAGTCTCATCTCTCTCTCCCCCAGACTTTTTCTTTTCTGTCGCTTCCAGTTCTCTCGTCTCCGGTTCTGCATGGCTGGCTTGACACAGCTCCCCTTCAGCCCTCTTTTCTCTAGTTTCCTGTCCGCGCATCTGGCCGCACTCACCGCACGAGTCTCTGGGCAAAGGCACAAAGCATGTGGTTTCTTGAATCTTGCACCATTACTGGCCGGCTCCTGCGGGAGCCTGAAAAGGGTGCCTTGAGTCCGCCGCCCCCAGGCTTGGGATGGGAATGACGCACCCAGCACCCACCGTGAGAGCATGCTTGTTAACCGGCGCGGGCGGGGCCTCGGTGTGGTCGCACAGAGCCCCACGCTGGCTTTACTGTTCCGCTCTGGCCGGCTGGAAATTCCTGATTTTTGAATAAGAGGCCCGACATTTTCATTTTGCACTGGGCTTTCCGTCCAGCTCATAGTCACCTGTGAGAAACGAGAGTACCACAGCTCAGGAGACACAAAGACAGCGGCACTATGTAAATCAGCACCCCGTTCACAGAGCGCCGTGCTCTGCAGACGAGTCCATTCTGCTGTGGCTATTGAATCCATCAAGGGTACAGCTGCCCTCCTATAGGAGTCGCATTTGCTGACGGTCCTTCGAGAGGTCGTTGCCTTGGCAATTCCGTTAACGTTTACAAAGGTGAATCAGTAGAGGTGATTGAGTCAGATCAGTGGATAGTATAAGTAGTAGGTAATTTGACATTTGTAAAAATAGTTTTATTTTTGAGTTCAGTGTTTACTCGTAATTTCAAAGAAAAAAAAAGTGATTCCTAGAATTCAAAAGGAACTTATATCTGTGAATAGGTTCACTGATCTGTAGCTAAATCCAAATCTTCACCTGTGGTTAGAGCAACATGGACCCAAACTGTTGGGGCTGGCAGGGGCCCGGAACATCAGATAGCCCGTCTTTTCACAGCTAGAGAAACCCAGAGTCTAAAATCTGACTTCAGTCATTTCTGTCTCTGAGTCATACCCTCATACCACCTGAATTACTCAAGATTCTTACATTTGCTTTGAACCAAATAGTAGTTGTAACTGAGCCTCTTTGTAAGGAATCACATTGTGGAATCATGGATTTCATGTGTCATTTTTCCCAATAATAATATTAAAAAAAAAACCCTACATAATTGTATCCTAAAACTTGGTCCTATGTAGACCTCTGAAAAATCACACATATATAGACCTCTAAAAATCAACACGTGCATTCCACTTTGAAATGATTCTGTGTGTCTGCAGGGCTGAAGACATGTGTAAATTCACACATGTACTCAAATGGAGAGCCAGGACCAGAATCACCTTAGAAACACAAGCTGGAGCTCTGCCCTTACTAGAACAAAGGAAGACTTCACTTGCAAACACAGTCTTCATTTTTATCCTGATTTCACTTCTGTTTTCCCTACTCTGGGATGTTTTGTCTCTCTTTTCCTCATACCCACCTCCTGCTCATCTTCTGAGTCCCAGTGTATTAAACCCAAATTGCACTATTGATCTCCTCTTACCTCCTGATGGACTTAGTGCCTCTTTAGTTCCTCCTAACACCCATGGTATGTATTATTTGGTGCTAAGTCTTGTACTGCCCTTTTAAAAAGTTGTGTGATGAAGTCACAGGCTCCTTAAGGAAAAAGACCATCTTGTGTGCCTAATGGCCTTTAATACAATGCCCTCCTCAATTAACACATGTTAAATATTAATAGAATTCTGAAACAAAAATATTCTTTGATTGAACTGTAGCTGTAGTTTTGTTTAATAATTTGCCTATACTACTCCTCTTTTATTGCTTAGAATGCTTTTGAGATGGTATAATGACCTTCACAATTCAGTTGATATTTCTCTCTTCTACAAGTCCACATTTCTCTGCAGTTTGAGATTGTAGGCTGGTGAAACCATCCTGGTCTCCTACACACTGTACTGTGTAAATGCTCCTAGAGTATTATGAGTG
This sequence comes from Halichoerus grypus, assembly GCF_964656455.1. Lineage (NCBI taxonomy): Eukaryota > Metazoa > Chordata > Mammalia > Carnivora > Phocidae > Halichoerus > Halichoerus grypus. Next base: position 131,236,911 of record NC_135713.1, on the reverse strand, counting down.
ATCACTGAGGTCGAGAAAAGAAAAACGAATGTCAGGTTTTCTCGTGAGATGGGATAACAATCAAGATTTATTACAATACAATTAATGAGTAGCGTACAAAATTCACCTTACCAACTCCCTTGATTCTCTTTCCTCAGGTCAAAATCCAGTTTTGATGGTGCCTCTTTAGCAAGTGATAAGAATGACTGTAAAACAGAAAGCAAAAATGAATCTAAGATGGACAGGAAAAAGTATTCGTCTTCCAGCCAGGTAACTTGGGAAGGCGGTGTGCGTCATGTCAAGGCAGGGGCACTAAACCCAAATGTGCATCTTCCTGCTGGCCAGGACTCACATAGGCAGAGATGGCAGAGAATCTGGAAGAAAGAACAGGATGCAGTTCCTTCGGTTGATTTTTAATCAATATCGTTATTTCACCACTGACCTTTCAGTATATTCTGGGCAGTGGTGAGTTCCATGCCATGACCCCTAACTCTGACAAGCGCCCTGAGAGCAGGGACCCACACAGTCATGTGCTGGTCTAATAATTAGCCGAGACCAGGAGAGCTGTGATAGCCTTGCATTAAAATTAGAGTCTGATAGGACACCCGTATGAATGGAAGGGTACCCAGCGGCACACGGAGGGGGGAAACCTGTGAACAGGGTCATGATTCTCGTCCAGGAGTAGTTTAGTTCTGCTCTAAAACACACCCAGATGGGTGTCAAAGCCCAGTTCTGTGTCTTAGAGTGTGGCATACTTACTGGGGTCAATGGGTTGAGGTGGTTATTGACACTTCACCCCTAAATACTTGAATACGTGTTTCCTAAGAACTAGAACAAAAACAACAACAACAAAAACCCACTGGCACACACAAGAAATGTAACTAAATAGTAAATATACCAAAATATTATTAATATAAAATCCATTTCGGATTTCCATAATTGTCCCAGTACTGGATGCCTTTATAAATGTTTTTTGCTCCTCTATCTGTAGAATCCAGTCAGGAGGCACGTATTACATTTATCTGTCACTTTTAATATAGATCATTCCCACCACCCTTTTTTTTTTTTTTTTTTTGCGTTTTACGTTCACATTTTTGAAGACTCCATGTTCTAGGTTTTTTGTATTATGGATTTTTTTTTTTTTCTTTTGGGCCCAGGTTTTGTTGTTGTTGTTGTTTTAAGATTATTTATTTATTTATTTGTCAGATTGAGAGAGAGAGTATAAGCGAGGGAGGGGCAGAGGCAGAGGGAGAAACAGGCTCCCTGCTGAGCAGGGAGCCCCATGTGGGACTCGATCCCAGGACCCTGGGATCATGACCTGAGCCAAAGGCAGACGCTCAACTGACTGAACTACCCAGGCGTCTCTGGCCCAGATTATTTTTAAGCTAAGTTATGCAGCTGATTCTCACTATAGCCATTAAAAACAAAACAAAACAAAAAAAAAACCAAACAAATCTCAGGAAAGCGCTAGCTTTAATCCAGGTAAAAAAAAAACCAAACAAATCTCAGGAATACCTAGCTTTAATCCAGGTAACGTTCTAGATTCAGACTGTACTTTTAGGAAGCAGCATGAGGAGACCTACTTTACATGAGGTGTTTATAAAATAGCTGACTTGTGGGGACCACCTTTCATCTGCAGACCTCTCTAAACTCTTCCTCGGAGCAATACTAGGGCCAGTCCTGCCATTGAGACCACTCCTAGTTTGGATAATAAAACATGAAGGGCCTGCTTGTACTCTCTGTTCTGCTCACGAGACTTTTTTTTTTTTTTTATCAAAAGCGTCCTGTCAGGCAGAGGTCCAGTGGAAGGAGGACCAGTTCTACCTCTTAGCTGTGTGGCGCCAGTTCAGTGACTCAGTTTCCCTGAGGCACACTGTCCAGACCCATGGAATGGGAACATCAGCTCCCCAGGTTATTTTGGGGATGGTATTTGTGAAGGCAGGTTACCAGATGGAAGTTGCTGGCTGTCTATTGTTGTTACAGCTGTGTAAACACATGCCTTCTACCGCCCTAGAGAGTCATCTCCCCCTGACACTGGCTAAGGAAATGCCCTTACAACAAAAGTAGTGGGAGTGACAATACCAGGTGGTGGGTCTTTCGGATGAATTGTCCCATTTAAGCCTTATGGCAGCCCTCTGAGGCAGGGAGTGTATTTGCCCTCAGGCACAGAAGAAGAATCTGAGGCTCAGCAAGTCTCCCTCACTTGGCCACACACACCCAAGGAGAGGTGTAGCCAAGACTTGAACTCAGGTTTATCTGACCCTTTAACCACGGCCCTCCTCTGAGAGTCCTTGTATCTGTAGTGCCCTGGGATCTCCTGCCTTCTTTGGTGAGATCCCTTGGAGCTTCATGTCATTTTTTATTAGGGACACCCTTGTCGAGCCTCCTGGGCAGAACGGTGACCACCAGCTGCAGCGTGGTCCCAGATGTCTGTCCAACCGGCAAGTCACTAATCTTGTTGGAAAATGAAACCTTTGTGCCCTGCCCTCTCTGAAGGCTTGTGCTGAAGACTGTAAGATCAGACAGAAGGAATTCCTAAAGAGACTCTATCAAGGGAGGGGAAATTTGTTATGTAATTTATTTATTTATTCTAAAATTTATTTATTTATTAGATAGAGAGAGAGAGCGGGGCAGGGGCAGAGGCAGAGGGAGAGAGAATCCACAAGCAGACTCCCCGATGAACGCAGAGCCCGCCGCGGGGCTGGATCCCAGGACCCTGAGATCATGACCTGAGCCGAAATCAAGAGTCGGACTCTTAACGGGCCGAGCCACCCAGGCGCCCCTTGTTATGTAATTTAAATTGAAGTTCAGATTTACGATGTTTCACCAAGAAATGCGAGCAGTAACGCCTGTATTGTGTTCTCACCGTAGTACAAGGCGAATATGCACTTCCACAAGTTGTTCCTTGATGTCCCAACTGAGGAACCACTGAGGCAAAGTAAGTCCCGGCCTGTCTGACTTATTTGACAGGATGCTAATTGGTTTGGGGGAAGAAAGCGGGCTCTGTCTGGGGCCTGAAGCACCCAGGCGAACAGGCCTTTTGAAAGTCACGATGCAACGGGGGTGCCAGCATTCAGCTGTCACGCAGCTCCTTGAGGGACAGTGGAAGGGGAAACCGAATCCCTCCCCATGACAGGGAACCCTCCAAGGTGATTCTGGAATGATCTCCTCACCTTCTGTATTGACCGCTGAAATGCACTGTGTATGGGTTGTCCTGAGATTTGGGATAACAAGACTGGAGGAAGAGGGGCCGCTGAAAGAAGGCTGAAAGGAAGCGCAGATCCTAGTGCACAGACGTGTGTCCAAGCCTATACGACACGGGGCGCTGTGATCACCCCCAGACATCCTGCCCGGCATGCCAGTGAAGACCTCCTCTGCTCCTCTTAGGTTCATTAGGACCAGGGTTCCATTGTGGCCTCTCAGTGTACCCATGTTAAGCAGGAGGCTGGATTCCTGCCATGATGCCCACACATGTGGGTCACATGCTCTTCCCACACTGAGACCATCAATTTCAAAAGGAGTCATTAGTGACAGTCCCAGGGAGGGAGGGGCAGGAGTGCCACCACGAGCTCAAGGTGACACGCCTTCCTCAACAGAGGAGATTTTGAAACTCCATTCTGGAACTCTCATTTGTAGTGATAGACTTGCCTGGCCATTTTGACTTCCATACTAAGGCATGTAAAGACTTTGAATTAAATAACAAACTCTCATCCCCATAGCTTTATGCCATGAAAGATGGCTGACGAACAGGTGAAAGATCTTTTGAGTATGAGTGTATTATCTCTGCCAATCCTGGAGAACCAACATATTTACATAATTTTTATTTCATATGGAAATTCTAAGTGCTCTTATACCTGTGTCTATTTTCCCAGGTTTTACCTGTGCTCTCCAGAAAGAGATATTATACCAGGGGAAGCTCTTTGTATCAGAAAACTGGATTTGTTTCCATTCCAAGGTCTTTGGAAAAGACACTAAGGTTGGTATAATTTTTTAAAAAGGAAGCTATGCACTTTATTATATGTTGTGAATATCAATTGTTTTAAGCGTAGCAACGTTGATAAATATTTACTCTTAATTAGACCTTTATATCTTTATTTCCTTTATCGTGGTTCCAAATATTACAGGTTCTAAATGCCTCTAAATGACACTAACTTCCCTTTTTTCCTAAAGACCACTCTCCGTTTATTTCCATATGTACATAGATCTCTCCCACAACCCTGCACTAAATCCGTTCTACCCAGATGGCACCAGAGAACTCTCAAAGTTGTCCATTTGGAGAGCGTGCCATGATTTGTTTCAAAGACCTGTATTAAACCGAAGACCATTTTTTTAAATAAATATCGATTTTTACACCATGTTCCTATCAGTTACATCAGACACGTAGAAAAACAGGCTTAAAAATAAGCCACTTACTGGAGCTCACTTTGTACCATCACCAGCACCAAATGAGCAGGAATTGGAACACTTAAGGCCTGGTCTGAGAGACTCACACATCCACATTCCCCAGGGGACAATGACTGAAAGTTCTCATTCTCATTAAACTGATTTGGGGGAACACAGGCCCAAGATACCTGAGCTGTTCAGGAGGATAGCCCAGAGGAACTGGCAGTTTTCCCAAGCCACTGCTTTCCAAGGCAAGGACCCTGGGACTGTGTCATAAGAAGGAAAAAGATAATTCCATCCCACTGACATTCTTTCCCTTTGTCCTCCAATGTCATAGCGCAGTTCATTCAGGCCACCAGAACAAGGAGTCCGAGAAAGTCCTTTTTAGGTTCGCGTGACCTAATGAGTTCTTAATCCTTCTGATTCCTGATTATTAATAAGCAGCTTTTATATTCATGAAGTCGCTGACTGAAAACTTTTTGTTTTGAGTGGTAGTTATGTTTTATTTAAATACTCTCCCTAAAGCCCCTGGCAATCTTTTAGATAATGACTATGTAACAAACAATGGAAATTCTTGATTTTGTTGGTGTTGGGTCAGCCGACTAGCACACTGTTCTTTAGGTCAGACATGTTATTTTAATGTTGTTTTGTAATTATGTAGAGTTGTGTTTAGACAAACATATTTTGATAAATAGTATCACCTGAATCAGTATAATGCAAAGCAGTGTTAAGCAGTATTCCACTGTATTTCTAGATTTCTCAGTTACAAGAACTTGTTCATGGAGTAGGGAAGGGGTTGGGTAGAAGGGATCTCCAGTTCAATGTGATAAGATAATTCTCAGGAATTTAGAGCCAACGCCTCTGACCAAAGTAGCAGGGTTGGAGATATTAGTGAATGAAGAATGAGTCTTTGTTAAAGGATGAGGGAATTCTAAAACTCAGTAAGTATACTTTGAAGCCAATATGATTCTAGCAATGGTTTTAAAACCCACCATCTACCTAAGAGAGAACTGACCAGACGGAAAAAGGGAAAAGGAAACTAGCATTAACACACTGGTTTTCTAAAGACATAACATGGTGGGTCTTGGTAGACCTTACTTTTTTCCCCCAAAGTTATCCCAGTGTATAACTTCTGAGTTACCTCCTACACTTCAACATTTGGGGCAGTAGAGTTCTTTGGCAATTTTAGGAAATGTCTTATTAAGATTAGCCCCTCATTCTTCCCTGGTCTTCCCATCTGGAACTTGGAGGGGCAGTAGAACATTTCTGTCTCATAAACCTAAATATGGGAATGCAAGTGTTCAGAATTAAAAGCTTGTTTTTCTTCCTTCAAGCTGGCAGCTCTAACCTAAGGCCCTCCTCTTCCCCACTGACCCTGTTCTTTTAGAATCTGCAAAGCATTTTTACAAAATAAATGTTCAAGTTAGTGTGTGTACCTGTGGAGGGAGTCAAGTCATTTTACCGTGGATGTGTGTGACTCTGTTTTCCAGGATCAAAGTGATATGATCCTTTTCTCTTTGAAACAAGACTGGCTTGGGGGGATATAACATAAAACTATTGGAACATCTATTCTTCATGTTATCTGGTACATGCTTGTAATACATTGTATGAAAAAGAACCCACATTTTGGATTGGATTGGTTCAAATTCCATTGTTGTAACCTATTATTTTTATGACCTTGGACAAGCACCTACCTCTCTGAACACGTCCTAATCTCTTAGAATATGTACTTCATAAGACTGTCCTAATTAAATGACTTTCTCATCTGTTGTAATTCTCTATTGTTTGAACCAGAAAATAAAGTTAGAGTTCATTTCACCCATCCTCTTTTTATGAGACGAATGAGGAAATGAATGACTTTTTTTTTTTTTTAATATGGAACACTTCATGAATTTGCACTCATCCTCATGCAGGGGCCCTGCTAATCTTCTCTGTATCATTCCAATTTTAGTATATGTCCTGCCGAAGTAAGCAGAATACATCACTTTCTTAATGAGTGCTAGGCATTTTCCATATATTACCTCACTTAATCCACAGAAAATCCTGGGAAGCAGTGCAGATTATCTCCATTTTACAAATCAGGAAACTGAGGCCTAGAAAGGGTAGCTTGTAAGGTCGAGTAGGTCACGTAGAGTGGACCATGAAAAGTAAAATAGCCACTTGTTTTATTAGCAAAACGAGTTTATTCAGGAATAGGAGAGAAATCACAATTCGAGCCATGCAAGCTACCGCAAACCGTAGGCAAACCACAGGCAAGTCGAGATCGAAGGAGAGAAATGTTAAATTACAGAGAAAAGAAGGAAATTGGGAGGGGTCGCTTTAGACAAAAGTCCATTGGAGAGAAGTGAGTGTTCAGGCCTTCTCATCGACTGAGCTTGTTGCTGGGCAAGGAGAAATCCTTCCTTCCTCCTGCTGGGCTGGGTAGTCAAATGGGCTTATTCCTGTTGGGGTCTGCAACTGAGGAGCAGAGGTGGTGCGTGAGAGTGGCCCCTCCTAGCCTCCAGGCTGCATTTTATTTTATTTATTTATTTATTTAGATGAAGAGGTTCTTTTTTTTTTTTTTTTAAGATCTTATTTTTATTTATTTGACTGAGAGAGACACAGCGAGAGAGGGAACACAAGCAGGGGGAGCGGGAGAGGGAGAAGCAGGCTTCCTGCCGGGCAGGGAGCCCAATGCGGGTCTCAATCCCAGGACCCTGGGATCATGACCTGAGCCGAAGGCAGACGCTTAAGGACTGAGCCACCCAGGCGCCCCTCCAGGCTGCATTTTAAATGAGGTTTCCTTTATTCAGTGTCCTGAAAGTAACATAGCTGAGAATTGAGGTCCCAAGGTTTTCCCTACCCGCACGTACCTAAGGGTAGAGGAGAGCCAGGAGTGTGCGGAGATTAGCCCTAAGTGGACGACCACAAGCACACAATTTCTTTAGAGCCCTGGGCCTATCTTTAAGATGACTGTGCAGTTTGCATTCATTCCCTCATCTCAAGACAAAGGTTTCTCGCCCAGCGAGTAGAATTAATGCTGCAGATTTACCCTCTGGTTTTGTAAACAGAACTTTGAGGAGACTCGCTTTTCATCCTGGAGGCTGGAGAGCTCCCTGGTGGTTTTGATTTCTTTGTTAACCTTAAAAAAAATTTTTTTTTCCTTCAACATAAAGATTTGAAGTCGTGTTCAGTGAAGCCTGAACCAGTCTTAACTGATTCTGTTTCAGATCTCTATTCCGGCGTTCTCAGTCACCCTAATAAAGAAAACCAAAACTGCCCTCCTGGTGCCAAATGCTCTGATTATAGCAACAGTCACAGACCGGGTGAGTAGGCCTTGGAGCGAGGGCACCTTCGCTTTGTCCTGTTTGTGTATTGTTTCCCCTCACAAGGTGCTTTATTCTAATATAATTGTTGACAATTTTGATTTTCCTGCTGACTTAATTCTACTTGCTTGACCAAGGTCGAAAACATAAAATTCTTTCCCAACTTCCCGTTCCCTAATATCTCTTAGAAGAAGCTAAGCTGATATATTGAGTTTCTTTAATATTTAAAACAGCCACAGCCACCACATGGTTGAGGGGGTGAGGTAGGCTGAGACTGAGGAGTCTCTGGGGTGGGGTGGCCACCCTCCCCAGAACCTTACTTGGTCCCTCTCCAGAGCCGTCCCAGATACGTCAACCCAGTGCTTGCCCTGCATGGTCAGCTTCAGGACCAGTTTCTAGTCCCCCTTTGCTTCCAGGTTGCTTCAGGTACTGTTCTGTATAGAAAGTCTAGAGCTACTCCCGACTTGGGCTGCCCCACACACGTGCAACCAGAAGTATTTGCATTGAGAGTGGTGTTCATTTCAGTTTGGCCAGAAAGAGGGAGTGGAATAGTTCGCCTACTCATTTCTCACTTGAAATTATTTTTTTAAGATTTTACCTACTATTTCAATGAAAGCAAAAAAGCTGCATTCCATTTCTAACCCTACTGGGTAACTTGAAGAGGGAAGGTGGGTGGAGAAAAGACAAGAGAGCCTAATCTGATGAGGTGGGAAATAGGTTAATATTTTGAAAAAAAAAAAAAAAGGTGTTTTAATACTAATGGCTAATGAGCATTAAGTACTTCTCGTCAGGCACACACTAAATGCTTTCCTTCTGTTTTTACATTGATTCCACACTGCCACCTAGGAGGGGTAGGTGTTGTTAAAACTGGAGCCAAGGGTCGCTTGAGTATCAGACTCGATTTCGGCTCAGGTCACGATCTCAGGGTCGTGGGATCGAGCCCCGCACTGGGCTCCGCAGTCAGTGCGGAGTCGGCTTGAGATTCTCTCTCTCCCTCTGCCCCCCCATCCACATACTCTGTGTAAATAAATAAATAAAATCTTCAAAAGAAAAGAAAAAGTGAAGCCAAGAGTGGTTTTAGCAGTTTGCCCAGTACCCTCTTATAAGTGGGAGAGCCAGACCTAGCAACTAGGTCTAACAGCAGAATCCACAGTGTTAACTCCTTTGGAATACGTGCTTGCTGGGAAAGCCTATTAAGTGCTCTCGTCGGTGAGTGACAGGGATAATCACAAACTTCTGGAAAGGGGCTCTGAAAAGATTCTGTGGCCCAAACAGACAGAGGAAGACTGAGTTTTAGTATTTTCTTAACATCCTGTTCTTGCTAAAATCGTTTTTCCTTATGTCCTGTGTCTCCAAATTCCTTGTCTCGTCTGATTTCACTTCTTTCCCATCGCTTACGTATATGCATCCACTCGAAAATCTCCGTATTTGTACAAGGGAGAATCTGGAAGTGGCTTGAAAAAGAACAAGCCTGTGAGAGCCTCTGGGAAATTGTTAGTGGAAATCTAGGTCAGAACAGAGAGGACCCTTTGGGAATTGTTAAATACCTTAAAAGAAAGGGGGCGGGGAACAAGCTTTAAAGAGGATCTAGCAAATATCACTAGCCTTTTTTTTTTATTATCATTATTATTTTTAAGCCTGCCTGGGCGTGTTTGGGGCATCCATGTCAGCGTATTAGAACCTTCATGATGCTTTATTACTTAAATGAGGTTCGACGGTTTTGTTGCTGTTGTGGGGGAAGAGGTTTGGTTTATTACAGAAAATGGAATAAAAAAAATGTGTGGGTGAATGAGACTGTAGACCAAAGAACAGTCTCCATCATTTGAAAAGGAAAAAAATTATATACAGATAAATTGTTTGCACTCTGAACCCTCACATCTTTCCATGCAGTATCTGTTAATAATGACTCTGTCTTGTTTTTCAGTACATATTTGTCTCCCTACTCTCCAGAGATTCTACTTACAAGCTACTAAAATCTGTGTGTGGACACTTAGAAGTGAGTACAACATTCCTGAGCCTCAGTTGCTGTCTCTCTTTTCTATTTCCTCTGGTTTCCTAGTTGATCTGGTTTTTCATTTTGTTTCATTAATTTCAGAACACGAGCGTCGGGAACAGTCCCAACCCGTCTTCTCTTGAGAACAGTTTCCGGGCAGACCGCCCTTCATCTCTGCCTCTGGTGAGTTGCCTACGTAACTATCTAAATCCAACAGAAAGGGGCATGTGTCCCACAATGACACTTCTCCTTACACCAGGATCAGGGGATGGAAGGAGTGTAGACCTTAATATCTGAGGGAAAATGTGAAGACACAGGGCATTTCTGTGCTGAAGTAAAGGGGGGCCATAGGAGGCTATAAACTTTTTTCAAGTAACTAAAGAGCTGTCCTACGAAAGAAACAGGATAGTGGACTGTCTGGGCGAGTGAGTGGTCGGTGGAGGTGTTTGTAAAATCTTGCTGTCTTTGCTTGTCAGTGTTGTTTTAGAGGGATTCGCCAGTCTCTTAAGTAGGGGCATGATTCATCCCCACAAATCGTTGATTGTCTTCTATGTTCCAGGCACTGTGCTAGTGTATGCTGTAAGGACACCAAGAAAAATCAAAACTAGTTCTTGCCTTTGAAGACTTTATAGCTTAGTAGAAAAGATGAGGAACATCCAGAAATAATTGTGAAAGAACTCTGTAGTGACCAAGTGAAAGAGGTTTTTTTTTTCCCCTTTAGATTTCGCTGACTATATAGTAAATCTCCAGTGGAAAGTAATTCCCCCCATTTGTACAAGATTTATACATATGATGGTATAATGTCGGCCCAAGAGAGTCCTCACCATATTTATTCAAGTGCTTATTCCCAAAATAATTACTGTTAAATGCTGGAATACCTTGGGTGCAATGGTATGAGCCCATGGTTTTCACATCTCCAAATCTTTCTTTTTGAGAGCTGTCAAATAATACAGGGATTGAAAACTTGTACACATAAAAAGTTGTCCAAGAATGTTCATAGCTGGGACGCCTGGGTGGCTTAGTCGGGTAAGCGTCTGCCTTCAGCTTAGTTCGTGATCTCGTGGTCCCGGGATCAAGTCCCACATCGGACTCCCTGCTCTAGCAGGGAGTCTGCTTCTCCCTCTCCCTCTCCGAGCCCTCTCTCTCTTGCTCTCTCTCAGATAAATGGATAAAATCTTCAAAAAAAAAAAATAATGTTCACAGCTGCACTGTTGGTAATAGCCTAAAAATAGAAACAATTCTAATGTCCATCATCTGCTGAATGGATCAATAAAATGTAGTATGTCCATACAGTAGAATATTATTTGACCACATAAAGGAAGGAGTACTGACACATACAACATGGAAGAACCTTGAAAACATGATGCTAAGCAAGAGAAGCCAGACACGAAAGGCCACATATGGTATGATTCCATTTATACGAAATGTCCCAGACAAACTGATAGGAAAAGTAGATTAGTGGTTGCTGAGGGATGGGGGAGGGAGAAATTAGGAGTGGCTGCTACTAGGTAAAGGGTTTCACTTTGGGGGTGGTGGAAATGTTCTGAAATAAGCTGCTTGATGTTGTGATTATTCTAAAAACCACTAAATTATATGCTTTGAATGATGACTTTTATATTACATAAATTTTTATCTCAGTTAAAAAAAAAAACACCTTGGACGGGGGAAAGGAGTGGGAAGTAGTACAAAATAAAAGCCGACACATATGATTTGGAATCCAACAAACTTGGTTTCAAATCTGGGTTCCACCCAGCTGAGTTATGCCATCAGACAAGCTCTTTAACTGCTCTGACTCAGTTTCTTCATCCAGCAAAATGCCAACCTCATGATACTGGGGGTGAAGATTAAGTGCAGTCATCTGTCTAACAAGCTCTGCATCCTGCCTGATACATGATAGGCATTCAGTCAATAATTATTAAATCGAAGAGACTTGAATTCTTCAACTTTCTATCCCCTATATATTCTTGCATGAAATTGAAATGAATTATTGAAATGACCAAAAGATAGCTAGTATAAGACACCTGTGGTCCCTTCAGTTCTTAAGCATTTGGGGGATATAAAGTAAAACATCCCTGCTTTTTCCCAACTGCTCACCCCTCTATCCTCCCTCTATAATTCAAAAGTGATAGCACAGACTCTCTTTTAATTTGGTTGAGGGGGGTAAGAAAAGCTAAAAATTTGCTTTCAGTGTCTAATTTGTTAAAGCCATTTTTTCTTTCATTTCCAATACCTTTTTTTAAACTATGATTTAAAGAATACCTTCACATTTAGAACATGGATTTAGAAAACTCTGCGTCTATTTTTTTCTCGTATATGTCTGCGTCATTCACTTTTTCTCATGACAGAGTGCTAATGAGACTTTTCCAGTTTGACTCTGGAAACTTTTCAATCATCAGCAGTTCTTTTTCTAGACATTTGTTGTTTTCAAACAAGTTGGCCACTGCTGACAAGATTTTAACTGCCCAGAAAAATCTGTTTTGGTCATCAAATACTCTGATCTGTCGGGGAAATCCCAGCGGTATGGAATAATCCTCTCTTCTCTTTCAGTATTTTATAGGTGAGGCCTAAGTGAAAGGGCCGGGGGTTTCAGAGGCCTGTCTGTTTACTGAGGGGAATTGGACTCTGTACACTTCCTTGTTTCCCTTCAGGATTTCAACGATGAATTCTCAGATCTGGATGGAGTGGTTCGACAAAGAAGGCAAGACATGGAAGGATACAGCAGCTCTGGGTCTCAGACTCCTGAATCCGAGAACTCGCGAGGTCTGAGAAATTTCTGTATGTTAACTAAAATGTAATGCTCCACCAAACATCCTCATCTCCCCCCTTTAAAACAAGAACAACACCAACAAAAACCACCTTGTCAATTAATTAAGGGACTAATTAGCAATTAATTAACAATTGAGAAGGGACTCTGGAGAAAGGGTAGTTCAAAAGTTTTAGGGAAAGGACGTGTCTACATGGTAAAAATCCATTTCTTTATACACATTTAATAAATGTCTCTTAAATCGACACAATATTAGAGTGATTGAAAAACACAAAATGTCTTTTTTACCTCTTCTTTCAGTCATATTATTCACTGTTCTAGCTGAACGGTCCCCATGAGTCAGTGGGCTAAGGACAGACTGTCCTTACATAATTTTCTGACTTCCTTAAGCATTGAATTTCAATACCTAACCATTAAACCAACTTGTGAGAAGATCCATTTATATTCTCAGCCATTATGCATGTTGTGAGATTGATTTGCTTCGTGGTTGATGCTGTGTTTTTAAATGCATTGGGAAGAAAACTTAGCCAGCCCCATTTTGGCTTGATAGATTTCCATGTGACAGAATCCCAGACAGTTCTGAATGTCTCCAAGGGAGAAACAAAACCAACTCGGGCAGATGCCCATGTGAATAGAGTGCCTGAAGGAAAAGCCAAGAATCTCCCTGTACATGGTAAGGAACAGAATGTCTTGGGTAAAGGGGGTGGTGGCGGTCATCTGCTTGTAACTTTTAAAGAGCCCTCAGATGTCAGGGGCACCTGGGTGGCTCAGTTGGTTAAGCACCCCACTCTTGGTTTTGGCTCAGGTCATGATCTCAGGGTTCCTGGGATCAATCCCTGCATCGTGCTCCCTGCTCTATGGGGAGTCTACTTCTCCCTCTCCCTCTGCCCTTCCCTCTACTCGTGCTCTCTCTTCACAAAAGAAATAAATAAAATCTTCAATAAAAAATAAAAGGCCCTCATATTTCACTTTATGACTGCCTTTCATATCCCCTCCCTTCTTGCTGTAGGTCTTTGTTCTGTGCATATTAATTCATATACTCATTCACCAAACAGTATCCAGTTCTGTGCTTTATTGTGAGGGATACAAAGGTGAATAGCCTTCCTGGAGGTCCCTTCATTATTTTTAGTATTTTGAGAATGTTATTCAAAAATTGGTGATAAAACTCAAATTATTAAATTATTGCTTATTTAGTAAGTATTCTAATAGCTGTTTACCAATTATATTGATATGAGAGCAAGGATAGACACCTGGAAGGCTTCAGTCAACGTTTTCTTCAATGTCTATTATCCGGGAATAATTGCCTCTTTCAAGTACCTCTTCCCCATAGGGACTTTGCTGGATGAAGGAGGTGTGTTGTAGTTTAAAAACTGTCTTGTTTTTTTGTTTCTTCCCCCACAACAGGTCAGTCAGAAACCATTGGAGTCTTACACAAAGTCAGGTCTCAGACATGTATGACTCTCCACCATATTCTTATATTTTACGCAATCATGTAAGTAGATGAATTTACTATACGAGTGACTTAAAATCATTCATTTCTCTAAAAGAATAATCTCACACTTCCAAGAGTCATTGTAAATCTCAGTTGTCTCTCATGTGACCCACATCTTTCCTTTGACAATTTTTATCTCCTATTCTAGCATTTTGTTTTCCTTAGGCTTAGGTCACATTTTCCTATTCATCCCCTTATTTAAATAAATAGAAGGGGGGAGGGAAGACCAAACTGGGTCAATTCCAGCAGAGGACTACATTCTGAGTGGATACTATTAGTAAGGAAATTGTTCTGTGGATGATGAAGCATCTTTGGCCTTACTATTTATTTTCTCATCTATCCCATGTTCTCTGGATGGAGACCAAAACAATGTCAAAATGCCATCATCCCTTTTACTGTGAAAACTCAGGCATAGACTTTAAGACATTTCCCCTCAGCTTCCAGCCTTTAACCAGTTGTTTTTTTGAAAATAGGCTGACCCAGTTCTAGGCTGTTCCTTACTACCAAGGAGGATGTGCCCAGTTTTGTTTGCAGATAAAGAAGGGAACTTGTGAGTCACTAGAGAACAAGACTGGGCACTCACTGGCCAGGGCCTCCTGGTAAGGGACACAGAACCACAGGGGAGAAGGAGCACAGCTCGGTCATCCACCTTGGGCAAGGCTTTGCGAGACCCTAGTAGAATGGCCATTGTTTGTAAGTTGAGGAACCTGGGCCAGAAGATTTTAAATCCCGTTCTAGCTCTCAAGTTTTTGACAAGCATCAGCCTGTTGAAAAAAGACCTTTTTCAAGTCTCTGTGGCAAGTTAATTTTGGAGAATATCTTGCCTTACAGGTACCACACTGGCTCTGAGTTGATGGTTTCAGGTCAGTTCATGAGCCTATTGAGAACTTCTCTTTTATCCCTTTGCAGTGTGTGTGCACTAATCATCTCGACCTTCTACATGAGATACAGAATTAATACTCTGGAGGAGAGGCTGGGGTCACTGACCTCCATTGTGGACACTCACCATCATGAGTAAGACGATTCCCTCCCGTGCTGTCGTCTGCTTGCTCCTGAGACTAGTATAATGTGGGGCGCTTACCATCCTTCTTAGCAAACATGAGTCGAGGTTACGTTCTGTATGAGACATTTTGTTAAGCGTATCTGTGGGAAGTAAAGGGGTAGGTGGGAGGGTCCTAGAGATGAATGCCCTGACTCTGAACTGTTCTTGCTAGAGTGTTGCCAGTTTATCAAGAAACAAGCCTGACCTTACATTATCTTGTTCTGGTAGCCTAAGACTCAGTTGTGACCTTGGCCCATTTATTAAAATATACCAGTTTATCTTAGTAAAATGGCAGTGGGTGAAGACATTAATAGGAAAGAAGCAGTTGAAGTAACTCAGCTCATTTATCATGCATTAACTCTTTATATTGACGAAACTCTTGACCACTTTTAAGATCTCTGTGACTAGTAATTAGCTGAATGCATCTGTGAAGATTTTCCATCACTGTCATTTTTAACATGTCTGACCTAATTAAACCTTTCAGACATAGAGCTCTTTCCTTCAAATCCATATACCTAAGAATTTTGATCCATTACCTAAAAAGTGAAATAAATTACCCCATGTTAGAAAGCATACTTTTAAACCAAGTTCTTTTTTTTTTTTTAACTGTTGGGTTTTGGGGGGGTTTTTTTAGTTTATTTATTTATTTTAAGTAATCTCTACACCCAGCGTGGGGCTCAAACTCGTGACCCAGAGATCAAGAGTCATGTGCTCTTCTGAGCCAGCCAGGTGCCTAACTTAAGTTCTAAAAGTAGAGATACTCATTTACAGAGTTTATACCATGTGCTAGAGACTCTATTAGAATAGATATATATATGCACAATTTTCTCTCATTTTATTTACCGTAACCTTTTAAGATAACTTTTATTCCCATTTTACAGACGAGGACAATGAGACCAAATAAATAATTTAATGTCAAACAGTTTATAATAAAATCAGGATTCAGATGCACATCTGTATGACTACACGGAGGACAGGCTTTCCAGTCTACCAATGGCTTGGTTGTAAGGTACAGCCTAGGAATTGGATTAGGCTATTTAGAGCGTGCTTCGGAATCATCTGGATGGCTTGTTAAAACAGATTGCAGGGCCCATCCCCAGAGTTTCTGATGAACTAGAACTGAGGACCCGAGAATTTGCCTTTCTGTCAGTTCCCAGGTGATGTTGATGGTGCCAGCCTGGTTCTACACTTGGAGAACTACTAGCCTATACCATTCTAGGGCCTCTTTATGCTCAAACAACTACCTAAAAGTCTTGTTCTGTGGCTTACACGTCTGCTGGCATACAGGTTCTTTTTGAACCATAATATATACCTTTGAGCCAATAATATGGAAACATAAAGAACAGTCTAGAACAGATTTATACCCTGCCCTTACTTACTCTCTCCCATCTTGTTCAAGATGTTAACATACAGGGGCGCCTGGGTGGCTCAGATGGTTAAGCGTCTGCCTTCGGCTCAGGTCATGATCTCAGGGTCCTGGGATCGAGCCCCATGTCGGGTTCCCAGCTCAGCAGGGAGTCCGCTTCTCCCTCTCCCTCTGCCTCTCTCTCAAATGAATAAATAAAATCTTAAAAAAAAAATGTTAACATACTTTTTCTACACTAATCTAGCATGCCCTCCTAGTTCACTGTCATATATAGGGTTGATTTTTTTTTTTTTTTTACACAAAAATGTACCTCATGTCCTATTATCATATGTTAACTTGGTGATGATGAGGGGGGAAACTCCACTAACAAGGACAAAAGGAATATTCAGTCCACTCTTTAAATAATCAACTTAGGGAGAAGTACAGTCTGAAAAATCATCATTTGAAGGAAAAATCACAAGGATTATTTATGACATGAGACCAGGAACACCCATGACAGGAAGAAGATGTTCATAAAGTAATTTATAGGACCTGAGCTTCTCCCATGTCTCTCTCTCTGCCAAGGTGATCCAGCCATGCTGCCCAGTAGCTAGACCCGCACTTGTAAGTGGGTTGGTTAGTTGTCACAGAATCCATACCTTTTACGGGCTTTGTTAGTGTGTCCGTAGCTTGTATGCTGTCAGAATTACATGTTGACCCATCAGCTCTGTGGGTCTCCGTTCTCGCCTCTAGACACCGAAAGATTCCCCTTCAGGTTCCTGTTTGGGATCTAAGATTTTGATGGTGTGGCTCAGGGATAAAGAAGGAATTGTTTATTTTTAGTAAGGGTAAACAGAAAAACATCTGATTGCTTTCTTAATGTTTAGACGATCATCAGTCATTCACCAAGTACCTGTGTAAAATAATTAGACCCATCATTGCCACCCAAAAACTTAATGGCTAAATAAATTACAACTAAGAAATATGGAGAAGATAGAGACCAGGGTTGTTAACCTTAACATGAAAATCTGATCAATGGCTTTTTAGACCATCTCTCCAGGAAAATGTACATACAGCTCTCAATTTCCTACAGTTTCAGCTGGTATAGGACCCCAGTGGGCCCTGGGGAAGAGCTCATGCCGTAAATAGTTCAAATGGTGCACAATGAATACATGTTCCATTATAAGACAAGGGCAGTTACATGGGCATGGCCAGTCTCAAAAAAAAAAAAAAAAACTACAAAAGTCTCACACTTGAGCAGCAATTTGACTAAAATTCCTATACATTCTGAAAGTTCCTGTGTAAACGGTCCCTCCTCCCATGAGAAATAAGCCTGTGACAGAGAAGAGCAATAATTCTTGCCCATTTCTGCTCTGGTGGGGACAGCGAGGATCCAAGGGGAACAAGAGGTCTAAGAAACTATGTGCTTGAGCAGAATTGCCTGATTTTTTTGTTCGGAAGCCAGGGCACAACACTGCCACTTCAACGAAAACAGCTCAAGAGACATCCAGCTGAGCTTTTAAGATGCAGTCCCCTCCACGTCCAGTCAGCCTTGGGGGGACTACCGTCCAGTCTGCCTTGGGGGATTACGACAGGGCCTTCCCGACGTTAACAAGTGAAAGGCTCATGCTCGACTACTGTAACCGAGTTTTCTGTTCAAATAAATTTAAAATGTGTTCATTCTACTTCTTCCTTTGCCATCCCCTGCCCACAACCATTTTTCTCTTTGTTCTTACAGACAGACAGCACCATCCGGCCTGGGGTCACAAGTACAGTTAAATGTGGAGGTCCTCTGCCAAGAGCTGACGGCTAACATAATGAAATTAGAAAAGGTGACTCATTTATTTCCTGGTTTGGGGCGGGAGCCGTAAGTGCCTCTTGACGGCCAGAGAGCAGGGGTTACGCACGCAAACACCTTCGGGGTGTAGCAAGCAGCCTGTGTGACCAAAAACCCAGCCAGGGGATGTCACGGTAAATAGGAAAGAGTATTTTTTTTTTTCCACCAAGAAATTGGTTTCAGTCTCATTCTCCTTGTGGGTGTGTCTTTGGCTTTTCCTCCTTAGTTAGAAAGATTTCTGTCCGGGGCGCCTGGGTGGCTCAGTCGTTGGGCGACTGCCTTCGGCTCAGGTCATGATCCCAGGGTCCTGGGATCGAGCCCCGCATCAGGCCCCGGAGCCTGCTTCTCCCCCTCCCACTCCCCCTGCTTGTGTTCCTTCTCACACTGTGTCTCTCTCTGTCAAATAAATAAATAAAATCTTAAAAAAAAGATTTCTGTCCACCACAAGGGCCCGACAGCCGGTGACCGCTGACACAGGGCTCAGTGGAGGGACACAGCCAGCCCCACCCAGGCTGATGGTTGCCATACGTGAAATACTGTGTTCAGTCTCTGTTAGAACCCTGCCAGATGGATGTCACTCTTCTGACAGACGAAGAGTCCAAGTTTCCAAGTAACTGGCTCAAGGAGACACGCGGAGAAAGTTGGCAGATCTGGAATTTGAACCAGGTCGGATTCCAAAGTTGTGTTTGGGGCTCCTCACAGTCCAACCTGAGGCCTTGCCAGGAAAGCCACTGATGTACCTTTACCCTCTAGAAGTATCTAATAGTAGGGCAGTCCTCGAGCAAATCTGTCCTGAAGCCTATGTCATTCTTCAAAGCCAGGAGGAGGGCGGACAAGAAGATGGGCACAGGAGAAAGGGCCCAGAGTTAAACCTAATTAACATTTCTTCACTTCTCCTTCCAGTATATGTCTATCTCTTCCATCTGGTGGTTTGTTTCTGCCCTAAACCTTAAGGAAAGGTTTCAAGTGCAGGGTTCAGTTCAAACTGTTACCACAAATGCCCAGCATGTGGTGGGTTCCCCTAACAGTGTAGTCATGATTACTCGGTAAGAACCATGAAATACAGGGGCGCCTGGGTGGCTCAGTCGTTAAGTGTCTGCCTTCGGCTCAGGTCATGATCCCAGGGTCCTGGGATTGAGCCCCGCATCGAGCTCCCTGCTCAGTTGGGGAGCCTGCTTCTCCCTCTCCCACTCCCCCTGCTTGTGTTCCCTCTCTCGCTGTGCCTCTCTTTCTCTGTCAAATAAATAAATAAAATCTTTTAAAAAAAATCTGAAATACAAATGAGCCAAATGAGGTTGGTTTTGCTAGACTAAATGGTAGTTAGCATTCAGCTACTGAAGTATTGAGCGTGAAGGAGTTTCCAAAGTTCAGTTCTAAACCAAAGGATGACCTAGAATTCCTATTGAACCTGTGGACAAACTTGGAAACTTTTTTTTTTAACCCAAAATCGTCCTAGAGAAGGTCGGGTGTAGCCACCCGAAGTGTTTTCTTTTCTAAAATGTGAGTTGCTGAGAATTGAAGAGAATTTCTTTATGTTTCATGACATGCTTACAGATGTTTGGCTTCTGGGCATCTGTGTGGCTCAGTCTGTTAAGGGTCTGCCTTTTTGCTCAGGTCATGATCTCAGGGTCCTGAGATGGAGCCCCACATTGGGTTCCACCCTTAGTGGGGAGCCTGCTTGAGATTCTCTCGCTCCCTCTGCCCCTCCCCCAACTCATGCTTGTGCCCTCTCAAATAAAAATATATATATAATCTTTCTTTTCTTCCATGGGGTTCCTCACTCCCATCACAGTATTGCTTGTTGAGAATTCCTTGCTCAGAATTCTTGAAAGTTCACTTACCCAACAAACATCTACTGAGCACGTTTTTGATGCCCAACACTGTACTGTAGTCTCGAGATCCAAAGATACGTCACGGACCCTGGGCCTTGAAACTCAGTCCTCTGGGAAATGGGTAATATCTAGTAGGAGTGTTAAACATTGATGGTTTGAATCAGACACCACATGACACACAGGCTCTGTAAGGATCGGTTTCCCATTATCTCTGCATTTAGGTCACACTTGGTGTTGCCAAGGCTTTGTTCTTTTCCTTCCATCTGATTTCTCTTGGTCTTTCCTGACACTTTCATCTTTGTGCCACTCTTTTCATTTTTAGCCCTCTTTTTTTTTTTTTTTTTTTCATTTTAAAGTGGATTATCAACGGAGTTGGAATCCATTAAGCAGCATTTGCCTGATCTAAATTGAACCCAGGGGGTGGCTTTTTTTTTTTTTTTAAGATTTTATTTATTAGAGAGAGAGCAGAAGCACAAGCAGGGGGAGTGGGAGAGGGAGAAGCAGGCTTCCCGCGGAGCAGGGGCGGGACCCAGGGGATCCCAGGACCCTGGGATCATGACCTGAGCTGAAGGCAGACGCTTAAGGACTGAGCCACCCAGGCGCCCCAGTGGCTTTTTATTCAAGGTAGAATAGATTCATCTCAAACATTACACAGGTCATGGCAAACGGGCCCTTGATAGACTCCATTCTATTTAGTAACAGGAACTTCTCTCTCATTATTTCCAGATACAAAACAACCTACAGAAGCTGCTTGAGAATGGTGACTGACAGACCGGATTGTTCAGGCCAACATGATACCTCGAGCTTCCCTTTGAAGAAGGTGTTCCCCTCGGCATTCTGGCGGAGCGCTCCCTGCTGGCCAGAGGAGCGGGCAGACCGGCCTCCCCAGCCATGTTTGCACTTGAAGGTCTCCAGCTCAGGAAGGGGTGGGGGCGGGATAATTCTGGTTCCTGTGCAATAAACATTGACCCTCTGTCTCTGAGGAAGTTCTCAGTGCTGCCGCCTGAACACAGACCCATCTCTGGAGGTCTCAGGACGGGCCTGGTGGACACTCTCTCGGATGATTGTGGTTCCACGGTTCTCGTGACTGTGTCAGCAAACACACTCCACTCCGTGCCTTCTTAGTCCTTTCTGTGCTCCTTTTCTCTCCTTTACACCCCTCTGAACCAGCCTTCGAACTAAGGGATAGATCATGTGCCAAAAACCTGATACGGTCCTTTCAAGAATTAGCCCTGACTCTTCCAAAACAGACTTGCCTCAAACAAACACCAGCATTTTTTCTTTTCCACTATTCTGCTGTTCTGTTCTGCTTGAAATCACCCTGTGTATCTTCTCAATTCAGGATGGGCAGGAATACCACAAAGCAGATTAAAAATAATCCTGTTTATGTTTTGTTTTGTTCCTATAACTAATACTTAATTGGACTGATCATCACCCACCCCAGATCAAGAATCTATGACCACATGTGACTGAAGTACTAAATTAAACTTATTCTGAAACCAAAACTAATCTTTAAACCAAAAAGTACAATATGATTTGATACTGGATGAAAAACACTGAATTTTTAAGTTTATAGGTGGACTATGTTATAGTTTTGAAAGAGGATGCCTATATGGAATGCTGAAACCCCTCTCAGCATGACAAATGCATGCTTCTCTCTTTTGCTGACTAAAAGAAGTAACTGGTGGTTTCCTAACTTCTATTTACCATATGGGATGGCTGGTTTTTATTAATAATTATTTAGGTACCATAAGATCTGTAATATAAATGATATTCTGTTTCTATTGGCAATGCATTTTATAATCATTTCTATGAAATGTATTTTGTTTAATCAGATAAGCTAATAAATGAATTGGTTACATCTTTTGTTATTTGTTAGCCTGCTGGACAAGAACTGTGCCTGGTGCACCCCCCTGGCTTTTAATAAATACTCACTGGTTAAAATACCCGGCTAACACTGTGTTTTGTCAGTTTGTAAACTCTTTTAACTAAGACAACATGGCCTTTTTAACTGCTTCTCACCTCCTCTCTACTACTTCCAACTCACCCATACTTCTCTCCTCCCAAGTATCCATTTCAAAACTCAAAAATGATCTAAATTCTGGGGTGGCATTGATACAGGGGAAAGAAAATGAACTTTGAAATCAGAAAAATAATGCTTTATTCCTGGGTCCACATTTTATGAGTTATGTCACCTGAAGATTTTTGGCCATTTTCCCCCATTTTATTTATGTGACTAAAAGTACCAACAAAAAATGTCATTGGGAGGATCAAACGTGATGATGTCTCTAGAGCACATCAGGGTCACGCGAGTAGTACACTCTCATAACAAGGGCCATATTCGTTATTTTTAGAAATGTCTGACGTTCCAGTTCCATAAAAGTTCTGTGTCAGTATAGTCCAAACCCATTAGGGATTCAAGAATGGGTAAGCCACCCATACAGAGAAATTTTACAACATATGAAAAGCTTTAAAAGGTTCAAATTTCACAGCAAAGGAAACAAAACTAAAAGGCAACCTTCAGTATAGGAGAAGATATTTGCAAATGACACATCCGATAGTGAGTGAGTATCTAAAAAATATAAAGAACTTATACCAAAGTTCTTATAAAGAACTTTGTCCCAAAAACAAATAATCCAATTAAATGGGCAGAAGACATGAACAGAAGTGTCTCCAAAGAAGACATCCAGATGGCCAACACACATGAAAAGATGTTCAACATCACTGACCATCAGGGAAATGCAAATCAAAACTACAATGAGCTGTTACCTCACACCTGTCAGAATAGCTAAAATCAAAAACACAAGAAACAAGTGTTGACGAGGATGTGAAGGAAAAAGAACCCTCGCGCACTGTTGGTGGGAATGCAAACTGATGCAGCCATTCTGGAAGACAGTATGGCGGTTCCTCAGAAAGTTAAAAATAGAGCTACCCTACGATTCAGGAATCGCACTACTGCATATTTACCCAAAGGATACAAGAACACTAATTCAAAGGGATATATGCACCTGTTTGTAGCAGCATTATTTACAATAGCCAAATTACGGCAGTAGCCCAAGTGTCCACTGAAAGATGAAGAAGTGATATATAGGCAAATAGTGATATATATGAGATTATATATATATATAAGTGTGTGTATACATAACAATGGAATATTATTCAGTCATAAAGAAGAATGAAACCTTGCCATTTGCGATGACATGGATGGAGGTAGAGGGTATTATGCTAAGCAAAATAAGTCAGAGAAAGACAAAACTGGATGATTTCGCTCATATATGGAATTTAAGAAATAAAAGAACAAAGGGGAAAAAAACAGAGACAGACCAAGAAAAAGACTCTTTTAACTCTAGAGAACAAACTGATGGTTACCAGTGGGAGGGGGATGGGTGACATAGGAGACGAGGATTAAAGAGTACACTTACCAAAAAAATAAAATGTTTGAATTTCAGGAATTAGTAATCTGCTCTCTAGAAATTTATCCTGAAGCAATAAGCAGAAATCTAGTCTAAGATTTATATGCAAGAATATTCTTTGAAGAATTATGACAGCAAAATATTAGAGATTCTAAATATTCAATAACAACAATTAAATAATACAACTATTTAGAATTGTATTGTCAAAGAATGGCATTAAAAATACCATTAAAAGGGCGCCTGGGTGGCTCAGTCATTAAGCGTCTGCCTTTGGCTCAGGTCATGATCCCGGGGTCCTGGGATCGAGCCCTGCGTTGGGCTCCTTGCTCAGCGGGGAGCCTGTTTCTCCCTCTCCTACTCTCCCTGCTTGTGTTCCTGCTCTCGCTCTCTGTCAAATGAATAAATAAAAATCTTTAAAAAAAATACCATTAAAAAGGGAGGCACAAAACTATATGATATGATCCCAATTTTGTGAAGAAATTCCTACATATATGTGTATATACACCTATATATACACATGGAAGCACACACACACACACATTGACCTTTTCTATATTCTCTAAATTTGGTAGAATGAGCAGTTACTACCTTTTTTTAATCAGAGAAGTTGATTAAAAACATTAAGTGACTCTCAGCAGGGAATGAGATCTTACAATTGTGCCCACCCTGCCCAATAACACTGACACTAGTTCTGTACCAGGAGCGACTTCATCAGTGGTTTTTCCAACATCCACTACAGTGTTTTCCAAAGAGAGAGAACACACATCATCATTTCTAAATTCAGTGACTATTTTTGCTCTGGGTATGCCGTTACTTGTTTTTTTGTTTTGTTTTGTTTTGTTTTGTTTTGTTTTTGTTTTGTTTCTCGTTAGATAGCTCCTAAGTCTAAATCTGGTACAGATGAATCTGAATGATGATGTCTGGTCATATGTCGCATATTAACTCCAAAGAAGCATGGGAAAGCAAGCATCTGGAATTTTTCAGCCTCTACCACCTAGATTAAAAAAGCAGGGAATTCTAAAGTAGAAAAGAGTTTCAGATGTTGAGTGGTCAAAATAACAGCAAATGTCCACCATATGCCTTGCCCTTTAAAAACTTTAGCATTACCTTTCTAGAATCAGGGAAAAAAAATCTTAAGAAGAGATTAACTGGTTGAAATTCTATTTCTGTGCATCCTAACATTTTCATCTATGATGAAATATATACTATTTGGATGAATGGAAATCGTCAGTCTCACATAAACTGAAAATGCTATTATTATTGACCCCTCCAGCTTTGTGAATATTTAAGATACTTTCCTACATAGACTCTACAACACTCCAAGGCATTTCCCAGGTATTCATTTATGCAATTCTTTGAAACCATCCCAGACACATTTCTCTTTAAGATTTTATTTTTACATAATCTCTACACCCATGGTGGACCCCAAGAGTCTCATGCTCCTCCAACTAATCCAGCCAGGCACATTTTTTTTGTCTTCCACAACTCATCCTAATTCATAAATTCATGGCATCAGACTGAAAATTTTCCAACTTAAATGTGAATTTTCTCTTCTTAGGTGGTTTTGTTTTATGTATCCTAATAGTGAAATTCAGGTGATGCTCTCCTTGTTTATCTGTTTGTTTCTGGTGATCTAAAGGTCATGGACACTAACAGACCAGGTAAGTTTTGCTCTCAAGCATTTTTTTTTCAAGATTTTATTTTTAAGTAAAAATACACCCAACATGGGGCTTGAACTCACAACCCTAAGATAAGGAGTCATATGCTCCACCCACTGAGCCAGCCAGGCACCCCTCAAGCATTTTTTTAAGTCAAAATTCTACACACTGGTAATAGTTATGCTGTCATTTGGGATCTATAACCTGATCTTCTCACAAAGAAGCCCAGTGGTATAATATTCTTTTTATGTGCTTCTATCCCTACCAATAATGATAATTTTACCAGTTCTTGATTAAACCAAAAAATTAAAGACATTAAATGAAGCATCTTTGACCACTGAGTTTCTATCATTCTTTGTTTTTTAGAAATGTTAAGCCTTACCAGAGCAATCTACAGGTTCAATGCAATCCCCATCAAAATTCCAATGCCATTTTTCACAGAAATAGAACAGTCCTAATATTTGCATGAAATCACACACGCACAAAAAAAACAACCAAACAGCCAAACAAAGCATCCTGAGAAAGAACAAAGATGGAAGCATCATGCTCCCTGATTTCAAACTATATTATGAAACTATAGTAATCAACACAGTATGCTATTAGAATAAAAACAGACATATAGATGAATGGAAAAGAATAGAGAGCTCAAAAATAAACCCATGCATATATGGTCAACTAATTTATGACAAAGGAGCCAAAAATTTATCATGAAGAAAGCATAGTGTTTTCAATAAATGGTGTTGGAAAAACGGGACAGCCCCATGCAAAAGAATGGAAATGGACCTCTATCTTACACTGTACACAAAAACAACTCAAAATAGATTAAAGACTTGAATGTAGGAACTGAAACCTAAAATTTCCAGAAGAAAACATAGGCGGTGTGCTCCTTGACATTAGTCTTGGCGATGCTTTTTAGGATCTGACATCAAAAACAAATACCATAAAAGAACAAACAAGTGAGACTCCATCAAACTAAAAAGCTTCTATACAGCAAAGGAAACCATCAACAAAATGAAAAGGCAACCTACTGAATAAGAGAAAATATTTGCTAATCATATATCTGAGAAGGGATTAATAGTCAAAATCTATAAACTCACACAACTGAATAGCAAAACAAACAATGTGATTAATAAATGGACCGAATAACTGAACAGACATTTTTCCAAAGACATACAGATGACCAACAGGGTATGTGAAAAGATTCTCAATATCACTCATCATCTGGTAAATGCAAATCAATATCACAATGAGCTACCACCTCTACCTGTTAGAATGGCTATTATCAAAATGACAAGAGATAGTAAATGCTGGCTAGGACATGGAGAAGAGTGAGCCCTCCTACACTGGTGGTGACAATGTAAATTGGTGCAACCACTATAGAAAACCCATGAAGGTTCCTCAACAAATAGGATCCAGTAACTCCACTGCTGTATATTTATCCAAGAAAACCCAAAAACACTAACTCAAAAATGTATATGCACTCCCATGTTAATGGGACATTGCAGCATTATTTACAATAGCCAAGATATGTAAACAACCTAAGTGTATATTGATGAATGGATAAAGAAAGCGTAGTGTATATATTACAATGAAATATTACTATATGACATTAAATATCTATTATTTTCCTAATATGTGTATTATTCAATAAAAAAAAGGAAATCTTGGGAGTTCCAATCCAAGAAGGCAGTGTAAGAACACCCTGAACTCACCTTCACCATGGACACACCAAATCGACACCTATTTATAGATCAATTTCTCCTAAAGAACTAACTGCTGACTGAACAGCTTCCACACACCAAAAGATGGAGAAACCACATAGAGAATGGTGACAGATGGGGACATAGTTACAAAGGGAAGTCACCCTTGATGATGCAAACTGCAGTGGGGAGGGATAGTACTGAGGGACCCTGAGCAGATTCATCTGCCTTAGGGGACAGAAAAAAAAAAAAAAAAAGCCACAGTTTATAAGAGCAACATAAAAGATCCAGCCCTAAAACCCTACCAAACAGCAGGGGAGCTGTTGGAACGCTCCGTGGGTCGAAAGGACTGGTGAGCACCACAGTTCATGTTTCCTCTCTACCCTGATGGCATGGACAGGAGCAGAGTGTGGGCACCCTAATCGGCCTGCTGCCTCAGCGAGCCCCTGGCTCCTAATGCACACCAGCCTCAGCATGGTCCACAACAGGACATCCCTGGTCAGGGCTCACTATAGCTCCAGCCTTTCACCAAGGTGACACACATGCAAAGCACCCCAGAAGACTCCAGGCCCACACTACTTTGGCTCCAAACAACTCGCAGGGGGCACGGAGCACCCCAAAATATCCTGGCTTTTACCCAGTTCAACTTCGGCTGGCCTCACAAGATGCCCTCAGCACAGAGCCTGGAACTAACTCAGCCCATACACACTTCAGCTTCAGCTGTCCTGCCAAGGTTCCCTCCAAACAGAGAGCCTCAGGACCCCAAAGTATGCACCCACTTCAGCTTACGCTGTCCTGCAGAGGTGCCCTCTGCGCAGAGAGCCCTGGGACTTCCCCACCCATGCGCATGTCAGCTCTAGCCATCCCACCAGGGCAGCCCGAGTACAAAGTGTCCCAGGACTCCCAGTCCATACCAGTCACAGCTCTAGCCAGCCAACCACAGTTAGTGGGCACACACAGTCTCCACAAGGGATGACCACACACAAGGTCATTCCTTCAAGTTTCGGAGAAGTAGCTGTTCCACCTAATTCATAGATACAAAGAAATGCAAACAAAATGAGGAGAGAGAGGAATGTGCTCCAAATGAAAGAACAAGGCAAAACCTCAGAAAAAGAACTAATTGAAACAGAGATAACCAATCCATGTGATAAAGAGCTCAAAGTAATGGTTACAAAGATCCTCCCCAGAGGAGAGAGAAGGGTGGATGAACTCAGTGAGAACTGCAACAAACAGAAAATACAACAAAGAACCAGTCAGACTGAAGAATACAACAACTGAAATGAAAAATACGCTAGAGGGAACCAACAGTAGATTAAAGGATACAGAAGAAAAGGTCAGCAAATGGAAGACAGCCAAAGGAAAAAAGAATTTTTTTAAATGAGGACAGGTTCTGGGATATCTTGGATAACATCCATATCCTGGATATCTGGGAACAAACATTTGTATTACAGAGATCCCACAAGGAGAAGACAGAGAAAAGTGGGGCAGAAAACTTGCTTGAAAAAATAATGGCTAAAAACTTCCCTAACCAGGGAAAGTAAACAGACATCCAGGTTCAGGGGGCACAAGGAGTGCCAAACAAGTTGAACTCAAGGACATCCACACCACAACATACAATAATTAAAATGTCAAAGAAGGGCTCCTGGGTGACTCGGTCAGTTAAGCATCCAACTCTTGATTTCAACTTAGGTAATGATCTCAGGGTCATGGGATCAAGCCCTGCATCCGGCTCCACGCTCACATGGAATCTGCCTGAGACTCCCTCTCTCTCCCCCTCTTCCTTTGCCCCTCCTCCCACTCGCTCTCTAAAATAAATAAATAAATATTCAAATACAATAAAATGTCAAAAATTGAAGATAAAAAGAGAATTATAAAAGCAGCAAGAGAGAAGCAACTATTTATGTACAAGGGAAACCCCAAAAGGCTATCAGCTGATGTTGCAAAAGAAACTTGGGGGATCAGAAGAGAGTGGCATGATATATTCAAAGTGCTGAAAGGAAGAAACTTACAACCAAAAATACTCTACCTGGCAAGATTATCATTCACAATGGAAGGAGAGATACAGTTTCCCAGAAAAGAGAAGTTAAAGGAGCTCATCACCATTAAACTGGCCTTATAGGAAATGTTAAAGGAACTTGTTTAAGTGGAAAAGAAGAAAATTATGAAAGGAAAAAAATTCATGAGTAAAAGCAAACACACAGTAGAAGTAATAGACCAATCACTTATAAAGCTAGTATGACTGTTAAAAGACAAAAGTAGTAAAATCAAATATATCTAAAAAAATTACTTCAGGGATTCACAAAATAAAAGATGTAAAATATGAGGGGGGAATATAAATGAAGTTCTTTTAGAACATGTCTGGGGGCACCTGGGTGGCTCAGTCAGTTGTGTCCAACTCTTGATTTCGGCTCAGGTCATGATCTCAGGTCGTGAGATTGAGCCCCTCGTTTAGATTGACCTCCACGTGAGTGGAGCCTGCTTAAGATTGTCTCTCTCCCCCTCCCTCTGCCCCTCCCCACTCATGCACCTCTCTCTCTCACAAAAAAAAAGTGTCGGAATTTAAGTGACCATCAACTTAATATAGACTGCTATATACTTGAGATGTTATATATGAACTTCATGGTAACCAAAAACCAAAGACCAATAATACACACACACACACACACACACACACACACACACACAAAAGAAAGAAAAAGAAAGCCAAGCATAACAAAACAGAAAGTTGATCACAAGGAAAGAGAGCAAGAGAAGAAAGGAATAGAGAAGAACTATAAAAGCAACCAGAAAACAATTAACAATAAAATGGCTATAATACCTATCAATGATTACTTTAAATGTAAATGGTCTAAATGCTCTAATCAAAAGAAATGAAATGGACAAAAAACAAGACCCATCTATATGCTGCCTACAAGAAATTCACTTCAGACCTAAAGACACATACAGACTGAAAGTGAAGGGATGAAAGAAAATATTCCATACAAATGGAAGAGAAAAAAAAAAAAAAGGACAGCAATACTTATATCAGATGAGACAGATTTTAAAACAAATGCTATAATAAGAGAAAGAAGGGCAATGCATAATGATAAAGGGATCATTCTAACAAGAGGATATAACAATTATAAATATCTATACACCCACCACTGGAGCACCTAAATACATAAAGCAAATAATAACAGACATAAAGGGAGACATTGACAGTAATACAATAATAGTAGGGGACTTTAACATCCTGCTTACATCAATGGATACATCATCCAGGCAGAAAATCAATAAGGAAACAGTGTCTCTGAACAACACATTAGACCAAATAAACTTAACAGATATATACAGAACATTCCTTCCCAACCCAACAGAATATACATTCTTTTCAAGTGTATATGGAACTTCCTCCAGGACAGATCCCATGTTAGGCCACAAAACAAGTCTCAATAAATTTAATGAGACTGAAATCATATCAAGTATTATTTGACCACAACATTATGAAACCAGAAATCAATTACAAGAAAAATTGGAAACTGGAAAAAAACCCACAAACACATGGAGGCTAAATAACATGCTGTTAAATGACTAATGGATCAATAAAGAAATTAAAGAGGAAATAAAATATATGGACAGAAATGAAAACACAATGGTCCAAAATCTTGGGGGCACAGCTAAAACAGTTCTTTTTGCGGGGGGGGGATTTTTTTATTTATTTGACAGAGAGCACAAGTAGGGGGAGCGGCAGGCAGAGGGAGGGAGAAGCAGGCTTCCCCATGGAGCAGAGAGCCCGATGCGGGGCTCTATCCCAAGACCCTGAGATCATGACCTGAGCTGAAGGCAGTTGCCTAACCAACTGAGCCACCCAGGCCACCCAGGCGCCCCTAAAGCAGTTGTAAGAGGAAAACTTATAGCAATAGAGGTCTTTCTCAAGAAACAAAAAAAAGTCTCAACCAATTTAACCTCACATGTAAAGGAATTAGAAAAGGAAGAACAAAAAAAGCACAAAGTTAGTAGAAGAAAGGAAATAATAGAGTAGAGCAGAAATAAATAACATAGAGACTAAAAAAGCAATAGAAAAAATCAATGAAACCAAGAGCTAGTTCTTTGAAAAGATAAACAAAATTTATAAACCTTTAGCTAGACTACCAAGAAAAAAGGAGAGGGGACTCAAATAAATAAAATCAGGTAAAAGAGGAGAAGTAACAACCAAACCAAAGAAATACAAAAGATTATGGGTGTACTATGAAAAATTATATGCCAACAAATTGGACAATCTAGAAGAGATGGATAAATTCCTAGAAACATACCATCTTTTAAAATTGAATCTGGAAGAAATAGAAAATCTGAACAGACCAATTTCTAGTAATGAAATTGAATCAGTAATAAAAAAAAACTCCCAAAAAACAAAAGTCCAAGACCAGATGGATTCACAGGTGAATTCTACCAAACATTTAAAGAAGAGTTAACAGCATTCTCAAGCTATTCCAAAATGCAGATGAGGAAGGAAAGCTTCCAAATACATTATAAGAAGCCAGCATTATCTTCATACCAAAACCAGACAAAGACACTACAAAAACAGTAAACCATAGCCAAAATTCCTGATGAATATAGATGCAAAAATCTTCAACAAAATATTAGCAAACTGCATAAAATAATACATTAGAAGTATCATTCACACAATCAAGTGGGATTTATTCTGGTGATGTAAGGATAGTTCACTACCTGTAAATCAATCAATAAGATATGCCACATTAACAAAATGAAGGATAGAAATCATAAGATCATCTCAATAAATGCAGAAAAAGCATTTGACAAAAATCTGACATCATTCATGATAAAAAAAACCTCTCAAAAAATTGGGTTTTGAGGAAATATACCTCAACCATATATGAAAAACCCACAGCTAACATCATACTCAGTAATGAAAAACTGAGAGCTTTTCCCCTAAAGTCAGGAATAAGACAAGGATGTCCACTTCACCACTTCTATTCAACATAGCACTGGAAGTCCAAGCCACAGCAATCAGACAAGATAAAGAAATAAAAGGCATCCAAATTGGTAAGGAAAAAGTAAAAGTGTCATTATTTTCAGGTGACATGATAATATACATAGAAAACCCTAAAAACTCCACCAAAAAACTGCTAAAAGTAAATTTAGTAAAGTTGCAGAATACAAAATCAATATACAGAAATCTGTTGTATTTCTATATACATATAATGAAGCAGCAGAAAGAAAAATTAAGGAAATAATTACATTTAAAATTACACCAACAAGAATAAAATACCTGGGAATAAACTTAAACACACAGGTGAAAGTCTTGTACTCTAAAAATTATAAAACACTGATGAAAGAAATTAAAGACAACAAAAACAAATGGAAAGATATCCCACGCTCATGGATTGGAAGAATTAATTCTGTTAAAATATCAACACTACCCAAAGCTATGTACATATTCAAGGCAATCCCTATCAAAATACCAACAGCATTTTTGTCAGGACTACAACAACCCTAAAATTTGTACAGAACCACAAAAGAACCCATATATAACCAAATCAATCTTGAGAAAGAACAACAAAACTGGAGGTATCACAATTCCAAACTTTAAGATTATTATAATACTGTAATTATCAAAACAGTATGGCACAGGAACAAAAATAGACACATAGAGCAATGGAACAGAATAGAGAGCCCACAAATAAACATACACTCTATGGTCAATTAACCTATGATTAAGGTGGCCCGAATGTACAATGGGGAAAAGATGGTCTCTTCAATAAATGGTGCTGGGAGAACCAGATGGCTACATGTGAAAGAATAAAACTAGACCACTTTCTAACACCATACACAAAAACAAACTCAAAATGGATTAAAGACCTAGATGTGAAACTTGAAACCATAAAATTCCTAGGAGAAAATAATAGTCAATAATCTCTTTGGCACTGATCTTAGCAACATGTTTCTAGATAATGGTTCCTCAGGCAAGGGAAGCAAAAGCAAAAACAAACTATTGGGACTACATCAACATGAAAAGCATTTGCACAGTGAAGGAAACCAACAACAAAACAAAAAAAAAACCTACGGAACCGGAGAAGCTATTTCCAAATGACATACTGGATAAAGGGTTGATATCCAAAATATATAAAGAACTTACACAACTCAACACCAAAAACTCCCACATAATCTGATTTAAAATGAGCAAGGACCTGAACGGACATTTTTCTAAAGAAGACATACAAACAGCCAATGGACACATGAGAAGATGTCTCATCATCATTAATCATCAGGGAATTACCAATCAAAACCACAATGAGGTATCACTTGACACCTGTCAGAATGAGTACTATCAAAACCACAAGAGACAACAAGTGTTGGTGAGGATGTGGACAAAAGGGAACCCTCACGTACTGTTGCTGCGAATATAAATTGGAGCAGCCCCTGTGGAATAGTATGGAGGTTCCTAAAAAAAAAATTAAAAACAGACATAGCATACATTCCAGCAATTCCACTACTGAGTTTTACCCAAAGAGCACTAAAACACTAATTTGAAAGGATACGTGCACCCCTATGTTTACTGCAGCATTATTGACAATAGCCAAGACAGGGAGGCCACCCAAGTAATCACTGACAGATGAACGGATAAAGAACATGGATGGACCTAGATGGCATTATGCTAAGTGAAGTACATCAGAGAAAGACAAATACTATGATTTTACTTATATGGGGAATCTAAAAAACAAAACAAATCAACAAAAGAAGCAGAAAGAAGCCCACCGGGCAAACTGGTGGTTGCCAAAGAGGAGAGGTGTGGGGAGATGAGCAAAAAAGGGTGAAGGGCAGTGAGAAGTACGGGCTTCTAGTTATGGAATGAGTAAATCACAGGAGGAGAGGTGCGAGCACAGGGAATGAAGTCACTGGTATTGCAATGCCATTGTATGGGGACAGAGGGCAGCTGCACCCGTGGTGAGCAAAGCCTAATTTACAGTGTCTGCTTTTCGTCTCCTAAATAGCGGTTACAGGTCTAATTCTACCTTCTACGGAAGTGTATTTCCTCAAAGAACATTTTATTTTATTTTTTCCCTCCAAGAACATTTTTAAAAAGCAACAAAGAGATGTTTGATGTTAAAATGTTTAGTGAAAAAAATGGGGGTGTGAAATCACATGACAACATCCAGGTAAAAATACTCAGCCATGTGGACAAATCCTTGGAAGGGAATACCAAGAAAATACTCACTAATTCTTATAGTTTCTTGGGTGCCTGGGTGGCTCAGTTGGTTGGGCGACTGCCTTCGGCTCAGGTCATGATCCTGGAGTCCCGGGATCGAGTCCTGCATCGGGCTCTCCACTCAGACAAAACCACTATCTCAACGGGTCTTGGTGAACCATGTAGCCCATTCTCCTTCAGTCTTTAAAAATTTCTCATATATATATATATTCCTCCAGAAAGTCACTTTCACTGTTCTTTCTGAAACTGATGGACTATAAAAAGCCTTCTGAGACACAAAAGTGACAGAGTATGTCACACAGGGAAGCATGTCTATCCCTCTGTCCAGCCGCCACTGCACTGATTTGGGGACACATTAGTAAGCTCCCTTCTGTCTCTAGAAAGCTACAATTATGCATTTTCCTTATTCTGTTTCTAATTGTCCTTAAGCTACATGTGCATAAATAAATTCAATCCTATATTTTTTTCATTTTCCCTCCCCATATGATAATGGGATAGACCAGACAATAACATCTAGACCTAAGCAATGTAGGCTCTTGCCCTCCCCCACTCTTATGCCCTGGTCAGGCAGTGATCTGATTACCCCTTTGCAATTTTTCCACTTCAAGATTATGAGTGTGGACTCTATTCCTTGTTATCTGCACATACGTGGACCACAGAAGAAAGAAACAAAATTCTTCCCCAGGACCTAGAGCTGAGCTGTCCCAGCGCGAGCTACCCTAGTGAGAGGGCGTTCCAAAGCAGTGGAAACAGGAGAGAAATAGCTTTGTTAGCTGCCAAAAGGAATGTGTGTGCAGTTTTATCTAGCCAGAATCACTGGCAAATCACTCTAATTTGTTTTATTTCTAATTTTTAATACCTCTATTGAGGTATAATTTATATCCAGTATACTATGCATATCTAAAGTGTAGAATTTAAGTTTTAACCTAAGTACATGCTTGCAAAACTGTCACCACAATCAAGATAATAAACATACCCATCACCCCCAAATTCCTTTGCAACCGCTCTGTTGTGCCCCCCTCTACAATGCCCACCTCCAAGCAACCACTGATATGCGTTCTGTCTCCATATATTTGTTTGTGTTTTCTAGAATTTTATATAAATGAACCATACTGGTATGTACTCTTTTGTCTATTCCTTCATTCAGACTATTTTAACATTCATCAACTTTTTGCATGTTGCAATAATTGATTCCTTTTTATTGCTGAATAATTTGTGTGTGTGTGTATGTTTGCACCACATATCGTTTATCAGCCTGAGGATGGCTATTTGGGATGTTTCTAGTTTTTGTTTATTACAAACAAAACGGCTATGAATATTCCTGTACAAGCCTCTGCATGGACATCCACTTTATTTCTCTTGGCTAAGCACCTGGCAGTGGAATGGCTGGGCCATACAGAAGGTATATGCTTAACTTGTTAGGAAACTGCCAAACTTGTTCCGAAGTGAACAATTTGATATTCCCACCAGCAGTGTATGAAAGGGCCAGTGTATGAAAGATCCTCTGCATCCTCACCAACATGTGATATGACCTGTCTTTACAACTGTAGACTTTCTAGTATCGGTGTACTGTGGGACCTCGTTGCAGCTCTGATTCGCATTTCCCTAATGACTACAGATGCTGTACGTCTTTTCATGTGTTACTTGAAACCATCTGTGTATCTTCTTTGGTGACGTCTGTTCAAATCTTTCGTCCATTTCTATAGAACCGTTTTCTTATTATTGAGCTTTGACGTTTCATTATGTATTTTGGATTCAGGTCCTTTATGAGATACGTGATTTGCAACTATTTTCTTCCAGACTGTGGTTTATCTTTTCCTTCTCTCTCTTTTTTTAAATATTTTATTTATTTATTTGAGAGAGAGAGAGAGCGTGCACAAGCAGGGGGAGCAGGCAGGCAGAGGGAGAGGGAGAAGCGACACTCCGCTGAGCAGGAAGCCCACCTTGGGGCTTGATCCTGGGACTCTGGGATCATGACCCAAGCCAAAGGCAGACACCCAACCGACTGAGCCACCCAGGCGCCCCTATCTTTTCCTTCTCTTAATGTCTTTTTTTTTATTATGTTACGTTAATCACCATACATTACATCATTAGTTTTTGATGTAGTGTTCCATGATTCACTGTTTGCATATAACACCCAGTGCTCCATGCAGTACGTGCCCTCTTTAATACCCATCACCGGGCTAACCCATCCCCCCACCCCCCTCCCCTCTAGAACCCTCAGTTTATTTCTCAGAGTCCACAGTCTCTCATGGTTTGTCTCCCCCTCCGATTCCCCCCCTTCATTTTTCCCTTCCTGCTATCTTCTTCTTTTTTTTTTAAACATATAACGTATTATTTGTTTCAGAGGTACAGGTCTGTGATTCAACAGTCTTGCACAATTCATAGCGCTCACCATAGCACATACCCTCCCCAATGTCCATCACCCAGCCACCCCATCCCTCCCACCCCCCACCACTCCAGCAACCCTCTCTTAATGTCTTTTAAAGAGAGATTCCCTTCCCGCCAGGGCTCTGCTCTGTGAACTCTAGCCACCTGGGCTGACTCCCAGAACCATTTCGGCAGCTCGTTTCTGGCCAGGTTCTCCTCCCGCCACCACAGCCTGACAACTGTCTCCAAGCAGTCAGCCCGAGCAATCGTAGGGCTCACCGAGCTCCCTTGTCTCCCTCCTCTCAGGCATGACTGTCCTTCATCACCTGATTTCCAGAGTCTTCAAAACCATTGTTCTTATAATTTGTCAGGATTATTTGGTTGTTTCAAGTGTTAAAATAAAAAACAAATGGAGACCAGCCCTGAAAATTCCCTGAGTCAACAAAACCAGTTTAGTCATACAGGCAAAGCTTAACTGAACTTATTTTGCAAGACTAACTTCACCTGGATCACTTCTTGTATATACCTCTGAAAAATCAGAGGCAAAACTTGACCTGTTTCCCAAGGCTGATAAGAGGTAAAGCACTGACCAATTCCCTATCACTTAAGAAAATTCTCATATTATAACCGTTCACGGTGAAGAATAAACAGTCACTGCCTTTTCACTATATAACTTTATATACTTTATAACAATACACACCTGAGCCCCATTCCACGTTTGGTACGAGTGCTCCAGGTTTCTGAACTGTCTTTATGGTGTATGCATGATACATTTGTGCTTGTAACTACTTCAGTGATACAGTGGTTTTACTTCGGCCACTGCTCAGCTTCTGACACTGCTGAGCAGTCAGATCTTGTCCCTGTTAACTCCATCTTGGAAAGAAATGGAAGCCCCACACCAGAGAACATGCTATGCCGAGGACTAAGAAGTGGGTTGAAAGAATTGTCAACTTGGTAACAGAAAAGGGAAACAGAACGCTAAGACAGCACACAGGTAGCAAACCTAGGCTTTGGGGAACAAGAGGGAAGTGGCGGAGACTATCATAAAGCTTGGATGCTCAGGAGGGGCTCCAGGGAGCCGAAAGTCAACCGTCTTAGGGGCACGCAGGTGGCGCTCGTGTCTCAGAGGGGCACAGTGAGGCTGGTTCTGCGAATGCGGGGATAAGTTCAAAGCGGATTCAGCGGCTGCTGCAGAAATCAACTGCCACCGTCCGGGTGAAGAAGTGAGAATGAGGTGACACTCACCGGCACAGAAAAGTCCAGAAGGTCTCACGAGCAAACAGGAGCAGTCCCTTCTTCAGGCCTCGGGGCTCTCGCTAGCGCCCCCTATTAGCTGAGTCTAACACGGAGCGGCTGGAGACACAGAAACATGGTTTCTAGAAGTTTCGACACTAACGCCACAAAGCGGAGTCTAGAAGGGCGGGCTTCGAGCTGACGGCTGACAGCCTCATGACTGGCTCCCAGCCACCCCTCTGGCTCCTCAGGAGCCATGCACGCTCTTCTATAGCTATGTGAGCTCCCGCACAAGAAAAACCGAACTGCAGGTTCCCGGCCGACAAGACGCAACTGTACTTCGCAGAGAGAAGCCATCCTTGCCCTTACCTGAAAACGATGCCACGCCAAGTCCCAACCTGCGCGGGGTCCGTGTCTGTGGTACCGCGACTTGGGTGAGCTGCGGGCAGGCCCGGCCTCCAGCCACCGCCGGGAGCCTCCTGCAACCCGCTGCCCAGGTGTGGACGATCCCAAGCCTCGGTGATCAAAGATTGGAAAGGGGGCCCTGGCTCTGCTCTTTGTGGGAGCACAGAGGTGCCCAGTTCCAATGCCCCGCTACCTGAGGCCGAGCTTGGCCTCTTTGACCTCTTCGCCAAGGAAGATGGTGCGGGCTCCAGTCGGACCCCACGCAGGTGAGCGGGCAGCGATGCGGGCAGAGTCCGAGAGGCTGGAGCAGGCGTCTCGGGGGCCAAGAAGGCAGGAGGAGGAAGAGGAGGGCCCTCCAGCTCTTGCACTTCTGTGCCAAGCCTCAGAGCCCATCAGCCAGGCCCTGCCGCTCTGCAGGGCTATGGGGACAGGTGGCACGCACTTCGTGCCTCAGGAATTCCCAGTGACACATGCAACGCCTGCCGGGACGTGCAAACGGTGGCCGTGCACCTGAAGCGGGCAGAGGAAATCCTGCACCTGCGCCTCCCCAACTCCTGCCCTGAGCGGGACTGGGCCCTTCCCCACGACTCCAGCGCCCCCACGGCCCGCCACTGCCCTGCCCTCTGTCTCCTGGTCTTATCGCTCCAGGGCGACATTTCTGTGTGTTAACTAGACCACGACTGGGAAAAATAATGAATTCAAAGCTCCCTTTCAACAATAATGAGTTCCTTTTAAATAATTCAAAGTAATTAATAATATTATTCTTGTTAATTATTCCTCACATTTGGTCACAGCCCCATCAGAATGGTCTGTTCCTTAATGACTATATTCTAAAGTTAGCCTCCAGCAAAACTTGAATAAAATATTAAAGGGAAGGATGAGAGAAAAGAAAACTGTTACTCTACACACATTTATGCTAATATAGCATACAGATATGTTTGTACACACACAATGCAAGAAAGAAAATATGCATACCTGCTTGTCTTCATTTCTGTAAATAATCACAAAGATATCTAACCTCCTTTCACTGCCCATTTCATTTTTTCTTTGCCCTCATAAAGAACTACAGCTGTTCACTATTCTTTATGAGGTTAGGTGATCCAAAATCTCTATTCCTGAAGGATCTCAATTCCCACAACATTTTTTTTTCCTTCATTTTCTGTTGTTGTTGCTGTGTTGGTTGCCTGTTGGTTCCATGGTGTTAGTAGACCAAAATGGGTATTTGGCAGTGTTCACTTCCAGTTCAATGGAAACAAGTGTCCACTGGGCATCACAATCTCTAAACCAGCAGAGCTCACCATTGGAGATAAAAAGCAAGGATTCCATACGTGAGTTACTGTAATAGTGAAAGGAGCCACTCCTACCTCCAACCTTGGCTGGGAGGCTATGGGAGAGACACACATATATGGACTTCTGTTTCATAGCATCTGCTGCTTCCTCTAAGATAAAATCCCATGCTTTCAGGGTGTCTCTCCTAATGGGGAGCCTAACAGGTCTTCAGGAAGGCCACACCATTGCTTATTAAGCCAGCAGCTCTGACTAATGGGAGTATGTGGTAAAACAAAACAAACAACAACAAAAAAAAAAAACCAGTGGACTCAACGGACACTAGCCCTCTGCTGAAAGTCTTTGATGTGAAATGAGCTTCCCGATCAGAAGCACTATGGTGTGGAATTACCGGGACGGTGAATTAACGCAGAAACATTATGGGCAAGGAAGGCAGGTCAATAGTGAGAACATCTATCTGTTCCAAAGAAGACAAACCTCTTGGCCCTCTGAGCGGGAAGAGTTTTGCCAGCAAGGGGCTGGCTGGTCTGCAGGGGAACGAGGCTCTACCCAAGGCTGGTGCCACGTGAGGTCCGCCGCTGTGTCAGCCGTGGTGAAGGGAAGTTCATGTGACTGAACCCGGAAAAAGAACTTAACGATCATCAATATTCTCTATTTTTATTTTTATTTATTTATTTTTTTAAGATTTTATTTATTTGCGAGAGAGAGAATGAGAGACAGAGAGCATGAGAGGGAAGAGGGTCAGAGGGAGAAGCAGACTCCCCGCTGAGCAGGGAGCCCGATGTGGGACTCGATCCTGGGACTCCAGGATCATGACCTGAGCTGAAGGCAGTCGCTTAACCAACTGAGCCACCCAGGCGCCCCCAATATTCTCTATTTTTAAAGATTAAAATTGGAATGGGTTATTTTAGCAACCCGCCCCCGCCCCCCGTCTCCATCCGGGGGCTCGTGAGCAGAATCCTACTGGTCATCTTGGTAAAAGAAGTCCATAAAGCTTTGGGTCAGCACACACCTCATTTTGCTGCCACTGTTTAACCCTTGAAAAACCTTCAGAGAGAATTTCAGTTGTATTTTACATCCTTTTGTAGGCTCAGGGAGTCGTGTACGATTTTCAGGCTTTCGAACTCGAACACTTATTTTTCTGTGATGCCGCCGCACGAAATCCAGCTCAAGGCCGGTCTGTCTGGAAGGCCTGTGGCCCTACTGCGCAAGCGGACTTGTGAATGACGTTTGGGGAGAAAGTAACACTATGGATGGGCTTTCTGAGGGGCTTGAGCCCCCTCCGGGCTCCTAAGTTTTTTCCTTGTGCTTTCAGTGTCAGGAATAATTCATTTCCAAGAGTAAACGATATGAAAACAGGTCTGTAACAACCAGAAACCTTCTCAAAGCAATTGAATCGTTTCTCCTTTTAAAGGGCAGAATGTGAAATTCGGTGGGAATCCAAATGCCATGTCAAGCTGTCCTCGCCAGAAGATGATTCTTTGCAACATACCGTCCCCTGACTTAGCCAGGGAAGGAAAGAACGTGACTGGGTCCGATCAGAACTAGAGTCTCCCGCACCCCCCAGAAAAAAGAACTGGAGTCGCCCATTTTTACATGGAGCCTAAGGGAAGGTTAAAAGTTCTAAATACCGTCTGTGGACGTGGTGGTGAATAGGAAGTAAGGGCACCTGAAGAGCCCTTGAAGCTATAAAATGGCACAGAACTACAATATGATGATGACATTAAGGGGAGCTGCATTAGCTCTGAGATGAGAACCCATGATGGCTTGAATAGATTTGTGGGAAAGGCCGTCCGCTTTCTATCTGGTTCTGTTCCAAGTAAATATTCCCATGTTACCACACCTGCTACTGAGGTGAACACAGAGAACCAGGAACATGGTCTTCCTGGAAAAAGAGGAGGTGCATCTCTATTTAAATCAATATTTTTACAGTCTTTTGTTTGGGTACCATTAGGCTTTTTACAAATGAAAGACTTCCTGACATGTGGGTAAATATTAATAAATCAACCCATGACATTTATAAAGGACAAAATATGTCGCTCCCATCCTCTGCTTCCAACTTCGCAAACAGGACCTGAGGCGGTGAGGTTAAATAATTTTCTGGAGGCCAAGCAGCCAGAACTGAGCAAAGGGGACCTGCTGTGGATGGTTTTGCTTCCTTTCAAATCTGGGAGCTTACCATGTGGATGTTTTTGTTCGTACACACCTGTACTGGTTTGAGGAGATGAGTGGGTAGAAGTTAGTTCTTCCTCCCAGGAATATGGTTTTCATTACAGAGTTAGGATCTTATAAGCACATTCTCATTTCACATTTGCTGATATTATTTATATTTGGTATTTGACACTAGTAATGAACACACACCCCAAACAGTACAACTAGACACTGTAATTCCCTGATGAGACCCTAATTTAATCACCTAGGACACAAACACTGCCCCAGGTTGAAACACTTGAAGCATTGGCTGCTCATTTTCCTATCTACCTTTCAAGCTGTCACGGGGACCCTGCTCTCCTAACTTTGTCTGGTCCTGGAGAGAACACTGGCCTGCCTCAACACACCTGCCTGAATTCGATGCTGCTGAGACCATGGGCCCCACTCTGAGGAGGAATTTCTTGATTTGACTGTTCCAGTCAGTAACTATGCACTTCCCCAGGGATTAACTCACAGGGATTTTAACAGCATCAGCCCCCCACCCCCACCCCAAAACAGTGCGGTCCAAGGAATGCCTATGACAGAACCCTTGGGAGGGAGATGTTTGTTGAAACAGATCCTGAGATCTTTATCAAATCTCCTGAATTAAAATCTCTAGAGCTGGGTGGGGGACTCTAGTACCACTCACTTCCTCCAGTCATACATTAAATCCATCCTGACCCTGGCTGGACACCATGAGGTCCTTTAGGATGTGCAGGAGCATTCAATGCAAGCAAAATCCAAGTCCATGGGTTCTAAGAAGTAGGAAGTAGCCAACATTGCATTCAGCTCAGGTCAGCCCCTGAATTCCTTTAGGCCATCCCACCTTCCTTTTTAGGGCTGAGGATGTGACCTAGAACTTGCCTTTACAGTTACACAATACACTGGTTATGCCTATTCTTGATTTATTTATGGCAAGACAGATATCTAAACCACCATCACTACAGAGCATGAAAAAAAGAAACGTTCATTGAGGGATGTCAAGAGGACATTTTAAACCACAAATTTCCCTGATGTAAACTCAGCTGTGCATGTCGAAAGCAGATTATGAACTGAGAGCATCTCCAGAGGTAAGG
Organism: Halichoerus grypus; assembly: GCF_964656455.1. NCBI lineage: Eukaryota > Metazoa > Chordata > Mammalia > Carnivora > Phocidae > Halichoerus > Halichoerus grypus. The sequence continues at coordinate 131,194,400 of NC_135713.1, read as the reverse complement.
AGATGTTTGTGTTCCCAAACCAAAGGAAGAAGTCCTTGAAATACCACATGGTTGGCTCCCAGAATGGGGAGCCTCTCAGAGCCTAGATGGTGAACCCCATCAATTTGTTCTACTTTGTACTCTTCAGGAAATACAAATATGGTGGTGGTGAAATTTAAATTTAAATATGCTACTCTGCAATAAGGAAATTTCTTGGTGTATCTAAGTGTTAGGAATCCTGAGATGTGGGCTCTTCTGAACAGAAATGAGAATGCATGGAAACAGAAGTCAGCCTCACAACGGGGAGGGGCTTCAGAGAAAGAGGACTCAAACTTTTTTGACCGTACTCCATTTGAGGGGACAAAGTCCCCCAGAGCCTGCCCACCTCGGCCTTTCCAACTTTCACATGGGGGGAGAAAAGCTTGATAACAAAGAATGAAGAGAGAAACAAATCAGTCAAAATGGTAATAATGGAACAATTACACAAGACAATTACCAAGAGAAAACCATAATGATGATTTTACAAATGCATTATTTAATACAGAAATATCAACATCTCCAGATCACAGCCATCATTCACACCATGACACTTCTGAGAGTAAACGGTGGTTTCACCAGGAGAGCAGGTGTAAATGGCACCTGTCCCAGGACATCCAGGATTTATGGTACCCAAGTGATCATACATCAACAACATATCCTTCCAGAAAAGTGGGAGTATTCCCAGTATCTAGGGTGTATACTTACTCAGTAGAGACTTTGCAACATTAGTGGTGGTAAAATACTGAAAGTAAGGCCTCAAGAATTCTCTAGCAATAGGCTGATTCTAGTGCCCAAACACATGACAGTTTTGGTCTTCTTGCACCTTAGAGATTTGTCAACCTGACTTTAGTCCATGAGGGTCTGTACCTGCAGCTGTCTCATCTCTCATGTCATTCAGTTCCAAATATTTCTTAATTTTGTTTTTTTTTTGAGTTTTTTATTTTTTAATTTATTTTTAAGTTTCTTTTTTTCCTTCCAAATTTTTATTTACATTCTAGTGAGTTAACATGGAGTGTAATATTGGTTTCTGGAGTAGATTCAGTGATTCATCACTTTCATACAACACCCAGTGCTCATCACAAGTGCCTTCCTTAATGCCCAACCCCCATCTAGCCCATCCCCCACCCACATCCCTCCATCAACCCTCTCTTTGTTCTCTATCGTTAAGAGTCTCTTACTGTTTGCCTCCCCATCTCTTTTCATCTGTTTTGTTTCCTAAATTCCACACAGGAATGAAATCATATGGTATTTGTCTTTCTCTAAATTTGAGTTCTTTTTAAATCTAAGATTTATTTAGTGATGTTACTTGGTTTCCAACATATGAGATGTTTAAGTTATTCTTCTGTTACTGATTTCTAATTTTATTGACGAGTATAGTCAGATAACATATTCTGGATGATATTGTTCCTTTTGGAATTAAGGTACCATATATGGTGTAGTGTATTATATTAGAATTTCCCATAGAAACGGAACTGATAGGATATATAGAGATATGTAAGTAGAGATTAATTATAGGAATTGGCTCACACAATTATAGAGGCTGTGAAGCCTCATAATATGCCATCTGCAAGCTGGAAATCCAGAAAAGCCCGAGGTATACTTCAGTCTGAGCTCAAAAGCCTGGGAATATGGACTCTGATGTCCAAGGACAGCAGCAAATGGCTGTCAGCTCAAAAAGAGAGAACAACTTTGCCCCTTCTCCACCTTTTGGTTCTATTTGGTCCCACAGGGTTCGATGTCCACCCACACTGGTGAAGGTGATCTTTACTTGAATCTCCTGACTCCAATGCTAACCAATTCCCAAGACACTGTCACAGACACACCCAGGTCTCTGGGTAGCTCTTAGCCCACTCAAACTGACACATAAAATTAACCATTATATGTGTGGTTTGTTGTGTTTTCCTTTAATATTAGTTTTTACTCTAAAAGTGCATTTTTTTGTTCAATACGTTTACTGCCCCCATTTTTTTACTTCTCTGTGGTACTTGGGTTGCCAGTTCTGGGTCCTGGACACCACTGTCTTCATCAATTTCCTCAAAAGATCCAATATAAGTTCCTAAATATAGAGATTTACCTGTGATGTGAGAAGTCCAGGGGACAGCCTTTATCATGCACTGTCCAGCCTTGGACCATCACACTGCTCTCTCCCTCCTGCCCCACCCAATCACTCTGAGTCTGCCTTTTTCCAAGGTCCTGGCTCACACCATGTGACCTTCCCGAGCATGCACCACAGGGAGCAACCCCTCCAGCCAGTCAGCGTCCCCAGCCTGGAGGCCGACCTTCTGTCCCTGAGGGGGCATCTCCATGCACTGCCTACACAAAGATGAAGCCCTCCCCACAAAGGATTTGCTTACCAGCTGCAAAGGGAGTAAGATTGTCTTCATAGATTGCACCAAGTGACAGTGACTCTAAATTTCACATTTGTATGATAACTTGAGAACTTAGTTCTCAAACAGACTAAAAGAGATTACCATATGCCATCCCAAAATACGTCATTTGGGCATAAGAATCATTTTGAGCTGAAGGCACTGGAGTCCCTAAAATGCCTTATCTACCTAAAAGCAGAGCTTCCCAAAAGAACTGTTTGTCATTAATACCCACCCTGAGACTGATGATATAAATTATATATGTAATGTAATTACATATATAATTATAATTAATATCTGTATATTTTTTCTCTTGTTAATCTGCTCTTTGTCAATTTAATTCACATGCCACAGCTACTGAACCTAAGAGGGTAGAGGAAAAATTTTCCCTCCTCTTAAAGTCCATAAAAATTTGTGCTGTTTATCCATTAGAATGACAATAAAAAGAATTTTCCATTTTTAGATCAGACCTGGCCCAGATAAAGGACCTCAATATTCTTGATACTCCCAGGAGTTCTGGGAGAAGAGATGCACCCATGAAGACAATATTCCCAAACCTAGTGACTTGTGAATTCAAAGGCAGTTATCAAGTGTTGAGAGTATGGATTCTGGAACCCAAAATCTCTAGACTCAAATTTTTCTTCTGCTTACTAATAGTAAGTTTTGGCAAAGTCCCCTATCTTTCTAAGCATTAGTCACATCACCTGCAATGCGGATAATGACTCACAATTCTGTGGATTTTTGGGGAGGATTCAATGAGATAATGAGCACAATGATGCAATTACAGTGTCACCAAGGACTCAGTGCTGCTGTGTTGATGGCATAATGGGAAGAGAGCCTGAGCCTCGCCCACCAGGAATGTTGTGCATATACTTCTCCCTTTTTTATTTTTTTACTTGTTTAAGGATCGCTTGTCTCGGTGATGAACACATCACAAATGAATGGAATTAACAAATCTGCAGTTTCTCCTTATGAGAGACAAATCATATGAACACTCCTCCTCATACAATAGTAATAGGAACTTGTTACACAGCCCTTTTTTATACAATTTGCCTTCAAGCTACACACACAAAAAAATTGGTTAAAAAAACTGAGGCACTTATTAGTATTACCATGTTACAGATGAGGAAGGCAAAGTCCAAGCTAAGGGACTTGCCCAAGGGATTAAATGGCCGGGAAAAGCACTTGAATTAGGTTTTCTAATTCAAAATCCCCAGAAACTTTGAAATATATTTGATTTTGATCTTGTTGGACCAACCTGCTTTTGCTTAAGAGCAGAATGTTTTGCTCAATTGCCTTTCAAAACCCGTTTAGCACTATGATCCTAAGACTTTCATGGAGACGTGAAGTTTAGGTTCAATTTTAAGACCAGTATTTGTGATTGTAAGGGCCAGAGGCAGGCTGCCCCAACAGGTGCTACTCTGGCATATTATTATTATTATTTAAGATTTTATTTATTTATTTGACAGAGAGAGACACAGAGAGAGCAGGAACACAAGCAGGGGGAGTGGGAGAGGGAGAAGCAGGCTTCCTGCGGAGTAGGGAGCCCGATGTGGGGCTCGATCCCAGGGCCCTGGGATCACGACCTGAGCCGAAGGCAGACGCCCAATGACTGAGCCACCCAGGCGCCCCTCTGGCATATTATTTTAAATAAAATTTATACAACAAGGACACTGAGAACCTCCTCTATCCCCCTGAAAGCAGGAAATAAATCTCCCACATGAAAGGTACCTTCCTGTACTAAGAGGTAAAGAGACATGCTTATCACCAGAGATGGGAAATTCAGAACCAAGAAGGCTGTTTAAAGAACCCTGGTTATTTTTTTTTTTTTTTACTGACTTACTACCACAGCCCAAATTCTGTTTAGAGTTCCTTACTAACTGAAGCTCTCAAAGCTAAGTTTTCTCTGTCCTGTCAACTCCTCACAGATTTATTGTCTCTTTGTCTAAAAAATATAAAAACTGCCCGCCTGCCTTGGTCATTTCTTTAGGTCTCCATTTCATTACTGGGCCTCTGTGAGCAAATAATAAAACCGTGGGTTTTGCTCATGTTAATATGTCTCACATCAATTTAATTCCTAGTCCGCCAGAAGACCTTGAAGGGTAGAGAGTGATTTTTCCTTCGCTTCCAATTATATTTTTGCCACTTGTAATTTGTGTTGGAGAGGAAAAAATTTCCTCTATGTTCAAGATTCTTCTGGCTAGCCTAAGAATTAAATTGACATAAGACGGATAAACAGGCAAAAATCAAATCTAATTTTACACACACAGGGAATCCACATAAACATAGGAGATTCCAAAGGTAGTCAGGCAAAATGAGGTTTATATGTCATTCTGGACTAAGTAAGAGAAGGTATGGGTCTGGTGCTATAAAAGAACGGCAATTCACAGGAATGATGTAAAGAGTAAATGTTTAGTAAACAAACATTTACGGGGCCATCCAAAAACAACGGGAAACAGAGAAGACTTTGATCAAACAGACACTGCTAGGTTCCTTCTGTCTACCATACCTAATTCATATTATACTATAGTTATCTGTGGTGATAGCTTCTTTCCTGGAGAAGGTTCTCTATCTAGGTTCTTTTACGCAGTTAGGGGGGAAGTGAAAGGTTCTTCCTGAGCCTGCTCTCTCTTAAAAAGAATCAGCTTAAAATAATCCGTGTGCCAAAGAGACACATTTTGAAGTGGCAAATTTTGCTCCCCTACATTTGCATCACTGTAGGAAGTTTAATGCACATGCAAGTTTGCTATTATTAAGGGTGGTAGTTGGGGGGCGGGGGGCAAATTCATTACAAAGTCATCTTTGCTAAGAGTTAATTGATGTTCACATAGTATTTCTGAAATTACTATTTTCTGAATCTTAGGGAAATGTATATCAATTAAAGTATTACTGCTACTGAATTTCTCATATGACTCTGGTCCTAACACATAAGATTTAAACATCTAGATTCTATTCCAAGTGTCCAAGGCATTTTGTTTTGATCTTAAAAATCCTCTCCTCCCCAGTAACAATGAAACTCGTCTGTTCCATTGGTCTCTACTCCTACATAATTCATTTACATCACCTCTGTTGTGCAGATCACAAACCTCAGAGTTCTCAAGCAACCAGACTACTTCAGAACCTAATAGTTCAAAGGAAAAGCAAGCAAGAACTAGTGATAAAAAAGCATAGGAAAACAATTAAAAAGAGAAATAGCCCAAAGAATAACTTGAAGCACAACTTTTGGAGGCTTGCCAGAGGGAAAAGAGCATTCTGGTTTTCTGAAGACCAGGCCTGGCTCTTTGTATGAGGCCGTAACACAATGGGGAAACAGAAGATGGTAAGAAATAAAGCAGAGGAGGGGCGCCTTGGTGGTTCAGTTGGTTAAGCATCTGCCTTAGGCTCAGCTCATGATCTTGGGAACTGGGATACAGCCCAGTCGGCGGGGGCGGGGGGGGGTCCCACTCAGCAGGGATCCTGCTTCTCCCTCTCCTGCTGCCCCTCCCCCCCCACTTGTGTGTGCACTCTCTCAAATAAATAAATAAAATCTTAAAAAAGAAATAAACCAGAGGAAAGAAAAAACAGGCAGTAAAGAAGAAAGAGTGATGGGCAGGGAGCCAAGAGAGCAGAGCCGCTTTGCTGTCAGGGTCACTCTCTCTGCGTGGGTCACTCAAGCTCCATCACCCTGCAACAGATCACTCTGTATCAGGGAGATGACCTGCACCTGACACATAGCCTGGAGCCCAACTGGTCCCCACGGCCACCTTGAGAGCAAGGCTACGGGACCCAAGGAGAGCACATTCAGTATCCATCACACCCTCTGACTTTGATAAAAAAAAAAAAAACTAATTACAGAGCACTTTGTATGTGCCAAGTCCAGCTCTAATTACATCTTTTTTTTTTTAAGATTTATTTATTTATTTGTTTATTTGTTAGAGAGAGAGAGCACAAGCAGGGGGAGTAGTAGGCAGAGGGAGAGGGAGAAGCAGGCTCCCTGCTGAGCAAGGAGTCCGATGCGGGGCTCAATCACAGGACCCTGGGATCATGACCCGAGCTGAAGGCAGACGCTTAACCAGCTGAGCCACCCAGGCGCCCCTCTAATTACATCTTTTAGTGATTCAATTCTACCTCTGAGGTGGGTACAATTATTGGCACCCTCAGAAGCCAAGATGGGAATTGAATTTCCCCAAATTTTTGGCCAAATATGAGTCTACTAAAAGCTAAAGTATACTTTTCAAAAAAAAAAATGATTGGTTGCTTATCTTAAATTCACATCTAACTGGACACCCTGATGTTTATTTGTTGCTTACTTAACCTGACAACCCGATATTAGGGGTACTACTTATACGAGGGATAAGAGGGAGGGAGCTGGACTAGGCTGGGAGAGGCCTGAGACCATGATGCCATGTGAGGCCAGGGAGGAGACAGGCAGCAGGCTGCCTGGAAACATCACAAAGGGACAGTTAGGCAAAGCCATCAAAGAGTCTACAAGCCACAGTGGTAAATACAGGAGCTTCGTGTGGCCCAGGACTGGATCTATCTTAATATCCCTGCCACACTCAATAAGCTAGGAGCAGCCACAGGGAACCCCAGGGATAGATGTCAGAGCACAGGGGCTGGGGCCCTCGGTCAGTTACAGTTGAAGGTTAGCAAAGCACATGCTAATGGCCACCACACCCCCACACCCCCATTTTATAGGCAGCGAAACTGAGTCACGGAGAAGTTAAGTAATTTATTGGAAGTCAGGGCTAATTAGTACAGGAGCCAGGATTTGATGCTCCGATTCCAGAAGGCTTACTCGAGATTACTATGCTAGGCTCTTCCTAAGTCCACACTTTTTGCATGTTTAGAAATCACCTGAAGCTTGGGCGCCTGGGTAGCTCAGTTGGTTAAGCATCTGTCTTTGGCTCGGGTCATGATCCCAGAGTCCCGGGATCGAGTCCCATGTTGGGCTCCCTGCTTAGTGGGGAGTCTGCTTCTCCCTCTGCCCTTCATCCCACTTGTGCTCTCTCTCTCAGATAAATAAAATCTTAAAAAAAAAAAAGTTCAGTAGAAATTACCTGAAGCTCATGACGGTGTATTTAACAAAGAGTCACACGTTCACATGGTATACAGTGTTCAAGAAAAGGAAGGCTAGGATAGTTTAAATAGATGTCCACCAAAGCATAGTATGTTTACAGACTACCAAAACTAGGAGATCCATTCCGAAGCCTGGCTAAGTACAGAGCAATCTGAAAAAGTGGCTCAGTCCGTTAAGTGTCTCAGGGTCATTACCTCAGGGTTGTGAGATCCAGCCCCAGGCTCCATGCTCAGCAGGGTGTCTGCCTCTTTCGCTCTCTCCCTCTCCCTTTGCCCCTCCCCCCTGACTCGTGCTCTTTGAAATAAGTAAATAAATCTTCTTTAAAAAATTACATAGCCAGAATGATTCTTGGGCCCATAATGTCTGGTCATTAAGATTATTACTATTTCTTTTTAACAGCACCACATTAGTAAACTCTACTATTTCATTAAGTCCCTCAAATCTTAGAATACCTGCAATATGTTTCCATTATCTGGCACCAAGTAAGGCCAAAGTGTGAACGAGATGCCAGGTAAACCATCCTGTATCACTGGTTGAGGCCTTTCTCAACAGGCTTGGAAATATGTCTCAACACCTTAAGTTTAATTTCCTAAAAAGAAACATTTCCAGAAAACATTTCCTTTTTCGGAGAAGGGACTAGAGAATTGAAAGCCTAGAGAACAAAAGCTACCCAAGGCCATCCAAAGGGTCTCAGAGGCTGACCAGCATCCACTGACCACTTGCCTTCTGGAAGCAGGTGGAGGTTCTGTGGCGGGACTTCTAGCCCCTGCAGGAAGACAGTGACCTCAGCTAATTCTCAAAGAGGCCAGGACCTGGGCAGGCAGCACCTGCTGTCCTGGAACTGAAGACACAAGGGACCACTTCTCATCTCATCGCTGCACACAGGAATGTCAGGGACCCAAACTTCCTGTTTCTCAATAATCTCCTAGGAGTAAATCCATTAAATTGCTCAAGATTCCTAAGACCGGTCAAAAACACGCTGGATTTTTGTAATGATGACTTTCAGTGAATTGGCCATGGCTTCTAAATTATCCCTACTAAATAGAGTCTCCTATGCTTCAAGAAGCCCCTTAGGGAAGAAAATCCACATGCCGACTTCCATCCATCCATTCAAATGCTGCACCAAAATGACCCATGTGGGAATCTTACAGCTTCCCTACATCCTCAGTCATAGAGGGTAGTTTTCTTGTCCTCTTTCTGGGAATTAGACTTGCTTAATAAAACACGTTTCATGTGTCTTCCTCCCTTCCCAGGTGACAGAGGACCAGGAAACAGGTTGCATGGGAAGAAAATCCATTAATAGCAATAACCTATTTGTATAAGATTTTTCTCCCCCTCATGATAATTTAGGAAAACAACTGCCAAGTATAATGGTCCCAACTCTCCCAAATATCAGGCTGGTCTGAATTGGCAGTGTATGTTCCACACACACACACACACACACACCATGGAATGTTCTAGGCACATGGGATGAGAGCTGGGAGCATTTGTCACATCTCGTATTTGAGTTTTACCAAAAAGTGGATGGAGTGGGGAATTCCAGCTGGGTGGGGACTGAAGGTGGTTTTTCCCTCAGATTGGGTGTGTCAGGATGTGGAGGTGTTTTATTCTTTAAATCAGTCTCATCAAGCAAAGTTTTCCAGTGCACAAACCTGAAAAGAAGTTTCTCTTCTCTGGGGCCTGTGCAAACTCTGGGAAAGTACCCAAGCATAAAACGGCCCCTGGCTTGTTTTCTTTCTTTGCTTTGTCTTGGGGAAGCCTGTCATCAAGAACCACCCAAAATATGCCAAACCCTGTTTGTTGTACTTGTTTCTCAAAACCTTGTCTTTTTCACTTGAGCTTAGGAAGGTGGATCTGTCAGGACCAGATATGGTGATTTTCAGTGTTGCAACTACAAACAACTCAAGTCCCAGCCCTGGCATGTGCCACATTCCCTCAGTGGTTATCAAGAGAAATACTGATGGTGGCCAAAAATAGCACAGTGATTAAAAACAAACAATCTCCCCAAATGCCGCACAGAAGGGCAGAGGAGGATATAAATTTCTTGGGAGAAATCAGAACGTGGCTCTGGTTGAACACCGAGTTTTGTGAGATTCGGAAGAAATTAAGAGTAGATAGATGATGTGATTTTAAGGTGTTACAATTTAATGATATTAACACTGTGCACAAATCTGATTTATATCCTCTTCCTGGGCAGGAGAAAGGCTAGTAATAAAAAAATATTTTCCTGGAAGGAAAATGCCCATTTGTGGGTTTTACTCAGTCCCAGGGACCTACTTTCATAGCTGTGTATACAAGGAAGTGGCAGTTTTTCCTTTTCCTAATTTATATTATGACAGTAGGAACAGATAGCCTAGTTTTCTCTCCCACAAAGGCAATGGGAGAGCAAGGAACAGGCAGGGTTACCCAGGTAAGGAGACTCGTGTGTCACAGACAATACACCCCAAATCTATGTGTTGATCATGAAAAAAAAAGTGACAATGACCATGTACACAGAATTATTCCATTTTTGTTTCTAAAGTTACATGTGTAATAATCACATGGGACACAATTCCAGCTCTCTTCCACACCCTATGAAAATGTGGGCCTCTCTCCAGGCCAGACACCTCCTGTGCCTCCTCCTGGAAAGTCTGTCAAATGTGCCAGCCTCCTTCCTGCTGCGGGGGAGGAGAGAGTTTTACTCGACCCTCTTAGGTTCTGTGGCTAGGGCCTAGGAATTGAACTGACAGGAGAAAAAGTATATAGATTTTTCTGATGTTACTATTTCTCCAAGGCATGGGTGGTTTCCTACATAGAAGTGAAAATCCCAAAGCAGCAGTTAGACCCGAGGGCTCGTATACCACATTAGCAAAGAGCAATAAATTGTGGCGATGTGACAAGGCAAAGGAAAGGTGGCTTGGGGCTGAACGCGGCGATGTGTGGCAAGGTGACTAGTATATACATGGGGGAAACTAACACCAAATAACGGTTGTTTTCATAAGGTATTTCTGTGCAGACGCATCTCATGTTGACTCCGTGTGTGTAATGATAAGAATGTGCTCCTCCTTCCTGGTACCGGGAGGACACTCTACTTTTAGGCACAAGGGGGGAGATCAGAGAGCCCTTCCTGCATCTGCTATTTCTCAAGTGCATCCAGCTCCAAATATTCAATATGCCAAAGAGGGCTTTTTTGGGGTCGCATGTTCTGATCTCCCTCACTGTGTTGACTATACCTCTGCCAAGATACTCAGTGATTTATATCACTGACTACTTAACCATTCTCATCTCCGTGGAAATGTCTTCTCCTCAACAAGGCCATTCCTGACCTCCCTGTCTAAATAAGCATATTCCTCATTCCTCTCTCACTCCAGAACTCTACCCTCTCTTTTTTTTAATGGCATTTTATTTCAAATATCTCAATATGTGGACAAAGTATTTGTTGGTGTACTTGTTTATTGACTTTGGCCTCCTCTAGACTGAGGGCAAAGACTACATCTACTTGTTGTCCAAACCAGCCTACCACTTAGTACAGTGCCTGGCACGGAGTGGGTGCTCCATCAATATTTGTTAAATAAATGAGCACAGAGAGATAAGGACAAATATCCAAGTATTAACACTGCTTGTCTCCAGTTGCTGAAATCACGGCTGCCAGATTTTTTCTCTTCTGCCTATGTGTACTTTCTGGTTTGTTTTTTTCCCCAATGCCTTGCTTCCAACTTGGTTTTTTTTCCCCCCCAATGCCTTGCTTCCATCATAAGAAAATAATTTATTCGTCCATTTTTAAAAGATGGTTCTTAACAACATACTGAGATGCTTTTTTAATTTCAAGTAGCCACGTAATTATATAGAAGCTCAAGGCTTTTCAACAGCTCCACAACAAAAGAAGGTTCATTTGTGCAGTGATTATTTGCTTCCCAAACTGACCAAGGAGGTTACCACACTGAATACAAGTGAAGGGGCAGTGAGTATTCATGAAAAGATCATTGGCTTCAAGTTAAGCAAGATCCAGGTTCCCATAATGACTCCTCTAGTTCCCAGCTCTGGACACGTGGACAAATGATCTCTACTCCCTGAGCCTCATTTCCTTATTTACAAATTATTCATTAAAAAAAATCCATTTCCAGCCTTGCATTATATATAATGTTTCGTTTCTCATGACATTCATGGTCACCGTTCTAAATTAACTCTTCACGAAAACTAAAAACTCACGTGTAGATTGATCCAAATAAACCTCCAATATTTTACCATTTTTTTAAACTTAAAAACAAAATGGCAATTTCTTATGATTCAACATAATAGGTGTTTTTCAACCTGAGGGTTCAGGAGGACACCTAACACTTTGGACTGTGCAGCCAGCTGAGACATTGCCCAAACCACGGAAGTTCCCCCAAACGGCCCAACCTGACAGGACCTTCTGCTTTTTGACCCCTACTAGTTCAAAGTGCAGGGGCATTCGAGAGCAAAATTTCTTATTTTAACGTCCCCTGATTCCAATTAGAACTTTATTAAGTTCCCAATTCCATAACTGCCTAAGCTTAATGAGAATTCCTACAGAAAAAAAAAAAAAAAAGGTATTATTCACTTGAAAATGAAGGCAAAGGATTTTCTCATAAAGCCGTGGCGCAGACTTGAGGGACAGCTCATCAACTGCCCCCCACCCCTCGGTCTGCACGTACTCATAGCCACCACTCCTTTGAAAAAGACAGCATTCCCTGCTCCTTTATGGCTACGAAGGTAAGCGGAACAAGGTTTAGATACCCAACGTGTATAGGAAAGAACTGGTTGAAGAAAGAAATGTGCCACTGTCGAGGAAGTGCTTATAAATACGAGCTGAGTTCAACAAGACAATAAAGAAATGTAAATCCTTTAAAGGACACAGGAAAAAGAAACTGGCTCCAGTGACATAAAAATAATAGGGGAGGGGTGGCTGGGTGGCTCCGTGGGTAGAGCATGCAACTCTCGATCACGAGGTTTTGAGCTCAAGCCCCACGTTGGGTATGAAGCCTACTTTAAAAAAATACTAGTAGTAATAGGGGAAAGTCTTTTTTAAAAAATGCAATTGGTTGCCTTTTCCTTATGTCTAAGAGCAAAACAAAATACCAAGTTGGGCACAACAAACTTCCTGCTTCATTGCCAGTTACAGGTACACGGGTACCTTCCGCCTACCGGGACATATTAAATACATCAACGTGGGGTTTGTTTTTTTTAAAGATTTTGTTTATTTATTTGAGAGAGAGAGAGCACAAGCAGGGGGAGCAGCCTAAGCAGGGGGAGCAGCCTGCGGCAGAGGGAGAGGGAGAAGCAGATTTCCCGCTGAGCAGGGAGCCCCACATGGGGCTCGATCCCAGGACCCTGGGATCATGACCTGAGCCAAACGCAGACACTTAACCAACTGAGCCACCCAGGCGCCACATATCAACATTTTGATGTACTAATTTATTAACACTTCTAAGTCAAGGGGTGAGACAGGAAGAGGGGACATGTTCCCCATTTGTGAGCAGGCAGATATGAAATAAATTAGCCAAGAAAAGCACCTGAGCTAAGGCTGTCTTAAGATTCTGAACACCTGAAAGTGGCATCGTTTTCTATGGTCATCCCAGCTAGATTAAGATTTTTTTTTTTAAGATTTTATTTATTTATTTGACAGAGAGAGACACAGCAAGAGAGGGAACAGAAGCAGGGCGAGTGGGAGAGGGAGAAGCAGGCTCCCCGCAGAGCAGGGAAGTCCGACGCGGGGATCGATCCCAGGACCCTGGGATCATGACCTGAGCCGAAGGCAGACGCTTAATGACTGAGCCACCCAGGAGCTCCTAGATTTAGATTTTTAATCCCAATCTCCCCCTGGTCCTCAAAAACACAAATGTTAAACCAACATATCTGTTATGATTAGGTGGGGCTACATGTAACAAACAAAAACACCAAAATTAGAGTAGCATGAACAAGATAGAAGGTTATCTCTCCACCTCAGAAAAGCCCAAGGGCTGACAATCCAGAGGTGGTAATCTGGTCCTAGAAGTCCTCAGAAACCCAGCCTGTTTTTTTCACAAACCACACCTCACAGCAAAGAGCTGGGAAGATGCTGTCTTTATTCCAGGAAGCCATATACCTACTTTAAGAGGGAGAGAATGGATGGTGGAGTGGCAAATGAGGCTTCTCTACCACAACCAAATTTTACCAAACACATGAAAGGGATGAGAATATGTCACCCCAAAATATGCCACTTTAGCAGAAAAATGATTCTGAACTGAATGCAAGTGAGAAAAAGTAGACACGGAAAGCTCTCCAACTTCCCCCAATCTGCCTAAAAGTATGAACTTCCCTTGTAAGGGTATCCCCCTCTCTTGTACCTGGAAGAGAACAAACTTTATAACCAGCCATGGAGAGAGTGTTGAGTCTGCATATACCTTACTAGATAACTTTATCTTCCATTAGTTTCCCCCATATATTCACCTTCCCACAGCCTACCATCCCGAAAAGCCCAAGCCCCTTTTCCTTTGTCTTGTCATTTCTCTACAATTTACCACCCTTTGGTAAAATAGTATGTAAGCCCCCAAGTTCAACCACTTCTTTGAGTCTTCATTTTTATGAAGGCATCTGTGCACATAAAAATTAAAAGATTAATAACAAATATAATTTATATTCCTTTTCTCTTGTCAATCTATCTTTTTCTCAGTTTAATTCACAGGTCCCAATTAATGAATCTAAGAGGGTAGAGTAAAATTTTTTTCTTCCCCCACACATACAAAAAGAAGCCAAAACCTCTGCAAAGCATCCATTTATTTGCTTATTCAAGAAACATTTACTGATTCCATACTGTATACCATGCATCTTATTAGATACAGGAGAGAAAGAGCTACACAAGGTCTTGAATAAGCTAGAGAAGGTCTTGACCTCAGAGAACTTTCATTTACTGAGGGAAACAGTTGAAAATAACGATGCACTGTAACTGCTGGGGGCAAAAAGAGAGAGAGAAGTCAATATGACTTTGGGGTGAAGATGCTCTAAAAAGTTCTCTGTAACCTTCCTTATTGTTAAGGGATACTCACAAGACAGAAGAAATAACAATGAACCAGAAGTAGACCTTGTCAGTCCAAGAAGAATCCTAAAGCGAGTTTCCTGTAATGATTATTGAAGTATGAGTCACAGTGTGGTTGGCACTATACTGCTTGATGGTAAACAGAGGTCAGCCAGGGAGTCTTCACTGGAGAGAACAGTTGTACCAGTTAGAAAGCCCCTTTTCTTTCTGTAAGCTACTGAAAATTCAAGCCCTTCAAGTCATTTAGGCAACTTTGAGGGAACAATTGGGCTCTTGCCCACTTCAGAGAAATCATGTTACAGAGAAGCATCCTGTTGGGGGAGAGAGGAAATGACACACTGACAAGGTTATTTATAAAGATGCAAGGCAATGATGACTCCAGCCACTTAGCCTGAGAGGCATGTAGGCGGTAAAATCTCAATGGTGGGGCACCTGCCCTCTAGTGGTGTGGAAGTTCTGGAAGGCCAAACCACCTGCAGCCAGTGTGGCTCTGTGCTTTCTGTGAGCAAGAATAAAACGAAATCCTTCAAGGAGGAATGGAGGCGGTGTGATCATGAGAAAGCCACTGTTAAATGTGTAGAGGTCAAAAAATACAAATGGGGAATGAGGCTGGGAGACCCTCAGCTTACCTGAGCTCAGAGAAAATACGAGAATGATCTGTTATTTCCTTGGCAGCTGAGGGGAATGGCAGAGGGAGGCAGAGGTACGAAAACATCTTTCTTTGACTCCTTACACAGAGCAAATTATGAGAATAAAAATTCACTAAGTCATTTCATGCAGAGTCTACAGCCCAGAAGCTATAGAAAATGTCCTCATCCTTTTTTCTTTAAAGGTTCTTTTCCATCTCAGGAGATTAAAATCATTTCATCACTCTGCTTTGGGGATCTGGAGTCAGGATTTAAAACACCACTGAAACACTACAGTGGTTATGCCTAATTTTGTACGTTGGAACAGGACATCACTTAAAGGCAAGAAAAAAAAATTTTCGGTGAATCATCTTGATTATTTCTAAAATAGTTCGTCATATTTTGACATTAATACTGAGGGATACAATATAAAATGAACACCTGATTCTCCAAGCTGCAATACAAAATACAACAAGCTGCATCCCTGGGAGGTGGTCCACCTCATAGCATCCCCAGAAAAGGTTAAGGCAATGTGACACTTCGGCTCTGAAAAAGGACGGAGGCAAAGCTTCTCTCACGCATGGTTTGAGATTGTGAGCAAAGCTCACGTTCCTAGCTCAGAGCGGAATGTCCTCAGGTTGACCGCACACTCAGATGACACACTATTAAATACAAAATAGCTCCTCATTCCACACAGGAAATTTTCACAGCTAAAAGCCAACCAAGTGAATGAGTTCACCAGCTCAAACCAGGTCAAAAGCAGAGACGATCAGTTCTATGGCTATTTGGCTCAGAGGAATCCAACATCTGATGAGTTCAAGCCACGTCCTTTGGGCCGCCGCACCCATCAGAGGCAGCTCTGGAGATCCTACCACAACCCCATGGCCCAGCCTAAGGTGTTTCTGACTATAAAAAACCTGAGACGTGCTCATCTTCTTCACCTCTCCAGACAGGTAACTACTCTGAAGCCCAGGTCCTGAACCTGACAAAGAGGGCCCCAGCCCCCCAGACCATGTGCTCTCCCCTAGACCCTGGCTGCTGCAGGAATGACCTTTCTACCAGGGTGACCCCGTATTAACTAAATCCGTAACCCTGGGTCAGCCCAGGCCTAGACGAATTCTGCACAGAACATAGAGAGTTCTACCACGTCTATCAATATCATCTTTCTATTAGACTTTGTACACACAATTTTCCTATTTGACACTGCATTTGTATTTCATGGTAGTGTTGGGAAAAGAAGGCTGGTAGGAAGATCATGCCCATTTTATGGAGGACAGTGGGTCTTAGAAGAGATTTGGATTTCCCAGCATCACATGGCGCAGAGCTGGGGAACTGAACCCAGCCCTTCTGAAAGCCCCAGTGTGACGGGTTACAAATCCACTGAGCCACAGAGCAGAAATTGGAGCAAAGAGGCCACACTAGTGGAAGCTCACGTCCTGGGTTCTCTTGGATTTCCCACTTCTCTTTTACCAGCACTACCTTCTCCCAGGATTTGCTCTTTCCTTTCAGCCTGGTGTTCCCACAGGGTTTCCCACCCACCTCTGCCAACCCTGACTCCACTGTCCCACCTCCTGCTCTTTCCTAACCAACACTGAAAGTTCCCTCATCTGCTGCTTTGGGAAGCTCACCACCTCCATTTTTTACTAAGGGATAAATGACAGAAAGCCCTCCGGGATGAAGACAGAATCTAAATGCCTTCTTAATTGGCAGATTATCCGCATAGAGAAGCAAAATGACATGAGACAGAGGATATTCCAGATAGTGGGCAGAGGGGAGTATTTTTAACACATACAGAGTTGGAAGGTGTTAATTTTCCAATATCCCTTCTGTCCTCTCAACATAACGCCACACCCAGGTTTTGACTGGATACATGGCTCCCAAGAATAAAGGTCTGGGGGCGCCTGGCTGTCTCAGTCCGTAGAGCATGCAACCTTTGATCTCAGGGCTGTGAGTTCAAGCCCCATGATGAGTGTAGCGATTACTTTAAAAAAAAAAAAGATTAAAGGTTTATTTCTCACCTCTCATGGGTTGTGTCTGCTGTGTGATTAAGTTCCGCTTAGGTGACATGTGCAACTTCTGGGTCACACGCTTCAACGGAAAAGCGCCTTCCCAACTATATCGAAGCTGAAATGCGGAGCGGCAGTGACCCACCTTTCACTATGCGGAACAACAAAGCCTGGGTCACTGACCCACCCTGGACTATTTACACCTGAACTCTTAAATCAGAAAAACTAGTTTGTTTAGCCTTTCTTCTTTGTAGTCTCTGCCTAAGCAGCTAAAATAATATCCTAAATAATGCCAGGGTCCCGACTTAAGTCTATGTAAACTGTTCCACTCTCGGTAGAAAACCTGTACTTAGCCAAGAAGGCTTTTTGAAGTATGCCTAACTCATCAGAGCTGCAAGAATAAAGCCACGGAGCCCCTGGGCTGGAAGGAAATGCACGAAGCTGGGGAAGATCACAGTTGTGGCCAACTGTGGCAAATTAAAGTACACCGCCTAGGCTTTCAGAAATTTTAATTTGATTTTTATAAAAGCTAAATTCCAAACAAAACAGGCACCCAGGCCAATTTTGGCCCACAAGGGACCAGCTTTTGAGAGCAGATTTGGTCCAGCCTATTCACTTCACACACAAGAGTTAGGGCCAGAGAGATCAGGGGATTCCTCAGAGCCTTCACCCCACTTGAAACGGAGCTGTGCCTAGATGCGGGTGTTAAACCTCCCAGACCTGCACCTCCCCGTACAGCCAGCTGAAGCCCCAGACATCTCAGCTCCCTGGCAGGCAGGCAGGGTGGGGAGCACCTAAATGCCATTTGGAATCAGACTCGAAACTGCACATGTAAGGAAAGGTCAGGTCCTCTTTGTCTGTCTTCCTCAACAATGCAATCCTAAAGCCATTAGATGGGTAAGAAGGATGTCCCCATGTGGGAGTAGCTGTGGGTGGGTGTCTGAGGCTGAGCTGGGTGAGGAAGACGTCCATGGTAAGGGCGAGCCCAACACCCTGAGAACCAGGATGAGGTGAGCAGGGCGTCCTTGGGAGAATGGGAGATTGGTGAAACCAACCAGAACAAGTATCAAGGGTACCGGGAGGCAGGTTTCTGACGGTCAGAGACAAGAGAAGCAAATCCTGGAAAGGCAAACACTGAACAAGCACTATGATGTTGGACTGGATGTGAAGTTCTGATATGGCCTCATGGTTGTCCATATGTAGAAAGGTTCTATGTATGTGTATTTCCCAACTCTTGTCTGCTGTGAGGACCTCGCAGCACTGAAATCTTCATGTTCACATGTCTCGGCTTCTCAATAGGATTCTTGACTAACAGAAATCAGGCTCTTCAGAGAAAATGGCTGATTCCAAGGCTGGGGCAGGTAAGTACAAGAACCACCCAGAACATCTTGCTCCAAAAAGTAAATAGGAAAACATAAGAACATACAAACACAAGTAAATAAATAGAAAGTCTAAGAGAAAACAGGCCATATAGGTAGTTTCAAAGCACCTCTCCGTGAAAGACATTCATTTACAAAGGGGAAAAGAAATGTTTTACAATGGAGAAAGCCAGCAGACACCTCCTTATGAGAGTGACATTAACATCCTCAGTAATGGACAAATGGCAACAAGCCAGAGCCTGGTAAGATGCAGCGAGGCGAACACAGCATCACTTCTGTGATTGTACTGCTCTACCACAAAAAAAATTTTTTTAAGATTTTATATATTTGAGAGAGCACAAGCATGAGCAGGGGGGAGAGGCAGAGGGAGAAGCAGACTCTCTGCTGAGCAGGGAGCCCAATACAGGGCTCCATACCAGAACCCTGAGATCATGACCTGAGCCAAAGGCAAACGCTTAACCAACTGAGCCACCCAGGCGCTCCTTAAAACACAAATCTTAAACCCGAATCTACTCATGAGCAAACACCAAGTTCAGGGGCATTCTACCAAGTAAGTTGTAATTTCCAAAGTGTCATGGTCAGGGCGCCTAGGTGGCTCAGTCAGTTAAGTGTCTGCCTTCCGCTCCAGTCATGATCTCAGGGTCCTGAGGTCAAGCCCCATGTGGGGCTCTCTGCTCAGTGGGGAGTCTGCTTCTCCCTCTGCGCTCTCCCTCTCTCAAATAAATAAAAATCTTTAAAAAAAAAATAAAGTGTCATGGTCATAAAAGTCAAGAAAAAAAGTAGAACAACACAGCTCCTTTTGGTATAAAGGACATTACTGATACAAGGGGTTAAAGTTGAATGGGATCTGAGAATAAGATGTATCAATAATTTCCTGATCTTGATGGCATATGACAGTTATGTAGGAAAATGTCCTCGTTTGTAGGAAATACATATTCAAGGATTTGGAGTGTTGGGAGAGGTCAATACATACTCTCAAATAGTGAAGGGGAAAGAAGTTCTTTGTACTGTACTCCAATTTTGAAGTTTGTGATTATATAAAAACAAAAAATTAAATTACAGAAGAAAAAACTGAAGGGACAGCGATTCAAAAGAGAGGTAGGCAAGGAAGGAAAACACTAATTTTAGGTGACTCATCATCACTAGAGCACTAACTCTGGAGCCAGACTGCTTGGGTTCAAATTTCAGCCATTTCCACCATTTATCAGCTGGTTGACTTGGGAAAAGTTACTCAACCTCTCTGTTCCTCCATTTCCTCGTTAATAAAGTAAGCGTTACAATAGTACCTACTTCACAACTTGTTATGAGAATTAAATGGGTTTCTATTTGTTAAGTGCTTTGAAAAGCGCCTGGAACATAGTAAGTACCATAGAAGTATGAGTGAAACAAATAAAATGTCCCCTGGGGTTGTTCAAACTGGAGTAACCTCACACATATGCTCCACAAGGAACAGGGGGAGTGGACAGAAAATAAACCAACTTACTAACATTTCTTAACTTAAAAGACACTCATCTGCAATTACAGCCCAATACTATTTTTTCACTGACATTCTGGGGCTTAGATTTTACCCAAAAGTTAAGTCATCCCCAGAAGCTCAGGTGATCTGTGTCGTTAGCAGACTGGAAGTAGGAAATGCAGGTTATCAATGGCGCTGGAATGTAAAGCATTCCATAAAAGCAGGGCATGGTGCTTAGCACATCTGTCTGCAGAGTAGAAAACCTTTTCCATGGTGACCTCCTGGATACCACAGTCAACACAACGCCCTTCCCTGCCAAACTCAGGCGTTTGCTTTGTGCGCAGCGCCACCTACAGCTCAACACCGTAAAGACAACTCCATATTATCTGAATCCTGGCCAAATTTCCCCAACTGTAGAGTTGACAGGGCTAAAAGACCTTCAACCAGCCAAGAGCAAATGTAGAGTGTTGATAGATATGTGTTTCCATTTTCTTTTTTTTTTTTTTAAATAAAGACTTATTTATTTGACACAGAGAGGGAGAGAGCACACAAGCAGGGGGAAGGACAGAGGGAGAGGGAGAAGACTCCCCACTGAGCAGGGAGCCCAATGTGGGACTTGATCCCAGGACCCTGGAATTATGACCTGAGCTGAAGGCAGACGCCTAACCGACTGAGCCACCCAGGTGCCCCTGTGTTTCCATTTTCAAACCTAATCCACCTTAGAAAGTAAACAGTCTACGTAATAACATATACATAAGGAAGGGGAAATCTCATTTATAACTCAAATCTTAAAATATATAGGAATAAACGTAAAAGACACATGAAATGCACTACAAAATTTTGCAGTCATAAATATCTGAACAAATCAACATATACATAATGAGATCAAAAAAATCTGAGTACTATGAATTAGTTCTTTCCAAATTTATTTATAAATTTAATGTAATTCCAGTGAAAATCCCCCAAAACTTCCCGTTTCAAAAAGCTGAAACATGCTTCTACATTTCTTTTAGGAAAATACAGAAAACACTCTAATAGCAATAGCCAGTATCTACAGAGCCCTCACCATGTGCCAGGCAGAGTTACTTTTATAATTTTTCTTCTTTAAAATTGTGGCAGGTATTATTACTGCCCTGAAGAATGGAATGTATTGTTTTAGCAGACCAGCACCCACATTTCATTCCCAGGATAATATCATTATTTCCAAATCCAGGGAATTACGTTCCCTTGACTTCAGCATTCGAGTATTAATACAGTGGTCTTGCTCTTCCTCAAAACAATGAGCAGGTCCCATACTGGACAGGCAAAGGATCCACGCCAGGCCAACCGCTGGCTGCTTCAAGATTTTAATTTTTAGTAAAGAAAATAAAAGGCCTAAAAATAGTTGAAGTTCATTCATTCTAGCAGAACAAGGTAGTTCATTATTACCTGCTTTCTAGCTAGTCTGGGGAATAAGGAATTGAGGAAGGTGACAAACCCAGGAAGCATCAACACAATGCCATTTGCACTTGGAGAATGAAGGGCAAGAAAACGGAATGGTGTTGGCAGAATCCTGTGTCACCACAGCAGAGGGGGCACCTGACAAGCTCTGTAGTCACAGAACAAAGATTAAAACCACTGACAGTAACTGCCAAAGGCTGGCAGGGAAGGAGTGGGGAAATGGATACTCTGACCTCTGTGCTTTGATTTTCTGCACAATCAAAAACCAGAACACAAAGAAAGCTCAGGTGAAGGAGTCCAGAGGTCAGCCCTGAAAGACACATTGCAGGAGAATGTTGGAGAATGAACCTGCAGGAGCAAAGTGAGTGCGACCACCATTCTTTCCAATTTTTGCTAAAGGCAAAATTGTTTTCTGCAGCTTACAACAAAGCAGCCAAACTGGTAGACCCCAGATTACAGTTAAGAAAATGAAGTTCAAATAGGTTAGCTGCTTTCTGAAGGTCACACAGGTAATCTGAATAGGACTCTAAAAAGAAAACAAAAAAACTTTAGTAACAGGAATTTAAAGGCCTGGGCCACAGCAAGAATTGGGCGCCTGGATGGCTCAGTCGGTTAAGCGTCCGACTCTTGATTTCAGCTCAGGTCATGATCTCAGGGTTGAGATCAAGCCTCACCTGGTCTCTGCGCTGGGTGGGGAGCCTGCTTGAGATTCTCTCTCCCTCTAAAAATAGGTAAAGGCCACAAGAATTAAATCAGTCCAATACACGTGTATGTATGTATACACAACCACAGATATACACTAATCACTGAATCAGAATATACAACCTACAAACAGATCTTGGTATCCACAAGAATGCATCGTATTATAAAAGGCTCAGTGAGGAAAGGGAAATCCATTCATCAAATCTGGGCTGGGGGGGGGGGGGGCGGAGTATTAAATATGTGAAGGGGATATCAATTTATATCAAATCATAGCTTACACCTTAAGGCCAAACGGATTAAAGACCAATAGGCCAATCCCACAAAACACTTACAGGCCTTTCCAGTGGAAAAAAAAAATAGTCTCTATATTTTTAATCCAGAACCCTATACCGAATTTTCCATTCAATGTGGGGACAAAGCCCTTTCCTTTAGAAGACTCTGCAAAAACTACCTCCAAAACCACCAGTCAGGAAGCTTCTGCAGGATGTGCTCCAGCAAGACTAGAGTATAAAGCAATCAGACAAAATGCATGGGAGCCAGGAAGCAAGAGTCTCTAATGCAGAAGACCAGCAAAGGAAAGGGAAATTCACCGAGGTCACTTGTATGCTAGCCCCGAGCAGACCATCTCATTGAAGCAGAAGACAAAGAGCACTGGGACAGGTGATCCCTGGAAAAATAAAAACAGCTTCCTGAGTAACTGGAAAATCTTAACAGGCATGTGACAGAATCCAGGCATTTAGAAATAATTAGTAATGGTCTATTTTTATGAAATATCCAGAATAAGCAAATCCAGAGACAGAAAGCAGACTGGTCGTTGCCAAGGACTGGGGAATAGGGTGAAAAAGCGAGTACTGCTCAGTGGGTATGGGGTTTCCTCTGGGGGGTGATAAAAATGTTCTGGAACTAGTCAGTGGTGATTGCTGCACCAATGAGTCAATGTACCAAATGCCACTGAGATGCACACTTTAAAATGGTTATGTTGTAGTTTACCACAATAAGAAAAAAAATAGATGTAGAGCAAATTAAGCAATAAGGGCAATTACAAACTCCAGGAAAAAGACAAGAAAGCAGGCATGATTTGTTGCCCTTTGCACAGTCATAATTAAGTCATGACTACAGACTTAACCAGATGCTGTGGTGTAAAGAGATGAGGGGAATGGAGGGAAAGAGGCTTTATGTTTGGGGAAGTCCTAATAAGAAAGTTAATCCTCACCTACCGCATTGAGAACTCTGCATTCAATATCTAAACTGATTTACCGAAAAATAGCAGTAGGAGCTTATTACTTAGGAATAACATGGTCAGCAACAGTAGAAAAGGTGAGGGTGGTCACTCCAGTAAGGGGCGGGAGCAGATCAGGGGGAACAGTGTTTTAAGCATTCTAGGCCCACTGTATTTTTAACTGTGTACAAATATTTAAAAATACACTTTAAAAAAAAAAGCAGAGGAAAAAATTTATAACCTAACTTTCTAAACTTAAATCGGAAAAACTATAAAAGATCAATAGATTTGGGGCATCTGGCTGGCTCAGTGGGTAGAGCATGTGATTCTTGTTCTTGGGGTTGTGAAGGTCGAGTGAGCCCCATGTTGGGTGTGTAGACTACTTAAAATCTTAAAAGAAAAAAAAAAAAAAACAATAGATTTGATTGCATGAAAAGTCCAAAACTTCAGTACATCAGAATGTATCAACACTTTCTGGGACTGAAAAATAACATCCTGGCACCTAATGTCTTCACACTTCCCCTTAAATTTCCCTTTAAGGCCAACAAACATCTCAAAACCAAACATGAGCAGTTACGTGCAAGAGGGGAGAAGTACAGAAAGGGTAGAAGTTGCAGACAATCACCAGCGCAAATGCCTACAGCAAACAGGCAGATAAGTAAAGTTACAGTGCAGGCAACAGGAGAAAGATCTGAGGTGCTAGGAGGGCAGAAGAGCAAGGACATGGCCTCCTCAGTCCCCTCAGCATTCCCAGGGACAGAGAATGCCACGAGAATGATCTCTGGTTGCATAGCAGGGAAGAGAGGAGTGAAAAAAGTAACCGCATCCCTATTTCCTTTGAGAAAACTGCCTCAGCTCCATTCTGTGAGGTCTTCCTCATGAGTGCCTGCCTCCCAAAATGGAGGTCAGGACAATCAAGTCTTCCAATGCCTGCCTATGGAACTACAAGAGTCAGGATCCCAGGGTCAGACGGTGGGATGCTGTCTCCAGAGACTGGAGAAGTACAGCAAGATGCCAAGACACTCAGGGTTCACGGCAGTGGTGGAAACTGGCATGCTGACCGCAAGCCTTCTTGTCCACAATGGGGCCAGGAGATGGCAGTATGGCGACAGCACCAGATGCAAGCAGTCAGGAGGGGCTCAACGGAAACAGTAATCAACACGAAGCGGTACAGGGCCCCTAGCACCTTAAAATACACAACCCTAACAACACACACAAAGGTGTATCTCAACTTCCTTGGTTAAAAACACTAACAAGTGACATTTATTTGTTGAGTCACTAAAAAAGGACAAAGAGGGACAATTTAAGCACAAAATTTTTTAATAAGCATTGTAACAAAAATATGTGCTCATAATTGTTAGAAACATGTGTAGAAAAATTATGAAGAATTAGTTTCCAAAAAAGCGTTCAGAATCAGTTTTACTTGATTTCTATACGTAAGACTAGATCTGCCAGTCACCCCAGCATGCTAGAAAATTGGCCACCGTATCATGGCTTTAACAGATACACAGGAGGATGGAGAGCCTCCTTAAAAACCTAGAAGAGAGAAATCATAAATGTAAAAAATTTTAAGGTAAAACAAACACTGATACAGTTTATATCTTAGAACATTTGTTTAAAAATATCATCCTGGGAAAACCCAGGACATAAGAAAATATTTCAATCAAAAATCACCTTGCACAATTTCACAAAATAACAATGGCCTGTCAGCATGTGATTCCTAAAAGTGTTTTAAATGGTGCTTTACTTTCTTCAGATAGTAATACAGTCCCTGAGACAGGGCTAAAACACTTAAACATTGTGACCTAAAATAAAAAAGGCAAAACAAAGCCATAGCAAGATTTTTAAAGTTAATGCCCAAATTGCATGATTTTCTTAAGCAACTACTTATTTTTAAACGTACAGATAATCTCAATATAGCATAATCCAGTCTATGATGAACTTTAAAAAATGGAGAAAATTTGGCTTTCAGCAGGATCATTTCATGAGATGTTTCAAGGTGAACTAGGTCAATACGGAGCATACAAGTGTGTGTGTGCATGTGTGTGTGTGTGCTGGAAATGCATGATTCCAAGCACCTCATTCTCCAACATCATTTTCTTTTTTGTGGGTTTTAATTTTTATCAAAGTTATACATTCTCTTGACTTAAAGAATCAAACAGTTCTTAAGACATGTTCTGAGAAACAGCCATCCCTCCCATCTCCACACCTGACCTCCCATTTATCCTCCTGAGACAACACTTCTTCAGAATTTACCTCCCTATCTCCATCAACCTTTCTTAACTCTTTCTTACGTCTGCAATTTTAGGCATTGCTGCTTTTCCACTAGAGAACAGGAACTGTCCGCCTCTTTGATGTAACCCCAACTTCTTCCTGCCCATATGCTCTCAACAGGTATCTATCACCAGCATTTCACTTAATTAATATTCAAGGTTGACAACAGCATGCCTTGGTAAGCCCTAGTCCCAGCTACGCCATGGGACATATTATGAATACCTTTCCCACCCTGATAAATCTTTAATTGCTTCGTTTTTTCATTTGCTTACTTCTCTGTCATAACTCAACCCACTCTTTGCCAGTCGTCCAAATCTCTCCATACACCCTGATGCAT
This sequence comes from Halichoerus grypus, assembly GCF_964656455.1. Classification (NCBI taxonomy): domain Eukaryota; kingdom Metazoa; phylum Chordata; class Mammalia; order Carnivora; family Phocidae; genus Halichoerus; species Halichoerus grypus. The sequence continues at coordinate 131,168,503 of NC_135713.1, read as the reverse complement.
TAGGTTATCTACAAATGTCATCTTCTTGGAAGGCTTCTGCCCAGGTCTAACCCAGCCGGGCAGGGTAGACTGCCAGGAAGACAGGAGACCTTCAAGAGCCAAAGTGGGCTCCAAAGGCAACTTTGGGCTGAACCACTCCAAAGGCTCAGTTTCCCAAGAGAAGGAGGCAGATTCTCAGCCACGAATAAACGAACTTTCCTCCTTTCACAAAAAAACCACATGCTGCCACACACAGAGTGGTCATTCTCCCGGAACAAATCCAAGGGCAACTGCACAAATGTAATAGCTATAAAAATGGTCTAAGGCTGCATAAGAAACCCAGACACGCTTTCCATAGACACGGGCAGAGTCCTTGGCAGGTGCAAAACCTATGTCCACCATGCATATCTTTTTTGCGGTGACACAAGCCAATATGAGCAAGAGAAGTCATAATGGTGATAAAGACCCTTAGTCATTTCATACAGAGCAAGTCATTCCACATGGGCATTTTGCTGTGCTAAACCACATGCAAGGAACATGAACACACTCCCTGCAAACACGCTAGAGGCTAATGTGAGTCAATACTCACTACGGCAATCTTTACTCACACTCAGCAGATGTTCCTGCATCTACCCAGAAGACTTCTAGTTTCTTCTCCATTCTATTCTGTTTTTCCAATTTCCTCCTATTGCATCTACTCCTTTTTTTTCTAAATTATAATAAAAAATTCTTAAACTCACAAACTACTAGTAACAAAAAATTCATCCTATCTTTTACTAAATATGGCTATGTCATGACAATTTAGTTTTATTTTTAAAAAATAAGTCTCTTGATTTAGCTGGGGCCTGAGGGTTAAGAGACTAGCCACTGTTGTAATCAAAATGATGCATTTATTCAGGGCAAATCTTAATTTTCTTCATCTTTAGAAGAAATGCCTATAAATCTGAAGTAATGTCAATTTATTGTCACCTTCACTGAAACTTGATTCCTTGAGCCAGAGGAAGGTCCTTACTGTAGTTGATGGTACTAGAGGGGGAAAAAAAATGAACAAATTCAATGAACGGTAGTACATACATAATATAGAATGTTTTATACCATTAAGAAAATCTAGCATTTCTATACACATAACAAGGTGAAATGTCCAAGATACAAGTTGGTAAAGAAAAAAAAATTAGGATACGAAACAAAGTTAGTACAGATCCAGTTTTATAAAAGAGAAAAGACAAAGGAGAGAAACACAGAAATCTGGAAAAACACGTATCCAATATGTTATTCATAGTCTTCAGGGCACAAGAATATGGGGATCCACTCTAGATGTCGGGTGCGCAAGGAAAGTAAAAGGAACGTAATTGATTTCAAAGAACAGGAACCAGGAAACAAACAAACAAAAATAAACAAAACCCCACAACAACAAGAATGGGAACCAGGAGAGCGTGCATGTGTCTGGGACTTAAGGCACAGCCAAAAGCACCTCAGAATTTCCAGACAGACATCAAGTCACTGAGGCTCTAAGGGGCTAAGTTTGGGAATCCACCTGAGGTTACAGGGCTAGTGAGAAGCAATAAATTGAGACTAAGATGAGCATCCTTGGATCCTCAACTTGTGTTCTTTCTATAACATAACATCACATGGGCCTGACCCACCTATTGTTTTAATACAGTTGGGTAAAAATATTTCCAACTAAGGGAAAGGAAAAACAGCATACAAGTGGGGCGCCTGGGTGGCTCAGTCAGTTACGTGTCCGACTATGGATTTCGGCTCAGGCTGTGATCTCGGGGTCGTGAGATCCAGCCCTGCATCAGGCTCTGCGCTCAGCGTGAGTCTGCTCGAGATTCTCTCTCTCCTTCTCCCTCTGCTCGTCTCCCAGCTCGTGTACCTTCCCAATAAATAAAGTATTAAAAAAAAAAAAACCAACCCCAAAATAGCATACAAGTAGAACAACCAACTCCTAGTAAAATTCTCCCTGAGGCAGGCTCCTGCACTAGCCACTGGTGTGCTGGGTAAACGAGCTAATGCACCGTCACAAGCCATGCTCACTCCTGTGGCCTGCAGGGGCCCTGCACACCTCCCCTCTGCTATTGCTCCTACCATCTGCAAGGGTGGTGGCCCCACCCAAGGAGAAAACTGAAAGTACAGCTTCTCCCACTCTCTCCTACTGGTTGACCCTCCAATGTCCTGCTCCTCTGGTGTCTCCAGACAGAAACCACCACTGAGACGGTTTCACAGTCGAGCCCTGGGCACTAGCTGAAGTGGGACAAGAAAGGGAGACAAGTAACAGTACAGGATGGATGCCCTGGGAGGGGACAGCTGCAGTTCGTTACAAAACCAAACTGAAGTGAAGCCGCACGGAAAAGCACATTCCAATGGCTCAAAGCTCAAACCGACCCTCCCAAAGCCTTTTCTTACCAAGTGGATCTTCTCATGTACTGTTTCCAGGCATCGCTACCAGACTCCCGGCCACCTCCAGTGTGCTTTTCTCCTCCTAGACAAATACACAAGAAGTTCACAGATCGTGAGCAGTTTCTCCGGGTGCAGCCTCTTCTTGGGAGCACGGAGAGAAACACACCGAAAGGAGACCAGAGCTACCTGACCAATGAGCTCCCATTTAGCTCAGAGTATCTCCTCTACAAACAAAAGACAGAGACCAAATAAACAGGAAAAAAGAACTAAGAGGAGAAAAAAAAAAAAAAACCCCAAAAGGAATAAAGAGGCAACAAATTTGCCAGAAACAAAAGAAAACCAACCTTACCATTAGACCAGATATTAAGATGGGAAACTTCTGGACAGTGGAAATAGAATTTTCTCATTTAAGCTTAGCTATACACAATTTTCAACAACATATATACACTGCTTTTATAATATTCTGAAATATAACATGAATGTCCTTATATCATAAGAAGGTAATGAGTCCATAAAACAATAAAAGGGTACTATGTACAACGTGCCATCAAAGCACAAGTCTTGGTGGTGTTTTTAGTAACAGCACAGGAGAAAACACTCAACAGAAGAGCTAGAAGAAAAATCTGAGCAGGTGCCTGGCTGGCTCAGTCAGTGCAGTGTGCAACTCCTGATCTCGGGATTGTGAGTTTGAGCCCCACGTTGGGGATAGAGATTACTTAAAAATAAAATCCTAGGGGCACCTGGGTGGCTCAGCCGATTAAGCGTCTGACTCTTGATTTTGGCTCAGGTCATGATCTCAGGGTCATGGGATCGAGCCCTGTGTTGGGCTCTGCGCTCATCGGGGAGTCTCCTTGAGATTCTCTCTCTCCCTCTCCCTCTGCCCCTCACCCAGCACGCAGGCACTCTCTCTCTTCTCTCTAAAGTAAATAGATCTTTAAAATAAATTAAATTAAAAAAATCTTTAAAAAAAAATGAGGAAATCTCCCATATAAAAAAAAAAAGATGGAAAATAGGAGAGAAAAGATAACAAAATTAGACAATTCTTCAAGAGTAACATTCAAGTAATAGTTCCAGTAATTAGAAAAATTGGGGTGCCTGGCTGGCTCAGTCAGTAGAGCATGCAACTCTTGATCTCAGGGTTTTAAATTCAAGCCGCATACTGGGTACAGAGATTACTTTAAAAAGCAGGGGCACCTCGGTGGCTCAGTCGATTAAGTGTCTGACTGTTGGTTTCAGCTCAGGTCACGATCTCAGGGTCGTGAGATGGAGCCCCAAGTCAGGCTCAGCATGGAGTCTGAGATTCTCACCCTCCCTATCCCTATGCCCCTCCCCCTCAACATTCTCTCTCTAAAAAAACCTTAAAAAAAAAGAGAGAGAGAAAAAGTGGAAGGGAAAAAATTTGTCAAAAATACTACCAAAACAGAACTAGCAAAAACACCCCAACCCTGAAAATTATGAGCCCCAATACTCTAAAGCTAATCACTGGCCCAATGTCCAAGAAAAATTTGTACAAAGACCTCCACTGACATAAATAGGAAAAAATAAAAAAAGAGAGATTGGAAATCAAAGTGGACTGGGCTCTTCATCCACGATACCAGAAATCATAATGCAAATGAATAACAACTGCAAAAGTCTGAGGAAAAATTATTGCAAACTGTGCAGGAAAGACACAGCAGGTCTGCTTGCAATGTTGCTGCCTGTGGGAACCTGGCTGCTAAATAGTTCCCTCCACGGACATTAAACTTCTCCTAAATGATAAAAGTGTCTCACGGGACCTCAGCTGTTTTGGAACAATATGGTTTATGTTAAACCCCTGCTTTCTCCTTCAGGGAGTCTGGAGTTTCGGTATATGCCAGGGAAAGGAGGCCTGGGTGACCAGCCCCCAACAAAAGCCTTGGGTGCTGAGTCTCTCATGAGTTTTCCTGGTAGATGACATGTCACGTTTGTCGTCCCGATCCATTGCTGGAAGAATGGAGCACATCCTGTGTGACTCTGAGGGGGAGGACACGGAGAAGCATGGTTGGTTCCTCTGGTTTCCTCTTGACCTCACCGAGCATGATAACATCATGCCACACACACAGAAGAGGAAGGTTTAAGAAAGTTCATCTACGCTAACAGAGAGTCAACAAATAATGTCTAAAGTGGAGAAAGAGTAAACAGTTAAAGCACCCTACTTTGAAAAACTGAAGTAGGGGCACCTGGCTGGCTCAGTTGGTGAAACACGCCGCTCTGGATCTAAGGGCTGTGAGTTCCAGCCCCACGATGGATGTAGAGATTGCTTATAACTAATAAATAAAAAGTAAAAAAAGTAAGGAAAAAAAAAAAAAGTAAATTTACTCAAAGTAGTTGCTGCTGGGAATGAAGCCGGAATAGAAAAGTGGGAGAACCCCCTTTCCCATTTAAAAATTATAACTTGGGCAGGCTCCAAGGGAGAAGAGTCAGGTGCACAAAGAAGTGTGGGCTACAAATGGAATAAAGGCCTGCAGGGGGAGAGACGGACACACTGGTGCATGCAGGCCACCAGGGCCGAGCCTGAAGGAAAGCAGGAGCCTTTCATCAAAGTTGGCACACTGAATAGTAAGGGCAGCAAACACTGGGCTGAAACATTAAAAACTGCCTTGAACGATTTAAACTGTTGGAGATATTAATGCATGTGTGTTTTCCTCTACACATATATAGACATATATGTAAGTATAAACAAGGTAATCTGTTTTCACTATACTTTCCCTCGTTTTTGGTTGTAATGCTTAACACACAATTGTTAGTTGGAATGGCTTTAAAAAAAAAAAAAACTATTAACCACTTTAAGCATTAAGAACTCAAGGCTTATTATGAGAAAATACAAGCAGAACCCAGTGTAAAAAAACAAGTTGGTATTTTATCTAAAATAAAAGCTAATGTTTAACACTTACCACATCCCTTTGCAACCCAAAACCAGAGTTTTTCGTGTGACGGAATCTGGCTTATCTCCAAAGCCAGGGGTTCTTAATGTTCTTTGCGTCATAGACCATCTCCCCAAAAAAGAGATGCCACCATTTCAAGGGGTCACATATCCTAGGCTAAGGGCCCCGGCTCCAGTGTGATGCTGTGTTTGAGAATAAAAAGTCGGATCTTGGACAATCACTCTGAATGTGGCACGTAAGCTCCTCTTAAGCATGTTAACCAGATTCTTACCAGGTTCTATTATTTCGGTTTCTTGGTCAAACTTTTCTAAAAGCTACGACTGCTTTTCCCTTGCTGCCCAAATGGTGTCCCCTCCCCAAATCCCTATGTTAAAAACCTAACTTCCAATACTTTGCTGTATTTGGCAAAAGGACTTTCAAGGAGATAATTAAGGTAGAAGTCGTAAGCCCAAAAAAGGAGTGATAAAGGTATGGCCCTATAATAGGACTGGTGTCCTAGGAAGGGAAGAGGCACCAGGGATGTACGGGCAGGCACAGAGAAAAGGCCACATAAGGGCTGAAGAGAGGCCTCAGCAGAAACCAGCCCCGCCAACACCTTAACCTTGGACTTGAGAACGTCAGTTTCTGTTGTCCAAGCCACCAATGCCATGGTGTCATGTTATGATACCCCGACGGTCTAACACACTGCCCCCAGCATGGAAAAGGATTCTCTACATACCGAATGCACCTCCAATCTCAGCCCCACTCGTGGGGATGTTGACGTTCACAATGCCACAGTCTGATCCTTTCGGTCTGTGTGTAGAAAGGGAAGCATGGTTGAGAGCAACATACAGGAAATTAAGAAACAAAACAAACAAAAAAAACCCAAACAAAACCTCTAAGACTCTCGATGCTCAAAAATGGTCTTTCAACTACGATGGTTTCGTTTTCTTTTTTGTAAGCCCATTCACCACACAAATTAGGCTTATGTAAATTCCCAAAATAGACAAATTATACCCAAGCCAGCGAAAGATTCTGCCCAAATCCTTGGTAAAGATGCTACTTGAAAGTCCCTGTTTCACTTCATTATTCCAAGCAAAGACTTCTTCTTCATTCTGAAAGGACAGACAATGGAAGATGTTAGAGGACGCAGTATTCAGGTCAAAGTTCACGATGGTACATTTCATGAGATGTACCAGTATAATTTCAGCGCACAAAAGTAAACTAAAATCTCCATCTCTTACTGTTTCTCTTATACACAGCTTTGTGGGGTTTTCCCTTAACTGTACTCTGAGAAACAGAGAGGAGGACAGGCTTCCATTCAAGCTGCTACATCTAGGAGCCAATATTTACTGAGCTCCTACTATATGCAACCCACTGACCTAAGCACTTTGCATGCATTTAGGTTATTTAATCCTCATCCAATGATACAGGTTTTATATTATCCCCAATTTACAGATTAGGCAAGATACACTAAATAATTTACTCAAGAATTCACTCACATACACACAGTACAAAACATACAATTATCCTCTCTAGTCACATGACGTGAAACAATACTAAGACGATTTAAATCAAGGTTTTTAAAAAGCAGTCCTGGGGCGCCTGGGTGGCTCAGTCGTTCAGCGTCTGCCCTCGGCTCAGGTCATGATCCCAGGGTCCTGGGATCGAGCCCCACATCGGGCTCCCTGCTCAGTGAGAAGCCTGCTTCTCCCTCTCCCTCTGCCTGCCGCTCTGCCTACTTGTGCTCTCTCTCGCTCTGTCAAAATAAATAAATAAAATCTTTTAAAAATAAAAAGCAATACTATAATTGCAAAAAGATGTGATTCTCATTATTATAGTTTAACTATTAATCATGGCACATTCAAACCTTGATTCGATTGCCAAATATCTGCTGGCATGGCTTGGGCCTGTCTCATGGTGGGAAAGGAGACCCTCTAGCTCTTTCCGTCTGCTAAAACCCCCAGTCTCTCCATGGATACAGGTTACAACTATAAGTCTTAGATCGCTCATGTAGCTTCTCATTTGTCTGCTGATACTCAGCACTCAGGCTATGGGACTATCGGGTCCCTTCCGTGTGGAAGCTGCGCATCAGGCCCACACACCTCAGAACACGTGACACGTGAAGGAGAGCCAGTCTCCATAAATTCCAATCCGGTGCTCAGCCTGCCTTGGTCTCCCTGACAGCGAGCCCGACATGTTCCACAGTATATAGTGTTCATCTCATCACGGTTTAGCCTTCACCTTCAAACTCCTACTATCACAGTGACTTCCTAAAACCTCCCGAAAGGCTAACCGAGTGTAATTTCATATACCTTCATTTTCTTTCGTCTTCGCAGTTGTTTCAACATCAAACTCAAGAAAAGGGAAACAGAATCCATTTTTACCTTGAATTTAAAGACGTAAAGAATCGGAGCAAACGTCTCTGTGTGTGCAATGGACGCGTTGTGGGCCAGACCTGTCACAATTGTCGGTTCTACATAATTGCCAGGGCGATCCATGACCTTCAGTAGAGAAATAAAGTAATGAGAATGAAGGCATTTTGCTTTCTGGTACTTCGGGTCAGAGGACACAAGCTTTCCCTATACTTAGAGGAGAGAAAAAAAAAAACACCATTTATACAGATAAATTGTTTCCCCAAAGTAACTTCCCACCATGAACAAAAATCTTCTCTGTCTCCTGTTGATACTAACTTAGTTGGTCAGAGAAAAATAGAAAAAGGAGTGAAGGAGCAAAAGCTGTGACATGTGACGTGAGCAAGTGACACTGAAAAAAGTGACAGGTGGCTTTTTAAAAAGTTTATATAATGTAAAAACAGGTCATCTATACTGTCTCAAGACTGTATTATATACCCCATCCCCAAATTCCTACGTGGAAGCCTTAACCCCCACAGTGTGACTGAAATTGGAGACAGACCTTTAAGCAAGTAATTAAAGTTAAATGAGGTCACATGGGTGGGGCCTGAATCTGACAGAATAGAAGTCCTTACAAAAAGAGATACCAGAGACTTATTCTCTCCACACTCAATGCGTGGACACTGAGGAGGAGGTCGTGTGCATGGTGTGCCAGGAACAAAGGCCTCACCAGAAACCAACCCTGCCAGCACCCTGACTTCAGACTCAGTCCCAAGAACGGTGAGCAAAGTGAATTTCTATTGTTTTAATGACCCAGTGGAGTATCTGGGTGGCTCAGTTAGTGAAGCGTCTGCCTTTGGCTCAGGTTATGATCTCAGCGTCCTGGGATCAAGCCCCGCGTGGGGGGCTCCCTGCTCTGTGGGGAGTCTGCTTCTCCCTCTCCCTTTGCCCCTCCCCCACCCTGCTTGTGCTCTTTCTCTCTCTGAAATAAATTCTTAAAAAAAAAAAAAACCTGTAGGTTAGTCAATACTGTCCAAATAACTGATTTTGTGGATTGTACTTAATTACTTGTCTTCAAAATCACTCATTTATAGTATTACACATTTTCTTGCTTATTGATTTGACTCCTCGTTTTTCTTTTTTTTTTTGCTAAAATTTCTTCCTTTGTTAAGAGAGGTTATCAGTTTCTAAATACCAGGATGCACACTTCTAACTGAGCTTTGTATTGCGCTGTGAAAGTCTTCTACACCGTTGTTTGTCCTTGGCATGTTCTCACGTATCCGTTGACAGACACTTCAGAGTTCTATGGGAAGTGCAAAGTCCATGGTTCTGTGGGAAAGGAGTTCAAAACTCTGCACCACTGCATAGACCATCATGAGGGCTAAGATTTATATAGTATAAAAATGGGAATACTACATCAATGGAGAAATGAAACCCAACTGTCAATCCACTGCTTAGACTAACATACTGACCAAACAAACAGCCAACCAGTTATGCTCATTATTTTCATTACCCTTTATGCCAACATTGCCTTTCTAACCAATTAGTTATGCAACAATAATGTTTTTGGTAAAAATGCTGGCAGCAAAGACGCCTATTATGACCAAACTACCTAGGATCCCGTTTTCGATACCCTGCCTTTTAAAAGCAACCACTAAATACGGATTCTGACTGCTCTGAACACAAAGTCTTTTACTGTCCCAGGAAAAGGAGGTCTCCCTTCCATACAAATTCCCAGGGACTCAATTCAACAACAACCACGGCTCTGAGTTTCCTGTGCGTCCTTCCAGAAGTGTTCCATGCATTTCATGTTGTCAGGCACCAAAACACCGATTTCCCCCTTCTAAGAGGGATGGAGAAAAGACAAGACAGCAGGAGACCCTTCCCCCATCTGCCCAGAGCCCTGCTCGTGCCTAAGGAAGCAAAACTGTGTCACTACTAAGCTCAGGCGTCATTACCTTGCCACCATAGACCACGGTGCCACCTTCTTTCTTTGCTTCCTCCACTGCTCCCAGAAACATGTTCACTGCCTGTTTGGTGTGGAGTGGCCCATAGAGAACATTAGCTGCACAGAAAAAGGAATGCTCTTAATCTCACCCTGAATGGCATCATTTTATTGTTAGACGAGCTCTCCCAATGAACAGCCCCATCTCTTCATACAGCCCTCCAGTGTAGGGCAGGAGTCCGCAACCTTTCCCAGTAAAAGGACAGGAAATACTGAATCCTCTGCAGGACGTATGGTCTCTACCACAACCGCTCATCTCTGCGAGGGGGGCGAAAGTAGCCACAGAAGACACGGAAACCAGGGGGTGGGGCTGTGTCCTGACAAAGTTTCTCTACATGAACAGGGGGCAGGCCAAATCTGTCAACCCCTGGGTTAAAGGAATGGCTATCAAAGAATCAGAGCACTGCATTAAAACTTAAGATCCGGGGGGCCTGGGTGGCTCAGTCAGTGAAGCGTCTGCCTTCGGCTCAGGTCACGATTCCAGGGTCCTGGGATCAAGCCCCGCATCGGGCTCCCTGCTCAGCGGGGAGCCTGCTTCTCCCTCTCCCACTCCCCCTGCTTGTGTTCCCTCTCTCGCTGTGTCTCTCTCTCTGTCAGATAAATAAATAAAATCTTAAAAAAAAAAAAAAAACATAAGTTCCATTTATTCACGACCATGAGATCATTCTCTAAAAACTTCACAGGCTCAGAAGCTGCTGTGGAATTCAATGGGAAGAGACGGATGCTGTTGGAATCCAGAGCCTTAAAGGGGACCAGGGGACAGAGGAAGAAGGGGATTCAGGTACGCCGCAGTGAGGAGGTGGCACCTTAAGAGCACCAGGCATGGGAAAAGCCGGGTGAAGAGCATTTCCAATGGAAAGGGCAGCAGGACGGAGCCTGGGACACTCGGAGCTCCACGAGAAGGATGGAGAAGCTGGAGCTCAGGGAGCAAAGGAGCGAATGGTACACAGGAGTCAGGGTGGGTAAGAGGGGGAGGCAGAGGTCCCATCATGAGAGACTGTGAGCCGGATCCAGAGGGACTGGGAAGGAATCCAGGTTTTAGCTGAAGAGCAGTTAGCAGTCACTGGAGTGTAGGAAGCAGGAATGTGATTTGTCATCTAATTACATTAAAAGAAAAAAAAATCACTCTGGCTTCTCTGGAAGGCAGAAGTGGAAGCAGGCAAGTCAGCTAGGTGCAGCCTTCCACGAGGATGCTCGTGGCTTGCACGGAGTTTTAAAAGTGAAGAGAGAAAAGCTCATCTGAGTCATCCCATCGGAACACCACGTCCTAAGCTCACCCACCAGCTGACATCAAGCACTGAGGATCCTAAGCTAGGAGCGGACGTGACACCCCAAGTGCCCAATAACCCTGCTTCTTATATCCTCAGGCCTCTCAGGAAAGGAAAAACAGCAAGTATAAGATCAGAAACACTGGTAAGACCAGTTGTTAAAAACGAACATCTTTGAAATAAACCAGATACTCACAGTCCCATGGGTTCCCCACACGGATCTGAGCATAGGCCTTTTTAAGTCTATTTACAACTTCATCATGGATGCTTTCGTGTAAAAACTAAGTGAAAAAAGAAACATTCAGGAGAATAGTCAAACGTACAAATTTGTTAACAATGTGAAACTTTCCATAATTGTACTGATTTGCAACTCATAATGGTTTTTAAACACTATGACCTCTGAAAACATAAGCAAATAATGTATTAGATAATTTCTAATTCTAATATTAACTACATTAAGGCAAAATAATTTCCACTTGGTGGATGTTAGAAAAAAATTTTAGGTGATGTCTTTATCAAGTTTCTAAGGACCTATCTGGCCAAGCTTCACACATCAATTAAGCCTGTTTTGGTTCTAGAGCGTTTGACATCTTAATTACCAGAGAACCTCAGGTTTACCTGTCCCTGTGGTGACTAGACATCATAGCAGAATAGTCGGGCTACTGATGCTGTGTAACACGCCCTCAGCCTCAGGCCAAGTAGGGCTCGGGAGGGAGGCCTCAACCAGGAGCACCGCCCTTGGACTCACTCGAGACTCGAGGTAGGATGTAAGTTCCATGCTCTGCTCCCACCGACAGAGATGAACTTGTCAAGCCATCCATTCTCTGGGTTGGTCTCCATGTAACAAATGATCGACAGTCACGGAGAGGTCCACAGTACTGGAATGGATTTTTCTACATACCATTAACTGTCCCTATGGAAACCAATCTGGGCAGTGACTAATAACATCCTCTAACATTTAACACTAAATATAAAGCCTGATTATGTACACTTGCCCCAACACACAAAGGAAAGTAAAACTCAACCGAATAGACAAATGCTTGACTTCCATCTCATTTCAAATTTTACCATGTGATTATCTTTTGAAGTACCGATTTCTGTCTTAGCGTTAGCGTAGTAAATGTTTAAAGCAAACAAATTCAATACATTGTAAATGTTCTATGAACATCCTATCTCAGATTTTTTTTGAGAGCTTCAACTATGGAACAACGAAGGAAATACAGATAGATAATCAATTGTTGTAAAATACATGAAAAATGAATATGAAAAGTTACAGAAAAAGGAGACTTACTTTCCAGGTATCTTTTATTCTAATTTACATTATGTCAACCTTATAAAGAATTGGTTCATTCTCACTATGGGTGAGAATAAAAACACAAAGTCATGAACATCAGGGTTGTATCCCACACAAAACTGAAATCTAGCTCAAATCTAAGTATGGAGATTAAACCTTCCAAACCCCACACACGGATGCTAAACCACATCCTCCCTATATGCTCGTAATACTGACGTGTTCTATACGTTCGTGTGCAGACTATATATTCATACAGAGACAACAAAGTCGTCTGCTTTTCAATAAACCATGCCATATCAAGTCTAGATCTAATACCAGACTTACAGGCCCAAAATTAAAATCTTAATAATATTTTACTACTTAAAGTGTTTTTATGAAAAAACCAAGGCAATCTTTTAGCAAATGATTTGCAAATTCTCCAAACTTTTAGCTGATTTTATTCTCTAAGTGACATTGGACTTTGTCCATATTGTTCTAGGTTTAAGACTGAAAACAGGTCTCATTCCCCAGTCAAACTGCAATCAATGAGTGTGAGTCCACTTTTAGTTTGGGGTGGAGGGTGAGGCAAAGTCCCTGGTTGATCAGCACCATCTGCCTTGAGCAAGGAAGAGAGTAACCGGACCACAGATGTGCCAACCACGTCTGCAGAATACATTTTCCTAGCAGTACTTCTACACCACATCCTAACAGTACAATGTGATCCTAAGTGGGGTTTGAAGACAACGTCATCCGACGTCATGTGCCCTCGCAGACACACTCACCAGGCGCCTCGCGGTGGTACACCTCTGCCCAGCTGTCCCCACTGCTGCGAAGAGAGCCGATGGAACAACTAAGCTGAGGTCCGCATCCTCAAAGGCTTAGAGAGACAAAACAGATACCCATCAGTGTCGCCAAGTAGACTTGCTAACTAGTACTAAGTGATGTCCTCGAAGGCTCAGTAATAGACTATCAGCATTTCCCCTGTGCTAGAAGCATGCTCACATCACGGGGGCAACTTTTCTTCCAGGGAGGATTACATAAGAGCAGAATAATGAGCTCTAAGGTCTTAACCCCAGTACAGATGTCAAAGGAGATTAATAGTGGTATGTACCTCACGGGATTACTGTGGGGATTAAAGGAAATAACTCAGATGAAAGAGCTGAACACAGTATCTGTGAAACCCAGCGCTCGCTAAATGCTAACTATATTTTTGAATGAACACTCTTTAACCAGATGGGTTCAACCAGAATAAAGCCATCACCACAGTCTTTTTAAATTTCTGGTGCACACCACAAATATATAGGCATTTACACATGATGATGATGATGGCAATATGCAAATTACCAAATTTTGCTTTTTATCACAAAATCCATGCTTCTATCAAGCAATCACCCTACTGATGTCCATTATCCAGAATAGGCTGGTAGCCTCTTTCCTTCTGTGCCCAACAACCGAAAAAGACAATCAAGTCAATTCCAAGCCTACAGGTAAACGATGCAATGCTTTAAGGAAGGACTCCTTCCCAGTATAAAAGCACTCAATATTTCATTACAGACAAGCTAATTTTTTAAAATATAAAGGAATCAGGAAGTTGTGTAAGAATTACTTATTCTAGAGAAACATGTGGGCAGTTTTCAGAAAGCAGGAGAAGGAAAAGAAAGAAACCATGTCGCACCAGAAAGTCTCGGGCACAAGCTCTAAGCCCCAAGTAGCGTTTTCCAACATGAATACCTGTCCTTCCTAGTCATCTCTGCCTTCAAACCTTTGTGTCCTGTCTCACAAGTAAATCCTGAAAGCCAAACTTACGTCTTAGACGGACACAACAGAGGAAGGATGAGTTTCTTTTTGAGTCCTTTATGTTCACCGTGGCTACCAAAGCTATTCTGAACAGAAAATAAATGAAAGGCAGCCTTACCAATAATGGCATTGTTTCCTCCAAGTTCTAACAAACTTCTCCCTTTAAAAACACAAACACACATTAAAGCCCATTTCAGTATTTAACGCACACTGCAAGAGGGCCTGAAATCACAGCCTATGTCAATTATGTTCTTAATTTATTTTCAGATTCCAAATGTAGCATGAGCATTGCATCCATGTCTTGATTTTCATAACTGTACCAAGCTTATATAGCACAATGTCCGTACTCCTAAGATATACACTAAAATATTTAGTGGTAAAGAAACACAATGTTTTCAGCATTTCTTCAAAGGTTAAAAATAAACCAATAAGCACCCACAGTTTATGTGCGTGTGTGCATGCTGGAGAGAGAAAATGATAAATGGGGCAACACAAGCCATTGGGTGAATTTCATTAAAGGTACCCAGGAATTCCTTGTGTTCGTCTTGTAACTTTTCTCTCATTGTGAAATTATACCCCCTGAAACTGTAAGTCTGGGAAACTGTGTAATCTGCCAAGATATTAAACAGAGAATTACCATATGACCTAGCAATCTACTTCTGGGTCCTTAACCAATAGCTAAAAGGTGGAAACAACCCAAGGGTCCATCAAAAACTGAGCAAATAAACAAAAATATTATCCAGCTCTAAAAAGGAAGATTATGACATGCCACCACCTTTAAGACATACTATGTAGAGCCAGCCAGCCACAGAAGGACAAATACCGCGTGGTGACACTACTCATAGGAGGTTCTCAGACTGGTCAAATCCACGGAGAAAGAAAGCAGAATGATGGTTGCCAAGGGCTGGAGGATGGCAGAACTGGGGAGTTCGTTTTTAATGAGGATAAAATTGGGAAAACAAAAAAGTTCTGGAGAGGGATGGTGGTGATGGTTGCAGAGCAATGAAAATGTACTTAATGACACAGAACTATACACTTAAAATAGTTTAAATGGTAAATTTTGTTATATACTATATATAAACATATATATACACACACACACATTTCTTTTACCACAATAAAAAAAAGTTAAGAAATTTTTTAAAAATTTAAATCAGAAAGTATCAAATAGGCAGAAAGCTACGGCTCCTGAGTCACCATGAAATCTCTCCTCATCATCTGATACAGCGCCTTCAAATCTCTTTCCTGTTCATTTATATTTTCTTGACATCATAGGAACTAATTTGCTCTTACACCTTCTCCCTAAGTTGTTAAGGGCTGTTTAAAAATATCACTGCATACTATGGAACAAATTTTACTTACCTCCTGCTCCCGTGTTGGATAATATTGATTACTGATCATCAACCTCTTGATTATCTAGTTCAGTCAGGGCCAAAGGGTAGGTCTATTAGAGCTCCTGATAAACATGCCAATTTACATTCCAGGAAAGTTACACAGCAGCCTACGAACGTCTACGAACACCATTCTTACCTTACACACCTCAGCAATAAAGAACAGAGATGTGCCTCGACTTTAGGGCTTTTACTGCTGATCTTTTGAATATCTTTCCTTAAATGCCCTTTAAAATCCACTTCTACGTAAAAAAATACTACTTATTTGATATCAGGAGCACATGGGGCAGCAGGAGAATATGTTCTCTCTCCAATGCTCTGAAACAGTTAAGCACCCAGGGGACATTATAAGGAGATGGGGCTGTCATGACCAGAAGTCACTGCTACTCATCAGCCGTAGTCTTTACTACAAGAGAGGATTTAATGATAGCTTGGCTGGCTACAGAGGAGGACGATGCTACCTGCTAAGGAAAGGAAGGCAACAGCGGAATCTGCACCTAACGTGGGATCCTGCGGCCCGGCTTCAAGGGACACACCGCAGAGAAGGGACCTATACATTCCATATCCTCCTACTTCTCTGCGTGCTCCCTAATTAGACTCATAACCACCAACCCTCTCCAAGGAAAGAACCTATAACTGATGGCAGATGGATACGTGTTTCTAAAGACTGTAATCCTTCTACTAAACTACTACTTAAGAGAGAATAACCAACTATAGCTTTGAGTAAGAAGAAGGGGAAAGGAGAAGGAAGAGATGAATCTGCTCATGGAAGCAGCAGGATTAATGATCTTGAGCACGCCGGGACAAGCTTCTTGGGCCAGGTGTGGATCTTCGAACAAGTTATCTATTCAAAAGCTTTGCCCATTTTTTAATTGGGTTGTGCTTTATATTGTTGAATTTTAAGAGTTCTTTATTTATTCTAGATACGAATCTCTCATCAATAAAGGATTTGCAAATATCTTCTCCCATTCTGTAGGTTTCTCTTTCCACCTTTTTGTTAAGTTTCTTTGGAAGCACCGAAGTTTTATTTTTGATGAAGTCTACTTAATCTTTTGTTGCTTGTGCGTTAGGTATCATATCCAAGAAACCATTGCCTTGACTATTCCTCTATTTTTTTCTATGAGTTTGACAGTTCTGGCTCCTACGTTCAGGTCTTCGGAATATTATTTTTTGTGTGTAAGATGAAGTAGGGGTCTAATTTCATACCTATGTACATGGATATCTAGTTGTCCCAGCACCCTTTGTTGAAAAGACTACTCTTTCTCCATTGAAATGTCTTGGCACCCTTATCAAAAATCAAATGACCATAACTGGAAGGGTTTATTTCTGGACTCTCACTGTTATTCCACTGATCTTGACATCTATCCTTATGCCAATACATCATCTTGATTACTGTATTTTTGTACCAAGTTATCAGGAAGTATGGGTCCTCAAAATTTGTTCTTTTTCATGACTGTTTCAGCTGCTTTGAGTCCTCCACAGTTCATCTAAATTTCAGGATCAGCCTGTCGATTTCTGCACAGAAGCCAGGTGACATTTTGAAAGGGACTGCAATCAATCTGTAGATTACTTGGGCAGTATTGCTCTTAGGCTGTAACAATACTAAGTTTTCCAGAAAGTGAAAATGGGACGTCTTTACATCTACTCAACGATACTTTGTAGTATTCTGTGTGAAAGACTTCACCTCCTTTTGTTAATTTTTTTTTTAAGATTTTATTTTTAAGTAACCTCCACACCAATGTGGGGCTCCACCTCACAACTCAGAGATGAAGAGTTGCATGCTCTACCTACTGAGCTAGCCAGGTGCCCCTGTTTAATTGATTATTAGGTATTTTATTCTTTTAGGGGTACCTGGGTGTTCAGTCAGCTGAGCGTCTGCCTTCGGCTTGGGTTGTAAACTCAGCCCGCATCAGGCTCCCCGCTCAACAGGGAATCTGCTTCTCCCTCTGCTCCTGCCCTCTGCTTGTGCTCTTTCTCCCAAATAAATAATAAAATCTTTCTTAAAAAAGGTATTTTATTCTTTTTGACACTACTGTAAACGCAATTGTCTTCAGAATTTTATTTCCAGGTTGTTCATCGTTAAGGTATAGGAATACAAGTGATTTTTGTATAGTGATCTTGAATCCTGCAACCTGACCTTACTTAATAGCTCTAATGGTTTGTAAACTTCCTGTTTAAAAGCAACACCTGGAGTGCCTGGGTGGCTCAGTTGGTTAAGCATCTGACTCTTGATCTTAGGGTCTTGAGTTCAAGCCCTGCACTGGGCTCCATGCTGGGCATGGAGTCTACTTTATTTATATATATATATATATATAAATATATATATATTTATAAATATATATATATAATATATATATATAAATAAATGGCAATGCCTTCGGGATGGGGAAAATAAACAAATAAAAGCAACACCTTTATAGTAAAACACCTGGCAGATTTAGTAGTCAAGTCTCATTTTAGGCTAGGGTTAGTCAAAATTCAGCAAAATCGCCAAAAACCGACAGTCAATATTATCTCTGAAAACTTCTTTAAGAAGCCGTAAAGTGGAGCACGCAAAATTCTGTGCCTACAACCCTTGTCAGTCGTATATACGTAAAATGTGAAAGGAGAAGAACAGACCTAAGTCTTCCATTCCATATTCACTCTAGGTCCTGTCAATCCCTGCACCTATTTAAAGTGTGACTTTTCTGTTTTTAATTTGCCAAACACTTCTGATAGAAATCAAGAAATGTATTATCTTGATAGGATTTCCCTTTGGTCATTTAGGGGGAAAATGACGTGCTTTTCCAAATTATGCTCCTCAGTTTGCAGTCTCCCCATTCATAACTGCATCCCTTTTCTCTTTTACTTGGACATTCAAACAAACATGGCTGGTGTCCCCACCGAAAGGAGAAAAACCCAACTTTGAGATTTCATATCCATAGAGGAGGGAACAGCAATGCTCATGAGAAAGCCAACACTTACCAAACCTCTCCTGCACCATAAGGGCCACCTGTTTTCCCACCTGGGTGCTCCCGGTGAAGGACAGCAGGTTCACCCGCTCATCTTTGGCCATTGCTGTGCTGCAGGGGAATAAACAAGGTCACCCAGGCAGAGAAGCCCAGCAATGGCGCCACCTACTGGCACCAGGCCAGAGCACTCTGACACGATTCCTCACCACAATACGGTAAGTCTATCCCAAGAGTGCGAGGGAAGGTCTTCATGGAAATGAACTAGATTTTCACAAGCAGAACCATACAGTCCAACAAGCTAACCTGGTTTGGGAGCTCTGTGTAAACAGAAATCACCTTGAGGACACTGTTAAGGACGAAAGTCCTGGGGTACCTGGGTGGCTCAGTTCATTAAGCTGCCGACTCTTGGTTTCGTCTCAGGTCATGATCTCAGGGTCCTGGGATCCAGCCCCACATCGGGCTCCACACTCAGTGGGGTGTCTGCTTCAGGATTCTCCCTCCTTCTGTCCCTCCTCCCACTCACTCTTGAATGCTCTCTCTTTCTCAAATATTTAAAAAAATAAAGGATGAAAGTCTTTCCTATACATCATAACCTTAGTATTTCCTTGGTGAGCACCCCAATTATGTTGCAGACTCCTAAACTATTAATTCCTTTAAGAATTAAAAGTCTGAAGGGTGCCTGGGTGGCTCAGTCGTTGGGCGGCTGCCTTCGGCTCAGGTCATGATCCCAGGGTCCTGGGATCGAGTCCCGCATCGGGCTCCCTGCTCAGTGGAGAGCCTGCTTCTCCCTTTCCCTCTGCCTGCCACTCCCCTGCTTGTGCTCTCTCTCTCTCTCTGTGTCAAATAAATAAATAAAATCTTAAGAAAAAAAAGAATTAAAAGTCTGAACACTATAGGGAAACATCCTAAGTATCTCTCATGGAAGCTCACTTTAAATAAAGACTGTGCTAGGACTTCCAGTTACCTCTAAGAAATATAGACCAGACACTATAGATCCGAATCTCTTGGCTCTGGGTTCTGGGCTTCAAAGGGCTTGGTATGGGCCAAGCAGATCAGCCACAACATGAGACTAACCGTAGGGCTGGGACAGCTTGATGGGATAATGCATGCAGATGTCCCCAGGTTCAGCCCAGCAAACATGAGCCTGATACTCAGAGAGGCTGTTACTTAAGGCACGCCTGCAAACACTCCTCCATCTGAGCTGGTCCAAGACCCATGTGAAGGACTGGATGCTCAAAGAGCACAGAAGACTAGGTCTTTTGTTACAACGTTGTAAATGACATGTAGATGATATTTCACTAAGTACTCTACATGTAGAAGTTGTATTTCTTAATATTTTTTTCATTTCTATCAAAAGGACAAATGTATTATTCCTTTTTGAGACTGACCAGTAAGTGGAGTAGCATGGTAAGTGAAGGAGGGAGACGAACGTGTCAACCAAACCAGGCCTGACTCCGCTGAGAGCACACCTAATTGAAGTCTAGGCCAGTAGGAGTAACTTCAACTTTCATCACGGATCAGGGCAATTACAGGTCCCGGCATAAGAAGAGGCTCAGATACCGTGCTAAGTTAAAGAAACCAGACACAAAGCCCACATGTTGTAGGATTCCATTTACATGACATGTCCTCCAAAAGGCACATCTATAGAGACAGAAGGTAGATGAGTGGTTGCCAGGGGGAAGGGAGGGGATGCCAAGTGAGCACTAATGGGGAGGAGGTTCCTTTTTGGTATAATGAAAATGTTCTCGAAGACAATAACGGTGACGGTTGCACAACACTGTGAATATTCTAAAAACCGCTCAATTGTACCTTTTTAAAGAGAGAATTTTATGGTATGTGAATTATATAGCCATTTTCTAAAAACAATACATATATATATTTTTTTTTTTATTTTGATTTATTTATTTGACACAGAGAGAGAGATAGCGAGAGCAGGAACACAAGCAGGGGGAGTGGAAGGGGGAGAAGCAGGCTTCCTGCCGAGCAGGGAGCCCGATGCGGGGCTCGATCCCAAAAACAATACATATTTTAAAAGATGCCATATCCCCAGAGGTCCCTTTTTTGTTCAGCTGAGGAACCTAGACAACAGGACAGGTTCTCAGCTGAAGGAGTGAGACACCAGACTCCAATTCCACAGTTTTGCTTTCTAAGTAAGCACCTCTACAAACTAAGTGGCAGGAAGCCACAGACTTCCCAAAGTTACAGGAGTTTCTTATTTTAGGCTATAAACACCTCACAAAACTAGCTCTGGGCAATTAAAAAGATAATTCTTACTCATCCTCCAATAAAGCAAAGCCCAATGACGTATGTGGTAATAACGATCGGAAAAAACCCCTCTCCCCTCCTCAGCTGTCCTGGATTTCATTACTCTAATAAAGATGATCCTAACCAATCGACCCGGAGTCCTTCAACAGAAAGCTGCTCTGGGCCCAATGACCTACCCGATGTCCACTCCACCACAGGTCAGGGAACAGATCGCACCAGGCAGCTGGTTGTCCTCCAGGACCTTGGCTATTATCCTAGAAAGGGAAAAACAATTTCTAAGAAAGGGAACAATTTCATTTCTAAGGGTTTTTTTAAACTAGGAATAATTTCCCACCACCTGACTTTCCTGTTGCGACTCTCTCCCCCATCCCTTACCTCCCGCCCCAAACATGCAGGCCTGGACGTCACCTGACATATTAGACGCAAGATTTTCCAACACCTTAAAAGTACAACTTATTTTCCCTAAAATCTTAAGAAGAAAAATACATGGGGCACCTGGGTGACTCAGTCGGTAAAGCGTCTGACTCCTGATTTCAGCTCAGGTAATGATCACAGGGTCGGGAGATCCAGCCCTGCATCAGGCTCCACACTGGGTGTGGGGCCTGCTTAAGATTCTCTCTCCCCCTCTCTCTGTCCCTCCCTGCCCCCCCCCACCACTTCTCTCTTAAAAGAAAAAAGAAAAATACATGCAAAAAAGTAAAAAACACAATGCACTGATCAGGTAGCTCAAGTGTTCATTGTTTTCAAAGATTTTCTGCCCAACTCTGAACACATGGCTGGATTCAAGATGGCAGACTGATCATAGGGCATTTTTTTGGTCTCTTGCCCCAAGTCCATTAAAATGAGGGAAAGACATAAAAAGGAATAAGGACCATAACCTAGAAAAACGAAGAAAAGGAAAGGTGGTTCCCATCAGCAAATGAGAAGGTTCAACAGATCGCTGCAAAGAGATACCACAGCCAGGGAAGTGGTTGAGGATGAAACAGGGACTCTTGTAACTTCATGTCCCTTGTGGGTAGCTAAAAGCTCTGCCTATGGAATTGTTCCAAGACATTGTGGGTCCTGTGGGTCAGCTGTCTGTCAAATAAATAAAATCTTAAAAAAAAAAAAATTATCTAAAGAGTTGGCCATGTTCCTATATGAACATTTCAAATCCTCAGACTGTTTATTTTTTATTATTTTTTTTTAAAGATTTTATTTATTTATTAGACAGAGACACAGTGAGAGAGGGAACACAAGCAGGGGGAATGGGAGAGGGAGAAGCAGGCTCCCCGCAGAGCAGGGAGCCCGATGTGGGACTCGATCCCAGGATCCTGGGATCATGACCTGAGCCGAAGGCAGATGCTTAATGACCAAGCCACCCAGGCGCCCCCCTCAGACTATTTAGCGCAAATACAAAAATAAGCTCAAAGCAGCAATCACTTAGAACGTTTGGAACTGTTATCAAAATAGGTATTTTAAACCAGCTGCTTAATAACAACTGGCAAGTCTCTTCACTATATCGAGAGTAACTGTTTTGAGTTTTTTGTTTTTTAAACTGCCTGGGAGGCAGCCCTTTCTGCCCACAGGTCCTGCCCCCGTGCTTTAATAAAACCTTACCTTTTTGCACCCAGAAAAAAACAAAAACAAACAAACAAACAAAAACCCTGTAATAAAAAACCCAAAAAATAAAAAAAACTGCCTAGGAACCTCATTTTTATAGCTGTGTCCTGTCTCATGTCTCATGTGTTTTGCAGATTACAGTTGTCTGTAATACTTAAAAGTATAATTATAATAATAAATTTTAATTATAAGTCAATAATTATTTAATTATTCAATTTAATTATCTTGCCTTGGAGGATAAAGTTTCCTCAATATCACATATTCCTTTCAAGTAAATACTAACACACACTACTCTCTTTTTCAGCCCACGTTTCAATTCCTAAGCCACTGTCCCTAAATGAACTTCTAACATTAAGGACCCTCTTCCTTAATGCTTCCTATGAGCAATCCTATCAGAGAAGGCAGACCATGCAACCGATGGGACATCAAGGACCGTCAACAATCATCACTCTACATGGGAAGGTATCCTCTTCTATACAGACTCTAAATTCCACAATGACAGATCAGTAACACTGATTTTATGACCTAATCAGAATTGTCAAGTTCTCAAAAATGAACTAAAAATATTTTGTAATCCAAGAATGAAGTACATTTTAGACATTGTTAGAATCAGTAGAACAGTATTATCATTTCTTTCTGTTTTGCTAACCACTTATTAAACAAAAGCAATAAATGCAGTAGCTGGGTAGAAGTCAAAACCATGAACACGTTCAGCATTTACTAAACACAGCTCCTAAATTGCACGACTTCCTTTCCACTGGATTTGTTTTTATTTCCCAAGTGACATAAAGGTTTATAAGAGCTCAATTTCAACATGTTAATCAATATCTGGCATGTTTCCAAAGAGTTCAATGATACGGCTCTGAAAGAGCTCCATATGCTGTAAAATGATTATCAAAATATTATTACAATCAAAGGAGAAAGAGGCTATCCAAGTTCCATGCTTAAGTAAATGTGACCCTTCCACACTGAATTAAAAATCAGGGCCTACTAATCACTCTTTGAGATTACTCAACACTCAGGAAAAAGAAAACCACACATACTTACTTTGTGACGGCTACACTAATGAGCGAAGTTGTTGGAGCTCCTTTCCTTGACAGGGTTAAAAAAAAAAAAAGGCAACTTAATTTGGTGGAAATCATAAGTACCTTTTACTGTCAAGCAGAACCAAAAGTCTTTGTGACAAGTTCTGTCCAATTAGACCACGGAGCCTAGTAACTGAAATCAGAATCTGTCCTCCTTCAGCTTTGTGTCTCTGGGACCCAAGGGACTATAAAATTTTGAAAAACATGAAAATGACAATTTTGAACCTGCTTGCTGCACTGAACACAGGAACTGTTACATTAACCTTTGTCACAGGAACTGTTACATTAACCTTTGTCAATTATGGAAATGTTAATCTATCAACATGAACTTCAGAAGTTCCCCAGAAGAAGGCTCACAGGGCTGAGAACAGCCATACGACTAGTCTTTATGCATTCAAATACCGGAAAGCGTGGGTCTCTTTGGCAACATGGTGCCTAATCATTAATCTCCCAACGATGCCTGGCTTTTGTAGACAGTCTGTGAATATATTCAACTGAACACAACATTACAGTTAAGGGAATAAGTGGGATAGACGCCAAATAGGCCAAGACAACTCTCCTGGCTTTCCTGATCTCACCATGGAAGCTAAAAACAGGGAAGTGTTTTGCCATCTACGAAACAGACATTTCCCAACTAACTTCTACTATCACATATTTTATAAAGATGTGAAAGTTAATTATCAATGGGAACACTGGCCAAGGGCTGCACAATCACTTTGAGATTCACTATGAAATTTTTATTGTGGGGGGGGGGCCAAATTTCACAAAGAAGGTTGTGACTCTTTCCACCAACTTTTTAACTTAGTTTTGTTCCTAGAGTGGGGTATAAAGAATACATCTGGGTCTTTGTTCCCAGTTTCTGAAATAGCATCAGAACCCCTCGGAATTTCCCGGAGTGTCTTTGTTATGCTAACGAGGTGACTTGATGGGGGGTGGTTGCTAGCCAGCTGCCAGACTGGGGGGGGGGGTGGGAGGGTGGGGGGGGGTGGGGGGTGTCTGGTCACCATAACATCCAACGATGTGATTAGAGGGTTGTAGAGGGTTGGAACTTTCAGCCCTCCCTGACTCCACCTATGGGGAAGGGAGGAGGGCTGAGAGAGTCCAATCACATGTCCAACAATTTAATCAACTGTGCCTTTTTAAGGAAATCCCAAGAAAAACTGTAGACACCAAGATCAGTGCAGCTTCTTTGGTAGGTAGGGTGACATGCCCCAGCTAAACTGGGAGAAGGCATGGAAGCTCTGCATCTGGGACCCTTCTACACCTTACCCTATGTGTATCCTTTAAAATCAAACTATAATCAAGTGCCTGGTTAGCTCAGTTGGTAGAGTATGAGACTTTTAAAATAAAACTGTAATCATTAAACATAGCATTGTCTTGAGTTCCGTGGGTCATTCTAGTGAATTATTGAAACTGAGGATTCATGGGGACCTCCTAATTTATACAAGGCTGGCCAGAACTGCAGGTGACCTGGGGACACTTGTGGCTTTTACCTGAAGTGGAAACAGCCTGTGGAAGACTGAGCCCTGAAATCTATAGATCCTGACACTAACTCTTACAGTATACTCACTTGGGGTGGAAAGAGCTGGAAACAAGAGTGGGCACAAGCCTTTGCCAAAAAAAAAAAAATAAGGCAAAAAAATTAATTCTACCAATGGCAAAATACATAATAATAAAAACTCAGCACTGTACAACTAGCAGGTGTGTGTGACTTACATGTTCATTGAAGAGTCGGATATTAGAAAACATTTCAATACATTTAAAATCCTTTGAGGAGTACCTGAAAATGGCTACTTTTATCATTTTACTACTGCGTAAGAAGGTGAGGTCTTACCAAAGGCAGACGTTCCCACAGATCATTGCGATGGCATTGTTCCAGCCATACACTGCCACCGGGAAGTTGAACGCAGTGATGATGCCAACCAGGCCTACAGGATTCCACTGTTCAATGAGCGCGTGGCCAGGTCCTGAGGACACGGGATGGGGCAGAACATGTTAAGCACATCATCTTAATGCATTTGATGGTAATAATAACAACAGAGTCTGAAATCATTCAGAGAAAGAAGGTGCACCAGACCCAGTGGGGATTCCAGAGGCCTTGCAATGGATCACTTTACACAGGTACATTAATTAGCATACAATAAAGCTGTTACTACTATGCTAGCTTATACACTGTACGGATACCATTATGCCTCTGATCCTCACAGGAGCTCTGTGTGGAGCAGGGCAGCATCAGCACCATCTGGGAGACAAGAAAACTTCAAAGAGGCGATGAGAGGTGCCCTGGATGATGTGCATGCCAAGGGCACGACCCAGGACCTGTGACTCCTGTTCTTTACATTGCCTGTAAAGCCCTTGGCCAACCTCTCCAAAGAGAGACAAGGTGGCTCATTTGTAAGAAAAAAGAATAGCTCTAAGAATTACATGTATGTTAAATGAAGTGCACAAGTCTTTACGTTCATATAAGAAAATGAGAAATACAAAGAAAAATATGTATCTTATGGGGCGCCTGGGTGGCTCAGTCGTTAAGTGTCTGCCTTTGGCTCAGGTCATGATCCTAGGGTCCTGGGATCGAGTCCCACATCGGGCTCCCTGCTCGGCCGGAAGCCTGCTTCTCCCTCTCCCCTGCCACTCCCCGTGCTTGTGTTCCCTCTCTTGCTGTGTCTCTGTCAAATAAATAAAATCTTAAAAAAAAAAATCTATTAGAAAAATATGTATCTTATATACAAATTCTAAATGTAACATCACCCACCATCCCACAAGGGGCGTATTTTAATCAAAGGCAGCCGGAGCAGTGAACTGGAACAGTAAGGTGACAGCTCACAGAGTTAAAACCACAGACCGACTGGGAAGGTAGGGCTCCCAGCCGTCCATCTTTCTGGCCACACTCTCGCTGTGGGAACACAGAACCCAGTAGTAGCTGCCCTCCCTCCCAGGCCCCCTTTAGCTGAGCTCAATCCCCCTAGAGATGATGTGCTGACACAGCCTCTTCCTGGCCCCTCCCGTCATCCTCCTCCCCACGGAGGCCAGCGCAGCCCTGATGCCCTCCGTCCCCTGCTTACAAGCCTGTGGTGTCTGGATGGCTATTGTAGCTGTCCTCAGGACAAAGTCCAAGTCCCTCAGCAGGACGGGTCCCTTCCCGGGGCTCCATCACCACCCAGTCTCTCCCCTCACACGGTGCCCTCAAGCTATGCTGAAGCAAGGCAGTTGCCCAAATAAGCCACGTCCTCCCACCTTAAATCACAGACTTCTTCCCAGTGTCAGAGCCACCCCTGCCCCAGCACCCCACCCATCTCCTCCTTGAGGCCTGACCTTGCATTACTATCTCCTAGGGGCGTTTCCTGACTGCCTCACAAGGCTGGCTCAGGGTCATCACCCTCCCCTGTACCCCATCACAGCACCTACCATGCTGTTACAATTATCCCATTACTTGTCTCCCACTTGCCTCCCACTCTAAAACATAAGGTACCTTGAAGCGTACAAATTCCTTCAGGACGGGGCACCTGGGTGGCTCCGTGATTAAGTCTCTGACTCTTGATTTCGGCTCAGGTCATCATCTCAGGGTGGTGAGATCAAGCCCCATGTAAGGCTCTGCACTGGGCGTGAAGTCTGCTTAAGATCCTCTCTCTCCCTCTCCCCCTACCCATGCCCCACTAATATGCACACTTGCTTCCTCTCTCAGTCAATCAATTAATTAATTCCTTCAGGACAAGGACAATGCCTTACTGGTCAAGTATTACTATCAGTTCACCTGGCACTTGGTACACACTCAGTAAGCATTTACTACATTAATGAAATCAAAGTTACCCGCAAAGCCTCTGCATAGATAGATGAATAACTTCCTCTTCTAAAAAATGTCCCAACAACTCAAAAAGATTTTAATTGGTGAGGCAGACATCTCAGTAGGTATAAGTCAAAGAAGTTCCTTGTTTGCTCATGTGTACTTCTCCAAACTGGCAATTTACTTTTTTAACTAGAAAAGCCTATTGAAAATGATTAGTAACGGGGCACCCAGGTGGCTCAGTCGGTTGGGTATCTGCCTTCGGCTTAGGTCATGACCCCTAGGGTCCTGGGATTCAACGCCACATGGGGCTCCCTGCTCAGCAGGGAGTCTTCTTCTCCCTCTCCTTTTGTCCCTCCTCCCCACTTGTGCTCTTTCTCACTCTCTCAAATAAATAAGATCTTAAAAAAAAAAGAAAAAATGATCAGTAACATAAAATTCATCTTGGATAATGGGAATCATTGTTATATACCTAATTAAGGACAGTAAAAAAAAAATTCCAATTCTTTCCACCATTAGGAAATTTGCCAAATATGCCAAGAAAAAACAGGAAAATGTGCTCTTTAAAAAAATATATTACTTTTCCTGATTATAAATGTAATGTAATTTCCATCACGGAAATTTTTGAAAATAGAGAAAAACAGACAGTAACAACCATCAATAATTCCGCTACACATAGACAACCAGTCACTGCTCTGGCTGACTTGCACCCCTTGGTACTTTCTTTTCTTTTTTTTTTAAGATTTTAGTTATTTATTTGACTGAGAGATAAAGAGAG
This sequence comes from Halichoerus grypus, assembly GCF_964656455.1. Lineage (NCBI taxonomy): Eukaryota > Metazoa > Chordata > Mammalia > Carnivora > Phocidae > Halichoerus > Halichoerus grypus. The sequence goes on along the minus strand of NC_135713.1, from coordinate 131,140,692 downwards.
CCAGAGAGCACAAGTGGCAGGGGGAGAATGGCAGAGGGAGAGGGAGAAGCAGGCTCCCTGATGAGAGTGAGCCCAATGCGGGGCTTGATGCCAGGACCTAGGGATCATGACCCGAGCTGAAGGCAGACGCTTAACCGACTGAGCCACCCAGGCGCCCCCCCTTGGTACTTTCTCTGCAGACATGCAGTCGCCTGTTTTGCTCCATTAACATCGCCAACGTTACAGATCACAAAAACCCTTATCCTCACTGTTGAAACCTCCTCTGAGTACAAGGTCAGTCCCTGCAACATAGAGTACAGCAAAAAATTGGAAATGCCCTACATATATCCATCCTTTGGGAACTGGCTTAAAAAATTAGCGTCCTCACAACCAACAGAAAGGCATAAAAAAAGATGAAGTCCCTTACTGGAATAATAAGCAACAATTTCTAAGACACACTAAGTAAAAAATTAGTACAGAACAGACCATATAGCTTGCTAATGTTGGTGTTCCTAAAGGACACGTGTTTGCCTGCAAAACCTCTAAAAAGATAAAGAAGAAACCAGAAACATTCACTATTTCCATGGGACTACTAGGGAGTATCCAGTGAGGTAGGAAGAAAATTTTTTCATCCTTTACCTTTTTATTCCTTTCCAATTTTGTGATACGAATTTATCACCTCTTAAAAAAAAAAAATTAAAATAATTTAAGTAAATACAACTTTCTCGGGGCGCCTGGGTGGCTCAGTCAGTTAAGTGTCTGCCTGCGGCTCGGGTCATGATCCCAGGGTCCCACGTCGGGCTCCCTGCTCAGCGGGAAGCCTGCTTCTCCCTCTCCCACTCCCCCTGCTTGTGTTCCCTTTCTCGCTGTGTCTCTCTCTGTCAAAATAAATAAAATCCTTAAAAAAAAAAAAAAATACAACTTTCTCATAAAGTGTGGGGTTAGGGGCACCTGGGTAACTCAGTTGGTTAAGCATCTGCCTTGGGCTCAGATCATGATCCCAGGGTCCTGGGATCGAGCCCCATGTTAGGCTCCCTGCTCAGTGGGGATCCTGCTTCTCCCTCTGCCTCTCCCTCTGCCACTCCCCCCCCGCTTGTGCTCTGTCAAATAAATACATAAAATCTTAAAAAAAAGAAAAAGAAACAAAGTGTGGGGTTAGGGGAGAGCAATCTCCATTAAGTATGACTTTTAAAATGTATTTTAAATACAAAATTAGCTTAACATTTGTCATATAAGGCATTTAGGTCATTTCAAATTTTTCCTATTGATACTACAATGAACACCTTTATATATAAACCTTTGTCATATTTCAGAGTATTTACTCAAATTAGTCTTGAAACTGGTATTAAACATTTTGGGCCCTTCGGATTTATTTTCAAATTGTTTTCCTGATGGACCGGTGATTCATGTTACCAAAAGTCCCCATAAAAGAGTGGCTATCTCACCCACGGACTTCCCAAAACGGAGTTTTAGCTTTAAAAACAGAAAAATTTGGGGCGCCTGGGTGGCTCGGTCGGTTGAGCGGCTGCCTTCGGCTCAGGTCATGATCCCAGGGTCCTGGGATCGAGTCCCGTATCGGGCTCCCTGCTCAGTAGGGAGCCTGCTTCTCCCTCTCCCTCTGCCTGCCTCTCTGCCTGCTTGTACTCTCTCTCTGTCAAATAAATAAATAAAAATCTTTAAAAATAAATAAATAAATAAAAACAGAAAAATTTAACAGGTATCTTTTTTTTTTTTTTAAAGATTTTATTTATTTATTCATGAGAGACAGAGAGAGAGACAGAGGCAGAGGGAGAAGCAGGCTCCCCGCGGAGCAGGGAGCCTGATGCGGGACTCGATCCCAGGACCCTGGGATCATGACCTGAGCCGAAAGCAGACGCTTAACCGACTGAGCCACCCAGTCGTCCCTTTAACAGGTACCTTGATCTGATATTTTCACCTATTTTAATTTACATTTGTTAGTACAGATATTAAAGACATTTTCATATATTTATATGCTACATGCAATTCCTCTTCTGAAAATCATTCACAGCCAGGGCATTTTTTTGGAGTACGGCCGAAGAGGACAGAAGTCTTAGCTTAACTGACTTCATTGCTTACTTTCAGAAGGCAAGATGGGTCCTCCAATCATCCTCGATAAGCCAACAGCATAATCACAGACATCCACGTACTCTTGAACTTCTCCCACACCTTCCACTAAGATTTTCCCCATCTCCAAAGACACCTAAAAAACCAAAAAGCTAAGAAGCAATTTTGCAACACAATTCATGTTTTAAATACTAAATTTATGAGGCAGGGGTTGGGGGGGCTGGTGCAGAAGGAAGCAAACTGTATTTCTTGTCTGTTTTGTGACGGTATAAACTACAGAAAGTCTGTTATTATCTTAATTTAAAAATCCATAAATTGTCTTTACTCTTCCCAGTTCATCTTGTTCATCTTTAAAGACATTTTTTAAATGTATGAACTGTTCTTACAATCTTAAACACAAATGCATAGCAGCCTTATTCTGCAACTCAAAGGAATGTCTATTCACTATGAAAATACTTTACCAAACTTCCTAGTATTTGGATCTTCTCCCGCAAAGCATCCCCAATCTGTCTCACTATTTCTCCTCGCTTCGGAGCAGGAACCTAAGAAGAGAAGGGAATCTTAGCATCTGATTCAAAGTGTAAACTTGTATCTGCAACACAGTATTAGACAAACATGCTCTAAGAGAGCTAACTACAAACCCAACAGACAACTTTCTGATCACATCCAAACTGTAATTATGGCATATCCCTAACACCAATCTCAGAGCCCCAGAAAACATCATCCAGATGATAGGTTTTTGGAGAGTAAGGGTCTGTGCCAAGTACAGAGAGAAATTCCATAACTGAACACAATGACTCTAAAAAAGCTTAAAATACCTTAAATACCAGTAAACCTTTATGATTCCCAATGACATTTTCTTATGGGTCAAACTGACTGCACAGCCAAACCCTAGAACAGTATTCCATAACCCATTCAAATTATGATTCACTCACTATTTTCTGAGCAGCTACTATGTGACAGGAATAATGCCAGGCACTGGGGCAAAAATAAACGAGGCGTTCGTGGAGCTAATAATCTTACTGAATCTTACTATAAGTGCAATGGGAAGTCTTTAATGGTTTTTAAGGAGATGACTTGCTTTACCTTTTTTTTTCCCCAAAGATTTTTTTTTTTTTAATTAAGTAAGCTTTATGCCTAAACTGGGGCTTGAACTCAAGACCCCAAGATCAAGAGTTGCATGCTCCACCGACTGAGCCAGCCAAGTGCCCCTGCTTTGCCTTTTATTAAGATTGCTGTGCAGGGGGCACCTGGGTGGCTCAGTCAGTTAATCGTCTGAGTCCAACTCTTTTTTTTTAAATTCTTTTTTTTTTTAAGATTTTATTTATTTATTCTTTTTTTTTTTAAGATTTTATTTATTTATTTGACAGAAAGAGACACAGTGCGAGAGAGGGAACACAAGCAGGGGCAGAGGGAGAGGGAGAAGGAGGCTTCCCACTGAGCAGGGAGCCCGATGCGGGGCTCGATCCCAGGACCCTGAGATCATGACCTGAGCCGAAGGCAGATGCTTAACGACTGAGCCACCCAGGCGCCCCTGAGTCCAACTCTTGATTTCAGCTCAGGTCATGATCTCAGGGTCCTGGGATCAAGCCCCACATCAGGCTCTGCACTCAGCACGGAATCTACGTGTCCCTCTCCCTCTGCTCCTCCCCCCACTCTCTCTTTCTCTCTCTAAAACAAAATCTTAAAAAAAAAAAAAATCAATGTGGGATAGGTAGAGCATATATTGGAGGGGAAGAGTAGAAGCAGGGAGACCAATTAAGAACATACTCTAGTGGCCTAGGCCAAAGATTACAGTAACTTAGTTGTAAAACTGAAGCAAGGGAGACTATAAAGTAGATTCGGGATTATTTTGGAAATAGAACGGACAGGACACAGTAACGGAATAGGTGTGGGAAATAAGGGAAGTGCAAGAACCATGGATGAAGCCCAGGTCTCTGGCTTGAAGTACAATTCCTGAGACGAGGAAGACTCAGAAGCGTCAGGGGTTTATGGAGGTAAAGAGTACAGGTTGGGCCACGTGAAGTTTGAGATGTGATTCACAAGTGGAGACATGACTTCCTCAACTGTGATCATCACTCCTCTCCAGCTCTTCCCAATTAACTCTGCCTCTCCTCCAGGGCAACTCTAAGGATGGCTTCCCGCAGGCTGGAGCCAGTCCCGCACCCCCTCTTAGAGAGAGCTATCACAGCACTGCTCACTGCTCAAAGGCCACCATCTCCCAGAGCCTGACCCAGAACTCAGGGCTCATCTTCGCTCTGTTCTTCCCAAATAGATCACCAGGTCGTGATAGAGTGTTTCTGGAAGGTAACTTGGCATACCATTAACATTTAAACCATTCCTACCCTTTGACTAGGTAATTCCACTCCTGGATATCAAGCATATACGTAAGTGTACAACAGCAAAAGTACAACACTTAATCACAACACCGTTTTCTAGCGGAGACAAACCAACCATCTTAATGTCCATCAACACATGACTGGTTAATTACGGAACAGCTATAAAATGGGATACTTCACAGTAAGGTAGATTCATACAGGAAAACTTTAAAGAGTTGTAACTGGAGAACAGAAAATAGCAAAATAATGCATACGATAACTAAACTTTTGCTTATAGTTGAAGAAATATACAAGATGTTAAGAATGGTCATTTCTGGGGAATGGGACTTTTTGGGGGGATAGAATTATAACAGACTTCCGTTCCCCACATTTTCTATGTCTACAACAATTTGCCATTTTTACAATATATGCACTCTTTTGAAAACAAGAAACAAAAATTGCAATGTTACCTGAATTAGCACAGATCCTACACACTTCCTAGAGCCATGGGATGGGCTCAAATGAGTTTAGCATACAGGTTTCTAAGTTTAGCAAACTGGTTAACATCAACCAGAATGGCCAATACACATGGCCCTTTACATTGTATTCTGTGTATATATTATTCGGTCTCTAGCCAATCATTATTACACACTTTCTATGTGCCAGATATTCTGTTCTTCCCCAGGGATACCAGGGAAGACAGCTACAATTCTAGCCGACTAGAAACCACACCCCAATGGGGTGGTGGAGACAAGAAACAGGTGATTTCAATCTCATGTGGTGAGTGCTGTGCTGGAGAAGCTGGACTGTACAAGGGGAGAACCTAGCAGTGTTAACTTAGTGGTGCTTGGGGTTAGCGAGTGGGGAAGGAGGCGGCTTTCTGAAGAAGTTTAAAGTTGAGATCTAAGACCTCAAGCATGATTGGTCCTTGCCAGGTAAAGAGGTAGAGAAAGTAAGAGGAAAATTATGGGCAACAGGAAACTCAGCATATGCAAAGGCAAAAAGGCAAGAGAAAATATGGAGGATTTTTGGAAAATTTAAAGGGTTGTTAAAAGAAGGAGAGAAAATTAGGGGCCACAATGCAAAGGACCTTATAAAGGATCCTCCAAAAAATACTGGGAAAATCACTAGAGGGTGTTAAATGGTAGGGGGGGAATCACAGTGCATTTTAAAATATCACTCCAGGGTCACCTGGCTGGCTCAGTGCATACAGCGTGCAACTCTTGATCTTGGGGTCATGAGTTCGAGTTCCACGTTGGGCTTAGAGCTTACTTAAAAAAATCACTCCAGTTATGGTCTAGAAAAGAGATCAGAGGGAGACAAGATTCACAGAGGAAGACCATTAGGCAAGACAAGGATGGTGACTTGTCTCAATTACAAAAACAGCAATAGAGATAAATGTAATTTTAAAACACTCAAGACTTGCTCACTGGCAAATGGTAATTGACAGATTCTCAACCCTGGGTAGATAGGAGAATCACCACCCCTGAAACTTTTGGGCTAGATTCCATCCAAGACCATTCAAATGTAGAGCCTCTTCATTTTTGTTCCAGCCTCCCAAATGACAAGGATAGAGTAGTAAGAATTGAGAAAGCCAGGAGCAGGTCTGGGGGGAGGGAAATGAAGGCAGAGCAGGGCAACAAGATAGCCCCACCTCCCAGGTGAGCCTGACTGGTCCCAGCACAACAGACCATTCATAACCTCATGCCCTCCTGAGATGGGCAACCAGAGTCCTCATCCCTGCACACTGCACCTGTGAAGTTTTATTTAGAAAGAGCATCCCGGACAGCCACGAGGAAGGAATTATCAGCGCTGAGAGAATCATCAGCTGAGCCTTTGGGGTAATAATACGAGGAAACCCACGTTGAAGAGCTTCCATGTAAATGGTATTCCTTCATTCACTTACAGATGGCCCATTATCAGCTGCCTGTCCTCACTCTGGCTCTTCCTCACCAGAGATGGATGGGACAAATGACACACTGGGAATGCAGAGGAGCCTCAATTGGTGGCATTCTGGGCTGAAACCAGTTCCTGAGAGAGAGCAGCAGAACCAGTATTCCCGTCCAGATTCTCTGTGCTTAGGTATAGTGAGGAGAAAGAAATCAGCGTATATAATCTATCCTCCTATAATTTTATACTTTTTCCTTAAAGAGAAACATTCCCGTTGAGAAATTCCAGGCCTAATGCAAATGAACTCATTGAAACGGTGGTTTATCCTCACATAGGCAAGGCCAGCCAAAACCCATCAGGGCGAAGCAGAAGCAGCCCCACGCGAGTAAGGAGCCCGGAGGGTAAGTGCACAGACCAGGAGGGGATGAGCTTTGCTCTGTTCTTGTTTGAGGCACCAGCAGCCTCTAAGTCACTGCCCCATTGGCAGGAGCCCCGGAGGCGCGGTTAGGAAAGGCTCTGCCACTTCACTCAACTTTGAACTCAATTGCTTAACTCAAATTCTAACAAGTGGGATCCCCTACTGACTCCACCATCACCCAGGACAACAACCTGTTCCCACTGGGCAACCTCACTCTACTGGGAGATCTGAACAGTCCAGGACGTAGGAGAAAGCATGGTAGGTGCAGAGGCCGGGCACTGCTCAGTGAGAGCAGACCGCCACATGCAATCCTCAACAGGAAAATAGCAGTAACAAAAAAGTACAGCACCCTATTAAGGGAAGCATCACAATGTCAGCTGCCAGCCCCAGGGCAGAGCCAAGACTTGATTTAAAAACCAGTAGGGGAAAGGCAAGATCCTGAATCACACACACCTATAAGAGCCGTTTCTGGTGACAGGTTTCCCTGGCATTCAAAACAGTGTATGCAAACAGCGAATCCTAACACAAATTATGGACTTTAATTGATCAGCATTGGCTCTCCCATTGTAACCAATGCATGGCCCTAATGTAAGATGGTGGTAAGAGGGAAACGTGCTAAGTGTGATGAGGAGGTACAGGGACCCCATTTGCTGCTCATCGCTCTGCTGACAACGCTCAGACTGAGCCAGAACGTGCCACTTTGGCATGAGGATTATTTTGATCTGAAGGCAACCAAGGCCACCAGACTCAGGAAAAGCTTTTCTCCTCCCCCTTAACTGCCTAAAAGAACTTAAAAAGGGGATCTGTGCCAAGAAGCGAGTTATAACCAGAGATCACTTTTATAAGGAGAGACCTAAGCTGCATGGCAAGGAAAACATTTGCGTACCAAACATTTGCTCCTCTCACCTTCCTGTGAATTGCCTTCCTCCCCCCTCAAGGAGCCCCAGAGCTTTGGATGCATGGAAGCCTTGGAGTCTGGCTGCCCTTAGATCTTGGATCTTTCCTCACTGCCACCCCTCCCTGCCCCACAGGAGAAATTAAAATGTTTTTCTCCTGTGAATCTGTTTTATGCCAATTATTGGACCAGCCACAGAACAGAGAAGTGAAAAGCAAAAGATTTTTCCTCTCCTATGCCATAAACCTAAAACTGCTCAAAAAAATAGCGTAATGAACTTTTCTGTAAATACCTCAGGCTGGATGCAGTGCTACAAGAGGTCACAAAATTTTACACATGCCTCGTGTAATAATCACAACTATGAAACACATAAAAGACTGTAAGGAAATCCACGAAATCTAACTCCCAATACCCATTCTGTATAGAAGATGATGAGGTAAGGGGATTCAATGTGATTATCTTAGTGTCTCATCCAATTTTGAGTAAATATGTATTACTTTTTTTTTAGGATTGTATTTATTTATTTGAGAGTGCATGGGGGGGGAACAGAGGGAGAAGCAGACTCCCCACTGAGCAGGGAGCCTACCCCAAGATCATGACCTGAGCAGAAGGTAGCCGCTTAACCAACTGAGCCACCCAGGTGCCTCAAATATGTATCACTTTTATGATCAAAAAGAAAACAAAAATTATTTTGCAAACAATAAATGACACTGCTTTGAACATTTTTCTCTAAGTAGGATGAACTTTATTTACTTAGCACACAATTTACTTTTGTAAGTGGCGTTTTTTGTTTTTGTTTTTTTTTTTTGAAAGATTTTACTTATTTAATTGAGAGAGACACAGCGAGAGAGGGAACACAAGCAGGGGGAGTGGGAGAGGGAGAAGCAGGCTTCCCGCTGAGCAAGGAGCCTGATGCGGGGCTTGATTCCAGGACCCTGAGATCATGACCTGAGCCCAAGGCAGACGCTTAACGACTGAGCCACCCAGGCGCCCCTGGAAGTGGCGTTTTACTGCTCAAGGATATTTTTTCTTGTGCTACGCCAACTTACAGCCAGATTTGGTTCAAGTACAGGAATGATGTTCCTCTTGGTTTGCACAGAGGCAGCCTCCTGGCTGACAACTAAGGGGCATCCAACTCGGCTCTCTGGGAGAGCCTGCCCCTCCCCAAGTCACCCTAGCAATCTTTGATTCAGAGAAAACACTGGCTCAGCAGTCCCAAACCGAGCAGCACGTGGGTGCCTAGCTCAGGTATGGAGGTTTGCAATGGCCAGGTTCGGCAGCAGTTCCAATGATTAACCATTTAACCCTCACCATAACCCCAGGAGGCTGGCAGGCCTGGTCTCCTCTATTTACAAGACAAAGCACACAGAAGGGAAGTCATTTACCCAAGGGTAGAACTGGGTTAAACCTTCAGGATGTTCTTCTACCCTCAGGCCTATAATCTTCGGTGGTAGATCGAATGGGATATTCGGAGTGGGGGAGGGGAGGGAGGCTTGGGAAATGCAGGCTACCCCAGTTCTTCCCTCTCTTCTCCAGAGCCCAGTCCTCACCTAGGGACAGCTCCCTGTGGCCCAGACCAGCTCCAGTCACAGCTCCTACACTGGCTCATATTACCCAAGGTGGAGATGATGTGGAAAACAAAGGCAGAAGAAAAATTATTAAATTTCCTTACTACCTAGAGCCCACTCACAAGTTCCTGAAACAGGAAGAGTGACATTCCTCTAGGGACTCAACTGCCTCGATGTTAATACTTTGCTAAAGGCAAAAGGCAATCCTAGCCCGACCCTCCTCCCAACCAGGATCCTGTAAGTCTAACGTGTAAAAATTCCTTTGGAAACTTCCTTTATCTCTAAACGCCCCCAAGATACGTGTTGGTAATCATTCCCCAAGCACACGGCCCACCGATACACACCTGAAGGGTCTCATGACTAAGGTTTTATTAGACGGTAATAAATGACCTTTTCCCAACAATAGGAGCCCACTCAAGGTCCTGGAAACCTTCCTTCCAAAATTCCTTCGAGATTTAACGCTATCCGAAACCCCCTCCCAACCTGAAAGTATATAATGGGCTACTCCTCATGACCCCGGTGCAGCTAGTTCTGCCCATGGGTCCTGTCCCCGTGCTTTAATAAAACCACCTTTTCGCACCAGAGACGTCTCACGAGTTCTTTCTTGGCCGTGGGCTTCGAACCCTAACGTTCTTTCCTACATCAGAGACAGATGGGGGACGGGACACACCACCCGCTCCCCATGCCTGATGGGACTGCAGGAACTCGACGCCCTGCCCTTTGAACCGGGACTATCAACCAACTGCAGAGATACTCTCTCCCACACCCCCAGCCCCCAGCCCTGCATAAAGCTGGCTGGAAGGAGGGGGGAGAAGCAGCAAAAGGATGTTTGCAGCATAGGCAGTCCAATTAGGAACTTAAGAAACTCCAATTGGAAACAGCGTTCATAGCTGAGGTGTATGATACTTCAGGACAGACTTTCAATCCACTTAAAATCACCATTTACTGAAGGCCAAATGTGGGAAAGGCATACCTGGGACTACTGCAGCAGCAGATTATCACAGCCCCCAACAACTCCTACTGTGGAGAGCACTGACTGCTCTTTAGATTTTTCTCTTCTCTCCCTGCAGTTACCATAGGTCATCATGCCATGACCTTCACACTCACCTCTGCCCAGACTTTCCAAGCCTCCCTCGCTTTCTTCACCGTTTCTTCATAGTCAGCCACACTGGCCTAAATTAGCAAGTAGTGGGGAGACAAAGGGAAAAACAAAGGGCAGTGAGGATCCCCTTCTGAGAACACCCAAGATTTTTGGAGAAGAATTGGAGTATCTCTAGGTGACCCTCAGATTTGTAGTTTAGGACAAATTTCACAGCCTATGCTTCCCAAACACTTGTGAGAATCCAGTAAAACAGCTCAGAATCCAGCTGTGCTTTTTAAAACATTGCTCCTAGAAGCAAGGTCCATCAGCCTCATCTGGGGACAACACCTGAGAGGTCAGAAATTCAGAACCGTGGGCTCCAACCCAGACTTCACAGGTTAGAATCTTCACTCAAAAACAGGTGATTCAGAAACATGGCCTTAAATGGACCCCCCCTCCCCCACGACTTTTCTGTTTCACCTTTTCTAGGACACCCCAACCCAAAGAGTGGGCAGTTTCTCCCAGACATTCTTAAATGTCCTATGAAAAAGAAACACTTTATTCTTGGACTGGGAGACTCCATACTGCTCTTCATCACAGGCACAAACTCCATGGGCAGTTTGTATTAAAAAAAAGCAAAACCAAAAAACTTACCTGTCGGACTCTTGCTATCGGTTCATTGTTAGCAGGACAATAGGTCGTGATAACCTTCAAACAAAAAAAAATGAACGCTATCTATAGAAAATGAAATCCCTTCCAAAATGGGGGAACAGACCAAATGGGAAAACAGAGGAAAAAATTAAACTTAGATACCATATCTAAACTTGGAATCTTTACATTAACTTCTATTACAAACAGGTCACTTACAGAGCTTTCATTTTTGACCTAAACATTCAAAACCACTTTTTGCAAAACGCAGCTTGCCATCTAAACATTAGGTGTAAAAGCAGTAGTCTAACGTAACCCGTTACTTCACCTCTTTTTCCACAAATAACAGACCAAACTGACGAGTTTTACTTACTCTTCTGGCTCTTACTCTGCCCTGGTCAGAAGGTGAAAGAGCCAACAGTGGACAACTATGGGAAAGGCCCATCTCCACACAAACGGCAGAGATTAGAAAGAAAAAAAAAAAAAAAATCAAGGCATAGCTAGATTTTCAGGAGAGAGTAATTTATCCAGGAACCTAATGACATGGCACAGGAAAAACAGGACCAAAGTGCCAACAGAAGAGGGGATTTAGGGAATAATTAAAAGCACCTGCATCTCCTACAGTCGCAGATAACCCAAAGGACTGTTTCCTCCAACAAAGCAAGCTCATTATACCACACTCGACAAACTTTGTGGCATGTTATGTAACATTTCCTTTTTGTGTTTTTCTATAACATCTTCTCATAAAAGCTTTCTTTTGTATGCAGCTTTCAAAAAAATCTGAGCGGTAATAACCTTACCTTTCCATCCTATTCTGTAAAACACTTAATTGAGCTTTCACCGAGTGCCAGTCATGGTGTGTGGCTCTGGAAGTAAAGAAACGCTGAAAATCCTGTCCTCGAGGAAGCTCAGCGCCCAAAAATTTTAACAGGATTTCAGCAAGTCCGGGCTTGCAAACTCCAACAAAGGATTTCAGAAAAGACAGTATAAAACTAAGGCAGAACGTTACCTGCGGACACGTCACATCAGAAGAGCCAGAGTCAAGCACAAAATTGAGATAATTTCCCAACGCTAAGCGTGTGGCACGTCTTCACTACCCATCGGAGGACTCTGCCATAAGGCTGTAAGCGTGTGTGGGAAGTTCAAGTCCTACCAGCTCCAAAATGACAGATTTCTCCATAGCACACAAAGACCTAATAATCTAAACGCATTTTTTAAGGCACCCTACACAAGCACACGTTTACTATGTGGCTTCAAACCTTGCCACCCGGTACAACCGTGCAGCGCGGCCGCGGGTGGGGTGGGGGGTCGGGTTGGGCAGGGACCGCACTGAGGCCGCACATATTCCCCGCACGCCCGCATACCTCTCCCCGGCCTCCCCAGCTTCCATTATACACGCCCTCGTTTTCCTCGCGGAGCCCGAGCTCCTTCAGCCAAGCGTACTGGGCCTGATTGATGAGCAGAGAGGACATGAAGGCGGCAGGCCTACTCCAAGGGCCCGAGAGCTGGCTTCCCCTCGCAAATTGCACACACAGCTGGCGGGGAACGCGCCACATACTGAGCCCGGGACGCGCGGCGTGCGCGCGCCCCCGGGAGCGGCTGAAATAGCGCCCCGCCCCCCGCCCGGGAGAGCCCATTGGGCAGGCCGGGCCCCGCCCCCCGGAGCACGCCCCCGCCCCCGCCCCGGCCCAGGCCAGCCGGGGTCTTCCGGAGGCGCGCGGAGCTCGCCCCCGCCTGGAACCTTCCGCGAGGAGGAAGTGAGAGGGCTACTGCCATCTGCTGGAAGAGGCCGCGAAGCGCGGCTCCGGCTAGAAATTCTTTTCAGCAAAACACTGGTTCTAAAGTACCCTAGCTTAGAGCGGGGCTTTTCGGGTTGTCTCGTGCATGTAATCACCTGGCCATCATTCTGCTTCGGTGGCTCTGGTCTGGGGTCTGAGAATCGCCGTTTCTGACCAGCTGCCAGGTGATGCTGACGCGGTTGTGTACGTGGAGTAGCCAAGGGAGGTTTCTTGGTGGAGGGAGGGAGAGGGTTGTTTTCACTGCTTTGTTAAATTACAAATTCGAGTTTTCTAATTAATGAAAAATGTTAAATGATGATACTGCCTTCTCAATATCCTACCAGGGTATATTCTTGCTTTTGAAGAATAAAGACAGTTTTGATCAAATCCCCCTTCATTCCCCATTACTTCAATTTTCCTCTAATAGCCTTTCCACTCACTCCTACCCCCCTCCACGCTTAACCATTCCATCTCCCATCTCATTCCACAGTAACTAGGCCTACCCTATATAAGGGAAATACTAACATCTCTATCAGCATGATTTGGATGTGGGTCAAAAATATATAGGCAGGGGCGCCTGGGTGGCTGAGTCCACTGAGCATCTGACTCTTGATTTCGGCTCACATCCTGATCTGGGAGCCCTGAGATCATGTGGGGCTCCCCGCTGGTCCGGAGGGTGGGGGGGTGGTTGTCTGCTTGGGATTCTCTCTCCCTCTGCTCCTCCCCCTGCACAAGTACTCTCTCTCCCAAATAAATAAATATTTAAATATATATACACACACGCGCGCGCGCGCTCTCTGGGTGGTGCACTTGGTTGAACCTCGGACTCTTGGCTTTGGGATCTGGGGTTGTGGGATGGATGGAGCCCCATGTCAGGCTCTGCACTCAGCGTGGAGTGGGCTTGGGACTCTGTCTCCCTCTCCCTCTGCCCCTCCTCCCCCCTCAAATAAATAAATTAAAAAATACACACACACACACACCACTCTGGAATCGAGTTAATAGGTCTCTCAGTGATTCCCAACATACCTTTTAAAAATATTCCTCCTAACTGCTGGTGGCTTTCCACATTGCAGCCAGACACACTAAGTCACTTTGTTTCTATGCAAAGCCTGTTTTCTTCCCACTGTGCTTTTGTCCTTCCCTATTCTCTCCACCTGTGAAACGTCCATCTCTGCGTTCAAGCTTGAGCTTTATCTGTTCCATCCTTATGGCTCAAATAATTTCAACAAATACTCCGGCATATCAAACACCTACCAGAAAGTATAGTATGGCTGGATATACAGGAATGATGTTTCTGTTTGTAAATGTTACATTTTTACCTGTTCATCCTTGCATGGCTCCACAACTCTCAGCATTGTAGCAGGCTCACCGTGCACTTACATGAATGAATGAACAAATGAACCTATGAATACACCTGAGGAGCAGAAGGCGTAGACACCTTGTCCAGCACTGATAATCTACCAACAGCCCAGCTACTATCTTCATCTACCCCTAGGACTGAAGCCCTAATTTCCATAGTTCTAAATCTCAGACTCCTTTTTCCCCCCTCAGACATCTAACTGAGAATTTAATTCTTCTCACTTTCTGGCTGCTAGCAAGATTCCTTATACATATATCCCAACACCACAGTCTTCCTTCTCCTCCGTTTAATTCAGAAGACATTTACAGATGCACTAAATTTTAGGAGCGATACATAATGCCCTTGAGGAAGGTTAGATTCCTTCTCTTCACTATGTCAAGTAGAGAAGTTCATGGCTGTCTCTCTAAACCAGTTCTAGCAAAAATAGCACCAGTAATTGCCTACGTTGAAAATGGAGATTACATCTCTCTCTTCTACCTCCGTTTTTCAAAACTACTTATCCCTGCCCAATAGGAGGTCAGGAAAAAATTATAAGCAATGAATTTTGATGGGGCAGAGCAGGAAGAGATAGAATTAAATGATTCATGAGAGCACATTTCATATATGAAAAAGAATTAAGTGAATCATATATAAAAGCATATATAAAAACTGCAAAGCCTCAGAGAAATGCCAATGTACTGACTGAACTCAGGGCACCTTGAAAGTATTGTATTAGAAGTGGCAAGTCCGCAAAGAGCCAATCCTGCTTTCCAAATGACTTATCAAAGGCATCATAGCATGGTGATTAAAGCAAGGACTCTGGAGTCACAGCATTGTAACAAATGAACAGTGCTTATGATGTGATGTCCTCAATGAATGCTAGAAGTCTTCATTCTTCAAAGATAGCTACCAGGAGGCAGAGGGATGTAACCTGAACATGCATGCTTGCCCCAAGGCAGCAATACATTAGAGAAACCACCACAACCCAGGATACAATTTCATTTTTGCAAATGCAAAACCTGATTTGTCAGAGCGTGGGGAAGTGATGCTATTGCTCTGGGCAAACTCATTAATCAAGCTCACAAAGAAATGATGCTACAACTACAATGCTGGCATATTATTTTATAGGGAAAATTATCTTCAGAAAGACCAACAATTCACATCCTATAATCACTGCATTCTCTCCCAGGATACAAACTACCTACCTGGTTGTTTAATGAGCCCAGCATCAGGAGAGTTATTGATTAATAATATACGGTTCCAGCTTTTTTTAAAAATTTTTTAAGAATTTTATTTATTTGAGAGAGAGAGAGAGAGAGAAGGGGCAGAGGGAGAGTGAGAATCCCAAGCTGACTCCACGCTGAGCACAGAACCTGTCGCTGGGCTCGATACCAGGACCTTGAGATCATGACGTGAGCCGAAACCAAGAGTCAGTCGCTCAACTGGCTGAGTCACCCAAGAGCCCCTGATTCCAGCTTTTAATAGCATCAGTCTAAGATAGTCTCCCCAGGGTCTGAATTAAATGATAGATTCAATGCAATCCCAATCAAACACCAGAATTGGCTAGCAGATCTCAAGTTTAAACGGAAATGCAAAGGATCTAGAATAGCCAAGACAATTTTGGGAAAAATGAACAAATTTACATTACCTAATTTTAACAATTATTATACAATTGTACAACTATTATAAACCTAAGTAATCAAGAGTGTCACATTGGTGTAAAGACAGACATAAAGATTAATGGAACAGAATAGAGCACCCAGAAATAGATTCTCACATACATAGTCAATTTTCAATAAAGGTGACAAGGAAATTCAATGGGGAAAGTATAGCCTTTTCAAGAAAAGGTACTATATTAATCGGATATTCACATGCTAAAAAAAATGAACCTTGACTTTCACTTCACATTACATACAATAATTAACTCAAAACGGACCATGGACCTAAAAGTAAGAACAAAAACTCTTAAAACTTCTAGAGGAAAACAATGGAGAAATTCTTTAGGATGGGGAGCTGTTCTCTGCATTTTATAATATTTAGCTGCATCCCATACCACATAGTAAAATGTTAATTATAGCCTGAAATTTGACTCCTACCTCACACCACACAGGATCAGCTCCAAGGGGATTGCAATTCTATGTAGGAAAGATAAAACAATAAAGTTGTGTAAGAGTTAGAAGACCTGGAGTCAAGACTCAGTTTAAATAGCTTAGCTGTGTAATCTCTTTTCATTGTCAAAAAGGGATTGGACTAGGTCTTAGATCTTAAACTCACATTTCAAAAATCTATATGCATTCTTTTCCATGCAGTCTAGAAACTTATCCCAAGGAAATAATAAAACAAGTCTGTGAAAAATATGTGCTAATTGCAAAATTGGCTACAGCCTAAATGGATACCATCAGAGACTAAATAAGTGATGGTATCTCTAGGCAACCGAATGCTAGGTAGTCATTAAAAAGGAGCTAGAGCTTTCTATTTTGGTACAGAAAGGTGTCCAGGATAAATTGTTTCTTTTTAAGACTTTTTAAGTTTTTTTTTTTCTTTTAATAAGTACAATCTACCCCCTCCAAGTGGGGCTGGAACTCACAACCCCAAGATCCAGTCGCATGTTCTATGGACTGAGCCAGCCAGGCACCCCTATTGTTTTGTTTTGTTTTGTTTTAATGAGATTACAGGAGCGCCTGGGTGGCTCAGTCGGTTAAGCGTCTGCCTTCAGCTCAGGTCATGATCCCAGGGTCCTGGGATCCAGCCCCCTATCGGGCTCCCTGTTCAGTGGGGAGCCTGCTTCTCCCTCTCCCTCTGCCCCTCCCCCTGCTTGTGCTCTCTCTCTCTCTCTCTCTCAAATAAATAAACTCTTAAAAAAAATAAAATCAGATTATAGAATAGTAAAAGGTAAAAATAGTAAGATCCCTTTTATGTAAAAAAAAAAATCCATAAATATTTATTGATCGCCTCTCATATACAATGTCATTGGGCTGAACACTGGGGACAAACGACAGTCAATGAAACAGACATTCCAGGGGAGAACGAAGACCAAAAAATAAAACAAATGCAGACATGACTATTGATGTCATGAAGAAAAATAAGCGTTCCAAGAGTGACAGTAGAGGATCTTTTTTAGTTAGGGTGGTCGAAGAAGGACTCTCCTGGAAGGTGGCATTCAATCGGAAAATCTAATCATGTAGGAGAACAACCCACGCAAAGAGTGAGGTGTCAAGGCTCCTCCAGGCAGAGGCAAGGGCAACTGCAAAGGCCGTGAACCCGTGAAAAACAAAGGATGCGTGAGGGGCTGTATGAGCAGCTTCAGTGCGGCTTCAGAGCTAGAGAGGACCCAGATCCGCCATGCTGAGAACTCCGAACTCACTATGTGGAGTGAAGTCCCTGGAAGGTCTGAGCTGGGTAATGACCTCCGGTGCTGCCTGAAAGGCTCTGCAAGAAGCTACAGTTACAGGGGGTTGTGCAGGAGCAAGAATGGGAGCAAGAAGGCCTGTGCAGAGCACCTCGGTGAGGAATGTGAGGCCATGGGAGGAATCCCCGACGGCCGCTGTCCAGGCACAACTTTAGGTTTGCACGAAAACAGAGCTCGGGAGAAAACGCGCCAAAGTGCTGGCGAACAGGAGATTCGTTTCCCCGGAAGTGCAAGTGGGCACAGTTTGTCACGATTATGCATATTCGTCAACGTTCGCCCAGGCGGGCGGAGGAGGCGCCGCGCGCGCCGTCGGGGCGGGAGCGGCCCCCTGGCGGGGGCGCCCGAGCACCGCAGCCCGCCGGACCTTCCCGCCGCGCCGCCGGAAGTGCTCTCCTGACCCGCCGCGCCACGCCGCGGGAAGATGGCGCAGGACGCCGGCGACATGGAAGATGGGCAGCTCTCCGACTCGGATTCCGACATGACGGTCGCACCCAGCGACAGGCCGCTGCAGGTGCCGGTGAGTGTAAAGGGCAGGCGGGTCATTCGGAGCCGGGAGCGCGCAGCCCGGGCGGCGAGGAGGGGCGGGCGTGCGGAGCCGGGACTGCGGAAAGGGGCGGGCGGCTGTGTGGATGAGCAGCGGGCCGGCCGGCTTCCCGGGCGGGGCGGAGGCACGCGGGCTCCGGCGGCGGGGGGGAGGCGCTGGGCGGGGACGCGACCGCGGGCCGTCCGAACCCTGACCCGGCATCTCGTTGCCTAGCGGGGCGGCGAGGCTTGCGGCCTCCTGCTGACGGGCGTGCGGCCGGCTCTTCTCCGCCTGCGGTGTGCCGCTCTGGGTTTTCTGAACTTAACGGAGTGTCCCCGCTGTAGCGTGATTAGGTTGTCCCCGCCCGGCACCTGGGGACGGCGGGCAGAAACATCCCCTGGCGCTCCTTTTTCGCCTTGATCCTATAGGGAGCCTGAAAACCCGGAACGAAGTTCATCATTTGCTTAAGGGCCTGGTTTTCCATGTCCCCGTCGGACCTAGTTTGGCCACGCAATAATGTGGCACCGGGTTTTGTATTAACCTCCCCGTTTTCTAAGTGGGAGTTTGTCTTGATTGCCTGCTAAGTAGCAGACACTTTTGAGCGGGCTTAGTGCCAGGCTGCCCGCGTTCGAAAACTGGCGCCTCCGCCGTGTGACCAGTGGCAGGTTATTTAGCCTAGTGCCCCAATTTGTATAATGGGAGTGATGAGAGCACGCCAGTGATAGGGTGTTCGTAAGGATTCAGTGAACAGTAACGCCTGACAGATTTTAGATGCTGTTGTTATTTGAAGATGGGAAGACTGTCTCTTTATTGACTTAAATCACCCCCTCCTGCCGCCATTTCTAGCACATAATAGCACAAATAACATCCCCTTTATGTAAAAAAAAAAAAAAAACCAAAACCATAAATATTTCTTGATCACCTATCATATATAATAAGTCATCGGGGCTGAACACTGGGGAGCTCAGCAAATACTTCGTTTAGTACAAAACACAAAGGTGTTCTTTTTTTTTTTTTTTTAAAGATTTTGTTTATTTTAGGGAGAGAGATGGGGGTGGGGCAGAGAGAATCCCAAGCTGAGTGCTGAGGTGCAGCCCACGGTGGGGCTTGATTTCACGACTCTGAGATCATAACCTGAGCCCAAACCAAGAGTCAGCTGCTTAACTGACTGAGCCATCCAGACGCCCCAAGGTGTTCCCTTTTGTATATAGATGTCTTAGGAAATTGATACGAAGGTTTCAGTTTAGGTTTTCAATCTTTTCCGGGTGGTTTTACATAGATTGACCCATGACTTGGTAAACTTAATGCCATGGACTGTGCAGTTTTAATAGTATGTCAGGGATTCTTACCCATAGGAGTTTACTATCTAATCTCAAAAGAGTGTGGTCACTAAACCGTATAAAGGAAGTTGGATGCGTCCAAATGCAAAAAAAAAACATGTTGGAAAAGAAAGAGAACATATTCTGTTATAACTGTGTTAAGCTTTAAAATAAAACTTGCCAGTTATCTTACCAGCAAAAAAGGGTTTATTCTGGAACAGCAGAGAATCACAACTCTGAACAAGCAAGCTAGGGCAAAACCATAGGCAAATGGGAAACAGAGGAATGCTCTTTTATAGAGGAAGGGGAGAAGTTGAGAGGGGCTGTAAAAAAGTCCACTGGAGTAAACTGGGAATTAAAAGCGGTTTTTTGGGTGCCTGGGTGGCTCATTCGGTTAAGCATTTGCCTTCAGCTCAGGTCATGATCCCAGGGTCCTGGGATCAAGCCCTATATCAGGCTCCCTGCTCCATGGGGAGTCTGCTTCTCCCTCTGCCCCTCCCCCTGCTTGTTTGTCTCTCTCTCTCTAATAAATAAATAAAATCTTTAAAAAAAAAAAGTATAGTGGCTTTTCATTGGCTGAGTTGGGACAGTCTCATTGGCTGGGCTGTTGCCAGGCAAGAAAAAAATCTTCCTCTGGCTGTGTTAGTAAGGTATAGGCTTCTTCCTGTGGGAGGTGAAACCTCACGTCTTTTCCTTTGATAGAACGTGAGAACTTCCCCTTCAAGCCCCCTGACTCCAGTTTAGTGAGCTTTCCTTTTAATTTTCACAACTGCTACTAACAGTTATTGTGCATGTCATTTTCAAACATTCTGACAATAACTGAAAATACTGAAAATCTTCTAACGTGGGAATTAAAGAGCTTCTTATTTATTTATTTTTTATTATTTATTTATTCATGAGAGAGAGAGAGAGAGAGGGAGGGAGGGAGAAGCAAGCTCCCCACGGAGCAGGGAGCCCGATGCGGGGCTCGATCCCAGAACCCTGAGATCATGACCTGAGCTGAAGGCAGACACTTAACCGACGGAGCCACCTAGGCGCCTCTAAAGAGCTTTTTAGGGGCGCCTGGGTGGCTCAGTCGTTGGGCATCTGCCTTTGGCTCAGGTCGTGGTCCCAGGGTCCTGGGATCGAGCCCCACATCGGGCTCCCTGCTCCGCGGGAAGCCTGCTTCTCCCTCTCCCACTCCCCCTGCTTGTGTTCCCTCTCTCGCCATGTCTCTCTCTGTCAAATAAATAAAATCTTTAAAAAAAAAAAAAATAAAGAGCTTTTTAGAAATAGGCTTTAGAACTAAATTCTGTATTAGCTTTAGAAATAACGAGTTTGTGGTTTTAAAATTGGCAAATTCCATGTGGAACTTTAGAAAAGTAGGGACTGGATTGGTTTCAGAGATTCATTGAAGATTGTTCTGCTTCAGTGGTCCAACTGAATCCCTAAATAATTTTTTTTTTTTAAATAGCACATGGTGGGTAGATTTAATGTGTTTGGTGGAATTGATGGTATTTCCTTTCACTGCAGAAAACACTAGGTGGGGACAGCACAGTGAGGCCCTTCCAGGGCCCTGCAACCCCGTGTGCGCCAGTATCCCATTATCGGACTGTTAAAAGTGTGGATTCAAGTGAAGAGAGTTTTTCTGATTCAGATGACGACAGCTCCCTTTGGAAACGCAAACGACAGAAATGTTTTAACCCTCCTCCGAAGCCAGAGCCTTTTCAGTTTGGCCAGAGCAGCCAGAAACCACCTGTTCCTGGAGGAAAGAAGGTTAACAACATATGGGGTGCTGTGCTACAAGAACAGAATCAAGATGCAGTGGCCACTGAACTTGGGATCTTGGGAATGGAGGGTACCATTGACAAGAGCAGACAATCCGAGACTTACAATTATTTACTTGCTAAGAAACTTAAGAGGGAATCTCAAGAACATACGAAAGAATTAGACAAAGAGCTAGATGAATATATGCATGGTGGCAAAAAAATGGGATCAAAGGAAGAGGAAAATGGGCAAGGTCATCTCAAACGGAAACGACCTGTCAAAGACAGACTAGGGGACAGACTAGAAATGAACTATAAAGGCCGGTATGAGATCACAGAGGACGATTCGCAAGAGAAAGTAGCTGATGAAATTTCTTTCAGGTGAGCATTAAAATGTGGCCTGCAAATGAGCACTTGACCAATTACTGTCTTCCATTTATAGGAAATAATTCCAATGCATTAAGGATGATGTTTCTTTTGAGATTTTTTAATTTTAGGAATGGGTTTACTTGGTTATAGGAATATATCTGTGTTTCCTTAAATGGACAGGCCTGATAAAATAATGAGTTTTGTAAACTTTTATGAACTTTTTTATTTGCTTTTATGAACTCTTAATGACTTTTGTCATTTAGTGCTTTGGAGCTCTTTTTTTTTATTTTATTTTTTTAAGATTTTTTTTTTTTTAATGTATTTATTTGACAGAGATAGAGAGCACAAGTAGGCAGAGGGAAAGGGAGAAGCAGGCTCTCTGCTGAGCAGGGAGCCCAATGCGGGGCTCGATACCAGGACCCCGGGATCATGACCTGAGACGGAGGCAGATGCATAACCAGCTGAGCCACCCAGGCTCCCCTAAAGTTATTCTTTGTTCCTACCCCAGATAACTGCTGATTACTGTCTGTTGGCATAAATTTGCATTTTCTGGACATTTCATAATAATGGAATCATACAGTGTATGGTCTGTATGTGTAATGTTTTTAAGATTTGTCCATTTTGTAGTAGGCATCAACACTTAATTTTTTAATTTCTATACATATACAAACATCCATATTGCTATTCCACTTTTTGACTGTCATGAATAATGCTCTATGAGCTTTGACCTGCAGATATTAGGACATGTATTTTAACTTTTACTGGTAAATACCTAGAAGTAGAATTTCTTGGTGTATGGTAAACTGATATTTCATTTTATTTTCAGCAAGTTCAGATTTTGTTTAACTTTTTCTTAGCTCTAAGTGATTAATGAACAGTGTCACAAATTTGAAAACAGATATGGTTCAAGAGTAATAATGCTAATACTGGACTTTTAACCTACAGAGTGAGTTTGGAATTTGACTGTTGGAAAGGAATTTAGAGATTTTGTAAACCAAAGCCTTCATTTTGTGGATAAGGAAACTGAGACCTAGTAGTTAATATGGCTTGTCCAACATCACAATTTTAAGTGTCAGATTTGGAACTAAACCTTGGTTGCTTTGTTCCTAGTCCAGTGCTCTTTCTCGAATAATGCACTGCCTCTTGTTGAGAAGGAGCAAGAAAACCAGGTCTAGTTAGAGAACTTCCATGTTAATCCTCATTCATCTCTGTAGAGTGTGGACTGTGACGTGAGAAGTGTTAGTTAGACTTCCTATGTTTTTACGTCTCAGTGGTAAGATAAAAATAAGTACCTACTTCATAAGGTTGTTGAGATAATTAACTGATATAATGCATACAAAGTTTTTAGGATTGTGCTCATCCCATAGTAAGTCATCAGTAAATATTAGCTGTGGCCTTTGTTCTGAGGCAGAGAGACTGAGGGGAAGATCCTATCCACTTTAAAGCTCCCACACATCTCTGGAGTTAGGAGAACTAACTTGTAGGCGTGATAATTGAAAGCATAGTGTATGTTTGTTACTTGTTTTGACAAGAGTTTAGGCTTGCATTCCCCTTGCTGGATGTGCACATTTATTTTGAAATTCATCATAATCCATTAAGGCAAAATGAAGAGGCCAGTTCTGAGACTTGAGATGGAACCTTGAGTTTATTGTCTCTTTGGGTGACCCAAGGTGGTAGTGTTGGTATGTCCGTGATTCTAAGGTTAAATATTGAAGATTGCCAAAAGCAGATGTTACCAGAAGAGGATTTTGATTCTACTTGGGCATTAAACTGGAGACAAAGGTACATTTCTTCAACTTTATACAGCAAATATTTACTCTGTTTGTTCCTTATCAGGTTGCAGGAACCAAAGAAAGATCTGATAGCGCGAGTAGTGAGGATAATTGGGAACAAAAAGGCAATTGAACTTCTCATGGAAACTGCTGAAGTTGAACAAAATGGTGGCCTTTTTATAATGGTAAGACTTACTGCTCTGTTGTTTCTATTTTATATTGTGTTTCATGTGATTTTTTTTTTTTTTTTTTACAAAATAAACTTGTCTCTGTTGGATTTCTTATTTATCAGTATATTACAGTGTGGCTCAGATTTTAAAAAACTGAATTTAAAAATTATGTATAGTTAGTTTTTGCAATTACTACTTTCCTTACAAAAACCATACATAGGGGCCCCTGGGTGGCTTAGTCGTTGAGTGTCTGCCTTCGGCTCAGGTCATGATCCCAGGGTCCTGGGATCAGGCCCCACATCGGGCTCCCTGCTCCATGGGGAGCCTGCCTCTCCCTCTCCCACTCCCCCTGCTTGTGTTCCCTCTCCTGCTGTGTCTCTGTCAGATAAATAAATAAAATCTTAAAAAAAAAAAACCATACATAAATTGTATCCTGTTAGTGTGCAGTCAACAATGTATCTCTTACAGGATTCATTGAGAGTAGGGGTTAAAATTTTAAGAAAACAATCTAGAGAGAACTTGGAAACTCAAATTTTAAGAATACAGGTTTTAGAATTTGGGATACTTTGTTTTGAATTCTGGGTCTGCAACTTAATCGGTGTGAGATGTGGCTAAATTATTTGACTTTTCAGAGCCTCTTTCTCCCAGGTGCAGATTGGGGACTAATCCTGTGTTACAAGGATTGGACAAGATGATGCACGTAAAATACTTACCACAGTGTTCCCAGCCCTTAGTTGGCAGTGATGAACAGACATGTTGTTTTGGGTTTGTTTAATTCATGCATTCTTAAAAATTGATTCTTGGGACCAAAAAACAAAAACCCACATATATAGGTATAAAACACAGGTAGATATACAATGTATCAGTGAGTATTAAAGTTCCATGGTTGGTGGGGTAGGGGAAGCAACAGTGAACAAAAACTTGAGAAACACTGTAGTATTTGTTTCTCTTTACACTTTTCTGTTTTCTATTGTTTTAACTGAAGTATAGCTGACATACAAAAATAATTTTAGCTGTACAACATAGTGATTTGACAATTACAAACAGAATGTTCACCACAATGAGCGTAGTTATCAGCTGTCTCCATACAAAGTTATTACAATATATTTTTTTAAGATTTTCTTTATTTATTAGAGAGAGAGAACATGAGCGGTGGGGAGGGGCAGAGGGAGAAGCAGACTCCCTGGTAGGCAGGAAGCCCGACTGAGGACTCTCTCCCAGGACCCTGGGATCATGACTTGAGCCGAAGGCAGATGCTTAACCAACTGAGCCACCCAGGCGCCCCAAAGTTATTACAATATTATTGATTATATTGCCCATGCTGTACTTTCCATCCCTGTGACTTTATAGGGTCACTGGAAGTTTGTACCTGTTAATCCCCTTCACCTATTTTGCCCATTCCCCACCCCCTGCCCCTCTGGCAACCACGTTTGTTCTCTGTATTTATGAGTCTCTTTCTGGTTTTTTGGTAAACAAGTTTGTTTTGGTTTTTAGATTCCACATATAAGTGAAGTCATCTGGCATTTGGCTTGTTCTTTCTGACTCACTTAGCATGATATCCTCTCTGTCCATCCATGATGTGAGTGGCAAGACTTCATACTTTCTTATAGCCGAGTGATATTTCATCATATATATAGAGATACAGATAGAGATATATATCATCTTTACCCATCATTGGACATTTAGGTTGCTTTCATATTTTGGCTATTTAAAATAATACTGTAGTAAACATAGGGGTCCATATGTCTTTTCAAATTCATGTTTTTGTTTTCTTTGGTTGAATACCCAGCAGTGGAATTGCTGAATCATACGGTATTTCTATTTTGAATTTTTTGAGGAACCTCCATACCGTTTTCCATACTGGCTGTACCAGTTTACATTCCCACTAGCAGTGCACAGAAATACCCTTTTCTCCACATTCTCACCAACATTTGTTATTTCCTGTTGTCTTGATATTAGCCATTCTGACAGATGTGAAGTGAGAAACACTTTACTGCTTGAGAATGGCAAAAAGTGCACTAGTCTGGTTAAGGGCCCAATCATAGGCAGTGGTACTTTATCCCATATGGTTTTGGAGATTTCATTTAATTCAGCTTTCACCGCAGGGTGAGGATGAAGTTTGAATGGCTCCTTATTTGCTCCTCATGAATCTGAATGGTAACATCACATGAGAGTGAATCAATATTATGCTGTGGAAATGGAGAGAAAAACCAGTTAGAATTGATAGCATTGGCTGAGGAAATAGCGTGTGAATATAGATTATGGAAGTCAAAACAGAACTTGACAACAAAACAAATTACAATAATCATGAATGTACTGGCACCCTTGTTTGTCACTGCTGAGGTACTTGGATTTTTGTTTAGTTGAGCCCAAAGTTATAGATTCATTAATATCTTAGTACTGTAGTAATAAAAGTTTATATCATAGTGAGCTAGTGAAAATCTACTGGTTGTTGGAAAGATGCAAGTCCAAATTCACTTTCTTTTAATGGACAGTTTTCTTTTTTTTGTTCTTTTAAAGATTTTATTTAATTATTAGAGAGCACGAGTGAGGTGAGGGGCAGAGGGAGAGGGCGAAGCAGACTCCCCGCTGAGCAGGGAGCCCAATGCAGAGCTCGATCCCAGGACCCTGAGATCATGACCTGGGCCGAAGGCAGACGCTTAAATGACTGAGCCACCCAGGTGCCCTAATGGACATTTTTCTTGTACGATTATTTATTGCTGTGTACTAGGCACTGTTGTAGACACAGCAATCTTACATTGTAGGTAGGGGTGGGAGGGAGACAATATGTAAAGAATAAATATATCTTCAGGTATGTTAGAAAGTGTTAAATGCTATGGTAAAAGAAATAGAGGTATGGAGGTATGGAGAAGAGAGGAGGACATTGCAGTTAAACTGTGGTGATCAAGGTAGACCTTTTTATTTCTTTAGGTTCCTTTCTGTTTAAAAGATGCTTTAGGCCATTCATAGGAACAGTGTATACAGTATCATTTTTCTCTTTCTTTTTGTAGAATGGTAGTCGAAGAAGAACACCAGGTGGAGTTTTCCTGAATCTCCTGAAAAATACTCCTAGTATCAGTGAGGAACAAATTAAGGTAAAAATTATAGTGTCCTTCACTTTTAAGATCTATCATAATTTCACTTCTACTGGGTTCTAGCTTCATATTCTCGTAATCCCCATCACCTGTTCTGCCTTAACTTGACCAGTTCTGTCAGTGTCTCATTTCAAGTAAAACATGTGCCTTTATAAACTGCCTCCTCTTCTTCCCTTTCCAAGCCAAGGTCACAATTTCCGTTATGTCGTTTTCCTGGTCTTTTAGCACGTAATTATTTTTTCTACCCTCCTACAACTTTTTATTAATGAAAAATTTCAGACGTGCAGAATAGATGAAAGAATAATAGGATGAATTTCCTACACTTAGATTTAGGGGTTTTTAATATTTTGAGATTCTTACCTTACAGTTGTTTTTCTCTACCATTTGGTAATAAGTAGTGAACATCGTGACACTCAGCTCTAATTATTTCAGTCAGCATCTGTCAATAATAAGGACAGTTTCCTACATAGCTTTACCTTAGAGAAGGAAAAACAACTTCATAGTATCATCTAATATCTTGACCTTATTCCAATTTCCTGAATTGTCCCAAGAATGTATTGTCTACCTTCCACCCCCCCCAAACCAGGATCCTGTCTAGATTTCCATTGTATCTCTTTTGCTCATTTTAACTCCACGTTTTCTTTTGTGATTTAGACCTTTTGAAGAGTCTGAGATGGTTATCTAATAGAACATACCACATTCTGGTCATTGTCTCCTCATGGGTTTGTTTCATTCAATCCTCTGTCTCCAGTAGTTCTTATAAACTAGAATCTAGGCTCTTCAGTATTAATCATTTTTGCATTACTAGAATGTCCTATATAGGAAGTTCTTTTACCATGTGAGATTTTCACAGCTCAGAATTTATCTTTTAATCTGTTAATTAAGGAACATGATTACATTTATTTTTTATTTATTTTTTTTTTTTAAAGATTTTATTTATTTATTTGAGAGAGAGAGAATGAGAGAGAGCATATGAGAGGGGGGAGGGTCAGAGGGAGAAGCAGACTCCCTGCCAAGCAGGGAGCCCGATGTGGGACTCGATCCAGGGACTGCAGGATCATGACCTGAGCCGAAGGCAGTCGCTTAACCAACTGAGCCACCCAGGCGCCCGGAACATGATTACATTTAGCAGATCTGATCAAGATGGAGAACTTGCTTCTTGCATAGGAAAGAGGTGGTAGGTTCACAGGCAACGCGGATACTGTATTTGAGCAGCTCTGTACTCTCTTTACGGTAACAGAGGTCGGAGGAATGTGGTTGAGCCATTTATAATGCTAATGAAGACATAAATAAAAGTCACTTCCCTTGAGCTGTTGCTCCTTGTGAGTTTATTTTACATCTGCTCAGTGTTAGATTTTTTTTCCTCAAGTTTTCTGGCTGTCCACTTCCAGTTATTTTTTAAAAATCTATTGTTGAAATTCCTACAGGAAATGTTACTGTTATCGCACATTTGAAATCTCTTGTCCATAACTGCCTTTTTTCCTCATTGGAACAATGACTTTGATAAATTTGTAACAATGTAATTTTCCTTACGCCTGTTAGTAGAGCAGAGCTTTTGCTTATGTTCTCCCTCCTCCCCCACGGTGATCCCTGACAAAAGGTGTACACTGAGAAGGAACATCCTTCTAAGGAACATTAAACATTGTTTGATAGTAAAATGTCAGAGGAATAGCACAATGTGATAAAAAGAATTCTCTAACATTCAAAATCTGGGTTTTAATCTTAATTTTGCCATTTAATAATTATATGACGGAGCAGATCACTTACTGTCCCTCAGCCTTAATTTTCTCAAGGGGACTTTTTAGTAAGTGTCCTGCCCATTGAATAGAGCTCTAAAAGGATTAAATAAAGTGATACCTGGAAAAACTTCTTGTAGGTAACTAAACTTTGGACAATTTCCACAAGCAGAAGAGAAGAAAATAACATTTATTCACCATGTCCCCAGCACTAGGCCAAATATTTATAGGACTTAATCTGTACCAGGTTCTATCAAAGTGGATGTTACCATGGTATGCACATGAAAAGTAATAAAAATGATCCCCCTGGGATCGTGCAGAATACTGACTTGAAACTGGTGGTTTTCACTGAATCACATCTTTGAACTTCAGTTCTAACTCATTGTGAAGAAAGAGATTTTAATGTTAGTAGGTTACGTTAAGCTACCAGAAACATTGCATTATAACAACAAACAGAAACATTTGAAATACCTAATAGAAGAGTGTTAACCAAGAGGGACATTTTTAAAGTGACTATGCTGTAGCCTCTATTTTTGTGAAGCAGTTTTAAGAAAAGGAGAAAAATGAAGTAATACCGAATTTTTTAAAAAGACAAACTACAAATTTAGAACAAAAAAGAGGCATGGGACAATTAATTGATATGTAAAACACCAAAGAGTTACCAATGATTTGGTCTGCTCCAGAGGATTATAAATGTTTTGGCTTTTAAGATATTTCTGTGTTTTTCCAAATTTTCTGCATGTGCATGGATTGAGTCCTTTTATCAGAGGAAAAAACCTAAAGCAAATAGAATTTCATCATAGGTAATTTCAAATCATCTAAATGATCATGTTATAATTACTGTTTTGATCGCTATAATGCTAATAATCAGTCTGTAGAACTTGGAAGCCAGAACCGAACTGAGTGGGCTTGTTTGCGGTTTTATTTGATTTCGTTTTGGTATATGACATAACCATTTTGTTTTGGTTTGTAGTTGTTTAAGTTTTGTTTTGGAAAATACAAAGTTTGTGAGAGAAAAAAAGATTAGGAGTAGTTAAAAAGTTAATTTGCTGTATTTTTTAAAAAGCTCAGCTGTACTGGTCTCCCTCTGCAAATAGTGTACCATTTAGGTTCTTGTAAAATGAATTCTGTGCAGGTAGATAGGGAAGGGAGGACAGAAAGCTCCTGGCAGATTATCCCTTGTCTGCATTTTTGTAACAACATGAACAACAGTTTACAGCAGCATTTCTCTGGGCCATTGCCCTGTTGGTTCTGCCACATTCGTAACCTATGGAATGTCATTCCTTTCTCACGTGTTTGGAGGCAAAAGGGAAACTATCATTTTACTTGGTGTTGCCAAGCACTGTACTCCTCAGACTGTTTTCGAGATGCTTGGATGAGCTTTCCCATGAAATGGGACTCCTTTCCCTCACAGCTGCTCTTTATCTCTGCCCTTGGCGGGTAAGCAGACCCTTGAAAAAATTGTGAGTTGTCACACTTCTGTGAAGGCAACACCATGGCTTTTAAGAATGCGAATATGGGAAACTAATACACGAGCTTACACTTGATACCTTCACATGTTGGCTCTGCAGTCTTGCGCCTTCTCTCCTCATCTGATTTTAGTATATGTGCTGCCGAAGCGGGCACTCGCGCTTTCCTCATCTGAAGACAAGGATAATACCCACTTCATAAGGTTCTGCTGACAATGAAAAATCCTTAGCACAATACCTGGCATATAAAGGTGCTCATTCAGTAAATGGTGCCTATCTGAAGTCACTTTTTTTGGTCCTTCTTCCACTTTTTACACCTGTACCCTCCTTCTCCACCCCCAGTCTTGTCATTCCTTTAGCGGGTACTTTTATTCCTTCTTCCCATCAAAGCTTTCACCTTCTGAAGCCTTCCCTTGTTGCCTTAATTTCAGGGCTCCTTACTCCTTCCTCTGCTAGTTCTCTGTGCTGCTTGTAACTATTTAGCATAAATATTAGGAGAGGAAAAAAAAAAATATTAGGAGAGGGCCTCCTTTATTTCACCATTGTACATAGTACTTTTTATAAACAAGAGGGGATTTGTAATTTGTGCACTTTAAGAATATAATAGGGAGTGACTTGGTTGTAGCTTTTAGTAGTCCCTTCCCAGAAGATCATAGGGTGTCAGAAGTGTGTCCTGCCTATCCTAACTTCTCTTTTAGACCTTGGAACCTTCTCTGTTTTAGCATAGTCAGTTTTGGCCTTCTCTTTAGATCCCTGGCCTACTTTTCTTTTTGTAGCCTCTGAAACTACACTTCTCTATCTGCATCAGGGTTCCCAGGTGCTATTTTATGTTTTCCCATGTAGTAGTTGAATGAAACACATTTTCTCCTTTGGCAGCTCTCACCCGCTGGCGATTTTGCCTCTTGGAGGACGTTGGGCAGTGCCTGGAGCTGTGTTTGGTTGTCTCAGTTTGGGGATGGAGGGGTTCTGTGCTGGTGGGGCGAGGCCAGGTGTGCTGCTAACCCTCCTGCAGTGCACACGGCAGGGATCGAGCTGGACGTTCCGGATTGCCCAGGGGAGAAGCCCTGTGCTAACAGTCTCATGTTTTTCTGTTACAAAATCCCTCTTCTAACATCCTGGAATATATCCCAGTGCTGATTGCTTTATTTTTATGCCTCATGGTACAAGTTTTTGACAGATTTACATTCTCCACGCTAATTACAGTAACATTTTTTTAAGGGATGGCTTTTTTTCCCTTGTGTAGGTTACGTGATCATACTTAGTCACACCCTTCAGGCATGGCTTGGTTTCTTTTTTTTTTTTTAAAGATTTTATTTATTTATTTGACAGAGAGAGACACAGCGAGAGAGGGAACACAAGCAGGGGGAGTGGGAGAGGGAGAAGCAGGCTCCCCGCCGAGCAGGGAGCCCGATGCGGGGCTCGATCCCAGAACGCTGGGATCGTGACCTGAACCGAAGGCAGACGCTTAACGACTGAGCCACCCAGGCACCCCCATGGCTTGGTTTCTTAGCATGTGCAGTCACGTATGGTTATGATGCCATTTCAAAGTTAGTAAACCCATATTCCAAAGACTTCTATTTTGTTGGGACAAAATAGATTTTATTTAAATCCTAAGCAACATGATTTTTCTACTATATCTTCCCATTTCGGAAGCCTGTGGCTATAGAGATGGTATGTGATGGTTGAATAAGCGTGCGCCCCGGAGCTAACATGAGGTTAAGTTTGAATTACAGCTTCATCCTCTGGTTGCAGTGGGGGCTTCCCTGCTATCTTGGACTCTGTGTCCTATTAAAGTCTAGTAATACTTGCTTGTTTTTTGTGAGAAATGAAGATAACGTAAAGGAAGCCTTCTAATAAATGTTCAGTAAATGGCAGTCTTTACTTCGAGTCGTTCCTTTATTGTAGGACATTTTCTACATTGAAAATCAAAAGGAGTATGAAAATAAAAAGGCTGCTAGAAAGAGGAGAACACAAGTCTTGGGGAAAAAGATGAAACAAGCTATTAAAAATCTAAATTTTCAAGAAGATGACGATACATCACGAGAAACTTTTGCAAGTGATACGAACGAGGCTCTGGCCTCTCTTGACGAGCCGCAGGAAGGCCACGGAGAGACAAAGCTGGATGCAGAGGAAGCCATCGAGGTGGATCATTCGCACGATTTGGACATCTTTTAGTACATTTAGGGGAATAAGCCTTTTTAGAATAACCTTGTAATAAGCCATTTCTACTGAAGTTGCTTTGTTTTACTTTGCACTGATACATGTAAAAATCCGGAGAGAAAGAACTGTTTACTTGTTTAAAATAAAGTTGAATCTGTGGGGAGATGAATGTTATTGATAGGAACATTTCTCATGTCTGACAAAATACTTATAAGTATATATAGCAGAGGATTTAATTTCTCAATCTGTTGCATGTGTTAGTTATTACTAGTTGATAATTACTTTTGTCCAGGTCATTGTAACATGCCATTCAAAAATTTGTTTTCTTTTTCTGATTTATCCTTGCAGTGAATTATGATTGGTTTCAAAACATTCCATTAAAAGATCCTAATAAGGCACATAAATTGTTAAGCTGTTACAAATGTATTCAAATTTAGTTTTTCTGTGTTCTAAGGACTTTTAGGCAGTTTGAAGGCCAGAGACTAAAAATAGGTTTATACTGATGGTTCTTAACCACTTATTTGTCCAGAAGTAAATTAACAAGCTTTGCAAAGAAATATTGGTTCTTAACTTTAACTGTGTTTTTACTTCTTTCTAATTACTCAATCATACGCTAAATACTGAATGTGATCCATACCTGTGTAATTACTTTGGACATTTAAAAAATTCACAGTGGTTGCCTGCCTAAGACTGTTTTACCTTATGTTAAGGAAGTTGGGTATTAAAAATGTTACATCTGCCTGAAGTGTCAAATTACTCATTTTTATTGAAGGAAATAAGGGGAGTTAAGGTGTTCTAAGGGTTGACTATGGTTTACAAAATAAAAATCTGTAGGAAGCAATTATAAACTATTCTTTACAGACAGTACTTAAAATCTTTCTATAGTTCCTGGAATACATAGTCACTGAAGTTGGATCTAAGAATATTATAAGTGGGAAAAGAAGAGGAAAGTGGTTATTGGTTGCTTTTTATTCATAAAGAATGCAAAAATAAGATTTTGGGCAGTCCTTAATGCGATTCAAGTGACTTTTTTTTTTTTTAAGATTTTATTTATTTATCTGACAGAGAGAGACACAGCGAGAGGGGGAACACAAGCAGGGGGAGTGGGAGAGGGAGAAGCAGGCTTCCCGCCGAGCAGGGAGCCAGATGCGGGGCTCGATCCCAGGACCCTGGGATCATGACCTGAGCCGAAGGCAGACGCTTAGCGACTGAGCCACCCAGGCGCCCCATGACTTTTTTTTTTAAGATTTACTTATTTAAGTAATCTCTACACCCAGCCTGGGGCTCGAACTCAAGACTCCAAGATCACGAGTCTCATGCTCCTCTGACTGAGCCAGCCAGGTGACCCTCAAGGGACTATTTTTTTTAATCTCAGATATTCTTGCATAAAATTGCTATAATCAAGGGAAGAAAGTATTTTAAATAGGTAACTGAATATTGTTCCTGAGATTATTCATGAGAGGTGATTTTAAAGGTGTAATACATTGGGAAAGATAACATTCAGTTAACTGCCACTTTCATTTTTTTGTGTTTTATTTTTTTTTTTTACTTTTTTTTTTTTTTTAAAGATTTTATCTATTTATTTGACAGAGACACAGTGAGAATGGGAGCACAAGCAGGGGGAAGTGGGAGAGAGAGAAGCAGGCTTCCCGCCGAGCAGGGAGCCCGATGTGGGGCTCGATCCCAGGACCCGGGGATCATGACCTGAGCCGAAGGCAGATGCTTAATGACTGAGCCACCCAGGCGCCCCTTTACTTTTTTTTTTTTTTTAATAAGATTTTATTTATTTGAGAGAGCGAGAGTGAGAGAGCACAAGCCGGGGTGGGGCGGTGGTGGGTGGTGGGGGTAGGGGACACAGAGGGAGAGGGAGAAGCAGAACTTGAAGTGGGACTGCCTCTCAGGACCCTGATCATGACCTGAGCCAAAGGCAGATGCTTAACCGACTGAGCCACCCAGGCGTCCCTGCCACCTTAAATGCCATACGTTTGTGTAAATACTGCTAAATTTTCTAGTGAAAGTTAAGGTTTTTTTGAAGGGTATTAACATATGAGGTTACTTCATCTTCACTAAATGGTCTGTCCTGGTTCTTTTTTCTTTTTTTTTAAGATTTTTATCTATTTATTAGAGAGCAGGAGTGGAGGGGCAGAGGGAGAGGGAGAAGCAGGCTTCCCACCGAGCAGGGAGCCCGAAGCAGGGCTTGCTCCCAGGACCCCGGGATCATGACCTGAGCCGAAGGCAGACCTTTCACGGGCTGAGCCACCCAGCCGCTTCCTGGTTCATTGTCACCACTAGTTGTTACCATTTGGAAACCATGGATTTCTGGATTACATTAGGATTACATCCTAATGTTAAATAGAAACCAACACGGGGCGCCTGGGTGGCTCAGTCGTTAAGCGGCTGCCTTCAGCTCAGGTCATGATCCCAGGGTCCTGGGATCGAGCCCCGCATCGGGCTCCCTGCGCTGCGGGAAGCCTGCTTCTCCCTCTCCCCTCCCCCTGCTTGTGTTCCCTCTCTCACTCTGTCTCTCTCTGTCAAATAAATAAATAAAATCTTTAAAAAAAAAAAAAATAGAAACCAACACTTGAGGTGTTTTGTTTTGTTTCTTAGTAATCCATGACATTTTATTATCACTACATCCTGGATGCTTATCCTGCATTTTTACCGAAAGGTACTCAAGTTTTGAAAATACCTAAATAACAAACACCAATCAAAATAGTTCTGCGGGGCAGCACCTCTTGCAGGCATATGCTGTGGTGATTGATGCAAAATGCTCAGCAGGATTTTCGATGTGTCCCAGATGGCTTTAATCATTAGTGTGAAAGAACTGCCTTAACCTCACAGAAGAGATCCAATTCAGGGTCAGGATCTTGAGGTGGCAATTCCAGGGTAGGGAACAAAGGCACCTCACGGAGCCCCATGAGCTCGACCAAGAGCAGCCTCTGCAAAAAGAAGCACCGAGACATGGGTACTGCTCTTGGCTGATGGCTTTAGCTGCCCCATTAGCCTGCCTTCAACGTCCAGGCCACACCAGGGCTAGGAGTAGATGTATGAAAAAGAATCTCACTGTGATGTTTCCTCTTTAAAATAGCATCTTGGCCACTGCCTCTGCTGAGGACCTACCCATCTGCTCCTTGGGCTACTCAAAGCACCTGTAGGTGACTTGGCCGCCTTGCGTCCTCACTCACCATCAGCTCCCCATAGAGGTGTGTGCCCATGGCCAGATCCCCTGAAGGAATTTCGCCACATCTCTGTACACTTTTCTGTACTTTTGCTTAAAAACGATTCACGTGACCGATGGCGAACCTCTGCATCCTACTGGGGGAGGTGGCATGTCCTCTCAAGACTTTGCGGAGTTTGGGGGTTCGTGGTCTTCTGCTCCAAGACATGCTCCAGAAGCAAGATAACCTGGTCTGAATGGAGTGAGGGTCCCAATGGGGCACAGACCAGAGCCTGGAGTCCTCCTCAACACTTCAATTTTTAAGGTTCTTTACTTTTTATCCATTAAAATTACTCTTCTTTCTGCCCATCTAAATCTAGAAATCTCTATCCAGGGATGCCTGGCTGGCTCAGCTGGTAGAGCATGCGAGTCTTGATCCTGGGATCCATGTTGGGCGAGGAGATTACGTAAAGAAAAAAAAAAAATGTCTATCCAAACTATTGTCAGGTCTATATTCAGTTAATACTTTCACCAAACTATCTGGCAATAATTCTTGCTGCTCGGCCTAACTTCTTTGTACTTGCTGAATATGGGATTGACATGACTAGCCCTCCACTTCTCATGGTAACTTGCAAGACACACTCCCTGTGTTAAAATGAGTTTTTATAATCTCAAATACTCTGCAATAGAACTCACATCCTAGGGGATAAAATGGGTTGGGATGGTTTTGGGTTTAAACATTTGATTTCCACTCTTAAAGGGTGTGTCTAAGCAATAGATGGTGAAACATAAAAGAGACACATCCAGCATGGGCAGTATATAAATAGGACAATCAGCTAAGGACAAATACAGAATGTTAATATGAAGGGCTACTTTGTGAATAACAGTTGCATAGTCCAAAATGTTACTAGGATGTTTGTGCCAAATTTGTAATATGTCTGCAAGCATTCTCAGTTTTTTAATTGTTCATGATAAGAATGCTGTTTTAGTCATAGGGATATAAAAAAAAAAACACTAAAAATAGCCCTAATCTCCACATTTTTAAAAACTACGTTTTCGGGGCGCCTGGGTGGCTCAGTTGGTTAAGCAACTGCCTTCGGCTCAGGTCATGATCCTGGAGTCCCGGGATTGAGTCCCGCATCGGGCTCCCTGCTCGGCAGGGAGTCTGCTTCTCCCTCTGACCCTCCTCCCTCTCATGCTCTCTGTCTCTCATTCTCTCTCTCTCAAATAAATAAATAAAATCTTTAAAAAAAAAAAAAAACCTACGTTTTCAAGTTTTGTTTATTTACTGTCTACAGCCCACGTGGGGCTCCAACTCACGACCCCAAGATCAAGAATCATGCGCTCTTTCAACTGAGCCAGCCAGGCACCCTTTAAGCTCTACATTCCTTTTTTTGTTTTGGTTTAAGATTTTATTTATTTGACAGAGAGAGAGCGTGTGCACAAGCAGGGGGAGAAGCAGACAGAGGGAGAGGGAGAAGCAGGCTCCACACTGAGCAGGGAGCCCAATGTGGGGCTCGATCCCAGGACCCTGGGATCATGACCTGAGCCGAAGGCAGACGCTTAACCGACTGAGCCACCCAGGTGCCCCTAAGCTCTCTATGTTCTTAATCACCTGCTAATGTAACTGCTCTGGGTTGCTGTGAAGTTAGCAAGACAGTGTTCTGTCTGAGGCAACAATGTCATCATAATTAGAGGAGTGAGTTAGTGAAGTTCTAGAAGAGAAGTCTCTCCCTACTGGCCGTGATGGCTTCAGGGAAAGACACTTGTCCTATCTTACCTAAGCTTGCCAACAGCTGTTGTGAGGAGAGTTCATATAAGCCTTCTAATAAGTGAGGACTTGAGGGTTCCGGGTTTGGGGGTTTTGTGTTCGGTTTTGTTTTGTTTGCCCTCCGGCAGCGACACACAGATGAGGACAAACATTTTGTGCTTCCCTTGGCATCTGTCTAGAAAGCTTGATGTTCCAGAGGGAAACAATGGGTGGGCAGGGAAAGCAAGTCTGCCCTGAGTATAAAGCCGGTACTAAATTCCGAAGCTGTTGTTTGTGGCTGGTCAGAGACATATTTAGGCCACGGGCGGGCCTGGGGCAAATCATAGTGTGCTGCCTTCTCCCTTAGTATCAGGTTAAAGGAACACTGCAAGCAAGAGGTAAAAGACAGCATGCAGTTGGAGGTACAGATATTCAGGCTGGACTCCTGATCTTGGTGATACTTGGAGTTTTAATGGGTTCAGTATTAGATGAGCCTCAAACAATGCCATAGCTCTCTGTCCTGCAGCTGGGGGGGTTCAAACATCATGGACACAACACATGAATAACGCTAAAACGAGTGTATTGAACTCACCAGATATCCTTCCTTCCTGCCTTCCTAATCTTCAGGTGTAATGAGGTTCATTTGCCACGGTTTTCATTAAAGCAAGGGATGATCCCAAGACGTTACATTATGCCTTGGAAAGAAAACATGAAATTCAGGAATGTGAATC
Source organism: Halichoerus grypus (assembly GCF_964656455.1). Taxonomy (NCBI): domain Eukaryota; kingdom Metazoa; phylum Chordata; class Mammalia; order Carnivora; family Phocidae; genus Halichoerus; species Halichoerus grypus. The sequence goes on along the minus strand of NC_135713.1, from coordinate 131,103,288 downwards.
TGAAGGTATTTTCCTATAAATGTTCATAATAAAAAATTCATAGTTAAATAATATACTTTAATATACCTATGATTAAATATGTAACTATACAAAAGCTATTTTTAAATTTATATTTATTTTTTCCAGCTTTACTGGGAATAATAAATATATGTATTTAAAGTAGACAACGTGATGACTTGATAAACATACACACTGTAGAATAATTACCAGGATCGAGATAATTAACACATTCATCACCTCACAGTGTTAACTCATTTTTTCTTCTGGTGAGCTTAAGGTCTACTCTCTGCAACTTTTGAGGATACAATACTGTATTATTAACTATTGTTACTAGGCTGAACATTAGATCTTCAGAACTTGGTCTTATAACTGAAAGTTTGTGCCCTTTGACCTATGTCTCCCCATTTCTCCCTCCTCTAGGCCCTGGTAACCACCATTCTATTGTCCGACAAAAACTATAAGCTATTTGATGTACTTTCACATAAACTTGCAAGGAACAGTTAAATAGCAACATCTATTCAAATATTTGAGGCCAAAGACAAACTTAAAATAGATACACCCAAAGCTTTCAGAACTCTCTGTCTACCTTTCTCCACATAATGGCAACTTGCAATTATGAATTAACTCAGGGGCGCCTGGGTGGCTCAGTCAGTTAAGTGTCTGCCTTCAGCTCAGGTATGATCCCACTGGGATCATGCCCTGCATCAGGCTCCCTGCTCAGTGCAGATTTGCTTGGGAGTCTCTCTCCCTCTGCCCCTCCCCTTGCTCATGAGATCTCTCTCTCTCTAATACAATAAATAAAATCTTAAAAAAAAAAAAAAAGAAGTAAAATAGGAGCACCTGGGTGGCTCAGCTGGTTAAGCATCTGACTTCAGCTCAAGTCATGATCCCAGGGTCCTGGGATCAAACCCCACGTCAGGCTCCCTGCTCAGCCGGGATCCTGCTTCTCCCTCTCCCTCTGCTACTCCCCCTGCTTGTGTTCACTCACTTGCTCTGTCAAATAAATAAATAAAATATTTTTTTAAAAAGTAGAATAGAATCTATTGTAATAGACTATAATAGGAGATTTCAAATTAGGATTCCTAGAAAGAAATGGGTTTGCATAAATTTGTAAGTTTCTAACACCTAAGCAATTAAGCTTGAATAAGAATATACTTCACCAAGAGATAACATAATAAAATATGAATATTATATGATATATAAAATATATCAAAAATACAGCTTAATTATTTTTTTACAAACTACAAACAATATAGTAAATGAAGCTGCCATTAGCCCTGAAATGATTATTTTGTATGTATTTTTATCTGATATTTTGGAAACAAATATAAAATGGAGGAAATCTAGACTCAACATATCAAATTTACCTGTATTAAGACTTCTCTGTAGTCTTAATATTGGACTGTATTTCTTATAATTCAGTGGCTTGTCAGTCATTTTTCATGTCGCAAATAGCTTGAGCATGGTGACAATATTAGTACTGACTTTATCTTTTCCATTTGCCAGAATTACAGGGTATATAAACTTTGAGCTGAAGTCAACAACGAAAAGCTGTTTTGAATACGTCTTGACCTCACTCTTGAGAGCTATAATCCAGCGTAATTTTCTCTTCACTGTTTCACTTGTGCAATTTAGTTGACAGCACTCCTGACAATTTAAAAAATAATATTAGTGACTGGTGTAGAGGAAATTCTCCCTGACAGAGTAAAAATGAAAATTAAGTGAGGGGCGCCTCCTTGGCGTCTGTCTTCAGCTCAGGTCATGATCCTGGGGTCCTGGGATCCTTGCTCAGCTGGGACCCTGCTTCTCCCTCTCCCTCTCCCTCTGCCCCCCCCCACTCATGCACACGCACGCACGCACTTGCTCTCTCTCGCAAATAAATAAATACAAACTCTTTTTTTAAAGATTTTATTTATTTATTTGAGAGAGGTGGGGAAGGACAGAGCGAGAGGGAGAAGCAGACTCCCCTCTAAGCAGGGAGCCCGACTCCGGGCTCCATCCCAGGACCCTGGGATCATGACCCGAGCTGAAGACAGACTGAGCCATGCAGGCGCCCCTAAATACAAACACTTAAAAAGAAAAAGAAAATTAAGTGAGAACTGAATGAAATGAATGTAGCCTGGGTGAAGGCCAGCTATGTTTTCCTTCCTTCTATTTACCTTCACCATTTTTCCTGCTGGAGAGGATGTAACTATGCAACATCACAGTGAGAACACAGCCTAGTGGAGATGGGGCTGCACCCCAAGACCCCCCCAGAGTGCGATTCAGCGCAGAAATAGGTGCATATGTAAGACAGTGGCTCACGTGCCTGCTATTTCTCCAGGCCCAAGTGCCACGGCAGCAGAATAGTGGATATTGATCTCATACTTTGAAGTTGGCCAAAGTCTTTTCATTCACATATAATGTTTTATTCAACACTCAAAGAATCCTTGACTAATACCCATTTCATGTTTGAGAAAACTGAGTCTCACAGCGGGGTAAGTGACTTGTACAAGGTCCCACAATCAGTGAAGGACTACATGATTAGTCAGCAGTCCACACCACTCTTCCTGGTGGTCCAGACACGAGCTAGAGATCATCGCCTTAAAGAAAAAAAAAAAAAAAAGGATGTTGGGGTGCCTGGGTGGCTCAGTCATTTAAGCGTCTGCCTTCGGCTCGGGTCATGATCTCAGGGTCCTGGGATCAAGCCCCGCATTGGGCTCCCTGCTCAGCGGAGAGTCTGCATCTCCCTCTCCCTCTGCTCCTCCCCCTGCTTGTGCTCTTTCTCTTTCTCAGATAAATAATAAACAAAAATCTAAAAAAAAAAAAAATTAAAAAGGGATATTATAGTGCTCTTTCCACTAGACCTTCCTTAATTTTTAAAAAAGATTTTATTTATTTATTTATTAGAGAGCGTCCGCTCAGGGGATGGAGCACAGGGAGAGGGACAAGCAGACTCCGCGTTGCATTCTTGAGTGCAGAGCCCATCGCCGGGCTGAACCCCAAGACCCTGAGCTGAAAACCAGGAGTTGGGTGCTTAACTGACAGCCATCCAGGCACCCCTAGACCTTCCCTAGTTAGGAAAAACTATTGAGGAATCTCCATCCTCCTCTAATCAAGTGCTGTTTGGTGTGATTTACAGTGGGATCTTTTTCCCCCCCTTAGCACGCAGAAGCGTGTGGGATCCACGCTGGCCCTTTAGAAGACTCTCTGTTTTTGAATCACAGCGAAAGGCTTTGCCATGGGGAAGACCGGAAGGTTGTCTTGAAGAAAGGCCCCCCAGAAATAAAAATTGCCGATATGCCTCTGCATTCGCCGCTCTCCAGATACCAAAGCACTGTGATCTCCCACGGCTTCAGGAGGCGACTGGTCTGAGGCTGGAAGAATAAAGTGTCGCAGTATTTCAATCTCAATCTCTTTCTCTCGCCACAAATTTAAGCCCATTGTACCATTGTGTTTCCCCTATAGTTTCAACTTGTTTAAAGGCTACAAGTCAGTTGTACTCTTGATCCATTATACAAGTTTTTGAAAGCAAACGGGCTCTGAGAACATCGGAGTTGAAGAGGGTGGGGGGGTGGGGCAAGGCAGACTCTCAGTGAAACTAATTTCATACCCAATAGTTAAGACTTTTAACTGATGGATCCCATCCAACCATCTATCCTCACTGTGTTCTTCTTTCCCTTCTCCTCACTCCTTTGCTGTTCATCATCCTCCAAAACTCAGAGTCAGAGGAGCCTCACTGAGAAAGAGTGGCAGGATGTGGAGTTATTTCTGCTGCTTTTCTGCCTGCCCCAGCACCACCTTTCCGCCCCACCTCACCAACACACCTCCCCCCACCAAGGCCGTGGGTCCTGGCAACGATTTCACATGGTCATTTGAAGTGTTTGGCAGATACCTCTATGATACACCGCACGATTTCAGCTGGAGCGTATTTTTTGTATTGGTTCAATGTATCCAAGCACGGTATTCCTACAACAAAGAATAGATGAGTGTAATTTAACAACCTAAAAATGACCATATGCAAAATGGTGCACCACCCAGGGGGAGGGTGGAGTGGTTTCTCAAGCAATTAAACATAGAATTACGTTATGATCCAGGACGTCCCCTTCTAGGTATAGAATTGAAGGTGGGAGGGGTCGGGGGGGGCGGAGGGTGCAACTGGCTGGCTCAGGCGGTAGAACGCCCAGCTTCTGATCTCGGGGTTATTGTGGGTTCGAGTCCCACACTGGGTGTAGAGATTACTTTAAAAAAATCTTAAAAAAAAAAAAAGATCTGAAAGCAGGGACTCGAGCAGATATTTGTGTGTCAATGTTCCTAATAACGTTTTCACAAGACCCAAGATGTGGAAACAACTCAAGTGTCCACCGACAGATGAATACATAAACAAAATGCAGTATATGCATGCAATGAAATATTATTCAGCCATAAAATGTCCTGAAATTCTGATACATGCTGCAACATGGAGGAATCTTGAAAACATTGTGCTAATTTGTCCACAGAAGGACAAAAATTGTATAATTCCTCTTAGATACCTAGAATAATCAAATTCCTAGGGAAAGAAAGAGTAATAGTTACCAAAAGCAGCAGAGGAGGGGAGAATAGGGTTTCTGTTTAATGGGTACAGGGTTTCAGTTTGAAATAATAAAATTCTGGAGAAGTTGCAGGACAAGGTAAATGTACTTACAGCCACTGAATTGTACATTCAAAAAGGGTTAAAGTGAATTTTATGTCATGTATATTTTACCACAATTTTCTTAAAGATTCTTTTTATTTTTTAAGTAATCTCTACACCCAAATGGGGCTTGAACTCACAACCCAAGATCAAGAGTCGCCCGCTCTACTGACTGAGCCAGCCAGGCGTCCCTTACCACAGTTTAAAAAAGATCATAGGGCGCCTGGGTGGCTCAGTTGGTTAAGCCACTGCCTTCGGCTCAGGTCATGATCCTGGAGTCCCGGGATCGAGTCCCGCATCGGACTCCCTGCTCGGCAGGGAGCCTGCTTCTCCCTCTGACCCTCCCCCTTCTCATGCTCTCTCTCAAATAAATAAATAAAATCTTTAAAAAAAAAAAATAAAAAAAAAAAATAAAAAAGATCATAGTCGGTCTAAGCCATACTTCACCCAGCCAAGTGTTCATATATGATTATCACATGAAGGAAACTGTTATAAAAAAGGACAAAGATGTCCATCTGACATCAACTTAAAGATCACTAAAGTATAAATAAAGTAAAAAAAACAGTGTATATATACAGGGTGTTAAAAATTATTAAGACAGTTTAGGTGATACAAACTTTATTTAACACTTTAAGTGGATTGCTTCTACTAGGAGAACTACAGAATGGAGTGGAAGGCAAGAAGCCTTTATAGGATAAAGAATAAGAAACAGGGACACCTGGGTGGCTCAGCCAGTTAAGCGTCTGCCTTCGGCTCAGTTCATGATCTCAGAATCCTGGGATCGAGTCCCATGTCGGGCTCCCTGCTCAGCAGGGAGTCTGCTTCTCCCTCTGCCCCTCCCCCTGCTTGTGCTCTCTCTCTCTCTCTCTCTCTCTCTCTCTCTGACAAATAAATAAAGTCTTAAAAAAAAAAAAAAGAATAAGAAACAAGGGAGGAAGTACACAATCCATAGTTGGCTTGGGATACACTGCATTTCTGATCAGGCAGAGCATTTTCAGGGACCTGACAGTTAGCTAAGCTTTGTTTTGCTGACGTGACATCCTGGGCTGGAGCAGCTCCATCTTGGGCCTAGAAATCTCTGGGATTTCCAAGGTCAAAAAAGCCAATTGATGTGTTTTTCACATACCGAGAACATTGGTGATCATATTTGACTTTACTAGTTAGCTTCCTGACAAGCTGAGGGGCCACCAAGTGCAGGTCTGGCAGAGAAGGGGAGTCTGGCTGAGAAGATGAGCAGGAGTTGGAATGTAGCCAGCAATCCACTCACCATGCTGTGCGCATCTCCGTGCATTAATGGGGGTCCTGGCAATACGGAGACCATATAAAAGTATTCATTGAAACTCCTCTGGCTTTTACGTCATTTACCAAGAGAAGCCTGGCTATCAGAATACATCTTTTTCTTCTTTTAAGAATATGGAAAGGGGCACCTGGGTGGCTCAGTTGGTTAAGCGTCCGACTCTTGAGCTCAGCTCAGGTCTTGATATCAGGGTCATGAGTTCAACCCCATGGCAGGCTCCATGCCCAGTGGAGCCTACTTAAAAAAAAAAAAAAAAGAATATGGAGAAATAGGTGTGATAAAACACTGAATGAAAAATCAGGGGCGCCTGGGTGGCTCAGTCATTAAGCATCTGCCTTCGGCTCAGGTCATGATCCCAGGGTCCTGGGATCAAGCCCTACATAGGGCTCCCTGCTCCGCGGGAAACCTGCTTCTCCCTCTCCCACTCCCCCTGCTTGTGTTCCCTCTCTCGCTGTCTCTCTCTCTCTGTCAAATAAATAAATAAATAATCTTATTTAAAAAAAAAAGAAAAGAAAAAAAAGAAAAATCAGGATTTATGCAGTTTTGTGGACAAAAAAGAATATATGTCACCAGAAAACAATGCAGAAAGCCATGCACCAGAATATTTATATAGTATAATTTCTGGATGGTAGAGTTATGAATGATTCTTATACCCTGTATCTTTATAAATTATCTACAGTAAGTATGTATTTTATCATCAGAAAAGAAAGAACACTTCCACTCCTCTACACATTGCTCCCTATGTGTGGGATCATCCCTCTCTCTGTTCTGCTTGTCAGAGTTCAGCCCCAAAGTCAATGTCAACTCTTAGGCAAAACCTGTTTCGTGTTTCATCTTTCCGCCTTCACTTTCCCCACGTTGGTTCTCCGCCTAAGACTTCTGCTTCTTGACCAGAAGAGGTCTCTGTTGCATTGCTCAAGAAAAACAAATCCTTAAAAAAAATGTTTATTTAATGAATGAAAACTGTCTTTGCTGTTGGAGAGATTATAATATTATAGAAGTCGAGAGAAAAATTCTTCAGTGCCTCCATAACTAACAAATTTCCAAACTATTTTATCAACAAAGGGGAGCTTGAACCCTGAGGACTAACTCCATTAGTACCTAGCACTTTGTAGAGTCACAGAAGAATTTTATCTCATCTGTAAAAAATTGAAAGTAGAAAAAGAGAGAACAAGGGAGTACGTATTTAAACAGGAAATCGTATGTTTTCTAGGGACAAATGAAAAACCATCAGGGAAGTGCTTCAGAGGGTATGGGCTTTATAGTTAGGTGACCTGGACCAAATTCTGACTCTGGTACTTACTGTGTGGCTTGAAGTGAGCTAATGGGGCTAGTGATAGTTAGTTCAGAGGGTTGTTGTAAATAGTCTATCAGATTACCTGTAAAGTAGTTAGCATGACGCAAAATACCACTTACATGTTTTTCTTAGGCCTATGGATGGGCATACGGGTTAGATTGCCAGTTATATTTTATTTATTTTTATTTTTATTTTTATTTATTTTTATTTTTTAAAGATTTTATTTATTTTTTTGACAGAGAGAGACATAGCGAGAGCAGGAACACAAGCAGGGGGAGTGGGAAAGGGAGAAGCAGGCTTCCCGCAGAGCAGGGAGCCCGATGTGGGACTCGATCCCAGGACCCCGGGATCACGACCTGAGCCGAAGGCAGACGCTTAACGACTGAGCCACCCAGGCGCCCGCCAGTTACATTTTAGCAACTATGACTGATTTAGTTGCAAAGTAGCTTTTCCTGGGAGGAAGAATATAGTGAATTCAGGAAGTAGAAATTCCCTGAAAATGAGAACAGGAACATTTCCCTTTTCTACCCCCCCCCCCCCCCACCGCCAAGAAGAGGAACATATTTCACATGCCATTTTGGCTTCAAATATTCTCACCTCAGAGAAAACCAAAAAATTCACACCTCTAATCTCTTTTGCAGGCTAAGCTGGAATTCCTACTCCAAGCTGCATGTTTCAAATAATTGTCTCACCAAGAGTCTCAGATTCATCAGAGGAGCTTCTCATCTTCCCTGCTCTTTTCTTCTTGGACCTACTTTTTTCTCCCAGCCTTGCCTATTTCTGAAATTAGCTAATGTTGATAAATACCATCAATGAATAATACACCCATATTCTCAGTTTTCTGGGTCTCAGAAATCACTTTAGAGTCCTGCTCCCCTCCCCGACCAAACCGTTCAGTCTCATCTGTCCTTGTAGGTGGAGAGTGGTGTACACATGGCTGTCCCCTCTTTCTTTCCCAGGGAGGATCTACTCTCCTCCTCGCACCAAGTGACTTGCAATAACCTCCTCACATGTTCCCTGTCCTCTCTCTCATCTTCCCGGTAAGCATGTGAGGACAGCTCAGGTGGTCCTGTAAGCTGCTACTAGTCATTTTGCTAATGCCCTCTGTGATTCCTTCATGCTCCTGCTCAAAAATCATTCATGGAAAGTTCTGGAGCTGGCTGCACAGCAGTGTGAATGTACTCAATGTCACTGGACCTATACACTTTATTTTATTTATTTATTTATTTATTTATTTATTTATTTGAGAGAGAGAGAGAAACAGCATGAGAGGGGAGAGGGCCACAGGGAGAAGCAGGCTCCCCGCTGAGCCGGGAGCCCGATGTGGGACTCGATTCCAGGATTCCAGGATCATGACCTGAGCCAAAGGCAGTTGCCCAACCAACTGAGCCACCCAGGCACCCTGGACCTATACCACTTTAAAAGGGTTGAAATGGTAAGCTTTCTGATATGTCTACTTGACCACACACACACACACTCATAAAACCATTAATGATTCAAAGACCAGACATGATGTTATATAAGGACCAGCACCATCCAAGCCCGGTCATTTTAATAGGTAGAGTGTGTGGCATCCAGGACAGTGAAAGGAGCGATGGTGGTTATCTTATTGCCCATGACACGTGCACTACCACCCCACACGCTTGTATTCACTGTCCTTTCTCTGAGGTCGCTTCCCTCCACCGTTGCTGGGAATGGTCTGAGCTTTGTCCTGGGTATAGCCTCTCCCCGTCCCACCCTGTCTAATATAACCATGTACTGATCTATCCATTCAAAGTCCAGATCAACTGTATTTTGTCCATGAAGCCTTCACTCTTATAACTCTCCCTTGCTCTGGGCTTCCATGGCTCTTTATATTACTATTCTGCCTGCATAAATGTCCTGAAGGATGGAGACCAATCCTTAATCCTCCTGGTATTTCCCCTTGCTTTTACTTCAGTGCTTTGCACAGAGCAGACTTTCAGTGAATGTTTATTGAATGGCTGAAGTGAGAGACCTAAGGAGGCCCTGGAAAGGGTACCTTGGATCTTGGGAGAGCCTTGCATCACACCTGACTCTAAGCCCCCCAACCCCCACCCCCATCCCCACCAGTATTCAAAGGGCTTTATGTGCTTTCATGCAACACATTTTATTTTGCCCCTTTTTTGGGAATATTAGTTTTCCTGCTTCATTTCATTAATCATTAAATTCCAAATTATGAAATTGCATGTTAATTGTGGGGCCAAAATGTAATGGATTCACAGTCCATCTTCCTTAGATTCCCATAACAACTTGTAGCAAAGGAATATTCTGTATCTCTAACTCGATATATATATTGGATGCCCTGGCTGTGTTTTGCTGTTGGGTGGTCTAAGGACATAATTTTTAAGATAATCAATTAATCTTGATAAAACTGTACATGGGTATGCACCATTATCTTTTTTTTTTTTTTTTTAAGATTTTATTTATTTGACAGAGAGAGACAGTGAGAGAGGGAACACAAGCAGGGGGAGTGGGAGAGGGAGAAGCAGACTCCCCGCCGAGCAGGGAGCCCGACGCGGGGCTCGATCCCAGGACCCTGGGATCATGACCTGAGCTGAAGGCAGACGCTTAACGACTGAGCCACCCAGGCGCCCCTGCACCATTATCTTTTGAGTAAGTTGTTGCTAAGCAAAAATTTACCTTCCAGGAAAGTAACCTTGGAAGAATGTGTGGCTGTCCTTGATATAACTTCGCCTGCAGCGTTGCCAGAAGTTAATATTATGCCAACATCTCCATTATAAAGATATAACTTCACTGTAAATGATTTGTCTGGGTTAACAGTGGACTCTGGACTTCCTAACCATAGTGGAAAAGAAAGCTTTTTTTTTTTTAAGACAGGGAGTTGGGGGAGGGGCAGAGGGAGTGGAAGAGAGAGAATCCTAAGCAGGCTCCCACGCCCAGCACGGAACCTGATGGGGGCTCAATGCGGGGCTCGATCTCACCACCCTGAGATCCTGACCTGAGCTGAAATCAAGAGTTGGATGCTTAACCGACTGAGCTACCCAGGTGCTCCTAAAAGGCCATTCTTACGTGAGGAAAAAATTTAACTCTTAAATAGTAGAAAACAAAACCACAAGACAAAGAGCCTCTGTTCACTTTATTTTTCTTGTATAAAACTATGTGGTGGCCACCGCTGGAGCCTGGGTCCTCTGCACGGAGACTCTGGTGTGGGTCTTTACAAGATGGTCAGTAAATCCCTGATAGGGAGACTTGGTGAACACCGTCTCTTTCCAGAGGTCAGGGGTGAGCTAGCCGTAGGTCTTGCAGATGGCATCCAAAGTAGCCTTGGCAAAGTCGTCCCTGGCTGAGGTGTAGAGTTGTCAATACCAGCCATCCTCAGGAGCTTTTTGGGCACAGGGGCTGAGACCATGTCCGTGCCTCTGGGGGCAGCACAGAGCGTGGGCCTTGCTGATCTTGTTCCCCCGGTAGCCTCCCCGCACAGGGCGATGGAAAGCTCGGCCAGGATGGCAGTGGCTATCTCCCTGGAGCACTTGACATCCAGACCGACGTGTCCATGGTAATCTCCGATGACAACAAATGCTCTGAACCTGGTCTGCTGGCCGGCATGGGTCTGCTTTTGCACAGGCATGATCTTCAAAACCTCCTCCTTGAGGGACGCCCCCAGGAAGAAGTCAATGATCTCAGATGGCTTGAGGGGCAGGGAGAAGAGATAGAGCTCCTCCAGGGACTTGATCTTCCTGTCCTTGGCCAGGCGGCCCAGCTTGGTGACAGGGATTCACTCCTCGTCCTCGGCCTTGTCTCCGAAAGCTCTGTGGCCTCGCCCAAGCCCCGACCACCAGCCCTCCTGCAGCGCCCGGGGCCATCTGCCACCTGCTGTTCTCTCGGATGAAGCAGCACAAGACAAAGAACTTTCTTTGAGGACTGGACTTTTTGTCTAATATAAATGTGAATTCTCTGTTTCAGAAAACGGCATTCTTCTCACAAAGACCTTAAAATATTCCAACCGATTATCACACTTTAAATCTGTAATTTCTTTTTTTTTTAAAGGATTAATTACAAGTGAACTAGACTTGCTTTTTTCACAGACCTTTGCTTTACGCTTTAATGACTGGAGAATGGGGAGCCCACGTTGGCAAGTTAGCGTATATGAATAGCAGGAAGATTAAATGTGGTTGCTGTCTTTAATTCGGGCTCTTGCTTTCGTTCATACACTCTTGTTTTTGTTCGTCAAACGTTTCTTGAGCCTACATTAGGCTGCCAGGTACTTAATTTGGGGGATAAATGTCAAGTTGCTGGCTGATTTCTATAAGAAATTTTATTCTGCTGTGGTTCCTAAAATTTAGCATACCTCAGAATTGCCTGGAAATTCTATTAAAGCGCAGATTTATGGGCCCCACATCCAGAGATTCTGATTCAGACGGTCTGAGATGGGGCCCACGAATTTGCATTTCTAACAAGCTTCCCGGTGAGGCTTACGTTGCGTGGACCACGCTCTAAATAACACTGCATCTTTGTAGAAAGGGCTGCTATGCAAGAAGGCCGCTATAAGTCAGTCCGTCCTTCAACATGCTAGTTGGTCCAAAGGTAATCAAAGCCACCGTCCACACAGCTGAAACAGACTTAGAGAATCTGGATTACGGGTAAAGGACGTTCACTCCCTACAAGCAGGGATGATGCTTCTGCTATCCCTAGTTCAGGCTGTTCACCATCAGGGCCCATTCTGATGGATGGGTGTTAGTGCTATATAGTGTGTTAATGAGTCTTTACCATCCCTTCCTAAAGCCTTCAGACCTGTCTTTTGAAAACAGAACGTACTAACAACAGTGAGAGAAGAGCCATTCTTCACCACCAAATATGGAGTGCTGAGTCTTCGGTGCTGGACCAGAAACTGGTCGTGGAGAGTATATTTTGGGGCAAACAGAGACAACTTTGACTTGAAGAATGTGGAGTGAGCAAAGATTGCTTAAACTGGATATAAAAGCACTAACCATAAAGGAACGATTGAAATGTTGGACTTCATTAAAATTAAAAACTTATTTTCATCGTAAGACTCCATTAAGAGAGTGGACAAGGAAAGAGTCACAGATTGGTAGAAGATGAAATACATAAATCTGAAGACTTCCATTCAGAATATATAAAGAGCTTCTTCAAATCAATAAGAAAAAGATGAGGGTAGGGAAGGAAATTTTTAACTTTTTTCACACATCTTCCCAGGATTTTCTTCTGAACCCATGTAAATTAGACTGACAAAGGACTGATTAACAAGAGAAAAACAAAAAGAAGAAGTTTATTAACACATGCTTCATGCATACAAATGGGAGTACCCGGTGATGAGTAACTCAAAACAGTGGTTAGAACTTGGATCTTACAGCATCTTTTATTTTTTTTTATTTTTTTTTTATTTTTTAAGATTTTATTTATTTATTTTGAGAGAGAGAGAGAGAGAGAGAGAGCACATGAGAGGGGGAGGGTCAGAGGGAGAAGCAGACTCCCTGCTGAGCAGGGAGCCCGATGCGGGACTCGATCCCAGGACTCTAGGATCATGACCTGAGCCGAAGGCAGTCGCTTAACCAACTGAGCCACCCAGGCGCCCCTGGATCTTACAGCATCTTAACGGAAGAACAATAATAATAATTTTGTACAGAATTGACAAAACAAATAAAAGGACTTAGAACTTATACAAGTTGCAGATTGGGGGAGAGAATATATGGAGAAATCAGTGGTAGATAAAGGCTAGTTTAAGCAAGGTTTGTTCTAGAGATTCTTCTGGGCTGATAAGGGTGTAGAGTTGTCTCTGATGATCAACTTCTGTCCCCTGGTAGAGAGGAGAGATAGGGACACCTCTCCAAATGGATTTCCTGTTTTAGGCAAGTGGAAGGAAGGCAGAGAGCTTTTCCTGTATCCACATCTTCTCAATTGCCTTTAGCTCAAAATAATCCTTATGCCAAAGTGACATATTTGGGAATGGCATATTCTGCTACCCTTAATTAGCGATTCAATTTTAAAAATGAACAAAAGACAAACAGGTGTAAAACAAAAGGGAGTCCTCTCTGCTCTCTGGCAGCATGAGGAGAAAGTATGCTATTTATTCTCTACAGACTTCTTGTCTCCTCTGGCAAGATTGGGCAAATACACACACACACACACTCTCTCTCGCTCTCTTTCTTTCTCTCTCTCTCTCTCTCTTCTGTTAATGCGTTTATATTTTGACATTATCTCAGACTCACAAGAATTTGTAAAAACAGTACAGAGAGTTCTCATGCACTCTTCACTCAGCTTTCACAATGATAATATCTTACATAACCATAGTAATTGGTCAAAACCAGGAAACTGATTTTGTTAAAACACTATTAATTCAGGTATGGAGATACAGAATTTATTAGGATTTCACCACTTTTTACATGCACTCCTTTTGGGAGGGGACAAGGAGGAGTATAGAGTTCTGTGAAATCAATTAACCATCATGACCATCAGCATGCAGAACTGTTCCATCACCACAAAGAAACTCTCTCATGTTACCCCTTGATAGTTGCACCTTTCCCTTGGATCCACTACTACTGGTCCATGTCCCAACGTTATAATTTTGTCACTTTACGAATGTCATAGTAATAGAATCCTACAGTTTGCAACCCTTTGACATTGGCTTTTCTGAGTGTAATGCCATTGAGATCCATCCAATTCATTGCATGTATCAGTAGTTTATGGCTCTTTATTGCTGAGTGCTTGTCCAGCATATGGACGCACCACAATTTCTTTATCCATTCCTCCACTAACTGTCCTTTGGCTTGCATGAAGAGTCCCCAGGACCACCTCCAAGTTCAGTAATTCATTAGGAAGACTCATAAAACAGTGTATAGTTATACTCATGGTTGTAATTTATTACAACAGAATACAGAGCAAAATCAGTGAAGGGAAACGGCACATGGGGTGAAGTCCAGGGATAGTGGGCACAAGTTTCCAAGAGTCTTCTTGCTGTGGAGTCACATAGGACATGCTTAATTCCCCCAGCAATGAATTGTGACAACTCTGCTCTTTCTTTGCTCAGGATAACGAACTTGTTAACTCCTGGGGAGTTAAAAGAATTCTTTGCAAGTACAGCAAGGCTCGTTGCCATCCTGATATTGGAAGACAAAGATCATGGTCTTGTTCTATGTTTCTCAAACAATTACATGTGCGTTGTATCCTAAGTGATTGCTAGGTGACCAGTCCTTGACTGGTGCCACCTATCAGAGGAGTGATAAGTTTAATAGAGTGAAAGAAATCAGGACAAATTCCAGGACTGTTACCCAAAACTGGGTTTGCCTCTTGGTGCGTGTAGAGCCAAAAGATAGAACCATGCCAAAGAATAGGAAAAGGAAGGATTTTAGTTGCAACAAGTAAAGGAGAACACCAGAGATCTTTCCCAAACCAGGGTCTCTCCAAACAACAAAATCAGGGAAGTTTTAAGCTAAGGGTGCATACATATTCATGAAGGAACTTGCACAATGGGGAATGCAGCATGGATTTGGGGCAAAAGTCATCTTAAGGTGACTGAGTCCAAGTCAAGGTCACGGTTCTTACATTCTTTCACAAGATGGCTGGTGGCCTAAAATGACTTTTCTTATGTCAAAAAAGCTTCTTTTTTTCTGGGGACCCCTAACTCTCTCTGCTTACAGGAGTTGCAAGGTTTGAATAATGGGTGAGGTGTGAGCAGAGAAGAACCAGAGAGAACTTTCCACATGCGGGGAATGTATGAACAGAGGCAGCGAGGAAAGAAAAAGCCATTGTGTTTACAGGATGGTGAGAATGTCCTGGGCAGAGCAATATTCTGTTAGGGAATTTAAAAAAAAGGGAATCTTAGGAAAAGGGATTCAGCTTATTGAGGACTTTAAATGCTAAAACAAATGATTAAAATAGATAACTCTGGAGAGTTATGTTAATGATCAAAATAGGGTTTCAGAAAAATGTATCTGTCAATAATTCAAATGATGGATTGGAGATTAAGAGATGGGGACGCTTGTTTGGAAAAACATCCAGGTGAGAAGGCCCAGATTAGGATCAAAGCCATGCGAATGGAGACTAGGGAGCTGCCTCTCCACAGTTTATATTGGAGTAGATGAGGTGCACAAGAGAGGCCGTGCATGCAGAGACAGGATCTACCTGTACTGGAAAAGAACTTCGCTGTACTTGGTAGTTACCTTTATAAATGAGGTCAGTAACGCACTATTAGAGAGAGAGCCATCATAACCTCCAAGAAAAGTTATAAAACTAAAAAACGTGATAATACAGAGAGGGAAAAGAAAATCAATGTGCCGTAGAGAAAGTAGCAAGAGGTGCGGTGCTTTTTTAAATTTTTATGGTGAAGTATTTTAAGAAAGCCATTTAGTGTGACTATAATCTATTTTCCCTTTCAGAGATGGTTCATTTAAGTACAGCCTAATTAGGAAGGAATAGATAAGGCACCCAAGGTCAAGATGGGACCTGCTTGGTTACCTTATGAAAATGCCTGAATGCGGCGATACCTCAGATCTGATGCGTTCCGAACAGGCTCCGAGGCAATGTGTGGCTGCGTGCTTTTCATGGAAGCAGGAGTAACATTGTTAACCGTGTCACTAACTCACATTTCCTCATGGTGAATCACTCCAGTTCCTGTTTCTCCAATGATTAAAAAGAAAGTCATTCCTGGAGTGCACTATTTATTTATTTAGAAAACAATGTTATCGCCAAGCTTTAAAGATAGGGTGTCTTAAGGAAGCGGTAATCAGAGTGAAAACCTTTGTCCTGCTGCGCTGGCTGAATCCCAAACACCGTCTCTCGCCTCCCCTCCTCTGTCATCACCTTCCACTCACGTGGGGCTTCTTTCTGTACTTCAAACATGCTGCCCCGTCTCACAACCACCTGGGATGCTCTTCCCAAGAGCTGCACACGGTTCACTCCTTCTCCTCATTCAGTTTTTGAAAGTGACTGTCTTCTCAGGGAGGTGCGGTGGATGCTGTTGGGAGCCCTGCCCACATCCCCCTTAAGAGGCTGTGTGTTCAGCGCCCCCCTTCCGGTGCTGTGGGTGTTTGGCTGCTCAAGGCTCAGGGCTTTGTCCTTTTATGGAGGATTGCCCTTGGCTGACCGGAACCTCCTTGATTGGCGGTGGTCCTAGAGACAGTGGCTGACGGTTATGTCCTCCACCCAGGGGAGGGCCATGGCCAAAGACTAAGTGATGAGGGGATCTAGCAGCCTCCTCTCCTCTGGGTGGGACAACTTCTTGGTGCAATTTATTTATTTATTTATTTTTAGTTTTTATTGTTATGTTAATCACCATACATTACATCCTTAGTTTTTGATGTAGTGTTCCATGATTCATTGTTTGTGCATAACACCCAGTGCTCCATGCAGAGTGTGCCCTCTTTAATACCCATCACCAGGCTAACCCATCCCCCCACCCCCTTCCCCTCTAGAACCCTCAGTTTATTTCTCAGAGTCCATAGTCTCTCATGGTTCGTCTCCCCCTCCGATATCCCCCCCTTCATTCTTCCCCTCCTGCTATCTTCTTTTTTTTTTTTAAACATATATTCTATTATTTGTTTCAGAGGTACAGATCTGTGATTCAACAGTCTTGCACAATTCACAGTGCTCACCATAGCACATACCCTCCCCAATGTCTATCACCCCAGCCACCCCATCCCTCCCACCCCCCACCACTCCAGCAACCCTCAGTTTGTTTCCTGAGATTAATTTTTAAGGATTTATTTATTCATTTAAGGGAGGAGAGGCAGAGGGAGAGGGCGAGTTCTGAAGCAGACTCCCTGCTGAATGTGGAGTCTGACGCAAGGCTTGATCCCAGGACCCCGAGATCATGACCCGAGCTGAAACCAAGAGTCGGCCACTCAACCAACTGAGCCACCCAGGTGCCCCCTTGGTGCAATTTATGATTCAGGGCTTCCCATGGGATCAGGCTGAGAGTAGACTTCTAAGGAGTATGATTGCCAGACTTCATCCCCTGCTGTCTGCTACTTTTTTTTTTAAGACTTTATTTATTTAGAGAGCACATGTACGAGTGGAGGAGGGGCAGAGGTAGAGGGAGAGAGAGAGAGAATTTCAAGCAGACTCCCTGCTGAGTGGGGAGCCTGATGCAGGGCTTAGTCTTATGACCCTGAGACTATGACCTGAGACCGTGACCTGAGACAAAACCAAGAGTCGGTTGCTCAATGGACTGAGCCACCCAGGCATCCCTGTCTGCTACCTTTTTCACTCTCCTTAAGATCACTGAAGCAGGGGGCGCCTGGGTGGCTCAGTCATTAGGCATCTGCCTTTGGCTCAGATCATGATCCCAGGGTCCTGGGATCGAGCCCCGCATTGGGCTCCCTGCTCAGCGGGAAGCCTGCTTCTGCCTCTCCCACTTCCCCTGCTTGTGCTCTCTCTCTCACTGTGTCTTTCTCTGTCAAACAAATAAATAAAATCTTTAAAAAAATAAAATAAAAGATTTTATTTATTCATTTAGAGAGCACATGCACAAGTGGAGGAGGGGCAGAGGGAGAGAGAGAGAGAATCTCAAGCAGACTCCACGCTGAGCGGGGAGCCTGATGCAGGGCTCAGGCTTATGACCCTGAGACCATAACCTGAGACCATGACCTGAGACAAAACCAAGAGTCGGTCACTCAACGGATTGAGCCACGCAGGCTTCCCTGTCTGCTTTTTTCACTCTCCTTAAGATCACGGAAGCAGGGATTTCCTCCTGAGGCTCTGTTCACAGGGAGCATATTGTAAGATAGTTGGTGCAGCAGTGGTCCTAGGAAGCCGAGTAGATCTAGAATTCGGGATTGGATAAATCAACCACTAGATGGCAATGTGAACCTCATCATTGTCAGACGGTAAAATGTTAGTCTGACTTCCTGGAGGGATGCGCTCGCTGAGATTGTCACCTGTGGTGACTGGGACAAAATACAGGTAGAAGAGTCTGCGTTAAGGGGCACCTGGGTGGCTCAGTCGTTAAGTGTCTGCCTTCGGCTCAGGTCATGATCCCAGCTCAGGTCATGATCCCAGGGTCCTGGGATCGAGCCCCACGTCGGGCTCCCTGCTCCGCGGGAAGCCTGCTTCTCCCTCTCCCACTCCCCCCTCTCTCGCTGTGTCTCTCTCTCTGTCAAATAAATAAATAAAATCTTAAAAAAATAAAAAAAGAGAGCGAGACTGCGTTAAATCATGCAATGACTCTGGCATTTCACACGTTTTGAGCAAAAAGGAAGCTTGGTACACAGGACTGCTTGTACTATTTTTGCAATTTCTTGTGTCTGTAGTTACTTCAAAATAAAAAGTTAAAAATAAAGACAAGCAAATGAACAGCCATAGTGTGAAAACATTATATCCTAGGGGAAATGGTAGGCATTAGCAGCGTCCTCAAGGACTTACGGGATTCAGAGAATAGTTCCCACGTAGTTGCCATTTAATTCAATAGCTTGTCCTTTGCAAAAACTAGATGAATTGTGGCAGATGATAGGGACTCCCAGAAACTCAAGCAATTAGGAGCCCCAACCAAAGTTGCTTGCCTGAGCGTGGTATCGTCACTAAAACAGATTCATATAGCCTTTGGAATGTAGCGTGCAGCTGTAACTGGCAAGCACTGCTTTTCTAGACCCATCGGAAAGGTGAATCAGAAACAGCTGGCTTTCACATGGAAGGGATAATAGAACATATTCACGACTTGGCCCCAGGGCTACTTTACTTGTCCTCTGCTCTATCATAATGTAGTCCAAAGGGACCTGGATTGTGTGAACGTTCCACAGAACTTCACACTAGTCAACCGTATCGATGTGACCCTAAGTGAATCTGGGAAGGAGGAACTGGCAAGTGCTGTGGGAGGCTGGCAAGACACGTGCCCTTCAGAAGGTGGAAGATAATACTGAAAAGATGAAGGAGGCTGCCACCATGTAAACATTTTTAGGGGCACAGTGTTCTGGGACATGCCAGGACATCTCTTCTCTGCCAAAGGACAAGTAACTGTGCCTTGGGTTTCCTGCCATTAAAAAAGGCACAGAGCCTGCAAGCACTTCGGAGGTAGTATTTATCACATTTGCGAAACCCTGCTCTGACCTGCTTATGGGGGATGAGGAAGGATGAGACTCAGAGCAGAAGAGGGCTCTGTCGTGGATCTGGGTGACCGTACAAGAGACACTGCTGTTTGGGTCATATGACTCGAAGGTTTCTAGGGTACCAGACTGATCTGTGGTGGATAAAAATGCTGTGTGAAATATTCAGAATGCCCAAATGGGACAATTGCAGGATAGACTTGTAGGGTACTTGGGCAAGGCCATGCCATCTGCAGCCGAGAACTATACACCATTCACATAAGAGCTTCTGACACACTCTTGGGACCTGGGAGGGACTCTCTGAGTATGAGACATCAAGCAGTTACGCAATTAGAGTTGCCCACCACGAGCTGGACTTGTTCAGACACACCTCGTCGTAAGACTGGGAACACCAGCAGCATTCCATCATCAGATGGAAACAGTATGTCAGAGACTGGGCTCACGCAGGTCCCCCGGTTGTGAGTAAGCTGTACAAACAAGTACTTCCAGTGATATGTCTCTCACGTCTCTTTCGTGAACTTTTCCTTGAACTCATAGCTTCTTGAGGGTTCCCTAAGACCAGCTGATGGAGGAGGGCGAATCCTCAGGTTAATAGGCTGCTACCACACTACAGCCCACTTGGGCTCAAAGATGGTGGTGGAAACAAATTCTGCCAGTGGGTATCTACTTTGGTGCTCCTGGGTATCTACTCTGTGTGGAGAGAAAATGGTCCCCCCCAAAAAGGTTACATGGAGATTCACGGGCAGTGGCAAATGGCCTGACTGGTCAGGTAGTGTGCTGGCAAAGAGCAAGATTAGAAATCATGAAGAAGTAGGTCTAGAGAAACATGTGAGCAGATTAGTGGATGTGGGCAAGAGCATTTGTTAACGTCTGCCAGATCCTATCTGTTACAGACAAGGCACTGACCAGCCAGGGGACAGGAAGAGTCACTGAGCAGATGCCAGCTAGTTTCCGTCCTCAGCCACACCAGCCCTTGCACAACTGGCTTCTGAATAGAGTAGCTGTGGTGGCCGCGATGGGGATTATGGGTGAGTTCAATAGTACGCGCTACCTCTCCTCAAAGCTGATCTAGCTACTGCTGCCGCCACATTTCCAACCACCAGGAATGAAGAGCAATGGAGGTCTCCAGACACAACCCCTTGAGAAAACCAACCAGCTACTTGGTGGCTAAGTGATTATATCAGACCCCCTTCATGCTGGAAAGAGCAACAATTCATCCTGGGCATAATTGTATTTATCATAACCTCAGGAACCCCCTGTTACAGTCAGGGTTGTAGTTTGTTCCAGAAACCCTCCTCTTATAAGAAATTGCACCAGCCAGAATCCTGGAGGACCTGCAACCAGATGGATTGATGGGAACATGAGGAACCATCAGCTCTGAGTGGTACAAAGGGTACAGACTGGAGCAGATGCTTTTGATGTCTTGCTACATCCCCTTTATAGGCTGCCAATGGTTCACACCTATGCTATTCCCCAGAGGCTTGCATTTGGCTGAGGGAAACTGCCTAAGTCACAGATGGCTGGGAGGTGAAGCCACTTCCCACCCGAGGTATTGCCTGGGATCAGCGACCGACTGACTGGTGCAGGAATATAGACCCAGCCCTTTTGCTTCAGAGAGAGTTCACTAAACATTTGTACTCCTTTCTTTATAGTGTCCAGCCCCTGACTGCATTTCTCAGCCTGTCTTGCAACTAGAGGGGGCCATGGGAACAGTGCTCACCAATGGAATGTGAGAGGAGATAAGGTATATTCTCTTAAGGCCAAGATTAAGAAGTCTGTTCTACTTATTTCTTTCCCCCATCCTCCTTCTGCACATAGATGACCCTACAACAGGTGGGCCATCAGATGAAAGGAGCCTGGGCTCTGAGTTACCTCGTGAAAGGCTACCCATCAGTAATACTTGTATTGGTAAATGACTGAGAAGTAAACTTTAATTGTGTTTAGTCATTAAAGTTTGGGGTTTGTTTTCTTACAGCGTCTGGCATTCTCTAATATACTCTCTGCCTGTGAACTCTAAGGGGATTTCTGAAATACTAGGAAGTTGAGCAGGATGTTTCCAAAGGTCCCTTCTGATAGATTCTCTGGTGCTTTTCCTCTGAAAAATGGCTGAATGATGAATTATTGTGCTTGTAGTTTATTCTGTTAAACAGTGTAAATTATTCTGTTGTAAACATGGTAAAGGTCAAAACCACTGGATCAGATGAACTGGATTCCAGTTCCAGGCTCCTCTCCAGCCTGTTATAGAGTCCTATAAAATATGACCTTATCTCTGTGTGTCTCAGTCTCACCATCTGAAAAATGCAAATAAAATGGACAATAGGACCTCTTAGGTCCTTTCTAGCTTTTGTATTTAGTGATACTCTGTATTGTATTAAAATCAAATCTCTTCACGGGAATATACAGCATTAACTCTTTATAAGCTGGGAGAAGTGGGAGCACAGGACTCTAGTGCTTTAAATAGTTCACTAAACTTAACCTATAATAAACCCTTTAATCGGGGCGCCTGGGTGGCTCAGTCATTAAGCGTCTGCCTTGGGCTCAGGTCATGATCTCAGGGTCCTGGGATCGAGCCCCGCATCGGGCTCCCTGCTCAGCGGGAAGCCTGCTTCTCCCTCTCCCACTCCCCCTGCTTGTGTTCCCTCTCTCGCTGTGTCTCTCTCTCAAATAAATAAAATCTTTAAAAAAATTAAAATAAACGCTTTAATCATAGAGTGTCTTTTATTATTGGACTTCAAAATTTGGAGATGAGTCAAAGACACTAAGTTCTTTGCTTTTGGCTCTAGATACAGTCAAGTTGTCTCAAACAGCTCAAATATTCCATTCAATTAAGGCATAATTGGGGATGATTTGTTTCAGAGGAGTGGGAGAAGGGGCCAAGTGAGTCCAGTGGGAAATGGCTGTTTTGGCAATGCCCAGAAACACTCCGGGGTACCGGGCTATGACCATGACAGTGATACAGCCCACGCGGAG
Organism: Halichoerus grypus; assembly: GCF_964656455.1. NCBI lineage: Eukaryota > Metazoa > Chordata > Mammalia > Carnivora > Phocidae > Halichoerus > Halichoerus grypus. Next base: position 131,081,038 of record NC_135713.1, on the reverse strand, counting down.
AATGAATCCAACATTAAGCTATAGGCTGAATCAAGTTTGGTTTCCTTTATAAACAAATAGGCATGGCTATGTTCCAACAAGATTTTGCTTACTGGTTTTGGTAATCTTTTTGAAAAAGTTAACACACCTAAAGAAAGTCATTTAGAAGGTACAAAATTATTAAAGAAATATTTCCATAAGCTACTACAGATAAATCTTTTATCCTGGTAAATATAAAGTCGACTGACATTCTGTGTCTCTGAATCACATAGATTTTCTTTTTCTTTCTTTCTCTCTCTTTTTTGGGGAGGGGCTGGGCAGGGCGTTTAATTAATCTCTTGATGTTTGCATAAGAAACCTAGGTGAAGCGTAGATAACGAAGGTGTCAGAAAGTTTCTGGGACTTTGACCTTTTACGGGCTACCTTTGACCCATTGTACAATATGCAAATTCAACCTGGGCTGATTTTCCCACAGGTGAGGATGATGACCAATCCTCGGAGGCTAAAGAACTGCCGGATTCAATTCAGGCAGCGTGCAGTTCGCTTTCCTGAAGAGCCATGCAAATTTTTGTCAAATTCGAGGGGTTAGCTGCAGCTTGAGCAATGACATTCCATAGAACACTTCAAGGGAGAGAAAAGGCAGGTGATCTTCTCAGCCTCTTTACCCAGGTTTTGGCTCCATTCAGCTCCCCACAAACCTGTCTCCCTGGGGTTGTGCTGTTTATTCCTTGTACTCCTTTTACTAGTGTAAAGGGCACAAGTACTTCCTTAAGCAGCTAGAGCCAAGGCATTGCTGGCTTTCTCCGGGTCTATGGAGTAATCACAAGTCTCCTTACACACAAATACATCAAAGCACCAGAGGACGTGTTGAAGGATCCAAGATCCAGTTACATAAGGCGTCTTTATGCTTTAAGGGCCACCTACACTTCAAATTTTAGCACCATCTGAACCCCCGCCCCCTTTTGCCTTCTTTTTTTTTTTTTTTAAAGATTTTATTTATTTATTTGACAGAGAAAGACACAGTGAGAGAGGGAACTCAAGCAGGGGGAGTGGGAGAGGGAGAAGCAGGCCTCCCGCTGAGCAGGGAACCCAATGCGGGGCTCGATCCCAGGATCCTGGGATCATGACCTGAGCCGAAGGCAGACGCTTAACGACTGAGCCACGCAGGCGCCCCCCCCCCCTTTTACCTTCTATAGCCAATCATATGCTAGCTTATGTTTATTCAACATACACGGGATTTTTCATGTGACTCCTTTCTAAGGCCACTATCACTGACCTCAAGCTCTCTCACTGACACGGTAAGCATTAGGCTCTAAGCTGCCTTTCCAGCCCCACTGCCTCCTAGACACACTGGGAGATGAAGCATTTAAAACTCATTTCCCACCATATCAAGTTCTGCTCAAGTCTTGTCCTGGTTTCCTACTGCATGTATAATTTGGTGTAACCTAACCCCAGAATCTCTTAAAACTAAGAAAATTTGCATTTTCTAGGTTTAATTTCCTAGTATCTATTTCATACATCCACCTCTAATATAACTACCTGGAAAAGCTTAAGCTTTCCTACATATGTGCTTTGAAAAAAAAAAAAAAAGAGTTTATTTATTTATTTATTTGAGAGAGAGAGAGAGAGAAAGCAGGGGTAGGAACAGGGAGGGGGACAAGCAGACTCCATGCTGAGCGTGGAGCCCAACACCTGGCTCAATCTCATGACCCTGAGATCACGACCTGAGCCAAAATCAAGGGTCGGAGGCTTAACTGACTGAGTCACCCAGGCATCCCATGTGTGTCTTTTTTAATACTCTGCCTCAGTTCTTCTTTGAAACTTTTTCCATATGAAAAATATGTCTGGTGGGTTTTTTCCCCCCTCCTAGTGCTCCAAGTGCAGAGCCATCCACAGCTACTTTTCAGTACACTGTTGTGGAATCAAATTAAGAACTGAAATCCCTCAGGTAAAATTCAAAATCCATTCCATCCTAGTTATCTGACAGGCACTGTTCTAGGGCTAAGGATATAAAAGTGAACACAACAGGAATAGATTTCTGCCCTCATGGAACTTAAATGAGTGGTGGCAGGGCTAGGGTATGAAGATATTAAATAAATAAGCAACATATTCAGAATGTCATATGATATGTGAGCTATAGAGTAGGAAGGGGGACAAGGAGTACCAGAAAATGTTGACATGGGGGGTGGAGTTCTAAATATGGTGATCACAGAGGGACCCACTGAAAAAGTGACATTTGAGCAAAATACTAAAAGGGGGGAGAAAATGAGCTGTGGCTACTGAGCTTCTAAAGATAGGCACCAGACTTGCAAAGGCCCTGAGGCAGAAACTTTTAGCATTCTAGGAGTAAATAGCAAAGACAACAGAGTGAGCCAGGCAGTGTGTGGTAAGAGATGAGGTTGGAGGAACTTAGTGGACCCTAAGCCATTGGGAAGACTTTGGCTTTTACCCTAAACCAAATAGCTGGAGACTTTGCAGGTTGCTGAGTAGAGGAGTTCAGTGATCTGTATTATATTTTCAAAGGATCTCTCTAACTGCTTGAAAGTAAACTGTATAGGCCAGAGTAGAAGCAGGGAAACCATTTAGGTGCCTCTATGATAATCCATGATGGTGACCTGGACTAGGGTAATAGTGAAAGTTTTGGAAAGAGGTCAGATTGTACGGATGTTTTAATAATAGAGCTGATAAGAAGTGCTGATGGGTTGAATGTGAGATGTGAGAGAAAGAGAGAGCCAAGGAGAATTCCTAGGCCATCCTTGAGCAAATAGAAGGATAAAGTTGGCACTTACTGAAATGGGGCAGACTATGAGAGGACTGAGTTTTAGAGGGTGAGGTAGAGGGAAGATCAAGATTTTTATTAGGTTATTGGTGATAATTTGTTTTGTTTTGTTTTATGTTTTTATTTTAATTCCAGTTAGTAGACATACAGTGTAATATTAGTTTCAGGCGTACAATATAGTGATCCAACAACTCCATACATCACCCAATGCTCATCACAATAAGTGCTCTCCTCAATCCCCATCACCTATTTCACCCATCCCCCCTTCTCCTCCCCCCTGGTAACCATCAGTGTGTTCTCTATAGTTCAGAGTCTCTCTCTCTCTCTTTTTCCCTTTGCTAATTTGTTTTGTTTCTTAAATTCCACATGAGTGAAATCATACGGTATTTGTCTTTCTCTAACTTACTTCTCTTAGGATTATACTCTCTAGCTCCATCCATGTCATTGCAAATGGCAAGATTTCATTATTTTTTATGGCTGAGTAATATTCTATTGTATACATGTCACATCTTCTTTATCCATTCATCTATTAATGGACACTTGGGTTGCTTCCATAGTTTGGCTATTGTAGATAATGCTGCTATAAACATCGGGGTGCGTGTATCCCTTAGAATTAGTATTTTGTGTTCTTTGGGTAAATACCTGGTAGTGCAATTGCAGGATTATTGGGTAGCTCTATTTTTAACTTCTTTTTTTTAATGGGATTTTTAAAAAAGATTTTATTTATTTTTTTATTTATTTGAGAGAGCGAGAGGGCGAGAGAGAGAGAGAGAGCATGAGCAGATGCGGGGCTCGATCCCAGGACCCTGGGATCATGACCTGAGCCAAAGGTAGATGCTTAACAGACTGAGCCACCCAGGCACCCCCATTTTTAACCTTTTGAAGAAACTCCATACCGTTTTCCACAGTGGCTGCCCCAGTTTGCATTCCCACCAACAGTGCACAAGTGTTCCTTTTTCTCCACATCCTGGCCAACACCTGTTTCTTCTTGTGTTGTTGATTTTAGCCTTTCTGACAGGTTTGAGGTGATGCCTCATTGCAGTTTTGATTTGCATTTCCCTGATGGTAAGAAATGATGATCATCTTTTCATGTGTCTGTTGGCCATCTGCATGTCTTCTTTGGAGAAATATCAGTGATAATTGCAAATAGTTTTGGTCTTATCCACAGTTTTAATTAGAATGTTCCTTTCTAGCACATCCTGGGTTTTATCTCAAAGTCTTTTCTCCTAGTACTCTTTAACGCAAATCTCAGAAACCAGAGACAAGTGATAAACTACATTTTAAAAATCAGCATGACAGAAACTACCAAAAGCGAAGTCTAAATACAAATGACAAACCATGAAACAGTATTTGTAGCTCATACTATAATATTGCATTTCCTAATACATAAAGAGCTTCTACAAAAAGATAAGAAAACAATAAAAACCCAATAGAAAAATCAACAATGGATATGAACAGACGGTTCATGAAAAAAAGCTCATTATAAATGTTTTTTAAACACAAGACCCTCACTATGACTCAGTAGAAAGTTAACGCTATCATTAGATGATTTCCTCCTTATCAGATTGATAAAGATAAAAAATATGAATAACTCAGGCCATTGGCTAGGATATAGCATGATACACATTCTCATCAACTTCCATGAAGGGCAAATTTGGCAATATCAAGCGATATTTTATTTATTTATTTATTTATGAGAGAGAGAGACATGGGTCGGGGAGGGGGGGCAGAAGCAGAGGGAGAGGAGAATCTTAAGCAGGCTCCACACCTAGAGCAGAGCTCAACGTGGGGCTGGATCTCACGACCCTGAGATCATGACCTGAGCTGAAATCAAGAGTCAGCCGCTTAACCGACTGAGCCACGCGGGCGCCCCGACATCAATCCGCATTTTAAATGCATATTCTCTGACCCAGCAATTTGACTTCTAGCTCTGTGTGTTAGAGATGTAATCATGTATTTATGAAGAGATACATGCCCAGGGTGATATCTTACAGCATGGCATGTAATAAAAAAAAATCAGATGCAATTTATATATGCAATAATAATAGAGTAATGGTTAAATAAATTGTGGTAACGCCATAGTGAACATCCAACAAAAATAATAAGGCAGTCTTGCAAAGCATACTATTAAGAGATAAATATATTATTAAAAGAATAAAGCAGAGCAAAGAATGGTTGAAAGCTGGTGTATGTTTAAAAAACATATGCGAGGGGGGCGCCTGGGTGGCTCAGTCGTTAAGCGTCTGCCTTCGGCTGGGGTCATGATCCCAGGGTCGTGGGATCGAGCCCCGCATCGGGCTCCCTGCTCCACGGGAAGCCTGCTTCTCCCTCTCCCACTCCCCCTGCTTGTGTTCCCTCTCTCGCTGTCTCTCTCTCTGTCAAATAAATAAATCTTAAAAAAAAAAAAATTAAAAAAAAAAACATGCGAGGGACAGAATATGTACATGTCTGTTTAGAACCACACGAAATGTCTCTGCAAGTATGTATGACGAACTGATACATACGATTGCCTCTGGAAAGCAATCAAGTGGCTGAAGAATAACTGTGGGAAGAAGCTTCTTTAACCAACCATTTTAGACAGGGTTTGCTGGAAACAGACCAAGACAAAAATGAGTACAGAAGGTTTATTAGGGAGTGCTCTCAGGAGAGCACCTCTCTCAGGAGATTCACCTGCCGGGGATGAAGAAGGCGGTGCTGGGCAGAGGGAGAGGTTGACCCACGACGTAAGTTGCTGCTGAGGCCTTGGGCTGTCCTCCAGTCTGTGGTGGACTCCAGAGCTGGTTGGGCCCTTCAGCATTGGCCCCAGCTGAAGCAAGGAAACCAGGACTTTGTATCCCGGCCTCAACTGGTAATTGGCCTGGGGCTGCCCTCTGGGAGGGATGTAATTTTGGGAAAGGCAGCTCCCAGCGGCTGATGCCAATTGCCACCAATGTTCCCAACAGCAGGACTGTGGGGTTCTCAGCCCTGAAGGGGGAATCAGGGCAGAATACCTTTGAATTTGTTCCAAAATAACTAAATAGAATAGTTCGAGTGGGGTAAGCAAGGAGCCAGCACTCTATTCTGACAGTACTGGAGGCTGGGACCGAAAGCAGCCTCGTCTGAAGCTGTCTTTGGAGGCCGGAAGCACTCTAAGTAGACGACTCTGACATTGGTTTGACCTCCTGGAGCTCCTGTCTCATCCCAGAGGGTCCTTGCATTCCCTCAGCACCCCCATTCTCCTTCAGGCAACAGAGGAAGAAAGAGAACCAAGCAAAGTAACTATGACTTGAGGAAGTAATTCGCCACTCTATTTTAAATGAAAAAAAGCCATATTTCATCCCCCCTAATTTTAGTTAAAGATTGTTAGCTATATCAAATTTGAATTAATTACATTTTTTAAAAGATTTTATTTATTTATTTATTTATTTATTTACCAGAGAGAGAGAGAGAGAGAGCACAAGCAGGGGGAGGGGCAGGCAGAAGGAGAAACAGGCTGCCCGCTGAGCCAGGAGCCCGATGCGGGGCTCAATCCCAGGACCCTGGGATCATGACCTGAGCCAAGGTAGACGCTTAACAACTGAGCCACCCAGGCATCCCTTGAATAATTGCATTTAAAAAGATATTTTATTTATTTATTTGAGTGAGAGAAGGAGAGAGCGAGAGAGCACGAGTAGCGGAGGGCCAGAGGGAGAAGCAGGCCAGGACCCCGATGAGGGGCTCCATCCCAGGACCCTGGGATCATGACCTGAGTGGAAGGCAGACACTTAACTGACTGAACCACCCAGGTGCCCCTTTGTGCCTCTCTACTTAATGATGAAATTAAAATATTTATTTTAATTACCTGGATTCTTCAACAAACAAATGAGATTGAGAGAGATTTAAGAGACAAAGAAAATCAGGGGAACTGATTTGAATCTCAAGGAAAAAGGGGTGGGGGGAGGCCACTGCGAATGAAAGTTTTGAGATAATCAGGGAAATTTGCACATGGACTAGGTATTAGATTACTGTGTACCAAGAAAGTATTGACCATTTTATTAGATAGAATTTTAAAAGTCTTTATTACCAAGTCATGTTGAATTATTTATGAGTGAAATAGTATAATGTCTGGGATTTTTAAAATTGAAGTATGGTTGACATAAATTACATTAGTTTCAAGTGTACAACATAGCGATTTGATGTTTATACACCTTACAAAGTGCTCACCATGATAAGTGTAGTTACCATCTGTCACCATACAACGTTATTACAATAACATTGACTATGTTTCCCAGGCTGAACTGGGATTTGTTTTAAATACTGCCACTAAAAAGTGGGGTTGTGGGGTGATGGATAGATAAGACAACATTGATAAAACTGTTAGTGACTGCTGAGACAGAGGATGGACACACAGGATGTAATGTACTATGCTCTCGTCTTTGTTGTATTTAATTTTCATAATGAAAATGTCAAAAATTCATGTATCTGAATGCATCTATTAACTGTGTCATCTCCCTAAATTGTATCATTAAAAAAAGGAAAAAAAAGAAAACCAACACTTGTTCAAATGAGAATTTTCCTTTGGCTTGATATAGTTGGTGGATCATCAGACCTTTGAGTGTTCACGCACATTGGCTGTATTGTACCCTTCTTGACATTCTATCATTGCAATTTCCTGCACACAAGCATTTCATAGATGACAGTCCAGGCTAACGATTGTAGCTATGAAAAAAAAGAATAAGTTTCGTGTTTCCCAGTACTTGTCAGAGTGAAGCCACATGATAGACTTTTTATTTGGTGGCAGAGTCCTATGTGTTGGCATATAAACTGTCCTACTAAATTATTTTATGAATTAATTTGGGCAAGTTGAGGCCGCAGGAATGTGTGCCCATGTTATACTGGTCTGTTTCTTCCATGAGCAAAACAAAACACTTCCTGAAGCCCATTTCCAACAATAATTATGTTCACATGTTAAGCCCTCTGTGCTTTCTGAGTTCGGATCGATTATACCATATGAAATGGTGCTTCTCAAGCTTTTTGGTCTGTAGAACCCATTACATTCTTTTTTTGTTTGTCTGTTTAAGTTTTTATCTAAATTCCAATTAGTTAACATACAGTGTATTAGTTTCAGGAGTAGAATTTAGTGATTCATCACTTACATACAACACCGGTGCTCATCACAGCAAGTGCCCTCCTTAATCTCCATTATCGATTTAACCCATCCCCCACCCACGTCCCCCCTGGTAACCATCAGTTTGTTTTCTAGAGGTAAGAGTCTTTTTCTCGGTTTTTCTCTTTTTCCCCCCCTCTATTTGTTTTTTCTTAAATTCCCAATATGAGTGAAATCATGTGGTATTTGTCTTTCTCTGACTAACTTATTTCTCTTAGCATTATACTCTCTAGTTCCATCCACATTGTTGTGAACGGCAAGATATCATTCCATTGTGTATATATTACCACCTATTCTTTATGCATTCACCAGTTGGTGGATATCTGGGCTCTTTCCACAATTTGGCTATTATAAATAATGCTGCTATAAACATAGGGTGCATGCATCCCTTGGAATTGGTATTTTTTGTATCCTTTGCGTAAATACTTAGGAGTGCAATTGCTGGATGATAGGGTAGTTCTATTTTTAACTTTTTGAGGAACTTCCATACTGTCGTTCAGAGTGGCTGCATCAGTTTGCATTTCCACCAAGAGTGTAAGAGGTAGAACCCTTTACATTCTTGGGGCACCTGAGTGGCTCAGTCGTTGAATGTCTGCCTTCGGCTCAGGTCATGATCCCAGGGTCCTGGGATCGAGCCCCGCATCGGGCTCCCTGCTCCGCGGGAAGCCTGCTTCTCCCTCTCCTACTCTCCCTGCTTGTGTTCCCTCTCTCGCTGTCTCTCTCTGTGTCAAAAAAAAAAACCAAAAACAAAAACCCTTTACATTCTTAAAAATTATTGAAGACCTTAAAAGAGTTTTTGTTTATGTGGGTTCTGCTGATACTATATTAGACATTAAAACCAAAATGAAAAATTAATTTATTTGAGAGAGAGAGTGCATGAGTTGGGGGAAGGGGGAGGGGGAGAGAGAGAATCCCAAGCAGACACGCCGCTGAGTGGGGAGCCCCACATGGGGCTCGATCCCATAACGCATGAAATCATAACTGGACCTGAAACCAAGAGTCGGACGCTCAACCGACTGAGCCACATAGGCACCCCTGAAAATGCAAGATTAATTAATAATAAACTCACATGCTAACATAATGTTTAAAAACATTATAGTTAAGAAAAATAACTATTTGCCAAAACAAAAAGCAATTTCATGAGTGACAGAATCCATGACTCTCTCTCTCTCTCTTTTTTTTTTTTTTTTTTTTTACAGATTTTATTTATTTGTCAGGGAGAGAGCACAAGCAGGGGGAGCGGCAGAGAGAGGGAGAAGCAGGCTCCCCAATGCGGGGCTCGATCCCAGGACCCTGGGATCATGACCTGAGCTGAAGGCAGATGCTTAACGACTGAGCCACCCAGGCGCCCCCGTGCATCTCTTCCATGTCTTGTTTAATTGAAGGCAGCTGGAGTCCCCTAGCTGCTTCTGCTTTCCCTCTGCTCTGATACTTCCAGTTATGGGGAGTTTTCAGCAAATGCCGTTGTAGGCTAGTGTAAGAACAGGGACGAAAAGGCCAGATAATTGTTTGTATTGCAAATAGTTTTGACCTTATAGACCCTCCCCGAAAGGTCTCTAGGAACCTCAGGCATCCCCGGATCACACTTGGAGAACCACTGCTGGACAACATGTGTGTATTTAGAAGAGTTTGCCCACCTGGGAGTTTTATAAAGGGAGCAGACCTCTGAGGCCACTGAGACCCCACGATCTTGGGCTGGTGGCCACCACAACCCAGAACTTTCACAACTACTGCAAAAAGAATTCCTCAGGAAAGGAGCTAAATAGAAAAACTTTACCCTTGCTCTCCTAGTCTGTTTGGGCCGCTATGACAGACCAAGTGTGTGGCTGATAAACGTGAGAAATGTATTTCTCACAGTCTGGAGGTAGGGAAGTCCAAGATGGCGGTGCAAGCAGATAGGGTGTCTGCTGAGGGCTCCGTTCCTGGTTCATGTCAGAGTCTTTTCTTTCCGCTGTGTCCTTACACTGAGGAAGGGGCAGGGAGCTCGGTGGGGTCCCTTTCATTAAGGCACTAATGCAGCACTCCCCAAAGTCCCTCCCACCAATACCCTCCATATTGGGTAATTCACATTTAATACATGAATTTGGGGGGAGGAGGGAAAACGAGGGGACACAAACATTCAGTCGATAGACCTTGAAAAATACTGTAACTGAAAATTTTTTAAAGCTTTTTAAAGTTTATTTATCTAAAGATTTTATTTTTAAGCAATCTATCTCTACACCCAATGTGGGGCTCGAACCCACAACCCTAAGATCAAGAGTCGCATGCTCTTCGGACTGAGAGAGCCAGACATCCCTAAAAAGGTTTTTTTTTTTTTAAGATTTTATTTATTTATTTGAGAGAGAGAATGAGAGGGAGAGAGAGAGAGAGAGCACATGAGAGGGGGGAGGGTCAGAGGGAGAAGCAGACTCCCCGCTGAGCAGGGAGCCCGATGTGGGACTCGATCCGGGGACTCCAGGATCATGACCTGAGCTGAAGGCAGTCGCTCAACCAACTGAGCCACCCAGGCACCCTCTAAAAAGGTTTTTAAACAGAGATTTAAAGTGCACTCATGACACAAAGTGTTTCGAAAGGAAAGGAAATTAGCTTTAAACTTAATTCTTCATAGAAAAGTTTTTGTTTGTACACTGCATTATGACTTTTATTGCCAGATATTTTATTTGCCCGACAACTAAAACCTTCGTTTTCCCAGGTAATGCTTGGCACCATTGGTGGTTTTGATCTTTCCAGTGCATTATCTTCTCTGCACTTCTTTTTGTAGGGTGCTATTTATTTCCATTCAGGAAGACATGTTTAAACAATATGTTTTGGTCAACATTCTGCTAGTAATGCATTATATTTTTAAAAATAACTTATTCATTTATTTCTGATTATAAAAGTAAAATATACTTAGTGAAAAAATTTCAGAAAAAAACTCAGCAAGGGGCACTTGTGTGGTTCAGTCAACTGAGCGACAGACTCTTTGGTTTCAGCTCAGGTCACGATCTCAGGGTTGTGAGATCGAGCTCCATTTCGGATTCCTTCCTGGGCATGGAGCCTGTTTAAGATCTTCTCTCTCTCCCTCTCCCTCTGCCCCTCCCTCACCCCTCTACTTGCATACACACACTCTCTCTCTCTAAAAAAAAAAACAGAAAAAAAGAAAAGAAAAAAACCCAGCAAAATATAAAGAAGAAAATAAAGATTATATATAATCCCAGCTTCTAGAGACAAGCACCAGCAATGTATTGTGGCTTAGTCCCCCAGATTCTTTTTTTAAGATTTTATTTATTTATTTGAGAGAGAGAGAGAGTGAGCAAGAGAGAAAGAGAGAGAGAGAGCACAAGCAGAGGGAGCAGCAGGAAGAGAGAGAGGGAGAAGCAGACTCCCCATTGAGCAGGGAGCCCGATGCGGGGCTCTATCCCAGGACCCTGGGATCATGACCTGAGCCGAAGGCAGACGCTTAACTGACTGAGCCACCCAGGCGCCCCAGTGCTCCAGATTTTATTCTACATACACGGTGGACAGGTAGATATGTTACAGTCAGAGGTAGCAAACAATTAAAATGTGACCCATTTCCTTTAACGTCTGGAGTAAACTGAAGCCTGTGAGTGACAGCCATTGCAAAAACACATGGCTTTGACTTTTATTAAAAGAGCATTTTATGAATCTAGGAAGTTACTGTTAAACTATTTTTTTCATAATTGACTAAGGCTGTGAAGGGTTAATTTATTAATGCTACTAATCCATCTAGATTTTGAGCTCAGGGGCAAATAAGCCAGAGTTTACCAATTTGTTGGCAAGACTGTAACTTTGCAAATGATAGGGCCTGATACACACGTCACGTAATTTTATACAGATGCTATATGCTAAGAGAAGTGTCTGATGACATCTTGCAAATGAACCAAATATGGTTTTGTGGGTTTTCTTGTTGTTTAGCTTATCACATTAATTATCCTTTCACATATTTTCTCTCAAGTGTTCATCCAGTTATTTTCTGAACAGATGGTCCCCTGAAGTCACCTCATTAAGGGTAGGGTAATTAAGCATGAAAATTATGATATGAAATATGGCCCTGTCTTCCATAAGAGACGCTACAAAGTTTTGCAGGCGGGGTGAATTTCAACAGTGTCTTCAGGTATTTTGTGTTTGAACAGAGTGAAAGAGGCTCATACTTGGCGTAAAACAGGTTATAAAAACAATAGAAGCAGTTGTTCCTGTATTTCCGGTTAGTAAGGGAAGAACTTTCAGAGCTCATTGGCTATCCAACCACCTGTGGTTTTCCGCAACAAATCCTGAGTGAGTATGTCAGATTTTTCTAGGGCTTGACCTTTCTGCATGGAACTTTTGGATTATAAAACAGTTGTGAAGCATTTACTGTTTTGGTATATTTACTATCTTGGTTCTTTATTTTATTTTTTAAGATTTTATTTATTATTTGACAGAGAGGGAGAGAGGGAGTGCAAGCAGAGGGAGAAGCAGACTCCCCACTGAGCAGGGAGCCCGATGCGGGACTCGATCCCAGGACCCTGGGATCATGACCTGAGCCGAAGGCAGACCCTTAACTGACTTAACCTCCCAGGTGCCCCAATGATCTTGGTTTTTAAGTCAGGCATTTGCAAGTTGCATTGAATCTTCAAGATGGAAAGTTTAGTCTAGTCTAGTTGACGATCTGTGCAGGGATGGTCAACATCCTAAAGTGTATTTTGGTATTTGTAGGGATCTTTTTATGCCTCATAAGGATTGGGGGCTGCAGTACTAGTATTTAATGAGTGGGAACCAGGAATGCTAAACCACCTGCAGGGTGTGGAAATGTCTCACACAAGAAAGAATGACCCTCATTTTGTACAATTTCCTGTGTTCCATCAGAGTTAACCCACTATAAATATAAATTAATGGTAATTTGGTAGATTTTAATAATGCAGAGTTTATTGTTGTTTTACAGGAAGTTACCAAAAAACCCTGTAATTTAGGGGAAGGTGGTATGGACAAGGAAACCCAAATGAATTAAAGACATAGTCTTTGGGGAGCGCCTGGGTGGCTCAGTTGGTTAAGCCTTCTGCTCAGGTCGTGATCTCAGAGTCCTGGGATCAAGCTCCTCATAGGGCTCCCTGCTCAGCAGAGAGTCTGCTTCTCCCTCTACCCCTCCCCCTACTCCTGCGTGTGTGCGCTCTCTCTCTCTCTCTCAAATAAATAAGATCTTTAAAAAAAAAAAGACATAGTCTTTGAATAATTTACTAAATCTGAGCTTCTTCCTTATGTGATGTATGATTATAATACTAAAAAAAATTGGCAGTAAATAAACTGGAAAGGGGGCTATTAGTGCTGATTGAATCATTTCCCATTTTAAAAACACCGTATTTGCTATCACTGAGGATACATGGTGGGCATCCCATTGTGTCACCTGTAACAGTGTTGAAATTATGCAGTGGCATGAAAAAGTATTTTGCAAATTTGCAGTTTGGAAAATGCGACAGCGCTGGTGGGGTAAATTAACGCTCTTCACTTACTCACTTTGGGTGGCGGGATGTGCTACCTCGTCATTTTCTCCACTAAGATGGTATGTTGTCTTGGCATGGTATCCTTACTTCATTTGAATTTCTTTCTCTTATCATTTACAAGTATGAATCACATTTGTTCCCCTGCTGTTTCATTTTTCTGTTTTTCTTGTGTGGAATATCTTCTGATGCAGTTATTTTTCAAATCCAAACCTTTCAATGACAAGCAGGTGCAAGGATCGGACTACTTCATATCTTGTTGTGCTTCACTACTACCTAGAATGGGGTCCCCGGGGGCAGAGCCTCAGCCTTGCTTGGAGCTGGGTAGTCTTACAGAATCCACGGCCCTCCCAGAACTACTGAATCACAATCTGCATTTTTGACAAGATCCGAAGGGTATTCATAAGTGCATCTAAAGCTGGAGAAGCACTGTGATAATGTAGCCATGCCCGACGGTTCCTATATGGAAATATTGAAAAATTACATAATATTTTTTTATTTTATTTAAATTCAATTAATTAACATATACTGTATCATTAGTTTCAGAAGTAGAGTTTAGTGATTGATCAGTTGCATAGAACACCCAGTGCTCATCATATCACATGCCCTCCGTAATGCCCATCACCCACCCCTCTCCCCTCCCCTCCAGCAACCCTCAGTTTGTTTCCTAAGAGTCTCTTACGGTTTGTCTCCCATATAATATTTTAGTATAAATTTTGTTACAGGCTGAATTGTGTCCCGTCGAAATTCATATATTGAAGCCCAGATGCCCTGGACCCCAGAATTTGACTGTATTTGGAGACAGAACCTTTACAGAGGTGATTAAGTTAAAATGAGGCCCTTAGGGTGGGACTTAATCCAATCTGGGAACAAAACAGTCGTATTGGCAAAAAAACCCCAAAACAAAAACAAAAAAACAGACACATCTATCATTGGAACAGAATAGAGAGCCCAGAAATAAGCCTACACTTATATGGCTAATTAATCTATGACAAGGGAGCCAAGAATCTACAATGGGGAAGGGACAGTCTGTTCAATAAACGGTGTTGGGAAAACTGGACAGCCACATACGGAAGAATGAAACTGAAACCCTAACCTACACCATACACAGAAATAAACTCAAACTGGATTAAAGACGCAAACCTAAGACTTGAAACCATAAAACTCCTAGAAGAAAACATAGGAGGTAAGCTCTTTGTCATTGGTCCTTATTGCTCCTTTCCCTTGTACTGTTTTAGAAAGTAGAACTGCTATTTATTTTTCTCACTGGTAATCCCTAAAATGTAAATATTTATTTATTATTTGACAAAATAAAAAATTGATGATTTTGACTGACGCACAATTCAAGAACATGTGTGGTTGCCTAGTATTCCAGTATATCCCTCTTGATCCAAGATATAAGAGAATTTGTTTTCTTTACATGTTTGGGTAGAAAGGCCTTTATTTTGTGATAATGTTAGTAAGTCTTGCTTTATTGTATTGTGATTAAAGAATGTGGTCTGGGGCGCCTGGGTGGCTCAGTCGTTAAGCGTCTGCCTTCGGCTCAGGTCATGATCCCAAGGTCCTGGGGTCGAGTCCCACATCGGGCTCCCTGCTCAGCGGGAAGCCTGCTTCTGCCTCTCCCACTCCCCCTGCTTGTGTTCCCTTTCTCACTGTCTGTCTCTCTCTCTGTTAAAAAATAAATAAAATCTTTAAAAAAAAAAAAAAAGAATGTGGTCTGTATTATGTCTACTGCTGGAAATGTGTTCAGGTTCTTTTGTGCACTCGTATATGGTCAGGTTTCAATGGGCACTTGAAATGCAGATGTATTACCAACTCTGAGGGAACAAAATATACCACGTTTTATTGAACCTAAGTCACAATGTCTTAATTTTACATTTTAAAATCCCTGATTGAGATTCATCTTTCCATTTTGGCATCTTCTAATTACTCTTGGCCAGATGGCACTCAAGTGTGGTTGTGACTGCTGGCGCATGGACAGACTTGGTCCCAGCTGTGTATGCCATTGACTCTTCGACTGAGTTATGTTTGCTTTGCTGGCTCTGTACATGTTGGGTTTAATTACCATTTTGAATGTGGGTGAAAAGATTATAGTATGTTTTGGCACTGAAACTAAAAGTTGCTGGGCACAGAGAAAAGCTTGGAAATAAAGGCAGAAAGGTATAAACTTGAGGTTGGTAAGGCAAATATTGTCGATGGAAGAATTGCTGTAATTCTACATTTTCTTGCAAAAACAACCAAAGACTTTCTAGAACCTTAAAACAATAAAGGATGGTAACTATGAGTAGATGGATCTGTGTGGCATTTCATCCTTGAGATACATACAGGAGTATACTTATTGTACACCAAACAGAGCGACCGATTTTAGGAGAAATTGCCAAATCCCTCAAAAGAGGTGAAAGAGATTTCACAATGAGCAGAAGATAGTGAGACTTGTTCATGTATTTTGCAGGTCTACAATTAAGGCATTGTGCCATACTTTGATAGCATTTATTCTCTCCGTGCTACTTAAAAAGTGTTATGTTTCACAATTGATGGCATCTTACATTTAAAGAAATGTGATGCATTGACCAGTCCTACCTTATCATGTTATTTACATCCTCATATCCTTTTTAAAAAATCTATTTGATCCGCTTTCGACTTACAGGTGCAACTAAAGTCTCCTAAGGTAGGTGTGTCTAATTCTGTCTGTATCTCCTATAGTATCTGCTCTTTGTAGATATTACCACATTTTTGCGGCATCTCTATCCATGACTGTTATATCATCATCGTAGATTCCATCAATTAATATTGTCAGTAGCCCTACTTGGTCTCATTTCATGTGTTTTTGGCATAAATTCCTATTCCCTGACATTAAGATTGCAATTCCTGCTTTCTTTTACTTTGCATTTGCCTAGTTTACTTTTGCCAATCCTTTTATTTTCAACCTTGGTGAATCACTTTGTTTCAGGTGTGTTTCTCATACAAACTACAGAGTTTGGTTTTTGCTTTGTGATCTAATCTGAAAATCTGTTTATTTGTAAAAGGTGAGTAAGCACATTTGCATTTTTTTTTTATGTGACAGGCATATTTTATTTTTCAATGTCCTTTTTTATATTTTCTGTTTTTGGAATTTTAAAATTCTTTTGTGATGTAATTTGTTTTCTTCGCTGTTTTGATAATTCTGATATTTGGTGAAGTTTGCATTTTTGGTGAATTTTCTTTTTTTAAGATTTTTTTTTAAAGATTTTATTTATTTATTTGATAGAGAGATAGAGAGCACAAGTAGGCAGAGAGGCAGGCAGAGGCAGAGGGAGAAGCAGGCTCCCCGCCGAGCAGGGAGCCCGATGCGGGACTCGATCCCAGGACCCTGGGATCATGACCTGAGCCGAAGGCAGCCGCTTAACCGACTGAGCCACCCAGGTGCCCCTAAGATTTTATTTTTAGGTAATCTCTACACCCAACATGGGTCTCAAACTTAGATCCGTGAGATCAAGAGTCGCGTGTTCTACTGTTGGGCCTACCAGGTGCCTCCATTTTTTCATGACTTTTATAATTTAAAATGTTTAGTTTAGAAAATATATGATTTAGCAAATCATATATCTGATAAAGGAATTATATCCAGAATATATAAAAAACTCTCACAATTCAATTATAGAAGACAAAAACCCAATTTAAAAATGGACAAAGGATTTGAATAAACATATCCCTAAAAAAGATACATGAATAGATAATAAAACACATGAAAAGATGCTCAAGTAATTACTATCAGACAAATGCAAATCAAACCCACAATGAGATACTACTTTGTATTTTCTATGTTATGGACTAAATGTTTGCCTCCTTCCAAAATTCATGTGTTGAAGCCCTAACCTCCTATGAGACTGTATTTGGAGACAGTGGCTTTATGGAAGTAATTAAGTTAAATGAAGTCGTAAGGGCAGGGCCCTAATCTAATAGGATTAGTGTCCTTATAAGGAGAGGAGAGACCATAGCTCACTCTCTTTACACACACAAAGAAGTCATGTGAGCACACAGCAGGATGGTGCCCACCTACATGCCAGAAATAGAGTCTCACCAGGAACCAAATTGGCCACCACCTTGATCTTGGACTTCCCACCCTCTAGAACTATGAGAAATCTTTCTGGTATTTAAGCCATTCGGTCTGTGGTACTGCATATGGCAGCCCAACCTCATACATCCTTGAATAGCTATAGTCACAAAGATAAATCATTGCATGTGTTGTTGAAGATGTAGAGGAATTAAAATTCTCATACAGTGCTGGTGGGACTGCAAAATGATGCAAGCTGCTTAGAGAACAGTTCATCTGTTCCTCAAAATGTTAAACCTACACTTCCTTTAAGACTCAGCAATTCCCTTCCTAGGCATCTACCCAAAAGAAACGTACATGTGGAAAGCACATGTCCATACAAAACTTGCTCATGAATGTTCATAACGGCATTTTTCACAATAACTAAAAAATGGAAGTCACCCAGACGTCCATCACCTGACGAATGTATAAACAAATGTGGTATGTGCAGACAATGAAATATTCATCAGTGGAAAGGAATGAAGTATGTATTACAACCTTGAAAATATTACGCTAAGTGAAATGAGTCAGACCCCAAAGGACAAATACCATATGATTCCATTTATGTGAGATCCCTGGGAGAGTCAAATTCATAGAGAAGGAAAGTAGATTATTGGTTACCAGCGTCTGCGGGAGGGAGGGGGGGACAGGCAGAAAATGCGGAGTGATTGCTGATGTGTGTGGTCTTTTGGAGTGACAAAAATGTTCTAATATTGTGGTGATGGTAGCACAACTCTGTGAAGACCACTGAATTGTATACTTTGAGTGGGTGGCCTTCATGGTATATAAATTGTATCTCAATAAAACTGTTAAAAACCAGGGGCCTCTGGGTGGCTCAGTCAGTTAAGCGTCTGACTCTGGATTTTGGCTCAGGTCATGAAATCGGGGTTGTAAGATTGAGCCCCGAGTCGAGCTCCATGCTGGGTGTGGAGCCTGATTGGGATTCTCTCTCTCCCTCTGCCCCTCCCCCACTGCTCACATGCATGTCCACACATGTGTACACGTATGCTTTCTCTCTCTCTCAAAAACATAATAAAACAAAACTGTCAAAAATCAAAAAGAAAAGTTTTTTCTTTATATATATGTATGTATGTTTAGTGTTAGGGTTAGCATATATACATATGTTATACACATACATATATATGTGCATGTGTATGTTTTTTTTTTAAGTAAACTCGAGCCCCAGTGTGGGGCTCGAACTCACAACCCTGATATCAAGAGTCACATGTTCTAGTGACTGAGCCAGCCAGCCACCCCGAAAATTTTTTTCCAATAAAAGACATGATGACGTAATTTAAAGTTCCATGCATTTCAAACATGGGAAAAATATATACAAATAATATGTAGAAGAGAGAAAGGCATAGTAGTATCAGGCTATAGGAATAAGCTATAAGGGAAAACAACATTACTAGAGTTAAAAAGGATCACTACATATTAATATAAGGCTCAATTCAGATAGAAGATATACAAATTCTAAAGTTTTATCCATTTACTAACATAGCAACAAATATAGAAAGCAAAATTTATTAGCACTTTGAGAGGAAATGGGATAATTCCCTATGCAAGAAGGAGATTTTATTTATTTAGTTATTTTTAAGATTTTATTTATTTATTTGACAGAGAGAGAGAGTGAAAGAGGGAACACAAGCAGGGGGAGTGGGAGAGGGAGAAGCAGGCTTCCCGCGGAGCAGAGAGCCCAATGCGGGGCTCCATCCCAGGACCCTGGGATCCTGACCCAAGCCGAAGGCAGATGCTTAACAACTGAGCCACCCAGGCACCCCAAGAAGGAGATTTTAATATATCTCTCACTAAATGATCTTTCAAGCAGAAAAAAATCATCGGGGTATTAAAGACTTAAACAACATGATTAATAAGCTAGATCTAAAGGATGTATAATCAGATACATTCTTGTCAAGCACATATGGAATTTTTAAGATTTGCTTATGTGGTAGCCACAAAATAAAACACACCCCAAACTATCCAAAAAAAGGTCACAATCTCTGTAACACATATAAATTTTACTGCAATATTTTAAAAACTAACAAATTTCTAAGCTTAAAAGTTAAATCTTGAAGACGGTTCTTTGGAAGGAACAAAAATTTGACTACCATCTACAAGATCAAGAAAGAAAAGGAAGACAATATTATGAATGACAAGGGGGACCTCAGTATAGATGCAGGACAGATTAATAAGAAAGGACAAATTAGGGATGATATTATCCTAATATATTTGAAAACTTTCATGAAATAGATAAATTTATGTAAAATATGACTTAATAAAATAGTTCAAGGTGAAAGAAAGAATCCATATAGTCTTCTATTAAATAAATTGAGTTAGTAAGTTTAAAAGCTTTCCCTACAGGGCGCCTAGGTGGCTCAGTCGGTTAAGTGTCTGCCTTCAGCTCAGGTCATGATTCCAGGGTCCTCGGATTGAGTCCCGCATCGGGCTCCCTGTTCAGCGGGAAGCCTGCTTCTCCCTCACCTCCCCACTCATGCTCTCCCTCGCTATCTCTGTCTCTCTCTCTCAAATAAATAAATAACAACTTAAAAAAAAAACAACTTTCCCTACAAAATAAACCTAATAATTTGGTTCAAATAATTTGATAAGCAAGTTTTACCATAAATTCAAATGCCAGATAGTTGTAATCTTATTACTGAGCATAGAAAAAGAATAAACCCTTCCCAAATCATTTTAATAAACTGGTATAACCTTGATACCAAAAAGAAGTATAAGAGAAAAATACAATTTAGCCTCACTCATTAACATAAAGATAATAAAAATTCCAAGCAAAATATTTACAAATTGAATTCAGCAGTATATAACAAATATCTCACAGTGGATTTGGGTTGGACTCCAGATATGCAAGGATGAGCCAACAGGAGACAATGTGTTAGAGTACTTCACCATGCTGAAACATTTGAACATGTGCAGAAAATTTTTTCCAGATGCAATTCCAGATGAAAAGTAAAACAATAAAGCTTTTAGAGGAAAACATATGAGAATATCTTCTTGATCTTGGAAGAGGGCAAGATTTCTTAAACAGGACATAAAATACACTAACCATAAAAGAAAAAATTATAAAATGGACTATATTAATATCTGAAATTTTAGTTCATCAGTAGATATCGTTAAGAGATGATGAAAGCACTTCACAGAGAGAAGATATTTAGTAAACATATATCTGATAAAGGACTTATATCTAGAATATATAATAACTCCTACAAATCAATAGGAAAAGGACAAACAATCCTAGTAGAAAAAATAGGGACATGATGTAAACGGTGACACCACATAGGAGGATGTCCAAATAGACAACAAGCATAGAAAAGACATTCAACTTTATTAGTAGTCAGGAAAATGCAAACTCAAACCATAGTAAGATACCATTACAAACCCACAAAAAAGGCTGATATTAACAAGGCAGAAAACACCAAATGTTGGCAAGGCTGTAGAAGGACAGGGATTCTCAGACATTCCTGGCAAGACTATGTAAGTCAGGGAGCCTGGGTGGCTCAGTTGGTTAAGCGACTGCCTTCGGCTCAGGTCATGTTCCCGGGGTCCTGGGATCAAGTCCCACATCGGGCTCCCTGCTCAGTGGGGAGCCTGCTTCTCCCTCTCCCTCTGCCTGCCACTCTCCCTGCTTGTGCTCTCTCTGTCAAATAAATAAACAAAATCTTAAAAAAAAAAAAAAGACTATGTAAGTCAGTCCAACAAATACTGGAAAATGTTTTGATGATACCTATTTTCTCTGAACACACTGCATCTCCTATACCAGAAATTTCACCCCGAAGTGTATATGCAACAAAGATTCTTATATAAGTCACCAAAAACCATGCACTAGAATTTTCATGGCAGTGCTATTTGTAATAGTCCCCAGCTGGAAGTAATCCAAAAGCCTGTCAACAGTAAAATGAAAAAACAAACTGTGATATGTTTACACAGTAGACAACCATACAGCGCTAAAAAAGATGAATCACTCACATACCTTTTCTCAGGAGGCTACCAGACAATGTGGCTCTAATTAAGGGAGTAAACCAAGATAAAGATATGGCTCCGAGAAAACAAGGATCCAAAGCAATGGACAGATGAAAGGATTCTCCAGAAAAATGTTGACGAGACATCCCAGAGCAAGGGCCGTTCGGCAGACCTGGAGAGCCCCCTACCCTGACTGGAGCCCACTGGGACGCTCCAGGAAGTAGTGCTACACAGAGGACGGACTGAATACCTTATATATCTGAACTTATTGAGAAAAGAATTTCAAAACTGAGGGAAAGTTTAGGGTTTGCTGTGACCTGAATATATGTGTTCCCCCCCCCCACCCCGAGTTTGAAATTTCCTTGTTGAAATCCTAACTCCCAAAGGTGATGGTATCAGTAGGTTCGGGCTTTGGAAGTGATTAGGTTATGAAGGTGGAACCCTCACGAATGGGATTAGTGCCTTTATGAGGAGAGACCCCACAGAGCTTCCCAGCTTCTTCACCATGAGAGGATGCGACAAGAAGTCTACAGTCCAGAAGGGGGCCCCACCAGGCTGGTGCTCCGGTCTTGGACTTCCAGTCTCCAGAACTATGAGAAATACTTATCTGTGGTTTATAAGCTGCCCAGTCTGTGGTATTTTGTGATAGCAGCCTAAATGCACTGAGACAGGGTTGAACTAGTAAGAAGCTCTACACAGAGAAGATTGAGCAAATGGGGGGTAAGTAGTTATTAAATCTAGGTAGGGTAGGGAAATAGAGATGAGGCAGGGAGATATGATATACAGAAAAGAGGGAATATTTAAGTATACCACGTGGCTAGCGTTTACATAGTAATAACAAGGAAATACTGGATATTTAAGTACTTTTTTAAAAAGGATTTTATTTATTTGAGAGAGAGAGAGAGCGCGCACGTGAGACAGCACAGGCAGGGGGAGGGGCAGAGGGAGAAGGAGAAGCAGGCTCCTCGCTGAGCAGGGAGCCCGATGCAGGGCTCAATCTCAGGACCCTGGGATCATGACCTGAGCTGAAGGCAGATGCTTAACGACTGAGCCACCCAGGTGTCCCTTAAGTACTTTTATAATATAACTCTATTTGGAGTCAAGGGGATGAGAAGTATGCTTATTGCCAAGTGCAGTGTATATGGGGTTTGTGTGTGTGTGTGTGTGTGTGTGTAAGAGAGAGGATAGACAAACTGACAGACTTACCAAATCCATATTAATTCCTCATCACCCATAGCATGAAATCAGTAGATAGTGTCTAAAATGGGAAATTCAAGAAGAGGTGTTATATGCACATTAGAGACTTGGAGCTCAGTATCAAAAGAATGAGCAAAAATAGTTCAAAGCTCTGGGAAATGGGAAATGGAGGCAGTATGTGAGTGGGGTGACAGGTTGGGAGGTAGGCAGAGCAGGGATTGAAAAAAAAATTTTTAATTTGAATTCAATTAGCCAACATATATGCCTCATTAGTTTCAGATGTAGAGTTCAATAATTCATCAGTTGCATATAACACCCAGTGCTCATCACATCACGTGCCCTCCTTAATGCCCATCACCCAATTAGCCCATCCCCCCACCCACCGCCCCTGAAAAAAATTTTTTAATTTAACTTTAAAAATAAACCTTATGGAATCATTTGACTCTTTATACCATGTATATATCATTTTTGGTAAAAAACAAAACAAAACGTGTGGTCAACTGTGTTGAATGCCCCCTCATGCACACAGAAAACAGAAAAGAAGTGATTTTTTGGCAACATGGGTTCATTGATGACCCCTGGAAAGAACAATTTAATTTTACTACAGAAATTAAGGACAGATCTGGGTGCCTGGCTGGCTCAGTCAGTGAGCACGTGGCTCCTGATCTCAGGGTTGTGAGTTTGAGCCCCACGGTGGGGGTAGAGGTTACTTAAAAATAAAATCTTTTAAACCGTAGGTAATGATAAACATTGAAAATACTTAGTCAACATTACTTTTCCGAAGAATGGCACATATTCTCATTAGGGATGTTATTTTTATTTTTATGGGTTTTCTCTCATCTCACTTATGTGCAGAACCTAGAGGAATTACCCACATAAATTACCCACATGCTTTTAGTTTGTTATTAATTACAGGTTATCCATTGCCTTTCTCTCTAAAGTCATTTGGTTGTAGAAAACTTCAAAGGATAAATCATGTGTAACCTTCACGTCTTCCCGCCCACCCCGTGCTCACCATAATTCTTTCCTTGCACCTGAGGGCTTCTCCCAGGTGAACTAGTTATGAGTCATTCTTTGCTTTCCGGGATGGGTTCCACTATTGGCCTGTGGAAGTTATGAAGCCCACTGGTCTAGGTGAAGGCTGAATAATTAAGATACACAGTTACAGTTTCCTGCCCTCTTCTCTGCACCAAACCCTTCCTACCTTCCAACCAAGTTAGAATTCCATTGGAGAAGAGGAGAGAAGGAGGGGAGAGACCACACAGGAAGAAGTGGGTGGAAAAAGGCCTCGGTGTTCAGCCTGAGCGAGGAGGGCCAGTGTCTTGGCAGGTCGGCTCCTAGAGGCCCTCCAGGCTCCAGCCAAGTGAGGATGCTTCACTGCTCTGCTGCGTGGTTCACAGGGCACCATCTAAATGCAATCTCCACCTCTGGAAATTCCATCCAGAGCCCTGGACTCTGGGGATGGTGGAGAGGGAGGGCCAGTCCTGAAGGTAACTTTGTCCATCTGCACGCCGGGGAGTAAAACACTTACCTTTTTGTAGGGTGACTACATTAATGTCAATAGTTTTATTCTTTTATTCAGCATTTTTTCAATGAGTTTGCAAATTAAACCCATTATTTTTCTCTGCTTTTAGAAAAATGAAATATTTCCAGAATATCAACACCAAAGTTCGCCAAAAATATTTCGTACTCTTCTCTTTACGGCATTACACGTTGGATAAGGTCGTGAATGGCACGAGGCCAAATGTGATTTAAAATACATACAATTCCAAGGAATGATGAAGTATGAAGTAATCTATTTTGAACTAATAAACTAGTTTCAGCTGAAGTATTTGTAAGATTTTTTTTAAATGACCCAAATATTGTTTTTGAAAAACCTGGAAATGCGCATACTTATAAAGAACTTGGCAAACTCCACGTGCTCGGCTAGACAGATATGAAGACCTGGCAGTTCCAAGCACCGTAATCTTGCACTGACACTCTGCTTGTGTAAAAATGATTTCTGAGGTTTTAAGTACTTACCTAAGCTAACCGTAGATAAAAGGGGCAACAATCTTGTGTTGAAAAATCCTGTAAGGTTTCCTAAGTATTGCTAACACTGACTTTCATTTTAATCTTTTTTCTAACCCTTGGAGAGACTAAAAAGTGAATTCTCATTTTACATTTCAAAGAGTTCGGCTTTATGATGATAAAAGTCGCCATTTCCCTGACAGTCTGAAAGATGGGTCTCTAAGCTTCATCCAAACGCTGTACATTTTCCTAAGACTCCATTGTTTCAGAACTGAAAGAGTAAAGATATTTCTAAATTAAACCTACATTTTATCTGGAAACCAAAAAATGCCTATCATCCTTAGGCCGTTTCCACATTTGCATAGCGAAGCGTAATGGCTAAAACATTAGGGAATCAGGCACCCTCTCCGGCATTTTAAAAGATGCTAAATCATTTTTTTAGAAGAAGATACGAAATGTGACTGAATGCATGAGATTGTCTTGCATCTGGAAACACAGATTTAGTAATATTGGATGGACTCTTCCTTCTGTTGCTGGAACATACCCCTGAGGGCATTTGAGTGTCCCAAGAGTACAGCAGTTGCCTACAGCAAAGCAAAAGCAGGGTTTAGAAACAACTCATGAGAGCATGATTTAGGGATTGTGGCCAGCAGTT
The DNA here is from genome assembly GCF_964656455.1 of Halichoerus grypus. Lineage (NCBI taxonomy): Eukaryota > Metazoa > Chordata > Mammalia > Carnivora > Phocidae > Halichoerus > Halichoerus grypus. Next base: position 131,055,775 of record NC_135713.1, on the reverse strand, counting down.
ATATCAATTTCCACCCATTTTGAGGTTTCCACCAAAAAAAAAAAAAAAAAAGAAGAAGAAGAAGAAGCCGGCATGCTCTTGGTCTGCATTAATAGCAGAGCGTAGTGGACAGTTGCTCCCTACTTCAGAAACGTGACATTTAATTCTGGATGTTGTGTTTTGGAAGAAAAAGACACAACTGCCAAGTCCTCGTGGAGAGAGATCAGGAGCATGAAGCGCCTGGACCCGTGTCACACAAGGAACAGTGAAACAAATTAACCTGAGCGTGGTTAGCTTTGAAAAATGTTATCTCCCTTCTGTTGGCTGCCTTCACGTTTTTGAAAGGTGTTTTGTGGAAGATTGATTAGACCTAGCCCATATTGCCTCCCGGTGTAGAACCCAGACCAAAGAATGAATGTTACAGGAAGACGGATTTTGGCAAAATCTTCAAAAGACCATTTTTATTAATGTTTTCCAAACACGGGAGGAGGTGCTTCAGAAAATACTGAATTGCAGTCTTGAGATCTGTCGAAATAGGCCGGACAACTCTTGGCAAGGAGATTCAAATATTGGGGGGGTTGCTAATGAGGCCGTCTTTAAAGCCAATCAGTGCCCAGTATAAGATTTCAGAACTTGGAGCAACAGTGCAGATGTTCTGTTCTCTTCAAGATGTAACTGCGGTATCCCGTATGATAATTTGCAGCGCAATGTTTCCCCTGTGCACATCCTCAGATGATCCCGCACCCCCACACCCGATGTGATTAGGACTCTCTCAAGGCGCTTCTTCATTCCAAGGAGTGGTCCTCGTTCGTGTCTCACCACTGGAGCCAAAAATCAGAGGCGCAACCTCCACCCTTCTCACTCCTGCCTTAGGGACATCCACGTCTAAAGACGTGGCTCTAGATTGAGAAGGAACTTCCATACTGTTATTGCTGCAGCCAGAAGGAGGGAGTCTGGAATCCAGCTGAAACCGGGAAAATCAAAGCAATTCTCGACTCTCATCTGTTGCTGTCACGTGGCTTTGCTCATCCTGTCCAAGGCTCCGAGGCTGAAACTGTGTCACTAACACAGACCCATCTCTCACTCTGGGCAGTTCTGCAAGATGTTTCAAAGAGCCATGAAGAGCAGTACCTGTCCTGGTCAGTCACAGGGCCTGGACTCCCAGTGGGACAACCTTTCAGACTCAGTCACGCAGCCAGCCCGCCAGGATGCAGGCTAAGTTCTTGTCTATTGTCCCCAGAGCTTACCCTCTATGCACGACACTGGGTAGCCAGGAGAAAGAGATAGAGTTCGGAAATGTGGGAAGACTTGATGCATCCCCATGAAGTTCGGCCAGTAAAAAGGACAAGGATTTCCATATCATATTACCAAACCAAGTTAGGAGAATGGGAGCCACTTTGACCCAAATAACTAGTTTTTAAGTGTCCTCTAGATTTCCTAGCCAACTGGGATATTGCCACTTAGTGGTTAGGGGGGTGGGGGCTTCTGGTTCCCGTCTGCCTGGATTCACATCCCAGTCATGACTTCTCGAAGCCTCTGCTCCTTATCTTCCTATTCAGGATCATAGGAGCATCTGTCTCATTGAGCAGTTGTGCAAATTAAATCAAGTGATCCACATAAGAAAAAGATTTTAGAAAATAATGAGCATTCAGTAAATTCTGGCTATAAGCCAGATGCCTCTCACCAAGGTCCAGGGTGCTAAAAACCCTAAGGTTCCCAGGTGCAACGGGGAACACCTGCACAGAGGGCTTTATGCTAAAATCACATAATAAGTTAGTATAAGTTAGTATAAATCCAGTGATTTAGGGGCTAGTTTTCCATAGCATCTAGTTATCTCCTTTTTCTTTCTTTTTTTTAAGATTTTACTTTTTTATTTGAGAGAGAGAGAAGTCACAAGGAGGGGGGAAGGAGCAGAGGAAGAGGGAGAAGCAGACTCCCCGCTGAACAGGGAGCCCCACACGGGGCTGGATCCCAGGACCCTGGGATCATGACCTGAGCTGAAGGCAGACGCTTAACCAACTGAGCCACCCAGGTGCCCCTCCTTTTCCTTTATAAATATCTTTAGGATTCTATTTTTTTTTTTCTCATACTTCAGTGTATCTGTCCTCAGAAGCACTAAGCCTCCTTTTTTTTTTCCAACCTACTCCTTTCGACTGGCCCAGTACCTTCTCTCTTATGACTGAGAGGCACATGAAGGTACGAGGAAGTTAAGGAGAGACAGAAGGGAGGAAAGGGAGGAGGAAGAGGAAAAAGAACTGGAGGGGTCAGAGGGCGAAGGTGGAGGAGAAGAAAGTAGAAAGGAGGGAGAGAGGAGTGAGGAGGGGAAGAAGAAAAAGAAAGCAGTTTCCTACTTAAAAGAGAGACTGCTTGTCATCTGTCGTGGCCAGGTGCAAATTTTCTGCCTTCACACACAAGTCTTTGTTCCCAGCCCTGATTATTTTCTTAGGCTGAATCCCCAGAAGTAAACTGCTGAGAGAGTGAATGAACACGTTCAGCTTTTTCGGACATATTATCAAGTTCCCCTGCCGCAACTCCTTTGGCCTGGCTTCCGGAAATCTCTCCTTGACTGGATTTAGGCATTCTACTGGCCACTCAGCTTGCCTTGCCCACACTTGTGTTTGCAAGGTTTGGGTGGTATAAAAGTTGTTCCCTGCCACCCACTACTTAAACTTTAAAAAAATCTAGAGACTTCTACGGTGGATGATCATAGAGATCACATTTGCTTATTGCTGGCGTGTGGGGGTTTCTGGTGTTTCACCATTAAATATAATGTTGGCATTTGACTTAAGGTAGACACTCTTAAAATCAGGTCAAGAAAATATTCATCTTGCACTAGTCAAAATTCTTGGTTTCAAGGTTCTTTCCCATCAGAAACAGAATCTGGATGACTTACTGGAAGAAAATTTCGCAAGGCTATTTGATCACTCATGGACTCTCTGGGAAGATCCAAACTCAACCTATAAAAACAAGAAAGGCTGGGAATCATGAAATTAGGGATTCCCTTGAAGTTTGGGAGTTTTGCTTATTCCTTGAATATCCTATGGGAAGTGTCCATTAATAAATATCAGGCTTGCAAATCAAATCACCTGAAATCATCTAGTTTAAGGACACATCTGATATTTGCACTTGATCTTAGCCAAAAGGCCGAGAAGCGATGACGCATCTGATATTTGAGTCTTTGATGCAACATTCTTACCAAGTGGTGACCCATCCATCTCTGCAAATGCCAGTCATGGTCTTGCCAAGTTTCTTTGACTTCCTATAGCATTTACCCATTGTTTCTCTTTTTATCCCTTAGGTCATCAGAAAAAATCTAATGCATTCTGTTTCCTCTGCCTACAATGCTTTTTTACTGCTTTTATAAGATGCAATCTTACTGATCTTTTAAAAGTAAATTCAAATTTTATCTCTTATAAAAGATAAAAAGCTGGGAAGCTTGATTGCAGCCCAAACCGTTCCCCAAAACTAGTTAGGTTTAGATGCCTCTGCCACCCTTTGCAGATTCTACCATCTCTGCTGTCCCCAGAGGAAGTTCTAACTCACCCCTGCTTCTTTGCATTACCCACTCCTGACTCAGAGTCCTGGGTGAGGGTCTCTGGTTGATCAGGTTTGGTTGGTGTTTGTCCTGTGGATCCCAGGGTCAGGAAAACAAGTGACTGGCTTTTTAAGTGGTTCCCCTTATCCCACCAAGATTCACGAAACTCCATACCCCATAATAGGATGCTGACGCCGGATAGTCAAAAACAGAAATGTCAAAGTCTGCTACCCATCTATTCTGACTTTACTAAACTATTTTACCGGGAGTCAATAATGATTAGCCTTCCAGCATTTGAAATGACCATATGATTTTTTGCTTCAGACCTATTGCTGCAGTAACTATATTTGTAGATTTAGTTGAATCATCTTCCCATTCTTGGAATAAAAGCCACTTGGTTTTGACATTGTATACTTTGAATGTACAGCTGGGTTCTATTTGCTACTATTTTATTTAGGGTTTTCATGGTTGGTTAATTCATCGGTGACATAGGTGTGCATGATCCTCTTTAGGGTTTGATACTGATATTTTGATTCCATTATAAAATACTTTGGATGATTTCCCTCTCTATTTCTTGGAGCAGTTTAAACACTTGCAAACACTTCTATATTGCGTATTATGTACTTCTAAGTGTAATGTAGTGTATGTATGCAGTGTAGTGTATTATGTATATTAATTAACTCATTTGATCTCCGCAACAACCACATGAAGTTAGTACCATTATTTTCCATTTTACACAAGAAAAAATTGGCAAAGTGGTTAAGTAACTTGCCCAAGGCCACAATGTTAATCAGCATCAGAATGATATGTTCCTGAACATTAGAAAACTTACCTGTGAAATATATCCAGGAATGGTATTTATTTGGATAAGATGCTCTTTGACAATTAAAAAATAAAATCCCAGAACAGTGGTTCTCAAAGTATGGTCTTCTGACCAGCAACAGCAGCATCACTTGGAAAAAGACCTAGTGAATCAGAAACTCTGGGGTGGGTCCCAGCAATCTGTGTTTTAGATGTTTCTGATGCTAGCTGAAGTTGAAGAACCACGAAGCCAGAAATATAACCATATTAGTCAAACATTCAATGGAACACTGCTGAACCAAGAGGTAAGGGCAGATTCAAAGTTTAGGATTGGAATCTTCAAGAATGTCTTTTGATGTTGTTTGCATAGCTCATCTTCCTTTGGGGAACTGGCTCTCCCCTACAGCAATGCAATTGTGTGATTTTTGGTGGGGTTGCTCAACCAGGACTCTGCTCCGTGGGCACAGAACGTTCCAGACATTCCTAATATCCTATTTATCTGGCATTGGTAGGCAAAGGCATGCAACCCAAGTCAGGCCAACGAAAATCCCTTCTGGGCTTTACATTTAGAGCTGTTTTGCTTTTTGCATTATGGAGGTGAGGGCAGATGATAACTGGGGGATATTGTCTGATGATTCCCTGTCATGTGGAGAAGGTCCACCTGCATAGAAAAGAATAGCTTCAGAACAGTGGGAAAATAAAAAAGTTGAGAGAGAAACCTGACAAGCTTATCTGAGACCCTGGATGTGTCATCCTGAAACCAGCCCTACCCTGCATTTACCAGTTACACAAGCCAATAAACTCTCATACGCTCGGGCTAATTTGAGTTGGGTTTCTGTCATTTGCAACAAACGGAAAACTTGCTGGCACTAGAAGTTAGGAAGTATAGAGAGAGTGTGAACCTATTTCATCATGGCAATATGTTAACTTTCAAATCGACTAGGATTTTGACAACACCAAAGGGCTTACCTAAATTATACTTTTGTACTCCTTCGTACCTTACACATTGTACAGCCGGTTAAAGTAATTTGGCCTTTTTATGCTATTGGCCCATAAACTTGCATTTTGTTTGAACCCAAACCATTGCTTCCATCTGTCCCCAGTCATCTATGACACTTTTGTTCCCCCCACAGCGGGTAGCTGCCACAGAAAATATCAATTCTAACCTGCAGACTCCTTTGGGAGTTTGCTCACTTGGGAAAAAACTCAAAAGGGCAAACCTTGGTGGCTCTCTCTCCTCTGTTTGGCTTAACCGTAAGGGAAACCCTAACACATAGGAAGCACTCAATAAATATTTGTTGAATACATGAAATGAAACCCAGGAGAAAATTTTATTAAAATAGTAACTTTTAGAAAATCGAGGATTTTATTTCAGCAGCTCAATTCAGCCTCCATGCATCAACGTGGGGAATGTATTCACTTTGGCAAATCTTAAGTATTTTTGCACTTGGGACCGAGTGCAATTATGGTAACAGAGGCTGGATCACGGAGCATTTAAGCCTTAGGCCCGCACCACCAGGGCACCTGCGCCTCACGGCCCTGGGCCTGTGGGCTTTGTCAGGTGGTAGGTGAGCTGAGAGCCTTCAGCCAGGGCTACTTATCTCTGACCCAACTTTACCTCCTCAGCTGTCCAAGTGGATTACTGTATTGTCTTGGCTCCTAGCCAAAGCTGGCTTAGATGTGTATTTCTGAAACGTTTATGGCCAGTGAGATTCCTGCCTGAGTTGTGCTCAGCACGTTATTCTGCTGAGATATCCCTAATGGGATGTAGATTCCAATGAAAAATAACCTCAGGGAGACCTGTTCATTCCAGTTGGAGTACTGGAAGAATCCCTGCAAACATTGTTGTGGTTTTCTTTGTGATTCTGGCTTTTTTTTTTTTTTTTTTAATTGGCCTTGTTAAGAAGAAAACAATTAGGTCTCCCGGTAGATCATTTTTATTTTTTTTTCCAAAAGCAAATTTGTTTAACCTCCAAACGTAAGTATCCTTTGGCTACCCGAGTCCAAAAAGTATATACTTTAAAGAATGAACTCGATGGTTTTTAAATTTTTTTTTTTATCATTTTAAAAAAGATTTTATTTATTTATTTGAGAGAGAGAGAGCACAAGCAGGAGGGGCAGCAGAGGGAGAGGGAGAAACAGGCTTCTCACTGAACAGGGAGCCCCACGTGGGGCTCGATCCCAGGACCCCAGGATCATGGGCAGAAGGCAGACACCCAACCGACTGAGCCACCTAGGTGCCCCCAGAATGAATTCTTTGAAAAAAAATCCATAGAATTGCAAATTTCATATATTCCAGCTATAGTTCACTAATCCTTTCTGGGTATTCTCGACACTCATAGAACAGAAAAATATGTCTCATGTTTAAAATCAATAGTCTAGGGGCGTCTGGGTGGCTCAGATGGTTAAGCATCTGCCTTCGGCTCAGGTCGTGATCCCAGGGTCCTGGGATGGAGCCCCGCATCAGGCTCCTGGCTCAGTGGAGAGCCTGCTTCTGCCTCTCCCCCTACTCATGCTCTCTCTCTGTATCTCTCTGTCTCAAATGAATACAATCTTCAAAAAAAAAAAGAGTCTGTTTTAAAAAAAATCAATAGTCTATTTTTTAAAAGATTTATTTGAGAGAGAGAGAGCATGTGAGTGGGGGGAGGGGCAGAGGGAGAGAGAGAAGGGCAGACTCCCCACTGAACGTGGAATCTGATGAGGGGCTGGATCTCACAACCTTGAGATCTTGACCTGAGCTGAAATCAAGAGTCCAGTGCTTAACTGACTGAGCCACCCAGGCTCCCCTTTGTTTGAGTTTTGAAAGGACACAATTCCACCTCCCTTGAGTGGTTGAGAAATAAACAGAATCACATTGTTTAATATGGAAATATACAAGTTCCAGTTTGCCAAAATAAAGTGTCTGACACATACCTGGGAGGTTTTGGCATGCCCTAAAGATGCGGTTTCTCTTGTCATTATACATTTACCAAATGATTGTGGGTTTTGATTAATGCAGCCGACACTCCCATTTGGGCATGGAAAGCGTTGAGAATGTAAACTAAAAAAATTAAAACAGCACCTTCTCTTAGAGAGTATTTTATATGGGTATGGACTTTTACAAAATAGAAGTCAGTTCCTTTAAAAACCCAAAGTCATGTAATACCAAGGATGATGATGATGAAAAAAATTCAAAGATGTTTAAGAGCAAAAAAATATATACTTTAAATACAAACATCCCAATATCCTTACTTCTTTACTCCTGTAAACCAGCTGTCAAGCAAAATTCAAGAGTTTAAAACCACATAAACAATATTTTCCAAAACTTGCTGACCCAATTAGCTCTCCCAAGTAGTTGAATCTAATTTGGGGGGTGGGGGATTGTCAGAGCCACCTGGCTCCCTCTGCTCAATCATATCCTATGTTTTGTGACATTGACCTAAACCCTCGTTTGAACTTTCTTGTTCCTTCCATGCGCTCCATTCTGGAAGAGTCCAAAGCATCCAGCCTGATGAAGGAACATTCTATTAATAAAATGGAAAGCTCAACTTTAGGCAATAACTAAAACCTCCGAAATTGCTGTTCTTCTGCTCTCTTGGACGTTCTTTATTCTTATCTTCTCTGGCTCTGCACCTTCTCCTATTATCTGCCTCGGGACACTTGCACACTCTGATCATTCATTTTGGACACACCTCCCTGGTTGATGCTCTCTAGGAGAGATTGGATCTGTGCACTCTCTCTGAGGATGAAAGATGCTCCAGTCCCCAACCTGACCCCAGGAACCCGCAGAACCAGAAAGCCAACCACTCGTGGTCAGCAGGCCAGGCCTGCCCAGCTCTTTCGGGGGCTCCACCTCTGCTCTTAGTCGTGTCTAATTAACCCTTTCAGGCTTTCCATGAGTGACAAACTCTGATCCTCCCCTTTAAAAAGTAAGGCTGAGGCGCCTGGATGGCGTAGTCAGTTCAGAGTCTGACTCTTGGTTTTGGCTCAGGTGTGATCTCGGGGTTGTGATCTCAGGGTCTTGGGATTGAGCCCCATGTGGGGCTCTGCGCTCATGGTGGATTCTGCTTGGGTTTCTCCCTCTCCCTCTGCCCCCCCACACCATGTGTGCGCGTGGGTCTCTCTCTCTCAAATAAATAAATCTTAAAAACAAAAACAAGGCCAAAGAAATCACTGTATTTAACGCAAAAAATAACAATTTAAATATAGATTTCCTTAAAATACTTTTTACTGTGTCAAAAAGAGCTAAACGCTATTCCAAAAGGTGTTTAGTGTATGTTGATGACACTAACGTAAAAAAATTTTAATCTCCGAATTTCTTTAGATTTTTTTTATACACCAGGCTCTTATAAAGCACCAAATGGCAAAAGGGACTCTCTGTCCTGTGCACACACATCTCCATTATGCCTCTCCCCCAATTTTTTTAACATGATATGACCCTAGAAGTTATGTCATCAAAAGCAAACCATTTTAGCAAGAGAAAAGGTAGTTTTCTGCTTGGGGAGCCATCTGCAAGCCAAGGAGAGAGGTCTCCGAAGAAACCAGACTTGCCAACACCTTGATTTTGGCCTCCTAGTCTCCAACACTATGAGAAAATAAATTTCTGTTGGTTAAGCCACTGGATCTCTGGTATTTTGCTATGGCGACAGTTGCAAGCTAATACAGTATGTGTTCCAGCAATTTCACTCCTAGTCATGTCACCAAGAGAATTAAAAGCATATGACCAGGGGCGCCTGGGTGGCTCAGATGGTTGAGCGTCTGCCTTCGGCTCAGGTCATGATCCCAGGGTCCTGGGATCGAGTCCCGCATCGGGCTCCCTGCTAGGCGGGGAGCCTGCTTCTCCCTCTGCCTCTGCCTCTCTCTCTCTCTCTCTGACTCTCATGAATAAATAAATAAAACATTAAAAAAAAAAAAAAGCATATGACCACACAAAAAATTTGTAAATAAATGTTCACAACAACATTATTCATAATCATCCAAACCCCAAATATCCATCAAATGATGAATAGATAAAATGTGGCATATCCATACAGTGAAATATTATTCAGTAATTAAACAGAATGAATTACTGATAAATGTTACAACACAGGTGAATCTTAAAAATATTAGGCTAAATGAAAGCAGCCAGACACAAAAGGCTACCTATTACATGATTCCATTTATTTTTTATTTTTTTAATTAAAAAAAATTTTTTTTTTTATTAGAGGGAGAGACAGACAGAGAGAGGGAGGCAGATGGAAAGGGAAAGAGAATCTTAAGCAGGTTCCATGCCCAGCCTGGAGCCAGACCTGGGGCTCGATCTCATGACCCTGAGATCCTGACCTGAGCTAAAACCAAGAGTGGGATGGTCAAGTGACTGAGTCACCCAGGTGTCCCTATATAATTCCATTTAAATGCAATGTCCAGAATAGGCACATTTATAGTGACAGAAAGTCATTGCCAAGGGGCGCCTGGGTGGCTCAGTCGGTTAAGCATCTGACTCTTGATTTTGACTAAGATGATGATCTCAGGGTCTTGAGATCAAGCCTCATGTTGGTCTCCGCACTGGCTGTGGAGGCTTAAGATTGTCTCTCTTCCTCTCCTTCTGCCTCTCCCCTGCCACACACGTACTCTCTCTCTAAAAAAAAAAAAAAAAAAGCCCTTGCCAAAGATTGGAGATAGGAGGGAATGGTGGCTGATGAGTAGGTTTCTTTTAGGGGGGATGAAAATGTTTTGGAATTAGTGGTGATGGTTGCGTAACTAAAAACCACTGAATTGTACATTTAAAAAGACAATTTTATAGTATGTAAGTTATACTCAGTAAGAAATCCAATCTGTCCCATCTTATTATAAATATTATTTATTATTCATCCAATATGTCACCTAGAGAGGAGGTAAATAGCCAATGGTCAAACACATGGTCAGACAAATTTGGGTTTGTATTTTAGCATCAGGAGGCTCAAATTCCTTTTTTTTTTTTCCACTTTTTATTTTGGTATAAAATCAGAATTACAAGTAAGTTTCAGCAATAGCACACAGAATCCCCAAATATCTTTCACCCAGATTTCACAAATGTTAACATTTTTATCACATTTATTTTATCCCTTTTTCTTTGCATTTGTATATGTACTAGTATAACATAATACATAATATAGATAAAAAATATAACATAATATGGATATACACACACTTTTTTTAAATTTTTTGAGAATAAGTTGCAGATATGATGCCCCTTTATTTATTTATTTATTTATTTTTTAAAGATTTTATTCATTTGAGACACAGATATAGAAAGAGAGAGAGAGCATGAGCAGGGGGAGAGGCAGAGGGAGAGGGAGAAGCAGACTCCCCGCCGAGCAGGGAGCCTGACGCGGGGCTCAATCCCAGGACCCCAGGATCATGACCCGAGCCGAAGGCAGACACTCAACCATCTGAGCCACCCAGGCGCCCCGATGCCCTTTATTCTTAAGTACTCCAGTGTCTACTTTCTAAAAATAAGAGCATTCCTTTACATAACCACAAAATCAGGAAATTGTCATTGATACAATACTACTATTTAACCTGCAGATCTTATTCAGATCTTTCCAATTATCTGCATAATGTCCTTTATAGCAAGAGAAGATCCTAGAACAAATGCTACATTCAGTTTTCTGTCTCTTTAGTCTCAGTCGGTGGGGAACAGTTCCTCTGTCTTTTTGGTGTTTCCTTATGGTTAAATTGAGATTAGGCATTTGTGGCAGAAATTCCACAGAATTCTCAGTGCATTATATCAAGAAGCACTTTATGTCAATTCGTTATTTATCTGGTGACTTTGGCTTTGACCCTTGGATGAGGAGGTCTACCCATTTCCTCCCTAGGCGGGTAACTATTTTTCTCTTGGTAGTTAAGAACATTGTGGGGAGCTGCATGTCAAAAGCCGCCTCATCTGCCCAGTGATGCTAAGGGTGCCAAGGGACTGTTCCCGCCGATGCCAGCTCCCCTTCTCATCTGCCGTGCCCCAGGCTTTGCCTGAGTTCTCTGCCTGGCTGGTGGGTCTGCCCCACTTGCCCCATCCTCTGGATCCAGTTCCTTCCTAGCCCTGATCACTAGGGACACTTTCTGGGCTGTGTTGTGATTTGCCCTTTAGTAAATGCTTACCTAATGGTCAGTAGACTGCATACTTCTTGGGGGCAAGATTGGGTTTCATTCACAGTTGTGTCTTGGAAGGTGGTAAATTGTGGATTTTTTCAATGAATAAGTTCTGGGTGAGGAGACACCCAGTGAAAATGATTTGCTTGGGGTTTAATGTTTTTGTCCCTTCCCTGGGCCTTTAGACTTAACTCATATGGAAAAAAGCCCTTTTGAAAGATAAAAATAAAGATGTAAATCCCTCTTGCTTCAAAATCAAACAGTTTGCTTTGGGAAGAGACCTGGGTGACCACATATTCCAATCTTGGTAATTTACAAAAGAAATTGTAAAGATTCCCCGAGATGAACCCGAGCTGGGACTAAAATTCAGGTCCCTGTCCAGGACTTCTTCACAGGGCTAAATTACCTTTAGTCTTGGTCCAATGCTCATATACACAAAGTAGCGTGGACAAATTTCATGACCTTGGCAAATTAAGGTGGCAAAGTAAGTTTGCTCCATTCTTTTTTTTTTTAATCGAGGTAAAATTCATATAACATAAAATTAAGTGTTAACCATTTTAAAGTGTACAATTCAATGGCATTTGTTGCATTAGATTTTTATTTCTTCCTTCCTTGTTAAAAAAATGTTTTAATCTCACATGTGATGTTCCATTAGACCCCTGTTCCACTTAAACTCCAGATAAAGTTATTTTCAGAGGCAGGATGGGCAAAAGTTTGAGCAGAGAAGGGATGAAATCAGTCCTTTTCCCCACCCCCCACTTCCTACCCCATATACTCCAGCAAGGGAGATGCTTAGTTAACATTTTAGTGGACACTTATAAAGAAAATAAATAAGTCACTCCTTCAAGTGCACTATTTTATTTATTATAGGTTTTTGTTGTCTTTTTATTTTCCCTGTTATGCTTTGGGTACAAAAAAAAAAAAAAAAAACAGGGCGGGGGAAGGCCTAGCTGCTTTGATGACAACGTTGGTTTGACTCATCATCCAACTGAAAAGAGCGGGGTGGTGACTATTTAGGAACCCCTGCGGAGGTGGGAGTGGTGGCTTTGTCTCTTTGTCTCTCACCCAGTCTTTGCAGCCCAAATAGGCTCCACCTCTCACATGAGTCTTTCCCCCAATTTCCAGCCCACTGTGGTTCCCCCACTCTGGAGCTTGCTTTTGGGGCTACTCATCTGCTTCCAAGAGCAAAGCCCTGAGTTTTTTGAGTGGTCTTTCGATATATCTTGCTCAGTCTCTACAATTTGACTGAAGACTCTTTATATTTGAAATCTCTTTGTATTTACTGCTTTGCTTTAATTGGATAAATATGTATTAAGATATAACTGAAGTTCTTTGCCCGTGCATGCAATTTGTCAGACTTGTGTGGCACCTAAAGTTTAAATCCACATGGCTCTTACTCTCTCTGAGAACTAAATTCGAATAGGAAAGATAAATAAGATATGCTTATTTGACAAAGGTTTTTGGAGCTTGCATGATGGTAGGTGCTAAGGATGCAAAGATGAATTGGACAAGGTTTTGGCACTCAGGGACTTACAGTGTCGTGAGAATTGTTACTGTGGGCTCACACGAACACTCATTCACTGAACTCCACCGAGAGACCCCTAGGAAATGTTTTAAATTCTCATTTAGATCAGGGGAAGTTGGTCTTATAAGACATCCTTAGGAAAAGGTAAGCCTATGAATTCTTTTTTCTTTTTTTTTTTTATTTATTTTTGAGAGAGAGAGAGAGAGAGAGAGCACAAGCAGGGGGAGAGGCTGAGGGAGAAGCAGGCTTCCCACTGAGCAGGGAGCGAATTCGGACTCAATCCCAGGACCCCGGGATCATGACCTGAGCCAAAGGCAGATGCTTAACCAACTGAGCCACCCAGGCGCCCCCTATGAATTCTTTTAATATCTTCTCTTGTAAATAATTCCTTGAAGGATAAAGAACACTAATTAATTGGTGGGAGGGGGTAAGAATCAATAAAAGGATGTTCTAGTTTGGTACAGATTGGAACTCTAACCAAGTCAACACATTTAATCTTCCCCAACACTGCCCCCGGTTTTAGGCCATTTCTTTTGGGGCACAGAAAAGATCAGACACATTCTACCCGTGCCCTGGATGGAGATTTTCAGGTACAGCTAGATATTGCTGTTTCCAGAAGAAAAGGAGGGGCAAAACCTTCAATTCATTTTCATGAAGAGATCGTGAAGAAAACACCACAGGTGCTTACTAGGATTTTAGTTTAATGGGAAACACACCCTGAGTGTTAGACAAAAACAAGATTGCTGCTTTCATCTGAACTTGAGAAGCTGGAGAGTCTCTGGGTGTAATGACGCTGCCCTGCCTCACACTAGACAATATGCACCTGTTGAGTTCTTCCAGCGGTAACGGGGTCTATGAGACAACATCAGCCAGCCCAGTGAGGGTGGTACAACAGGATACCGCATACCCTCTGGCTTCTGCCGCAGTCTGCATGTGTTGCTGAGAGTTCTGCTCCATTTCCTGCCGTCTACATTTTTTTGAAATCTCGCTACCATCTAATGACTTAGGACTTTTACATCCTGAGTAGGTCAGCATGAGCATTCGTATCTGGCGCTCAACTGGAGAGAAGTCTCTCATTTGGTTATGAGAAACTGAATGGTAACTTTTAGGGACAGTTCACAAACAGTTTCCTGTGTGATGTTGGGATTCTGAAAGGAAGTCGAACAGACATTCTTTTTTTTTTTTTTTTAGCCATTCTTTACTCAAAAAAAAAAAAAAGTTTAGTGTTTAAGTTAACAGGCCCCATGTTTTCCTGCAAATTCCTTAAATCATTTTCTAACAGACAGCTTTAACTTACCTTCAAATTCCAAGCACATCAGTTGTGGCTATTTAGAGTTCTTGTACTCCAGCAAGGACAGAATTAGCCAGAACATTGACCCTGTGATCTTCAGTTAACCAGAAACCATAAATTCCATGTTAGCACTGAAGTAACATCCTATTAGACATGTGTATCCTTTTATGTTAAATTGAGTTTCCTCTGGTTACAGGTGACAAAAAAAAGGGGGGGGGGAGAAAAAGAATAAAAAGAAGATATATATATAGAGAGAGAGTTTAAGCCAAAAACCAAGGGGTTGAGGCACTGTGGGAGAACTTTGGAGCATCTCCTCAGTACAGGGAAGAGGGGCCCCAGGCCTTGAGAAGGCAGAAGCAAGGTGTCTCTGTTGACCTCGCTGAGCATGAACACATTCAGAGACTTTCTCCATAGAGTGCTTGCTGCCTCAAACATTTCTAGATCAAAATGTCTGCTTCCTGGGAGAGAGACACTGACTGTTCTTTGCTCAGGATTCAGCTCTGGACCAGTCAGTCTTGATGATGGGGTAGAACCAGACAACAGAAGCAAGACTTAGCAGAATCAAGAATCCACTCTTGTGGGCTCTGTGGAAGCTCTCAGAGAGAAGGGGCAGTTCACTGCCACCCACACAAAAACTTTAATACTATAACCACATATTACGGTTTAAAGGCAAACTTTGGTTATTTTCCATTGTAGAGTGATGAATGCATTAAATGATACATCCTTTCCTAATATTTTATTTTTGTGACTTTCTTCTTTTTTTTTTTTTGCATTAAATGAGGACTGGTGCAGTAATAAGAGGCAGAGGTGTGACCAGTGCAAAATCCAGGATGAATCTGGCATCTCGGTATGTAATGGGAGATATGTGAGAGGCAAAAAACTGGCAATTATTATGAACACACAGTCAAGGACAAATCTCTTATTTAGTTAGCTTTTTAAGTAGAATTTAACTTTTGGGGCACCTGGGCAGCTTAACTGACTGACTCTTGGTTTTGGCTCAGGTTGTGATCTCAGGGTCATGGGATCGAGGCCTGTGTTGGGCTCCGTGCTCAGCGGGGAGTTTGCTTGAGATTCTCTCTCTCCCTCCCCTCCCCCCGCTTGCACATGCCCTCTCTCTCTTTCTAAAATAAAAATAAAGAAAATCTTAAATAGAATTTAACTTTTAAAAAAGGTCCAAAAATATATCATTATTGTGATATGTCACAGGTGTTAATTGGCTTCTAGTCTTAAATGTGTGTATAAACACAGGCACAGATTTGTTTGATATCATCATACTTCATCCCATCCAAACGTTATGCTCTCTACAGTCTTTCTAAATATGTAGATGGAAAACCATAATTAACTATGTCTAAGTTATGTACATGTAATTATAACTGTTGGAGTCACTATTTTGGTAGTCTGTCTTTATTTGAAGTCCCATTTCTTTGTCTCCTACTAATGTCCTAAGTCTCTTCCCCATGATATATTGGACCTCCTACAGCTAATGCAAGACCCAAGCTGGAAAGACGGTGGAAATGCTTTTCTGGAAGTCCACAGGGCAACTCAGTATGCCCGCGGTGACCCCAGAGTGGACAAACACTCCATTACCAGGAAGGAGTTTATGTCAGTCCCTCCCTGTCCTCAGCTCATGGTGTTGTCGGAAAACTACGAAATGCAGACCAAGCATGCACAGATCAGTTTTCTGCCTGGTTAATATATTATGTTCATCTCTAGAGAAGCATATGAGCAAATGTTTCTTCCTCTTTCAGAACTTGATATATATGGAAATCCTGAAAATTCTCATTCTAGACTGTAGCAAACATTGACATTTCCTATGAATCAATGAAGATGTCATCTCTTGAATTATTTATCTCCTTATCATCCCATAAGCTGGTTTTTTTTTTTTTAACAGTTCTCTAAAAAATAAACTCTTGGGGATATTTTCCTTCTTTTCATTATTCAGGAATGGAAAAGATGCCTATTTTACTCCCTCTGTCAACCTCAGCCCACAGACTGTGAAAACACATTAGTCACTCAATTTACACTTCTGAAGGAAAACAAAACAGCAAAAAAAAAGCACAACACAAAAAAACAAACCCTAACAAAGCAAGCTCTATGGTTCTCAGATCATCAGATGTTTCCAAATAAAGTTTATCAGTTTGCATCTCAACTGCCACACTGAAATTCCTAAAAACCCAAGGTAACGAAGCAAAAGAAAGGGACTTCTGCTCCCGTTGGAATCCTGGTGACGTTCCTGGGGGCAGCCTGGGCGTGCAGCCCTTAGCTCAGCTCTTCCGAGTTCCCCCAAGGAAGCAAGGCTAGTATCTTGTGCAGCCTTTCTTTCTGCCCCTTGTTCTTGAAATACTTTCCGGGAAAGCATAGAAGGAGATCATGGTTTGCAGTCAAGCCGTCCCGGATTCCACTTACTCCTCAGACCCTCGGTTGTGAGGCCTTGACCAGTTCTGTCCTCATTTGCTTCTTCCTTAAGTGGAAAGAAGCAGTATTTGCTCCCAGGACTGTGGCAGAATGGTCCGCAATAGCTACTGTTCCTGGTGGAAGAGAGATTACAAAAGGGACACCCTGCGAAATTGACCGGCGCTCTCCCTGGTTCCACACACACCTGAGACTTGAGTCGTTTTTTCAGAGGATAGTAGCCGTGGGGAGGGGGTCCTACTCCGGCATTCCTTCTCTGTGTTGTGACACAGAGAAATGCCTTGGGATGTGAGCTTACATTCTGCTTCTGGGAGGCTGGAGGACCTGAGGCTGCCAGAATCCAGGGCCTGTTTTCCTTATCTTTTCACCCTGATGTGCTGTACAAATATTCTCATCTCCATGCCAAGTGTGAGGGTGGTTGCTGGCCTGTCGGAAAACTTATGCACAGCATTTAGACTAGTGTAGGCAGCAGCCCGGGGAGCAGTGGCTGGTACTTCTTCACGATAAATGTCTGATCTCCTATGATCTAACAGATCCTTCTCAGGTCCAAGAGGGGGCACGTACAAGGGTGTTCACCATGGTGGCCAATGCAGAGGCAGGCACTGGTGGGTGCCAGACACGCGTGTCCACCATGAAGTCCTGCGTAATAGACTAGATGTAGACACAGCAAGACCTTGCTCAGGGAATAAAGGAAGAAAGTGAATGAGATCTACAACATGATATCACTTATACAAGTGTATCAATGTATACAAAATGTTTACAATTTATAATTACACAGTAGACCAAATAATATACATTAAATATTCAAAATGGTTGCCTATGGGAACTGGAAATAAGAGTGGAGAATGGAAGGTACAAGGAATGGATGAATGGGTAGATAGATAAATGAATGAAAATAAACAAATGGATGGATGAATGAATGAATGAATGAATGAGCTGGGGATATGCTACAGAGGAATTGGGGTTATGATTGACCTAGCCCAGGGGCGCCTGGGTGGTTCAGTCGATTAAGCATCCGATTCTTGATTTCGGCTCAGATCATGATCTCGGGATCGTGAGATTGAGCCCCATGACGGCTCTGCACTCAGCACAGAGTCTGCTTGGGGTTCTCCCTCCCTCTCTCTCTTGCCCTTCCCCCCACTCAGGCATGCACGGACTCTCTCTCTCTCTCAAATAAATAAATGAAATCTTTTAAAAAAATGATTCACTTAGCGTGTTGCTTCTGTATTCCTAAATGAAAAATAATTATCATTTTTTTCTGTGTGTGACTTTTAAAAAATTGGGAGGCAACTGTTCTGGGCAATGCAAACATTTCCTTGGAAGCCACCAAAAGTGGGAATGAATAGCAATTTAACAAAAGTTAAATGTCAAACCAGGAGAGAAAAAATATGTATGTAGCCTGTTTTTCCCATAATAATTATAGAAGGCTGATTTTTGTAAAGAGAGACCATTACTTTGAATTAAGATGTTAAAATCACTAGGTGTATTACATTAATAGTTTTAAAGAAATGCGTTCTTCCATATTGTAAGAAGATCACTGGGTGATCTAGGAGGTCTAAACTTGTAGTTTCCACGCGGATTCGTGAGAATGGTAGGGGTTAGTAGGGAGGATATTTTCCCTTAGCCAATTCTGTTTTGCTTGCCTTACCCCTACCAACAATGAGAGCCTGTTAGACCCTTCTGATTTCCATCCCCTATTCTCTTCCTGGTCAGAAATATCCGAGAATGGTGTCTACAGTCATTCTGATAACAGTTTGGCTTGTCTTGAAGGTGGCTTTCCAGCGGGGCACTAGGAACCTTGAGGGCTAGGTGGGATTCCGACATGTGCTGACAAGTGGAAAGGACATTGCAGGTGGAGGGAGCAGCATGACTGACGGCCTGGGGATAGAAATGTGCGGGACAAATTCAGGCACCTGTCTAGAAATGAAGAGACCGTACCCTGCCCAGCTGCGGGCTTGACCAGGCTCCCAGGACAGCTCAGATCCTGCGGCTGCTGGTGATGGAGCGCGGGGAGGGCGCTGTCTTACACGGGGAGGGCCCGGAGCCCGCAGCTTCTCACTGAAATCGCATAGATTAAAACAAAAGCCCATTATAGCCAAGCACGGTTTTCATTTTCACTAGATAATTCTTAACTTCCTTCTGGCAGGGCTGCCAATTTCTAGGTGAGGGTGTCCATCTCTGCCAGGTTCTTCTTACTTGTTGCCTTCTGTTTCTTTTCAATGATGAACCTCTGATGGATTTCAAAACCGGGGGGTGTTTCTGTTTCTATTGTCCCTGATATACCTGTCTAATGTGCTATGAAAGGAGGTGGCTAGTTATCCATTAGACAAGAGGAATAATTTCTCGGTTCCCAAAAGGTTGTATTGTTTAGCACCAAGTGCCAAATTCTTAAAAGCGAAAATCCTAAATGCTTTGAAAAATTTGTAACAGTTTTGTTGAAATATCAGTCACATACAATTCACCTATCCAAAGTGTATACACTTCCAAAGGGTTTTGGTATATTACATTCTTAATATTTTTTTTTTAAGATTTTATTCATTTATTTGACAGAGAGAGACACAGCGAGAGAGGGAACACAAGCAGGGGGAGTGGGAGAGGGAGAAGCAGACTCCCCGCGGAGCAGGGAACCCGATGCGGGGCTCGATCCCAGGATCCTGAGATCATGACCTGAGCCGAAGGCAGACGCTTAATGACTGAGCCACCCAGGCGCCCCAACATTGTTAATATTTTTAATTGTGATAAAATATATATAAAAAACCTTGGCATTTTTCCCCATTTTTATTAAAATTCAAGTTAGTTAACATACACTGTAATATTAGTTTCAGGTGTAGAATTTAGTGATTCAACACTTACATATAACACCAGTGCTCATCACAAGTGCCCTCCTTACTACCCATCACCTATTTAATCCATGCCCCCACCTACCTCCCCTCTGGTAACCATCAGCTTGTTCTCTACAGTTAAGTATCTGTTTCTTGGTTTGCCTCTTCCCCCCCCATATTCATTTATTTTGTTTCTTAAACTCTACATAAGAGTGGGGTGTCTAGGGGGCTCAGTCGGTTAAATGTCCGACTCTTGATCTCAGCTCAGGTCTTGACCTCAGCTCAGGTCTTGATTTCAGGGTCGTAAGTTCAAGCCCCTCACTGGGCTCCATGTTGGGCGTGGAGCCTACTTAAAAAAAAAAATTCCACATATGAGTGAAATAATATGCTATTTGTCTTTCTCTTACTGACTTATTTCGCTTAGCATAATACTCTCTAGCTCCATCTACATCATTGCAAATGGCAAGATTTCATTTTTATGGCTGAGTAATATTCCATTGTGTATACATGTGTATACACACACACACACACACACACACACACACACCCCATATCTTCTTTATCCATTCATCAGTCATGGACATTTGGGCTCTTTCCATAATTTGGCTATTGTTGATAATGCTGCTATAAATATCGGGGTGCATGTGTCCTTTGGAATCAATCTTTTTGTATCCTCTGTTAGGTAAATACCTAGTAGTGCAATTGCTAGATCATAGGATAGTTCTATTTTTAACTTTTTGAGGAACTGCCATGCTGACAAACCTTGGCATTTTATGTGTACAATTCAGTGCTGTTAGTTACTTTCATGATGTTGGGCAATCATCACCACAATCTATTACCAACTCTTTCATCACCCCCAAACATGATGCTGAGAATATGGTTATGCTATAATTAGGCCTAGATGGAGAGAGTTTTGTTTATAAAAGAGGGTGTTTAACATCATCATCCTCTGCCCATGGATCCCCATTGCAGGTAATCTGCCAACCCCCTGCTGTCTATCTACACCTGGGCTGGGGGCAGCATCCTGGGGGTCAGTCCCTACCTGCAGGCTGCTTTCTGCTTTGCTCATCTCCACGCCCGAAGGTTGGACAGCTGGAGAGTTTCTTTCTCTTCTGGAGATCACAGGGGTGGAGGAAATGTCACCAGGCACAAGGGCCAGAGGCCTTAAGATACAAGCCCTGCATTTTGCATCCGAGTTGGGGCCACCATTCCCTCCATCTCTGTCCCCCGGTTCCTATTCCCAACTCCCCCACTTACCCATATTCATGTGTTTAATGTACTTTATTTTGTTTTGTCTGTTTTGTCTTACAGAATTGTGAGATGCATCAGTTAATTTGTACTCCTGCCATTTTAACTATATAAGTCATCTTTACCTGGACCCAGATAAAAGGATAGGGTTTCCCTTCCTTGTTTCTAGATTATCACTGAAACTGGCCTTTTCCCCATATATCCCCCTGGATACACCTCTCTGACTTACCTTAAGGAAAAATACACACATGGCTTTTTACTAATGCTCTTCCCTTCAACTACATGTCTTTCGTGAGCAGTATGTAGTTTATAAGAGAAACTGTATTCCCTGGTTCCTCTTTTTTTAATTCTAAGTCACTTTTCCAGAGGCTCTGTATCCCTTAGTGTTCCTGGTTGCAAGTACAGAAGCCGATTCTGACTTACGTAGAAAAGGAAGGGACTGACGACTACCAGGTAGCTCACAGGATCATGGGACGGCTAGAGCCCTAGATCAAAAGAAGCTACCTGCCGAGGGTCCCAGAACCTCTCTGGGAAGGTCATTGTTGCTGCCAAGGAAGGGAAGATTCTGTAGCTGCCACCCCCACCAACACTGCATCTAGGCTGGTGCTCTGTCCCAGCTGCCTTTGGAAACCGGATGTAGCTACAGGAACAAATCTGCTACTCTTCCATGGCTTTGAGTCGAGTTCTGGGGCTGGTGCCTCTGCTTGGCCAAACTTGGCCTACAAAAGAAATGGCTGGTTGGTTGGCTTTTTTGGCATCTAGAGCAGGAGGCAGACCCTGTCTCTTTGCTAAGACTCCTAGGGTGAGGAATTCCCCAAACGGAGGAAGACAGTTCAGAGGGTGAGCAGCCAAAAAAGTCACAGGTGTCCCCTACAGGTAGGAAGCATCTGGAGTTTTGTACGGGTCTGAGTCATAGCTTAATTTTATCTACTTCAGGAGAATTCTCTAAATGGAAGTTTGTTGGTCTCCCTTTCCTCCGGTTAGGAAAATGAAAAGATACACTTGGGTAATTTCTTTCAGCAAGTTTGTTTAGTAAGGCAAAAATTCTGACATCGAAACCTCACGGTATTTTTTTTTTTTTTCAAATTTACACTGCTGTGTTTGAAATACAGTTCTGGAGCAAGTCTTTTTCATAGTAAGCTTAACTGAAGCTTATCTCCAATATTCTAATCATCTTCTTATTCTGAGCCAGTGTTCACAGTTTTATAATTTTCAAAGTTTGTTTTCTACCGCCTTTCATCCTTTAAGTGGGCACTGTTAGATTTTCTTTAAAAAAGTATATTGCTTATATTACTATAAGGTAGGAAGAAAGAAAAAATAAGTCAGAGCAAGAACAAAATACAGAAAAAAGGACTGTTGTATTTGCAACCAAATCCAAGTAACCTAGTAACAAAGATTTTTGTTAGTGAAACATCAGTTTATCCACATTGCATTATTTTTCAGGTACATAGGAAAGTCATAATTCTTGTCTGTTAATAGCTGGTCTGTGTTTGTTTACTAGTTAGAAGTTTCACTCTTTTTATTCCATGAAGTCTCAAAATCTTAATCTGCTTCACTGATGTCCTATTTTTCTGGCATCTTTAGTAAGTGACGACATTTGAGTTGTCATTGCTGCCTCGTATCAAAGGTACTTCTCACCATTTCCTGTGGCTTTATGCTGAAATGTACTATATTTACTTAATGATCTTATATCCCACTGCTGTCCCCAAAACCCCAGTCAAAGTGGTGGCAGAGACTCCGTGCAGGAACTAGGTGCTTGCCTATCCTTAGACAATTGTCAATTACAAAACAAATTGGATTCCAGACCTAACGATTCTCCTGGGCAGAGATGTTTCCAGTAAGATAACAGGCACCAGTGACAGAGAGCATTGCTGGTGGGAGGGGAGGGGAAGTGATTTGTGCAATTTCCTTCAAAATTTTAGAAATGCGTGGTCCAGGCTCCTGCTGAAGCCTGTTCTTATCTCCTGCTAGGAGAGGCAAAGGATTCTGACCTCCCCAAGCCATAGGATGCAGAAAGAAGCTGGTGCAGTAGAGGAAAGGGAGGCCAGCCAGATGGTGGAGGCATGGAGAGCAGGGAGGAGTTAAGGGTGAGGGTTGGGGTGCTAATTAGCTTTTCTTGTCTCACCAGCCGTCTGTGGCAAGCAGATGGCTACACCCTTAATACTACCCTTTTCCTGGCCAGCACGCAGTAGTGGTTGATCCTGTGGTCATGCAGAGAGTGTGCATTTTTTTTTTCCCCTCTTCAAAACGTGGAAGTGGTAGAGGGACACAAAAAGCCAAAATCTAGGTTTAAGCATTATATGATCTAAGAAAAATAGATCTTATCTCCTTCTGTCTTTTGCAAGATGCCCATCAACTAGGTGCCAATTGATGTTTTGATAACATTAGCTGAAAAAACATGTATTCTTTCTATTATAAAAATCAATCCAAACCAATCAAACTATGCCTGAATATCTAAACAATAATCAATAAAATGATGAAAGCTGGCTAAGAAGTCTAAACTCAACAGAAATAGCATGTTGTGTTTGGAGAGAGGTTGGCTTAGAGATAATTATAAAAAGATTCAGGAGCGCACATGTCAGAGGGCCTAACATTGGCTTTTCCTTACATACTCTGTCACTTTCTGTGGGGTGGGAACTGTGTCTTGATTACTTCGTAATTTCTCTAGAGCTGGCCATACTGGTACTCACTGAAAGTTTGTGAAATGGAATCAAATTCTAGTAAGTCGATCGCTACACGTACTATGCAATATTTGTATAGATATTGAAGCTCTACCAAGATAAACATTAGTGAGCATGACAAAGTAAAACAGTTAACATTTTGAAAATGCAGTAAGAGGCACCGATTTTTCTCAGTACTGGTATAATGTTCTAATATGCTAAGTGGAATAGAAGCTTTTAAAATTGGGAAGTAAAAATTCTAATATCTCTTTTTGTAGAGGAAAGGAATAAGTACTTACTTAGCCCTGAATAGGTACCACATACACTGTGTGTACATTAATGTTTTCAATCCTATCAACATCCCTGTGAGGCAGTTCTTCCTCTGATTTTTACAAATGAGGAAATGGAGCTTTACAGATGTTAAGTAACTTGCTAGGGGTCACACAGCGTGTGACTCTGCAAGGTTCACACTTGGATATTCCTGATTCTAAAGCTTGTACTGTCCTTCCTTTATCCTACCTGAACCCTAACATATCTCCATTGGTTTCCCCAAATATTCTCAGTTTTCTTTGTCAAGCGATCGGTCAAATCAGCCTCTGAAGTGTTCTCGGTGTTCTTTCTCTTTGCCTGTCCCAATGGCAGAAAGAGATCGGGCATCCAGCTCTTCGACTGCTTAATCTCCTAACTCAAATCATTTGGGGAGTTTAAGAGACAAATGGGAGGAGAAATAGTGTATTTCTGGTGATCCAGAACAGAGCACTAATTCTGATCCTAACATGCAATTCTGTAACTCCCTTCCACCGAATTTCCAAGCTTCCACATTCACATTCACAAATGTGAATTTCACATTTCACATGCTTGCTAATACATGATACATGTATCTTATTGTTGTATGTGATATTTATCCTATTGGCTGAACATCTTTTAGATGTCCCAGCATATCTGATGTTAACCAGATTCCATTTGGGGTGGATGATATATCTATGGTTTGCTTTCTCATTGCTTTAGCATGCACATTCAATTTTTAAAATATGCATTTTTAAAAAAAATATGCATTTTTAAACAAGTGGTTCATTTCCTGAAATTTCTTCATCAACAATCGTGACCAAATTTGGAAGAAACATGTGAGATGACATAGTAAACCTGAAACTGAAATAGGCTATTTGTATTTAAGGAGAAAAACCTTTCCATTATATCTTATTATTTATGACTCTTAGTACTATTTTATCAATAATAGGGACTAAAATAAATGTTACAGATCACATTCTTACTTTCAGACAAGAATAATAAAAAAATAAGTTTTCCAAATGGAATTCTTACAAAGTCTTTAAATCATTGTTTTGAGACGTTTTAAGTGTATCTCTTGACTCATGACTACCAGAGTCCTTTGCTCAAAGGAAGTATGCAGAAGTATCGCTTAGATAAGGCAGACTCATGAAAAATGAGAGATTGCTGAAGGCCAGGGTACTTAGATCATCCCTTGTTGTATATTGCTCTACTCAAATAAGGGGGCCCATGAACAGAAAAGTAACTGTATTTCATCATCTGCAGTGTCTCCCAAGGACATTCTTATGATTTGGTTGAAATGACAGACCCAAAAGCAATATACTAGGTTCCAAATGACTGCTCTAGATGATAATGCCATAGGAGTTCATAGGAGGAATGACATTTTAAATATTTGGGGGTGAAGCCCACATTTTGGATCCCTTTTACTTTTGAAAAGAAAAGAGCTGGGCTCATTCCTGTGACTTCCCTATGACAATTGAGACCTCTTTTCTCCATTGCTCACTTTGAGTTCAGCCCAATTTAAATCTCTTTCAGGAAGTATATAGTAAATGACAAAAAACTCAGAGGTTAAGCTTAGAGAAATGAAACCAGTTTCTTTTAAATGACAAAGGGTTTCTGAAAACCTCGTGAAGGAGGGGATTCAAGTCACCGCAGGGTGATTTTTCCAAGGGGATGTCACCGCGGAACTTTTCTGCAGTCATTGCTGACATGGTGGGCTGTCTGACCCAGTTACTTCTAGTAGGTAATTGTATACTCGCTTATATGGTTCTGGCTGTAACTCAAGAGCCCCAGCGAGACCAAGGGCAGGAGCCGTGTGCTCTACTTCCTGTCTGTTCTCCACGGCAGCGTCTCCTAACGTTGTCATCCCGTGAGCTCCTGTGATAAACACAAAATTCTCATCTGCCCCCTCAAATCGAAAAAAGCCCCTTAGAGGCAGGAGGATTTCTGTCTTCCCCCACCACAGCCAGTTTAAAAAAAAAAACAATTATTTTCAAACAAAGCCTGTTTGGCTGAGAAAATTTAGTCAAAGATTTAAAATAGGTATTATTGAAATGACAGGTACTTTTTTGGCTTTTTAAATATAAAATATAAAATTATAATATTAAATATCCTTTAGAAGTCTCCCTTCTCCTCATCCCCCTCTTAAAAAGTACTTCTTCACTCTTACTGAATTAAACTTACAGTGTGCCTTCAGTTGTTTAGAAAGTTATGTTATTAAAAGAATTCAGGTCCCTGGATTGCTAGAGATTGGTATTTATATGTGATCAATAGAATGATCAGTGTCCAAATATGTAATCTTACAAAGTAAAATGAATATAATAGTGAAAAGCAGAATTTCATAGGTAGACACTGCTTTTTTAGATTTCTTTCTTTTTTCTTTATGAAGTTCTCAGTTTTGTAGTATTCATATTCCCACATATTCCAATCTTTCCAAGACCAAAATGGGAAAGTTCTCTTTAAGTCACTGGTTTCAGCCTGAACACCTGTGTTTTCATTACTCAAATACATCTTATATTATTTTCTTATTTAAAAACTTTTTAAAAGATTTTATTTATTTGTTTATTTGAGAGAGAGAGAAAATACAAGTGGGGGGAGGGGCAGAGGCAAATAATCTCAAGCAGACTCTCTGCTGAGCGCTAAACCCGACATGGGGTTTGATCTCATGACCCTGAGATCACGACCTGAACTGAAATCAAGAGTGAGATGCTTAATTGACTGAGCTGCCCAGGCACCCCTTATTTAAAAATTTTTTAATTGAAAAAATAATAAAAAATTTAATTGAAGTATAATTAACATACAGCGTTATATTAGTTTAAATTCATCTTTTAAATCTGATCAAGTCACTTCTTAAAAAAATGACTGTGTACAATTTCTGTCTCCTGAAGAAATCCCACAGGTATTAGAGTCCACAGAATATTTAGAACTCAAGCAACAAGTAAAGTGGAAACTTGTCTATTTACAAAAAATTTACAAAGTACATCTCAGGAGTTTTACAATCTAATCTATAAGAGACCAGAATATGTTTATTTTTACTGTGGTAAAATTTACATATAGTGAAATGCACATGTTAAATGTATAATCTAGTGAGCTCTGATAATTTTGTCCATATACCCATGAACTTATCATTCCAGAAAGTTCTTTAATGCCCCCTTCCAATCAATTCTCCCTCCTTGGACATCCACTGTTCTGATTTCTTTTACAAAGATTATACTTATTTGTTCTTTAATTTCATGTAAATGAATCATATAAAATGTACTTTTTTCTATTGCTCAATATAATGTTCATGAGATTTATCCACATTGTTGAAGTTATCTGTAACTCATTCTTTTTAATTGCTGAGTGGTACTTATACCATGATTTATTTGTCTATTCTCTTGATGGGCATTTGGATTGTCTCCAGTTTGGGCTATTATAAATAATGCTAGTACAAACTTCTGCAAGTCTTTCAGTAGCCATGTGCTTTCATTTGTCTTGGGAGCAGAATTGCTGACCTGCAGGGTAGGTGCATTTTTAACTAACAGTTCCTGAAGTGGTTGTACTCTCATAAGCAATATAGGAGAGTTTTAGTTGCTCCTTTACTCAACATATATGCAAATCAGAGAGGTCTCTAATTACTTTTCTATGTCTTGTCTTTCAGAGACTTTAACAGAATACTTTTGGTAGCATTAAATCCCAGGTGTGCCTACTCAACATTCATTAATACATATACTTTATACAAAATATAGAGTCATCTAGTTCTATCGCTGAAAAATTGGGTGTGTAAAGCTAATTTTTTGGTAAATCAGATCACTTCCTGAAGTAAGTCTTCCCCTACTTTGATGTCTAGTTCAAATTCTCTTTTTCCACAACATCCTCTCATGCTGCCCTGGACTGTGGGGATTTATTCATTCTCCAGATTTGAGCAGCCCCAGTGATTTGAACTTGTCATCAACGTCACTCCTTTGGACCTACATCATTCATAGCTTGATTGATTCACCTACTTATTCTGTGTATATATTTCATTTCTTTTTTTTTTTCAAGATTTTATTTATTTATTTGAGAGAGAGAGAGCATGTGCGGGGGAATGGGCAGAGGGAGAGGGAGAAGCAGACTCCCCGCTGAGCAGGGAGCCCCACATGGGGCTGGATCCCAGGACCCTGGGATCATGACCTGAGCTGAAGGCAGACACTTAACCGACTGAGCCAACCAGGCACCCCTACATATTTCATTTTTACACACATAATACCTTTATTGAGGGAACGAATCACATTTCACACTTAAAAAAATATTTCTTTCATAGGCTACAGTGTAATGCCTTGCATACAGGAATTACTCAACAAAATTTCCTGCTTAATTGGTTTTCTACCTTAGGTTTGCCTTAGGCAAGGCATCAACGCAGTTTAAGTAATTCACTTGTTTTAATTGTATGACAATTTCCTTAATTCTCCATTTTGCTTGACCACCGGAAGCTGGGCCTAAAGTTAATTGTTGATGAAAATCTGCCTCCTTTACCACCTTACTAATTCCTAGTTTAAAGCACCCTCTCCACAGCGTGGTCTGAAATAAAAAGCACACCATAGGAGATTAGGGAGTCCGTCTGCGGTTTCCCTCTAATTCTCCCTGGGGCCTGTGGTTTGCCATTTACAGGTCTGCACAAAGTACCGGATTCATCTTCCAGTCCCTGGAGGCTGAAATTCTTCCAAGCCCAGCTCAGAGATCATCTGTTTCCAAGTGGGGTCTTCCTTCTCTGGTACAGAGGCCTGTCTGGTCCTTGATGCACCTGCATCTCTTTGTTCACACCTCCTTTTTCGTACCTGGCACTTTGAGGCAGAATTTATGTTTGCCCGTCCTCAACTGGACTGTTGGGCTCCTCAGAGCAGGGATCATGTACCTCCGTCACCCGTACTCTGCATGTAGTAAATCCTCCACAAATGTTCGATGAATAAATGCACAGATTCATGAGTAGACGAATATGATTTTTTAGGTATCTTAAACCTTTAAGAAGTTATATTTTAACTTTATGTATGTATGTATATATGTATGTAAGTAAGCTCTATGCCCAATGTGGGGCTTGAACGGATAAACTCAAGATCATGAGTTGCATGTTCTACTCGCTGAGCCAGCCAGGCACCCCTGTATTTTAACATTTTAAATTTTTTTATTTTTTTAAAAGGATTTTATTTTAGAGCTGGGGGAGGAGCAGAGGGACAAGGAAACTCCATGCTGAGCACAGAGCTGGACGCAGGGCTCCATCCCACGACCCTGAGATCACGACCTGAGCTGAAACCAAGAATTGGCTGCTCAACCAACTGAGCCACCCGGGCTTTTAAAAATATGCAAATCTCTGGAGAATTTTAGGCAAGAAAGGGACTGCTTAGGTTAATTCTCTCACTCTCTTTTCATGAGTTAGACACATACTGTTTTTGTTTGTCCAGCATCTGTTCATCACTTTTTGGGATGCATTCCTCATTCTTTATGGAACCCATCCCATGTGGTTTGGTGATAATAGCCTTGACTCCCAATCTCCCTGCCCCCTGCCTATCAACGTGCTGGATTTTGGCCTCGGCCTGGCCAAGGAGGACATAGTAATTGGTTCAGGGCTGAGCACACGACCAGAACAAGCAATCAAATCAGTTTTCCTGAGATTTGTTCTGTTGTGAGCTACTAGGAGAACTTAGGCTTGCGGTGCCCAGAAGCCAGCTTTTCTAACTTGTGGAGAAGAGCTTGTGTTGGAAAAAAAGTTACTGGTGGAGAAAAGCAGTGTAAAGAGATGTAGGGGACTATTTGATGATGGGGATTTCAATCTCCTAGTGGCCTGGACCAGTTTAGATTTATATTTCAATCATGTTCAAGTTTAATACCCCTCAGATTTTTCATCCTTCCAGTCCTACCTGAGATTGAGTCTAAGTCCAGGGAGATTTTTTTTTTTTTTAAGTGTCTAATTCCTTTTTTTTTTTTTTTTAAGATTTTATTTATTTATTTGACACAGAGAGAGAGAGCACAAGCAGGGGTAGTAGCAGGCAGAGGGAGGGGGAGAAGCAGGCTCCCCACCGAGCAAGAAGCCCGATGCAGGGCTTGATCCCAGCACCCCAGGATCATGACCTGAGCTGAAAGCAGACGTTTAACCCAATGAGCCACCCAGGCGCCCCAGTCCAGGGAGATTCTTAACAGCTGTAGGGAGAGCCATCTGCTTTTTGGTTTTGCTCAGTCTCTACTCTGTACTGGCCTTTTCTAGATGTGGTTCTCGTGGTTCCTGAGCTCGTTGGCCTCTGTCACTTCTGTCCACGGTGCTTCTGCTGAATTGTGTACGGCTCCACCATGCCTTGGGTGGGCCTGTTCACCCAGGTCAGTCTGTATCGTCCTTCTCCCACTGATTCATTTCAATCTGTTGGCTTTTTTTTTTTTTTTTAACCTCTTCTACATCTTATGGACATAGGGAAGGTATCTTAGGATTCTCCAAAGAAACAGATTCAACAGGATATGTATATATAGACAAAGAAATTTAAGGAATTGGTTCATGTGAATAGGGAGGTGAGCAAGTCTAAAATCTGCAGGCGAGGTTGGCAGTCTGGAGACCCAGGAAAAGACACTGTTGCAGTTCAAGGCTGAAGGCTGTCTGCAGTTAGAATTTCATCTTCCTTGGGGGAGGTCAGTCTTTTGTTCTTTTCAGGCCTTCAATGGATTGGACCAGGCCCACCCACATTACGGAGGGCAATCTGCTTTACTCAAAGCCCACTGATCTAAATATTAATTTCATGCAAAACACCCTCACAGAAACATCCAGATAATGTGTGCCCACATATCTGGGCACTGTCACCCAGCTCAGTTCAACACACAAAATTAACCATCACAGGAGGTTAGACTATTTGACATTTCTTTTATTGCTCCTATACCCCTTGCTGCCATTTTTTTTTTTTGAGGCTGCTACCATGGTTCTAGAGAAGGCTGCTCTTGGATTCTGCTCTGCCGCAGCAAGAAGGAAGACAACAGGGAACTTTGTTGTGAGGCACAAACCATCTCTATTCTTGGATCTTCAACTCCTACCCTCAGCTCAGCCCAGGGGTG
Source organism: Halichoerus grypus (assembly GCF_964656455.1). Taxonomy (NCBI): domain Eukaryota; kingdom Metazoa; phylum Chordata; class Mammalia; order Carnivora; family Phocidae; genus Halichoerus; species Halichoerus grypus. The sequence continues at coordinate 131,025,084 of NC_135713.1, read as the reverse complement.
GGACAAGAGACGGTGACTCCCACAAACTCTCCTTCCTTCCCCAGTCAGGAGGCTCTTATTGGAGAAGAGATGGTAGGGATGTGAAAATGGAATGGAGGGAACTCGTTCAGCCAGACCACCTTTATTTTCAAATCTTTTCCTCTACCTGTATCAAAGCTATTAAGCTTAAAAACTGAGAATGGTGTGATTGTCTTTAGTCCTGGTTTTACAATGGCATCCTGAGAAGAATGGTACTCCAAAATTGTGGTAATGAAGAACACGTGGACAGCTGGTTGAAAATTCATTCTTTTATTTTAGTACATCAATTATGGGAGTATCATATTTTCCTTTTTCATCTGCTTTCTTGAACTCAGCTGTAGGGTCAGGAAACAAAGATATTTTAGGTGAGAAAAGTCTCACCTCTGTAGTTTAAATTTAAATGAATACATTTAAATGTTATTGGGTAGGGATAAAACCATCCATCAAAGACTAAAGACTTGATCATGAAAAAGGAAAGCCCTTAACTTTTGAGTAGGGTCAGTTCCAATCAGAGTAGAAACGGCTGAATTACGTATAAATAAACCTTACACTTTGACTTCAGTCTTTTTTATTTTTACCACTCTAAAGGTAAAGATGCATAATATGGGGGGAAGGGGCATACCTTTGTAGGATTTAAAAAAAAAACTGTTAAAAACCAGATGCATAAATAGTAATTTAAGAAATGCTTTAAAGACAACCTAGAGGGGAGGTAGGTAGGGGGATGGGTTAGCCCAGCGATGGGTATTAAGGAGGGCACGTATTGCATGGAGCACTGGGTGTTATACGCAAACAATGAATCATGGAACACTACATTAAAAAAAAAAAAAAAAAGAGAACCTTCATAAGTAAAGCAGCATTATGACCATAATTTGGCATAAAATAAAACTGAAATGCAAGAATGCAAATTGGTTTCTCTTTTCAACTAAATCCTAAGTTATCACTAAGACGGAATCACTGGGTTAAAAGAACTCTGCCAATTCTACTTTTGCCAAATATCCAGATCTCAACAAGCAATTTGGAAAATGACTTTGAGCAGTATGTAAATTTCATGCAGCTTTGCTAAGAGAACAATGCTTTTGAAGATGATGAAGACAGCTTTAAAACTCTTTGGCTCTTTTTAAAACACAAAAATAAAAATCAGAGTTTGAAGGGATCCTGGATAGTCACTCAACCTTTTGAAACATGATTTATTGTTATGCTTTCACGAGAACTGGAAACAGTATTAACTTTGCAAAGTGTATTAAATAGAAACAATGTGGCCTAGTAAAAGACCATGTATTGATTTATTTCTTCTTGCATTTATTCAGCGATCTATTCAGTGATCGTATATATCGAGGAGATACCATTTAGCAATATTTTTCATTTTGTACTTCAGCCCTTGCTAGCCCATTTGTTTGCACTGCATGCTCCGCTCTCTGCCACCTGTCTCTCTCCCTGTACAAATTGGGTTACTGTGAGCTTTCGCTATCTCCTTCCATTCTTCCTGCCTCCCCACCCCCCATCCTAGTCGGGGCGCCTTCCGTCCAGGTATGATAGGCATCTTGTATTTTGCTGTCTCAGATCCAAATGATATACAGAAAGTAGGGCAAATGTCCAATAAGTTGTCTCTATGTCATGAGGTAGCTCTGTGCCGTGGGAAGAGTGTTGAAGAGGGAAACAATGTCATGGCAAGTTGAGGCTTGGTGGGTATATATATATATATATATATATATATATATATAGGCCATATATACATGGCCTAACCAATAATCAGAACATGTGCCCTGACAAGAAAGGGACAGTTTATTTATTTTATTTTTTAAAGATCTATTTATTTGACAGAGAGAGACACAGTAAGAGAGAGCACAAGCAGAGGGAGTGGCAGGTAGAGGGAGAAGCAGGCTTCCCGCCGAGCAGGGAGCCCGATAAGGGGCTTGATCCCAGGACTCTGGGATCATGACCTGAGCCAAAGGCAGATGCTTAACGACTGAGCCACCCAGGCACCCCGAAATGGACAGTTTAAAGGAAAAACAGGGCAGCATATTTGAAATCATGATTGCCCTTGTAAATGAAGCAGCACTGTCCCCAAACTTACATAGTTACCTCTCTTCTAATTAATTGGGGAAAACATTGGCAGTGATGGGATCACAGGATTTATATAAATGAAGAGGGCTGGACAAACTTATTATGAAAGAACGGGGGAAAATACTCCAGGTACAGGGTTAGGCATGAGAACAGCCAAGAGAATAAGGGAAGTGTATGTTTAGTCAAGTACCTGACCAAATGTTTGCATGATTTCTTAGTTCTATGGCTAAGAGATTTTCCATTTTCCCCCCATTTTTTAAAATTGCTTTTGATTGGAGACATAGAATTACTACTAGGAAGAATTACTAGGGGTGCCTGGGTGGCTCAGTCAGTTAAGTGTCTTCTTTGGGGTTAGGTCATGATCTCGGGGTCCTGGGATTGAGCCCTGCATCTGGCTCCCTGCTCAGCGGGGAGTCTGCTTCTCCCTCTCCCTCTGCCCACCACTCGTGTGCTCTCTCTCAAATAAATAAAATCTTAAAAAAAAAAAAAAAAGAATTACTAGCCATCCCATATTATATGTCTAAAATTTAATCTTTACAAACCCCCTGCAAGGTAGGAATCATCCCCATTTTCCTATGAGGAAACCAAGGAATAACTTCCATAGTTACACAGCAATAGCAAATCCTTAACTGTCTGACTCCAGCGTCTTTGTTGTTTCAGATGAGAGGACATAACCTGAGTCTCCTAAACACAATCGGAAACTGAGGGATTCTATCAAGAGAAAGCTTCATGGGCTTGAGAGTAACAGAGATCATGCCTGAAATCACTTCACATCCAGTTTGGACACTTCAAAGGTGGAAAGAAAATACTTAAAAATATTTTTTAAAAGGCTGAGGCAAAGGGGAGATGGCGTGAAAACCAAACCGTCCAGGTAGTGGAAAGGGCCTCCAGGAGGTGGGCTTACGTTCCAGGGCTAGATTCTACCACCTTGGATCAGCGCTCACATTCCTTAGTAATTTGGATTTTCACCAGTAATTTGGATTTTCAAGACCTTCTTAAGTTATTAAAAGTATTTACTTTTAAACTAACACCCACTTCAAGATGCAAGCCTTTCAAGTCTTTCTCAGGGAGGTATTTTAGGTAACAGGCCAGAAAGGAGAACCATTAATGAGATCATCCTCGCTCAGGGTGCCCAGAAATCCCTCCAGGGCGATATGCAGCCTGGTGCCCTTCACTAATTCTTATGTACACGACTTGATTAATATTTAAAGAACATCCTGGTCTTCATTTCTACCATTATTAAGGTAGCTAACCTGTCATTACTCTACCGATGGGTTCCCACTAGATTATGAGGTGGCCTTCGAGGTTATAGTTAAGGGCGAGGCTCCGGAGTCGACTGAAACTGTCCGGGTTCAAATGTCGTCCTGTCCCTCCCGGGCAGCCTTAAGGAAATTCGTCTATTAAATGGGCGAATTTTCAAAGGGAAATAATACAGTTCCCCCACCACAGAGCGGCCGCGTGGACGGATAACCCACGAAAAGCCCCGCGCAGGGCACAGTAAATTCCAGCAAACGTTCGCCTGAAAGTGAAAACTCTTCAAAGCGATTAATGGACATTCTACTAGAATTAGTTGTCAGTTACATTTTGGGGGATCATTTTTTTTTAAGCAAGAAGTCATTTCTACTTAAATTTGCACACGTTTAGATTTTGATGCACTGGATTTTAGTGAAGCAAGACAATTTGGCAGCTTGTGCGGGTTCCTTCACACGTTAATGTCACTTGTGACCCCAAGTCAGGGTTTCTGGCTTTTCTGCGGGCTCGGTCGCTTCAAGATACGCACGCGTACGTCAATTTCACAGCGAGGACGTGCTGGGATACGCCGTTTTCCCTCCGAGAGAAAAATAAAGGCTTGCATTTGGCACCGGCACGCGGCGGGTTTTGAACCCCGAACACCAGAGCCCATGACGTAACTCCACAGCGCCCGGGCCTCCAGGCCCTTTTCCGAGCCCCGTCCGCCCGGGCGGGGATAAGGTTACAACGTCCGCGGTCGTCCCGGCTTCTAGGAGCTTTGCGTGTGGCTGTTACGGCCGTTGATGTTTGAATTTCCCTGAACCGCTGGGTGTGGGCGGCGGCGCGGACCCGCCCCGGAAAACCTCGGGGCTCCTTCCCGCCACTCGCAGGCCCGGCCCCTGCGGGGGTCCTCGCGGGGTGGCGGGAAGGCCCGGCCGCCGCTGGGCCCTGGGCCGCCGGGCGATCAGTCCCCGGCGCCCCACTCCGCCGCCCTCAGCGTTTCCCCAGCCACGCCCAGCCCAGCGCGCCAGGCCGACGGTTGCCCGAGGCCCCGATTTTGAATTTACAGGCCCGGCCCCCGAGCCCCGGAGCGCGCCGCCGGCTCTCCATTGGCCGGCGACGGTCACGTGGAGGTGCCGGAGCGCGCCGGCCATGTTGGAGAGTGCGGCGCCACTGCCCGCGCCACCTCCGCCCCCCGCCGCCCTGCTCCCTCCCCCTCGCCCCCCCCCCCCCCCCCCCCCGTCGCTCCGCGCCGCCTGAGAGGAAACAAAGTGCTGCGGGCGGGAGACTCGGCGGCGGCGGCGGCGGCGGCGCGCGGACCTTGCTCGGCCTTCCCGGTCACCCTCGCCCCGAATCTTCCCGAGTGTGTGTGTGAGTGTGTGTGCATATTTTCTTACAAAGGGCAGTTTACGATTGATTGATTGGCAGTCTTCCCCCTTTGCCCTTTGTGCTGTAACCCGGCTCCCGCCGACCCAGGTGCTTCTCCCTTCCCACGCCGGCTTCTCCGCGGGCGCGGGTCGTCGGTGTGTGCCTTCGGTCCCCCGCTTCGCCCTCTGCAGCCCCCTCCGTGTCCCGTGCTGCCCGCGGCCTCCCAGCTCTGCTCAGCCCGCCAGTCGCCGCGCCGCCCGCCATGGCGACCGCGACCCCCGTGCCGCCGCGGTCGGGCAGCCGCGCCAGCGCCCCCGCTACGCCGCTGAGCCCCACGCGGCTGTCGCGGCTGCAGGAGAAGGAGGAGCTGCGCGAGCTCAACGACCGGCTGGCCGTGTACATCGACAAGGTGCGCAGCCTGGAGACGGAGAACAGCGCGCTGCAGCTGCAGGTGACGGAGCGTGAGGAGGTGCGCGGCCGCGAGCTCACCGGCCTCAAGGCGCTGTACGAGACCGAGCTGGCCGACGCGCGACGCGCACTCGACGACACGGCCCGCGAGCGCGCCAAGCTGCAGATCGAGCTGGGCAAGTTCAAAGCCGAGCACGACCAGCTGGTCCTCAAGTGAGTGCCCGCCTGGCGGCCGCGTTAGCTCACATAGAAGGCGGGGGACTCAAGCTCGGGGGGCAGGAGAGCCGGGCCAGGTGCCCACGCCCTTCGGAAGGAGAATCGAGTGTTTCTTAGCGGGGACAGGGGTCGTGGAGGGGGCTCGAATTGTAGCGACGTTCGACCGGGATGCACATTTCCGTCTCCCGGCTACGGAGCAGGACAGAGCGAAGCGCGCACCTGAGGCCGCCAAGGAGGAGCGGCCGGCTTTGGGCCTCGCACCCCGAGATTTAGAAGGGTTCTCCGGCGGGCCCCAGGTGCGGGGTGGTGGCGTTGGGCGCGCGCTCGAGTGCGCGCTCCGGTTTCCGGCCGGACGGGAGACAAAGCGGCTGGCGGGTTTGCGGTGCAGGGATAGCCGGCCGGGGAAGATGGGCTGCCCTCCTCAAGAATGAATGAGCTCTGCGCGGGCGGAGAGAGGAAGGGGAGGGACCTGCCTCCCGCTTCCCGGTCTCCCGGGGGTGGGTCCCGCTTTGGCGCGCTCAGTCTGGGCCCTGTGACATTTTGCAATCGTTCTACGCCTGTCTTGGGCGGGGAGGGAGGGGCGGGGTCTGAACTGCGCGCCTCTGCCCGCCTGGGGCAAGTTGGGTGTTTAAGCTCTTTAGCTTTCTTCGGGGAAGGGTGTCCTTCCTTTCTGCAAAGTCAGGCGCAGGTTCCCTTGGGTGCTTTTGTGGACCTGACGACGAAAGCTGGGTTTTTGCATGTCATGGCCACCGTTCTCTGATCCGCGGACTTCCTACCCCCCCAGCAGCAGTCTCCTCCCCGAGCTTGTGCACCCCTTTAATGTAGTCACTTGGGTCTTTGGGGTACTGGCGAGACCTTTTCAGCCCCCGCGTCTGTCATTGTAATTAACGACCGGCCAGGGCAGGGGAAAGGGTTGTTGGAGTGTGAAGTGTTGTGGAGAGGTTGAGTTTGTAATTATTACACCTAAGGGGGTCTGAGTTTTCAGTCCGGAGCATAAGGATAAACTTGAAAGGCTTTGCTGAGCCTACCTTGACTTTCGGATGAGCAAAATGGCATAATTATAATCAGTACGCAACTAGTGTTGATGTCATGCTTTAGATATTTGTTAAATTTGCTTCCGGAACTCATGGTCTCCATCCTGCATTGTCCGTTGAAATTTCTGGATATGTTTGACTCTTGACTTTGACTCTGCCCATGAATGTCTGTCTGTATCTGTGTGAATGCCCCTGTCTCAATCTCTATGATTTTGTATGTGTGCATCTTTACTTCCCCACCTTATTAATATTTCAAAAATGGTTCATAAAAAGTAAGTGCACTTGATAAAAAAATAATTGTAGATGGGCTTATAGTGAAAGACGGGTGACATTCTGCTTTTTCCAGGAGGCAATTGTGTTTAGCTCTCTTTGTTTTTATTTATTTGGGTGTTTAGTTTCATAACTCAGTAATAAGCTTATTTTTCTATTTCTTGGATTTACCAACCTTTGGAGTCATCTTTTGAAGTGGGTCATTTCACTCAGTCCACTGTCCATTTTTTTTGTACTGTCCAATTTTTGTATTTTTTTGTCACTGAATTTTTTCATATCCTAGATGCCATTGCATGTAATGACTTGCCATTACTGTATGTACCACTAAGAAAAAAACATTAGAACCACCTGTGTAGGATCCATCCTGTTGGACTCATTTCTGTTTCAGAGATGTTAAATGTGACAGATTAAGTATCTGTTATGTGCCAGTCACTGTTTTATGTGCAGAGATTACAGAGATTTTTAAATAAATTTAAATAAATTACTGATCTTATGTTGCTGAGTACAGCTGGGCGATACCCAGCAAATGGATAAAGGTCCTGTTTCATCTAATCTGAAGCATTTTGGTGCTGATGCTTTTATAATCTTTTCAAAAGTTAACTGAGTGTTTTTCACGCCATAACAAGACTGCCACCTGGCTGACTGTAGTTATAAAATGGTATGTATGGAGGGGGAGGGGGAAATGGAGGAAGGGAGTCAAAGCATACACACAGTTACAAGATAAATAAGTACGAGATATGTAATGTATAACACACTGTCTATAGGTCATCATGCCATACAATATATAGGGAAGTTAAGAGGCTAAATCCTAATGGTTCTCATCACAAGGAGAATTTTTCCCCCTTTTTTCTTCTTTTTGTATCTACATGAGAAGATGGATGTTAGTTGAACCTATTGTGTTAATCATTTCTCGGTGTATTTTAATCAGACCATCATGCTGTATGCCTTAAACTTACACAGTGATGTGTGTCTATTTGTCAATTAAAGTGGAAAAAATGCTATGTATGGGTTGTAAGATGCATGCTAGTTTCAGCAAGATAAAAAGTGAAGAATATGTGTATTAGAATCGATAAAATAATGTCTGTGGTATAATATTAGGTAATAACAGGTATTAGAGGATTAAAAATAAAGCATGGTGGGGCGCCTGGATGGCGCAGTCAGTTAAGTGTCTGACCCTTGGTTTTGTCTCGCATGATCTGGTAGTGAGATCTAGTCCTGCTCTGCGAAGAGTCTGCTTGGGACTCTCCTTCTCCCTCTGCTCCTCCCCTTCACATGTGCAGGTGAGCTCTCTCTCTAAAATAAATAAATCTTTAAAAAAAAAGTAAAGGAGGGTGAAGGGATGGTTTGGTTAAGGAAGGCCTGTTTAGGGATTGAAAATTGAAAATAATATCCCCTGAGATATCCTTTAGTGTGCTGGGATTAAAAAAAATTTTTTTAAATCTGTATGTATATTCCTTTTGTCTGCATCAGATGCATTTTCTTTTCTAACATGCCATCAATTGCTCAAAATATGCCACGTTTTACTTCGTTTCAGGTTTCAACCCTGATATTAAAAAAAAATTTTTTTTTAATATTTTATTTATGTATTTGAGAGAGAGAGCTTATGCGTGAGGGGGAGGTAGGAGAGGGGAGGGGCAGAGGGACAAGCAGACTTCCCACTGAGTGTGAAGCTTGGGATCAGGACCTGAGCCGAAGTCAAACGCTTAACTGACTGAGCCACCCCGGTGCCCCAACCCTGATTTTTTGGGTTCAATTTTGTCCCTAAAATGGCCTTTTCATTTGTCTTGTTGACTAAAGAAGACTTTAAAGATATGTAATTGTAATATCTTTTACATAACTTTTCTTTTTTCCCCTGAGCCTTTCTGCACTTAAGACATGCTGTGCAGCTGACATCCTAGGAATCAACCCGATTTAGACCCAGTCTCCCCCTAGATCACATATTTTCCTTTCCTTGGTGTCTTCCCTCATTTTGTTGGAGAGCATCTTAAATAACTTAGAAAAATTGGCAGGATGTAAACTCTCTGAGTCCTGTGTGTCTGAAAGTAACTGTTTTGTCTCATGATTGATTGATAGTTGGGTTAGGTATAGAATACTGGTTCAACATTTTTTCCTCAGAACTTGGGAATTATCATATTGCTTCATTGTCTTCTAGCATCCAGTGTTGTAATCTCTGTCTGATGCCAGTCACAGTTACTTTTTTTTTTTTTTTAAGATTTTATTTATTTATTTGACAGAGAGAGAGAGATAGTGGGAGCAGGAACACAAGCAGGGGGAGTGGGAGAGGGAGAAGCAAGCTCTCTGTTGAGCAGGGAGCCCAATGCGGGGCTTGATCCCAGGACCCTGGGATCATGACCTGAGCTGAAGGCAGACGCTTAACAACTGAGCCACCCAGGCGCCCCACAGTTACTTTCTTTTGGTAATTGCTTTTGCCTTTCCTCTGTGTAAGCTCTGGAATTTTCTTTTATCCCGATTTTCTGAAATTGCATGGTGGTGAGCCTAGGAATGGATATTTCCATTATGCATTCTTACTGTTGCCAATAGTTTCTTTTTATTTAAAGCCTTGATCTTTATTTAGCTCTGGGAAACTTACTTTATTCCATACTTTCTGTGCTTTGTTTGCTTTGTTCTCTGGTGGAGATGTTGAACACTTCTGTCTCATAATTTTTTTTCCCATTCTCAGAAATTATTTTGACTCTTCTCTAGCTCAATAGTGACATTGTAAAGGCTGAAGTCATACTTTTAATTCCAAGAAATCTTTTTGTACAGGTATTTCTCTTTCATTCACTTTGTTTCTGTTTTAAGGATGCATTATTTTCTTTATTCTGTCTGAGGATAATACTTAGGATTTTCTTTTTTTTAAATTCTTTTCTGTTTACTGGATTATCTCTTTTTCCCTCCCTGGTCACTTGTTCCTTTTGTTTGGTTTAGTTTTTTTTGCAAGCGATTTTTGTCATGTGCATGATCCTTGGTTGTCACCATTTATAAATGAATGGGTGAGCATCACTGCTTTAGTTGTTCAGGTAGCTCCTTCCCTGCCTTTTCTGATGCAAGGACAAATTAGGACCTCTATGTATGAATGGGCTGTGCCCTTGGCTAACTTGTTGGAAAGCCTGTAGTTAGGGTAAGATAAGCTGAGGAGGATCAGGTGCAAAGCTGTTCCATGAGTTAATGGCCTCATTTTGAGTCTCCCTCACTTTCCCCTGTAGTCCTTCTATGCATGTTTTGTGATATGTACTTTTATATACTCTTCATCTTCTAGAAATTTTTTGGAATGTCTGCTGATGATCCCTTCCCAATTCACTTTGATGCTATAGGTTTATTTCATGTGGCATACTTAACTGCCTTTTTATTAGGGTGTAGTGGGGCGGCTAATGCCTATATGTAGAAATCTTGCAAATCGTTTAATTTTGACCAATAATTGAAGTATAATTTGTAAGATGAAAAGGAAGAAATTTTTTGTCTGTTTGGGTCCATTTAATTCTTTTGTTTGATAATTATTTTCTGTTTTTAGTTTTTTATTTAGAGTCTTTGTAATTAGTGTATCATGTAGGTGGGTTAAGAAAATTATACATTCCAGGAGCGCCTGGGTAGCTCATTCCGTTAAGTGTCTGCCTTTGGCTCAGGTCATGATCTCAGGCTCCTGGGATTGAGCACCACCTAGGGCTCCCTGCTCAGTGGGGAGTCTGCTTGTCCCTTTCTCTGTGCACCCCCTTCATGCTCTCTCTCTCTTGTTTTTTCTCTCTCAAATAAATAAAATCTTAAAAAAAAATACAGATTCTAAAATTACTTGGTCTCTTTTTGGTTCCTTAGCACACAAAGCACCTCAAAGACAGAAGAATTCGTGGAGACGCTTGGTCCTGCTGGAGAGAATTTGACAATAGCTTCCATACACTTGGTCTATCACAGAAAAACATCTCAGATCTAAGATATAGCTACTCTGATTCAGTCCAAACCTGCTTATATTGATTGGAAACTTTTTTGGGCAACAAAAGAAGAATGGTGATGAGTGCTATCAGTCAACACTTTAAACAAAAAGGGAAGATTGACATTCAGAATTTCAGTATTAACTAATTATACTGGGAAGCTAGATAAAAGAGAATTAAATTTGTTGGTAGGTAGTTCAGTAACTAATTTTGTGGGTACATTTTTTTTTTTTCGGTGATACAGGTTCCCAGTTTTTTGTGTAAAATCCTTAAGGCCAGGTGTGTTCTGAAAGTAAAAACACTTTGAATTTTAAAGAAGGTAATGTGCATGTACTGTATAGGATATCCCCAGTGGGGTCTGGGGGGTAGCACTCCATTGTGAAACAGATATTTCTGCAAGGAAAGATATTAATAGTTATAGTAAGTGGAGAAAGATGACTAAAAATAGCCTCATGTCCATTTAGGTCAGGTTTTATCAGCAAATGAATTAATGAAAATTTTAGGTTTTAGAAACTCTGGAAGTACATATAGGAGAATATGGATTTGTGTTTTTATTTTTTATTTTTTTAAAGATATTATTTATTTATATATTTTAGAGGGAGAGCACATGAGTGGGAGTGGTGGGAGGGGCAGACTGGGAGGGAGGGAGAGAGCTTGATCCCATGACCCCGAGATCGTGATCTCAGCCAAAAACAAAAGCTGGACACTCAACTGATTGGCCACCCAGGTGTCCCTGGATTTGTGTTTTTAAACTGATTGCTTTTTATTAAGTTCACTGGATTCATCAGGTTCTAGAAGTTGTCTTTTATTCCTCATTTGTTTTGTGGTAGATTTTAAAGCTTGAAAAGGTGCAAAATTAACTCTAAAGTAAAGTTTCTCTTTTGGAGAGTTATGAATTAATTAGGAAAGTGGTGATGGGGGCTTACTGGTATATAACATAATGGATGCTGTAGGGTTGTTTAAGATGCTGAGCCCATTTTACTGTCCATTTTTTTTTTTTTTTTTTTTTAAAGATTTTATTTATTTATTTGAGAGAGAGAGAATGAGAGACAGAGAGCATGAGAGGGAGGAGGGTCAGAGGGAGAAGCAGACTCCCTGCCGAGCAGGGAGCCCGATGCGGGACTCGATCCCGGGACTCCAGGATCATGACCTGAGCCGAAGGCAGTTGCTTAACCAACTGAGCCACCCAGGCGCCCCTACTGTCCATTTAAAAAAACTAAAAAGAATGTCTCATGAAATAGTTTCATGTTTTATAGGTATTAGGCCTCAAAGCCACTGTTTTCGAATTAATCTTTGAGATAATGTACAAAATCTAATGATTTAAAGCATAATTTCTTGCCTTTTCAAAACAAATGGTGCTTCTTTTTAAATATAATTAAATGAAAATAAAAGTTTATTTTTTGTCCAAAGAGTATAATGTTGACTGTGTTTCTTCATGGTATATATACACCTGAAGATTTGTTGACTTTCTGTCTCCAGTCCCAAGCACCATTGCTTTGAGGAAGATGGATTTGCGGTTGAGGGATTAAACCTATTTGTATATTTCTTTGGGCAAAATAACATTCTTTTGATTTTGCTCTGTTACTACATTTGGATTTGTGTGTTTTCATTTAAAAGTGCATACTGGTACTTACTTGCTGCTAACAAATATATTTGGTACGCTGTCAGTCACAATAGCATGAGATTGGGTGGTATCAAGCAGGAGTACTACATGAAGTTGCAGCTTATTTTTTGTGACTTGGGGCAGGTACTTTAATTCTTTGAGTCTGCATTTCCTCGTCTGTATAATTAGGATTAGGAGTGAGTAGTAGTTTTCAGAGTCTCAGGAAGAATTAAGAAACTTAAACCATTTTTTAGCCTGTTATTTACTTGTGTCATAATAATGGATGAATTTTTATCCAGCAGTATTTGTATAAAATATTGCTAATATTTTAGCAAAGAATATTGCTAAAATTGTAGCCATTTTAAAGAGTACTGAAATGTAAATATAAAATAATTTTTCCTATTTAGTGGGGAGGGGCATTGGAATTTACTATATATTTGGACTTAGTACATGTATATACTTCCTTTGTTGGCTTTCTACGTATTTTAGTCACTGATGGAATTAAATTGAGGAAATGTCATAGGGTAAACAACTCTGTAGGCTTGTTTTAACATTCTTGTTCATTTTCAAACCTAAAATACTAAATGCTAATCTGCTTTAGGGAATTTTCCTTTGTACATAGGATGATTAGTTGAAAAACAGAAACCTTCATGTTTTACTTGTCTTTTGTTCATGTCCTTATTTTGCTCTGGTAGAAACAAGTTGACAGTAACACCTGGCCTTAATACGAGAGCTATAAACCTGCATGCTAAAGTTAATTTTCAGGGGAATAAATGGAAGGATGAAACCCCTAGAATTGGTGTTAAAGTCTAGGAAGCAAATCCTAAGTAATTAAACTGTCATAACACTTCCTTCCTGTGCTTTCAAAGGATGTTTGGTAGAGCAAGATACCTGTTGGAGTTGTTGGAATTTAATCCCTAGGTTTAATCCCTTCAACTAGATAATCTTTTAGTGTACCCAGATTCAAGAAAATAAACATGGAGTAAAAGATAAAGCATTATAAAAATGTGCTGCTGATTCTTTTTTTTTCCCCTCTGCACAGTCTGGTAATATTTGTTCTTTAATTTGTCCAGATGACATCACCTCTGGTATGTCTGGGTTAGAGATCTTTAGAGTTTTATATCATAAGTGTAGGTCTGTTTTCATTCACAAATAGTGAGATTGAGGCTGAGGCGTCAAGTGAGTGATGGGAGCCTAACTGAAGTTCCCAGTTATTGCTGGGATCTAAGGAAGTTTCCTAATCAGGGTTTTTAACTTCTTTTTTTCACTGTACTTCTGTGGGACGGGGATTGTGTGTTGGCTGTTATATTTGGGGAAATTTAAAAAAATGAGCTTTTTTATTATACAAAAATTATGTTTTATGGAAAATTAGAAAAGACAGGTGAACACCAAGAGGAGAATTAAAATCACCCTTAGTTCCGTAAAAAAGCTCTGAAGTTTTCCTGTTAATATCCATATTATTAACAAAAAATGTTTTTTTTTAACAAAATCGTTCTTGATAAATACTGATATGTAACCTTTTTTCATGCAGCACTATTTTGTGAATATCTTTACATGTCAGTAAATGTACTGTACTATCATTTAACACATTTTAAAGATATATTGGTAACTTTATTGGTCACTTAGCTTACAGTGATCAAGGATGTACGCTTCACAGTGACTATGTATCTACCCAATTTCTCAGAGGCCATTAGAGCACCACGATTATCCTCTTCTCTCTTGCTGACAGTATAACAGGTTTTTTCTTTTGGTTAACTTAATGGTTAAATGTTAACTAGTTTACTGGTTAAATGTTAAGCACTGGGTAAACTAATTACCATTTTGCCAATTCTTGATGCCATCAGCAGCAGATGAGGGTCCATTTCCTGTTTAGAGGAATTTAATTTTAATTTTGGAAATTTTTTCTAGTTCTTGATTTTTTTTTTTTAAGAGAGGCGTGGGGTGGGAAAGGCAGAGAGAAAGAGAGAGAGAGAGAATCCCAAGCAGGTTCCACACCTAGCACAGAGACTGACATGGGGCTTGATCTCAGGACCCGGAGGTCATGACTTGAGCTGAAATCAAGAGACGTACCCTTAACCAACAGCCACCCAGATGTCCCAAGTTCTTGATCATTTTTATATCATAATGCTAATGTTGTTGGCATAAAGGGGTCAAACAATCAAAACTCACGTTATAATCTTAGGTTTTTGCTGATATTTTTGGTGTAGGCCTAGATGATAAATACTGTTTTCCTTAGCTAATCTGTTTACTTGGTCCTTTTACATTTTAACTGTTTGCCTTCACTGCATTTGGATTTATTGAACACAGAATTAGAACCCTTTTGCTGCTAGAAGAGGTCTTGGATCGTGCAATCTAACCAGCTCATTTTGTGGATACAGAAATTGAGACCTACGGAGATTAAAGTACTTGTGCAAGATACAGGACAGAAAGTGCTAACATTGACTTTGTGCTTACCGTGTTCGCCAGGCACGATGCTAGATGCTTCATGGACACTGTCTTTTAAGCCTTATGATAACCCTGTTTGATGAGTGAGGAAACTTGAGGTTCAGAGAACTTAGCACATAAATGGTAGAGCTAGAATAAGTCCTAGCTCTGTCTTCTAGCATTGCCAGAGAGTTTTTACATGGATCATTTCAATTTTTTTTTAAAGTAAGCTCTGTGCTCAACATGGGCCTTGAACTCATGACCTGGAGATCGAGAGTCACGTGCTGCACCAACTGAGCCAGCCAGGTGCCCCCCTGTGCCATTTCATGTAATCCCTACATCAGTGCTGTTCTATGGGTTTACCAACCTGAAGCAGGCTCACCACGCACTGTCATTGCATTGGGACTTGAACCCTTACATGGGACAGTTGATTTTCAGGTCTGTTTGGTTATTTTTGCAAATGGTACTGGATGTGCGTTTTTCTCAGTGATAGTTCATAGTCCCCAGGAGGTAATTTTGGATTTGTCAGTAGAGTGCAGAAATGGAAACAGCTGTTTGAAATACTAATGGACGGCTTCACTTGCTAATAAGGAAAGGGTGAAGATGAATTACTGAAGGTGAATTTACCTTCTTTCTTAAAAAGCTACTTTCTTTCTTTACTCTCTGCCTTAATAGTAATTTTAAGAGGAATTAAAAGCTCTAAGTCTTTAATACTCATGAAAGAACTGATTTTTTTTAAATTTAAATTTAAAAAAGTTTTTTTTTGAGAAATGTTCTTTTCATTTTTTATTCAGCACACATTTGTGGAATGGTACTATATGCCAGGCCTTGACCCAGATGCTGGGAATAGATGGGACACTCAGTCCTTGTTATTAAGTTGCTTACAGTCTTGTGGGCAAGGCAGAAAACAAACACTGTGCTATTGTGATAACGTAAATGCAGGACGTTAGTACAGTGTAATAAGTGTTGTGATGGTAGATATCCACATGGTGCTGTGGAGGAAAAGACTACCACTTAAGGCAAACTAGGAGCCTTTTGAAGTTTTGAAAGATATCCCAAGGGGACTGGGGAGGCATTGAAGTCTGAGCTAAGTGTTGGGAGCTAAGTAAGTACGATTTGGCTGGAAAACATTAGGAGAGGGTGTTTTCCTGAATGGCAAGTAGTTTCATCTAATTAGAGCAATATATATGTATGTATGTGGTAGAGGACAGTTGAATTTTAAGAAATGAGGAGCTTCAAGAAAAAAGTGACATGAATGGATGAATGGTCTGGCCATTCTGTGGAGGAAACAAAGAATAGAGGTAAAACGTCCATAAGGACACTTGGGAAGTTATGAGGTGGCTCCTGAATTCAGGTAGGCAGTGGGAAAGGACAGAAAGTGCATTTAAGAGATGCCAAGCCTGGGAGATTGGGGAGAAGAGTCTAGGCTGACTCTGCTCCTCTGCTTGGGTGCCTGGGGAAAGTGTTGCTCTTAGGGCTTGATGGATAAGGAACTGGTTTAGAGGACCTACTCAGGGTTAGTGGTGAATTAGTGTTGCTTGTTGGACTTCTAGGTGGAGATCTTAGCTGGCAATCTAGAGTACTTTCCTGGAGCTCTGAGAAGAGACTTTGATTGGAGGTATAGTTTTAAGAGCATGGGTGATATTTGCGGATAAAGACAAAAGAGAAGGGGGCAAAGACATGGAAAACATCTACATGGGAGGACTAGGTAGAGAAAGGAAAAACCCACAGTGGAGATGGTAAGTAATAGAGAAGTAGAACAAGGTTGAGTCATAGGACAAGGAGATTTATGAAGGAATGCTAGTGTAGTTTTGGTATGATAAGGCCTAAAAGTATCTATTAACTTTGGTGGCTGGAAGGTTACTGTTGATTGTGAGGAGTGCCTAATGCTAGTAAAGGGAGGTAGGATCAAAGGAAGTGGGGTAATTAAGGAAGGAGTGGGAAGAAAGAGATTGTGAGATCACTTGTTCAAGAATGTTGGCTCTGAAGAGGAGACATTCTTAGAGGTTTATTCAAAGTAGATTCTCAGTTGAACTTTATATCATAAAACATTGGGTAGGGGACCAGAGCACTTATCCGTCTGATAATGCACTTCACCTCTTTTGCTTAAAACACTTTAGTAGCTTCTAGGATAAAGACTGAAACTCTCAGTATTACCCAATTGCAGGGTGACCATGTAAGTTAGTATCCAAATAGGGATACTTATATGTGTGAAAGAGGAAGCCATAAATTATGCTGGGACAACTGGCATGAATGGAAATTGTCCTGGGCAAACTGGGACATAGTGGTCATCCTACCTCAGAGTTCTTCCCTGCATGAGCTGGCTCCTTTCTGATTCCAGTTTCATCTCTCACTGTACTTGGTCTTGCTCTCTCCCCTCACGTGAAGTCCTTTATTCAACCCTGTTTACCATGCTCCCTCTTAATAGCAACTTCGCAAAAGCGCTTTCCTTTGTTTGGACTTCTCTCATCCTTGGGTTAACTTCTCATCTCTCAGATGTCCACTGTACCCATTTTTTAGGGAAGTCTTCCCTGACTATCAGATGTTTTTAATATGAGCCTTGAAAAACAAACTAACCAACCTAGGACTACCCAGCAGTGTTTATGTGTGTACATAATTTAAGGACTCTTATCAGTTCTCCCAAGGCTTCTCATGAGAAAAGGTTACCTTCATTTATTTTCACTGCTCGTTTGGTATTTATTTCTGTATCTAAATGACGTTATTGACTTTGTGCTATGGAAGATGGGGAATTGAGTTCTTCATTCTATTATCCATAATATATTTTCTTCCTGTTATCCTCCTAGTACATTACATTTTAGTTTAGATTGGTTTAGATCAGTTTTTGGTTTTTTTAAAGTATTAATTCAGTGTGTTGCTACAAATCCTTCTTTAACACCAGTTAGCTCAAATGTGGCTTTTAAATATAGAAATGATATTATTGTAATTGCAGGTTGTACTGATTTATATATGACTTTATCTAGTAAAGGGGAACCAGAATATCAGGAGTAGAGTTCAGAGGTAAAGAAAGCCTTCAGTTCCATTTTCAACTCTATTTTGTTATTTTATTTTATTTTAAAGATTTTTTTATTTATTCATTTGAAAGAGAGAGGGCACGAGTAAGAGGATGGGGGGGTGGGGAGGGGCAGAGGCAGAGGGAGAAGCAGACTCCCCACTGAGCAGGGAGCCTGTGCGGGGCTCGATCCCAGGAGCCTGGGATCATGACCTGAGCCGAAGGCAGACGCTTAACGGACTGAGCCACCCAGGGGCCCCTTACTATTTTTTATTTTTTAATTGAAGTATACTTGACGTACAATCTTACATTAGTTTCAGGTGTATGACATAGTGATTTCACAGCTCTGTACATAATGCTGTGTTCACTACAAGTGTAGCCACCATCTGTTACCGTGTAACTCCATTTTAATACCATTGTACAACTGTTACAGTACCAGTGCTGTATTCCCTATACTGTACCTTTCATCTCTGACTCATTCATTCCGTGACTGGGAGCCTGTATCCCCTTTCCGCTCAGTCATTTTGTCCATCCCCGCCCCATGCCCCACCCCTCTGGCAACCTTCCGTTTGTTCTCCATATTTATGGGTCTGTTTCTGCTTTTCAACTTTATTTTAAGAAAATCAAAAGTGAGTGCCTGCTCCTGGGGTTCCCTCTCCCAGAGAGGTGATTCCCTTTGCTTTTCTAGTTGGTGGTCTGTTCAGAGCTCTCCGTCTGTCTCTGTTGTCTCAGTTCCTGCAAGCCAGCATGCCTGCTCCTGTGCACTTACAAGCATCTCTCGAGGTAGTTGTAGCCACACTACACTCCTTACCAGGGTTGTCCAAGTCATCTCCTGAGGTACTGATTATTAATTATTTATGTTATTGCTGGTGTTCTGGCTAGAAAACTGCATAGGTTTTGAGAGGGTTGTTCCAACTTTATTTTCCCATTTGATCTGTTACTCTAGTGTCTGTAGATGTTAAGAGTTTTCAGGAACACATATGTTTATTGTGTTAACGGCAGCCATGCCTGTGTGTGCTATGAACATAATCTCCAACAGAACTCCTTAGAGTTCTGTCCTTAGTTTTTCTTCCCTGTACCTCTTTTGATTACCTATGAAGATAGCATTTTTATCCCCACTTAGTTTTGTCTAATTTATATAGAAAGACTTGATACTGTAAAAATATCAAGTCATTTAGAATCACTTTTTGTTTTGTTTTTAATTTTATGTTACTGAAGAAATAGCATTCAGAGCCTTGTGCGCTTCTCTAGGCTAGTAGTGTTGTCTAAACATTGACAGTTTGAATATAGAATTCTAAGTTGTAAAGGCTATTTCCTAAGGATTTTGAAAACATGCTTTATAGTTTTCTAGCTTTTATTGTTGCTAAGAAGTACTAATGAGTGAAAAATTAGAAAGCTTGTAGCATCTTTTTTTTTTGGTCCAATTCTGAAATTTTCTTTTTCTTTTTCTTTTTTTTTTTTTTTTTTAAGATTTACTTATTTGGGCACCTGGGTGGCTCAGTTGGTTAAGTGTCTGCCTTTGGCTAAGGTCATGATCTCAGGGTCCTGGGATCAAGTCCCCCTGTTGGGCTCCCTGCTCAGTGGGGAGTCTGCTTCTCCCTCTCCCTGTGCCCCTCTCCCCCGCTCATACTCTCTCTCAAATAAATAAAACCTGTATTTACTTATTTATTTGAGAGAGAGAGAAAGCATGCACAAGCAGAGGAGAGAGAATCTCGAGCAGACTCGGCGCCCAGTGTGGAGCTGGATGCAGGGCTCAGTCTCATGACTCCGAGATCATGACCTGTGCAGAAACCAAGAATTGGACACTTAACTGACTTCACCACCCAGGTGCCCCCAGTTCGGAAATTTCTTAAGGACGTTTCTTGGTGTGGATCTCTTTTTCTTCCATTTTGCTGGTCACATGGTGGTAGTTTTCAGTCTGGAAATTCATGTCCATCAGTACTTGGAAACTTTAAAAAATTATTTTATTCATGATTTTCTCCTATTTTATTACTGTCTGAGACTCTTGTTATTTAGATGTTGGACTTCTTAAATTGATTCTTTAGCGTTCTTATTTAAAAAATTTTTTCTCTCCTGGATGTTCTCAATTTTATCTTCCAGTTTTTGCTGCCCTGTTAAAAATTTTTCATAGCTTCTTTGTACTCTCTTGATGTTTCTTTATACTGTCTTGATCTTGTTTAAATTTCATGGATGCTGTACTTCCTCTTACCTTTTCAGAAGTCTTTATTTCCTTCCCAGTTCCTTTGTGCTCCAAGTTAATTTCTTTTTCTATTTATTTAGGTCTTTGCATGTGTCAGTGCAGGGAATGGAAACCACTAGATATCTTAAGCAGAGAAGAAAACGATATGGGATGCAGGTGCTTAGAAAAAATTATTAGAAGGGGTAGAGGTGCTGGAATGATGCCTGGAATGCTGTAGATTTTGGGAGCTTTTATGTCTGAGGCCACCAGTGGAGCCACTGATTTAAAAAAAAACTGTATAGCTGCAGCTCAGGACCAGGAAGCTGCCCCTGCGGTTGCTACAGACACCTGCCTCATGACACCCAGCAAACTGGAGAATGGACACTGGACCACTCCTTTGGGGAAACTTCAGACCACAGCAGTGTCACATAGCAGTGTCCCTTAGGAGTATAGGTGCAAAAATTCCCAAAACGAAATAGTAGCCAACCAAACCTACCACCTTGTGAAAGGACTACATTCTATCACCAAGCGGGTTATATCTTGGGAATACAGGGTTGGTTCAGTCTGTGAGAGTCAGTACTGCAGTAAACCATATTAATAGAACGAAGGGCAACAACCATCTCAGTAGATGCATAAAAAACATGACAGAGTGTACTGTTCTTTCATGATACAAATATTCAAATGAGGGATAAAAGGAAGCTTCTTAAACTGATGAAGAGTATCTATAAAAAATTTATGGCTAATACCATACTTAATGGTAAAGACTGGCTGCTTTCTTCCTAATACCAGGAGCAAGACAAGGGTGCCCAATCATACCACTTAGCATTCAACATTGTACTGGAGGTTCTAGCCGGGGCAGTTAGGCAAGAAAAAGAAATAAAAGGGGGCGCCTGGGTGCCTTAGTCGTTGGGCGTCTGCCTTCAGCTCAGGTCATGATCCTGGGGTCCTGGGATCGAGTCCCACATCGGGCTCCTTGCTCAGCGGGGAGCCTGCTTCTCCCTATGCCGCTCCCTGCCGCTCTGCCTACTTGTGATTCCTCTCTCTCTCTCTGTGTCAAATAAATAAATAAAATCTTTAAAAAAAAAAAAAAGAAAAAGAAATAAAAGACATCCAGACTAGGAAAGAAGTGGTAAAACTCTCTCTGCAGATGCCATGATTTCATAGGAAATCCTCAGGAATCTAAAAAAAACAAAAACAAAACTTCTTCAGTATCACTTACAGATGCATTAGAGTACCTAATTTTTCTCCAAAATCCTACCTGCAAGAAATTCTGGAAAATGGCATTTTTAGCTTTCCAGTTTAGGAAAGCAGAACTGGGAGGGTAGAATGGACGTTGGGTGAGTTAATCCACAGTGAGAGTTTTTCTTAAATGTTTGATGACTGTTGGATGTACCTTTATATTCAGGAATGGCTGTCAGAATCTGATGGAAAGCCATGTGCACGAGTGGGGCTTCTTGACCAAGCTTCACTGTGGGTGCAATGGCAGGATCATTTCATTGCGAACCCCCACTGTCAGTGTTCTTGTCTTTATGGGGTTTAGCTGCCCAGCTTACTGTAAGCTCAGGGAGGTTGAGAGGAGATATCAGCATGTGTACAAGTCCTCCGAGTTCCCCTGTGTTTGGGTGTGTCATGTCACTGCCAGGTCTAAGATTCTGCTTACTTTCCTTAGAGAGTAAACCTTTCATCTTTTGCCATGGTGGATGAGGGTCTTTTGGCCCAGGAGCATGGTATGGAGTAGTTGTCTGCTTCTTAATAGATTTTCAGCTAGTTCTACTTAGGAGTTACCAAGGTATCTCTTGTTATCAACAGTATCTGTAGTATAAAGTAGGTTACTTCTCAGGTATCCCTGTGTCTGGCTGAGGATTCAGCACTCTTGTGTTGGCCAAGCTCATTTTCACTCATTCATCCATGCTCAGCTTCCACAGTTTTGTTATTTCCTCTTCACTTTTTTCATTATGGATTTGTGCCTTTGCTGTTTTAGTTGGGTTTCTAGAAGGGGTAAAAATGGAGTTGTGTTTAATGTGACATTTTTATCCAGAAGTTGTATCACGTACTCTTGCAGCACTCTGTACTTTCTTCTCTTTCCTAGCACTCATTGAGAAAGTTGCTGACAAATTTAATGTGTTGATTAAGATAATTCTTAATGATTGGTTTCCTTATGAGAGTGGAATCTCTTTGTGGGTGGGGTTAGTGTCTGACTTTGTTTCCTTTTGTATCAGTACATTTTTCTAGCACTCTCTAGGCTCTGCTAAGATAATTATTGACTTAGTAATTACCATTTTTGTAGGAGGCTATTTTCCTATGAGATTGGGTTGCATGAAACCCATGGAGGAGCAGTAAAATAACTAATCATACTATTAATTTCTAACTCATTATTCTGGTTTAATTTTCTTTGAAGTATTGATTACCTCTTCCATATGTTAGTTTGTTTATTGTGTGCCTCTACCCACCAGAAAGTACCTTCCATAAAAGCAGGGACACCCAGCATTCAAAATTAACATGCCTTTTATTATCTAGCCATGGTCCAGACTTAAAAAAAAAAAAATAAACTTTCAATTTTGTTCAGTGCTGGTTTCCAAGCCCTCAGATCAATGTTCTGGCACAGAGTTGTGGTTATTGGTTGTTTTTTTCCCCTAATAAGTCATTTTTTATTAGGATTTAAGCTCAAAGCGTGCCCTGTAAGCAAACACAGAGGTAACTATATATGAGAATCTCTTTTGTTCAAATAAATGGTTCTGTGGTCCATTTTAAGTCTTATTTAGTATTTTTCCTCATTATAATCTGATTTCAGTTAGGGTTTGCCTGATTCTGATTAGGTTGTTGCTAATTTGTTGACTGCTCAGTTTATTGAATGGGTAGCAGAATTTTTTACCACCAGAAATTATCCATTGCAGCTTTTGAGTTTGTGCAAAAGCATCTTAGTCTTTTTACTAGTGCCAGAGGAGACCCTTGTTAGTAGAAATTGTGATCATAGGACTTTCTAGAAATTTTGTGTGTTATATTTATCTTAATTGCAGGGAAATTCATTAAATTTCCTCAGTAAAAATATTGTGGATCACATTCCTTTTTCCTTTGAAAGGGAAGATACTTTGGGGACAGAATTGAAGCTGGTGAATGAATGTTGGAGCAGATGCATATGTAATATGCATTTTGCATCCATTATTATGAAATAGTTTAGTTTTAAGACAGAAGGTTTGTGTTTGGGCTTATTAATAATCCTTACCTTAAATTCAAAGTGAAGTTTATTTATTTATTTTTTTAAAGTCTGGACCATGGCTAGATAATAAAAGGCATGTTAATTTTGAATGCTGGGTGTGAAGAGAGCCTCAGAAGCTGGATTGATAGTCACTGGAATAATTGCTGTAGTGTTGAGTGGTGTTGAGCTGCCACCAGACAGCTGTTCAGAAGAACCTTATGGGACCTTGAAGCACAGAGCTCAAACAGCTGGGTCTGATCGGCTCGGCTCTCCACATAGAGTGGGTCTCTGCAGAGGGATTTAAAAATCACTTGTTTTGTGGTTATGATTAGAAATAACAGTTTCATATAGAGTGATTTCTGTTATGTTATCTGATTGCAGGTGAAGAACTAAATGGCTTTTCCCTTTCACCGCCTGTAATTTATTTGTTTTTTCTAAATAAGAATGGTCCTGAAATGAAATGTTAGTGCTGAGTTAAGAAAGGCAGCTAGACAAAGAAAGGGTGTTGTTGGCATGGGGTTCTTGTGTTCCTTTTTCATTTTTCTTTATCGTCTCCTTTCCATCTAGGATATTACAATATGTGCATTAGGGAAAAGTCTCAATCTGTATTTCTTGAGAGCCTATTCTTTTATAAGATGAACCTGACAATGTATAATAGCTTCTAGCAATTGCTAGGAAGTGATCTAAACAAGCAGAGGGTTGCATAGTATTTTGCTATAGAATATTACGAGTGGAATTTAAAACTGACTTGAGAGTGGTTTGTTTTTGGTTTCCTTAGGCTGTTCTTTTGCCTAACATGTTAAAGCAGTAATAAAAAACCCCACATACTTGTATTTCTATTTTTGATCTCTAGAAACATGAATATTCCTTTGTCTAGTTTATTTTTTTTCAAATTTACAGCTTTTAAAAAAATTCTGTATTCTTAAGTCTATCAGTATTATAACTTGGATGGATTTCTCTAAGAACACACCTTTCCAACAGATTTTAGCAGGCATTTATTGAACTCTTGTCTGCTCTTTGATATATGCAGTATAATAATTGGTAAATTTCATGGAAATGACATTTAATATCCAGAAACGACTTTTATATACCTTTTTCTTAGAAGGTCATTATTAGACCAACTAAGAGGTCATCTATAATTTAGGTCTTTTATTTTGAATTGCTTAATATAACTCTTCGTACTTCTATTTCTGTAATATTTCAATCAAGGAACAAGGACAAAATTACTTGAGAAAATACTGAAAATTATGGCAGTTGTGAAAGAAGGAAACCAAACCCAAGCATGTGATAGATAGTTCCTGTCCTGAAAATGAATACAGATGCTTTGTAGGTGATACAGAGAAGCTGAGCTCCAGGATTTCTTCTGTAGTTACGCTACTGGCCAATCTAGACAGTTCATTCAGCTGAGCATTTGTGATATAAACTGACCTGTGTGACCAACGAAATATTAACAGAAGGGCAGTAATTTGCCATTACTTAAGTAAACTATTTTGTAATAAGTTTCAGATTATATTCCAAGTATGTGTCCCTCTAAGTTTACTTTTTGATTTCTGTTCCATACTAGTTACTTGTTCCCTGTTTAAGTGGCTCATCTGTTTTTTCAAGTGTTTCTACAATAACAATATACTTACTAATTCATTTTTAAGTAGTTACTTAAATCATATGCTTACTAGGTCTTGAGTGGTTTTCTCTGTGTTATGTATATGTAGTATGACTTTATTTAAAATGTGCTCTAGGGGTGCCTGCCGCTCAGGTCTTGATCCTGGGGTTGTGGTATCAGCCCGGTATCGTGCTCCCTGCTCAGCGGGCAGCCTGCTTCTCCCTCTGTCTTTGCCACTCTCTCGCTTTCTCTCAAATAAATAAATAATAAAATCTTAATAAAATAACATATGCTCTACATTTATTACCTAGTAATGTGATGTGTTTCCCCTAAGAGATACATTGAGCATTCATTTTCTAGTGATTCTGTAATCGAGTACATTTTTGTATCTCCCATTTCTTTATTGGTGGGACTTTTCGGCATTGGGTACACTTAGGCAAATGAAGGATACTCAAGGAATGGGAGACTTGTCCAAATGGAAGGGGTAGTGCAGACATCTAAGCAAGTTCCAGTACTGAGTTCCAGAGCCAGGTAGTTCAGTGCAGAACCCAGGGTTGAAATTATAATCCTTAAGACAAATCAAGGTCAAAGAGGTGGTAGGCTGGAACACCAAGATGACGAAAGCAGTGAAGTACAGTGGTGTTGCTGGTTGTAGGGGGTGGTCGGGAGTAATTCAAAAAGTGGCAGTTAAGCAGTTGTATTTAGGTTAGCCCTGTAGGCCTCTGGAGGTTCTAGGTATGGGTCCCAAAGGTTAATGGTACTAGGTTCTTTTGGGAAAGTACATCCATGTTCTATCCTCCAAGCTATGGCTGTTACTCTTGAGTCACTACTATAGAATGTTAACAGAAATGTAAGTATATCCTCTCAGGCTGATTATTTTTTTAATGGTCAGATATTTGGGGGCGCCTGGGTGGCTCAGTCGTTAAGTGTCTGCCTTCGGCTCAGGTCATGATCCCGGGGTCCTGGGATTCAGCCCCGCATCTGGCTCCTTGCTCGGTGGGGAGCCTGCTTCTCCCTCTCCCACTCCCCCTGCTTGTGTTCCCTCTCTCGCTGTGTCTCTCTCTGTCAAATAAATAAATAAAATCTTTATAAAAAATATAATGGTCAGATATTTGATTAGATCTGGTTACTTGTTATGACTGGTGAAATTTAAGTTTTCTTGAAATGAAAGCTAATTATTTTTATTAAGGGAGGCAATTCTCGATTAGAATGGAGTGTCAGTTACATTTTATAAAAGTTTTCTTGGCCGCATTTGGAGTTTCGGTTCTTCTGTAAGCATCTACTGTAAATGGGTATGTTTTCTGACTTAAATTCAGCAGTGTGAATATTTCTAGCGTTAGATTCACATGGTGAATAAAAATGAAAACACAGGTAGGTCTCTTTATCTGGAGGTGTGGGAATAGCTTAGGGTAGGTAGGTCAGCAACACTGAGCAAATCCAGTTAAGAAATACTGTCCAAGAAAAATGCCACCAACCCCTTAAGCGATAGCTTCTGATAACTTTGGATTCCTAAGTTGCGCCTTCTTCCAGGACATTGTCAAATGTGACTGTGTGCTTAGGTGGTGGCTGCAGCCAATTAGTGTGTTGTGTATGTTTTAGGATGTCATTTCTGCAGGTGTCTGTACTTTGACCAAGTGCTGAAATTAAATCAAGACTTCCTGTGTCATATGTAATGAATGAACAATAATAATACAGTTAGGAAACTGTGACAAGATTATGTAACTTTCTGCATGGCCCCCAGGTGTCCTTGGTATTGGCAACTTATGTGCCATATAAAACTCATTGATTCATAGCTTATCAGATGGAGACTTGCATGTAGTCTTAATTTTTTTATGGTAATTGGTAAGGTGATAAGGAGGGCATCTAGGTATGTGAATTTTAGAGATTATAGAAGTATCACAGTTATTTTTTTTTCCTCTAGAAAAAAACATATTTTATATAGCATAAAAAAGTGGAGTAACTTTCTGGGGAGTGTATGGGGGAATTTCTTTTAAGAATTTCCAAAATAGGGCGCCTGGGTGGCCTAAGCCGGTTAAGCGTCTGCCTTTGGCTCAGGTCATAATCCCAGGGCAGGGAGTCTGCTTCTCCCTCTGCCTGCCGCTCCCCCTGCTTGTGCTCTCTCTCTGACAAATAGATAAATAAAATCTTAAAAAAACAAACAAAAAAACAATTTCCAAAATAGTCATTATCTACAGGTTGTCTGTGTGGAAGATTGAGGATAATAATACATGGTCCTTGCCCTGAAACAGTTCTGTCACTTGAGGTAGCTCAGTACATCCACAAATGTGGGTTTGTGTGAAAAGTGTAAGAGAAGTATGTGCAAGGTGCAGAGGTAGTAATTTAACTCTCTTCCTCTTCCTTTCCCTCTTGAGCCAGGGCAGATAAAGTTAGCAATTTTTTTTTTTTTTTTTTAAAGATTTTATTTATTTGACAGAGACACAGCGAGAGAGGGAACACAAGCAGGGGGAGTGGGAGAGGGAGAAGCAGGCTTCCCGCCGAGCAGGGAGCCCGATGCGGGGCTCGATCCCAGGACCCTAGGATCATGACCTGAGCCGAAGGCAGACGCTTAACGACTGAGCCACCCAGGCGCCCCTAAAGTTAGCAATTTTAAGCACATTTTCAACTTCTGATTTATATCTGCCTACTTTGTTTGCTGTGTGATGTGAAAGAGCTCTAAGAAAGAATTTATAATAGAATAATTTATATTTTTACAGATTAACAGTTGCATAAGCAGCTAAGAACTTGACATCAAGTTTCAACTGGTACCATTGGGTGGCTCAAGGTGCCACAAATTAATAGCATATCCTACTCTCATCCCCTTTACTCCATCACTTCTTAGTCTTTTTTTTTTTTTTTTTTAAGAAGGCGCCATGACCACTGTGGGGCTTAAAGCCATTACCCTGATATCAAGAGTCTGATGCTCTACCGACTAAGCCAGCCAGGCACCCCCACCACTCCTTGGTCTTATTTGGTCTTTGTTGTTGTTGTTGAAGAAATAACCATGTTCTAGTTATGTAGGTGCACCCTCTTAATTTTGGCTTCTTGTATTTCCTGTATTCTTCAAGATGTTGCACGGTATCTTTTGCTTGCATTGTGACATTCTGAATTTTGAAATGTGCATGTTTTATTATCCATTAAATCAGTGATACCAAATAGAATATGCAGTAGCCTCTAAAATTGATGTGGTTTTTAAAATTCTGTATTCTTCCTGGTGGGCTGTTTGGTTTCTGGGAAGCACAGGTTGACCTTCTTGCCAGGAGGTACCACATTTGGAAGCACCACATTATGATCTGAGATTTAAATATTGGATAGTGGTGTAGTAGAATTTTTTTTTTTAAAGGTTTTATTTATTTATTTGACAGAGACACAGCGAGAGAGGGAACACAAGCTGGGGGAGTAGGAGAGGGAGAAGCAGGCTTCCTGCGGAGCAGGGAGCCCGATGCGGGGCTCGATCCCAGGACTCGGATCATGACCTGAGCTGAAGGCAGACACTTAAATGACTGAGCCACCCAGGTGCCCCTAGTAGAATTTTTTGTACTTAACTTTTGTTAAGTAATTTTAAGCCAGTAGCTTTTGTGAATATTGTGTAATACTCTGTGAAATAAGATTTTGTTTTAAATCATATGTTTTATGACATGTATTCCTGCCCAGCTCTGCTCATTTATGTAGTGGGACAAAATTATTCCTCACAAGCATTGATTCTGTTCTAATGAGTTCCCAGCTTTAGAAGCCAGCCCTCGTATGAACTGGACATTATCGTTATAAATTAATGACTCTATGGGATTGCTTTTTTTTTTTTAACAGCTCATTTCTCCCCGCCTCCTAAACCATCTCCAGTGAAAGGATGCCATCTTGTGGTTTTGAAAAATACGGGATTTAAGAAAAAAAATTACTGATAGGACTGCTGAGATTTTATGTATATTATATAGTTGTTTTATGATGCCAAAACGAGTAAGAGATGAATACTATTAATTCTTGTCTTTAAATTATATGTGCTTATCCTTTAGACAGTATTTTTCTTCATTTTATTTGGATAGTAAAAGATTATTTTGAAAATTTCTGTTAACTGAGAGTTCCTCTTCTAGCACATTCTCAGTCATCAGTTGTAGAAATGCTCTTCTACAATAGCAGTTTTAATTAAGAATTGTCAGAATTTTG
The DNA here is from genome assembly GCF_964656455.1 of Halichoerus grypus. Classification (NCBI taxonomy): domain Eukaryota; kingdom Metazoa; phylum Chordata; class Mammalia; order Carnivora; family Phocidae; genus Halichoerus; species Halichoerus grypus. The sequence goes on along the minus strand of NC_135713.1, from coordinate 130,996,383 downwards.
GTATTAAGGCTCTCCCAGTGCCACTAATTAATGATAACAGTTGTTTGGAATGAAAAAAATACTGTCCTTTAAACAATTATTTGTTTAAAGAATTATTTGACAAAATATATCCAAAGGAAACTTCATTCTATAATACAGAACTACATTTAATAATAAGGGATATTTTATTTTTCTGTTTGTTTATTTAAAGATTTATTTATTTGAGAGAGCTTGCTCGCATGTACGAGTTGGGCGAGGGGCAGAGGGAGAGAGAAAGAATTTCCAGCAGACTCCCTGCTAAGTGCAGAGCTCGCCACAGGGCTCCATCTCACAAGCCTGAGATCATGACCTGAGCCGAAATCAAGAGTCGGATGCTTAACTGACTGAGTCACCCAGAGGCCCCCAAAAGTGGTATTTTAGAAGACAAAGAAACCTCAATTCACACCTCATTTTTGTAGTTAATAGTATAAACTGAAATGATTCTTCCTCAAGATATTAGGAAGGCCCTTATTTGTAAGTTGGAGAAATCTTAAAATAACTTCTTATGTAAGAAATAGAACGTATTTTGCAAGCTTGGGATCAGTGAGTTCTTAAGTAATATTAAGGGAGCTTATATAAAATAAAACAGAAACAGACTCAAATACAGAGAACAAATATGGTTGCCAGAGGGGTTCTGGTTGGGTACAGTAGGTGAAGGGGATTAAGAGGTACAAACTTCCAGTTATAGGTAAGTCACAGGGATATAAAGTACAGCACAGGGAATATGCTCAATAATATTGTAATACCTTTGTAGGGTGACAGATGCTAACTGTATTTATCATGGTAATAACCATTTTGTAAATGTATATAAATGTCAGATTGCTAGGTTGTACACTGAAAACTAATATAATACTGTATATGAACTATACATCAAGTAATTCTACATGATAGAACTTTACATTCTATACAAAGAAGAATACTAAATTCTTCAAGAATTTCTACATGATACATCAAGTCATAAAATTGCTTTTTAAAATAACTTCATTTTCATTTATTTAATCTCATTTTGTATCTTGATTTATGTCTTCTGTACATCTTGGTTTATAATATTAATTGTATTTTAAAATAATAAATTTCCATTTCTTCAAAAACATTTCTTACTGAAACATGTAGTGAGTGTCTCTTTATAGAACCGAGAAGGGCTTATGTTCTTACTCAGAGACGACCAGAATTCTGGAACATTGGCCCAGTAGATGTCTTTGATCTAGATTCATTAGTAATCATGAAAGGGAAATCATTGAAGGATACGGTTGTTATCCACCAAAACTCTAGATTTAATGCTCCCAAATTGCTCCTCTAATTTTAGTAGATTATGGCAGCCTTTATTTAAACTGCATCTTCTTTTGTTTCTCCTTCGGCAGGGAGGGAGAAGGCTTCAAGTCAGGGGTATAATTTGATGTCTTGCACTTTTTCAAATGTCTCACAGTTATGCTAAGAAAGAATCAGATCTTAATGGGGCCCAGATGAAGCTTCGAGAATATGAAGCCGCACTGAATTCTAAAGATGCAGCTCTGGCCACTGCCCTTGGTGACAAAAAAAGTTTAGAGGGAGATTTGGAGGATCTGAAGGATCAGATTGCCCAGGTAAGGCAAACTCTGGTATTGAGCCGTGTTGGGAGGTTAATTGCCCCATCTAACTGGGTCGATTGATTGGATTTTTGAATTAATTTTAAAAATATTTTTTATTTAAAAAATTTTTAAAAATTTTTTATAGCTTCCCTGAAGGATAGTCTTGAGGCAGTAACATGCAAAGCATCTTCACCTCTCAGTCATTTTATCTGGGTCATGCAGATCTTACTGCTGCTCTTCCTTTCTCTTGTGTTTACGCTCATTCTGTCTTCCTCTCAAAACCTATTTCTTTACTGTACCAAAATGTAAGAAAAGAAAGGAAAAGAAAAAGTCATACCATTGCTCTACATACAGGAAAAAATGAAAGTGGTAGCTAAAATCCTTGGTGGGTCTTTGTTCATTACCTGTTGCCATTTACCAGATCTGAGAGGTGTTTTCGTATGGCACTCTTGGTGGGACCAGCATTTGGACACACAGTTCTGTGATAGAGATTGTAATAAGAGACTCTCATACACTGATAAAAGAAACAAGATAAAAGATACCGAAATTTTAATTCTTGATTTGATTCAGTCCATAGGTGTCTCTTAAATTCATTACTAAATAACTGCTATGTGATTTTTATCAATTCTTTCTCCGCATATTAGTTGGAAGCCTCCTTAGCTGCTGCCAAAAAACAGTTAGCAGACGAAACTTTACTTAAAGTGGATTTAGAGAATCGCTGTCAGAGCCTTACTGAGGACCTGGAGTTCCGTAAAAACATGTATGAGGAGGTAACTATATAATTTTACTTTTTTAAGGAGTGGAGGGATCCTAAATGCTTTGTTATAACTATGTATGTAAAAAATGGGAGAAATTTTATAGGTAAATTATTCAAGGTACTGCTGCTAAAAGGTTGTATATAGGAACTCAGGCTCTTAAAAAGATATGATTTCACTTTATCTGATTCGTAAGGGCTTGGTCATAGCAGTTAATTACTCTCAACCTGCTTGAGCATTTGTATTAGTTGTCTATTGCTGCCTAATAAATTACTCTAAAATTTACCAGCTTAAAACCACAAATCTTTATTATCTCACAATTTCTGAAGGTCGGGAATCTGAGAGCTGCCTAACTGCATGGATATGTTTTAGGGTCTCTCATGAGGTTGCAGTCAGGCTTTCAACCTGGGCTGGAGGAACTGCCTCTGAGCCCATTCACAGGTTGTTGGTATGAAGACTCAGTTCATCGTAGGCTTCTCCATGGGGCTGCTCATGGTACGGTTTTCCCGAAGAATGAGTGATGAGAGAGAGAGAACATGAGACCGAAGCTTCATCACCTTCTCTAACCTTTCTAACCCCAGAAGGGGTGTACTGGCACTCTGTCACACAGACCAGCCATGATGCGCTGTGGGAGGGGATTCTACAGGGGCGTGGCTGTCAGGAGGCAGCCATCACTGGGGCCACCTTGAAGGCAGGCTGCCCACAGCATTTCTGGTTACATGTGTATATTTTAAAATATCATTCACATGCCTTAGCCTCTGTGGTCAAGCCTTGGCAGGTAGCAACTGTTGCCAAAAAACAAGTAATAAAATTGAAGAAAGGGAATGTATATCTTCTCAAGATTGAAGAGGATTGGAATTAACCCAGGGTATGGAACCTGCAGTTAAATACTTAATGATTTTAGAAGTAATATAATTTTGAAAACAGCAACTAACAATGATTTAAAAAATGGGGAATTATTATAGAACTTAAAATTTTTTTTGTTAATTGGAGAAAAAAATAATAAAATAGAAATTTGCCTATTTTTATAACTACATGCTATTAAAACATGTAGGTATTGGGGCATAGTGCACTCGCTGGACAAACAGACTTTGGACAACTCTTGAGTCATTTATTTAAAAATGAAATAACCAATACCTGCTCTTTGCTCTTGGAGGAGTGGTGATGATCAAAGTGGAATATTTTGTGCAGAAGTTCCTTGAAGTGTAGTGAATGCTATCACATAATTGTTAACTACAGTTTTGCTTTATAAATGGAGACATTTTTATATTAAGTTGACTTACATTTTTGTTTTGTTTTGATAAAATTGCCTGTGATATATCATTACTTAGTTTTTATGCTATGTGTGGACTCCTGTATCTTTAAACCAAGTGTAGGGTATTTTTTTGTTTGCAAGTCACTGATTCTATATAAAGTAATAAAAATGGCACCAGCAAAAAGTAATTGAATATTTTTAGGTTGCGTAGCATCTTTGAATATTTTGGTGTTTGCCTTTTTGAGAATGAACTTAAAATATTCCTCTTTTTTTTTTTTTAACATAGAGGATATGATTCTCTTCAATAAATATACTTCAATTCCTTAATATGAACAGTTAAGGGGGTGAGAAAGAGGAAGAAGAAAAACAGGAAGAGGAGGAAAAGAGGTAGACAAAGGGCAAAATCATTAGTAGGTGCTCAGTATTTGTTGAAATAAACCTTTTATTTGCATGATTTACATGTCATTTGCTTCATTAAATATCTGTGAGCCCTGGAAGGTTAGTAACAGAACTGGAATTTGAACCCTGGTTTTTGGATTCTGTCAAGTGCGTTTTCCTCTGCAATGAGCAGTTAAAAGAAAGATGAAGGAATGCCTAGGGAGCCATATGCAGGAAGAGGACGCAGAAACAAACGTCAATGGGTTATATCCCCCTCTTGTGGGCTCTTTAATTATTTCCATTAAAGACAGATGTATTTTCAGAGCTAGAAGCTGGAATGGAAATTTTACTTTTGGACTTGTGTTCCTAGCCATTTTAGTTTGGGTAGTTTCTTAAAACATAAATTGAAGGATTATGCCTACTATTTCTGTTCTTTAATAGTGAATAGTCATATGTACTTAAGAGAGTAGAGCAATATTGGTAATAAGTTTTCATATCAATTGATATTGATACCTTAGCACCAGCTGTTAAAATACTGCACATAAATTAGCTTGCCTTGCCTTTTGCATCTTAGTATGTTTAAGAAAATAGTTTTACTAAGCATAAATCTTCTAGTTAGTTGTCCTGAGTGGCAAGTTTAACTTTTCATGGGCATTTTTTTCCAGAGACATCCTTGGGATCATCGTTACACCAGTTTAGAAAAATGACGACTGTTCAGTGTACATAGTTATCCATGATTTCATGGTACTTCTGTGAGGCTTCCAGGCCTTGTCTTGTCTTGAGAGAAATACGTAGCTATGCCGCTGATAAGAAACAAAAATCTTAGGGCTTTAGGTGCTACCCCTACTTCTGTCCTTGGTTCCATCTCAGAAACCTTCTCATTTGAAAACAAAGGCAAAAATTGGTCTGTTCACATGCCTGCTCTGGGACAGACCCGGGGAGGTGAGTTAGAACACTTCACGTGGCCCTGATGTCATGCAGACTTGTACCAGGGCAGCCACGGTAGGTAACTTGGTTTTCTGTTATTTGTCCCCACAGGAGATCAATGAGACCAGAAGGAAGCATGAAACCCGCTTGGTAGAGGTGGATTCTGGACGTCAGATTGAGTACGAGTACAAGCTGGCTCAGGCCCTGCATGAGATGCGAGAACAGCATGATGCCCAAGTGAAGCTGTACAAGGAGGAGCTAGAACAGACTTACCATGCCAAAGTGAGCGGTCTCCCTGAGCGCCGGGAACCCTTACTGCGCTCACCCGCAAGCGTGTGACTCGATGTCCGCCTGCTTCCAGTTTTCTTTAATGAGTCCCCCTAGAGTCTCTGAAAATAGAAAATGGACTTAAAAAAAATTTTTTTTCTGTAAAGTAAATGTTACTAGAAATTATTCAAAGAAAGTAGGGTTATTTCACTCTTATCAGAGGTAAGGGTTTCCTTTTTTGTCTGATTGATCGCTTGTGTCATGTCATAGTAGTTAAACCCAAGCCTCTGAAAACACTTCTTCCCATGGCACGTTGTAGTCACGCTGTCCTGCACATCCAGTTAACGGTGAGTGCCAGACCGCACCTCATCTGACTTCGTGGTGTCATTGTACAGAGCTTGTGAGCGCCACACTTTAGGCTTCTTCGAACAGAGGCCAAGTGGCAAGTCTCTGATATTTCTTCCTCTGCCACTGTTATTCACTTAAAAAATATTCTAGAGACTTCCCACGTGTGTACATGCAGATCATGCAAAAATCTAACACCGAGTATAGGCTTTCCTAGTAAACGATTTTATCCCAGTGTATTAAATGTGGCATGATTTGATTAAAAAGAGTTTATCAGTGGAACACTTAGAAAAATTAAGGTCATAGAGGTGTTGAAAATAATTTCTATTGAATGGCCCCAGACTATTGATATTGCGTTTAATCTTAACACTTTATGAATTAATTGGCTAGTGAAAGGGAGGGATCTTTGAAACCCTACCCTGAATTGTCTAGCACTTACTCAGTGCTAGGCATTGTGCTGGGCAGTGAAGGAGCTAAAGTCTAAGGGAGGATTGGTCAGTCACGTAGACTGTGGCCCCACAGAGAGCCAATAAATGCGCCTTGGACACACGCAGAACGGAATGTTAGGGGCATTTGGAGAAATAGGATGTTTCTATCTAAGGGGCTGTTCTTTGCTTCTGGAAAGAAGTGTTTCTATCTGGTGGGACATAATCTAAAATCTAACAGTACTTTCTGTTTTTGGCTTTATCTTCTGTAATTAGATTTGTTGGGTTAGAGATATGTGATGTTTATTTTCCTACAGACGTCACCCACAATTAAGTTGCTGCTACCCATTCTCCTTAGTTGCAGAATTATCTGACACATTAGAGATATAATGGGTGCAATATTTAAGTAATCAACTTTGGAGAAAGACCCAGGTGTAGTACCATTGTTAAGCTCATGTATTGGGAATTGAGCCTCAAGTCAAAGACTTTAAAGAGAATCTGTACCACATCAGCAAACTTCATGATGCTTTTCCTGTTTCATCAGCCAGTTACCATACCAGGAAGGCTTAGGTTTGAGATGAAATGCCTTGAAATGAATCACACTTCCTTTTTCATTTGTTTGAAGTCACTAGATACGACTATTGGTTTGTTTCTTCTTTTAGCTGGAGAATGCCAGGCTGTCATCAGAGATGAATACTTCTACTGTCAACAGTGCCCGGGAAGAACTGATGGAAAGTCGTATGAGAATTGAGAGCCTTTCATCTCAGCTTTCGAATCTACAGAAGGAGGTAAGTAAGCATCTTCCTTTAGGAAGAGTCTAAGTTGCACGTGAAGGCCACCTTCCTCACTGTCGTCTCCCTGCTTTGCTCTGCTGATGTCACTTTTCAGAGAGCACAGTATTTTCCTGCACTCTGGTTGCCCGGTGTTTTCCTGATGTTTTCAGTTTGCGTTGTATAAACGTTCTTTGAGCGCAACTGTTATTCCTAAATTAATAGATTACCCAGAGCTCAGGAGGTTTCCCTCGGGAAGTAACATGCTGGCTTATTTCTGGGGCTTACCCCTGGACCCAGATTTCCTGACCCATCTTGCAGGCTCATCTGCACACGGCGCTGTTCCTGACATACTCCTTTTTCATCACATTTGGAAACCATAATAAGAAAAACATGCAAAAATTATTTGTGAGTGGTAAATGCTTTGCTATTCTAAACAAATTCTCTTAGTGTTTGAATTCCTTACTAATCATAGGGTCATGGGAAGGTAGCATTGATTGCATATTAAGAATTTAGTAACTACTTCGGTCATCGGTACACCCGAGTGACAAATGATTGCATCGCTGGATGTGCCGACCGAGTGCCTGTAAGTATTTGATGGTGCAGTCTAGGTGCAGCTTGGGCAGGTGTGGACGCTGCTTGATACCGGTTTAAGTCTATTGGTAGTGGTGATGTGGACACAAAGTACACAGACACCACCTAAGTACTCAGAAGGCTTTCCTAATCTACTGCTCACCTTAATTACTTGGGAAGAATCTCCAGCTTCCTTTTCCCTTCAGGGAGATTTTTGTTGTTCTAAATTTTCTGTGTAAGAATAAACTTTACTGTTGGATCCTATTGGCTAGTATTTTGTTGAGAATTTTTGCATCCATTTCATCAGGGATATTGGTCTGTAATTCTCCTTTTTGATAGGGTCTTTGTCTGATTTTGGGATCAAGGTAATGCTGGCTTCATAAAGTGAGTTTGGAAGTTTTCCTTCCATTTCTATTTTTTGGAATAGTTTCAGAAGAATAGGTATTAATTCTTCTTTAAATGTATGGTAGAATTCCCCTGGGAAGCAATCTGGCCCTGGGCTCTTTGTTTTTTGGGAGATTTTTGATTACTGCCTCAATTTCCTTAATGGTTATGGGTCTGTCCACGTTTTCTATTTCTTCCTGGTTCAGTTTTGGTAGTTGATACATCTCTAGGAATGCATCCATTTCTTCCAGATTATTTAATTTGCTGGCATAGAGTTGCTCATAATATGTTCTTATAATTGTTTGTATTTCTTTGGTGTTGGTTGTGATCTCTCCTCTTTCATTCATGATTTTATTTATTTGGGTCATTTCTCTTTTCTTTTTGAATGAGCACCGGGTGTTATACGCAAACAATGAATCATGGAACACTACATCAAAAACTAATGATGTAATGTATGGTGATTAACATAACATAATAAAATAAAATTAGAAAAAAAAAGAATAAACTTTATTCTTTTTTTTTTTTAAAGATTTTATTTATTTATTTGACAGAGAGAGCGAGACAGGGAACACAAGCAGGGGGAGTGGGAGAGGGAGAAGCAGGCCTCCCACAGGGCAGAGAGCCCGATGCGGGGCTCGATCCCAGGACCCTGGGATCATGACCTGAGCCGAAGGCAGATGCTTATTAACCCACTGAGCCACCCATGCGCCCCTAAACTTTACTTTATTCTTGATTAAGCTCTTCTTTTTGATTTTTCTTTCTCTTTTATTTTTAGTAAAATGTTTTTCTGATTATAAAACTGAAGACATTGTAGGAATTTAGAAAACAAGGCAGACAGTGAAGTGCATAAAATAGGGTAATGTAAACAAAATTAAAATAGAAGCTTTTACATTGCCTACCACGTGTACTTTATTATTTGTAACATAATTTAAAAGATTATTTTAGATGTATTTTGTCCTGATAGTATTGTGAAGTTTTCATGTAGCACTAGAGCTGGAAGGACCTTTTGAGTTCACTCACTCAGACACAGACCTAGGTGAGTATAATTACTTGCCGAGAAGCTGCAAGGTGATAGATGGGTTTCTCTCTTAGTTGCCAGTTTTTCCCTTTACCCCTCACTCTCTTCAAAGATAATCTTTTTTCCATTGCACCTTTCTAAAAAATAGGCCCCTGTGTTCTTACTCTGAGTTGACATTTACTATTCTCCATTTAATAAATCATACTCTAGTTATCTCCTTTCCTTCAATTTCCCTTGTCCCTACTTTTTTTTTTTTTTTTTCTTTCTTGGCTGCTGCACATTCCCCTTGATGATGCTAGCTATAGAGGTTTTACAGACTGGGGCGGGGGTGCGGTCTGAGACTTGCCTGCAGTTAGATAGTGAGAGGCTGGGAAACTTGGTAGCCACGTTTCCTGACTCAGGTTCAGGGCTGTTTCCCTGTTGCCTTGTAGGTTCTCTTCCCATCCTTGCAAGTTTTTTTGGTTAACTTCTGGTTAGTGGTATTTAAGCGATGTTAGGCAGGGCCTTGGGGGTTTCCAGGAGCTAAGACCTTACGAAATAGGAGAAGCACCTTCTTCAGCCAGAATAGTTTTAAATTTCTCTGTCTTTGGGGAGCTGGGGGGAGGGGGGAGGGGATGTCCTTTCCTCTATTCATTACTGATATCAGATTTTATGATAAATAATATATCTTGAGGAGTATCTTCATTAGTTGGTAAACTTCGGCCTCTTAGATCATGAGAAAGAAAAAAGCCACCCCTCTCGATATTATCCCATTGTATATCTTAATAGCATTTGGTGTTGGGTCATACCAGTTTCATCATGCTGCCTCTTAGGACATACAGTTTCCTTTTGGTTATGTGACTCACGTTAGTGAAGTGCTTCTTAAACTTTATTTAAAATAGACATAACCTTGGGGCACCTGGCTGGCTCAGTCGGTAGAGCGTGTGACTCTTGATCTCAGGGTTGGAAGTTCGAGCCCCATGTTGGGTATAGAGTTTACTTTAAAAATAAAAAAATCTTAAATAAATAAAAAATTAAAAAAATAAAATTGGCATAGTCTTTAAAATGCTGACTCCAGAAAACATTTTTTAATAGTATAGAGATGGTAGCAGTATAATGTTTTGGAGTTAGGAATTTCATATATTGCTTATAGCATTTCTGTTGTTTCTGTCTGGATTTCTGACTGGCCAAATTAATTGGTTGGTCACAGTCTGTTTGGCTTGCGGAGGACTCTTCATAGGCACTTTGAAAGCACCTCTAAGTTTTGTTTTTCTAACACCCAAACTGGAAACTTCTATCGTAGCTAGACCATAATAAACTAGTACAATTATGTTACTTACTATAAAATAAGAAAACCAGGACTGTCAAGTCAGTTATAAGATACTTCAGAGTGAGAGGTGGGATCTTACAGATAACTAGTTAGACCTCTTCATTTTTCAGGTGTGCTACTGGCTTAGTGAGGTTAGTTACAGTCTGCCCAGAGTCTCAGAGGTACTTGTTGGCAGACTCGGGAAGAAGGGTCTAGGTCTGTCTCTCACGTCCTATTCTTTGTATTTTCGCTACATAACAGGTGTATTGAATTGTACTGAAAGTACAATTCAGATATTTCTAAATGAGTTACAGTAACTTTAAAACTTTTTTTATACCTAAATTTTGTTTTTCGCCACTTACAGAACTCTGTAACATCAGAGGTAGACAGAGACGTTTTGGGGTCTACAAATCTAGGCTCAGATGTTACCTCTGAATCTTGGGTACTTCATGCCTTTCATCAACTCTCCTTTAGATTCCACCTTGTTGCTCCTTCTGTCTACCTCCCACATCAGAAATACAGTGAAGAGGTTGATTGAAGGAGAGGCATTTGAACTTAAATTTTAGTAGAAGCCTGTGAGAAAAAAAAATGGATTTCTTAGTTTATAGCATGGTTTTTGCAAATGCAGTTTAAGTGTAAGTTCTCGAGGCAGGAATTATGTTTAGGATCACTCTTAAGATGAATGCCTGCTTCCGATACAGAGTGTCAGATGCTACTCTGTTTTTAATTGAGTGATTATTATTCTTTTTTAAAGATTTATTTGTTTATTTATTTGACAGAGAGAGAGACAGCGAGAGAGGGAACACAAGCAGGGAGAGTGGGAGAGGGAGAAGCAGGCTTCCCGCTGAGCAGGGAGCCCGATGCGGGGCTCGATCCCAGGACCTTGGGATCATGACCTGAGCCAAAGGCAGATGCTTAACGACCGAGCCACCCAGGCGCCCCTGAGTGATTATTTTTAAATAACCTTTTTACTTTGACATAATTCTGGATTTACAGGAACATTAGAAAGACAGTACGGCAGGTCCCCTCCGTCCCTCCCGTAGTTTTCCCCCATTTTAACCATCTTATGTTCTCATGGTGTATTTGTCAACACAAAGACACTACTTTTGGTACATTACTATTAACTAGACTCTAGACTGTTGGGATTTTACCACATGTTCAGTTGCTCTTGTTTTTCTTTTCCAGGGTGCCACATGTCTTCTCTAGTCTCCCCTGGTCTGTGACAGTTTCTCAGGCTTTCCTTGTTTTTTTATGACCTTGGGAGTCTTGAGAACTGGCCACTTATCTGTGTATTGTCCCTCAGTCTGGGTTTGTCTGGTGCTTTTCCCATGAGACTGGGGTTATGGGTTTTAACTAAGTGCCCTTCTTGACACATTGTATCAGGGATCACATGACACCCACAGGACATCACTGGTGATACTCACCTTCATCACTGGTGAAGGTAGTGTTTGCCAGGTTTTTCCATTGTCACATCACCCTTTCTCTCTTTCCGTACTCTGTTCTTGGAAAGCAGGTCACTGTGTCCAGCTCACTCTTGAGGGTTGAGGACAGGAAGTAAGCTCCACATGTATCTACATTTATTAAGTGGAATTCTCTGAAAGACTTGTCTCTTCTTTCTTACTTAGTTATATTTTATTCGTCCATTTGTTTATATTAGTATGGACTCATGGATATTTATTTTATACTTTGGGTTATAACTCAATACTACCTTCCTTTATTGGCTTAGGTGGCTCTGTCAGAATGCCTATTATGTCCCCCCTTTTTTGAGCACTTCTTTATTTATAGTACTATAAGATGCTCCAGGCTCATCCTCTGTTTTCCCTGCTACAGCCCTGGAATCAGCCATTTCTCCACGGAGCCCTGGTTCTCTTTACTGGAGAGTGGTCCATAGCATTTAAGGTCTGGACGCCCAGTGCCTCGCCGGTGCTGGGGTGTCATTGCTTCTAGGCCCTCTTGTGGGTGGAGCTAGGTAATACATGTGGTGTGCCAAACCGTGTTTACACACTCTCTGTAATTCTGTCTGTGTCCACTTGTATTTATATTAAACTAAACCCATCGCTTCTCGGCCTTTTGGCTAAGATCAAGTGTAGTATATTAAACTAAACCCACGTTCATACAGGTGTTTCTGACTAACCCCATACCACAGGGTTCATTTTTGGCTTTCTTGCTTGCTTATCTATCACTTTTTGAGAGTGAAAAACCTGTTTTCTACCATCCTGTTTACTTATTTGTTCATCCCCAGTATAGATGTAAAGCACTTTCAAAATTTTAAAGCCATACCCCTGTGAGAAATACGTGTACTAACTAGAGTGTAGTGTATCCGCACAGTGCAGATTCTCCTTTTGATGTCTAGTCTTCCAGGTTTAATTTTTGCGTTGTACATGCCCTTTCTCTCCTGCTCTGATGCTGCTACTTGTGATTCTAAGGGCCTGAGCTATCCGTCAGTCTTTTTGAGTTGATTACCTTTGTCATTTTCTGAGGCTACTGAGATGAATTCAGTCTTGGGAGAAACATGGAAGAATAATTACCTAGCGAGACACAGGGTTTCTCAGATGAACTTTCTGGCGCAGGTTGTGGATTTCTCATTTTTTAAATACCAAATACAAAGTTTCTAATTTACAGTGATATCTTACTGTAAACATAGAACAGTGTGTTGTATATAGTCTCTGCATGCTGACTGAGCATGAGCGCACAGCATTCTACAGGGGACGCTATGCCTGAGTTACTGGAACCCGTTCCTGTGCTTTCTGAAGAGTCCCAGCAGTTCTCCACAACATACTTTCACCTGCCCTTAGGTTTCTTTAGTCAGCGTGTTTCATTTTTAGTTAATTTATACTTTTGAGTGAAATGGCTTGTAGGGGGCTAGACTTGACTGTTACTAAAACTGTAGCTTTTAAAATTTTGTTTTATTTGGCCAAATACAGAAAAATTATATGTACATTTATGACACTTGCATTTGATAAATTTATCTCTTTCTAAAGTCTTTTTATAAGCCAAAGCTTTCCTGAAGTTGTATTTTGTATTGGAGAGATTTTGGTTTTTAATTTCTTAAAATCTAAGTCTCTTTTGCGTTCTAAAGTTAGAGATTCCTTCAGGTTCTGTTTGTTTTCCCGTCCAGGAAATGGTTTAAAAATAGCTGCTTTTTATTAGTGTTGGAATGTTCCTAGAAAGTAAATGTGTTCCCTTGACTCTGAAGTCTAGAGCATGTTTGGAGAGGATTCAGGAGCTGGAGGACTTGCTTGCTAAAGAAAGAGACAACTCTCGGCGCATGCTGTCTGACAAAGAGCGGGAGATGGCGGAAATAAGGGATCAGATGCAGCAACAGCTGAACGATTATGAACAACTTCTCGATGTAAAGTTAGCCCTGGACATGGAAATCAGTGCGTACAGGAAGCTCCTAGAGGGCGAAGAGGAGAGGTAAGCGCCTCAGGTGTCCCTCTACCTCACAGTCTGCTTCTTGCCCCCACCCTTTTTATTTCAAGAGTAATAACTAGGATTGGGCCTTTGCAAAAATTTTATTTTAACATTTAAGGCAATTTCAGGCAATTTCAGGCAAAATAAAGCATTTTCTCTGTTATTTTTTAACATCTAGGTGTAGAGGTAAATAGATATGGATCATATTTCTACCAAAACAACAAAAAATATTGTTTAAGGAATCTTATTAACATTATTTTAAATGCTGGACTGTTGTAAGATATGGAGTATTTTTCTTGAGCTTTTGATTATTTAATATTTTGTAAAATACTTGGTTTTCTGAAAGAGACGTTATAGTCACTTTTCAAATCTGGTTAGTGTATAAATCCTTTGACACCTGTTCTTAGAAAAAGTTTCTAAGGGAAAGTGTCTGATTTAGAATGAGAAGCCATTCAGTTTCATTGTTACATACATTGTGATTGTAGTTTTATGAAAAGAAAACACAGGTATGAAAAAATTAGGAAAAGTATACTAAACATAACAGTGGTTGTGGTAGGGTGGTGGTAGGTGGGTTGGTTCCTGCCCCCGTGTTTTCCACAATTCCTGCATAGTGATTATATTCTGTTCCTAGGGAAAACATTCAAATTATTACTTTTTTAAAGAATAGTGTGACGCACATGCTAGCACAAATAAGCTTATCTTAGTTAAGAAGTATATCGGCCTTGTCCAGCAGATCTTCAGTAATGTTTTGCTTTAGAAATGCACGTGCAGGAAAAGAAACGCATGTGCAGGATATTAATGTCCTTTTTTCTAAAGTAGGAAGGGCATAAGTGTCTTATAAATGGAATGTTTGTTTTTCCCATGTAGATTGAAACTCTCTCCAAGCCCTTCTTCTCGTGTGACAGTATCCCGAGCATCCTCAAGTCGGAGTGTGCGCACAACTAGAGGAAAGCGGAAGAGAGTCGATGTGGAAGAGTCAGAGGCGAGCAGTAGCGTTAGCATTTCCCACTCGGCCTCAGCCACCGGGAACGTCTGCATTGAAGAGATAGATGTTGATGGGAAATTTATCCGCCTGAAGAATACTTCCGAACAGGTGAGAAACAGACCCCCCTTTTCTCCAGGAAGGCTTTGCTGACTGGTAGATGATTTCGCAATTGCCTTAATGCCTCAGACTTTATTTGGATTCGTAGTCTTCACAAGAATGAAGTAAATTATATTCGTGAAGTAAAGTATACCTTAAAATAGGAGGCAGAGGAGATGGTACACTTAGTGGTTTAAAGGTTTTCTTCCTTAACGTTTCTTTACAGAGCCAGAGCTTTCTTCCACACTTGGTCATTCTTGCACAGTGACCTTCCTAAGGATGAGTTACTATTAGTGCCCGCCGTAGCCAGACTTGTGGGAAAGTTGGAGTTGTGAGTATAAATGGGAGGTACTCTTCCACAGCTGTTAACCTCGGCAAAGGAAGGGAATGCGAGCCCAGACTCAGATATGTGCAGGGAGTATTTTTCTCTCTGAATAAATGAGTGAATACTAATGATTTAATTTGTATGAAGAATAGTATGGAGCCCTATCTTGAAATTATTTGTTTAAAAGTAAACAAAATATTCATAGGGCATTCTGAGGTTTCGAGCTGGGGTCTTTGAGAGTTCAGTAGTGAAGGTCCTCCCTGGCTAGGCATCATGGAGCTGGAGGTAGTGGAGGGGGGTGTGAGATGATGCTGGAAGTCAGGTCTGGGGGTTCGTGGAGGTGCAGTGGGATGGATGTCACTTTCTGAAGCATGTGTTCAGGATTTGTCACATGTTGTTTGTGAAAAGCATTCCTTTTCTCCTCTGTCTTGTGTTTGGATGAGTAAATAATTTGGATGGGCAAAGGAAAGCTAGCAGTTCACGTACTAAAGAGAATAGGCTCCAAGCCCTCTTAGTCACGGACTTTAAAAGCCGAAGAACAGCAGTAGCCTCTGCTGCTCCATTGTTGTAGTTTGGCTGTTTTCAAAAGGCATAACAGCCCTGTGCTGAGTAATTCTAAAGCTGGCTTTCAGCCTGGTTTATTCTTGTCTTTGAGTTAGAGGTGGGTATAGATTAGTGCAGCTAGTTGCTTTAAGTACCCTGCACCTTTCCTCAGGTGCCCGGCAGCCCTTGGCAGCTTGGGGACCAGAAGTGATAGCCATCACTTGGGACTGGTCATTGCATCACTGACCCTTTTTCAGCCCCTTATGCTTTGAGGTAAGGGAGTTAAGTGTGGGCAGAAGTGGGATAGGTGCAGAAGAAAAGGGTTATATTTTCTTCCATCGGTTTTTAAGCTTATTTGCCTGTATTTTTTTTTTTTAAGATTTTATTTATTTATTTGAGAGAGAGCGAGAAAGAGAGACAGCACGAGCAGGGTGAGGGGCAGGGAGAGAAGCAGGCCCTCCACTGAGCAGGGAGCCCGAAGCGGGGCTCGATCCCGAGACTCCGTGCTGGGACTCCAGGATCATGACCTGACCTGAAGGCAGACGCTTAACCAACTGAGCCACCCAGGCGTCCCTTTTGTGTCTGTGTTTTTAAAGCTTAAAGTAATCAAATATTAGATGTTTATAATTGTGATTATGACTGCTAGATTGTATTGTAAATATCATAGACCCACCCAATCTAGCAGTGAATATGGACCATTTAGTTTGGTTCACATCCCTTTTCTTCCAGTTTTGTCTTTTTTAAAATTAAGTACCTTAATATTAACACTGCAGCATGTTGAAGATACTGTTTTGCTGAATGACAAAACCATGTTTTCTTTTTATGGTAGGAAAATAGGAATCCGGGAAAGACAGCCACAGAGCTGTCTTAGCTTAACCGCCTGTGTAAATTCATTTGATCAGCCATCAGTTTCTGTGTACTCGATGTGACCTTGTTTTACTCTGTTTATGAATAGGATCAGCCAATGGGAGGCTGGGAAATGATCAGAAAAATTGGAGACACATCAGTCAGCTACAAATATACCTCAAGATATGTGCTGAAGGCAGGCCAGACTGTTACAGTAAGTGAATTTAATCATCATTTAATTTAACTTCGCTGTCTTAACAAACAGTTAAAGTGATTCAAGAAAATTTTTGGCTTAAAGAGAAGCATTTTAGAAATGGGCATTAAAACATCTTTGACATGATTAGGGAATTACAAGTGCTATTAAAGATTTTAAAAATTCTGTCTTATTGAGAGCGGTAATGGACTATTAAAAGTGAAAGTATTGACCTTTGAATTCTTTTTATTTTGTCTACTCCAGTAGATATAAAACAGCTGTTTCTTGACTGATAATTGTAGCCCAGTCTGATTCAGGAGATACTGCTTGGCATAAAGAGCTATTAGGAGGATAATCTATTAATGCTAAGGTATGCCTTAACACAACAGTCGTCAGCCTTGGGTGACTCTCAGCATCATCTGGGTAGTGTTTTGTTGTCCAGGTCCCACCTCACCCTTAGTCACCATCTCTGGTGTTGGATTAGGGACTTAACGTTTTGAATGAAAATTATTAAGTGATAGGTCCTGATGTAATGAATCACTTTTTAAAACATACTATTTTAGAGAGGGTAACATGGTTTTTACATAGTGTTTAAGTTTCTAGATTTAAAAAGAGATGGGCTTTGTGGCACTCTGACTCTATTTTGAGTTCTAAATGGTTCACTGTTGCTGTGTTCTGAAATGCCACGTCTTTAATAGTCACTAAATATCATAGCATACTTTTTAGAGAAGTAGCTTCATTGAGCAAATACAAAATTCCTTTACTTTTACTTATTAGTAAATAGATTTTGCAAACAATGTGTTGACTTTGATATAGATGTGAAAGAAGTCCACATTTTTATTCCTGAAGGATATAGAAGTGACGGTCTCTTTTTATCAGTTCCTTTTAAAAAATATTAAACACATATTTTAAAGTTTATGATTGATACACATCTTATTTAGTGTTTAAGATCAAAGGCTCAAACTGGTTAGGACTTCTCTTTTAAATAGTGTGTCATAGAGCTTGATACCACATTGTGAAAATATCAGATGCTAATTTTGTAATGGTAAAAAATGGGAACAAATGTCCTAACCACGCTGTTCTTTCTTCTCTTTAGTAATTATTACGGTGAGAGAAAATTGTTCAGTCCTATTATGTGTCTTATGGAAGCTGCATAATGTGGTGGAAAGAATCTGACATTTTAATTCAGAAGATTCAGATTTGAGTGTGCTCTCTCTCTCTCTCTAAAGTAATGTGAAACCATTATGCCAATCATCTGCTTTTTCCACTAGATATAGTTCCTCAGGGACCAAATAGATATATATATACTATAGGTCTAGTGGAGAACTCAATTACCATGTGAAATGTAATCCTTTTTTTTTTTTTTTTTAGTAGCTAACATTAAATGTGATAAGCTCTTTGGAACATGGTAGTGATAAGTAATCTTACTATAAAATTGTACCAGGCAATAGCAAAGATCAGTTTAAAACTCTAGAACACAAATAAGAGAAATATATGTATATATTTAAAATTTTCTTGCAGGGGCGCCTGGGTGGCTCAGTCGTTGGGCGTCTGCCTTCGGCTCGGGTCATGATCCCAGGGTCTTGGGATGGAGCCCCGCATCGCCTCCCACTCCGCCTGCTTGTGTTCCCTCTCTCACTGTCTCTCTCTGTCAAATAAATAAATCTTTAAAAAAAATAAAATAAAATTTTCTTGTAGCTGCATTAAAGAGAAGTAAAAAGAAAGGTATGAAATTAACTTTAGTACTGTATCTTATTTAATGCAATGTATCCAAAATACTATTCTTTCAACATGTGATCATTATAAAAAATTGTCAGGTATTTTACCTTTTTTTTTTCGGACTAAGTGTTCAGCCTTACGGCTGTGCTCACAGCACAGTCTCACTCTTGGCTAGCCGTATGTCAGTTGCTCAGGGGCCACGTACGGCTGGCATATTGAATAGGATAACTCTGGAGCATAATAGTTTTAGATTAAATTACCCAGTAAGGTTACCGACATTTTATGATTATTATTAACACTAAACCAATTCTGTGATTCCCTATGAACCATGGTGAAAAAGTGTTGCTTGAAATTAGGAAAACACTAACATTCCACATGACCTAACAGCCTGGATCCAGTTGCTTTTTGTTTTATCCCAGTAAACGCTCCCTGTCCCTTTCTAGTTGTAATGCTATTTCTAGTCTTCCTGTTGCCATCATGTGGCCATTTATATTGTGAAATAATTTATGGGGTGTAAAACTTTTCTATTTTCATATGGTCTTTTAGAAACCTCAAGACTGGTGGTAGTACCCTATACATGAGGACACTGAGGTTGGTAGAGCTGGAGTGATTTGTCCAGGGTTCACACCTAGGTTTCCTGACTCACATTTTCTCCACTCCGCCAGTACTCTTTTGCTAATAAAATGCATTAAAAATATAGCAGAATTTCCTTGCTTATGAGAAGGGAAAAGTAATTATTTGTTGGCCTATTTCAGTAGTAGTCCTGTTTATCATTAATTAATGGGTTATTTGTTCATTCCCTGCATGCGTTCTGGAGTTCAGTCTCAGACACTCCTGGGGTATTGTGACACTGCCCCTCGTTGGAGACATACCAGTTTCTATAAGAATGTTCTAGATGGGCTGTCTGCTGCAGATTTTTTGAGAGGAATTAGTAGGATCGCCTCACTGACTGCTGTTGGCCGCTGGAAGATACCTTTGGAAGAACGGCCCATAAAAGCCCTAACAGGGTGCTGACAGGGAGAGCTAATCCTTGCTCAGTGAGCCAGCCCCGCTGTGCGGCTAATCCCCTGTTCTTCACAGCAATCCTGTTTCTGTCCCATTTCATGGATAATGAGAATAAGGCCACTTGCACACGTTCAGCTGACATGTCGAGGGGCTAGGAGGTGAATGTAGATAATGTCACCTCAGATCCCTAGGCATCAGCATTCCCATTTATCGGATGGGGAAGCTGAGGCCTCAGTAGGTTCTCCTGGACACACAGCTAGTTCGTACAGCAGGTCTGAAGCTGGGACACAGTTCTGAGACTTAGAATCAGGGGTTCAAGTCTCTTCGTTACGTTGCCATCACTAGGATATGGGAGGGCTGGGATATGGGAGGGCTGGGTTCTGGGTGAACTGATGTCCTTTCTTTTTTCTAGATCTGGGCTGCAAATGCTGGTGTCACAGCCAGTCCTCCCACCGACCTCATCTGGAAGAACCAGAACTCGTGGGGCACTGGTGAAGATGTGAAGGTTATATTGAAAAATTCTCAGGGAGAGGTAAGGCCGTTTTGTCAGGACCACTGCAGTGTCTGTTCCACTCGAAATTTCCTTGTGCAAGTGTGATTTCTTTTCAGAAGTCACATTGAAATGTGAAGTGTCTGATGGCTTACACCAGACCAAGGCTGCTGAGTAAATCAAAGTGAAGCCGACTTCACGTTTTAGGAGTGAAATGGGAGGGTATCGTGGAGCCCTGAACGTGAGCACAGGCTTCGGTTTCTGCCTCCCCTGCCCGCTGGCTTTGTCATTTCTGGCAAGTTCCTTCACCTCTCTTAGTCTTCTCATTTTAAAATGGAGGATAATAATAAGACAAGTCACAGAGCTGTGATAATACTAATGTAATGAGTATAATATAAATGAGATACCCATTGGGAAACGCTTGGAATGTATCTATCTGGCCTCTGGTAACTGTGTTATTAGCTATTAGCTATGGTCCTAGCTCTCAGAATGTTTGTGAAACTCTTGAGTTTGAAGATTTTGGAGTGTACATCTGCTTGATGGTTTTGTTTTCAACCTATCAGTCCTAGATTCTTATCAAAGAACCTTCCCTACCCTCACCGTCACGTAAAGACAACCCGTGCCCTGTGCACACCAGCCCCCCCTCACCCCCCCCCCCCGAAATGGGGCTCTGTGAAGGGGGGAGTGGATGCAGGCCAACTTGCAGCTGCCCCTTCAGGTTTCCTTCTCTGCTGCCATGGTGCCAACTGCAGACCTCTTACCCTGTCTGGTGTCTGGCCCATCGGCCTCTCTCACTAGAGTCCTAAGCACATCAAGGGCAAGGATCTATTCTGATTTTCCCTGGCACATAATAGGCATTCAGTAAGAATTTCCCTGGCTAAAAAAATGTTAAAAATTAAACACAGACCTTCCCTTAAGTTCAGAGAAATAAAGTAACTAACAGGATTTGCCGTGGGGGTCCGAGGTGTTTGTGTTCCCAGTCCTCTGCCTGGCGGCCTTCCCATCCGTCCCTCACTGGACGCATCTGCTGGTCCTTGGACTGCTCTTCATTCGGAGTCCTTGTCCACCGGTGAGGAGTTCCCTTGATCTCAGGCCGAGCCAGGAAGGGAAACGGCCTGTGATTCTTTCACCGTAGACCTCGGCACAGTTGTGTGAGACTAGGGGGCAGCTCTGGGGAATTCACCCCCGATACCTGGCCTGGCTCTCGGGGGGGGGGGCGTCGTTGACGCATGCCGTCAGTCACTCGCGGGCTTCAAGCTGTTGGGTCTTCCTCCGCTCTCTCTGCGGAAGCCCTTGCTTGTTTCTTGTGTTGGGCGCATTGGGGTCCTTCCCCATCGCTGCTGCCCCCTGCACCGACCGCGGCTCTGGTGCTGGACACCCCCCGACGTCGGCATTGGTGGGATACGGGGCTCCGGGCACGGCCTGTGATGAGGGGCTGTGTAGACGCAGCAGGCTTTTGTGCGCCCTGGGATCAGTCCTCATCTCGCCCTTTGTTTCTCTGGGGAAACGTATGCAGGTTACGAGTGATCTTGTAGGAGGGGTTTGCAATGTAGCAGGTTGAAAAGCCCCCAAAACATCTTAGATGGAGTGGCCTGTGAACAAGCAGATACCACGAACGGGATGGAGCTTGAGGTGGTGGTACACTGACGTCTCCACAGAGCCGACTAAAGCTCAGGTTTCCCTTCATAATGTAAACCCTTGAATATTAGATTATTTGGTTGGTTGGTTTGTCCGTTGTTTTTAACCAACTTCTGTCTTCTGCTTGCTGGGCTCTATTAAGTGACTTCGGTCAGAAATGAGGAAAGTATCAGGAATACAGTTTTTATGTCTGTGGTTGTCAGACAAGTCACATTTGGTATTTAGTCCTTTAATTCTGAAACCATGTTCCTTAGTAGGTCCCAGGCCATATTTGCAAAAATCCAGAATCACCACCATAAAGACCATTGTTCTGTAAGATTGTAGATAATTGGCTTAAGTCAGTTTCATTTTTTACGTATATTTTCCTCTTGCTGAGGCATTGGGAATGTCAGAAAATGCACTTAAGCTGTCTATAATGGGAATATATGGGCTCACACAACCAAAAATCCAGAGATAGTGGATTTGATCCAGTGGCTCACCCAGTGTCCCCAAGGTTCTTCTGTGTGTCTGTTTTCTGAGTGTCTTCCTTGGTCGATGCAGGATGGGTGCTGGATGCTCCTGGAGGTGCATCGTTCGAGGTTGGCTTTTTGTGGGCAAGAGCCTGGTTCCCTGTGAGTTTCCCATCCTGGACTTTACTTGTAGGTACCAGCTTGGGTCACAGGCTCACCTCTAAACCAGTCCCTGGGAGGGTTTAGAGGACAGAGTTAGCTTGAGCTGCCTTCTCCCCTCCAACAGCTGGATCCTACTCTGCTCCTGTGACTCATGTGTCCCATCTCCATGGGAGAGAGGGGGACCCAGCTAAAACTGGGGGCTTTGACAAATGAGGATGGGGATAGTGGACGACTAAAAACAGCAAATGTTGACTTGCTAAAATAGAATGTTTTTCTTTTTTTCTTTTTTTTTTTAAGATTTTATTATTTATTTGCCAGAAAGAGAGAGAGGGCGAGTGTGAGCACAAGCAGGGGGAGTGGCAGGCAGAGGAAGAAGCAGATTGATGTCCTGCTGAGCAGAGAGCCTGACGCGGGGCTCGATCCCAGGACCCTCAGGTCATGACCCGAGCCAAAGGCAGACGCCTAACCGACTGAGCCACCCAGGCGCCCCTAGAATATTTTTCTGTGCGGGAAATAAGAAAGCAGTCTCTCTGTACCTTCTGAAATATAGTCATAAATGAAACTTTTGTATATGTGAATGACTACTTAGGTGTACAGAGATATCATAGTTTAATGGTCGGCTCCTCCACCCACAAAAAGCTCTGATCTGTAGGTAACAATTTGCTGATTTCTGTGGCGTAGGTATCCCGCACTCCCCCCGTGGGGACTTCAGGCTGTCAGCGTGTCGTGACTGAGCAGAGTTGGAAGAGGTGAACTCATCAGCTGGTGCTGGCTGGCCTCGGTGTTCTCCTGAATCCTGTCCCTTTATGTGCGCAAGGCCTTAACAGGGACCCACAGATAATACATTTTGTAGACAGATCATTTATGTGGGTCTTTTAGGGCACTTGATAGGGCTGGATATCTTGCTGAGAGGAATTTTTTTGATAAAGACATTTATCTACTAGCGCCTTGACTAATAACAATTTCCTGGGCCTCAAACTCCCAACAGTTTTTGGTTCTAAATTGGTTTTATGATTTTTCTATCAATTTTTAGACATTATTTAGCATACTTGTTTTTCTGTACAGGCTTTCTGCATTAGATTAATTGGTTTTTAAGTGTCATCAAATGAAAAGTGCTTAACAACATGCTTACGTTAAAAGTAGTTAAATGGAATTAATTTATGATTAACTTTGTTGGGCAAATTGCTTTTTCTGAGTTTTGCATTTGAGGACAATGTTCTTAAGTCACATGCTTTAAGAACCCGCATTTCCAGATGAGGTGTATACACTTGTCACCAGCTGCCCGAGCTGGAATGTAAGATTCTCTAGCAGGTTTTCTTTGACTTTTCTTGCCTCATTTTAGGATGAATTATGGAAAGCTGGGTACTCTGAGATCTTTATGAGAATTCCTTTTTCTGTTTTGTGTGCCGCCATCCCCCAATCGATCTCTTACTTCAAAGCATTATAATTGAACTAAGGATTCACATGCTTTTTTGTCAGTGTGGGTTTGGTCACAGCAGGCTGGTATTTGTGAAATGGCTGTTTGTGTGTGTAACCACTGACTGAGCTCCCAGAGTTGAAGTTTCTGGCTAATGGAAACTCTCAGAATGGTCCATCTTCTTTGGCCATGCAACAGTAATCAAAATTCCCCAGAAAATACTAGTGTACATCTTGCTTCCTTTGTAAAATATATCCTTGGACATATTTTAAACTGGAGCTCTCATTTGTACAACACGGTGTTTTTGGTTTTCTTTCTATGCCATTTTAAACTGGCTGGTTGTGTGTTAGATTCCAGATAAGCTTTTACTGATGCAATTTTAGCATCTTTGTTGGTGGAGTTCTCTTTCTTGAGTGACCCTAGGATTTGGTACAGAATAAGGTGAGCAGCTCTGTGGCACTCTGCAGGACGCACTCATTTACTTGCTGCCAGGTCATCAGGTCAGCCTTCTGCTCACACAGAGACTGTTCTGCTGCATTGTGTAAGTCCAGGAGCGTCACCTGCATGTGAGCCTTTCAGCAGGGGATGGAACTGGTTACGTTCTCTCGTGCCTCCAGTGAGTGATGGGACTGTTTGCTGCGTGGAATACACGGGAGCTGCTTCACTAGCGTGTTGGTAGTAGGGAGTGCTCATCTGTCTTGATTCCATTTCCCAAGAGGAACCAGTCGCTGAGGGTGGACTGTTGTCACCATGGTCCCCAAGATCACAGCACTTGGCCTTCACCTTCATTTTATTCAGCATTTATTTAGTGCCTTCTTTCTGCTAGGAGCCAGGATCTTGAAGCTGAATTCATGCTGAGTGTTATAAAGAATCCGGTGTGCTATATGGTTCAGAGAGTTCTCAGGAGCAGAATGGGATCAAAAGCTGGGGAAACGTCACAGCAGGTGTTTCACGCAGGACACCAGTAGTTCCCCTGCCGGGAATATTGAAAATCTAAGAGCTGCTACCAGTTATGCAAAATTTCCTGCTCAGTAGCTACAGCTATCGATGAACCACTTTTTTCTTTTTAAAAAAATAATCCCTAATGTAGGAAAGGTGCGGTTTCTAAAAGCTAAGCAAAGAAAAGTTCCCTCTCCCCGACTGCCTTTGTGATTTTTAAGTGTGGTTTTAACTTGAGATCGAGCCACTCTTGTTTTAGGAGGTTGCTCAGAGAAGTACAGTCTTTAAAACCACCATCCCCGAAGAGGAGGAGGATGAGGAAGACGCGCCTGAAGTGCTGGCAGAGGAAGAACTTTTCCACCAGCAGGTATTACTCTAATATTTTTCTTTTCTTTTTTTTTTTTTTTTAAAGATTTTATTTATTTATCTGACAGAGAGACAGCAAGAGAGGGAACACAAGCAGGAGTGGGAGAGGGAGAAGCAGGCTTCCCGCCGAGCAGGGAGCCCGATGCGGGGCTCGATCCCATGACCCTGGGATCATGACCTGAGCCGAAGGCAGACGCTTAACGACTGAGCCACCCAGGCGCCCTTACTCTAATATTTTTAAGTTTTATTGACAGAATTACATAAAAACCAAAATCAATAGTGAGTTTGGTTTTTTCCCCCTGTTACTTGATGAACCACGTAAGTGATTGGCCAGGTGGGTTTAGTTCGTTTTTCCTGAGGGGATATTCAAGATAGCGCAGTAGAATACTGGAAGAAAACGTTAGCACTTCTTTTAAAACATTTGTTTTCTTATGTCACATTTTAGTTTTGTTTTATAATGTACCTAGGACTTGTACATCTCTTATAAATAAGTATATATGGGCTGGAATGCATGCTTAAAATTATTGAAGAGTTCTGTGATAGAGAAGTTTAGATCACTAAATTAGAGTATCTGCATATAAACTTTAAAAACCAGAGTAATGTTCAACTGCAGTGGGAAACAAAATTCTTGCTATATTAGGTTCCTAATCATCTAATTACAAGATAGATTTTAGCTGATGCTTGGGCTTTTGAGAGCCCTTGAAATAAACTCCAAATTTGATTTTAATTAATTAAATTGGAATTATTAATAAGTAATAAGCCTTCAGTTTATGTTCTCAAGCTGTTTGAGTCAGATGGTTAATCAGAATTCCTACCCTTATCCTTCTAGGACTTTGTCTGTGTGTCTGCAGATTTATAAATCTCTTCGTTTTGCTTCATTGGCCCCAGTCCTACTCCCAAAAACATTCTCGTATGTGGTTAGCCGCCAGGGTTGAGAACCACCTGAAGTGGGTTGTATGAGGTAGAATGAATTTTTGGATACTTCCTCATACATTTTGGAGGACTATTTAAGAACAGATACTTTAGGCTTAGCTTGAACAAGAAAACAAGGACAAGATCCATTTCCTGCCCTTACTGGGAAGCATCATAATGCCCGAAAGTGAAGTAACAGTGTAAGAGATACCTCAGGGTACAAGTGGCTCAGAGTAGGGGCTGGAGTGGGCAGATGCTGGAGAGCTAAGGCCGCCAGAAGAGCTGACAGGATCTCTGGGAAGTATGCTTGCCCAGTGTTTGGAAGGACTGGCAGTTGCTTGGGTAGCGGGAGACAGCCCGTGGTGTTCTGCGGGTGTTCGACTTCCCTGTTGGCTGCCTTAACACACACCCCGAGCCTTAGTGCCTTCGAACAAGTAGTTCTCACTTGCCGTGAGCGGTGGTCTGACTGGGCTCAGCTGGGCACTTAGCTCTTTTGCTCCACGTGATGGAGAGTGAAGTTAATGATGCGCTTGCCCCCAGCTGCGATCGTGGCTGGGGCTGGAAGGTTCTCCTTGTTTCTCTCCATGTTGCTTTATCTTTCGGTAGTTTAGCCCAAGCTTAATTACAACATGGCGGCTGGCTTCCAGGAGGGTGAAAGAGAGCGCCAGATCTCTTAAAGGTTAGGCCCATGTTCTCTTAGCCAAAGTGAGTCTCGAGGCCATCTCCGGTCCTAGTGAGGGTAGACAGTCGTCAGCTCTTGACGGGAGGAGAGGCAGAGAATCTGTGGTGATCTTCCATTCACCGCAGGGGATGTGTCGGGACTTATGCACCAAGCATAGGTGTCCAGTTGTATTGGAGGGTGCGTGTCAGACATCCCGGAAATGGGGAGCTCGGGGGTAAGTGTGCGGTCGGGATGCCTGGGCAGAGAGCTCCTGCACACTGGAGCCGAGGAGGCGCCGACGCCGAATCCGCAGTTGACTCCAGCAGGGAGCCTGCAGAGACACGGAGGGACTGTGTGAATGGAGGTTCATAAGGACGTAGTGACAGAACTTGAGCGGGGCGAGAAGGAAACGAAGTCAGATGTGTGAGGCTTTTAGCTTTTGTGATCAGAGTAGGTAATGATTTCAAGGTTTGAAAGAGGGAGGACAAAAGGGTAGATATTTTGACTTTGCATTAGAGAATGGGTCCAGTGGCCTTTCGAATTGATTAGAAGGTTTTTTTTGTGACCTTCAACAAGCCAGTTTCAGTCCAGTCCGGTGGTAGGTAGGTCACAAGTCAGACCGTGAGGCTTTAAGGAATTAGTGGTAAAAGAGAAGAACGGAGGGAGCCATTTTGACTTCACATTTGAGGACGAAGCCAGAACACGTGCTTTGGGATGCGTAAGCGGAGGACGCAGCCAGCTGGAGTCCCTGATGTGGTTCAGAATGGAACCCGCTGACCTCCTGTTTCCCAAGTTATAAAAGGAGGTTATTTATTGAACAGCCACTTTCAACTTCAGCTGCATATTATAATTACTTAGGGAGCTTTAAAATTACATATAAATAGATACCACTTCCCCATTTAAATGAGAAATTCTCATTTAGTTGATCTAGGGACCTAGATCAGATTTTTTTTTTTAAGCTCCTCCGGATCTGAATATGCAGCTGGGGTTCAGTGTCGCTGTTCTGGAATTTGTTGGAAGCAGTCTGTAAGAGAAGGTTACAAAGGGTAAGTGGGAATGATAAGGGTTCATTTGAAGTCAGGTAATACGGATTTGTCCTGTCTCTGCCTTAGTTGAAAGTACTGTCATCTACTTTCATAGCACCGATTTTTCTTTCTACTTTTCCTCATCAGGGAACCACAAGAGCATCCAATAGAAGCTGTGCAATTATGTAAACTTCTCAAGTCAACGGTCTTCCTCAAAATAAAGAAGTATGGTAATCCTTACCAACATGCAGTGCAGAGCCTTCTCAGAAGCACAGAATATTTTTGTATTTCCTTTATGTGAATTTTTAAGCTGCGAATCTGATGGCCTTAATTTCCTTTTTTGACACTGAAAGTTTTGTAAAAGAAACCATATCCATATACTTTGTTGCAAGATGTGAATTATTGACACTGAACTAACTGTGTACTGTTTGGAAAGGGTTCCTCAAATTTTTTGACATTTTTTTGTATGTGTGTGTTTTTTTAAGTTCTTACGAGAAGGGGACGGGAGGGTAAATAAACCACTGTGTGTCTGGGCATAATCTGAAGATTGCTCCATCTAGATTAGCAATCTGCTCTTGATTACTCTCTGCTATATATAATGGTGCTGTGAGGGGGGTCATTTTTCAATATATCAAACTTTTGTACTGAATTTTTTTGTAATAAACAATCAAGCCTACAAAAATTTTTTTTAATAGAAAAGAGAAATTTTGTAAGAAGGCAATATTAACCTAATCATCATGTAAGCACTCTTGGATGAAGGATTCCACAAAACTTTGTTTTATGGTTACTTCTTCTCTTAGATTCTGAATTCATGCGGGGATGGGGGGGTGGGAGGGAAGGGTTTCTCTTAAAACGCATTAGCTGTGTTTTTAAAGATAGTGTAACTTGCTTTAATTTCCTATGTTACATTAACAAATAAACGCTTTTTTAATATTAATCTGCTGTCTTTTTTAACTTTAAAAGCCCGATTTTGGGGGGAGAAAAATACTGTTTTTGCTTTTCATAAAAATAATTTGGCTTCTTGTTTAAGCTAGTTGTTTCTTTAAGCTTTGGTAATGAGGGAGATAAATAGAGAAATACACTGTTCTGGTGTCTTCCCCCCCGCCCTTTTCAGTACTGTTGTCATTAATAATGGTAGTAACAATAATAAAAGCAGTGATAATAGCTAATGTTTTGGAGCCAGGCATTGTGCTCAGTGCTTTATATTTTTGAGCTTATTAACAATAAGACCTTTCAGAATCTCTTTAAATAGGAAAGCCAAATGGGAACAGGGACAGTGGCAGAGGACACTGAGGAAGACATTCCTCTTAAAGGAAGAAGATGGAGATAATACCTAGAATCTAGTTTTACTGTCTTGTAAAGTAGAGAAGAGATCCTGAGTAACAGGTACCTTCTAGAGGTTGAAGGTGTGAGGGCTCTGACCTAGGTAGGTGTGTGCTGTGGGGCGGTGTGGTTATGTATGGCAGTAATTAGGGTGTCATTTGTTAGGGGTTTAGGGCATTTTTGTCCTGTGATTGCTTTAGCCCAAGTGTGTTCATCTTGTAGAAAGTGGGAATGTCTGGACCATCCCTAGAACGGACAGATGATCAATTTCGGAAGCCAACCCAGAGTCAGTGTTTGGTTTTCCCTTAAAATATTCCTGCAGGAAGCGGCGTAAAGACTGCCAGCTTTCTCCTGAAAATAACCCCCAAAGTCTCAGAATTCCTGTGCTCTGCAGATTTACTGCAGACTCTGGTGCCATCCCAGACACAAGATAAATGCCGGGGAAGATACTCTGTCTGGTGAAGCAGATAAAATGATAACTTCTCAACCCAGATTTATCTTCGAATGAGAATAGCACTGCAGCGTATGGCCAGACTCGGCTTTGAACCGTTTTGCCACAAGATGGGGTTCTTGCCATCAGAATACACTCGGGGTACTTTATCGCTGGGTAAATTAGGTTCTGGAATTGGACGCTTGCAGGCGGTAGGCATTAGGAAGCGTTGGCAGCTGTACTCGGGAGGAGCGGTGCACGCTCTCTAGCCACCCAGATGGCCAGCTAGTGAGGGAGGGCGAAAACCCAGGACCCTGGTAGCACGACGTGTGGCGTCCCTGCACGTGTAGCAGGCCGGAGGTTGTTGCGTTTACTCAGTCTGACCAAGTTTAGACTAAATTGAGATTTTCGGAAAGCGAGCAGTACTTGCACGTGCGTCCCCCGCCCCCGCCCCAACATGAGTGGCGGAGGGCAGAGCCCCTGCCGCCTCCTGCATCCTCGCTGTCGCCACATCCATGGAGCTTACGGGTACATTTCTGGATTATTCAACTATTTTACAAGCACGAAATTTCCCCTTATTTTATCTTTGGTGTTCTGGTTTCACCACTATTTAGACAGGGATTTCTTTTTTTTTTTTTTTTTTTTTTAAGTAGGCTCCGTGCACAGCATAGAGCCTACTGTGGGGCTTGAACTCAGGACCCTGCGATTAAGACCTGAGCTGAGATCAAGAGTCGGGTGCTTAACCGACTGAGCCGCCCAGACGCCCCTAGACGTAGGATTTTTTTTTTAATTCCTCTTGTGTGTAGGTCTAGATATCTGAGTTCTTCATTAAGAAAATTTGGGGTGTTCTTAATTTGTTGAATATTATCTCTTTCCTGTTTGCTGTTCTTCCCTTTGGTGATTTCTTTTATTTTTTTTTATTTTTTTTTTATTTTTTTAAAGATTTTATTTATTTATTTGAGAGAGAATGAGAGACAGAGGGCACGAGAGGGAAGAGGGCAGAGGGAGAAGCAGACCCCCTGCTGAGCAGGGAGCCCGATGCGGGACTCAATCCCAGGACTCCAGGATCATGACCTGAGCCGAAGGCAGTCGCTTAACCAACTGAGCCACCCAGGCGCCCTGGTGATTTCTTTTAGATTTATATTGAACCTACTCTCTTTCCTATCGTTTAGATTTCTCTGTGTTGTATTCTCAGGAACTTCTTTGTATTTATCTCACTAATCTTGTTCTCAGTCTCAATTTTTTTTTTTTTTTATCCTTCTCATTGAGTTTGTAATTTCATTGACTATACTTTTCATTTTTGGAATTATCTTTGATTCTTTTTCAAATTTGTCCTTATTTTCAACTCTTCTTTTGTTTTTCTTCCTTTTAAAGAGCCATTTTAATCACACTAGTTTTATGGTTTCTCATCATGTTCCTGAATCCTTGTGGAGATCCTAATTTTCCTGTTAGCTGCAGAAAAAGGGATGGTTTGCTCTTTCATGGAGTTTTTAGGATTGCGAACTTTTCTTCAGCAAGGTGGTTTATTTTGTGAGTGGTTTGTGTACCTACCGTACGGAGTAATTTGGGAGTTTCCTGTGCCAACTCCCCAGTGATTCTAGTGGATTGGACTATGTTGCTGTTCTCTCACCTTGTGGTGGTGAAAAATGCTCTCGGCTGCTGGTGCATGGGTCTCCTTGCTTTCTCACAGGTCACTTGCACCTGCTGCCCCCAGTCCCCATCAGAAGTTTGCCTTCGCTCTGCATCGGCGGGCTTGCCGTAGTGGGAGGTGTGGGGGACGGTGCTGAGCCTTTTGCAGCCGGCTCCCTTCTGCGTCCTGCCTGCGCATGGAGATCGTGCCGTGTTTCCTACCCCGACCTCCACCCCCACTCTGAATTCTTGCTTCTTTATGGCACCTGGGCAATTTTTGTTCTTATTTTAAGCTTGGCTCTATATTACAACAAAGATTTAGTTACAGTTTATCAGTTTTGCAGTGAAAGAAGGGGTCCTCCTTGCCTGGCTTATTTCCGCATCACACATCAGTACAAACATAGACACACTTACTTGCATATGTGTACGTGTATGTATTTTAAGAGAGATCATTATTCTAAATCATGTTCCTTTTGGTTTCAGTTTCTCACCCACCATCCCTTTCACGAAATCTTAAATTACAAAGAAAGTTCTTTGAATGCCCTTTCTTTTCCTGGCCAAATCACATGTTAAAAACAAAATGGGAAATTAAAAAGGGTCTTTAAATAACCTGCTTGTGAATCACTGGCTTCTAAACAAAACGCAGATCTTTTTAGTTCTGTTGCGTGAAGGAGCAGCGTGGATGTGAATTCTAGGAGGTACCACCAGAGGAGAATGACTTAAGCCTCTGAAGCCGGGTTCTGGTATTTCCATGATAGTTACCTGGGAAAACCCAGAATTCTGAAATGGGGAAGACTCCTTCCGTCTCCTGCCAGAAAGAAAAAGGCACAGAAGGACGCGATACTTAATATTCTGTGTTTCTGCCATTTGCCTGTCTCACTCATGAGACACTCAGAACCACAAAAAGGAAGATATTTAGGCAAAATACATGTACAACTCGCAGAAGTTGTATTTCAAGGTGTTGCTGGGAGAGCTTCTTGAGAACATGCAATTGGGGAGAATCCGGAATCAGTGGGGAGCAGTACGGGGGGTGGACGAGGCTTTGCTGTTCCGGAGGGGCAGGCAGAGCGAGGGTGGAGGACGCTCACAGAGGCTGACCAGTGGCCGGTGTGCCCTGGAGGCCGGCCCCACACTGAGAGCACGAAATCCCCGCCCGCCCTCCCTCCTACTATTCTGTATTTTCCTTCACTTTTAACGGCACAGTAAATCCTGTCTTTTGCTGACTTTTCTCCAGAGGCACAAATGCACCTCTCAGTGTAAGGAGACAGCCTGTTCAGTAGGTTAATTACAACGATAAAGCACATACTGGCCAGACTTACACGTGAGTGCTTCCTCCACCAATCTGAATTGGAATTCTCCGCTCGGATGCCGGCCAAGCTTGCTTTTAGAAAAACGCAGCTCTTTTTTTTTTTTAAGATTTTATTTATTTATTTGACAAAGACACAGCGAGAGAGGGAACACAAGCAGGGGGAGTGGGAGAGGGAGAAGCAGGCTTCCTGCCGAGCAGGGAGCCCGATGCGGGGCTCCATCCCAGGACCCTGGGACCATGACCTGAGCCGAAGGCAGATGCTTAACGACTGAGCTATCCAGGCGCCCCGAGAAACGCAGCTCTTGTTCGTTTCGATAGCTTTCATCCCTCCTTTGGCTGTGTATTGCTTCCAATGGGCCCTGTTCGGTGGGTCCTACAGATTTCTCTGCAGTTTTTAATGCCATTTTCTTAATCATTGGTGTTGATTTCTTTGATTTAGAATAAGAAAATCCTCACTTGCCTTTTAAGCCTTCCTTCATGGGGTGCTGAGCCCACAGTGTGGGTACCCTCATCCTCTCGGCCCCCACAGCCTCCTCCAGGCTTCTGGATTTCCCCACACGTCCTGCGTGGGGGGCACAACCCCCCACAGAACTGTACTAGCACGAGATACCTTCACTGGTATATTTTTTTTCCCCCTCAGTGTTTGTGACACAATCTGGATAATTCTTTTCAAATGGCCTAGTTTGTTGAATGCGCTGGAGTGTTTCTGTGACCGCCTTCCATACAGGCCTGTGTGCTATGACTTAACTTTCGCTCCCACAGTTAGCTGGAGTGTCCACTGTGTCCCCAGAGGGACGTGGGTGACCTGTGCTCAGTAGGTCCCACCTGGCAGAAGGTGGCTGTCTAGCCTAGGGGCTGAGAGCGGTCTTCAGAGGATGTGTTCATTGTCTCGTTTCCCCAACTCTGAGTCCCAGAACCCTTGTCTTCTTCTTCCCTTCTTTTCCCCCTCCCTCTACATCTGAGCCAGGGAGATGACCGGCTCACTCCACCCTTCACCAAATGCTACTTTTTGAGTTAGCCTCCGACGGCTGGAACATTCTCTTCCAAAGCCTGGGATTGTGACACGCCCCAGCCTTCCCGCACCGCGTGCAGCCAGCTTAGGCCGCCTTCCAGTCAGTGTCAAGAGGGAACTGAACCCAGGCTGTCTGTGTGGGGCCAAAACTTTCCTATGATTCATTTTCCCAGTTGCCAGTTTCTTTTACGCTCTTGTCCTGCTGAGAGAAAAACTGGGCAAGTGAACCTTAGAAAAAACGAGCAGAAAACGATGCATGCGTTGGGAGCCCGTTGCATCACCATCATCAGTCCCCGCCACAGAGGCAGCCAGGGGCCTGGCCTGCACTCAGGGCTGCAGCTGGGGGTCCCCAGAACAGTGCTCCTGCGTACAAATCTGGGAGGGGGCCCTTCTGTGCAGAAGGAAGGCGTTGGGCACAGAGGGGGATGTTTGGGTGACTCACGGTGGCCTCAGGCTGGAAGTTGCTGCCAGACCCTGCAGCAGGGCCCCTGTCTGGGGGAGGCCTGGGGACTTGGGGGGCCCGGGTAAGAGAGAGTGGCAGGCACGGGCTTCTGGAAGTGCAGTGCTGCCCCTCGAAGGTTACCTCACTTAAAGTTCGTGGGACCGCACCGGCTAAGTGGTACCCTCGTGCTGCGGAGGGGCGCACTGGCCCAGAGGTCAGCTCGTCCATTCCCTGGGGGAGTCGGTTTTGCCCCGGCGCGGCCTGAACTACGAGAGGAGAGATCCAGTTGTTCTCAGGGGAACGCAGTCTGTTCACCCAGGTCTGTCTCTGACGGCTCTGCCTATTTTGTCCCTGGCGGCTGTCAGAAAATAACTTACAGAACTAGTTTACAAATGAAAACGGTGTGATTCGTTGTCCAAAATGAATGGGAACAGTTCCAACTGTCAGATAATCCCCAAATCCCTATTTCCAATCTGTTGTTTCGAATGATCCGCAAACGAACGGCGGGTGTAATGCGTACTATTTGCACGGTGCCATTTATTTTTTTATTTTATTTTAATTTTATTTTATTATGTTACATTAGTCACCATACAATACATCATTAGTTTTTGATGTAGTGTTCCATGATTCATTGTTTGTGCATAACACCCAGTGCTCCACTCACTACGTGCCCTCTTTAATACCCATCACCAGGCTAACCCATCCCCCCACCCCCCTCCCCTCTAGAACCCTCAGTTTGTTTCTCAGAGTCCAGTCTCTCATGGTTCGTCTCTACCTCCGATTCCCCCCCTTCATTTTTCCCTTCCTACTCCTAATGTCCTCTGTGCTATTCCTTATGTTCCACAAATAAGTGAAACCATATGATAATTGACGTTCTCTGCTTGACTTATTTCACTTAGCATCATCTCCTCCAGTCCCAACCATGTTGATGCAAAAGTTGGGTATTCATCCTTTCTGATGGCTGAGCCATATTCCATTGTATATATGGACCACATCTTCTTTACCCATTCATCTGTTGAAGGGCATCTGGGCTCTTTCCACAGTTTGGCTATTGCGGACATTGCTGCTATGAACATCAGGGTGCATATGGCCCTTCTTTTCACAGTGCCGTTTAGAAAACGCTTCCATGCAGATGAGCTGACTTAGTGAGGACCCCACTTCCCACAGCTCCCCGCTCGGGCGCCAGGACCCTTCCCGGAGCTGGCTGCGCCACAGGACGCATTTTTCCTGATGTCAGGGAGGTAATGAAGTGTTGGGATGTCAAAGTCTCCCCTGGGGGAGAGTCACCACTAGGTAAGCTAAACAGAGGTGGTGGAGACTCAGCAAGTAGTGGAAAGCAGGCTGGGCCTCAGGGAGGCAACCTGTTCACAGCGTATCTGGGGACAGGGGAAAGTGTCCCGGGGCGGGTCAAGTAGCCCCACTTTTCCTCTTGGGTGGTGGGGGCAGGCTCTGAATAACAGGAATGATGATTGGAACTGGTGATTGAGCTCTGATAAGAAAGGAGGTTAAAAAAAATTTTTTTTTTTTTTAAGAGAATTAACCATTCTGTGAAACATGCCAAGTGTAGTTCTGGGCCATGTTCCAAGTTTGTACTTCCCCACATGGGGCGGGGGTGGGGGGCAGACAGGCTGGGAAGAGAGGAGGAAGCATTGCTGTCACCTTGGATCTAGCTTTGTGAGCGGGAACCCCTGGAGAGAGCAGCGTTCGGGGACCACGAGTGTGGTCCTGAGAAAGCTGATGTTCCTGCTTCTCCGTTTCCCAATCTGCACCCTGAGACTCAAAGTCCCATTACAGGGTGTTGATGGGAGAATTAAATTAGATCGTGTAGGCAGATCACACCAAGTTAGTAGGTCTAAATAAATAAATAATAATTTAAAACTAATGATTACTTCAGAATTTTTTTTTTGAAGATTCACTTATTTGAGAGAGAGAGAGCAGGGAGGAGGGGAAGAGGGAGAGAGCATCTCAAGCAGACTCCTGCTGAGCATGGATTCCCCATGCGGGGCTCGATCCCACGACCCTGAGATCATGACCTGAGCTGAAACCAAGAGTCGGATGCTTTATCAACGGGGCCACCCAGGTGCCCCCAGAATTTATGACTCGGGGTATCGGGAAGGAGGGTGAGATTTTCTTTACGAAACGGCAGGGCCATCCGTGGTTCTTAGTGTTGGAAATCCACACGTGAGAACAGCGCTGGTCAGAGTTAACATTTCTCCCCGTCAGCTCAGTAGTTAAGCGAGGAAAGCCATTGAGAATGCTGGACGCACCAGATTTTACTCATTTTGTGAATAAATACTAATTTCACCAGACGTTTCTTGAGCGCTTACTGGGTGCTGTGCTGTGTCTAGGCCCCGGGAAGACCGTGTTGGGTAATCTTGTCCTGACGCTGATGGAGCTCAGAGCTCCGCGCGGGCATCAACCAAATACTCACACAGGTACATGGACCCACAGCTGTGGGACGGAATCACACAGCAGGCCCGGCGCCACTGGTCCCCTATGGGGAAATGGCCATTGGGAAGTGTGTCTAGTTGGAAGCTGTGTTCCAAAGACAAGCTCTCACCCTGGGAGAACTCAGCTGCACAGACCTTCACGATCATGATGGGTGTGATTTTCACTGTGTTCAGATTCTTTTACTTCCTCGTGGGATTATTAGAGCTTATTTGGAAACCGTGGCCAGCACCTCTCACAGGATTAGCCAAGGGGACCTCAGGTGGTACCGAAGGGCCATGTCGCTCTAGCCCTGGGTCAGTCCGGTCGCCAGCCCAGGGCTCCCCTGGGCAGGTGGAGGCAGAACGGTGAAGAGTGATCACATCTCCAGGCGGCTTATCGCACCAGCAGCGGCCCGCAGCCCGGCCCCTTTCCCTGGTCTCCCTGATGGTCTTGGACCTGAAATTTACAGGCACCCGATTCGTTCCAGATCATTCGCGTGTCCCGACCTGCGGCTTGCCTCCCCCGCGCGGAGGTGCCGCCTCCCTGTCAGGTCCCTCCCCGTTTCCCTGGGGGAGCTCTGTCGGTACCTGTGACAGGCTGGCCTCCTCCGCGCCTCTGCCCCTGCTGCTCCAAACCAAAGATGACGGTGACAGTCAAGGTGCCCCACCTGCTCAGCGCTCCAACGGGACAGGGTGAGGATTTTTGGAACACGTCTGGCAACCACTTCCAAGTTTTCCGTCGAGACCCAGACACTGAGAAAATCCGAGCCAGTTGGCCGACGCCCTCCCTCGGTGCTCTCCCAGTGCCCGGGGCGTGTGCGCTGCGTGGACGCGGACGCGGAATGCCCACCTGCTGTGCTTCATTTCCCCCCCGCCCGGGGGGGGGGGGGGCTAGGATGGCAAGGTCTCGCCAGTCCTTGAGGTTGGCTGTGGTTGAGTGCAGGTTTTCATTTAAATAAAGGACAGTTTGAGCCTTCAGCTGGGGAAGGGGATTGAAGCCTTTGGCGGACTAATGCGGAGTGTGGACCCCGCCCCGCACCCCGCCTAGCGGTCCCCTCCCCTCAGCACCCAGGGGCCAGAAGTAACTGTGCATCTTTGGCCATTCTACGCCAAGATGCTGGGGGGGGGGGGCAGTGGGGGTGGGAAGCACTGAATTATGAAATAAAGCGAGGCAGGTGGGGCGCTCTTGTCCTTGGCACGCGCATCCTGAGTTACAGTCATGAGAGCAGACCTCATGTACGGGGGGCCGGCGGGGGAGGGCTGCAGGGCACCCTCCTCTTCGTGAGCAGTTTGTTGTCCGGGCTCGGCAGGCGGCAGCTGACCCCATGCGAACGGCGTTGGGTGCTTTCTGCCGGAAGACAAGTGAATAATGTTCCCTGATGCTGTTTCTGTCGGGGAAGCGAGGAGCCTGACGGGATTCCAGAAGGCTCTGTGTGAAGGGGCCGGCTCGGTTCCAAAAAGCGCCGGGCGGAGCAGGAAATGTGCACATGTGTGCGACGCATTCATTGACTTGTTCCCGTGGCAGATTGTCCCCGTCTGGGGGTGCGTGAGCCCTCTTGTGCTCAGAAGAGCCACCAGGAGGTTGTGGGGACAGATGTATCCTCTCCTTATCTCTGCTCCCCTGACCCCGCTGGGGCACACGGCCACTTCTCCCCTGAATCCTCCCTGGGTCCACTGTGGATTCTCATCCCTGCTGCCTTCTTTTTCCTCCGCAAGCAACCTTCTTCCAGGCACCTCTTCCTTGAGTGATGCTGCCCCCAGCCACAGGGAGCTGTCTTTGGGAGTGTGGGAGGGGAGAGGGGACGATGGGGTTTCAGAGGACTTCACCTCGATTTGGACCATGAAAGGAGCTGCTTTGTCCCAGATTCTTGAAATGCTGTGTGTGTGACAGGAATTTTTTAATGTGCTTGTGTGCACACGTGTGTGTATGTGGGCGCGTATTTTCTAGTTCAGAATAACTTCTTAAATTGGTAAGTTGTCTGCTGAGAGAACTCGTTTTGGTCCTCTGTCTAGGTGTTCTTTTTTTTCTTTTTAAAAAGATTGTATTTATTTTAGAGAGAGAGAGAGAGAGAACATGAGTTGGGGGAGGGACAGAGGGAGAGGGAGAGAGATCCTCAAGCCGACTCCATGCCGAGTGTGGAGCCCCACTTGGGGGCTCGATCTCTTGACCCTGAGATCGTGACCCGAGCCAGAATCAAGAGCTGGATGCCTCACCGACTGGCCACCCAGGCGCCCCTGTCTAGGTGTCCTTAATTCATTTTGGACCTTCGAGAGGTTTGATGCACAAAGCTTTCTCCTTTTGGCCTTTGGGTGGCAAGTGTCTGTCGTGCCCTGGGGCACAAGGCACATCCTCTTGGTCCCCTGTTGGGATGGACCCCCAGGGTGGCCCCTCCGCCGGCCGGCCAGGGGCTCTCGGCTGCGCGCGAACCATCGGGAGGACCGTTGCCGGCCCGAGGCTGGGGAAGCCTGGCTCGGGGCGGACGCGGCTGCCCGCAGGCAGCTGCCCTCGGCCGTCGGCGCATCTCCCGGGTTTCCGGCCCCGGCCTTGCGCTGCGCCCGGAGAACACAAGAGCAAGCTAACGGAAACCAGCCCTCTCACCGCCAGGCCGAAGCAAGCCAGGCGTGTGCACGCGCACCGCGGCCACGCGCTTTAGTAAAGCCGAATCCGGGCTTCGGGGCACCCGTGGCCCTGTCTGTGTTTGCAGAGTGCGGTGGGCTGGCTCGGGGCCGCAGCACTCGGTGCCCCGGGGCAGCCTCGCTGCACCCTCCTGGCTCGGCCGGCCGCGCGGTTTCTAAACCAGAGGCTCGTCCGCGACGGGAAGGCAAGCATCCATCCGGCCCAGAAGCGGACGCGTCCTTCTCTGACCTTCTCCTGCCGGTCCGTGCGGTCTGCCCACAGCCCGCGCTGGACCACCTGCCTCTGCTGCGGCGTGGCGGTCACCAGCACGGTCGGCCGTGGCCACATACTGAGGACAGTGACCGACTCTGAACCTACGGCCTCTGGTTCACACGCGTCCCTGGTGTCCCGCGGGCAGGGGAGCCTCTGACCCCCGCTGGGCTGGCTGCAGCCGCCCCCTCCCAGCTGCCTGGTCTCAGCTTTCAGACAGCGCTTGGGTCGGGCAGCTGGGCCCAGCTTCTACTTTTTTTTTTTATTTTTAGATTTTATTTATTTATTTGACAGAGAGTGAATGGGAAAGCAGGAGCAGGGGGCAGCGGCAGGCAGAGGGAAAAGCAGACTCTCGGCAGAGCAGGGAGCCCGACGAGGACTCGATCCCAGGACTCTGGGATCATGAACTGAGCCGAAGGCAGACGCTTAACCAACTGAGCCACCCAGGCGCTCCCCAACTTCTACTTTTTATTTATTTTATTTTATTTATTTATTTGACAGAGACACAGTGACAGAGGGAACACCAGCAGGGGGAATGGGAGAGGGAGAAGCAGGCTTCCCGTGGAGCAGGGAGCCCGACGTGGGGCTTGATCCCAGGACCCTGAGATCATGGCCTGAGCCGAAGGCAGACACTTAACCGACTGAGCCACCCAGGCGCCCCTAAAACAATTTCTTAATAAGATCAAATATCCAGGGTTCACACTTCCGTGTCTCGTGATGTTTCTCCCCTTACCTTTGGTTTTCTGAATCAGGATCCAAACCCGGTGCACATGTTACATGTTTTGGTAGATGTTGTAAGCCTTCTAGAGGAATTATCTGGCCCCCAGTGTCAGTAGAACCGCTGTTGAGAACCCCTGCTGTTGGTGGAATTAACGGTTTCTTTAATCCCTCTCTTTCCTGTAAATCTGTGGCTAGATAGCAGGGCTTGATCAGATTCAGGTTCGGTGATTTCGCAAGACCATCTCGTGGGTGTTTCTGGAATTCCTGTTGCATCCCGTCGGGGGGTGTGTGAGGTCAGCTTTTCTCTTCTGTGCGATGTGAAGGTTGATCTGTGGGTTTTGTTGACGGTCTGATGCTTTCATTCTCAAGTTCCCCATCAGCCAGTGGTTTTAGCGTCTCTTAATGATCATTAGGCAGATTGATTATTTCGTTTAGATTTTGTCATCATTTTTACATTTGTTCGGTGGAAATTTTCTCTAAAGAACTTTGCTTCATCATTTATACCCCAAGGTACAGTACACACAAGATACATTTTAAAAAAGCACTTATGAGAACAATGATTCTGTTCTTCAGTATGCTCCAGAGGTGACTTGGGTGTAAGTATCATTATAAACTCGTGGATTTTACCGTAGATGATGTGTAACAATTCCTGAGTCGTTCTTCCTTTTTGTGCCTTCCTTTCCTTGTGCCTCCTCGGAGATCTGCTTCCTTTTAGTAGGAGAATGGTATTCAGAGACCATAAGCAGGTATGCCCAGTTTTTGAAGACCTCGCAGGAATAGTGATGAACCTAGAAGAGACGCAGGTGCACGCAGAGGGACCCATGTCTTCCCCGTGGAGGTGATCACCTGCCCCTGCATTTTTACCAGGTGCATGAAACAAATTAAATCCCAACTCTTCCCTCTCCCACAGTGCATGCTTGAGGGTCCCTTCCCCCTCACAGACCTCACCCGAGTCTCATTCCTCATCCTTCTCATCTGGGATGAAGGAGACTTCCCACCCCTGTTGAATTCTTCCCTCTGCCCCTGCAGCTGGCCCAGCCTTCTGAAGGAGGCGTCTCAGGCCGAGGACTTGGCGGCAGAGGGTTCTGCAGGGCTCCTGAGGTTGCTCTGGCCAGAGCTGCCCCTGAGTGTCCTGTGAGCCTGGCGGGGTCGCGCCACCCCTTCTAGAAGGATGCGTGCCTCTGGGGAATGTCTGCTCACGCACAGACCCCGAACTCAGGGTTGCTAATTTTGTGGTAAGATGTTGCCCACAAAGACAGAGTCCTGTGCTCTCACCCAGACAGCAGGATAGATGGAGAACAAAGAGACCCATATGACAGAATCTTAGACCCCTTATCATAGACCCCTCTCCCCCTAATCTATCTCTGTGGTCTGGGGCCAGGCTTACCAGTAGCCCCTAGCTGCTGAGAGGCCCTGCAGAGGGTGGGGGGGCTCTGAGTGGTGTCTGTGGACGTCACTGAGCCGCCTTGCACCGCTCAGCTGCTGAACTCGAGGCCTCAAATATAGCCGGCCCTGCATTTACTAGGCAGGGGAGGGGAAAGGAAAGTAAGTGGTGGGAAAAGCCCAGTGACATTTCTGAGCTCAAAATGGATGTTTATATGATAGCAAAGTTAATTGCAAATTGCCCAAAAGCCAGTCTGAGCTTCTAGACTGTTCCAGTCTTTTTAAAGGGCAGGAAAACATAGCTCGGGTTGTGACAAGTACTACCCCTCGGCATCACTGGGGGTGTCCTTGTGCCTCGACGGATGGCGCTCCCTGGGCGGTGATGGGTGCTCCGCGGAGGCCCCCTCACAGCAGCGCCCACGCATTTTCTCACCCAAATCTCAAGACTGACTTCGAAAAAATCCTAACGTCAGCAGCCGTTAAGCCC
Source organism: Halichoerus grypus (assembly GCF_964656455.1). Taxonomy (NCBI): domain Eukaryota; kingdom Metazoa; phylum Chordata; class Mammalia; order Carnivora; family Phocidae; genus Halichoerus; species Halichoerus grypus. The sequence continues at coordinate 130,955,176 of NC_135713.1, read as the reverse complement.
TGTCTGAGAATAAACTGCACTTCTTATGTCTACTCAGTGTTTCTTATTTGCAGCTGCGTTGAGAGTCCCAGCTGCCTCCTTTCTGTGAATGGAGGGGGGAGCAGGGAGCCTGTGGGTAGCCCGCGGGGCCCTGTCCTGTCCCGCCGAGCCCATCCTTGCTGGGGCAAACACGGGGTCCCTAGGAGTCAGGGAGCCAGACGGGGCGACCCCGAATGCTGGAGCAAGAGAAAACCTAATTTCAACATCATTGTTTTTCTTGCCAGTGGCATCTAGCCCAGCTCCCCGCTCTACAGAGCAGAGGTAAAGTAGCTGAATGGAGCTGGGGCACCAGAGCCAAGGGTGGGGGGCTCCTTCCACGCCCTGTGCCCACAGCAATGCCAGGGCTCTAAGAAGGACTTTTCGAGAGGCGCTGGTGGCAGACAGTATGGCGGCCTTGCCCTGACTTGGCCCCCTCGCCGCCTTCCCCGCTCCACCCCAGAAGTGCTGAAGCAGTGGGAGGGTGGCTGGCGAATCTGAGGAAAGAAGGCACAAACCAGAAGGTGTGGGGGCAAGGAGCCCGTCGCCACAGCTGGGGGACAGCTGGGGGACAGCTGGGGGTGTCATGTCCTCTCCCGTATGGTACTTCTAGGTGGGTCACGGCCTGCCTCGTCACCTCCCAGAAGGCAGAGAGCAGTGCCAGCCCAGTGCCACCAGCTTGGTGGGGTGACGTCAGGGCGGCCTCGCGTCCGTGCTGGCCCGGTAGCTGCGTGTGACTTCCGTGCAGGCTGCTCTGCCAGCCACACGGAGGTTCCCCCGCTCTGTGCTCAGAAGGCACGCGGCTCGCAATCCAGGCCGCTCAAAACGGTCAAAATGCAGGCATGAGAACACGGTGGTCGGGACGGGGGTGTGGGATGCTCCCCGCGGGGCACGGTCACTTGCTGAGGTGGGGCAGGGGGACAGTTGCGAGTCCAGTGGCGGCGCAGAGCATCTCCCACCCTCTCCGCTCCCCTCGCTGTGGGTGCACACCAGTGGCCTAGGGTGTAGGTGCCCGGGGGAACGTGAGGTCGCAGGAAAAAATAATGAGCGGTGAAATAAGGTGGTAGAATTCTGACACAAGGTTACCGTAAAATAAATATAAATGGATAGGGGTGCCTGGGTGGCTCAGTCGGTTAAGTGTCTGCCTTCGGCTCAGGGCATGATCTCAGGGTCCTGGGATTGAGTCCCACATTGGGCTCCCTGCTCAGCGGGGAGCCTGCTTCTCGCTCTCCCTCTGCTCCTCCCTCCTCTTGTGCTCTCTCTTTCTCTAATAAATAAATAAAATGTTAAAAAATTGCAAATGGAGAAACCCACTAATTCAAAGATAAGAGATTTTCAGGTTAAAAAAAATATTTAGCAGTATATTATCTACAGGAGACATAAAGGAATAGAGAAATGTTTAATATTAATTCAGACAAAAAAGAATTTTAAAATGTCAAGATGGACAAACACAATATTAGAATACTATACTTTGGTAAGAGGAACAATCTATTAAGAAGAGATAATGATAAAGATAAGTCTGTAAATATTGCCGCAGATACCTAACGCAGCTATCAACAGGATTAAGAGGAGAAATAAATAAATCAGCAATTGTAATCAGACCTTCTCAGAAACTGACAGACCAAGCATGAGAAAAGGAAAAGTTAGGAAGACAGATGTAAACAATTATTACACTGTAGATTATTTATTTATATATAGGTATATGTATACACATTTACAAAAATCAACCATGTACTAAGCCACAAAAAATGCCACAATTTCAAAGAATCCATATCATTGAAGCCATAGTTCTTTGGCCATAATGTAATAGTACCTGAAATACAAAAACAAAAGAAGAACACTCCTCACCCCATGCTTGTTTGCTGAAAAGTCATTTAGTAGTGACTGTTACATCATTTAGTAGTGACTATCTGGGGATAAAGAAAGGAACATAAGAGAAATTAAAAAATACTTATAACTGGGGGCGTCTGGGTGGCTCAGTTCGTTAAGCGTCTGCCTTCGGCTCAGGTTATGATCTCGGGGTCCTGGGATCGAGTCCCCCATCGGGCTCCCTGCTCAGTGGGGAGTCTGCTTCTCCTTCTCCCACTCCCCCTGCTTGCGCTCTCTCTCTCTCTCTTGCTCACTCTCTCAAATAAATAAATATAATCTTTAAAAAAAGACAAATTTATCTTCTAAAAAAATACTTAGAACTGACATTTAAACATTGAAAATGTCCAAAAATTGTGGTAAAGAAAGTAGTACCTCCAGGAGAATTTATAGCTTTAAATCATTTATCCAGAAACAAAGACAAAAAAAGACTGAAACAAGAAGGAATTAAAACACAGAAACACAAAAGAAGGAAGGCCTTAATAATGGTAAGGCTAAATTCAAGGAAGCTGAGGACAAAGAGGATGAGAGAAAGAGAAGATTAAGAAAATTCTGAACTTATTCTTTAAAAAGATGAATGAAATGCACTATTAATTCAGACTGTTTAGGGGGCGCCTGGGTGGCTCAGTCGGTTAAGTGTCTGACTCTTGATCTTGGCTCAGGCCTTGATATTAGGGTCATGAGTTCAAGCCCTGGGTTGGGCTCCATGTTAGGTGCAGAGCCTACTTTAAAACAACAATAACAACAACAAAGGTCAGACTGGCTAGACAAAAGAATAAAAAAGAAGGTGGAAATAAAACACACTAGGTGAAGAAGGAAATCAGTAGTGAGTGAGTGAAGGTGAGGACCATCCACGGGCTGCACCAGAGTCTGACTGGCATGAGGCGGTGTCCCCACAGAGGGGTGGCCTGGCGTGGTGTGTCAGAGCCGGAGAAAGGTGAAGGGGACGTCTCCACAGGGGAGGGGATGTCTGTAGAGACAAGAGACTGGTTGCCTGCAGAGAGATTGATAACATAGGTAAATAAAGGGCAAAAGAAGCCAGGTTTCTCATGGTAGGGGAGGAAGCTATAAATATGGCAATGGAAAAACAATGTTGAACTCTGTGCCATTGGATTGGAATTGGTGCTGTTGGTGTGAACGCTTGATTTTATATATATATATAAATATATATATATATGGAGAGGGATAAACAAAATCTTAAGTAAGGATCCAGGATTGAAAGGACAGTTTAACAGTAGCATCTCTTACTGCACGGATGAAAGTAGAAATTCACACAAATTTCTCAATTTCATTACTGGTAATTATATTTAATTATTATTACTAATTCAGTTTGGTGTATTTTTAAAAAATATTTATTTATTTATTTTAGAGAGAGAGAAAGAGAACGAGAGAGCACACACACATGAGGGGGAGGGTCAGAGGGAGAGAATCTCAAGCAGACTCTGTGCTGAGCATGGAGCTGACATGGGGCTCGATCTTACGACCCTGAGATCGTGACTTGAGCAGAAATCAAGAGTCAACGCTTAACGGACTGAGCCACCTAGGCACCCCTCAATTTGGTATTTAAAATAATGATGTAAAAACTCACAAAGTCCTAGAAATAGAAAGGAAACAGAATAACTCAACAAAATTATATAAGGAAAACATATAGCGAATATCGGTGGTGGAGAAACTCTGACCCCTTGTTTTTTTTTTTTTTAAAGATTTTATTTATTTATTTGAGAGGGAGAATGAGATAGAGAGAGCATGAGAGGGGGGAGGGTCAGAGGGAGAAGCAGACTCCCTGCTGAGCAGGGAGCCCGATGCGGGACTCGATCCCAGGACTCCAGGATCATGACCTGAGCCGAAGGCAGTCGCTTAACCAACTGAGCCACCCAGGCGCCCTCTGACCCCTTGGACCCCTTGTTAAGATGAACCCAGCAAGTGCGCGTACTCTCGTCGATGCTGTGGGAAAGTCAAAAAGGCCTGGCATTGCACCTGGCCGGGAAAGAGCAGGCTTAGAAAGGAATCAGCAACCTTTAAGAACTAACACAGGGTTCAGCAAAGGTGTTAGTGCAGGATAGCAAGTGTTCTTATACCAGCGCTAGCCAATGAGAAAACAGAATAGAAAATAAGATACCATTTACAATAGCAACACAACTATAAGGTATTTAGGAATTAAAATAGCAAGGGACACAAGAATTTTATTGACAATGACTCAAACTCTATTTCAGGACACCGAGAACACTTAAATAAATGGTGTTATGCTATTTTCATCATATGGGATGGCTACAAATTATAAAGAGGGCAATTTTCGTGAAATTAATGTATAAGTTCCCTATAGTTCCAATCAGAATTCCATCAGGACCTTTTAAACGAGTTAACAAAAACCGTTCTAAAATTTATGCACAAGAATTAAAAGCTTGTCTATAAATAACTGAGTCAGTTTTGAAAAAAAAAAAAAGTAGAGTGAAATTGGCAGGGGATAGGGTTGCTCATTCCACTACATCCCGAACGTCAGGATGAAGCCTCAGTGAGAAAAACAGCGAGGTGATGCCGGGACACAGATGGGGACTGCAGAAACAGACCCGTGTCTACAGGGAGCTGGGTGTAGGACAGAGGTGACAGCCCAAGCGAATGACGGAAGGGGAGATTGTTTCGTAGACGGCGATCGAAAACTTAGGGAGCTGAGGGTGGATCCCTGTCTTATGTCAGGGGCACAGGTGAACTCCAGATAGATCAGAAACCTAAGGGTGGTACGTGAAACTATAGAGGCAGAAACTCTGGGAGACTGTCTTTGTGGTTTGGGAATGAAAAAGGACTTCTTATATTTCAATAAGACCCCCCCGTCAGAGCACCTGACAGCAACCAGATTTGGTGAAGTCCAGCTGAAGGATTTCTGTTCAACGAAGGACACCAGGGACACAGTTAGGAGGGTGTTGATCCAATGACAAATGGCAGCTCGTCAAGTGGACGAGGGAGACTAAGGAGGGAAAGATGGCCGACCCAGGAGGAAAAATGAGAAGTGTACATTTGCACAGATACAAGTAATGTCAGATTGGCCAAAAATGAGCAAATAAAGAAGAGCTAATGGAGAAAGGGCAAAACTCAGCCACCAAGGGGAGTGTCTAGCATGCTGTAGTCCTTCTGGAGAACCACACAAACTTAGTGAAGTTCACTATATCACCATCCTATAGTCCAGCATTCTTTCCCACTCATGGATACCAGTCCAGATGACCCCTCCAGCGGGAGGGTGCCCGTCAGGGTCCTGTTGGCTGGGTCAGAGAGTTGGAGGTAACATGAAGGGAACAGAGAAGTGAAATGGAATCCCAAGCACCGTTAGGAGCACGGACCCAGACACAGGCAGCAGCATAGATCTTAAAAATGTAGCGTTATGTGGGCTGTGAAGTGGGGAAAGAATGAGATTTATGGCATAATCACTTTTAAAAAACGATTTATTTATTTTTTATTTATTTGAGAAAGAGAGCGAGCGAGCACGTGCATGCACAGGGGGGAGGGGCAGAGGGAGAGGAAGAGAGAAACTGAAGCCGACTCTGCCCTGAGCGAGGAGCCTGAGGAGGGGCTGGATCCCATGACCCTGAGACCAGGAACTGAGCCAAAACCAAGAGTCCCACGTGCTTAACTGACTGCGCCACCCCGGCGCCCCTAGCATCATCACTTTTATGTAAATTAAGACATCTGCTCACAAAACAGTATGTTTTGCAAATATATATATATATATATACATATATATATATATATATTCAGTTTATGTATCAAGCCTATTAGAGTGGGTGCCTCATGAAGGGCCACGATGAGAGTGGAGAGCAGGGATGAAGAGGGGACTACTCAAACTAGAAGCTGAGAGGCATGGTAGTGTAGTGGTCGAGGGCATGGACTCCAGAGCCTGGGTCCGAATCCCAGGTCTGCCCCTTACTAGCTCTGTTACTTTGGGCAAGTCACTTAACCTCTCAGGTTAAGCTTCCCCATCTATTAAAAGGGTTTTGGTAGCTAATCTGCAAAGACGGCCCCATACAATTCTGCCCCTCCCATCAGGGGGCGGGGACGTGTCACTGCTTTGACCAATAGGATGCAAGGAAGGGACCACCGGCCGTTCCCAGCCCAGGCGTGACGCAGGACAGAAGCTTCTCCCTCTTGGAGTCCTGAGCTGCCATGGGAAGAGAGGGGCCCTCGAAGCCGAGATGCCAGGTGGAGACACAAGGCCACGGGAGGAGCACTCGACCCATCTGAGTGTCTGAGACGGCCAAGTGCGCCCAGAAGACGCCCTGCCCACGGACTGCCCAGCTGAGCCCTAGCCAACCCAGGGAACAGCGAAATGCAATGAAATGGTTGCTTTTGGGGTGGTTGTTAGGCAGCAATAGATGAGGTCGTTTTCAAAGTGCTGCCTAGCGCATGGCTCATGGGAGGGGTCTGGCTCTATGTATGTACTCGTGGAATAAAACAGAAGGACCCATAGAGGCTGACGGTGATAGAAGTTGTCAGGGATCAGATGCAGGATTAACTCAGTTCTTTGCATATGATAAAATAAAACCTCTGACGGGGTCCATATATTCCTTTCCTAAATAGGGTGACTTTGGACCCGGTAGGTGAAAAGCATGTCCGAAAAGGAGAGTTTCTCAAAAGCAGCAGGGCTCTGTGGCTGGTCTCCTTGTATTGTCTTTGTGCCCAGACTTCAGAGCCTCTGAGAAGGCACTAGATGTATGAGCTCCGTGACTCATGAGTCCCTCATTTCTGGGAATACAGACAACTGATAGACTATATTTGTTTTCCTCTGTAGCACTAGATCCAGAACTGGCAAAAAAAAAAAAAAAAAAGTTTTTTTTTTTCTTAATCTGGGATGAATTCTCAATTAGCCATAGCTCCAGTGTCAGGAAATGCAAGGGTAACTGAAATCTACGCATGATTCAAAGATCTCAATCAAGTCAGTAATTTCAACCTCCAGAAGGATCTCTTGCTGTTCTTTTTATTCCAAGCACAGTGTGCTCAATAAATATCTGTTGATTATTTAAAATCAGTCCCTCTTCTTTCTGAAAAGGATTTTAAACGATCTGTGTATGGTCCTTCAGATCATTTATGAAAGTCCTTTGTCAGGCCCCAAGCTGGGGCAGAATAACGCAGATATCGGCCACGGTGAGTGGAAGGAAGGGGAGGGAGGGTCCCTGTCATTCGTGCATCCACTCCTGGGAGCTGAACCTTACAAATCTTACAGGGATTGTCCGAGGTAGGCATTGCCCCCATTTTACAGAGGCAAAAAACTGAGGCTTGGATAGGTGGGCTCCCTTGTCCAGGGCAGAGCCGGGCTGGTTCTCTCCCACGCCACTGCACTGGGAAGCAGAGAGACGGAATCACCCCATAACAGCTGAACAACAAGGGGAAGGCGGTAAACTCCTGGGCGCTGAGAGCTTTGTAAAGCCAAGAAAGGTGGACTGTAGGACATACTGGCCCATGCATTTCTGCCCGTGCATTCCGACACATTTTGGCGAGGGCGTGCAACTGCCCAGCCATTGCTTTGGAGTGCCCATTTGTCCTCATTCCAAACCTCTGCGGCCCCAGGCCTCTTGTGGCAGCCTGCCGGCCTGTAGACCCTCCCTGGGCCTGGCCAAGGCCAGGTGATGTCCAGCCAGGTGCATCCCGGTCCCCACCTCTGGTCCTAAAACGATCCTGAGCCCTGTCCCTACCCACAGGCCCACCTGCTCTCCTACGAATGGCTCCAGAATCACAACCTACATATCTCTTCCAGCCCGAGGGCTTAGAGCTGTGTGGCTCATCTTCCGGTAGCTTCTGGGAACATTCTGGATCAGAGAGGAAAGGAAGCATGTGCTGATTTCCTTTCCCAGGTCTCTCCTCCCTGGTGAGAGCAGACTGAGGGTGAAGTTTCAGGTCGCGCTGCTCCGTCAGCTGGGCAGCGTGTCAGGGAAGGGAGAGACAGCCCCGGGCAGCCGAGCCGGGGCCAGGAGGGGAACAAAGAGGCCCGGGGAGGACATGGAACCTCCAGCTGGCCACTGGCCAAAGTGCGGGGAGGCAGGCTGCTGTTTTACTCCCATTTCCTCCTTCGGCTCCTCCGTGCCCGCAGATGAGCTACTTCCACTAAAGATGACATAACTGTGAGGACAGCCCAGCCGAGAGGGACAGACCACGGACGGTGCTCAGGCACGGGGAAGTGGGGCCGGGCCACGAAAGACAAATACAAGTCACTTCCAAGTCGTGCCATTCATTTCTCCTTTATTGGATTTTCCAGCTCATCTGAGCTTCTGCTCAGTCCTCTGAGCTGTAGAATTTGTGCGAACGTTCCGGGTTCTCTGGAACCCCCAGAGGAGAACACAGAAGCACGTGGGGGCACACACACACACACACGGGGCAGGCAAGAGCTCGCTGGGCTTGTTCCAGTTGTCCCTCTCCCCCTCCGGCTTCACCATGACATGTGTTTGTCTCTACCGAATATCCGCAAGGGAAATGGTTGGGTTAGGATACGGCCCGGAGCGGGGGAGAGCAGGCCGCAGAAGGAGTCGATGGAAGGGAAGCGGCGAACCCCCAGCGTCCTTCACCCGCCCCTCCTCGTTCCTTTCCCTGCTTCCTTCTCGAGTTTGAAGCAGAGGTTCAAGCGTGGCCGAGCCGCTGGTGAGGGCTCGGCGCCTCTGCACGGGTTAGCAAGAGGCACCCTTCTTCTAGGGCGAGTGCAGCCTGGCTTGGCGACAGACACAAGGCCTGGACTGTGGCCCCCGCCTGCCCCTGCCTCTTGGCTGGTGCCTCGTGGTGCACGTATTGTTGTTCCTTGCACTCCCTAGCCTTGAACGACATCAGGGTTCAAGCGCCAAGAAGGGATGAAGAACTTCATCAACATCTCAGATGCGTCCTGGTGCTGATGGAGCTCAGAGTCTCGCATGAGGAGGACCCGAGCTGGTGGCCTGGGACGGGTGGCACCGAGGCTACTCTTAGCTGCCAGGAGCGTCCTGCCCCCTCCCCCCCCCCCCACCGCCGCAACTGACTCCTTGCATGTGGACTCCGCTTTATTTCCCAGGGTGGGGATGCAAATATGGGGGAAAGAGGTATGGCACAGACCCAGTACCCACGTGCCCCTTCCCAGCGCAGGGGCCCCAGCAAGCTGCTGGGCACCTGTCTGCCTTTGTTATTTTGAGTCCCTATGTCTCGTCTCATGAACCAAGAAAGCAGGCATTCCCTTGCAGCCGACTCAACAGGAAATGATCCCGGGGATCTCCCACTTCCTTCATTCATGGAAGAAGCCGGGAGGATAAAGGCTACGGTCCTCCCATGAATGCTTGTGCCCTTCCACTGAGAGGTGTCCCCGGTTAACCTGACGGCTCAGGGACCCAGGCTGGGGGGGATGTTATTTCTCCACTCTACTCGTGAATGTCACTCACGAGCCACGAAGTGGACCCCCCCCCCCCGCCCCAGCTTTGGAAATTTAATGTGTGAGAGCTGCATGCAGCCAGTGGTGTCCACATTTTAAAAAGGTTGACTGAGAAACGGTGGATGGTGGTGCAGCTAACGGCAGCCTGGAGGGTGAAGGGGGCGGAGGAAACAGAGGGGCTGAGGCGTCTATTAGGGGAATGGAGCACCGAAGGGAAGCGCGGTGGGGAGGGCATCTATTGTCACCAGCCATAAAGCACATCTGAGTTTCATCTGTTTCCCTCCGCCTGCTGCATGGGGAGCAGTCTGTGAATGGGGGGCTCGGCAGGCAGAGCTGATACCGCATCAGCTTGATCAACCTGCAGCCGAGAACCCTCACCCTCCTCACTGCCTGGACCTTTGCACTTTCCGCTCTCCCGCTTGGGGAGCAGAAGGCAGACGCTGGAGTGATATTCAGAATGTGGGTCATGTTCTAGAAATCTCTATTTGAAGCATTCCCCAACGCTGGGCTCCGCCTTCTCCTCCCGGGGCGTGTGGGTGGGCGGCAGGCGGGTGGACAGGGGAGCCAGCAAGTCCTTTCCTGGGGTGACCCATGTGCCCCCTGGTTTCAGCGGGACGCAAACGCGGGGTGCAGGCTAGACCCTTTCCACTGTGATGGATAAAAGAGGGACATGAAGCCCTTAGGAAAGGTCTCGTTCAGCCTGTGACAGAATTGGCTCGTGGTTCCGGGAAGGCACTGTGTGGGACTCATTTTTTTTTTTTTTTTAAACCAGACAAAGGGGCTGTAGTCTGCTAGGACACGCTTCTTGCCACATCTACCTGTCAAGCTAGAAATCCAATAGAGCAATGGGACTGCTAATTGATATGCAAAACAGGTCCAGGGTTCCTAGAAATGTCTAATGATCCTCTGAGGTTCCTTGCGAATGCAGAATTAAGACATGAATTACATGGGATGGGAGTAAGAACACCAACCTTTTTACTTGCTCTTTTTTTTTTTTCTTTTAAAAATCTTTGGGGAAACTTCACCGGTTTTATAATTTCAAAAAAAAAAAAAAGAATATTGCAATCAATGGGGTTTGTCTTTCACACACTGGATATTTATTATTAGAAAATAGTTTTTATCAGCCGGCAGTACCAAACAAGTTGAAAGGAGCGTGCTTCTCACCATAATTTTTTTTTTCTCCTCAATGAAATTTAAATAAACAGCTCACTGTCGGGAGAGTCGCCACGCCTTTTTTTTTTCCCCTTTAAAAACGGAATAAATGAAGTTTAGTACAAAACGTCCTTCAGATATGCCTTGTTCTGCAGTTGTTACGCTGTCCCCTTGAGTAAGAGAGAAGAAGGAGATGAAAAAAGACCACTCAGGTTATCAAATTACCCCAAAGAATCTACAGTAGAAACCGGGAAACAAATACACTCACCCAAAACCAAACCCGTCCAAACCAAGAAACCAGTTTTAACATTGGCTTTTCCATGGTGATTATCATCTGACTTTAATATATATCTATATCTATATATATATTTGAAATAGTAATAAAAAAGGAAGCATTGAATTGCATCTTTAGCAGGACAACCTTCCTCATCTGTCAAAGAGGTGTTCGGGAAACTCCGTATAGTATCTGCTCAGTAAGCACGTTTGGCAGCCCAGCAAGTATCACGTGATTGCAGCATCCATGATTCCAAGTGAAACGGCGTTTGCTTTCTTTGGGGTCGAGTCCGTTGCTCGGGGCGCGGTGCTCCCACAGCTCTGGATGTCCCAAGACCCACGGCTTCAGGAAGGGCTTGGGGGTGGCTCAGTGCATGGCCCCAGTGCAGAAACGTCCGGAACCCCGAACAACGAGTCAGCCAACCAGCCACACGGACGTCAGACAATGGTCTCCTTTGAGTTCCTCTTGACAGAGTGGAGGCCCAGCAGGGACTGCTGGTTAGAAGGGACGCTGACAGACTTTGGGACGAGGAGAATCACTCTCTGATTGGTCCGACGCCATTCGTTGTACAATCGACAGTGGTACCTAAATGACACCTGGGGTCAGGAGAGGAAACAGAAGGGAGGGTTTCAGGTCAGCGGAAGCCGATAATCAATCCAAGAAACAAACAGGTCATTGAAAACAGCTCCGAATAGCTGGCGGCAGGAAAATGAGGCAAGGCCCCCCCGCCCCCCGCCCCGGCCACACCTTGCCGGCCGGCAGCTGAGTGGTGGGAGAGAGGCACCGACCAGAGAACACCCCTGTCTGAACAGGGGCAGGGCTCCTGGGTGGCTTCCTTTCTTCCCCCTCAGAGTGGAAACAATTAGGATATGACTAGGAAATGAGATTCCTTCAGAGGCTGGATTTAGTTTGGGGATAGTAGCGTTTGGGCCCCAAAGCATCAGTTGTGAAGCAGGTTGGCTACAGACAGCCAGGCAGAGTGGGTACGGCGCTAACCTCGGCCATGTGTCTTTCTGGTCCTCAGCTTCCTCTCTGTTAAATGAGAGGGATGCTTGGGCGTCATGTCCCCTCCTGCAGGTTGGACACTGCACAATTCAACATTCAGGAAGGGTACCCTTCGAATTGTGCCATGCACAACTCTTACAACTGTACCAGCGGGGCCCCGATAGGTGATCCCCGACTGCCCGCAGCTCCGGCGTTCTATGGCTTCCAGTGGGATAAGCTTCGGCATGGGCACCAAGTCCCTGGATAAATTCTTCCTGAGCCTCAGCCTGGGGTAGGATCCACTTCCCTGGGCACCTGCAGTGCCTCGTGCCTAGCTCAGCATGGCATCAAGTGCTCCGTACGTCAGTGTATTTGTGTCTCTCTCTCCCTGCTCCAGAAGCATCTCGACAGCAGGGCTTGGGTTGTATTCATCACTGCATGCCCAGCGCCTATCATGTGCCTGGCGCTTAAGAAGTTGCTCAGTAGAGTTTGCTGAGTGAATAAATATCCTCCGCTTTCTGATTGCAACCCTGTTTCAGATTTAAGCCTCTCTTATATAATCTACATTATGAGCAGTAAACTGATGGCCAATGGTGGCTTAACTATGCCGAAAAGTACTTGCTTCTCCTGTAAATATCCTGGAATGAGATACATCTGTCGTTCGTTTTCGAGAAGGCTGGCGTACGGCCTGGGTGGACTGCCCGGGAAGTTCAGTCTGTACTTCTGAAGATGCGCGGACTGTCTTGAAAAATGGGGAAAGGTTCCAGTTTGAAAGCATGCAGATGACTAGGTAGGTACTGGGAAGGAAGGTGCCTATGAGCTTAGGCTGACAGATGACCCGGCATGAGCTGTTTAATCATCTGGGGTGGGTGCATTGGGCTGACCCCAGGACAGGGTCCCTGGTGGTCACAGAGAGAGGGCTGACTCCATGGTTGGAACTCAGCATTTCTGGAAGCAGAAGAGACCACAGGCCCTGGATCAGAAAGGGCTTATTGGTCCTCTGGCAGGATCGCGCAATTCAAGGCCGCTAGCTTAAATTTCCGAGGCTAGAGAGCAGATGCCACAGGCCGAGTGCCAGAGAGATTTGCGTATGAAAATATAAGCTTTTAAACTCACACAGATGTGCTTTTCTCCACAAGGCCCTGAACATGCCAAAGTGGATCAGGTTTGGGTTGTATTTTTTTTTCGCCAAGCTTGATTCTCATGTATCGATTCTGTCCCGCTACTGCTTGGTCTCCTCACCGAATGTGGGCGAGGCAGCCGGGAAGGCCTGCCGCTCGGGGCCAAGAGCGGGTAAAAGAGTGGAAGGCAGACTCGTACTAATGAGGAGCTTTGGCAGTCCAAGAAGACCGGAATCTGGAGATCTTCTAGGAAGGCTGGGTTTCAAATCAAGAGACGCTTTGTCTGTGTGTTAAGGAGCTGTGCACGCTGGACCTCCGGGTAGGCCTAGAAGTGGCCGCGGGTGCATGCAGGGTGCACCTTTTCCAGTGCTCTCGGGCCTGGCACCCCAGGCCTGGGTCCCCATCCTCTGCCTAGTGGCTCCGTGACGCCGGGAGGGTTGCTTGCCACGCCCAAGCGTCCGTTTCCTTGTCGGCAAAACGTGAAGAGTGGTGTCTGAGAGCGCACAGAAAGCACTCAGCACCGTGCCTCACACACGGTAGTGTTCTCGGCCTGTTATTTTTGATGCGTTAAATACGGAAAAGAAGACAGTTTTGTGGATGCTCCTTCTTAGACACAGAGGAAGTGGGGGGACAAGGAAAAAAAAGCGCTATTTCGCTTGCTCTCAGCGTGGCTGTGGGTCACCCGGGAGCTTGTTAGAACATCAGCATTCTGGGCTCTGCCCAGACCTAAGGAATCAGAGCGTGCATTTTAACAAGATCCCCAGGTGATTCGCAGATCCTTGCAAGCCTGAGAAGGCTGCTGCCTGCAGGCAACCCGGGGAGTCAACGACTTAGCGGTCTCCTGGTTCCTTGGCCAGGAGGCGTGAAAATCAGCCCGCTTGTTCAGACAAACAAATGAGGTCTTATTATGCATTCATCTATCTTAATTGCCGTTAACCATCACAGTCTGCAGGCAAATTCAATCAATGAGAAGAAAGCATCAGATGAAGATGACTCCTTATTGGGGAAAATCAAGGAACTTGGGCCTAATGCAGACGGGACCTCAGGTTTGCAAATGCCCTGGGCTAATGCTGAGCCTGGGCCAGGAGCTCCAAGACACTCCCTTACCGCAGTGGAACAGAATAGGAAAAAAGAAGGGTTGACTTAGAGGAGTAAAGAGGCAGTGAGGGAAGAATAAACAACAAAACAAAAAGAAGCTAGGACAATTGTAACGTTGGGAACTTGGTTTAGATATCTCTTAGATGTCCCCAGGAGGAGAGGCAGAGGGAGGGAGAGGGAGAGAGAGAATCTGAAGCAGACTCCATGCCTAGCACGGGAGCCCGACACGGGGCTCGATCTCATGACCCTGAGATCAAGACCTGAGCCGAAATCAGGAGTTGCACGCCTAACGGACTGAGCCACCCAGGCGCTCCTTAAATGTCTGTGTTATGGAGAGAAGAGGAAGAAAGAGCACAGGGCCACTATTCTAAAAATGTTTCTTTTGGGATGGTTTTCTTGAGGTGTATTCATTTCTTCATCCAAAGGATATTAACGTGGCAGATCCACAAAGATCCACAAAGAGCTGTAGCCACGTGGACGGGGCAAGGAAGGATTACATTAGCATCCACCTGTCCCTGGCAGGGAGGTGACGGGCTGTGGCCTAAGGTCTGCTGTAACGTCACAGCAGGGGGTGGGAAATCGCATTACCTATTTTTTATTCTGCCCTTTCTCTCCGGAGGTTATGGTGTGATTGAGGCCTACTGATGGGGCCAGGGCCTTGTCTTCCCAGAAACGGCCCAGCTCCCCGATCTCCGGCTGCACCGAGCAGGCGGGCTGTGTGAGAGCAAATGGGCCTCAGAGAAGGACCGGACACGGGGTCACCCTCAACACCCTCAGGCCACCGTGGGCCGTGTGGGCTGTGGCTCAGCCAGCGTGCACACGGTGACCCTCGTTGGGCAGCGTCCTCCCGGAGGTCTCCCGACTTTATAAGGAGACGTCAGACGACTACCCCATGGGGCTGGGAGTCAGCCAGAGGAAACAGGTCGCTCATTCATTCCATTCCAGTTTCTGTGCTGGGCGCCGCTTGTTGCCTCGGTGATGTAGTGAACGCAGGGTCTCCCTGCAGCACGGCATCCCGGTCCCCCCACCTGTCAGCGTGGGGCTAATTATAAGTGCCACCAACTTAGGTGACGACTTAGTGCCGAGTGTGGACTCAGATGATGTCTGTCCCTGGACCTCAAATGGTTTGTGATGTAGGCAGGGATGTTTCCAGGGCACCCCTCCCTGGGCTCGCGGGTCCCAGATGCAGGCTTCCACACGGCAGGTTCCAGAAGGCCCAGTTCCCTGGGGGGCAGCAGGGCCGGGCACGGACTGCAGAGGTGCGATGAGGCGGGGCTGTGGGTCCCCCTTCCCAGCGCTGGCGGCAGGGGCCCTGCCAGGAAGGCTGGGACTGACACGGTGTTTGTTTATCTAAGACATTTTCACAGCATATTCTCCGGGAGCCTGACAGCTTGTTTACAATGGGTTTCTGCCGGAGGGCACTTTCCAAGTGCTGTCAGCTCCTGAGTTACGGCTCTTGCCAGGGCGGCTCAGTACAGCATTTATCTGGGAGGGACTTAGCCCGGATTCAGGAACCTCTGGCTCAGGGGCTCTGCAGTGCGGTGTCCACACCCATCAGAGGGGAGAATGCCTTCCCTCCCCTCCAGCAGCTTTGCCTCTTGTAGCCGGCTGGGCGTCCAGAGGAAGAAAGCCCCATGCCTATTTTGGGTGCTCTGATAAACGTTCCTGAAGGTACCCCACCTAGTCCTTACGGTAGCCCAGTGACCCAGGGGCTGTCACCATTCCTCCACTTTCTGCATAAGGGGAAGGCTGATCAGAGAGGTGAAGTACCCTGTTTAGAGTGACACAGCTCTTAGGATGCTAAATCTTGGGTCCGACCGCAGGGCCTTTGGATTCTAATGCATGTGCTTTCCACTACGCGGCCCTGCCTCTTGGAAATGTTTCTGGAATGAAGTATGTTCTCAGTCTCCTGAAAGAGCCCACTCCAGGCACCCCTTCCGCCCAAGCCCCCTTTCATCTGAGATGGGAGATGAAACGGTCACATCCGCTTTCCCCAACGAAATCTTTCCCTTTCTTCCTCCCCCGGCCGCCTTTTCCTCTTTCGTAATAGGTGAACGTATGCTTTACAAAGCAGGTTTTCCTTTTAAAAGGCCTTGAATTGGTTTGAAAGCCCAACACTTAGGTTTACATCTTCAACCATCCTTCATCCTCCATACACGTCTAAGAAAAATCGTAGACTAGCAAACCTGTAAACATGGTAAGAACTGACAGTTATTTTCCAGAGAACTTTCCTCGGGTGTTCTCTCCTTTCGGTCCCTAAGCAGCCGGGAGGCTGGCGGGATGGGCATTGCTGTCATCCTCACTTTACGGATGAGGATGCTGAGGCTCAGAGCCCTGGACTGACTTTTCCAAGCTGGTGCAGCTGACCGGGAGTTAGTGCTAAAGGTGATTTGATTTCTTATTCTAACCCTCTTCCCATTCCCACCGCCTTGTGACGAGTGAGTCTGCTTCATTGCTTGATTCACAGTGAATCAGGACCCACTTGGGCAGCAGACTTTTAAAGGAGGCAGTCATACTTCTGCTGGTGGTGGGGCGTCATGAGGCTGGGAGCAGAATGCCTAAATCCACCAGGGGACTCGGAGAGAGTTCGAAGCATCAGAACGCCCCGTCTTTACCAAGGCTGGAGCCACGTCCCTCTTACTGAGACTGACGTGTGCCTCTACTTACCCCCCTGACCCCTCCCCCCCCCCCCCGGCCGAGGGGAGGTACAGAGCTGAAGAGTCACAGGACTAACAAGAGGGAAATGAGCTGGCGGGGGAGGGTTATGGTCGGCCGGGCAGGAGTGGCCCTTGCTGGGACAGGGTTTGGAAGACAGAGCGAAGGGGCACGTGTGAGTGAGCGCTAGAAGCTTCCACATGCTGACACCGTGCTACGGGGTAAGAGAATGGTACGCTCTGGACAGGAAACATATATTAAGTAACCATGGCACGTGCTCAGATTAGAAATGAGCAGGCACAGCAGAGTCATGCCAGGAAGCAGGGCGCCCGGTTTCTGAAACGAGTCTAGAGGGGGGTGACGTTCTTCCCCGCAGCTCCCGGAGGGAAACAGAAAGAGTGAGATCAATGCTGTGCCAACCGCTGCCCAAGCACTCAACTCTCTTCAGGAGTTAAGAATGAAAAAAACGGACGGGTTTAAGAATCCTGCCTCGTATACAGCAGGCACGCTTATTGGGAAATGGGTTTCTTTGGTGGAGGCTTCTCAGCTAGATAAATTGGCGTTTTTATGGGCAGCGGAGTCAATATCCCAGCACACAGAATAATCATCCGGCAAAACGCCGCTCCACGTCCAGCCGAGACTTTAGGCTGTGTCCGGGAGTAAGAAGAAAAGAAGCAGCAGCAGGACAGTGACAGCCACAGCGGCCAAGTGCAGCCTTCCTAATCCGCTACCATCCCAGCAAAAGTGGGGAACATACACTAGAGAAAGAAAACGCCGTGCCTCGTCGCGGATCGCGTCCCAGAACCCTGGAGGAGGGAAATGGCTTTGATTGACGGGCTCTCAGGCGCTGGGGCTTTTTCTTTCCTTCACCTGCTCTTCCCAGCGGCACGCCCGCACACCCACGCGCACGCACGCGCGGGCATCACCCCGTCCCGCGCTCCGGCCATCACCCGCAGATCTGCCTTCCGCGGGGCAAGCGGGCCGGGCTACAACCCGGGGGAAGGCTGCACCAGCTGGGAGGCTGCCGGCTCCAGTTACCCCGAGCCCCCGGCCCCGGGGCCATACTTACTAGTGTCCAAAAGAGGTAAATAGTGAAGAGTGCCACAGTGAGTGCAATCAGTCCGACGGCCTCCAGCCGACTACTAAAGTGCAGGTGGTCCACGGCGCCCCGCAGGCAGAGCCAGCCCGAGATGGTGGCCAGCGGCGTAATGAACAAGAAGCACACCATGTCTCCAAACAGGGTCCGCTTCTCATGCTGGGGGCCCGGGTTTCGGAGCCACTGCCGGGGGGAGAGGGGGAGACGGAGAAAAGCAAGGTCACGGTTAGAGGCCGGCGTGGAGCGGAGACACAGCACTCTCGAGGGTGCCTCTGTCTTCCGAAACGGGACACGGGCGCTTCGGACCTTTCTGAGATCACAGGGAAGCATTAAGGGCTCATTTCCATATCCCGCCTCCCCGGATAACAGTGATTATTGATAATACTTTAACATGACGACAGTGACGATGATGATAAAAATCGTGATTTTAAAGTGTCTTTGCTGTTTTTGAAAACAGTTCAGAGGTTATTATTTTGAACACTGGCCCTATGGGAAGATAGAGAGGATATTATTTCCAGAAGGTAAGAGTTGAGATACGAGAAGTGCTGTCGTGTGGCCAAAGGCTTCCAGTGTCTTGACCCTGGGAATGTCTGCAGGAAGGGGTTAACTCAGCAGGCCTGGGTTGCTCAAATCGTGCATGTTCCCCAGAAAGACCCGTTTTCAAGATGGGCTCTTTGGAGATGAGCTCTGAGTCCTTGCAATATTTTGCTTTTATGAGTGTCTCTGTATGCCTGAGGCCCTGGGCCGTATGCTAAGAGTATAATGAAATCATTTATGCCAACAATGTGATTTATGCTGAACACCTATGTTCACCGTGGGGGGCTGGAGTCTGAGGAGCTGAGGGCAGACAGGCAGGCGCTGCATGCCTATGTGACTGACCCCAATAAACACCCTAGACCCCAAGGCTTGGGGTGGTAACACTTGGTATGTGTTGTCACAAATTGTTGCTGGAAAAATTAAGCAGATTTGTGTGACATTACTGGAAGGGGACACCTGGGAGCTTGCGCCTGGTTTCTCCTGAACTTTACCCCCTGGACCCTTTCCCTCTGCTGATTTTAATTGGTATCCTTTTGCTGTTATAAACTGTAACCATGAGGAAAAGAACTTTTCTGATTCCTGTGAGGCCTTCTAGTCAATCATAGGAGCCCAAGGGTGGTTTTGGGGATCCCCCACAGACTGAGACTCATGTGACTCTATGAACTCAGTAATGCCCCTCCCTGTGTTAGGACCCTGACATCCTAACTGTACTGCCCAATTTTGGGGCTGAACCAGCCCCAAAAAGGGTAGTGAAAACTTTGTGCTTGTTGAAAGACCGGTCATGAGAATTCCTACAGGATGGGAAACAGAGTTGCTGTGCTCCCACTTAGGGAATTGCTGAACGCCTGCTGAAATGTTTTCCATAATCCACTCTGGGAAAAGTCATGCTTACATATTGGTGTTGGTGCATAATGGTAATGAGGCCTGGGGGCTTTTCTTCAGATTAGCACTGGAACATGTCTCCCAATACTCCCATCTCACTACCCTGTGTAGTACTAGCCGAGGCCAAAGGGTTCAGAGGAGGGGCTCAAGCACAGTTGATGGGGTAGGAAGAGACGTGGGCTAAGTGTCTTCCATCTCATCCCATAAGCAAATGGGGGCTTTGCGGTGCCACGGCTGGCCCCCGGATGGGAGCATTACAGGCTGCTGAGCAGACACTCCCGGTGGCCAGGGCTGAGTTTCCCGCACAAGCATTGGTGGGAGGGAAATGAGCGTGACAGGGGACACAGGACGGGGTGGTGCACAGTGGAGGGTGAAGGGGAGACCATGTTCCAGGGCGGGAGGAAGAGACAGAAAGAAGAGCTGAGGAAAGGGCAAGCGAGGTGAGAACAGAGTGGCGTGAGGGCCAGCAGAAGCCTCAGGGAGTGAGCAGAAGAGACAGGAGGGAAAAGGCAGGGAAGAGGTTTTCCGGGAGGTGCCTGGTCTTGAGTGTTTGGCTGAGGCAAACGCTAAGTGACCCGCAGTGCCCAGCACACCACTTTCCAGGGACCACCCACCTTACAAGTGTGCGGAGAGGCTGAAGGAAGTCAACCTCAGCTCAAAAATGGACCCGAGTAAATAGATCATGGGGAGATGACGTGTTCTCTCAATAGAAATACAGCAATAGAAAAATTTCGCAGAAATACCTAAGTGACCAAGTGCAAAGGACAGTGACCCTGCCACGCATTGTCATGTTACCCCACACATCTCAGCAGCTTCAAAGAAATTCAACAAGCTCTTATTAATTTACATTTTCTTGCCTAAATACTGGGACTATCGCTATGACGTGGAGAGTAGAAATCGGGCGTGATTCTCCTAACTTTATGGAGCAAGGTTAAATGATTGCTTCATGTGATTTAGGGGTCAAAGTGAGGAGAAGACTCAGATTTCTCTACTTTTGCTCAGATGTCCTATCTGTAAAATATTTGAAAAATATTAAAATTATAAGACATTCAGAAATCCAGATCCTTAAACAATGTTCCCCAAATTGCAGCAACCTGATTCCTCTTGCAGATTTTCCCTGGAAACAGATCTGGAAGCCTGGCCTACTTTTCTCTGTGTCCTCACTTGCTGAAACATAGTAGATTCTCAATAAGTATGCAACAGATGTAAGCAGACAAGCTGAACTTCCTGGCAAAGACTTTCCCCAATTCCTTCTGCTGGAGAATTCTGAATACATTTTATGAAAATTAATTTAGTATTTTATTTATCTATGTGGCCGTTGACATTACCCAATGAAATGACTCAGGTGTGGAAGGAAGTAATTACAAATCATTGGTTATCTCTGTCTGGTGTAAGATAAATCACAAAGGCGAGATTAGCATTACTACTGGTTCCCAGTTTCTCATTTTCTAATTGTTCTTTGATTTTCTATATTCCTGAAAAATTTCTAGGCCTTTTTATATGTACATGATCATCTAATATCTGGATTCTGCACATTATTAACTATATATATATGTATCTTTTTGGCTTAGCTTACTCTTTATGTTATTTACTCCTGGGTCATATTTATGTATGAAATCATTTGTGTTTTTTGTTTGTTTGTTTTTATTTATTTATTTTTTTATTTTTTATTTTTTATTTTTAAAGATTTTATTTATTTATTTGAGAGAGGATGAGAGGAGAGAGAGAGAGCCCATGAGAGGGGGGAGGGTCAGAGGGAGAAGCAGACTTCCTGCTGAGCAGGGAGCCCGATGTGGGACTCGATCCCGGGACTCCAGGATCATGACCTGAGCCGAAGGCAGTCGCTTAACCAACTGAGCCACCCAGGCGCCCGTTTGTTTGTTTTTAAAGTAAGCTCTAAGCCCAGTGTGGGGCTTGAACTCACAACTCTGAGATCACTAGTTGCATCTCTACTGACTGAGCCAGCCAGGTGCCCCAGGTATGAAGCTCTTTAAATAGGTAGTATTATGTTAAAATCTGTGACTTCTTCAGAACCCCAAATGTTATTTATCTCTTACACAAATGCAGGTCCCATGAACAAGACCACTGGCAATATCTGTTGATGAATAAAAAAAATTGCTCTTTGCCAAAGTATCCAAATAAGTTGATATGGGATATTTACACAAGCAGAGTTTATAACAGAGAAAATCTGATTACACCTCAAATTTCTAGTGAAAGGGGACTGTCTAAATATATTACAGAATTTATTTAGAATACCATAGAGTAATTTCAAATGATAATGTACATTTTATATTTACTGCCGTGATATATTGCTGAGCAGGAGGAGAGTTCTACTGGACAGAATGTATTGTACGACCCTGTATAGGTAATGATGTATTTACAAGCACATAGACATTTACACCTACGTAGATGGAGTGGATTTACATAGACAAAGACCAGAAGGATTCCTAGCAAAATAGCGGCTACTCTTGGTGGTGGAATCATGAGTCGTCTTTAATTTTTTTTGCTTTGTATGTATTTTCTTGCTTTTCTCAAATGAACATGGATTACCCATGTAAATAAATATGTATTTATTAGTTGTGTACAAAACATCGGGAGAGAGAGTGAGGGACACTGAGAGATAAGGAGAGAAGAGGGAATTGGGGAGGGAAGTGTCCAGCTAGTGCTTTGTGAACTACAGCAGGAAAAACAAAAAACAAAAAACAACAGTACTGAGCTATGGCTGGGACAAGCTCAGGGCTAGAAAGTTGAGTTTATTATGCACCATCTCATTGAGGCCTTGCAATAATGCTGTGAAGCACGTGCTCACATTATCCCCATTTTACAGATTCGGACACAGGGGAGAAGAGAGTTTACTAATTCACCTAAGGATAGACGGCAAGTGGGTGGTAGAGGTGGGATTCAAGCCAGCCTCACTTTGCTGTTTCTTGCTTTCCATATTTACATTTTCTTTCTGCACCAAATGGCACTTGTGTGTGTGTGTGTGTGTGTGTGTGTGTGTGCGTGCACTAGATTTCTGGCAAATTTTCAGCTAGGTGGGATACAGTAAGTCCTGCTGTTTTACTGGTTCAGCAGACAGCTGAAGGATTGGCTGGCCAGGATGTTATGGTAATTTTAAAAAATATTCTTAGGCTACTAGTCTGTTGTATGTTAATTCTTTTACCACATCACAATGAGGTCTAATGTCTGGGCTTTAATCTCAGAGACATTGTGGCCTAATTCATAATAGACAAAAGATTGATCTCAATTATTGTTCAATTTGATTTTTTGCTGTTATGCCTTGTGCCTCTCTAATCAGTTATACTTATTATACACAGAGTATTAGACCTATTCTTTAGTAGCATCTTCATTTCTCATATTTGTAATACAGAGGAGGCCGGGGCAGAATGGCAGGTTGATTTGTGTGTCCGTCTTGCCACCTGACCTGAGGTGGACGCTTTATATCACTCGAATCTCACACATCCGGCATTTACAATGTTCAATCAATGACAGTAGCTTATGTTTACTCACACGTTATGATATGCAAAGCACTATCTTTATGCTACGTGAAGTAACTGATTTACTCTGCAATAACCTTTGAAAGAGGTACTACTATTATCACCAGCATTTTATAGATAGGGAAACTGAGGCACAGAGCAGTGAAACGACTTATAAAAGATTGGCCTTGGCTTTGATCCATGTTGTCTAGCTCCAAAGACGGTGCTCCAAAATAATCTATTCTATCATCATTCTTAGTTAAAAAAAAAAAGAAGGCGGCAGCAGTGGGTGGTGAGGGGATGAAGTGGGTAGAAGGAGGCGCATACCTTCAATGTGTTTATTGGTGTACGAAGTTCCCCTGGGTGCCTGATACTAATTTATCCTGCCACTTGTGGACAGCTTTTGCAACTAGAATATCGTTCTTGAAGGCGCTTTAGTTTAACATTAGTCTTCTGCTTAGACTTGGTGGTTAGCTGTGCTTTAAAAGCCAAGGTTGATGCTTAAGAGTACTAATTTGTATGGCATCGCTCACCTGGCCAGCTCACCCACACAGCGGCCAGGGGATTTGTCGGCAAGCCGGGCACCCTTCCTGCCTTCTGTTCTCTGGTTCCATCAGAAACATAAAGCACAGAGATTGTGCCATTGAGAGCCCTGGCAGTGAGCTGCCTATTTCTCTGTGGTGATCTCATTCCAATCACTAACCCATTCCCGAACCAGGAGACTGATCTGATGTTGCAAATAGGTACAAAAACCAGCCCAACAGTCTAAACAAAACAGACCCCCCCCCCACCCCACCATGGCGATCAGCACCATAGGGCCAGAAACAGCAGAGGGAATGTAAGCAGCATTCCTCCAGCGACAGAGTCATTCACCGGCCCTAAGTGTAACATCCAAGGTGAGCCGGGCACAAGTGATGCCTTCCAAGGTGGGCTAACTGTGGGTTCGGATATAATTACAGTGTCAATTTAAGTCCCTTACTCAGGGGGTAGGGGTGAAGGGGGTGCAGAGTTCTAGGACATTAGATTCTGTCTCCCAGGCTTCGAGTTAATTGGCTTAAATCCTCAAGGTAGACAGGACCGTGTGCAGGTCAGTTTGTACTGGAGCCAGATTAGACTCTGGTGGCTAATAGTTCTGACTGATTACAACCTTCCCCATGAATCTCCTTAATGAGAAACCATCATGAGAATGGAAGAAACTTACAGAAGGGATGACAACTGATAGAACCATCACAAATTTATGGAGAGGAAAAGGAAAAAGAAGGCAAGGTTGCACCATGGTTTCTCAATGGGTTTATCTGCTTGAGTGTCTCCTGTTAATCTGGCACTTGGCAGAGTTATTAACCAAGGGCTTACCTTCCTTGGCATGGGTCTTATTTTCGAAGCCCAACTCATTTCACACTAAGCTGTCCGCTTGCCTGGGGAACTGAAAGGTCAAAGGGGCAGTGCAGTGATCAGACGGGTATGTGACGGGTCCTTTGCATGATCTAGAGATTACGATGAAACATGAAAATCATGCATTTCCATTCACTTGAGACACAACAGAGAACAAAACCAAACAAAGTCCTACCGATATTTTAAATCCCTGAACTCCAGTCTGTCAGTGAATTTCCAGGACAGCTGAAGTCACCCAGAAAGAAATTCTGATTCTGGGGGAGCTGAAGGAGATGCTTGCTCTGGATATCCATTTAACCAGGATTGCAGAAACGCATCTCAAATGAAAACTTCACAGAGGATTTGCTCGTGATCCTAAAATGTCCTTCTCCAGCCTTGGCCTCCCTCCAAAGCTCCAGATGTGCGTATTCAACAGCCCACTCAACATCTCCACTTAGATGACTAACAGACGACTTAAACTCAATCTGTCCGAAACAGAACTCTTGATTTAGCACATACTTTTTTCCACGTCTCCTCCATCTCAGTGAATGACATCACCACCCACCCAGTTGCTCAGCCGGCCCTTTCCTTTCTGTCTTACACTCCATACCTCGCCTATCGGCACCACCTTCAGTTGGTATCTGGAATCTCTGTGCTTCCTTCCACATCCCTGGCTGCCATCCCTGCGCCATGATCATCTCGTCCGTGGGAGGCAATAGCCTCCCTGCTTCCACTCTGGCTTCCCAATGGTCTGGCTCCAAAATCAGTTGGGTTAATTTGAACATCCATCCATCAGAGCATGTTGCTCCTTTGCTTAAGGCTCTCTAATGGTCAGAATCAAGTCCGTACTCTTCACCTAGGACTACAAGACCAGACCTCACACCTGCCTACCTCTCTGACCATGTCTTCTACTCTCTCTCCCACTTCATGTCCAACCTTTACCTATGCCTGTTCCCATACGGGGGGGAGGGGGCAGGCTTTGCCCAGATTCTTGCACAGTTGGCTCCTTCCGATCATTTAGGTCTCAGCTCAAATGGTACCTTTGAATTGCAAACACTCCTTGCGCCTACAAACAGTGCTTGGCTACATTTTCTACAGAGCCCAAGATACTCTGAAAAGATGCTCTTTGTCTGTTCACTTGCTTATATTTTGCTCCCTACTTCATTGAGAGCTCTGTGATGACAGGGACTTCATTTCCATTCGTCCTTGTATGCCTCCCTCTAAGAGCAGGGCTGGAGCACAGTCAATGCGTTTAATGAAAATGAATGAATAAACATCTGGATGCCACTAGCCCTGACCGGAAAATTGGTGAGGAGACACTTTTGTTGGTGGGTAGACATCAGGTCCTGAAGTTCACTGCGTTTAGCCTTCTGGAGTAGAGATCCTTATGTATCCGTCTTTTAAGGTTTCGAAGAGAAATATCTACACGTTATTTTGTTGCTACAAGGTGAAAAACCTGTAGTTTCTGTTCAAGTGTTTTTGTTTTTTTTTAAGATGTAAATAATTGTGGAATGCCATCTGTTTTTCCACAGGTCATGAAACAGCATGAGAAATCCAGTAAATCATTCAAGGTCCTTTGTACTGTTTTTGTCACAATTCCAATCTGTTTTTTTCTACCTGAAAACTACGTTGAACTACACGAGAAAGGGATATTGTCACATGTCCATTTAAAAATTATACAACTCAGTTTCAACCAAAAATATGCACTGAGTGCCTGTTATATGCCAGATATTTTCACGGCATTTCATAACAGCAGGTGGTGTTATTATTCCCATTTTGAATTAGGATCTTAAGCCCCAGTGAGGTTAAGCTATTTGTTCAAGGTTATGTGGTAGAGGAGCCAGGGTTTGAGATCTCCAGCCTACTGTTCTTTCAACTCTTTCCCTCAGCTTGCTTTTGCACTACATAGAATCCTACAAAATTTTTTTTCCTTAAAAAAAATTTTTTTAATTGAAGTGTAACGGACATAGAGTGTTCTACTGTATTATATTAGTTTCATGTATAACTCCATGAAATCTTGATCCTAATTTCTGTTTGCTCCCACAGTGGGTAAGGTTGGGGAAGTAGCACCATGCAGGGGCTAAAATGAGAGCAGAGAGGCTGCTTCCAGTGGCCCCCCGTTAGCTCCCCCAAATGCTCATCAAGTTTTTTCACCTCTTTGGGGGAGTAAAAAAAACAGGAGTCTCCCTCACAGGACTGAGGATGGTATGGCTTTGAGGGGAGTGGTGAAGGACCCTCTCTCTCTGCCTCAAGTTCCCACTTTTGTTCAAGACATCAGGTTCAACTAGAAAGCGTGTGCCTCATCTTTCAGCCCAGAGCTCTTCTGAGCCCAGGCTGGGCATTCACTGCTTCCTAGACGTCTCTCCGTCTGTGCAGCAATGTGTCAAACTCGACCAGGTCCACCACGGGGCCCTGGGTTCACCGGCATCACCCAGCTCCCACCCATGTTGTCCCACAGCACCTGCTGGCTCCTGTCAATACCCTCCACCCCATCCTAATTGTGCCTCTCCTCATCCCCATGCCCCACAGGCAAGCGAGCCATGCGTCCTGTTGGTTCTTCTGGAATACATCTTGAACATGTTCACGTCTCTCTCTCCAGGGCCACTACGCTTCCAAGCCAGCCTCGCCTCTCACCTGCAATTGCCTCCTCACCCTCCTGTTCCTGGTATCCTCGAATCCAGTTTCTCTAAAGCAGCAAGACTACCCTACTTCTCTCGCTTCAAATTCCCTGGTGGCTCCCCACGGCACAGAGTCTAACACCTCGCCGTGGCCCACGAGCCCTGCGTGATGCGGCCCAGGTTGTTTGGGGTCCAAGGGTAGGATTCGTGGGATCTGTGATTTGGGGATGGGGATTTTCACAACCTCTAATTGAAATCTAGCATCTCATTGAGTTATGGCGAAAATCTTACTGGTATGAGCAGTACCTGTGGCTTTGTAATCAATGAAAATCACAGATATTTCACATCCCGTTACATTGTGGCAGATATCGTGACATATTGCTACCTCAGAGTTGGTTATCAGATCTGCCACAAAATGTGTTAAAGAAGCACTTAGATTTTACATCACAACTTTGGTGTTTTCAATACTTTGATAGCTGTATTAGAGTGTAATGGGTTATCGTTGCATTCCAAATGGGCCATCCATGCATTCCATGATTCTGAAGGGATCCACAGGCTTCAACAGAGCACCAGTGGGTCCGTGAGGCAAAAGTTTAGGCACCTGGAATCTGGCTCCTTTGACCTCTCAAGCCATGCACCTTCTTGGTGTTTCTTCCTGATTTGGGAAATGCTGAGCTGGTTCCTGCCTGAGGGCCTCTGTGGGGGTTGGTCCTTCTCCCTGGTACACTTTTTCCCACGTCTGGCTCCTTTTTGGGTCACTTCTCTGCTCCAAGGTCACCTCTTCCGAGAAGCCTTCACAAACCACCACACCTTATCTCACCAAGTTATTCTTTACGACAACTTGGTTCTTCCTTTATAAGTTTTATCACTATCAGAAATAACCTTTTCATTTATTGACTTATTTATCCCATGTCTGTCTCCCTAGCAGGCAAGCTCTATTAAGATACAACATTAAGAACATTCTGGCCTGTTCACAGTTATATTCCCATTTCCTAAAATACTTAATCTGTGCTTGATAAATATGAGCCAAGGAAGAATATGAATCCTTCTGACTGGAGGATCACTTGGAACAGAAACAAGATGAGTTTAACTAAGATACATACATACATACATAAGACCACTCGCCTGACTCTGCTGGTCAAATACAGTACAGCAATTTCTGCCACAGACACATACTTACCAGTGGTGCTGGCATTCACAGCTGTGATTTGGCTGAAGCCTACGTTCAAGGGCACCCTGGAGATTTGTGATGGTCCCTGGAGGATTTAGGCCAGTAAGCCAATTAATGGGCTATAATGCTCCATAAATACCATATTTGTGTCGGAGACATTATAATTTGGCGGTGGCATTATTTAAACAAATGCGACGCACACCCACACCAACGGTTTGAAGTTTTCCAAAGATAAGATTGGCGGCACAGCAGGACTAGATGGCAAAATAATTTTATACATTATCACAACCTCAGATATAAGCAAAATGGGAATCATTTTGCTCTAATTATTTTAGATCATCACCGTGCAGACATGATCACAGCCAAATGGAGATTGCTTATCCAAAATATGGAAGGATGCTGCAGAATTATGTGGCATATGTGATCAGTGGAAAGCCAGAGACATAAGAAGAGGAGATGAAGAAGGGAGGCTAGAGGGCAAGGAAACAGAAATTTCCAGAAGAAATTGATAATTGGCATGCATCGTGCCAAAAATAGAAATGATTTGCTCTGGGAGGTAATGGCATCATACTGTGTAGTTTGTTATCAACAGGATGCCACCAGCAGCCCCAGGTCCCTGAGCCCTGCTTCATTTGGCTCTTATGGGGCCCCCGGCTGGCACCTGACACCCCCTCGCTGGCCTGCTGTTGGACCCCAGGTTTCTGAAGCTTTGAATAATTACTTCCAGCAGAAGGCCAGGATCACGGGGCAAAAGGTGCCAGGACAGTGTACCAAGTAAGAGCCCCAATTGGAACCCTGGACCAAAGAGGAGATTCTGATGAATAATAGGAATAAGGATAATAAATCTCTGTTTTGATCATTGGGGATGTTTAAAGGAATATATATAGAGAGAAATCAAATTCACAGCCAGGTCCTCAAAATGGGATATTTAAAAACCGGTGTCCCTCAGAGGTAGAGTAACGATATGAGTGTGGGCACCCCCCTCCCACCCCTCCCTCCTCCTCGAGCAGAGTGTGGGGGAAGGGTTGCAATGAAACATGGAGCACGTGCAGGATGGAGGACAGAAGAGACAGTCTCACCAGGGCCACCTACTGCCAAAAAGGATCCCAAATAGACAAGATGGCCCAGCTGACCTTGCTGACATGAGGTACCTCCTAGCAATGACTGGATCTGGAATCTCTCAAGGCTCCACTTCAGGCAGTGGCCTAAGTCCCTGTGCTGCAGTATTTGCTGATACCTTTTTATTTTTAAATCTCCCTGTCCTCAAATTTCAATGGTAGCCCCCTAGCCTGTAAGCCATTTGGATGGTGCTACCCACTCCATGGGCTCACTGTCGAAGCCGTTCATGATTTTCAAGATTTCGGACGTGTCCTTCCCAAGCCTCCTCACATCTAGATTAGAGAGTCTCCGTCTTTCTGTCCAGGCCAACTCAACCACCTGTCTTTATTGCTCCCCTGGACTTTTGGGACACCCTTCGTTGGGTACAGGGCCCTGAGTATCAGAATGCTAGGCAGAACTATGCCGTGGTGGTATTTGATGGCATTGCTTCTCTTGATTAGGGTCACTGTTTAGGGACCATTTTGCTACAAGGCTCACAGAGCTGTCTTCAGGGAAGACATTCTTAAGGGGCAGTTCAAATGACATGGGTCACGACATCAAGGACTGGCATTTATAACAGGGCAAGCAGGAGTCCGGCTGGATGAACACAGGTGCTGTCTGTGGGAAAGCTCCAGTCCAGCTGGGAGACACATGGACATTTTTAGCTTGAGTGATCCAGAGACATGTGCCCCCAGTAGGTCCCCATGCAGAACCAAGCCAAGCATGGAAGAAGCTGAGTTAATAACTAGCCCAGTCCCGTATACGTGCGTAACTAAATCACTAGCTCTCCCTTCAAGACTAGCAAACTATATGCACGACTGTGGCACCCGCAGAATTATAATGCGGCCTCCTCAGGGAAGAGGGAATTTGCCGCAAAGTGTTGAGAAATTTCCCTTACTTCTCATGTGCAAAACATTGTAAGGGGGCAGGAGACACTTTTGGAAAACTTAACATGTTCCCTCGCCGTTTACATAACTGTCTTTCCAGATCAGGGGTCCTTGACTAAGGTGCAGAGCTCTGGAAAACCTGAGAGCCCTTGGAGACTGTATTTGAACACCAGATGTCTGCGCCTTTCAGGGGAGAGAGTTCAAGCTTTTATCAGCTTCTCAAACAGATCTGAGGGGAATAAACACTCTTCTAGAGTATTTCCTTAAATTGTCTTGAGACACTGCTTGGTTCAGGTCACCTTTCTGAGCTTTGAAAAATTTAAGAATGGGGGCAGTAGTAGGATTTGACTGTGTCCGAGAATCCTTAATTTCTCCTTAGATGCTGGTTTTAAAAAAAATTAACCTAGGGCACAAAATGTGATATTTAAAAAATTAATTGTATGGCTGCTGGACAGCAGAGCCACGAAAGCAACCAAATTAAATTAATGGGCTTAAAGGAAGAAAAGGACTCACACTGAGCAAAGATGGAAAGCATTCAGACAATATAAAAAAAATCAATGTGCATATGATTTCCATACAATAAAATAGAAAAAAAATGAAAAGGGTTTCAGCTCATAAACTGTGATAGGGAAGGGGCAACACTTGAAGAGGAAAAAGAGCCCCTGACATCTCTGTACCAGTGTCCTCCTTTCTAAAATGGAGACACAAATAGAATGTCGAGTGTCCAGAACAGGGGCACAGGGCAAGCACTCAGTCCATGATAACTAGTAGGAGTTGTATATTAAGGAGGGTATTGGGAAGGGATCAAGAATACATAAAATAATAGCCAGGAAGATTAAGATACGTTTTCTGCAAAATCTGAGACTAGACCTTGCAAACGTTACACTAAGTGAAGCAAGCCGATCACAAAGGACCACGTATTGTACGGTTCCATTTATAGGCAAATCCATAGAGATATAAAACAGATTAGTGGTTGCCCAGGGCTGGAGGTAGCAGCGGGGGGAGGACCAGGGAATGAAGGCTGAAGTAGGAGATTTCTTTTTTCAGTGATGAAAATGTCCTACAGGAGATGGTGGTGATGATCACACACCTCTGTGAATGCGCTAGGTGTCACCAAACCGTACACTTTAAGTGGGGGAACTGTATGATACATGAATTAAATCTCAATAAAGCCGCTTAACAAATCTGAGACTGGAAAAGCCCGTTGGTAAAAACACTTCGAAGTGTCTTGTAGATTCCGCTAAAGAACCCTTCCACCCAGCGTGAATTTTGATTGGTGTTCCTTTTGCCTGGCCACATCTTCATCTAACTGGGTTATTTCTCAGGTATGTATCTGCAGGTATGTCTCCCAAAGAGCTGAAAGTGGGTATATTTTGGTGTATGGATGACTTCTGGGTTTCAACATTAGAGTCGGAGACTTTAAGCAGATAGGTTGGTGTTCAGAAAAACATTAGAGCGATTTTATTCCTCCCGTCTCTCATGCCTTTTCTCCCGGAATCTCCCACTTTTCATGCAAAGATCAAGCCTTTGGATATAGGAAAATAGGAGTGGAGGCATTGTTTTCTAGGACGGTGGATATTTTCCCTTCATCTCCCAATTTCTGCTTTTACTAATTCTTCCCAGATAAAAGTCCTTAAATGCCTATAAATCCTATTTTTTTTAAAGATTTTATTTATTTATTTGACAGAGAGAGACACAGAGAGAAGGAACACAAGCAGCAGGGGTGGGAGAGGGAGAAGCAGGCTTCCCGCTGAGCAGGGAGCCCGATGCGGGGCTCGATCCCAGGACCCTGGGACCATGACCCGAGCCGAAGGCAGACGCTTAACGACTGAGCCACCCAGGCGCCCCATCCTATAAATCCTATTTTACAATGTTCCTGCTGCAGCCACTTGCCAGCATTTCATATATGCTGTATTAGCCATTTTCCCTCCGCACCCCAGAAGATTTTGAATCTCACTGTCTATTCCAACCTCCTGTTTCTAATAGCATTGCTGGAGGTGAAGTAATGGTCAAGTAATGAGTAGAAAATATTTCCTTTTCTTCTTTTAATCTGAACTCAATCTTCACAAGCAGATTTTTATACATTTTCCTAAGTGGTGTACCTAAGAATTAAACCCATTTTTCAGTGAACTAGAAGCTTCAGATGAGTTTTCTCTCTCCCTCACATTATACACATACAATCTAACTTCCCTCTCGCACGTCCGTTGCGGTGTAAATCTATCCCTCTAACTCTGTAATAATGGATTGCAAAGAAATTTCATCAGATGATATCACAGGGTCCTGTCTGAGAGCATGCAGGCAGGCAGTTGATGAGGGACAGAAAGACACAGTTAGTGAAAGATGAAGGAGGGAGAAGCCAAGGCACCAGAACCGACAGGGTCTTTCTTATCTTTCCCCAAATCTGCTGCACCTGTCACGAAAGGGAAGCAAGGGAAGC
The DNA here is from genome assembly GCF_964656455.1 of Halichoerus grypus. Taxonomy (NCBI): domain Eukaryota; kingdom Metazoa; phylum Chordata; class Mammalia; order Carnivora; family Phocidae; genus Halichoerus; species Halichoerus grypus. Next base: position 130,923,069 of record NC_135713.1, on the reverse strand, counting down.
AAAGAAATGAGGCAGTTATGCCAGTAATTCAAGAGAAAAGCCAGTGTTTTCCTTCATGCGTTGCAAAACCAGTTTTACCAACCTGAAAGATCTAGAGGACAGTCCTTAAAGAAGTTTACGTCACAAATGCGGACAGCCACATTATGAGTGATTAGCCTTCACAGCCGTTCATGAAAGGAGGGAAAAGGCTCTTAACACTATTGCGTTCATGGGGCTTTCTAATGATATCTCTCCCTGAGGGGAAATCTTGGAAGAAATTGGGGACCAAATGACTCAGTAAAATGAAGACTCAAATGTGGAGAAGGAGTAACTAGATGAGAAGAAACAAAGAAAGGGTGTGTAACGTCCTTGGAAATGAACGATCTCTTCAGCTCCTACCAGGTTGCCGTAACCAAGAGCTTGGGCTACCTTGGACTTGGGGTGGGGGTGGGGCGGGAAGGGGCACAGAGAAGCAATGCCAGTCCACTATCCCACTCTCAATCCGACCCAGCTCAGGTCTGTGTGGTTTCTTTCAACACTTTATCTTTAATTTTTTAGACTATTTATTTGAGAGAGAGAGTGAGTGCGAGAGAGAGCGAACATGAGCTGGGGGAGGAGGGGCAAAAGAAGAGGGAGAAGGAGAAGCAGACTCCCTACTGAGCAGGGAGCCCGACACAGGGCTCGATCCCAGGACCCTGGGATCAAGACCAGAGCTGAAGGCAGATGCTTGACAGACGGAGCCACCCAGGTGCCCCAGACAGACTTAATTTTTAAGAGCAATTTTAGGTTCATAGCAAAATTGAGTTCCCATATGCCCCCTACCCGCACAGCTGCAGAGACTCCCCCATTCTCAACATCCCCACCAGAGTGGTGCATTTGTTATAGTCGATGCACCTCTACTGACACGTCATTAGTGGCCAGGGTCCAGAGTTTATGTTAGGGTTCGCTCTTAATATTGTAATTTTATGGGCTTGCACAAATGCAAAATGACATGTATCCACCATTGTTCAGAGTAGGTTCACTGCCTTAAAAATCCTGTGCTCTGCCCATTCATTCTCCCACCCCCTTACTAGCAGCTTTAGGTTTAACAGGCGAATTCAGTGTTAAGAGGAGATCAGGGCTTTAATCATCGGTACATCTAGTCTCTTAGGAAGGCTGGCTATGGGTGGAGAAGCCCTTGGCTCAGTGAGTGCTTGTGTGCGTCCATGTCAACGAACAAGTGAAAAGAAGTACTTCTGGGGCGCCTGGGTGGCTCAGTCAGTTAAGCGTCTGCCTTTGGCTCAGGTCATGATCCTGGGATCGAGTCCCACATCAGGCTCCCTGCTCCGTGGGTAGTCTGCTTCTCCCTCTCCTTCTGCCTGCCTCTCCCCCTGCTTGTGCGTGTTCTCTCTCCCTCCCTCTCTGTCAAATAAATAAATAAAATCTTAACAAAAGAAAAAGAAAAAGAAAAGAAGTACTTTCGAGCCAGGATGGAAGAAGCCAGGTATGGTTGGGAACATCAAGGACTAAGGGGGTCATGGAGACCTGGGTTCTTCTGCCTTCTCCACCTACTAGCCCTGTGGCTGAAAGTACTTGAGATCTCTGAAGAGTGACTTACCATCTCAAAGTCTCAGCTTCTTTACCTACAAAATGGGATAGTATCCATATGAGGATGGAGGCATGGGAATCAGATGGTTATATGAGCACTACAGCATGCTCATATAAGTTCTCTTTTGCCTAGGAAATGGGTAAACAACTTAAGAAGAAAAACCCTTTGGGATGTGAAATCTTGAGGCTACAAATAGGTGGACGCAAAGTGAAATTAAGCATTTGCCCCTGGATTTGGGTGTCACGTCAAGATCTGTGCCTCTTCTGGAAAACGAAGTTTCTCCCGTAAACAGGCATATAGCGAATCACTCTGCGACTGAACAGCCACTGATTTCCCACTGCCTAAGTGAAGACACTTCTCGGCTTTGCTCATTCGAATACAACTGTTCATTAGGCAGCGTTTAACTATAATCATGTACTGCTTGCAATATTTCACACCATTATTTGTTTAATAATGTGTATTCTTTCTCTGGAGTTAAAAGTGCCGGCTATTGACACAAAACTGAAGAGGCAAGGGGAAGGGTGGCGGAAGCCCCCAGTGGGGGGCCGTATGCAGAGTCTGTAACGCTGCATCTGAAATCTGTAATCAATGTCTCCCTTCTTTTCAACCTGAAACGTTGTACCTGCACAGGGCAGTTCCCGTGGCAGGACTTAGGGAAAGACGATTTCCAGATTTAGTCATTCGGTGACACAGCAACGCTCCTCTCTCAGACTCCGCTTTACAAAGCTCTCTTGCCAGTTGCCCAGGGACAGTTTCACCTCCACTATCGCCACCCCTAACTCCCACATAATAGCTTCTAATTGCCTGCCTTTCAAAGAAGTGGACCTCTCGGTGGCCATGCTCGCTGTCCTATTTGTTCTTACACTGGGAGTTAGCTAAAAGGGTCCGGAATCTTGCAGGATTATTGGTCTCATTTTGTTTACTGCCTCTTATTCTTGGCCCAGATGGGCTTAAGGAAAACCCGGCTCAGTTTTCTCCTGTATGAGAGAACATCTGTAGGTGAATTAGTGAAGACTACAGCCGTTTTCTGTCTGTCTCCACAAAGACATTGTTCCTTGGAAAGGTCTGTCGCTCACAAGATGCTAAGGTTTGTTAATTCTAGGTGGTGGAGATGCACCTGTTTGAGACATTATTCTTCATCCTCCTTTGTATTTTTAATTTATTTTATTGTTTTTGAGAGAGAGCAAGCGTGGGGGGAGGGGAGGAGCTGAGGGACAGCGGAAAAGCAGACTACGTTGAGCACAGAGCCCGATGCGGGGCTCGATCCCACGACCCTGAGATCATGACCTGAGCCTAAATCAAGAGTCGGACACTTAACTGGCTAAGCCACCCAGGCGCCCCCTCCTTTGTATTTTTTAAAATACAGAATGAAATTTAAAAAGTTGGGTGAAGCAACTCTTGGCGTTTTGTGTCTTTGCATCCTCAGCGAGCCAGTGGAAGGGAGCCCTGCTAGACTGCCAAAGGTCCTCTTCCGAACATGGATTCTAATTTGTATTTCAACCCAAGTTCAGTACAATTTAAAATAATAGAATCTGGTCATGTAATTCTTTTTATGCATGGAACTGGATTTTCCCTCCAAATTAATCCTGTACCAGCAGTGGATGGGCTGAAAGCACAGGCAACAAGCAGTGAGCTCCCTTCCATCTGGCACGGCCACGGGAACACTTCGGTTGGCTTGCTTTTTTAATGAAGTGATTTTTAATGAAGCAAGCTGTGAATTTAATAGACACCTTAAAACACCTTCTTTGTAACTAAGCTTTAAGTAACGGAGCAACTGCCAAATTAGCCACCAGAACCAAGACGAAAATTCAAGACAGAACAACTACGGGTGGAGGATCTCAGGACTTAGGGCAGCAGGGATGTCATCTCGCCGGCTGGCTGCAAAGATGGTGCGGCTAGCCCAGGTGCAGGCTGGCGGCCTGTCCAGAGGCCTTACCAGAGGTTAAGGAAGTGTCTGGGCAACACTAAAGGGGGGGCTGGAAGTGCAAGGTACCGGAACTGCTGTTGTTCTGACCCCGTCCATGCTGATGCACCGTCTCTTCGTGTTTCATCTGCCTTGTGATTCTGAACCAGGCATCTCAGCTCACTTACCATGTGGGAACAATAGGAGGGAGATGCATAGGTCCAGACTATACTACCCTGAAAGAAAGATGCTGGGAGGAAAAAAAAATGCTTGTAGTATCAGAAAACTCTGACAGGTGGGAGAAATCACCCAATTTTGCAATCTCAAATGTAAATGGCAGGCAGGTAATGCAAGAAGGTGAAGAGCGCTGGGTGGATGGAAGCAAGAGGCAAGGTCTGGATGAACTGGGAGTGCTTATCCTACCTACAGGCATTCAAATTCCTTTGGAGAAAAAAAAAGTGTGGGGGCGCCTGGGTGGCTCAGTCGGTTAAGCGTCTGCCTTCAGCTCAGGTCATGATCCCAGGGTCCTGGGATCGAGTCCCACGTCGGGCTCCCTGCTGAGCGAGGAGTCTGCTTCTCCTCTGCACCCCCCCATGCTCTCTCTTTCTCTCTCTCTAATAAAATTGGATAAAATCTTTAAAAATTTAAAAAAAATTTAAAAAAGTGTTGAAGCAAAAAGCACACCTGTGTGCATGAGTGAGCAAGCCAGTTTGCGAGCTCTGCTTTACTTGGCTGGTGAGGAGCTAACGCATAAAGAGAAGTGACTCGTCCAAGCTCTCACTGCAGGCCGTGGGCGGCCAGCCCAATGTGGGATATACTACAGTTACAAGCCAGTGGCCAGAGTTGGCATGTTAAGCCCTGCTTGGCAAAGTCACCGGCAAGGATTTCACTCAGCCGGAGGCTGTGCTATCCACAACTTAGACGTGCAAGCTTCCTCAACACACTCCCCTCTCTTTGTCTTTCATGCTGCAAGTCCTTCCTCTGCTTTGTGAGGCTGTAGCCTCGCCTGGAGCGGGTCAGAGGGCTGCCTCCGGTTGGGAGGGACCAGGGAGCCTGGGGGCAGAGCGAGAGGAACCTGTGCTCACCGGCCCTGAGCTCAGGTGGTGGCAGTCAGCCTGGGTGTGAGAGGGAGAAGTGGGAGCTCCTGGTGGTTTCAGCCAAAGCCCTCCCACCCTACTCTACAGACGCCAGGGGGTGACCTTTTCCATTTCGTCCCTCCGGAACAGGACCCGGAATAGGAGGGAGAAGCCGAGAGCAGCGCATGAGACTTTCTTACTTCTTTCTCGCCGAGGGAGTCTGGCCTCACGGAACCGTGGTAAACCTGTGTCTTCATCTACCGAATGTTCAATATGAGCTTTTCTACCCAGAACTACGGTGCCCTGTTTGTATAGTGCCTGGATTCCTCCTAAAAGCTTGGCAGAGGCTAGCTGGGCCCGAATCTTTCCGATTCGGCCCCATCTGCGCTACTCCCAACCACACTTTTCTAACTCGGGCCAGAGGTTTCCTACGGAGTCCTGGAGTGTGTGTTTTCTCCTCACTGCTTGGTGTGCCCACAGGGCTGCAATCCCCTGCCTTTCTGCCAAACCTGACGGAGGACCGGCGAGTGAGTACTTAATAAGTACTCCTTTGTGCTGTGTGGCTCAAAGCTGGGTCACTGGTGTGTCTCCTGGAAGACCTCGTCTAGCCGTGTCTGGCTTGAACCGTAAGGCCATGGTGTCGACTTCTTAGATTTATAGCCACAGGCCCAAAGTACGATATACAGTTTGCAGCTGGGGGAAGGGAGGATGTCCATTCATGCACTGACTTAATGAGCAGGTGCTTCTGGATTGCCTATCCCATGCTGGGATCATGGTCCCGCTCCCTTCCTTACTAGGCTGCGCTCATGAGTTGGCGTGAAGTGGGGGAGCTTGCCTGCCTGCCTTCGAGGAACGGAATACGTGGTACGCACGCCTGGGAAGCTCCTTGAATCCCTTTATGTCAATACCCTGATGCTACAGGGGTTTGCTGAGAGGAATTTGCCTGCTCCGAAACCAAAAAACCATGTTTTTACTTAAATGGATATATGAAAAATCAAAACCAAACCAAACCCACTATAATAAGAGTCAAGCAATGTCGCTACCTAAGCCTGATACATACTTATTAAGAGGGTTTGAGGGAAGTCTTAAATCTATTAAATAGCAAATGCCAAGGTACAAAGTGGTTTCCCCACAGCAGTTCAGCTCGGCTTCCTGCTGTGTAGCTGGAGATTACACTGAATCCAGGGCACACTTTAGAAACATTTTCCTCTAGTGACTTAAAATATATATATATATATATATGTATCATAAATAAAAAGTCTAGGGAAAAAAAAACCTTAATCCTCCTCTCTCTCGCTTTACATCCCATTATTCTGAGTAACTGATATGTGTGAAAACATTCTCAGTTTCAGTTTAGCTAAACCTCTGAGTCACAGGGAACAGCTTTTAAATTGTTCCTACCATTCTTATCAATCAGCTGGGTCTGTGTAAAGGAACTAGGAATGTGGAAACCTAATCACTCCCTCTGTGAAAAATCACCATGTCTCCCCGATCAGAGGAAGAGCAGATCTTAGGAAGATCTCCCCCCAGTTTTGCACCATTTCCTGGCTATTTCATTTTAATCAGGATGGTGCTGAGCTGATCTATTACTTCATAAGTCTCCCGGGCCAGGGTGGGTGTTACTGATACATGTCTTAGGAAAGCCCAGTGCCAGATACTCCCATCAGTGGAAACTCATGTTGCAAGCACGATGTTTGCACATAATAAGATGCGTTTCCTTGGCAAACTGCTCCATCAGATATGCAATCACCGCGGTAGGCGGGAGTCAAGGCACACATTTTGGGGAACGCATCATGCTACTTTTATTGGTTTTCTGTGTTTTTCCCTTTGTTATAAAAGAATGGTATCAGAGTTCAATTTACAGAGAGAGATGAGGAAAACTGAAAATGAGCAGGAAGGAGCCCATAAAACCACCCAGGCTGGTCATTCAGCGAATCCTTTTATGGTTAGTGGATGTCTATTTACTGCGTTCTACCAGGTCATTATTCTTGGGGATAATTTATCTGACAAATTGCTACTGGGTAAATTTTCCATCATCAATGAAAAAGACATCGGCTTCAGAGGAGAGAAGTGCTGTCCGTGGAGGTGTGAGATGTATGTGTGTTGTATCCGCTCTTCCTTTTTGCTACATACGGTGTGAATACTTCTCTGTCAAGCTTTGCCTGACTGACACAGACCTTAAGAGATTTACATAAGCTGGACTAGAGGAAATTCACCCACATCTGAATAAACCGATGATCACAAAGTAGCTCTCTTGGGTTGAAACTAGCCCTTGTTACACTGGCTTACTGAGCAGCAAAAAAAAAAAAAAAAAAAAAAATTTAGGATATAAAATTGCCAATTAATTTACCAGAGGACACTAAATGATTTAGTGTGCCCATGGAGGCAGGTAGGTTCGTAGACAGGCACACACAAAATCATATTATTGAGGTATAAATCACATATTGAGAATGTCCTCATTTTAAGTGTGGAACGTATTTTTTGCAAGTATTTATAGAGACTAAGGATATCATGGAGAGCCCCTAGCTCACTCTCCCCCTGTTGCAGCTCTGAGAAACTGAGCTATGTCTCACAGATGGGCATTGGTTAAGTGAGGACGTGGTGTCCATGTTGGAGGTGCTAATACAAACTGGTCCACTGATTGGGCCATTATGAGTAGAAACTTGTAGACAGAAACTCTGGGTTTCTGATCTATGAAAAATGAACACCCAGCTGCTGGCCGCAGAGAGTGCAAGAAAGGAAGGAACAGGGCAGTGTCTTCCCAACGGTGGTGATCAGGAGGATTAGGGCTATGTTGGATGAAGGACTGGGGGTTTCCTGAACAGAGGGAATTTGAGGTGTGGCAGTGATTCTGACCAATGTTAACATCTGGGTGCTGATAAATAACATTTATAAATGACTTTTTCAACCACTTCCTCTGGCAAACAAGAAGCTATTATTGTCATATTGATTTTGAAATTCAAAGTTATAGAATTTTAATGAGAAGGCAGATCCAACTGGTAGATACAGTAATGATTAAAGCAACTGAAAGAGTACAAATGAGAAATAAAGTAGCAATACTCCCAATGCTTAACCCAAATAGGCGGGTTTTGCTGATTTTCCAAAAAATGCTTGGTTATCTCGAGATAAAAATATGAAGCAAAGCTCAGTGTGAATAAACCTGCCTTTTGGTAAGAGTAGAAAAGTCAATTAGTAATGTCATTTGTTGAAAAATCTGCCTGCACCTGGTTCTCATTTGTCCTCCAGCTGAGAAACCAAAGACAACTTCTTTTTATTGCTTGTGGTCAAACAGCAAGTTCATTTCGCCATGGGATGATCAAATGGCCAGCCTCCCCCGGCTTGAGAAGGTTTGCCTTTCACTTTCAACTTGTTCAATCATCATTAACTCTGAAAAATGTCACATTCCATTTGTGCAATGAAAATTTCACCACCGGTGACCGTTTGGGTGAAGTTTTTGTAGGCGAGGCCCTAAATCTTACAGAGCACCTCACACATTCTCAAGGTCATTTGCCTCAATTCCTTGTGTAATGTTGGCTGCCTAAGATCCCAGAGTCTGTGGCCAAGCATAGGCGACTTTGAACCTCTGTGTGTGGGTGTATGTTTTCCTCTCCACGATGGAAGGGGTTCACTGGATGATTCGACACAGGCGAGTTAGTTGGACAAAACCGACATGTGCATGTGAGCACACACATGTGCGCGCGCACGCACACACACACACTGGGATTTTTACCAAGCAAAAATAAGAGTCTTCTTTACTGGGGAGATACCAGTAGAGACCACTGGATTGTAGCCCTTTTAAAGCAGAGTTGTGTTTTTGTTTTTTTGTTTTGTTTTGTTTTTACTCTGGGAAGCTAGCTTCCCTGGAGAAGGTGCAATATCAACTTGGGGAGGTTCCAGAAATTTCTGGAGAGGAGAAATAGGCTTCTTTTTCACTTTTGCCTTTGGGCTTGAGAAATCTTCGCCTCCCTTGTTTATTGTTTAATTATACTCACCCTGCCCCCAGCCCCCACCTCTGCAGAGAAGTTCTGAAATGTAAATCCCAGGGAATGTGGCGTGGGGCCAGATTAAAATAGGAATTTCTGATAGTGGACGTCAAGCAGCAAGACTGCTAAATTAAGAGGTCACTCGATCCAGAGTCTTAAAGCAGAAGGTGTACTGAGGCAAGTCAAATAAATCTCGTGCCATTTGGCAAGTATGTCATAGCTAAAACAGGCCCCAGTTTACAGGTCCTGATTAAATTTTCAAGGTCAAACAGGAGAGCAGGTATATGCAGAGCTCTCTAGAGCCGTAAGTGCCAAGGTGCTAACGTCCTGTTTTAAAGTGTCCAAGAAGGGCGTCTTGATTTCTAGCTTTAGTTTAATGCCAAAGTTCTGCTGGGTCAGCTGCTGAAAGAAGGGGGAGGTTATCAGTGGGTCTGGATTAGAGGCCCATAATCTTGGTCTCGGTCTCTTTCAAAGGTTAGCTCTGGCTCATAATATATTAGAATATTTATTGTTGCTAACATCCAATTTTTAATTGACTAGTAGAAATTGAGGGTAGGAGAGAGGGCAAAATAGTCTAATGATATTTTCGGCTGCTTCTAGCTAATACAGGACTAGACCTTTGGTCTAAAGGAGAAATGTGTGGCTCCTAAAATATGAAAGAGTGTCCTGCCATTTTAATGGCTGGGTTGAAATGCCTGCATTTTAAAGAAAAGAGATTCCAATGCTAGGTTATTAGCTGAAAAAAGCTTGTGTATAATTTCCTAAGAGAGATTTTTTTTTTTTTTTAATTCAAACACTTGAATATGTACTTGGTATTCTAAGTGCTTTAGAAATCTTACCTCATTTAAGCTTCATAGTAATTTCAAGAGGTAAAATTACTTACCTAAGGTCATGGAACTTACTCAGACCCCAGAAGAGTAAGTCAGCATCCATTATCCTGTGCACCTCTATTTTTTCATAGAGACCTCTCAGGCTACGCAACCCAAATGCCCACTTACCTGTTGCTTCAAATTGGGCAGATGGTGTGCAAAGAGAGAGTGTTGGATCTCTTTGTTCCATTTCGTAGGGATGGAAAAAGGGGAAGCAGCTCTGTCAACTTCCCCACTCTCCTGTCTCCTCATGGAGATCACCTTTCTACTGCTGGCTTCGGAGCGAGCGTGTGAACTGTTTCTGTGTCTCTCACATACACACACGCACACTCATGCACCCACACACACTCACGCACACTCACTCACACGCACACTGCTATTGCTGTGCTTCACTGAGCTGCACCAGGTTTGTGATCCGGGCATAAAAGCAGACATCATGTGCTCATTAGAGCTAAGTTTTCAGGACGTGCCCCAGTGACTGACCTCCACTAACGGCCTGGGTTTGCGCTCGACTGCAAACCTGAAGTGGCAGAGTTCACAGTAGCTGGTGTTTGAGGACGACAGCCAGTGCTCCAGGCAGCTCCGATGAATTGTCCCCAAGGTCCCCGTGCATTCGCAGGGGGAGAGCAAGTCCTCTTGGCTGCTGCCCTCGTGGCAGATCCTGCACATTGGCCGGTCATTGAAGGGGCTGCAAGAGAAGGAGGGGCATCTGCTGGTCACCAGGCCCGAAACCGTCACCACGAGGATGGTCCTCTGGCTCTGTGTCCTTCAGACCTTCCTCAGGCAGACACCTGCTTTAACACCCTGGATGGACACTCCGTGTACACGGTAGTGGAGGGCGGGGCGGGCCGGGGTCCTCAGGCACCTCCTTTTGACAATATAAAGAAGGAGGGGTGGCCCAGGGCCGAAAGTGGGTGAAAGTGAGCAGCATGTTATTGTTGTCTTGGACATGGATGTTGTTCAGGCAAACTACCAATCAAGAAATAAGAACGATTCCTCACCATTAAAAACGGAAATTGTTTTGAAATGACATCACCTGCAGTTTCTAGGCAAATTGTGCCTTTTGAACCAAACCAGGACACTTTCAAATACTCAGAGGTTCTTTTCATTTCTCCTTTCATTAGGGTGGGACACTAAGGGGAGGCAAGTTAACTGGCAGCCAACTCTCGAGCCATAACACAGAAGTGTTGTCTGAGCCAGAGTACCGAGCTGAGGGGCAGGTGATCCTGTGAACTTCCCGAGGACGCTAAGGATACTATGCCGAATGCAAGTAATGACTATGTCCTAGGGAGGCAGCCTCAGTCCAGAGCTCTGCCATTAATCTGGAAAGAAAAGCCAGCCCTGCACGTTCCGTGAGGCACACGGCGTAGTAGTTGATGAGGCAGGCTCTGAACCCCAGGTCTGCTGCCTCCCATTTGGCTAACTTGGTTCAAGTAACGTCATCCCTCTGTACTTTAGTTTTGTCCTCTCTAAAACAGGGGCAAAGAATGGTGCCTTCCTCAAAGGTGACATAAGGATGAGAAAAGATGGTCCAAATCCGAAGCTTAGAATAAGGACCAGCATGTAGTAAATGTGTCGTTAATGGTGACTATTTTCACTTACAGGAAAACTCAGGTCAGGGAAAGTCAAATGACGTAGCGCTCATCAGGGAAGTTAGTGGACAAGGAAGGGCTCAGACTAAGATGGCCTCAGCTCCCCGTGCATCCTGTGTCTCGGGAAAGGACCACTCCTTTCTGATCGACATTATCGTGTATCGCTTCTCATATTGTCCTTTATTGGGCACTCAGTTTTAAACTATGTTATCACTGTATGTGCCCACCTGGGGACAGCCCCTCTACCTGGCATGGAAGCACTGCTGTTTCCCAAGGGCCTTTCTGGGATGATCCTGGGAATGAGTGAAGGCTAAAGGGGGATTAAAAGAGGAAAAGACTTCCTTCCTACTTGCCCAGAAGGGGGACCCACTCAGGGCTGGGAGAAGAAAGTTGAAGGAGTTGACTTTTTTTCTCTGATTATTCCTGGCTCCTTCATTCCCACTGAGCCAAATGCATGTGAAAGTCGAAAATCATCTGGTTTACATGACCACGTAAACATGTGAAAACCCGATGCATGTGCGTGTGAGCACGTGTACACGCACACACACACACACGCCCCGGCTCACAGGTCTAAGTCATCTTAGCTCTGTAGCCTGTTCTTCCTGATTAAACAAGGTGTGTGAAGGGCTGCCAGGGTGACGGGTGCACGCACAGTGACCTGTCTCAGTTCACAGATGAGCAATGATGCTCATCGCCGTGTCGTATTCTGAGTCCTAACCAATTGTTAGAAGCTTTTCGAGAGGTGGGAAAATACATATTGACTTTTTTCTACTCGATCCCTTAGCGAGAGCTGCACTGATCGGCAGCAGAAGATGCGTGGGCAGCGTTCACAAGATGCACGAGGGTGTGAGTCCATGTCTGGTGGCCACCATGTCCAGGCTGGGGCGACAGAAAATGTTGTGGTGCTGCCAACAGTCCTGCTGCAGGTGCGTGTGGGCCTGGATCTCTCCCGCAGGGTTTGGTTGAGTTGCTCAGACCAAGGTAAGCAGTCAGTGTGCGAGTGACTGGTCTAAAGCTTCTGGGTCAGAAGTGGTGCTGGTATCAGAGGACAGGTCCAGTGTTGATAGGCATTGTACATTAATTGATCAGAGTTGTCCCTACCTATCCTGACAGAAAGCTGGAGAAGCCAAAGAGCATGTATTGGCCGGGCAGCCCGTGGCTCTCAATCTGCCATTGGACAGCAACAGCGCAAGAGAGACCTCCAGGGACAAAGAGCCAGCCTGGACGAGCCATCTCTGGGCTGGTCGGAGCCTTTGGCCTTGCTTTGGTTCCTCATTTTGGGGAGACAAACTGTCGCAGTTTGAACAATTGTAGGGCAGGGTGTGTTGGGAAGGATCAGGAGTTGGGGGGCCCATGGGGCACAAAGGAGGGGGCCACAAAAGAGGCCCCCAAGTGGGGACGTGCCAGAGAAGAGACTCACCCGGGATGAAGCCCCAGACGATCTCCCATCAGGCAGTGCTGATTGGCACAAGCACCAGGAATGTCCCTTCAGAAGTTGTGCCCACAAGTCCAATCACTTCTGGCTCTGTCACCTGAAATCAGGTGCCTCCTTCCTCCCATGCTCACAAAGGACCACCTTTGTTAGCGCCTGGCAACAAGAGTGTAATTACCATAGCAATGTCCACATAACAAATGCAAGGAAAGACACCCTGTGTCTTGTGGGATCTTTCCCTGCCTGGCTCTCTCTGCACGTGTGACCTGAAGTGGAAAACTCAACAACGGGAGTTTTAGCTTTATGCCCCATCGCTATAGAAATGGCGAGGATGAGAGAACTCGGGTAGCACCTCGGCTCACCTGACACAAAAGACCTGAGCGCTAATTACGTTCCCTCTGGCAGTTTCCATCTGACCGAGAGTCTTCCGGATCAATTACAGATTCAATTATTTTAATAGCGGTACTACCTCTGGGTGGCGAGAGTCCGCACCACCGTTGACAGCAGCTGCCCGTCCTTGGCCGAAACTTGCATGACATACTGCGGCTGCCCAGTCACTAGGCTGCCACAGTCCTCCACGGTCTTCACCACGGGCGCAGCCGAGCTGGTGCAGTCTGGCAACACTTCGGGCAGGTGACTGCAGCGGCTGGTTGTCATGGTAACAGACAGCAATTACTCGGCTAATGGCTTCCACATTCATACAGGATTTCCATCTAGGAGAGATCAGAAAACAGTTTACTTGGGCAGGGTGGTTAACAGAAAACGGGGGAATTACAGGCCACCCACCTCATTGTGTCATTATTTAATATAAATAACAAGGGGAGCCTAGACGTGGCACATTATCTGGTTACCATGTCATGCACACACGCGCGCGTGCACACAGAGCCCGCGGGAAACAGCGGACGTGCTTATGAGCCAGGTAGCGAGCATGTCGGTGTACATAAACATTTCGGAGCCCTGCTCTTGGAGAGGGGAGGGCGCGATGGCTCTGGAGCCCGATCTGAAGAGGAGATAAGCAGTTCTCCTGCTCTGTTGCCAGAGAAGCAATAAGTCTTTGTTGACACTCTCTCAAAGTTACTAGAATCATTATTAAAACCATTCGCAACTCTTTTTTCTTGTAAGCAATTTATTCTCCATTCAGCTTCATTCTGAGATGCTAAGATTAAAAACAGAGAGAAAGAGGGGAAAAAAAAGACTCTGGCCAAGTAGCAGCTTCTAGGACAATATTGGCCAGAATGAATCAATTAATGTCCACCTTTCTGACTGCTGCCATATCTGCGTCCCATAATACAATTATCTACTTAATATATCTTGACAATTAACTTCCTTTAAAAACTTAACCTATTTTGGCCTTGTCTTAAATGGTTATTCATGGGAAGTGATTAGTTGGATGAGCTTGTTACATTTTTTCTTAATGGACATCACAATCAAAACATTAGAATTGAGTCTTTGTTAGTGGAATACTGCATCATCATAGAGGATCACACAGGAGAATGCAAGAAATGAGGATGGACGAGACCTCCACACCCTGTTAAAAATAATCCATTCCCTGACATACAGCCTGTCACAGAGCCTGCAAGGAATTCTGTCCCCGATTGGGGTGGTGTGGGCTTGAACTGGACCTCAGATTCAAAGCATTCAGACCCACTGGTGTGTGGACCCACTGCATCCAGTAGTAAGTCTGTTGGTGATGCATGAAAAATAGAGGTCTTTATAGAAACTCATAGGAGTTGCATCTCACTTTTAGAAATAGAGTTGTTTCTGCCCAGCCTGCTCACCTCAAGCTCCACGGAGCCCAAGACGGCCTGGGCTCTGTAGGGAGACACAGGACTGGCTGATGGGCTGAATTCACATCAATAAGCAGACTGGATGCTAAAGGCCCCAAATTAAAGTAAATCCATCCCACAACCCCAGGAGGATTTTTGGAATTCCTCAAAGGATTGTTTTCTTCTAGCTCTTTCTCCCAGTTATTATTGGGAGTCAACAGTACTTGACTCCTCCGGGTCTGGCAAACAGGATCTCCCCGACTTCCAGAACAATGTGCATCAACTGGACATTCTTAGAATGAGAACACAGTGTTTGCAGATGAACTTGAACTGACGCCCTCCCTCCCAACACGCGCATGTCAGGGAGGCCTGACCATCGGAGACAGTTGGACGGGAAGGGAATCCCCTCCTTGCTGCCGCGGTGTCTGGCTGGCCTCACTCTAGCATGTTCCCATTCCTGTCCTTGGCTGCCACCAATCTTCTCCGCGTTTGTGGTCTGCTCTCTGCCGGGACACCTTTGGAGCCTGGCCATGGGGAGGCGGTTACGGACAGCAGCCCTGGTCGGTGGCCTGATGTGGAGACACAGGCTAGAGCCGCCTCTGCTCTGTCATTGGCACCACTCTGGTGGGCTTCTCAACCACCAGGCAGTAAGCAGACAAAGGTACAACTGCATAATTAGCTAGTTTAGTTTTGCTTTTTAAATAGGATTTGTTGCCTTTCTTTCTTTCTTTTTACATTGCCAAAGCCAGAAATGTATGTTAGAGAAAGTACAGAAAAGTACAAGGAAAACAACACAATTCAGTCATAATCCCACCACTCGGATAACCACAGTAAACTTTCGGGGTGGATGTCTTTCTAATTTTTGGCAGGGTTGATAGGGTGGAGTTGATTTGTAGTAGAGGCCAGATTTTTTTTTTTTTTTTTAAATAAGTGAGTTAAGGTAGCTCTCAGGCCACAGAACAAAAGGATGTTCAAGATCCGACTTCTAAAACTGTCTAATCCCCCTCCCCTGGCCTGCTCTTATAAAACCCCATTGACATGATTTTAAATTCTCATAATGCCTCCCAGTCACCAAGTGTAACTTCCTGGCACAGCTCTCTTGCTTCACAAGGCAGCCATAGATTAAGAGCCAGGGGTGTGTTGGCAGGAAAAGCAGACACAGTGACCTTCTTGCGGCATAGAATCATTATGTCTGGATGCACTCTGAGAGTCTATTTTCGGGTTTTGCATAACTTCAACTCACAGCACCAAATGCTCCCTCCCAGTGCTTGATGGAACGGGAAGGAGGCGGAGAAAGGATGCTCAGAGGGAGAAGAGGAGATCAGGGCTGTGAGGAGTGAGGCTACCCTAGTGAAGGGACATCACTCAGGCACACGATGTCCCCAAGTTCATTCACTTACAACCCAGATTAAGTTCTCATCAAAGGAAGCAGTTCTAAATATATGACCCAAATCTACAATAAAATGCCCTTAAAACAATTCTAGAAGTAGAGTCCCCTTTAAACTTATTTTATATCTGTAATTTCACTTCTGGTTGCTAGACTTCATTTCATTTCTCTTCTCAAAGGCAAAAGAGATATCACAGGTCATCTGATCAGTTTATTCCCTTCACAGTGGGTGCCGGGCACAGAGTTGAGCATAAAGGGACAGAGGGCTCCTCTACCTTGCCTCCTCCTCTTGGGCCATCTCTTCAGAGCCCTGAACCCCACTTGGGACCTGCCTGACGGGTCACTCCGGTCTGGCACTCACTGAAGAACACACCCGTGTATTCGCTAACTACCATGCATCTTGAGATACCAAGCCTGGCATGCCCATGATGAGTTCCCATGCTTCTGAAAGACCATGTCTTGAATTGCAAATGGGGTGGAAAGGATACTGCAGAGCATAGGCACCTGAGGTCATGGTGGGAAGGGCTGAGTTGGTTCCCACCCCGCAAGAGTGGATCTCTTCATGTCCTCAGGTGGAGGAGGACAGATGAGAGCACCGTTCTCCCCAGTCTCGGTCAAAAGGAAGCCTGGAGGCCTGCACTAGGCCTGGGGCAGGAGTGGGCCTCTGCAGGCCGCATGCGCCAATTGGCATGCATATGTTGCACCTGGGGCAGTAACAAATGGCCTGCTGCATTTCCCTGTCTCCTTCAGAGCCACCTGGGAAAACAGCGGGCTGTTGCTGTGGATGCTAGAAAGAGCTGAGCTGTCGCTTTGCAGCCTAACTGGGCTTCCACGGATCTTCCTGCAAAATTTCAAGCACCATTCGACCGCTTTCTTATCAACACTGCTGCTCTTGTGGGCGAGTGTCTTCCCAGTTCACCCAAGAATTCGGCTCTCGGGATTTCTCGGGACAAAAACACAAATGCCGGTGGGGAGGAGGGGCGTGTCTCTGTAAACTCAAACATCAGATTGCACTGGTAGGACAGGTCCTTTGTTGGCCAGGCTTGACTCCTTGTCTAATTGCTTTCTGAGGCTGCAAACAAAACATGATTTGGCACTGGCCAAGTCCGGCTGTGCACAGCGCAAGGCATGGCGCTAGGTGGACGAGAGGGAGACAGTAAAAGAGGAGGGAGAGGCTCAATGAAAGAAAGCCTGATGAGACCATTGTTAAGATACAAAAGGCCTGTCTGTTAAACTGTGACCCCTTTAAAGGACAGAGTACAGGTTTTACCAAAGCAAAGACTCAACCAGGCTGCAGCTAATCGTTGCCGTGTTTCTGCACAGTCTGCCTTTGGTAAGTGATTTCCATGGGAACATGGCTGGCACCATGAGGACACATCCGAGGATGTTGGGGAGGTGATTTTGGGGGGGCTCTGTTCACCTCTGCTGCCCCCTGGCCCCAGCAGCCCCTGGAACCTCCCTGAGGATTGCAGAGTTAGGGGAGAAAGCTCTGTTCTCAGAGGCAGGCCCCCCAAGCCTGCACCTTGGCTCAGCACACCCCAGGGTCACTCAGCTTCTCAGCCATGGTTGAGATTTCTTGCATATTTGGAATGAAAGTACTAGTACTTCCTGAGCCACTTGGTCAGGGTGTTGGTGAGGCCTCAAATAATACATGTGAACATGCTTTGTGAACTGGACTGAGCCACGTGCAGAGAATGCCACATTAACCTTCATTCCTGCTCTTTTTGTAAGCTGAGCTGCATCTTGTTTCTGTCTTTGAAAACCATCTTCCCCCATGGCTGGTGAGCTTCTGCCAGGCTGTACTTCTGGATCACGCTTGAGCTCTGACCTTGTGCCACTCCATCCCACTGGCAGGTAGCATGGAGGCACCTTCTTCCCTGTTCATCCACTTCTCCTCTTTCTCCTCAGCCCTGTCTGTTCAGATCCCTGAACACAGGTTTTCACTTGTTCGTGAAAACGTTTAGTGAAGGCACATGGTGAGAACCTGCTATTCTGTTGGAGATCTTTGGGTCTATATGTTACAGCAGCCACCGTGATCTTAGCTTATCTAGCACGTGATAGATATACTAGAAAATAAAGTGCAAGCCACGCCCGAGTGCCTTTGCAGGCCTGTTTCCATCAGAACTGTATTTTCAGTGACAAGTCAACTTTAATCTCTTAGATTTAGGACAACAAGGCTGTTTCGGGGAGGGATCTGTCAAGCTGGCATCTCTGTTGGGATGTACAAATTACCATGGGGATTAAAAGTAAAAATCAGAGCGTCAGAGTATGTGTGTTAGCCGCACTGACCTGGTCCGGCAGGCTGCCTGGCAGCAAGCGGACTGAGCAGGTCCCAAGCTGGGACCCTGCAGCAAGCATGGACCTCCAAATTTGACCCTCATAATTCCAGAGATTTTTTTTTTTTTAAAGATTTTATTTATTTGACAGAGAGAGACACAGTGAGAGAGGGAACACAAGCAGGGGGAGTGGGAGAGGGAGAAGCAGGCTTCCCGCTGAGCAGGGAGCCCAATGTGGGGCTCGATCCCAGGACCCCCGATCATGACCTGAGCCGAAGGCAGACGCTTAACGACTGAGCCACACAGGCGCCTAATTCCAGAGATTTTTAACAAGTAGGCTCCTCAGGTCTCAATATATTCTAGAAAGGTTTTCTGTCACCCGCCCACAACCAGGGCTGGTCAACAAAGCAAAGCCGAGAAGCAAATTTATTCATCCTTTCATCCACTCCAAGAAATTTTTTTTTTTTTTAAAGAAATTACTGGATATTCCTTTGAAATTTCTGATGGTGCAGAGTCCGACCATTTCAAGTCTGGCTTTACATTTCCCGAGGAGTGTTCTGCAGACCCTCTTAGGGGCTGCAGAGCCACGAGGACACGGCACCTTTCCACTAGCCATCATGCCCTTGCTTACTCGGGACACTACCCTAAATTTGGGGGAATGGCTAGATGTCTTTCCACTCCCACAGAGGTGCACATCATTAACACTGGTCCAAGATTCAGAAGGCTGACCTTAGTTTTACATGAGCAAATCTGCTTCAGGAAGCATCTCTAAAATGTCCCTTAGCTTTCCTAGAGGGGCTGTATACGCAGGGAGCAAGGCCTCCCCAAGGAGACCAATGAACGGGCAGTACACGTCGGTTGGTGATTGAAACGAGGGGTAAAATAAAAATAATGGCCTGTCCAGGAACTTTCCCCTCTCAGGGAGACTTTCAGCCTCTGAATTCTAAGAACAATCTCTGAGAATACGAATGCTCTTCGATAGAACATTTCCCTGGCTTTTGAGGCCTGTTATAAGCAGACAGTGCACGGCATGCCTGATGAACTGACTTGGAGGTTCCTGAATGTGCACAGAAAATGAAGGCGGGTGGGAAACCACACACTGACCTTCCTTTTCCAATGAAAATGGAGCAAATGACTAATTTCAAAACCATTAACATGTAAAAGCTGCATATTTCTTCTGAGAACAGGGCACAAAGGCTCTCCAAGGAGATTGCTGGGACATGATTACCAGCAACATTTAAGTTTTCAAAAACACGCCAAGGAGGCTATTCACTCGAATGTGTAGCGGCAAAGTAGCTGCTTCATTAAACTTAAATAGTCTCGGCAGGGCTGTGCTTACAGACCCACGCTACCAAATTATACATTTCTTTTCTGGATGCTTCACTGACCTCATTATGTGGAGCAGAGAGTTTGTCATTCCAAATAAAGTGACCATCCAGGTCTTTATAAACATGTCCGTCAGGCGCTTCATGAGTCTGCAGACTGCAACCCTGGCGGGCCCAATGGATTAAAAAAAAAAATACACACAAAAACTTGTCTTTTTGTTTTCTCGTTATTCTCCACTTATGTGAGCATTGTCATACTTGCAGAGCAGAGTAAGCAGGTGAAATGCTTATTTCCGAGCATGAAGGTTTTGATTTGGGGGTAAAGACATTTTCTTGAGGAATGTGTAAACACCAGTGAGGAACCAAGGGGAAAAAAAAAAATCCAGACTAGCATAAGGCCAGTTGGATCCGCAGAGTTCCAATCTCACAGCGTACTGTTTGAAAGTGATACCCAGAGTTATTTATCATTTCCCGTCCGCGTTATTATTTTTGATTCTCAGCCACAAGAAGCACCAGAAGTATCAGACTAATCTTTTTTTTTTTTCCATTTAAAATTACTAATTTTCTCTTTAGGCAGGTAAAATCCTCTAGTTCTGCTGAAGGCAAATCAAGTAACAATTATCGTGTTTATACATATTTTTTCCCCTCAAGAAGTACTCATAAAATTAATTCGGATTTTGGAGGCTATCCATTTTTTCATTTAATTTTAATTATATAGATGAAAATGGCAATTAAAAATCCCACAACTACCCTGTGCATTCAAAGACACAGCGACAGCTGAATTACACTTATAAATAACAACGGGCTCCCGCACACACAGCCCTGCTGAGCAGGGATGGGGGGTGGGGGTGGGGGAAGCAGAGCTCACTGATGAGTTCTGGGGACTGGGGAGCAATCGGGACACGTCAGAAAAGTTGAAACGACAGGTTTAAGAACAACAGAGGGGAGCAGGCAAAACAGAGTAAGACGTTCATGGGACATGATTCGGAGAAAAAGTGTATTCTTCAAGTGATGCTCGGCGTGCCCGGTACCAAACAGCTCCCTGTATAGCATAAGGAAAAGTGTAGAGGGTACAGCATGCTGTCCAGGATCTCTGATAACACAGGGGATGGACATTTCAGCTATAATGAGGGAGAATATGCTCTAAGAACCAGGAGCTCCCAATCTGTTGCTACGCTCAGACCCATTTTCTGCCAGCATCCAAGTGAATGCCCACCATTAAGGAATTTGATGCGGGGTTCAGTCCCAGTTGTACCTCACTCACCCTCTTCTGTGCAGACAGCCCAGTACTAGGCACACAGGTTTGCTAAATTCCTAACGGCAACCTCCCGCATCTGCTGTTGGCTGATTTTAAGCCGGGGTTCCTTGGGGCTTTCCCCATCTGCATGTCACCAAGACCACGGGGAGGCTGCAGTCTTGTCCTTTCCCAGGGCGGTGTCCAGAGTCTGCATTCTGCCAGGTTCTGGGGGCCCAGGCCTTCCTGCAGCGCCTTCAGGCCCTTGAGGGCCCAAGAGACTCGGGTGCATTGCCCTTGGTTTTGGCACGAGGATAACCAAAGTCGCTCAGCTTGACAAGGAATTAGGCAAGTGCGGCGTAAGGATGAATGCTCCTTGGATTTTGCTTTTTAGCCCTGTCTTTGGCATTAGAGATGGACTCCCTATCATATGCCTCGGATTATTAGAAGCCCCCAAATCCCACGGTGCTTTCACATGTGGTCGAGTGAGGTGTCCGGGTCTGTGGGTGTCTTTGCGTTGCTTTTGTACATGTTTGGCTTTGGGGTCAGGAGCACTCTGGGAGCCTTTCAGGGGGCAGTGTGGGGAGAGGGGCAGAGCCCTGGCTTTTAACTGCCACCCAACACTTAGCAACGGAAGACAGCTCCTTGGCGTTGAGCCTCATTCTCCTCCCTGACGCTGGGGACCGGGATAGGTGTGTGCCTGGCATATGCAGGGCACTTTGTAACAGGCAGTGCTTAAGACTGTAGGGCAGTGGGGTCATCTTACAATAGCTGGGGGCCACGGTGGGGACAAGAGGCTCCTTCTCCATCCTACCTCTGGATCCCCTCGCCTGGACCATCCCCTCTATAGTCCTCCTCACTACCTGCCCATCTGCCCTGGTAAACGTCTCATGGAGACAGAACCGCTGACATCTGCTTTGACAATCTTATTGTAAATATAGCGACAAAGCATGAGAACAGCCTCTGGAATTACTCTTCTCAGCCCTTAGACTCTGTTTCCTGCCTTTCCACTACACACACACACACACACACACACACATCCTTATATATATGTGCAGAGATAAACCATAGGTTCTTTTCTAGTGCTTCCCTAAAATAAATGGGTCTAGTCTTTCAAGGCAAGATCCAACAAAGCACAAGAAAAAAGCAACACATAGCCAAGGGCTGAGTTACCTGAGATCACTTTATCACGTAATCTCTTCCCAAAGTATATCCTTGGTTCTTTTTTTTTTTTTTTTTTTTAAGATTTTACTTATTTATTTGACAGAGAGAGACACAGCGAGAGAGGGAACACAAGCAGGGGGAGTGGGAGAGGGAGAAGCAGGCTCCCTGCCAAGCAAGGAGCCCGATGCGGGGCTCGATCCCAAGACCCTGGGATCATGACCTGAGCCGAAGGCAGATGCTTAACCATTTGAGCCACCCAGGTGCCACTGTATGTCCTGGGTTCTTGGGCACCATGATACTGGTGGGGAATGAGGCCTCTTTCTTCCTTACTTCCTACTGACCTCAGTGCAAAGCATTCAATGAACTCCTTCAAAGGAACCTCTGAGGAATTAGTTCTTCTCATCCGAGCCCATGCCCCCTTCTTGCTGTTGCTCCTTTGGCTGCCTGGCCCAGCTCACCACGCATCTTGACATCAGTCCCCATGTCTCACACAGCCCCCACCTGTCGGAGCATCACCTTTATTTTATTTTATTAAGATTTTATTTATTTATTTGAGAGAGAGAGAGCACAAGCAGGGGGAGCAG
The DNA here is from genome assembly GCF_964656455.1 of Halichoerus grypus. Taxonomy (NCBI): domain Eukaryota; kingdom Metazoa; phylum Chordata; class Mammalia; order Carnivora; family Phocidae; genus Halichoerus; species Halichoerus grypus. The sequence goes on along the minus strand of NC_135713.1, from coordinate 130,900,911 downwards.
CAGGCTGAGGGAGAGGGAGAAGCAGACTCCCCGCTGAGCAGGGAGCCTGATACGGGGCTCGATCCCAGGACCCCGGGATCATGACCTGAGCCGAAGACAGACGCTTAAGGGACTGAGCCACCCAGGTGCCCTGGAGCATCACCTTTAACTGGACTTTTTCAGTGTGAGGACCAGCCTGCTCTGTCCCTGAGCCTCCGAGCAGCCCTGTACCTGTGATGCCTGTCAGAAATAGCCCGGCATGTTGGCTTACATGGAGGGCTGTTTCCACCAGAGCATCCCTGAAGGCCCTGCAGCCGCTCAGCAAGACCATGCTGAATCAAATATCTGGTCTGTTCATTTCTTTGTATCTCCAGTCCTGCCAGAAAGAATGGGTGAGTTTCCTTAACCTGATCCAGCCTGTTTGACAGAAACAAAACAACTTAATACTGACACAGAATTAAATTCTTATCTAAGATAAAACAGCCACATATTGTGCAGAGGTCTACTTTTACTTTTAAATTTTCATCTGATGGGTTTTCCTTCAGAACAGACCAAAAAAAAAAAAAATTACACTATTAATAGCAATAGTGTGAGTATACTTTTCTATTTTCATAGCACTATTCATTTTCATTCTCTAAGTGCTTTATAAATATAGTGGGTCTTTACTGCCTTCCAGGGTGAAAATAACAGTTATACCCCCATGGAGCTCATTCATTTGCTTTACAGGCTAAAAAAATCTCTAGTGTGTCACAAATTAACAAAATGTTCCTGAGGACTGTCTTTTATTCTTGAATCTCCAATTTCACTAATAAATGTGAAAAACACATATAGCCAGATAAGTCCCTGGAGACCCACCACTGCGGATGCTGAAGAAAGCAAGTTATTCCAGCTAAGATCAGCATTCACTTTCACACCAGAGACTATTTGTTACCCAAATCTCCTCCAGTTGCTTGATGTAAGGCAATGGAATCGGTTTCTAGTGACTACCCTCCCCATCTAACAAAATGAGTTTTTAAGGAAAGAGTATCTTCAAAAAATAAGAAAAAAAACCGTAACATTTTTGATCGTCAGATAATGACCTTTTTTTAGTCACAGCCCCATTGGATCCTACTACCACCTCTGAGAGAGATCTGTTATTCCTTTTCTTAGTATTTTTACCATGAAAAGTTCCAAACAAATAGAATATTAAGTAAACTGACATATACTCCAGTGTGCCAATCTGACAATTAATCAAGATTTTGTCACACTTGTGTCTTCCTCCCTCTCTCCCTCCATTTCTTCCTTCTTTCCTATTCATATTTTTTTAAGATTTTTATTTATTTATTTGAGAGAGAGAGCAATCGAGCGAGAGAGAACAAGCGCAAGCTCGGGGGAGGGCAGAGGCAGAGAGAGAAGCAGACTCTCTGCTGAGCAGGGAGCCCGATGTGGGACTTGATCCCAGGACAATGGGATCATGACCTGAGCCGAAGGCAGACGCCCAACTGACCGAGCACCGAGGTGCCCCCAAACTTGCTTTCTTGTGGTATCATTTAATTTGTTCCTCTATCCCCTGTGTTTTCTGTGAGCTTATAGATGGGCTCGATTGAGCTCAAGTTCACCTCCTAGACGACAACAGCTCATAGGTGACACTGCATCACATCAGGGGGCACCGAATGTACTGGGTGGCCGTCCCACTTTTAGTGGGTTCAAGTGATGGCAGATGATTTCTTCAGTGTAACGTTCCCCATCAATATTCTAACGGTCTAATTATTGCATGCATTGATGACAGTTGCTTAAAGCAATTATTTCACTTGGGGGGCTACAAAATCAAGGCGTTCCAAGTTGAATTTCCCTTCCAACTTTAGTAGCAGGAATTCTCCTATAATGAACAACTTTCCCTCATCAACCAGTGCAATCTGCTTATGCTGAAATCCAACGTGCACAGAGAAGGCATGATCACTGCTTAATTCTTTCCTTTGATTGCCAATTTTCAGAGTAAGGAATTGGTGCCTTAGTTACAAGCTATAGTAACTGAGTTGTTTTGTTATTGTTTTGGTTATTCTTCAAGGTCCACTTGTTTTTACTGAAATTAAAAGAGAAATCAGACTGTCACCCCATAACTCACCCTGCTGGTCTAGAGGACTGGACTTGTGATTCAAGTGGACACAACATAAATCAAGGGCATGGTCCCTGCCGTCCAGCACTCTCGGTAAGAAGGCCAGGCACTGTTTCTCTCACCTGCTTTGGTGTCTTGACTTTGTCTTTATGGTTGATAGAGTCTTTCCTTAGGCTGAACACCCCTCCTAGACAGAGGGCTTCTGCATTGACGAGTTTCTGAGGAAAATGAGAACAAATCTAAAATATTCCCTCTTCTCACTTGGTGTCACTTGCCCCTGCAGGCTTCCACTGTTGTGTGGTTGACTAGATTTGTCTGAAGGTGGCTGAGTGCGTGGACGCAGACTGGCAGAAGCATGGCGCATCAGACTGACGGGGTGAGGTCACCGAGCTTGTATCAGCTGGACCTTGTCTGTGACTCACCAGGAAGGCATTCTCACCCAGGGAAGCCTGCAGGTGCTGTCTGGCACGGCCACACCCTACTCCAGGGTTGCAGTAAATGACCCATTAACACGCTGCGCAAGCTTCCTCTGGGGGAGAAATCTGTCCATGTATGAGAAACAGCTCCTTCTTCTTCTTCTCACATAATAAGGGTGAAAACATTTAGGCCATCCATGGGTATTCCCCGAAGAGGCATGTGTAAGTCCTCTTTAACAATGGCTGATGAGTGTCTCTGAGCCTGACAGGAATCTGGGGTCTTTCCTTTTTTGCTAAGAGCTGAGACATTTTCTGCCCATTACTGCTTTGTTTTACTGACAGGCATCTGTCAGTTAGACATTAAAACAGAGTGATAATGGGGAGAGAATATGCTGGCTCCGTCCACACACTTCAAGAGGGAAGTGCTCATGAAAATGTGTATTTTGGGAAACCTAGATGCTCATGCGCCCATCTGCATTTCCATTTAGTTTGAAATTGAGTGTAGAAGAGTAATGCAGTGAGAAGAGGAATAACAGGGAACCAGAATCAGAGGAACTCCCTAAGTGGCCCTGTAGACGCCCACTTTGTGTGGGGATCTTGCACTGAGCAGGGGGTGGGGGGAAATGGGTTAGGAAATGCATGCCAAAGAGGATGAACAGGATGGAAGCTTTTTCCCCCCCCCCCCCCGTGTCTTCACTGGAACTCACTGAGAGCTGCTGAACCAAGAAACTGGCAGAAAACATCTTCCAGGACTCTGTAAATGGAGGACTTTCACACATTCTGAAAAAGCACAAATACCCTCTTTTGAAATAGAGGTGAAAAGGGAAGTGCACACTATAAATAAGCTAATAAAAGCAATTCAGTTCCTACTGAGAATCTTTCTAGTAAATAGTTCTCTGTCGGAAGGTAATATTTGTTACGCAGATATCTGGACCTCCAGTAGTATTTTCGGGTCCTGACTTCTTGGCTAATGCATATCTTCCAGCTCTCTCTCTCTCTCATACATGCACACATTCCCCATATAATACCATCTTAATTTTGTCCAATCCAGTAAAACGTCAATTTATTCAATTAATGATTATAATATAATACCATCTTTATGCTAACAAGTCACCATAAAATCTTACTATTGTGGACTCAGCCACGGAGCCTGCGGACTATGGGTGTGTAATCCCTACTGCAAGGTTCTCATATGAGCACGACAGGAAGAAAGCAGGGGCCATAACATCCATGGGCAATAGGCAACTTGACCGGCACAGAAGCCAGCGATCACTAGCCTCACCAGTAAAAAGGGTTAGATTTCTTTCTGAAACAAAGCCAGAGAAGCTCTTTCTGCTGCAGTGATTTCGCATGTGAGATCTGGCGTGGGCCACCGCTGGCTTGAATTCTGGCTCTTCTGTCCCCCCCAGCTGGGGATAAAATGGTGCCCATTTCGGGGGCACCTGGGTGGCTCAGTTGGTTAAGCGGCCGCCTTCGGCTCAGGTCATGATCTCAGGGTCCTGGGATGGAGCCCCACATCGGGTTCCCTGCTCAGCGGGGAGTCTGCTTCTCCCTCTCGCTCTGCCTGTTGCTCTGCCTACTTGTGCTCTCTCTCTCTCTGTCAAATAAATAAAATCTTTAAAAAAAAATGGTGCCCATTTCGTATTTGAGAATTAAATGAAATAATGTATATGAAGGGCCTAGCACAGAGCCTGGCTCACAGTAAACACTGCCAGCTGCAGTTCCTGGGCCTTGTCCACAGCCACCTCAGATGTCTCCAGGGCACACGATCACTTTCAGTATTTCTGTTCAAGCCCACAGACATTTATTACAGTACTGATGCTAACACGGACAGCCACCATGTGCCCTGAGAGGCAGAGTAGGGGGAGCAGGAAAAAACCCATGAGCCTGGGAATCATGCACATGATTTTAAACATTGGCTTTTGCCACCAGTTACCAGGGTTCAGTCTTGAATAAGTTACTTAATTTCCCTGCATGTCAATGTGCCCATCTGCAAAAAAGAGACAGTCACTTCCTTACACAGTTGCCGTGCAATCAGCCGACAGGGTATGGAAAGTGCCTGGCCCAGTGGTTACCCACTCAGCGGTCTCTGTCATTATTATCAGAGTATTATCTGTGTCTCTGGAGAGGGACAGAGTCGGGCCCGATGAATCCTGCCATTAGATGGTGTGATCCTGAGCTGGGGCAGGTGGACCGGAACTTGCCGGGGGAACACTGGGCTGAGACAGAACACACACACACACACACACACACACACACACACACAGAGGCATACTAGGAATCTAGAGAAATTAGGTATTAGTAGAAGGTGAAGTATGCAGAGAGTATTATCTTAAAACAGCATCAAGGGGTGCCTGGGTGGCTCAGTTAAGCGTCTGCCTTTGGCTTGGGTCATAATCTTAGGGTCCTGGGATGGAGCCCGGAATCGGGATCCCTGCTCACCAGGAAGCCTGCTTTTCTCTCTGCTTCTGCTCCTCCCCCCACTCATGCTTGCTCTCTCTCTCTCAAATCAATAAATACAATCTTTAAAAAAACACACAGCATCAGTACAATACATGACACAAAATTGTCTCCCTTTGTTTTTGCTAGAGGGCAAATAGGAGAGTCTGGGGGGCCAGGTGGGCCACTACTGCTCTTGGAAACTTCCCTTTCTAACCCCCTTGGTTTGCCCGAGAGCCAGCTACCATTCTGGCACCAGAATGAGGTAACTACTCTGAAGCATTTAGTATGGATGCGGAGGAATGAATGGTCTTGTTCTTTTCTGGGGAGGACGTGTCTTTGTGCTTTCCTGAGAACAAAGGGGAAAATCAAACTGAGTCTGTCATTTCGATTCTATCTGTTGATGCCAACACTCCTAAAACCAGGCACTCACTTTATCTTGTTTACACAGAGCTTAGCACAGGGCCCACTTAGATGCTTACTAGGTACACGAGGGAGAAACGCGTGTTCTTTTAATAAAACAGGGATATGCAGAAGGGGAGATGCACTACTTTTTGGATTGTAAGGATCTGGACACTTGAAAGAGGTTGAATACACTGCATCATGCTTTTTATTAAGTCCTACTTTCAAGGTGACATAAAATTCCCGTCCTGTTTGCTAGGGGAGAAAATGCAACCACAGCTAATCCATGATGACAGTGTGTACGGATGCAAACGAGGCATGCTGATTTCTCTAGCTTGGCCTGTTCATAAATTGGACTGATTTTGTAGATTTACAAATGATGATCACTATGGTAAATTCAATAACAGAATTTTCTGCTCTAAATGTAGCATTCTCTTCAGTATCTTTTTATAGCCCTTAAGTGGCTTTTGATGTACACAAAACTAGAAGCTTGGAGAATTAAAAATTACGCAAATAATGAAGATGAGTTCCTAGGTGAATTACCCATTACTGTGGAGGTTTTTGGATAGTTTCATTAAAAAGAGTAAAAAGGCCATCTAAAGATATTTGTGTATCTACAAATGATTGTAAAGTCATTCTCTTTCTTTCTTTCCAACTCTCATAAGCCTCTTTTATTAATTTCAAGGAATAAAGCCCCAATCTGCTTCAGTAAACTGCATTATTTTTTAAACTACAAAAACATATACGCGGTTTCTCTACATGAACAATCTTCTTTAATGGCAATGCAGTCATCGGGAAGACCACATTAAAAGGTACACTTTATAGATCTTCCCTCTACCTTCTAGCTCCTCTCTACCTACTTCTTGTTCTTCTTCCTCCTCCTCTTCTTCTTTAAATAGTACTAAGACCCAATGCTTAAAATTAAAAAAAAAAATCTAACTCCAGTACAGTTAACATACAGTTTCATGTATACAATATGGTGATTCAACAATTCCGCTCATTGTGGTGAGTGTACCCCTAATCCCCATCAACTATTTCACCTATCTCTCCGCCCCCCCATCCACCTCTCTTCTGGTAACCATCAGTTTGTTCTCTATAGTTAAGACTCTGTTTTTCAGTTTGTCTTTTTCTTTGTTCGTTTGTTTTGTTTCTTAAATTCCACATATGAGTGAAATCAGATGGTATTTTTCTTTCTCTGACCAACTTATTTCACTGAGCATTATATTCTCTAGATCCATCCATGTTGTTGTAAAGAGACCCAATACTGGTTTAGTGGGAAGAACCCTGAGTCGGGCCCCGGAGGCGCTGGGTGCTCTGCCTCTGACAGGCATGGGGACCCCAGCGTGCTGTTCACTTTGGCTCATTCATCAGTAATACATGAGAACTAAATCAGCCTCAGTGAGCAACTCAGGGTGTTGTCAGAATAAAATGAAGCAGTAAATGCGCAAATACCCCAAGGTCAAGGCACTCGCAGCAGTGTGGTCAATGGTCATCAGTGGTCTCCAGCACCGTCCTCCCCCACCTTGGCGGCAGCCACAGAGGTCAACAGTGGAGAGACAAAATGACCCACACAGGATACACTCTCTCTTTTTTCCCCCACATAAATACAATTAACATTTGGTTAGCTTGTTTCTTTTTAACCAGAGACATGCCAATTTAGATTAAAAATCCATATACTTAACGTGAGTCATATCCTTGCTAGAGAGGACGAATCTATAAACAGGAGTTGTAATGACCAGCCAAACTTTTCTAAAGCATCATTTATCATTCCCGTTTGGAATTTATATATCCAAATCACCTGGCCATCAATTGTATATTTAAGCCATGTGGGCCTTATAAGAACTGGTGGGTATTTTCTCTTGTTTCATGAATGAGGAAACCAAAGCAAAGCCAAACTTTTCTAAAGCATCATTTATCATTCCTGTTTGGAATTTATATATCCAAATCGCCTGGCCATCAATTGTATATTTAAGCCGTGTGAGCTTTATAAGAACTGGTGGGTATTTTCTCTCGTTTCATGAGTGAGGAAACCAAAGCAAAGGGATTTTATGAATTTCCCAGTCCCCTAAAGATAGTAGAAGAACTTGATAACTCCATCTCTGACCCCAATTTCTGTGCCTTGCGCCTACAATTGTTATTTAACCCTGATGAAATGCATACGTGACGCAAGGTGCCCTTAGTTATTCTGGTTGGGGTGATAAGGAAGACTAAGGCAAGAGGAATAAAAGTGAAAACCCCCTTTCCCCCCCAAAGTTAGAGTTAACAAAGTTGGTGATTTCTCCAGTTATGACAAGCATATTCCACAAAAAACTTCAGAGTTTCCTAAGGCACTGAGTAGGATTGAATGCTTAAGGGGAAATTACATGATCTTTTGATAAGACTCCAATTTTGAAACAGGAAGAATTCTTGGTATTTAATGCTTGGGCAAGACAGTGTGTAATGGCTACAAGATTTCATGATTAAGTTTTATAATATGCAGTTGCAGTGGTTATCACTGACATTGATGCGTACCTCAGATTTTTTTCAATCTGCATTTTACTGACTTAGAGGAGAGGAGAGCCTAATTCTCAGCTCTGTTGGTTTGATTCTATTGAACTTTTTTTTTTCCCCCTAACCTGGGAGTTAATGTGGAGGACAAAAAGGAGAAAATACGAGAAAACTGAAAGCCGAGTCACTTTCCTGAGTATTTCCAGAGTTTCATGCTGCAGATGAAACTTCTTTTCATATCTGTGAGTCATCACATATTTTCTGGGTATCACAACTCACTCACGTCCCTTTTTGTGCAATGATTTAATTTTTCCCCACAGCACTTTAAAACTGTAGGCAAGAAAGTTCTGCGGGCTGTCCTACTGAATTACAGAAAATTAGAATCTGGTTTGAGGGAAATAACTTCACATGTGCATTGCAATGAAGAAAATGTAATAGTTTCAGTTTTTCAGAGGCCAAAATAAATAATTTGCCTTATTTCTTGCAAACCAGAAAAAAAAAAAATACAGTGATCTCCTCTGCTATTATAATCAGGTATCTGGGGGATAGGCGAGAAGTCTAAGACTGTCCTTTCTTTGAATAAAAGTGAATTCTGTGGATATATTAGTTCCTAAAATTACAAATGCCTCTTTTTCTTAGGAAAGCTTATGAAGGTTGCCAGAGGTTTCCCCTTTTTTGGATACTGTGTAATGATAACACAGGTATAAATTCCAGTTAGTGTTCAATTCTACAACAAACATAACCCTATGCTAGGGTTGGTTATAACGAGTGACCTCCAACTGGAACTCTGTTATTATTAATTTTTCACAGACAACTCCATCCTGTTGGGTATATGTTCCCTACAGAAAAAGATTAGGACCAGCGTCTCACCCATATAACCTCCTCGCCCCCTGTGCCCTTTCTCATTTGAAAGGAAGGCTTCCCCAGATGGTATAAACTGGCCAGGCGGGACAAAAGATCTCAGGAGTGGCTGAGATGGAAGAACCCATACTAGCAGTCCCCTGGCTCCTACCCTGTTTCTTCATTTCCTTCTTATCCCCTAACCTTTCCTTTATCAACCTTGTAGAATGATCAACCTTCAGTATGACTCCTTTTGGAGCATGATACAGTATTCATAAATAAGAGAACTGCACTTATCTTGGAAGAACTGGAAGACATTCTTTGTGCTTTGAAAATAATGGTTATAAATATTTAAAAAAACCAGTTGTAATTTTAACAGTCAGAGATTCTTCTGGACTAAAGGTACTTAAGACCCATATGTGAGAATTGCATAGAAAGGAAATCCACATACTACCGATTCCTGTTATTTAAGGTAGTTATGTCCTATAAGTGGCTGTGAATGCTGAATTAGCCAATGCTGAACCACTGCTCCTAACAGAAATACAGGGGTGGATTCCTGCAAGGCTCTGGTCCTAGCATTTCTGTCAATTGATCAATACATAACCTTAATTCATGTGTGTTTGTTTAAAGATACTTATTTAATATGTATTGTTGATTCATTAACATTACACTCAGGGCCCATAAAACTATAACTCATGCCTGAATGAAACTTATCTAACACTTTTTTTTAAAGAGATTTATTTATTTTAGGGGGGGGCAGTGGAGGGAGGGGCAGAGGGAGAGGAAGAGAGAGACTCAAGCAGACTGTGTGCTGAGTGGGGAGCCTGACCCGGGGCTCCATCCCATGACTCTGAGATCAGACCTGAGCTGAAACCAAGAGTCAGCCCTTCAACTGACTGCGCCACCCAGGCGTCCCCAGTACATTTTCTTATGTAAGTTACCTAACTTCTCTTTTCTCTGTAAGACATATTATAGCCTTCCTGTGTTTTGGAACACTGGAAAGCACATTAGCACTTTTGCCATTTTTAAAGAACAAAATCACCCGCAAAAAACCACAAAAGTACATCGTGAAAAGGACACTTGTTTACTCTATGAGATCTGAAACAGCTGAGCATCGCCTTGCTCGACCCGAACTGGGAATACATGTGTCAGCTGACTCAAATTTTTTGCCACTCTATGCATGTCTGCAAATCACCATGAAAGTGCTCCAAGTATTGATTTTTGGGTTACAAATATGTTTTAGCAAGTAGGTGAATTCTCAAATATGGAATCTGTGAATAATAATGATTGAGTGTAGAAATTCTACCCTTATCCATTAGCAGATCATGCTTTATCTCCCTTTCTCCTTACCACTGATACAGCCTCAATTAAAGTGATCTTTCATGCTAACCAGTGAGAAATATTTTTTTTTTGCTAGATGGCCATTCTAATTGTCGTGCAGCTGTGCATTAGGTTTTTGCTCATTTGTTTTTGTTTCCTTAAAGTAAATCATTGTTAGAAGCTTTGATTTTCAAAAATTGATGAACGTCACTACGAGTGGTGGAAAATATAACCAGTCCATAAAATTTCCCCCAATTCCCTATTTTAGAAAGAAAACCAAGCTTTGAGACTGAGTTATCACTGAACAGATACAGAAGTTAATTTTTGTAATTCAGGTGAAACCACCATTAGTGCATCACAACTGACTCTGGTTCAGAAAAGTTACGTTGAGAATTTTGTAGGAAAATGCTGAACGATTACTAAGTACTGAATAAGGGGGGGGCTGACTTGCGTCTAGGTGCAGGGCAACATTAAAGTAAGATTCTGGCAGAGTCACCATTTGCATTTGGAGCCTAACCCCAGGAAAGCACACGTCTTCATTGGTTTGTGGGTTTGTTGGTGAGAGCTTCATGGAAGCGCCTGGGGGCCCTTCTGCCACCAGTCACACGGAGCCCATCACCACTACTGTTTGCCCCCAGCCAGTGGAAGAGGTCTGGATGGACATGAGAGTTGAGTCTTGGAAGGGCTAAGCATGCAGTGACGGTATCTTGGACAATGAACAGATCATGTTAGCTGGTCTTGTAAACAGCCCTGTGCAGTGTCGGCCATCACTGCTGGCTTAGAGAATCATGGCGCTGGGGCTGGGGCTCCTGGGTGGCTCAGTCGGTTGAATGGCCAACTCTTGGTTTTGGCTCAGGGCCTGATCTCAGGGTCGTGAGATCGAGCCCCGCATCGGGGAGTCTGCTTGGGATTCTCTCTCTCCCTCTCCCTTTGCTCCCCCTACCCCCCAGCTCTCTTTCTCTCCCTCTCAAATAAATAAATAAATAAATAAAATCTTAAAAAAAAAAAGTACATTAAAAAAAGAAAAAAGAATCACGGTGCTATCTGAGACTCAAGGTTGCAGTCTTTCTGCCTTGTTTTTGTTATTACCTAAAATTAACTTCATACCCCCATGACAGTGATCTTAGAGACTGAAAGGATGTCTTCTTGAGCATTTTGAGCTATCTGATCACATTGTGGCTTTTAAAAACTGGCATCAGTCTCCACCATTCCCTGTGTGCTTTGAGAAGCAGTAAAAACCTTGAATCTCAACAAGGCCATGGTAGCATTTACTGATAAGACCTTAACTTCTTCGGGGATCTACTAGTTATTTTAGGCCAGGAGTGGGCAAACCTTTTCTGTAATGGGCCAGATAATAAATATTTTAGGCTTTGCAGGTCATATGATCTCTGTTTACAAAGACTCAACTCTGCATGAAAATGGCCAGAGACAATATTAAATGCACAGCCTCGCTATAAAAAACTTTAAACAAAACTTTATTCATGGAAAATGAAATTTGAATTTCATGTAATTTTCACACGTCACAAAGTATTAGTCTTTGTTTTACTTTTGTAACATAAAGTAATTGTAAGAACGTAAAGACCATTCTCCTGGTTCAAAAGCAAACATAGGTCCTGCCCAAAAGGGGTTTACCATCTAAAGTGATGACTATAGGGGCACCTGGGTGGCTCAGTCGGTTAAACGTCTGCCTTCGGCTCAGGTCATGATCTCTGGGGTCTGGGATCTAGCCCCGCATCGGGCTCCCTGCTCAGCAGGGAGTCCGCTTCTCTCTCCCTCTCCCTCTGCCCATCTTCACTGCTTATTCTTTCTTTCTCAAATAAATAAAATCTTAAAAAAAATAAAATGATGACTGTAGACACAGACATACAAATAAAACACAGAGAAATAACTATATACCACACAGGGTAAGAAAATGGTACAGGATAAGTCATTTATATTAGATGACATTTAATGTCTCTGTACAATTTACTCATGATTGTATTTTGCAAAGCATGTCTTAGGCTACATAAAGCCACTGATAAATCTACATGGAGAAGGCAAATCCTCAGAGATTTGTATGAGAGAAGTCCAGGTGGTCATTGGCTTTCATTCTAACTCTGTGACAATCTCAAGACTTTTTTCTTTTTTTTTTTTTTTTTACATGTTTTGCAACTTCCTCAGAAATATACCAACCTCGGCAGCTGGGCAGCCCCATCTCTCTACTTGTACTAACAGCACTGCACTATTGCAAGGTTTTCTTTTCCTATGATTTACACCAATAAAGGAGAAAGCATCTCATTGTCTTTGAAAACATTGAAAAAAAACATTGTAATGGAAGATAGAAAAATAATACTGAGCGTGTGCTATAGAAAAAGCATTACTGCAAGCGTCTGGCCTGTGTTATCTAATTTAATCTTCCTAACAATCCTCTGAGGGTGGGACTATTTAAAAAAAAAAAAAGAGTAGTGGGGCGCCTGGGTGGCTCAGTCGGTTAAGCGTCTGCCTTCAGGCTCAGGTCATGATCCCGGGGTCCTGGGATTGAGCCAGATGTCAGGCTCCCTGCTCGGTGGGGAGCCTGCTTCTTCCTCTCCCCCTGCCCCCCATGTTCTCACACACACTCTCTTTCATGAATGAATGAATAAAAAAATCTTTAAAAAAAATGAGTAGTAGTTGCAGAAAGTGATGGCACAAAACATTTCCAGGGCCAAGGTCACACAGCAACGTGGTGGAACAGAATCTGAACCCAGGTATTAGATTCTTCAAGCCCCGCTCTCAAGCGCTCACAATCCCACCACCCAGTGGCTCTGTCACTCACTTGGTATTCCTTTTCCAAGCTACCGTGTCACGCGCATGCGGGCCTGCACGCACACGTGTGCATGTACAACAGTCCTCACGCCTGGGCGGTCCTTGCCCATCTCCGCACCATCACCTTCCCTGTTCCAATCCCTGCGTGTGCCCAAATGTCTACTTTCCCACTACGAGCAGGGATGTTGACATGGGAAGCCACCCTGAACAGTAAGGGCATGTGGGGCTAAAACTCAAGAGAGTTTTGTTCTGGCTCAGGAGTGAACCATGTGATCCTGTGTGGATCCCTGCACCTCTGGGGAGAGGGTTTCTTCATCTACTACCTAACACCTCTCCATGAAAACAATCACATGACACAGCGTGTGCGGAAATATTGTGTGGTGTGTAAGGAAGGGGTGAGTGTTGGTTATTGTTTTCGTCATACCCGGCCTTTACCTGGTCCTCTCCCCTCCTTTCCTTACTCATTGTGGAGAAGCAACACATACCACTATCCTAGTATTTCCCAGAATACCAGCACCTTTTGTTGCTCGCCCTTCTTCTGAGTCATTGAGGAGACAGGCAACGGTCAACAAGACAGAGTTGGTCCCTGCCTTCCCCCGGGTCAGAGAGGATAAGACAGATGTCCACTGGAGCCAGTGTGTATCGTCCCACTGATGCCTTTCCAAGGCCACACTCAGTGTAAGCCATGCGGATGGCTTGAAACTGGCAACGGTGCAGGTATTTATATCATGGAAATAAGCAAATGCTAACTCACACCTCCCTCCCCTTTTCCCCAGAGAGCTGGTTGCTGAGCATTTACCAGCACACCACTGGCTCGAGAAGAATCTGTACCAGGACAGAGGAACATAGAGAATGGTCTGGAAGCATACAGAGAGGTGCTTATTGTGGCTGTGGGGGGTGGGCACAGGCAATCAGAGAAGGTATCCCAGAGGAAATGAGGTTTCAGCTGAGACCTAGGCAAGGTCTAAATTACAGGAGCAAACCAGGCAAAGGGAAGGGAGAAGAGAAGCCCAGGAAATCCAGGACCGGGAAGTTCCTTCAGGCTGTGTAGTGCAAAGGGACAGGGGAGGAAAGGAGCAAAATGAAGCTGTAGAGGACAAGAGGTTCAACTTGACCCTGAGAGCAATGAGTGGCTACCTGTGGGCTTTGAGCAGGTGGGGTCAAGGTTACGAGTGGGTTCACAGTCAGAGCGATGGCATCTGAATTCTGGCTCTCCCAGCTGGGCACTGCAAGCTTCTTACCTCAACTGAACCTCACCTGTACCAGGAGGGTAATTCTAGTACTCAGACGCCCTGGCGGGTGTTTGTGAAGCTGCCCAGAAAGTGCTTAGTGCCTGCTGGCTCCTCAGAGTTGCAGGCAGACATTCAAACAGAGACCAACCAACCACGGGGGAGGTGCGCAGGCTCTATAGGGAGGACCTGTTTCTGCAGCCGCCGCCCACCTTCAGACCCTGGTATTCTGCTAGTCTCAGACAGTGTTTCTCATACCCTGGGTGGTGGCTTCTCCTTGGGTTGTCCAGTCAATTTAGTGTGAGCAGCACTTAAAGAAGACGTACAATTAAATGGAATTATGCAAATTATGCCAAAAAAAGCCAAGGACTGAAGTCCATCGTGCTTTGCAAGGTAACTTTTGTTTTGTGTTTGGGTGTACTGGGTTACCATGTAAAATTTATTCCTGAGGAAGTGTGGAAGCTACTCTTCATCAGGAACCTTCCTGAGCTCTGGGGACTGGGAGAGGGAGGATGAGCAAGCGAGGCCTGCGTAGCTTTCCCCTCTCTCGGAAGCTGGAAATGTCTCAGGTAGGGATTTACTCCCCCAGGTCTCCAAAGGCTTTTTAGCCTCCAATAAAAATTGATGCTCCTTGGGCCAGGGTGGACCCGAGGCTTTATCTGCCATTGAGCAGCCGGAGTGACTGACAGGCCCTGAAAGTGACCCGAAAGCCAAGAGCCAGGGAGAGAGACGATACCTTAGTAGGAGCAGTTGCTTGTCTGGGAGGCGAACAGAGGGATACTAAGTGCCTCCTGCTGTCCCGTTGGTAACCCCAACCCCAACCGTCGGTCCAACTCAGTCACTAAAACCAAGCAAGGCAAGTCACTGCCCACTGGCTTCGTGCCTGAGGGAACTCAGGAGTGAAAGTGACATTTAGTGTGGTGTGTCCCAAAAAGATAATTCTATATGTGAATAGATTTTAGACTAATTTACTTTCAACATATGTCAAAACATATCCAATTTGCCCTTTGGAGTTGCAGAAACCGTTTGGCATTTCTTTTTCCTCTGCAGTGTAAAAAATGGAAAGGAATGGCAGATGCCTGGTCAGTGTTTGGGAGAAAAACAAATGCCATACCACGCGATGATCTTGTTTGCTTGGGTCCTTGGGGCTCATTCCTCAGGCAGAGGCAATTGGCACTAGATTAGCTGCCGACGTGTATTGACAAAGGAATTCATCCTCGCCACTGGTGTTTTTTAAAGCCCATTCTTTCCAGGAAGTTGCAGCAGAACATCAGGACTCCTTCACTTTTGCCTTTCTTCCTTTCCCTGCTGACCAAAATGGCTAAAAATAACCTCATAAACCCTTGATTCTACTGAAGAAGGTGAGGGAGCAAAAGAACAAAAGAACATGATTTCCCCGGCGCAGGCAGCCACTGAAACCACAGATGTTAGAACATCGCCTCTTATGGGGGTTGTGGAGGGTGCATGCATATATGCGTTCGGGGGCGTAGGCAATGTGAGAACAGGTACCCTTAACATGACAACTGTGTATCTGGTCAGGGAAGACCCCTCCATCTATGATCTCTAGGTACCCACTTGGCTTAGCTGCATTTTCCCACTAGGCTTCTCACTCACCAAAATCCTCTTTTGGGGGAGGAAGAAAGCAGTAAACACTTCCTACATCAATAAAACAATGCTGAGCCAGGAACTGTGCATTTTCATTCCCTAAACGCCACTGGAAGCCCCTCTCAGTGGGACCCTGGGTGGGTGAGTGTGTGGCTATGTTGGCTATCTTCCAGGGAGTGCTCAGTCTGTTAATAATTGAGCGCCCGCCATGTGCATCAGACTAAGGCTTGTGCAGAAATGCACAAAGGAATAGAGAAAACTTTGCCCTTGTTATCCTTGAATGAAGGAATGAATGAGAGAACGAAAGGTTGAAAGCAGCCTAGAGTTGGTGGCCATAGATGTCATTATGTCTGTGTCACCCGTGACACAGGGCCACAGCATGGAACTTGGTGATACGTACAGAAAGACTCCAGTGTGCAAAGAGGACACACAGACCACAGGGAACTCACAAACATGGATGGACCTCCATATGTCGGTGGTGGCATGACATTAAATATCTGGCAGGATCAGACTGAGGAAGGTATTGCGATGGGGGCAGATTTCTTGGCTAGGCAGCACTCGTCATGTGTGTTTTTGTGAGTGTGTGCCTTTGTTGGTTTGCAGCCATGGAGGTGGGAAGGTGAACAAGATGGGCCTGTAGAGTGGAGGGAGGATTTTTCCTTCCATGAAGCTTTATTAAAAGGAAATCCCAGGGAAGGAAAGACCTTAAAAGACAATGTTTAGGAGGCAAACATTATAAATGCATTCAAATCTTAATGCCAACTCCTTCACATACATCTGTTAAAGAAAACAAGGCACCAGACAACTCATAAATAAGAAATTTCAAATTAATCCTCCCTAAAGATTTAATTATCCTGTTAAACTGACTTCTCATTAAAGATCCTAACACACAGATTGTTTAAACCAAAAAATATGGCAACAACACAATGGTCACTGTATCTCCAAACAACATTTATAGGGGTTTTGATGGAACAGGAAATAGAGGGTGTCATCTATGACAAAGTGGCAGATCACATTCCATACAACAAGAGTTCTAGAAAGGTTGAGCTACCTTCTGAAAGACATAAACTCTTTTGTTTTAGCAATTCTGGACTAGGGAGCTAGAACCCCAGCTATTAAAGGAAAAGACTCCCTTTCTCTCCATTCTAACAACACTTCATCCAAGACTGAGCCCTTGATAAGGTAGATTGCCCCAAGGAGACCCTAGAGGGACAGACACATGGCAACTGGACCCGTTCCCCTCGCTTCCCTTCTGGTTCTCAAGGGCATCACAGAATTCTCAGCATACAAGGGCAGATGTTATTAGAGACTTGGGATCAGAGAGCAAAAGTGCATATTTAGAGAGGATAGTTAAGTTGAGGTTAAGTGATCTGAGAAGGAAGGGGTTGAACCTTATAGAAATTCCTGGGATCTCAGGGAGAATCAGCAATGACCAAGAAATAAGAGGTGGCAGAAGTAAAGGAGAGAGATTCCATGATCCTATAGGCTCATCTCAGAAAGGGGTCCGAACTGATGAAACAAACTCTGTACATCCATATAATGGAATGCAGTGTCATGTGTCCCAGTCTGACCACCCCCGCCTCACCATTCCAGCTCACTCCCTCCAGTACCCGAACTCCCAACAATCTTTCAACTCCCCTGGGACATCTAATCCATCTAATCTTCTACCTTTTCACTCTACCTCACCCTCTTGATGTTCCTTCTTCCTTCCTGAGCCAGTTTAAACCAAAGGTCCACCATTATGATCCATCTCTTTGCACGCACCCACAACTTTTACCTCTCTTGCCTGTCTATTCTCTTGACAAAAGCATGATCTAGTTCTTTCCCAACACTCTGCTTATGTCCTTGCTGCTGAATATGACTGGGGAAAACCACACAAATGCAGTGGATGGGAATTCATGACCACAAGACTCACTGAGCCCCAAATGCTGCCCAGCAATTGTTCCATTCCTTTAGACAGTCTCACTCTCCTTGATAATTATTTCACATTGACATTTTTCCCCTCAAACCTTCAACACCTTCTCCCCTATCCTCATTCTCAGCTGATGACCTTGCTTCCCATTTCACCGAGAAGAGTGAAGCTATCTAAAGAGCACGTCCACGGACTCCCACCACTCCATCTCCTCCGCTACTGCTATCTGTACTTGTAGACACAGCCTCTCCACCTGTCTCCATAAATGTACCTCCTGTGTGCCTCCTTCTCCATTTGTGCACTAGATCCCCACCCCTAGCAGGCCCATCTACTCTACACAATTCCCTGTAGCAACTCTCCCCTCTTGAACATCATCAGTTTCTCTCTTTCTGGACCATTCCCAACAGCATACACATATGTAGTTATTTCTCCCACCTCAAAAAATCCTCTTTTCTCCCAGTTCTGAAGCTAACACCTCATTCCTCTGCTCCCCCTGCAGCAAATCTCGTCAAAAGTGGTTTCTTTCTGTCCTCCCATTGTCTCTCTTTTCCAGCTTTATTAAGGTATAATTAAAGTATCCTAATGTGCACATATTTAAAGTGTACAGTTTGACTGGTTTTGATATACGTATATACTGTGAGAGCATTACCACAATCAAGATAATGAAACTATCCATAACCCTCAAGAGTTTCTTTCTGTACCTTTCCTTCTATCCTACACCCATTCCAATGAGCCTTCTGCCAGTACCACTCCAAAGAAACTGCTGGTCAAGGTCACCAATTGTCTCCATGTTGCTAAATCTAATCAATCCTCAGTCCTCTTTGTACTTGATCTCTGCAGCATTTTGACCTAATATTTTCTCCTTCTACCTTGACATGCTTCCTTCACTTGGCTTTCAGGATATCACACTTGATTGGTTTTCCTCCTGTCTCCCTGATGCTCTTTATTCCTCCCCTTCTCACTATTGTCTTACCCTAGAGAACCCTAGGATGCTCTCCATGGTCCTCCTTTCCTCTCTGTCTACATGCACTTCTTTCATAATCGTCAACCGGTGACAAGGTTAATCCCAAATTTCTACCTCCATCCCAGTCCTCTCTCTTCTCCATACTTGTATATCACACTGCCTGTTTAACATCTCCGCTTTGCCAATATAATATGTCAAAAGCTGAACTCCTGAATCTACCACCTCCAACAAAAACTTCCAGCTTCATCTCAGTTGATGGTATCTCCATCCTTCCAGATTCTTCAGCAGCCAACAGATAAGTAATTCTTGACTTTTTTCTTTCTGTTACCACGGCCACTAGATCCTTCAGAAAATCTACTTAATTTTACTTTCAAGACAGAGGCAGAATGTAACCACTTTCACTGCCTCCACTGCTTCCAGCTTGGTCTGGGCCACTGTCATTTCTTGCTTGGTTTACTACAATGGTCTCCTAATCTTCTTTCCCCCATGGTCTGTTTTCCACAAGGCAGCCATATTGATTCTTTTAAAAATGGAGCTAGGTCACATCATCCTTTGGTCAAAACCCTCCAATAGCTCCCCATTTCTCGCAGAATAACAGCCAAGTTCTTCACAATGGCCTAAAGGGCCCTACACATTCTAGTCCTCCCCCCCATTATCTCTCTATTCCATCTTGATCTCCTACCACTCCAGCCATAGTGGCCTCACTGCAGTGCTGTACACATGCCTTGCACTAACTGTTCAGTCTGGCTTTAAATGCTTTCTTCCTGGCACAGTCACTTCAGAAAATAGTCTGATAGTTCCTCAAAAAGTTAAATATAGAGTTACCATCTGACCCAGCAATTCTACTCCTATATACCTAGTAGAATCAAAAATATAGGTTCCCACCAAAACTTGTACATGAATGTTCAAAGCAGCATTGTTCCTAAAAGCCCCAAAGTGGAAATACTCAGTGTCCATCAATGGATGAATGGATGGACAAATATGATATATCCACATAAGAGAATATTATTCAACCATAAAAGAATGATGTACTGATACATGCTACAACCTGGATAAAACTTATAGACATTATACTAAGTAAAAAAAGCCAGACACAATATATGATTCCATTTACATGAAATGTCCAGAATGGGCAAAACCATACGGACAGAAAGTTGATTAGTGGTTGCCAGGGGCTTTGGGGAGGGGCCAATGGCAAGTTACTGTTCATGGGTACAGGGTGTTGACGGGGTTGCTGGGTTGATGATAATGTTACAGAATTAGATAGTGGTGATGGTTGTACAACTTTATAAATATACTAAAGCCACTGAACTGTACATTTAAGAGAATGAATTTTATAGAATGTGAACAATATCTCAGTTCTGTAAGAGCTTTCTCCCCAGATGTCTTTCTGGATTACTCTTTTACCTCCATCAAGGCTTTGCTCAAATATTTTCTCAGTGAAAATTTCAAACACCCTACCACCCTCCTAGCTCTTCTGATCCCTTTCATCCTGCCTTATCTTTTAATCCCTGTAGTATGTGTCAGCTTCCAACATGATCTATATTTCACTTACTGTGATAATTGTTATTTCCCCATACTGAAATGGAAGCTTCTTGAATTCGGAAATTTTTGTCCACGTAAGTGGACAAGCAGAATCTCAAATAGTGCCTTGTGCATCAATAAATATTGACTGGCTGAATGAATAAATTAATACCAAGAAGACATTAAGATTGATATGCAGAAGAATACTGACTCATATGAAATAGTCATTCTTTTTTTTTTTTAGATTTTTTTTTTAATTTATTAATTCGAGACACAGAGATACAAAGAGAGAGAGAGAGCATGAGCAGGGGGAGAAGCAGAGGGAGGGGGAGAAGCAGGCTCCCTGCTGAGCAGGGAGCCTGATGCGGGGCTCGATCCCAGGACCCTGGGATCATGACCTGAGCCGAAGGCAGACGCTTAACCATCTGAGCCACCCAGGAGCCCCAAGTCATTTATTCTTAAATGACAAAAGTGGATTACCAAATGATATATAGTACATACAGTATGATCCCTGAATTAAGAAATAGAAAATGTATTATGCATAACTATCTAAGAAGGATACAGAAGTTACAACATAAACAAATTCAAAAGCAAGCTCCTGCATTTTCTCCAGCTAGACTCTTTTTACGAGTGGGGGAGGGAATCAGCAAGGCAGAGAGAACCTTAAATTTTTATCTCCCTTTTCAAATTTATTATAAAAGTGATGTATTCTCATGGTAATATAGATTGACTCATTAAAGGAGGGTATAAATGGAATCGTAACACCTCTAGTTCATAAACTACTCCTAGTCCTGATAACCACTTGCAACAATTCTTGGTTTATCAAATTTAAGCACTATCAATTAACTCCCTGTTTTTAAAAAATTAGAAATCTAGCCCACTACCTTTCCCCCCTTTTTCCTTTCCCTAAATTTTGTTATATTTTTTACTTTTATGTTCTTTGCTAACTTTATAACTTTAAATAATAGTCCTAAATATTTCTTTTTTAATTCATCAATTTATTCATTTATTTATTTTTTTAAAGATTTTTATTCATTTGACAGAGATAGATACAGCGAGAGAGGGAACACACGCAGGGGGAGTGGGAGAAGGAGAAGCAGGCTTCCCGCAGAGCGAGGAGCCCGATGCGGGGCTTGATCCCAGGACCCTGGGATCATGACCTGAGCCGAAGGCAGACGCTTAACGACTGAGCCACCCAGGCACCCCTAATTCATCAATTTAAACCAGTATTTCTTAAGCTCCCCCTGTTGTGTAAGTTGAGGAAACTGGCACCATTTTACCTCCCTCTGTTGCTCCTCTCTTCCATCTCTCACTCAGATTGTCTCAGTTACATCCTTAGTTTCGCATTCTTAGGGTTTATGACTTAATTGTCTGTAATCACTTATCTTCCACAGATTGCTTAGAAATAAATTCTACGAAAGGGCATTTTAATATAATGAATCTCTAGAGAGAGAATTCACTTTAGAACAAGTAGTGTGATTGGACACTGACAGAAGGAGATGTGGGGTTCCTTAAACCATACTTCTTGAAAGAGAACGTACCTCAAGGTGTGTTTTAAAATTTTTATTTTTTACCAACAGCCCTAAATCAAAACACATTTTCATTTGCTCCATAGTTGGACTATGTATTTCTTATGGAGGCTTTTGTTTTTCCTGACAGTTTGAATTGCCTTTATTTTTTCTTCTTGTTGACAATAGTAGCATATTTTTCACCTTAATGCTAAGATCATACAGCTGGTTAATCAAATCATTACAGAAAATCCACATTCTTCTTGAAGTCATGCTTCCTGTTGCTTTCTGACTCATGTTATAACTCAGACATACTGTTTTCCAAACATGCCACAACCCTAGGATTTCTTTTCATTGTACTCTTTGAGATTAGGGTCAATATTTTCTTGGATGTTCTTCTTTCTCTCTTTTGGGTTCTCTCCTTCCTTTGCTAGAGAATATTCTCAAACAATTTTTCCCCCAGAGATCTTTATTCCAGAGATTTCTAAAATTTTTGTTTTGCCTTTATATTGATAACTTAATGATATTTAAATTCTAGTTTTCAAATCTAGTTTCCTCGGAACTGTGAATTCATTTTTCTTATGAGTTGCTGACTGGAAATAAAATGAAATAAAATCCCAGTCCAATTCTTATTTTTTTGTAAGTAACCCCCTCCCACCCCACTCTGAATACTATTAACATCTACTCTTTCTCATTTATATTCAGAATTTAATAGAGTTTTGCCCTTTTAATCTGAAGTTCTGGGAAATGTTGTGTTATTTCTTTAAATACTCATATTTCTCTCTTGTCTTTGTTCTCATTTTGGAGCTCTTAAGTAATCACATGTTGGACTTCTAGGATTGGGTGTCCATGCCCATTAAATTTTCTTTCATATCTTCTTGTCTTTTTAAGATCTAGGATATTTACTTGACTTTATTTTAAACTCAGTAAATGAATTTTGAAAATTTCATCCACTGTATTTTTAATTTCCACGGTTTTTTTCATTCCTTACTTCCATTTATATAGTTACCTCTTACAACTTTATGGATACAAAATACTCTTTTTATTTAAAAATTTTATAAATAGAGAAAATAAACACCTATCTATTTATAATTCAGAATTTTATTTTATTTTAAAGATTTTATTTATTTGAGAGAAAGAGAGAGAGTGAGAGAGATCACAGAGGGAGAGGCAGATTCCCCGCTAAGCAGAGAGCCCGAAGTGGGGCTCAATCCCAGGATCATGACCTGAGTCCAGGGCAGACACTCAACCGACTGAGCTACCCAGGCACCTTTGGAATTTTTTTAAAGTTTCCATTTTGTCATTTGTGCTTCAGATAACTTTCTTATTAAAAGAAATGAGACTATAGAGATCAACTGAAGTGGCCTTTTTTTTCCCAACCCCTACCCCTACTCTCATTCTCCTTCCCTCTTTCTCTTTCCTACCATCCTTCACTTCCTTGCCAGAGGCAACCACCATTATAAATTTTGTGTGATTTCTTTGAGTCCATGTTTTAATATTTTTACTACATATGTCAGTATCTATGAACAGTACCTAATACTGTTGTATGTGTATTAAATTTGTACCATAGTATACATAATCCAAAAGCATTTTGTTCACCCAATGCTTTGTTTAAAATCTATCCATGTTGATACATATGGATCCCGTTTATTCATTTTTAAGTGCTGTGAGCATCCCTATGATCATTCATTTGACAAATACTTATGTGCACCGAAAATGTTCCTGCAACTGTTCTGGTGGCTGGGGACACAGCATTGATGGAAACAAAATATGAACATAGTATATTTTATCTTTCTTCCATTACCAGATGTTAGGTTTTGCCATGACAAACAACACTTCAGTGAATATCCCTGTACCGGGCTTCTGTTGCAAGTGTTTCTCTAGCAAATATTTCTAGGGGTGGAAGTGCATGTTCATAGACCACATTTTCAACTCTACCACGTACTGCCAACTTGCTCTCCAAAGTGCTGTATTAGATCACATGCCCAGCAAGCTGAGCAAATTCTCTGTTCCATTCATCCTGCCCAGCATTTGGTAGTCATACTTCTTTATTTCTGCTTTTCTGATGGCTGAGGAATGGTACTTCCGTGTTTGAGTAAGCATTTCTTCTGTTAGTAAGGCTTAGCATCTTTTATATTTATTGGTCCTTTAAATCTCCTTTGTGTACTGCCTGAAGGTATCTTTTGCTCCTCATTTTTGTAGTCAGTTGTTTGTCTTTTTCATACTGATTTGTAAGGTTCACTATATATACAGTCTGGAAAAAAGATATTTTCTGTTTTATGTGTTGTAAATATAGTTTTGCAGTCCAGGGTTTGTGCCTTCACTTTATTTATAGTGGCTTTTGCATAAAAGAGTTTTACTTCTTAATGTAATCTTTTCCTTTATGAACTGTCCTTTCTGTGTACTGACTGAAAAATAATCTCCCCTCCACAGTCATAAAGATACTCTCCCCTGTATTTCCTCTTAATGATTTTAAAGGTTTGTTTTACACATGCAGGCCCCTAATTCATCTAAAATGACCCATCTGTACAAGATGAGGCATTAATCTACCTTTCTTTTTTCATAATGAGAGCTAAATCATTTATTAAATAATCCTTCCTTTTCTCCCTTATTTAAAAATAAGTGCCTTGTCTACCCTCTGCCAAGTTCCCACATATATTTTGATGATTATTTCTGGGGTTTCTATGACGTTACAATGAATGGACCTGAGATTTTAGTCAGATTTTTTTTTTTTAAAGAGTTTTATTATTTATTTGAGAGAGAGAAAGAGAGAGAGCGCGCCCAAGTGGGGAGGAGGGGCAGAAGGAGGGAGAAACAGACTCGCCAGACGCGGGGCTTGATCCCAGGACCCCTGGACCACAACCCAAAAGCAGACGCCCAACCACCTGAGCCACCCAGGTGCCCCTTAGTCAGATTCTTCTAAAAAACAATTTCCTTCTGCTCCCTAAATTTCCCATCTTTCCCCTAGTCTCAGGACTTCTTTTGTCTTCACATTGACCATCTTTTTAAATGGACCTCTTTGTTTAAACATGAAGAAACGAAGATGCAGAGATCTTAGACTTCCTGTTCAGGTTCACACACAAGGTAATTAGAAACTACCAAGCTTGGACTAGGATCATAGCCTACTTTCCAGTCCTGTCTCCATTAATGCTCAGGCCCCTAAACGTTTATATTTTCAGTCAAATTTTTACTTCCACCAGTAGCTGATGAAACTGCCCATTTCACCGAATCTTTGCAAGACTGGGTTTCATTTAAACTGTCTTTTCACATTCACAGCTTCAGGATGGTGGTTCATTATTGGAGTTTCTTGACATAAATATTTAAATAAATAAATATGAAGCAAATAAATACTCCTTTAAAACTTGATCATGTGTTTCTTGGCCGTAGTGATTTGTCTTTCTGATTTGTCTACTCTCATCACTTCCCCAATCTTCAATTTCACTGTTGCCTTTTTCTTAGTGAGTTCTGTGTATATAATAAAGATATTAACTCTTTGTTATATGTATTTAATTTAAAAAATTGTGTCAATTGTTTTCTAGTTTTGTTTATAGTCTGTTTGACACAAACGCTTTAGAATTAAAACTTGAGGGGCGCCTGGGTGGCTCAGTCTGTTAAGCGTCTGCCTTCGGCTCAGGTCATGATCCCGGGGTCCTGGGATGGAGTCCCGCGTCGGGCTCCCTACTCAGCAGGGAATCTGCTTCTCCCTCTCCCTCTGCCCCCCCAACCCTGCTTGTGTTCTCTGTCTCTCACTCTTGCATTCTCTCTCTCAAATAAATAAATAAAATCTTAAAAAAAAAAGTTAAAACTAGAACTAGAAATTCTTCTCTGTGTTATCTTCTATTATTCCTCTACTTAGAAAAATCTTCATTCCAAGAGCAGATAAATATTCATCTGATTTTCTGTGACTTTTATGATTTCATAAATTCTTCAATACATTTATAACTTATTTTGGTGTATGGTGTGATGTCAAAAGCCAACTTTCATTTTCTTCAAATGGTTTACCAACTGGTTGAGTCTAATTTATTGATAACTTCTTCATTTATATGTCACCTTTTTCTACAGTAAATCCTTATACATACTAGAATCTTGCCATAGGTTCTGCTTCATTAATCTATATTTGAAAAACATCACACTTCAAAGTTATTAAGGCTTTATAATTCATTTTAGTAACTGGTAGACATCTCTTGTCTTCCACATTTTACTGATCATTTCTGTTTGTTCTTCTTGGGTTTGCTGTTTTTTTAAATTTGAGTCACCATTTTAAAGTTGAGTTTTTTTTTTTTTTTAAATGTATTTAATCTGGAGAATAACATAGAAAGTAATTACATTTTGAAAATATTTAGTCTTCCTATCTAGGTACATAGAATTGATTTGAGTTTTATTTCCCCTAGCAAAACAGTTTTCTAAGTACTGATTTATTGTTACTGAATATTTTACACTTTAGTAAATGGGAACTTTCCCATTATATTCTACAAACACTTACTGCTCATTTACAGAAAAGCTATTGATTTTGATTTATTTTGTATATAGGTTTTTACTTTTTATTAAATTTTTAATATTTTTGTTGATTCTCTTGTTTTTAGGTAAACAGAAATACCACCTATAAATAATGACTATCTTTTTCCTTCTTTCCACAGATTTCGGTTTCTTGGGTGGGCTGTGGTTTCCAGCAGAATACTGAATGATCATGGTGAAAAGGGAGTCTTGCTCCTGCTTTTAATGAGGTATTAGTTTACCATTAGTTTATTATTCTTTCAGTTTACTATTTAGTGTGCTCTAAGTTGTCTCTCTCGCCCAGCTGCTATTGATTATATTAAGACATATGTTAGTTTAAGAAATGGTCTAGTATACTTACTTATCTTGAATTTTCAGCTTTTTTTAAAAAATAAGAGTTCAATTTTTTTTATTCCTAAAAGCCCACTGCTTTTGTATTCTGTATTTTTTGTTTTTTTTTGTGAATGAATTCTTCATACTCCATTTATTCTGTGTCCATCATTACTTCTGATCTACTCTGTTTATCACTACTTTTAAAATGATTTATCTTTGAATCCAAAAAGGGTCTCATGACTGGGTGGTAGAGAAAAGGGGAAGAAAGATCAAGGGTACTGAATAATCTTCTGGTTAATAATCAAATGTGACAGATTTTTAAAAAATGCCACTTGTTCACTTGAATAGAAGTTGATTGATGACTGGCACATAGAGGAGAAAAGTTGATAACTACCAATTTGGCTGACTTTTATGTGCAAGATACAATTAACTTAAAAACAAACAATCACTAAAAAAATAAAAAACACCTCAAAAAAACAAAACCCCACAACGGTAGGATTATTTCAAAGAGACAGAGAGGATCCAATTCTAAGAGCTCCAGTGACTAAAGGTGAAACAATCTAAGCAACCAAATAAAGTAGTATTGCGCTATAAGCCAAAGTATAAAATCTGAGTCCATACTTAGACAAGTAAGTGACTGAATAAATAAATCAAGGAAGCGGGAGGGAGAAAAGACACATCTCCTTCGCAGAAGAAATCCAAATAAGTTATGTACACCCTCAGACCTCAAGGAGGTAGAGCATAACTCCCCGTTCCTTAAGTGTTGGCTGAGCATGGTGGAATTCCTTCCAGAGAGTAGCTGAATGGAAAGAGGGAAGAAGAATAACTTTACAATGGAGAAACCTGGCAAACACCACTGTCAGCCAGGTGATCACGTTCAACGTCAACCGTGTGATAAGTCCATATGCCCTTCGTGTGTGATGACACTGGTGCTTGACTTCTGTGGTCTTCCTCTTGCAAACTCATAACCACAGACACATCCTTGTTGAAGGACATTCTACAAGATCCCTGACCAGTGGGTGTCAAAAACAAGGAATGCGTCTGAGAAACTGTCACAACAACCCAGAGGAGCCTAAGGACACATGACACCTGAATATTAGGTGGGATCTTGGGCAGGATCCTGGAACACAAAAAGAATGTTAGGTAAAAACTAAGGAAACATGAATGAAGTATAAGCTTTAGTTAATAAGAATGCATCAGTATTGGTTCATTAATTGTAACAAATACGCTATACTAATTTAAGATGTTAATAATAGGGGAAACCGGGTGTGAGGTGTATGGGACCTTTTTTTTTTAACTATCTTTGCCATTTCTCTGTAAATATAAAACTGTTCTAAAAAATAATATTTATTTAAAAAATAATCACATGGTAAGTAATCACAGTTGACAATTCCTGGGTGTTCTTAAAGCTGTGATGACTATATACTGTGGTGGAAAACAACTCAGGAACTAACAGACGGCTAGCCCTACTTGGTATTCCAATCAGCGTCACTTCCGGGACTGATTAACAACGTACCTTTGTCTCCTAGGTGATTGTTTGGTTATATTTCCACAGAGATACTCAGTTATACTCTAAAAGCTCCTCTGAGAAAACAGGAAGAACAAATGGACATAAATAGCAGCAGGATGGCCTGACTTAGAGTTTTGGTGTGCTGTGAAGTCAAGCTACGTGATATTCCTTGATAGTTATCTTTTAAAGGGTGAGTTGACCATAGATCACTTGTGTAGCCTGGTTTTAGCCCATCTGGGAGTAAATCAGGCAAGAAAATGAATTACTGCAGTTTCCACGAGGTCCTAAGAGTTTTCATAACTTTAGAAAATTTCCATAAACTACAAGTTGGCCTAAGTGGTACCAACCACTTAGAAATTGTTCTTCAAATTGTTTACAGTCTCTGCCATTCTCTCCATCGGCACATGATTTATTAATTTTGTGTCAGAGATTTGAGTTCAGGCTGCATAAATCATGAATAAAGATTAGTTTAACAGTCACAGTGCCCCCTGGGACAATGTTTCAAGTGAAGAAAACTCAAAATTGTCACAATGTGAAAATAATACGACAGCTGTATCAATATTTGCAAATTGAAGTGATATTCAATACCCTTTCAGAGGCAGAGTATAAATCTTATTTCTGCTCATTTTATGCAAACTCTAAAACTTTCCTTTTTAATTTTGTATTAATATTTTTCCCTTGTGAAAATGTTTTGAAAAACAAGTCTAAGATCATCCTGACCTGCCTCCAGCTATTAAGCAACATTAGACACTGACCTCTTGCTACTGCTTTGATGACTTAAATACTTCAGAAAAACAATATATTGCTAGGCCCCCGAGCCACTTACGGTAATGATATTTTGCCATTTTTCACACATTAAAAAAAGAAAGAACTATCTGGTAGCATGGCAGATACCATGGTTTTAATATTCAAAATTTATCACCTTGTTTCCACTGGCTTATTCCATCTGACTCTTTAACCTTTATGAAACTCTAATTGTCCATATACTTAAACATGTAACTGTGATTTGGAAAAAAAAAAGACCAGATATTAAATACTCTGGTTAGAAGCTAAGTACTCCCCAGAATGTATTAAAGGTGGCTAGTTTTAAGGAAAAATGGCTCATTATTCAGGTAACTCAATTTCCTATTACCTATATTATTCTCAGGTAGCTGATGGTGTGGTTAGTACAGACAATAAGATCATGTGTTAGAGGCTATTCCGGCTAGGACTTCATGCATTTAATGGCATCTCTGGTTATAAACATTTATTCTAAATGTCTGAATCGTGGGTGTGCCAGATGAAGAAAAGAGAGAAATACAGTAGGTACAAGGGAGCAAACCAATCTGTTACCCTCAATTCTCTCTCCACTTCAGTAATGATATTTTGTTGGAAAGCTTTCAACACGTTCTCTGGGTCAGAAATGAGGAACATTGATCTACAGGCAGGCTTGGCATGCAGGTTATCAAAATAACATTTTAGAGAATCATTAAAAGGCTGAATTCAATATGTTAAATCCCTAATCAGAGATGCCAAAACTCAGAGTCAGACATCTGTCTTGGACAAGTGACCACCACAAGGCTGATGAGAGATGGTTCATGGAAAGGTCAGGAAAAAAATGCCAACAGTTACACTTACTATTATAAAAGTGCATTACTTTTTGTGGTAAGCAATACAGTTTATTCCCTTTTTGTCCTATGCTGTCCCCTATTCATTTGAATAACTATGGTATGGAATTAATTTCATTAGCTAGTATTGGGGAATGAACCAAAAACCTGATTAAAATTCAAATTATGATCCCATCATGATGTAGTGTCCTCTGGTATTCTGTGACCCTAATAAGAAATTATGCCTCATCAAACATACATAATTTGGCTTGAAGTGACAGTAGTGGGAAACCAAATTTATCGTCACAATAAAGTTGTCTGTGCTGAATATTTTCATTTCCTAGTGCAACATGCATAGAGTAACCCTAGGTCCCCAGGTAATCATCTCGTCATTTGGGCTCACTCTGGGTGGAGCTTGTTTATATCCTATAATCACATCATTAGCAGTCACGGCTAAATATAAACACGAGGACGGACGGATGTGAATGATTGTTTCACAACTCCAGTGATATCACTACACAATTATATTGACAGGCTCGATAGTGACAGCATGAAGCTACCATGGTTACTCTTCCATGAGGTAAACAAACAGGCATCCGAACACGGAACATGCATACCCTGTGTAGTTCTTTGTCCTATGGGGCAGAGTGGGTGGCAGCATCACCTGAAGAAACCAGGACCGGTTTATGCCATGAGCACGGCAGTTTTGCTGCATGTGTAAGAACTGAGGGAAGGGAGTTCTGGACAAACTGCCAACATCTTAAGAACTCGTGTTCCCAGGAGGCACACAATGTGCGTCTGCCGGTGGGTTCTGAAATTCAATTAACTGTCCCGGTGGCTTAGTCATTTCACTTCCGTGGACCTTACTTCTTCATGTGGAAAATGAGAGCGTCAAGGTCATATAACAAGGACCCTACAAATGTATGCGTGTTTGTGCATGTGTATTAACTACGTGCTTTCAGGAACAGCAACAATAGTAGAACTAAGTATGAACTTGTGATTCCATCATTTATTACCAAATCCATTTTGTTATTTTACTATTTGTTTAAAGATTTTATTTATTTATTTTGAGAGAGAGAGAACATGAGCGGGAGGGGTGGCAGAGGGAGAAGCAGACTCCCCGCTGAGCAGGGAGCCTGATGCGGGGCTCAATCCCAGAACTTTGGGATCCTGACTGCAGCCGAAAGCAGCTGCTTAACTGACTGAGCCACCCAGGTGCCCCATTTTGTTATTATTTTTTAATAACAAAAGATTTCCTTTCTGTCCATGTGACTATGGGCAAGTTAGTGTTCTCTAAGGTTTAATTTTCTTCTATATAAGTTAAGATAATAATAGCACCTATCATTGTTTATTGACTCTTGTGAGAATTGCCCAGGTAGCGAAGGCAATGTTTAGCCCGGTGCATGGCACAGAGTAGGGACCTGACGCACTTTTCACCTGTTTTCTAGCCCTTTCTGTTTATTAAACAAGCGAGCAAAGACTGACTACAGGTATGACTGTCCATGTAGAAGGGAAAGTGTTTTTATGAACTGTTACAATTTTTTTTGTGAAATAGTTATTTAGAGAAAAAATATCTGAATTTTGGAAATACGTTTTTTTAAACACAAATAAGGAGGCCTAAAAAAAATGCAATTCTCTTTTAAAAGATAAACTAGGGTAATAAACACATTGACCTTGGTATTTTTGTAGGACAAACCTAGACAGTATCAGTAGTAATACCTATATAAGCCAAAATAGAGGTTTGACCAATCTGAGGTAACTTGTCCAAGTTATCAAGGAGGCACACAGTCCTTAGGATGTTACTGCTAACTATTGGGCAAAAAAAGGGAAATGCCACCTTAAAAAAGAAAATTAAAAAACCAACCAAGTACCTGCATTTTCTGCTTGAGTAAATGGCCATAAAAGATGTTTGCTACAGAGATTTACTTATTCGTTTGAACTAACAAGAGATAAATTTGATCTAAGACACTAAACATTTTTAGAACAAGAAACTGACAAATTTAAACTTAGTTTTTAAATTGGTAAATCTTGCAAGAAAAAAATCTAGTGAGTTTTTTAGCAGTGGAAGAAGAGCAAGTAGAGAATCCTGATTCTTCCTCAACTTTCCTTTCTGTCAGGAAGACCAAAGAAAAATACAGTAGGATGTCAAAATGTCAAGGATACTGGTTTCAAACTCTTGAAGCTCATCAAAATAATTCACCAAAATTTTCTGTCATTCTCTCTTCTCCATGGAACAGAGAACATGCCTCAGGGTAGGATCAGAGCCTAATGCACCTCTCTAAAGAGCACTCCTAATTTGGGCCCTATTTTCAATATTTAATGCAGAATTGGACTCTTTCACCCCTCCCCCCATTCTAGCTGAGGGGACTCACTGAGTGGGCTAGCTGTTTGCTTGGGCTAAGTGGCCAGAGATGACAAGCCCATCCTTCAGTTGATACTTTATAGGGTATTTGCCAGAAGGATCTGGAACTAGGGTTAGCATGACCTCACCCAGATACTGCCAGACAGTAACCTCTGCCCTCCTCCCAGCTTCCCCTTTGCTATGCCTCATGCGTTGTTGGCCTGAGGGTGGAACTAACACCATAGGGCAAAGGGCATAACACACACAGAGGGGAGGGTAACAAGAATTGCCTCAATGCAGTGTTTGAGTCAGTAGTCTGATGTCATAATGCTGGTTAACCTGAGTTTCCCTCGTTGCTCTCTTTGCTATCTACACCTAAACACAATCCGTTTCTTAATTAACTTACTTACCGGTATGATTTATTCACCTCCTGACAGACTGCAGTTTCTCCAGATTTAGGAGCTAGGGAAGATGCAATGCTAGCTATTCCATAAAGGCCCTAAGTGCAGGTGCAAAGAGAAACATTTACCAAATGGTCTTTAAATTGAAATCCTGAGACCGGAGGGTTTCTCTTCCTTATGGTCCATGTGTTTGGAAAATTAAACTTAAAAAATGATTTTCTGGGATTTTAAGATGTGCATCTAGTGCGCTTTCTCCTATTGTCCCATTATGGTTGTTTGAGGCTGGGGTCCAGAGACAGATGCTTCTTAATCTGTCAGCCCATAGGTCTGATACGTCTCCTGAACATGTGGGAGGCTAAGGTCAAGTTCTGAAAGGAAGAAGGATGTTTCCATGTGAGGTTAGTAGAAGCAGCCAAGGCAGAGGGCAGCATGGTGAGCCAGTTTTGAGTCCAGGCTTCTGAGCAGGTGAGCCAGACTAGAACCTGGTGAGAGAAGGTTCACACACTGCTCCTCCTAACCAGCCCCAGCAGGAACAGAGGATGGGGAGGAATGACCTTGTTGGGAGCAGAGGATGGTGCTGATTGGCAGCTAATGGAATGCGAGTCTCCCTGACTTCCAAAGGGAGAGAGGGAGCATGCTCCTGGTCAAAGCAAGGAGAGGGGATTTACATTCTAGAACTAACCCTGTGTTTCCTATGATGACTTTTTTCTTCAATCACATTGGAACACATCTTTTTTAAAGCTTCCATTTGTTGAGCAATAAATATGGGCTAGGAACATTGCCAAAGGTTTTACCTACATGAGATCATTGTCCTCAGAACAATTCTATGAGATACGTGTCTTTAGGACCCTACCCCCAAGACTGCAGATGAGGGAACCAAAGCTCCATATGGTAAAGAACAGGCCCATGGAAAGAATTCCCAATTTTCATACTGGTCTGACTACCTCTTTAACTCGAGCTTTTTTTTTTTTTTAAGATTTTATTTATTATTTATTTGAGAGAGAGACAGAGATAGTGAGAGCCCAAGCAGGAGGAGAGGGAGAAGCAGACTCCCCACCTAGCAGGGAGCCCGACGCGGGGCTCGATCCCAGGACTCCGGGATCATGACCTGAGCTGAAGGCAGATGCTTTAACCGATGGAGCCACCCAGGCACCCCTAACTCGAGCTCTTTAAATGCTAAACTGTACTGCTGTTCTTTCGTGAACCGAGGCACTGATTTCCACAGAAAATCGGCTTTCAAAAGGATAAACAATAAAAACTGCCAAGATGTTGAATGGTCAAGGATTCATTCATAGTCATTGCCCACTTATTAGAAAGGAACATAAATAAATGCTGTTTTGGAAACAGTTTTTAGCTATCACTGCCAAGAAAAATATTTTTTTGCTTGAAACTTTAGTTTTATTAACAGCATATTAATATATAGTATGCTGATAATTATATAGATAATTAATTAACAGTATATCAGTACTAATGCTGGTTGAAACCTACAAAGTGTTTGGAGTCATATAGATTCAAGTTTCCATAAATATGAGGTGAAACTCCTACAACAGTAGAAAAACAGTGAGCCAAGGAGAGATGGAAATCACTGAGTGAAAATTTTCTCTCTACCGGTGTGTGGGTCCAGGTTCTGGGCTTTTCCTGGCACTGTCCTGCATTGCTAGTCGAAGTATAAGATGGTGAAACTACTGGAGAAGAGAGTTTGGCAGTTTCTCATTATGTTAAACATGTATTTAACACATGGCCCAGCATAGGACCTATGGAAACACAGGTCCATACAAAGACTTGGGCATCTTCATTCCCAATAGTCCCCCACAGAAAACAACAGGTGAATGAATGGGTATATACATTTTGGTGTATTCACAGAAGGAATACTCCTCGCAACAACATGGAATGAACTACTAATCACACACACCGGCGCCATACGTGGACCTCATAATTGTGTTGAAAGGAGCTGGACACAAGGATGTACACAGTAGGAGTCTGTCTGAAATTCTAGAGGCACAATTAATCAATAGTGCCAGAAATCATATCACTGGTTGCCTGGGGCAAGGTGGGTATACAGATGGGAGAGTGACCGCTAAGGGGCACATGATTCCAAGGAGATGGAAATGTTCTGTGTATTGATTCGAATGGCGATTCCACGGGTGTGTGTACACATTTGTCAAAGGCATCCAAATTACATGCTTAAAATATTTTATTATATATAAATTATACCTCAATGAAGTTGATTTAAAAAAAAATAAAATGACTACTGGCTTAGAAATGAGTAGGCATTAGAAAAACAAAAATTCCTCCATCTCGGTTTCTCTCCCCTCAGATGTTTTCTGTGTCTCATGCTCATTTCAGGAAGTTTATATCCTGTTATTTTTCCTTAGTTGCAAGATTGATTTTTGTTTGTGAAAGCCAACTGGAAAAAAAAATTAGAAGACTTTAAAATAAAGCTATTAAGGATTTTTTAAACAACCTTACCTGGATAATCAGATTTCCTCGATTGTTGAGGTTTTACTACTTGGAGCTTTCTTAAAATGCTATTTCCTAAAATGAGTATTTACCTCCACATGCCTTAAATAACGTCTACTGAGCACAATTTAATCCTCTCTGAATGCCTCCAGGTCATCACTATGAATATCAAAAGTTGTAATATAGCAATGATTTTGGTTTGTTATGGCACCTATGACTATTTACTTCTATGCTAAGTGGCCTCAGAACACTGAGCTTTTTATGCCCTTGTGTTTGCATCTTATTCTTTACTGTGTCTTGTTGGGCTGTCAGCAAATATATATATATATATGTATGTATTTTTTTTCCTAGAGTCTATTTGTCTCCCCATAGAAAATGCCTTCCTCTCTTCCAACCTTCTAAGATAACCAGACTAATAACTATATAGAGAGCAGTGGTCCCAAACTATTGATTTTCCAACCAGCACTTGATTGGTTTCAAGTAAATTACCTGGAAACTTGTCAAAACTACAGATGCCCAGGCCCCATCCTTCGTGGTGCTAGTATGTAATTCAGTATATATCATACATTCTTTTTTTGTTATGGAAATATGTTTGTATATATTTAAACTGGCACTGGAAAACTATGGCCCCACAGGCTAAATCCACTTTGCTGCATGTTTTTTAAGAAGTGAAACAGAATTTACATACCATACAATATACCCTTTCAAGTGTGCAATTGAGTGGTTTTAGTATTTCACGAAGTTGTGCGGCCATCACGCTTTCCCCAGCCCCTGACAACCACTAACCCACTAATCCACTTTCTGTGTCTATGGCTTTGTGTATTCTGGACATTTCATATAAACGGAATCACACAATATGTGGCTTTTTGTGTCTGGCTTCTTTCACTTAACATTACCAAGCTTCATCCACGTTACGGCATATATCAATACTTCCTTCCTTTTTATGGGTGAGTAATATCCCATTGTATAAATAGGCCACATTTTGTTGATGCATTCATTAGTTGATGGGCACTTGAGTTGTTTTCCACCTTTTGGCTTTAAGGAGCAAGCCTGCTGTGAGCATTCATGTACAAGTTTTTATGTCTTCCATTCTCTTGGGTATATGGTAACTCCATTTTTAAGTTTTTGAGGTACTGCCAGACTGTTTTCCAAAGTGACTGTACCATTTTACATTCCTACCAGTCATGTGTGAGGGTTCCAATTTCTCCATATCCTTGTCAACACTTGCTGTTTTCCATCTTTGAGATTCTAGCTATCCTGGTGTGATGTGGCGTCTCATTGTGCTCTTGATTTGCATTTCTCTAATGACACATTCCATGTTGAGCATCTTTTTGTGTGCTTATCGGCCATCTGTACATCTTCTTTGGAGAAATATCTGTCCAAATATTTCATGTATTTTAAAATCTGGTTATTTGGGGGTTTTTTATCGTTGAGTTGAAGGTTATTAAAAAGTATGTTCTAGATGCTAGGCTCTCTTCAGATAAATGATTTGCAAATATTTTCTACCATTCAGTGGAGTGTCTCTTCACGTTCTATCTTGATAGTGTCCTTTGAAGCACCAAGGTTTTAATTTTTAATTATCTATTTTTTGTTTGATTGTCTGTACTTTAGGTGTCATATCTAAGAAACGGTTGCCTAACCCAAGATTGTGAAGATTTATACCTAAGTTTTCTTCTAAGAGCTTTATAGTTTTAGCTTTTACATTTAGGTGTTGCACATGTGAATTTTTAAAAAGCTTCTCATGTGATTCTGAGGCACAACTAGTTTTAGAGAGTAAGACTAAGTAGATTTTGGCATCCTCCAAAAATTTCTTTAAAAGGAATGAGCTTTGGTGTGCAGTTATTGTAACATATGTGTTGGATGATGAAAGGTCTTTTTATCTACTTTCTGGTTTTTTGCTGTATTACAGATGGCTGAGATGTTCAGAGAGCTGATTGAGGAAAAGTGTGTATTATTGTTTAGGTGTATGGTTACTTTTTAGTACCAACAAACTAAAAGTGTCCCAACAAGTTTAGGAGGAGCTCCTTACAAGTTCCAAGTTTAAAATACAAACTGTCACCTTAAGTCAGTTTCAGTGTATGGTGCCCCACAGTTCTGATCCACGTATTGGGAAATGTTGCAGAGAAAAGAAAGCCAAAATCAGCAGCTGGGACCTAGCTTCCAACCAAAGAAGGATAGCAGGATTGTCATGTTTCTTTCCTCTGCAGAAAGAAAACTGTGTAGATAGAACCACAATCCATCAATTGCCAGTTGACAGCTTGTTCCAGAGACCCTGAGGCCAGTGGTTCTCAAACTTGAGTGAACATCAGAATCATGAGAAGAGCTCGTAAAAACCCAGATTCCTGGGCCCTACTCCCAGAAATGCTGCTGCAGTAAGCTGGGGTAGGGCCCTGAATTTGCCTTTCTAATATGCTACCAGATTATGTTAATGATACTGGCCCTGAGACCACACTTCGAGGATAAATGGGCTGCCCATCCTGCCCTGTTGCTTCCTGAACATTGATCAAGCAAGCATTAAGCCATAAGACTCATCTGGGGCTTCTCCTTGGTCATGAACATGCTAATAGCACACTAAGGAAGTTAGGAAGCCATGAGTATAGTTTCCAAATTTGGTTTAAAATCTTAATCACTGACAGCCTGATTTCAGGTTCCAGGAGTGCGGTCATTTTTCCAAATGCCATTTGGTCACTTAAAAAAGTGTCTTGATTTCCATAAAAGTAGCAGGGGTTATCTAAGTTACATTGTTTTTCTTAAATTTTTTGATACTTGATCTTATTCGATGCATGTGGACACACTGGCCACAGTTAGGAATGCTATACCGAAACATCCACTGTGTTTGTGATAATGGATTTGACCTGTGGCCAAATGGTACCCTTGAGAGATGTGGCTGTGACGTTGACAGATTGGGTCTAAGTTAAATTCTGATGAGCTGCTAATGAAATTTTATCAGTCCCAGGATGTCTGCCAGCTGAATTGGGCAAAGGAGTGACTTTTCCAAATGGCCTGAGCAATCCACATTTATTCTGTCACCTCTATTTCCAATGTTCTCAAAGGTAAGCTAAAAACTTCATTTTCGTAGTTCCTGCCATTTTCAGGACCGTAAGTTGAAACCTGAGAACCAAATGTTAAGCTGCATTCCTGCCTCTTACAAATCGGCGAGAACAGAGCTGAGCAAACAGAAGGGAGTTGACAATTTTGCTGATGGCACAGAGACAGAAAGAGACCTCAGCTTGTTTGGCTATTGAGTAGAGAAGATAAGTAGGAAATGTTTCTGTGGATAAATTGCAGAGATCCAGCAACAGAGAGAAATCTGACAGACTGGCCACAAGAATACATTTTGCATTTAGGTCCTTAAAACAGTACTGGAAGTCAGCTAATTACTTTTTGAGAGAAGCGGAACATTTGCTTTAAGAAGAAGAAACAGAAGTTGTATGTCAAACCCTGCACACAGCATCCACGCTCAGCTCTGCTCTGCTGTCATCTGCACACTCCCCAGCCCTTGGTCTCCCAGACCCCCCACAGGAGGGATTTGGTATTCAGCCCTTACCATGCTCCAAGAAGGAAGGAAACGTTTTCTTTTAAATAGACTGCAAACCAACCCCAAGATAAGCCAGTTGTCCTAGCACCCATATGTCCACAAAAAGAAATGTGTGTGTAGTATTTTAATCCCAGGGAGTGATACTAGTCACTAGGCTTCTAAGGAGTTTGACTCTGTTATCCCTTCCTCCTCTTTTCTAGATTACAATGGCCATAACTGCATTTGCAAAGAAATCACCCTAACTAGCCAGCTACTTCATTAAATTATCACATGATTCCTATTTTATAGGGACAAAACACTTGATCTCCGTGAACCAGCAACTTAGAAACTTAGGAGGCAAATTAGAGCAATTACTAATAAATTATACATGTGGTAACTAACAATTTGTCTATCACCTAGAAATATGAGGAAAAAATGCCAGACTCCCTGGTCCTGCAATTCTGAGCTGCTCTTTCTATTTTTCCCTTTCCGAGACCAAAAGCTCTCATTACCCGCTCCTGTTCCACCATGACTGTTGCCACTTTCCAGAGCCCAACATTCAGAATCACAAAGTCAAGAATACAACGGCGGGATCGGCATTCCGTTTGGAACGGAGGGTGTGACTGCTTAAAATGAAAGGACAAAAAAACTAAACAAAAAAACAAACAA
Organism: Halichoerus grypus; assembly: GCF_964656455.1. Classification (NCBI taxonomy): domain Eukaryota; kingdom Metazoa; phylum Chordata; class Mammalia; order Carnivora; family Phocidae; genus Halichoerus; species Halichoerus grypus. Next base: position 130,862,096 of record NC_135713.1, on the reverse strand, counting down.
ACAAACAAACCCAAACCAAGAAGTGAGTTTCACATCAGCTTTCCCTAAGTAAGTTCACAGAGGAAAGAATGGCAGGAGGTAGGGACAAAGTGCCTCCTCATTCATTATCACTATTCACGATCACTCCTCGGTGTCGTTTCTGGGAGAGGCAGTTTGATGACACTGGAGGAAGTTCTGTGTTATAAATCATCTGTAGTTCTGGGGGAGGAGGTTGCGATTAGGTCAATTAACAAGATGGGATCTTTCTCTTCTTTCCTGCTTGTCTCACCCAGCCCTCGGGTGTGCCGTTCAACATGAAAGGCGTTGATGTCATTCATTAATTGAGGGCCAGGTTCCCCCATCAGCATATTCCTCCCACCTGGTACAGTCTTACCATCATCCACTTACATCCCCCGCTGGTTTCATCTTCTGCGGCTGCCGTCAAAATGTAAGTGCGGGGAGACAGGCTTTTACAACTGTATGCTTGAATTTATTGGCCTCTCGTTTGAGTGAGGGGAAAAAAAAGTATCCAGATCTTAGGGAAAGGAGGTCCAGTGTCTAGGACAAGATGTAAAAAACAACACTGAAAAAAAATTTGTAAATTTAAGAAGATTTAGATACCAATCCCAAATACCCTCCAGCAATGGAGAAAATTTGTTTTCTGCTTGATTTATATACTGCATTTCCCCCCATACCCAGTGAAAATTAGATACTTCTTTTTTTTTTTAAGATTTATTTATTTATCCTAGAGAGAGAGAGAGAGAGGGAGTGTGAGTAGAAGGTGGGGTGGGGGAGAGAATCTTAAGCAGGCTCTATCCCACGACCCTGAGATCATGACCTGGGCTGAAATCAAGAGTCTGTCGCTTAACCAACTGAGGCACCCAGGTGTCCTTAGATACTTACTTCTTTACATCGCATGATACCGTGTCAGTTTTAAAATATATTCTCTTTTCATGTTGAATACAAATGATATATTTATAATCTCATATTTGCACTTTTTACTTGGCAATTTCAGTATTTTCTCCCCACACTCTTTAGTCATTTTTGCCATCAGCCTGGGTATAGGACCCCATTCCATGCCACCATGTCTCCCTGGAGAATCACATGGCCTGTAGCTCCCTTGAGATGTTAGGGAGAATCAAGAGTAATCATCCTGACTGTTTTCTACTCGTGCATTGAGCAGAGTTTAAAACAAGACCAACCTCCTGTGAATGCCAAACTCCTTTCTAAATAACCATGGATGCTGTTTCACAACCTGACCTGCATAGTTCTCCAGGCTGCCGGGGTGGGGGTGGGGGCGGCGGGTGGGTGGTGACTACCTGTGTCCACATGCTTGCATGCTAGGTCACACGGAGTGAGTAAACACATCTGCAGCAGCCTGTCATTGGTGGAGCGCTGAGTGAGTGCCAGCCCTGTGGAATTCCACTTCTCTGGGGCTCCTGCCGGGTGGAGCAAGTGTGAGGAAGTAAGGTTTCCACCTGCAGGGGATGCATGTGCACAGCTGGTGGCCCGGGGCGGGGCGGGGGGGGGTGTGTCATACTGCTCCTGATGCCCACGGCGTCTGAGCCTCTCACCTAGCTAGACACTAGAGTAGTCTAATCTGGGGACTGAAGGAGGTCTCATAATACTAAGCAAAACTATTTTTTAGGGTATGGGCCCAGAATGAAAGAAGATGGATGGGGAACCCTCCTCCCAAGAGGGTCTGATGAGTGGGGATGATGGTTTGGGCCCCTGGCCCCCACCTTCCTCTGTCAAGGCTACACCCAGTTAAGGGGGACAAAGTCCTGAAATTGCCCCCCAAGGAGGGAGAAGCCTCACCACTATGTTCTTCTGAATTTTGGTTTTTTAGCTAAGAGAGCATCTTGCTTTCCTCCATATTTTGGCTTTGTTATTCTCTGGATAATCAGAGGGGGAGGGTAAAATAAGTAACCTTTTTATAATACTCTTGCTCTTATATTTTGTTCAAAACTCCCTGTTACCAAGGAAATGGTTAAGAGCCTTAATTGAGGGTTTTCACATCAAAATCATTATGTTGATCAAAGGTGGCACCTTTCTAGCAGTGTTCATCTCATGAACTCATTTAAAAAGAGATTTGAGGGAGTCCTGACCAAGATTTCAGATCACCACATTAAATGTATGGATACATTTGGACAATAAGAAAAAGGGTCTTTTTTGGTAACCTGCGGTCCATTTATTAATTTTTACATATTCAGTCACAATCTGAGCACTTTATTCCAGTAAATTCATTTTTATCTATGACTTAAAAGTCTTAATGAAAAGTTAAGTTCATGTGATCCCTGAAGTCACTGGCTAACAGAATCCTTCTTAAATCTGTTTCAAAGTAGAATACAGTAGTCCAACCATGAACTTTACTACCACATCATGTTTTCCCATACGTAAGTTCAAATTCTGTTTCCACTGGTATAATATTCTGGTGAAATTATACCAGAACCTAAAGCTGGGATCCTATTTCCTCCTCAGCCACATTGGCCAACACAGTAAGCCCGACATGCTGGGAAGCTCCTATTGCTAGCCTGGAGCGACGCGGAACGTGGGGATGAGGAGGCCATTCTCCCGGGTATAGCAAAAGCAGAATCTGTTAGCTGACCGATGGGAAGGGCAGAAGGCTGGTAAATCGTGAGTCAGGATCTGTGTGGGTGAAGTTAAAACCCAGAACAGCTGTACTGGCTAAAACTCATGGTTCGAAAGTCAACGTTCATGTGGATGCACTTGAAAGGAATCAAGGGAATGTAAAGACCGTTGAGTCAGATCAGTCTTCTCTAACTGCCAAATGTAACTCATTTTCTCCCCATGCCCTATCACATCCCCGGTAGGCATTTCCCAGTGCTTATTTTGGTTCCTTTTACTCCCTTTGGAGTTATCTGCTGTCCTTACGTCCCTTTCTCCCTCCAGTGGCCCCCCAGGGTTAGGATCGAACAAAGTTCCTTCAATCAGGGGTCCACTGTTTTGTTTTTTTTCTTCTTCCCCTTGGATAACTTTCTCCTACTTTCTTCTCTTTTGTCATCCAGGCAATGACAAAGGAAATACTACCCCGCTATCTTCATGGGGCTGAGACACATGTTCGTAACTCTTTTTTCTTTCTGCTCATGATACGTTCTTGAGAAGTCCTCTCCAGGACCTGTCTGGTGGTCCATACGCAATATGCGGTAGCTTGTGGGTAACATTATCCACAGCTCAGTGGGGTCTGGGGACAAAATCTTATGCGACTCAATCCATTTTGTTTTATATTTTGCCAGCCTTGACCCTTGGCTACCCACTGCTTTCTACCCACTCTAGTTTGCCCTGCTTTCAAATCCACGTCCAAGTCCAGCTGTCCCTTAACTCCTCTGCTATTTGCTATCCAGATCCACTGCCTTTGCTTTGGGTCAGAGCTTCCTTATAGAGCCATCGGAACCTCTGTTTGGGATTCAGCCCCTTGGTGATTTCTGCGAGGCTGGCCGTTTCCACAGGTGGCCCCTGGCTCCTCGCTCCCTCAGGGGATCCTTGCCCCCCAGCCCTGGGCAGCATAGAGAACACATCTATCCAGCCCTCTGCCTGCTTACCCAGTAGGCAGCCCACGCGTCCTGCTTGGGTATATGCCTGCAGGAGCGCTTTCCTGACTGGGCTTACACACACTGGCCCAGACTGACTTCTGGTCTCATCCTTCAAGGCAACTTCCAGAAGCTTTTAAGAGAAAGGCAGGTCTGTGTGTTCGAGTGCCGACGCCTGCCGTAAACACCCTGTTTGTTATCTGGCCACATTGGGAGGCAGGGGGTTGGTTTATCAGCCTTGGCCAGGCTGCCACCCCACCCGACATAAACGGCACATGCACTTCTAACAGCCGGGCTCTGCTTTGGGTCTGAGAAAAATGGGCAGGGCGCCTGGGTGGCTCAGTCGTTAAGCATCTGCCTTCAGCTCAGGTCATGGTCCCAGGGTCCTGGGATCGAGTCCCACATCGGGGAGCCTGTTCAGCGGGAAGCCTGCTTCTCCCTCTCCCACTCCCCCTGCTTGTGTTCCTGCTCTCGCTACCTCTCTCTCTTTGTCAAATAAATAAATAAAATCTTTAAAAAAAAAAAAAAAGAAAAATGGGCAGATACAGGGGGGCTGTGGGGGTCACAGGAAGTCCCCTTGCTGAGGACACTGTCTCAGTGTACAGTATTTTTTATGAGGCTGGCAAGCCATGGCTTTGTTTTTGGTTGTGATTCTCTAACTGATCAGTTTCCTCTCTTTGCATTGGCTGCTGGAAAGCTTAGTGCCAAACCTAAGGGTCTCCTGGTTTGCATGAATTTGAATGGATTTTTTTCTGAATGAATTTGAATGAGTTTTTACAACACCCTTACTCACCAGTCCATTTTATGTCTTTATCTTTATTTTGCACTTTCCCTTCCCATCTGCCTCTAATTTATATCTCCCTGCCAGCCACCTTAAACCCTTACTGAATCAAGGTGGGACATGAATAAACAAACACATAAAATGAGGTAATCTTAGGGGAAAAAAATAGTCTCTTTTACATAGTCCGTTGGAAGACAAATTCCTGGACAGCAGTATCTACTAAACATTATCATGTACATATTCATGACACAGAAATACCAGTTCCCGTAATTTATACTACTGATACACAAGTGTGCAATATTTGCTTGATTGTAGCATTGTTTGGAATAGGAAAAAAAAGCAAAGGAAATGTCCAGGAATGGCTAAATGCATCATGCTGCATGTATACAGTGGCATACTATGCAGCTGTCCAAAAATGAGAGATGAATTTCCATGTTCTAATATCAAGGATGCCTTCAAGGTAGTAAGTGAAGAATAAAGCTGGTATGGTACGGGTGGGGAAGGAGAGGAAGATACATTTGTTATTTAACTTCCTTCAATCCCACCACAAATAGCATGAATACTAAAGAGAGCTTGTTGCTTGTTGAATATGGTATAAACAAAAATGTCATCCTTAGCGCGGAGGCTTTCTCATAATTCACCCAGTATTAAATAACAGGAATGAGGAAGCAGAATTGCAGAAGCTTAGGGAGCTCCATTCTCTGATTTAGCATAGGCTACAGAGTGGGTAAAGAACTATAGAGGAAAGATGAGGGTCTGGCCTTTGAAAGAGAAAAGCTTTGGCAGGTGAGGGTTGTCTGATGGGCATTTTGATGTGAAATGCAGTAAATTTTCACACTATCTCCCAGACCCTCAGTAAAACCTACCTGTTTCCCAATACTTTTGCAATTGGATTTGTTTTAGAGGGAACGTGATAAAATGTTGCATCCAACCTAAAGGTCGGAAAGGGCCGGGGCAAAGGTGGCCCTGAGTGACCGACTCCATCTGGGTCACCAACAGATAATCAGGTCCCATGTGCAGTCAGTTCTGTGCATACTGGGAACTGCAGCTTGAAGACGAGGAAAAGACCAGAATATGGACAAAAGTGCATACCCCAAATCAACTATGCAAAAGCAGTGGTCTGCTTTAGTAAATACCGAGATTAGCCTTCATACCCAAGATGACATATATTTAGAAAAAAAGGTTAGGGGCATCTGGGTGGCTCAGTCGGTTAAGCATCTGCCTTCAGCTCAGGTCATGATCCTGGAGTCCTGGGATTGAGCCCCAAGTCGGGCTCCCTGCTCAGCCGGGAGTCTGTCTCTCCCTCTGCCCACTTGTGCTCTCTCTCCCTCTCAAATAAGTAAATAAAATCTTTAGAAAAGAAAAAAAAAAAGGTTAAAGGATCACAGGAGAGAAGCTAATCCCAGAACTTAACATGTGCCGCAATCATACACAACAGACACGCAAAATGCTGGTTCTGACTATATTAGTTGTAATAGGAATAGCTTCTTCATCTGAAAAAAGAGAGTGATGTTGTGTTCCTTAAAAATTCCTCTTCCTGCCTGCTTCAGCTCTGTGCATCTCAGCCCCTTGTCCTCACACAGAACTGCCCCCCTGCCTGATTGACTGTTGCTATGTGCGAGTCTGTGTCTCCTGGGACGACTGCTACCACATCCCGCGCGACCTCCCCCATGAGGACCTGCCCAATGGCGCAGACCCCGTGAATGGGCCTCAGGGGCTTCCAAATCCCTGGGATGGTATGCAAACTATCGAGTGTGTACATTTTTCTGGGGGAAGGGCCATGGCTCTGATTCAACTATGATCCCCTAAATATCAAGGACCTCTGATGGAAAAGCCTGATAATGGAGCTCTTGGAAAAATCTCATATTGCCAAGGCCTAGCACAAAGCTTGGCAAACACTGGGTACTTAATAAAAAAAATGAAAGTTCACAACGATTGAAGATACAGAATACGCCAGATGCGGAAAGGTTTATTATTATGATCCCTACTTTATATATGAGGAAAATGAAGTCCCAGTTGCAGATCCCTGTTGTAAGACGTTGAACCCTCGACGTTCACCACTCTGTATAGATGCTGTTAAATGAACAAATGGTGAATGACATGATGGGTGGTCGTCACTAACACCTCCACTGTGCAGGTAAGGAAAAGGAGGTATCAGCACGGGAAGAGGGGAGTTGGGTCAAAAACTCACGTTTTACCTGTCTTCCAGTTCAGTGTGCTTGTGCTCTTCCTCATGGTTCTCTAGCTGTGCTTGAAAGAGTCTTTATTCCTTACAGACATGAGAGTGAAGTCCTGTATCCTAAATGGAACTCAATTCCTGCATCTCTGAATGTGGGACTCTGGTGTGTGATGATAATCTTGTTCATCAGTAGATGATGTTTCACACTCAGCAGGGACTGAGTCTGGTCCAGGGGGCAGAGCTACCCCTTGGCCTCACCACATTATCTGCCTTGAGAATGTGAGCCCAGGATGACCAGATCTCCAGAATTTTAAGAGAAACCAGAAATGTAGATTTTTTTTTTTTATGTGGAATTTCCTGGGTTTTACATGTTGACAACTCACAGAATTTTTGAAAACACAGTCAAGGCCAAACAAAATACATCAAGGGCTGGGTGGGCCTGTGGGCCATCAGTTTGCAAATGAAGATTTCATTTGGCCAACAGAAATTCTGGCCCAGCCAGGCAGATAAAGTAGATGGAGGAAACTGTTTTTCGACTATCTGTAGATTTGAACTAAGCTCTCCATGGCCCCAAACCGAAAATCGGGAGCAGGGAGTAACAGTTATGTGTGTGACTCTCTCCCTTAAGCTCCCAGTCAAGATTTCTGCTGCACAAAGAACCGTTCTTGCGCGCACTGACACATGACTTCAGCATTCTTCAAGCTGGTTGTTGGCGTGCAGTGCCCTGCTGAATCCGCAGAAAAATCCCCGGCTCGCCGCATGTCCTCTTGCATTGCATGTGCTTCTGCGGGCCTGCGAATCAGCCTCCAGCAGGGAGCAAATGACTTCTTCCAGGACTGTTCTGGATCGTCGCTGTCCACTGAGAAAGAAAAGCTTCTCACAAGAATGGAAATTTTCTCCTAATAGGAAGCCCCTACTTTTGCCCTTTACTCCATGAGCACGAGTAAGGAGATGCAAAATGCCAAATAAACGTGGATCCCTTTGGGGATCAACTACTCTGGGACAGGAGCGTCGGGGGCCCTCAGCCTGCTTTCCCCAACAGTACAGCCTCTGAAGGTGTGATGGACAGAGCCAGGCAGAAGCATCACTTAGAAGGCCAGACTTTGGAGACCTTTAGGAATGAGTTTCCGTGCCAGTTGTTAAGAAAACTTCCTGGAGCATTCTTGTCTTTAAATACAGTAGTAAGATGGATGCAGATATTTAATGTACTTTGCAAGGCTTTGGGAAATAATACTCAACAGTGTGCTCTTCACACTGAAGGTGCTATATACATGTTTAGTTTGGAGAGAGATCCATGTTCGTGCCTGCACCTGATTTCCCTCCTGCCATACCAGCAAACTGGGAATTTTCCAACCATTTTTCTTTAAACAACAAGAGAAAAACATCACATCTGATCTGTAAGCCAACAGTAACAGAGCGCTAAAGTGTGGACAATATAAAATATTATGTTTGGAGTGAAGCTTCGTTCTTCATAGGCTGCCAGGCATGCTCATTTTAATTTTATAAGGAGAACACATTACTTGACTATTATGGTATTTAGAATCCCTATGCTGGAGTAGTCCCAAAGTCTGCCGTGAAATAGCTAAGGCTGCTTCCAAAATGTACTTCCTACTTTTGTTAACACTGTCCTTTCCTTTTTTTTTTTAAACTTTTTATTTAAATTCAATTTAGTTAACATAGAGAGTATTAGTAGTTTCAGGGGTATAATGCAGTGATTCATCAGTTGCATATGCAACTTCCCTTTCAAGTCGTCTCGATAGATTGTGCCTTCCTCAGCTTCAGATGACCTCCTCAGATGCTTCAATACCCAGCTCCAGCATGTTAGGAGGACCACCCATTGATAATGAAACCTGGTGCCACTGTCCAAACATTCGTACTGTTCAGGTTTAAAAATTGTGAACAAAAGGGTGCCTAAGTGGCTCAGTCAGTTAAGCATCTGCCTTCGGCTCAGGTCATGATCCCAGGGTCCTGGGATCGAGCCCTATGTCGGGTGCTCTGCTCAGTGGGGAGCCTGCTTCTCCCTCTGGCCCCTCTCCCACTCATGCACGTATGCACACATGCTCTCTCTCTCTCGCCTTCTCTCTCTCAAATAAATAAATAAATAAAATCTTTTAAAAAATTAAAAAAAATTGTGGACCAAGATCAAATTCCTATTTTAATGCATATCCCAAAGAAAGAACCTGTGTTCGGTTTCTCCTTTTCTATTCCCACTTTTTAAATTCCTGACTATATAAGAACCTGCAGGTTAAACAGAGGCCAAGTGAGAATGGCTCTCACAGGGAACAAACAGGCAGCAAAGGATCATGAGCTTTTTCTCTCCTGCAAATCAATGTGGTTCTTGAGATGGAGAATCTAATTATCCCTTAAACTGTCTCCCATGTCCTGATCCACAGGGTTTGTTTCTTGTGCCAACAGTTAAGGTAACCTGTGAGGAGAGCTGAACAAAGAGGTGCGTTTTCTCTGCATAAGGGATCAAGGTGCCCACATATTCTCGAGTTAAAGGCTTGATATAATTTGGAATTGGTTTTTTGTTTGGATTTTATTTTTGGTCGAGTAAATAATGACAGTTTGAGTGAGATATATGTATAGATCCTTATTTTTAAATTGAGATAGAATTCACCTGCTCCACGATTCACCCGTTTAAAATGCATCTTAGTGTATTCACAGAGCTGCGTGCCCATCACGGTAATCAATTTTAGAAACTTGTCATCATTCCCAAAAGAAATTCCATACCCATTAGCAGCCACTCCCCACTCCTCTCTTCCCACAGCCCCTGGAAACTACAAATCTGTTTTCTGTCGCGATGGGTTTGTCTGTTGTCGACGTTTTAGATCGATGGTATCATGCAATATGTGGCCTTTTCTGTCGGTTTTTTTTACTTAGCATATTTTCAGGAGAGAGATACACGTCACAGACACATGCACAAGAGCACGGTCTGAATGCTCTGGAAGGACCTGGACAGCACTCTACTTGCTATTCGCTTTCTCACCTTCTTCAGAGAGTTCACATCACATCTCGATGCATTTGGGAAACGGAGCAAGTCCTGCTGTGTCTCTGACAAATCTTCACTTGCCCATGGACGGCTCCGTGTCAAGTTCTTACAAGACTTCAAACTCAACGTGTGCAACATGATCTCCGCAGTACCCCTTTCCAACTATAATACTCCTCTTCTCTTATTCACTTTTGTTAATGATAAAACCTTCTGCCCGCAGTGACTTTGAAACCTAGTCATTCTTCCCTCATACAAGTTTCATTCCTCCGCTGCTGTGCTAGACACGGGTTCTGCCCCTTCTGCCCCCGTGGGCCACCTGCTGCTGCACCCTCGGGGACGCTCCTGGCCCAGGCCCCCATCACAGCCTGCCGGCTCCAGTCTCTCCTGCACCACGGCTGAGCCCCAAGCTGAATGAACGTGAACGGCCCTGTCTTGAGGCAGTGATGGGAAAAGAGGAGCAGGGGGAGCTGTTGGTTGGCTCGGACCCATGCTCATCCCAGGATAATGAAGAGATAGTCTGTCTTCTTCGTGCTGGAGGGGGAGCCGAGTGCTTGGTAGCTCTTCCCTAGGCGGCCTGGGCTGCACCTGAAGAGGTTCTGACTGACTCATTTTCCAGTCCCCCAGCTGCTCCTAATGTATAGTTCTGGGGTCTAACACATTGCAGCAATGGCATCGTGTAGGAGGACAAGCAAGGGCTCTCACGTCAAGAGACCTGGCTTCCAACTGTGATCTACCAAAGGTTAGCTGAGGTACCTAGAGCATCTTAACGGTCTACCCTCGATTTTGTCATCTGTCACATGGGCTAAATACACCTTCATGGAAATGTTCTGAATGTTAATTAATTCAGATGTGAAGTATAAAGTAGAATGTCTGGCACAGAGGAGTCGCTCAGACAGTAGGGGTTGGCATGGGATATACATGTCCTGTTCTGAATTGTCTTTGTCGCATCCCTAATATGCCTGGGCAACAACAGAGAACCAATTTGTTTGAGTCCTTTGGTGAAAGGTAAATGACTCAGCTGGCTGAGGGAACTCTGGACCTTACAACTAATTCTGACATAGGCGTACAGGTAGACCTCGACATTTTGTGCTGCTGTAGTTTCTTGAAATGTAGGAAGGAGTGGTGGTGCACACAGTGTGGTGTGTGGAGGGCGAATGGGTCAGAAGCTGGGAGAACTCAGTGTGCTGTATGATGGGAAGAAGCTTCGCCTGTCTCCACGTGGGCTCAGCCTGTCGTTGCCACCCTGTTCCCACAGTCAGCTAGACCCTAACCAGAACGTTTTCTCCTCCCCAACTCTTTGGGTAGATTAAACTGAGATACCTGGTAGCCACGGGCTCTGAAATGCTTTTGCAAAGTCTCATCGACAATTCTTAGCTATGAAAAAGGCTACTTGTGGAGTTAGCTCTGCACACCTTCATTATCTCCCCTCTGCAGGAGCAGCCTCGGATTAGGAACCATGTAGAAGAGTCACAGAGCTGGATCGCACATACACTGCCCAGCAGTTCCTCCAAGCCCTCAAAGGGAGTTAACCCTGGCTTCCCAAGAGAGCTGCTTGTTTTCTAGTAACAAAGTGACAGATGATCCCTTCTGAAAAGCTGGCCTCAGGACAGGAGGGGAGGGGGGTAGGCAAGAGATCTGGCAGGGCCCTGGTGTGTCCCCATCCCTATCTGAGGACAGGAACCAGCCCTCTGCCCATGACCAGGCTTTGTTTTGAGTCTGTGAGGCCACCGGCCGGTCACTTCCTCAGCTCAGGATTGTGTATCAGAAACAGCGACGCAGCAGCTCAGAACTCTGACTTAGGGCAGGGATCTAAATATGGCAGGGCTCGAATTCTCTCTTTCTGGTATCAGCAAAGACTATCGGAAGTGTCAGCAGGCTGAGAATGCAGACCTCGTGGGGGAGCTAACTTTGGACTTGGAACAGCAGTTTCCTCGGGGCCCCAAATCCACCCTCGCTGCCAACTTGATTTATGACGCCGGGGTCAGCCCACTGAAGCTCATACAGCCAAGGAGCCGTGTCCCTCCAACTTCCTTTCCAACTGGGCCCTCTCTGCATCTCAGACACCTCATGGGCAGCAAATCAGAAGAAGCACAGGATGCAAGGGCTCTTAGAAGATGCCTAAACGAAAGCAATGACCCAAACCAGAAGAAAGCCCTGAAAATCTATGGGACTTTACCTTTCTCCTATCTTTTATCTATGTCCAGCTTCCTTTATGGTTCTCATTTTTAATCAGTATTGGCTAATTCCTCCCAATTCTAACACTGAAAAGTTGATCAGAACATGTGACACCTGCTATCGTACCACAAAGAGAGAGTCAGAGGTTATCAAGGTGGGGTCGAAGCAGGGTAAAACCTGTTTGTGAACTACAACAAGTGACTCTGGATGGAACCCTATCACGTTAGTGTGGGGCCTTGCAGTTCTGGGGGGTTGGGAGGGAAGAAAATGCGAGGGTTTCTCAGGCCACGGGGATGCTACTGGTCATTTGAGTGACGCAGTTCCCTAAGAAGGGAATGTGTCACCCTCTAAGGAGGGCGGTGGCTCTGGGATGGGTAGGTGCCCTGACGCGGGCGCAGGAGGTTGAGAAAACCCGGTGATTCTCTATATTCAAAAAAGAGGTTCTAGAATAGACCAAACTAGAGTAAAGTTGCTTGGGAAATAAACGGGACAGGAACACCTTCTATGCCGAAAGGAGCGACACCGGCCCAGCAGGGGTTAGGTCCAGCCGAGGGGCAGCAGACTGGGAGAAAGTGCAAGAGGCAGAGCCGAGTGGATGGGGGAGGCTGACGGGGGACCCGAGGGGACACAACTGCTGCTCCAGGGCCTGCAGGTTCATTGCCAGAGCCCAGCCCAGACCTCAAGGGGAGAGAGAAGCAGCCAGCAGAAACACAGGCCTTCTCAGAGCCAGTCATGGTGCTTAAACATTTTGGCGTCATGGGTCCGTTTTAGGATCTGAGGAAAACTGTAGAGCTACTCCCCAAGAAAACACACTTCTGCTCACACGATCCCACCTCCCCTTCCGGGCTTTCACAGGTCCCTGCAGGCCACGTCCCAGACTGGGGGTGATGAAGCCCCGGCCCAAAGGATGCCCCTCTGCCCTGAATGAAGAGGAATGACAGCAGGAAACACTTGCAGGATTGTTTAATCCTTTAAACCTCTGGCTAACTAAGTCGAATAATATGAGAGCTGGCCTGAAACTGGTCTGAATAACACATAATTTGCAGCAGAGATGAGTTAGGCACTTAAGCTTTCAGGGCATGTGAGAGTCCAGTGGAAAGGTGGGTACTGGGAGGGCGGGAGAGAGGGCCCAGAGGCAGTCCTGAGAAAAAGAGGAAGAAAGAAAAATGGGGAAACCAAAGGTAGGGAGGGTTTGGCAAGGAAACTGTCCTCCTTGGCACCCCCAGCTGGTGGCAGGAGGATGTTCAAAACAATGGGGAATGGCTCTGGGTAATGGGGCTTTGCTCTTGGGGACCACCCTTGGCTTTTGTCATATGCATTTCGTACTAAAAATTAAGATACATGGTATTTCTTTAAAAAAAAAGAAAAATATGTATTTGTAATAGCGAGTTTGTACTTAGATTGTAATGATGCCTTTTTTTTTTTTTTTACACAAGGCATTGTTACTTTTCATCTAATCATTTCATTAAGCCACAACCTGATTTCTGAAAAGATGCGTTTTGGGAGGTATGGGGGGAAAAGTGTTGCAGCTCCGTTTGCTATTAGTAAATTATGTGATAGGTTTAATCCAGTGTTTTTTATATTAATACTAGAGCATGCCTTTTTTGTATGGATGAGTTTTCAGTGGTGGAAGGAAGGCTCTAATTCTGAAAATACACAGTGGTTTTTCTTCTTTTTTTTTTTTTAAAGATTAAATTAATTTATTTTAGAGAGAGAGAGTGCACAAGCAGCGGGTTGGGGCAGAGGGAGAGGGAGAGAGAGTACCCCAAGCCGACTCCCAGTGAGTGAGGAGACCAACACAGGGCTCAACCTCATGCCCCACGCCCCTGAGATTGTGACCTGAGCCGAAATCAAGAGTCCGATGCTCACCTGACTGAACCACCCACGTGCCCCTGATTCTTTTTTTTGATGGAAGTGTAGTTGACATACAGTATTATATTAGTTTCAGCTGTACAACATAGTGATTCAACATTTACATACATTAGGAAATGACCACCACTAGCTACCATCGGTCATCATACAAAGTTGTTACAATAGTATTAACTATATTCCCTGTGCTGTACTGTCCTTGTGTCTTATTTATCAGTGGTCTTGGATTCAGCTTTGCTGGGAGAGAGCCTAATCTTGAGAGCATTTTTTGTGGATGACTCTTTGGCCCATGGGTACAGAAGACACAAGGAGATAGCAAGGTAGACTGACTGTTTAAGGAAACCTACCTTCTTATAAAGAAAGGGATCATTTAGAACACTAGCAGAACATGCCCTGAATGTGAGTCCACTGCAAGCATGTCTAACGGTAGTAGGATTTATAGAAATATGCTCATTGCGTAACGTTCCACAAGGATATGTATAGCATACTGTGATATATGCAAAATAAGGAGCACAGAATTAGGAGTCAGAAGAACTGGAATCAGGCAGATTCAGAAACTGTAAGGCACATGGTCTTGGCAAATTATTTACCATTTCAGACAGAGCCCAAGGATCCTCCCTATAAAATGAGACTTAAAAGTGCCTGCTACCTACCTAACCTGACACGTACTATCAAATGTGAGGGGTGAATGAAATGTCAGAAATTAAAGCATTTGAAATCTCTAAAGGACCATATTAAGTTATACCATTATTATATAAAGCTAACTAATTTTTTGAAAACTTAAGCATATCTAAAAAATTTTTTTTGAGCACCTACTTTAGACAAAGCACCATTCTACGTGTTGTGAATTACAGAGGCGAATAAGCCCTTCAAAGAGCTTTGTTTGTGATTTTGAAAATTAAAGGGTCAGATTGAAAGCTGAGAACTCAAAAGATTTTTCAAATATTCGAAGTTGGATGGATCTATATCCAAACAGAAAAATAAACAATTTCATTTAGATAGGTCCTTTTAAATAAAATGAATATTTGAAAAATTCTAAAATAAGTACAATGCAGTAGATACCTAAGAATCAATATTGGTAAACCTGTCTTGAGCAATATGTAAAGTAAATAAATTTGAGCTGAATCATGTGATGCTTTTTTTGGTTTTTAATCTCCAAAGGCTTGCTGACCTCTGCTGACATGCCATTATTTAGGAGAGGCACTTGCATTAGTAGTCAGGTTCTCTTTACAAACAGAAGATGGTAGGATACATATAAGCACGTGTGTCCTTAGACTCTAATAAAATGATAACAGAAGGGGAAGGATGCAACAGGGATGCAACTGGGAAAGGGGCATCAGGGAAAGAAGAAAGATTTCAACAAATGTCTGGAGGTCAAAGAGAGGCTGGCAAAGAGCAGAGCCGATGATGGTTAGTTTTAGGTTCAACTTAGGTAGGGTAGGACGCCCAGCTGTCTGGGTAAACGCTAGTCTAGACGTTTCTGTGAAGGTATTTTTTGTAGATGGCATTAACATTTACAATCATTTGACTTTAAGTAATGGAGATTACCCTCCATAATGCGAAGGGGTGTGTGTGTGTGTGTGTGTGTGTGCGTGTGTGTGTGTGTGCGTGCACGCACATGCGTGCGTCTTAATCCAATCAGTTAAAGGCTTCCGTGGCAAAAACTAAGGTTTCCCAGAGAAGGAATTCTGCCTCAAGATGGTAACACAGAAATCCTGCCTGAGTTTCCAGCCTGCTGGCCTGCCCTGTGGATTTAGGACGCCAAAGACTGCAACATCATCTCTTATCTGAATTTCTAGCCTGTCTGCTGATCTATGGATTTTGGACTTTCCAGCCCCCACAATCATGCAAGCCAATTGCTTAAAATAAATCTCTCTATCTCCGTCTCTCTAACTGTATCTGTGTCTGTATCTGATTTTGTATCTATCATCTCTGTCTCTATCTCTCTGGTTCCGTTCCTCTGGAGAAGAACCCTGGATGATAGACAATGAGAAGAGCCTAGAACATGTAGGAGAAAACTCTGGGAAGGTGGTAGGGTGGGAGGGAGTGAGCAGCCTGGCAGCTCACGGGCTCACTGGGCAGCTGCAGCTCGGACTGGTACATGCAAAGGAGAGCTGTTCCCTCAAGTCTTCCTAAGGTTCACTGAGCCTGCAGACACTCCTCACGCTCCTCTGCATCCCCTGCCTTAGGTCCATGCACTGTGCCAGAAACCCAGAATTTTACTTTTCCAAGTCAAATTGTACTCTCTGTAAGACAGTAACATTAGGGGAAGCTGGGTGAGGCATATATACAGAGAGTATATTTTTTGGGTAACTTTTGTCTAAGTCTAAAATTAGTTCAAAATAAACCATTTAAAAAAACCATTTAAAAGAACTAGATAGAATATGTGCCACACAGTAGAGTAAAATCTTGTCCTCGGGCATTTTAAGCAGTGCCCCCCCCCCCCCAAAAAACTCCTAACTCAAATCTAGCGCCTTCTCAGTGTTGTTTCTGGCTGGGGATGGGGGGAGTAACATGGCTTTTCAATTTAATCATTTCTGACACTATTTTATTTTTTAACTGGTACACGTATCATTTTCACAAAAACTTAAAACAGAAGGGTTTGTTTACTTAGACACGAAGAGGAGATTTTTTTTTAAATGGAGTTAACTCCCCCTCCCCCACTCATGCGCACACACTCTCTCTGTCTCTTTCTCTGCCTAAATAAATAAAATTAAAAAAAAAAAAAAGAAAGCAAAGGAAGTTTCTAAAAACAATTTAGTAACCCCTTACCCTCCCTAGATGCTATGGATCTTGTCAGCGGATGAGTGTAAATATCAGCGTACAAATGGACCAAACGCTTCATTATTTGGGGCACACAATCATCTTGAGCACTTCCCTTGGCTGAGGAGTGAGATTTGTGTAGTATTCAGTCTTACTGTGCTCTAGCAAACAATAAATTGTAATACACATAGAGGAAATAAATGTTTTACTGACAGCACCAGTGTGAATATATTAATCACAACACGTAAAGCACATCAGTGATAATTGTGAACAGGTTCCTATTATGCTCTGATCCTTGGTGTCTTCTGCAATAATATCAACTTAGTAAGAATGAAATTTAGCAGCATGACGTTGTCTTCTATTACACCGTTTTCTCCTCCCTACATTCATTATCACTGTATTCTTTTCCTCGGCAAATGTATTCCACGGCCCGAGAAAATGTCTAGCATTGTGAACTTGCCATATGCCTAGCAAGCAAGAGTCCCCAAAGATAGTTCTATGTACTTGCTGCCTCTGGGAATCGACATGCAGGGACTGCCAACTGGGTCTTCTTCAGGCCATGTGGAAAATACAAAGTTGAACAAGTCGCTCTGGCTACAAATGCTGACAGCTCTGGGGAAGCAATTTACTGGACAATATGAGGGAAAGCCATCCTGTGCGTTTAGTTAATGCCAAGTGATCAGTCACAAAACTGCTGGGTGCCCCCAGGGTATATGGCACAATCCAAACCTGTGATGGTCTCCCCCACCCATCCCAGCTTCTCTTCTTCTCTCACATTCTGATAACTCAGCTCTAAAAAGTTCACCTGCAGTCAAATCTGTAGCTGGAAACAAAACAGACCTCTTCCCCTCCAAACCACCAGCATCCTCTTTATTGAATTTTACCATTGTGTCCAAACTAGTATCCATGAGAAGAATGTCGCATTAGCCTGATGGAACACAAGACCTGCCTGCCTAATGATGCTGTAGAGCCTTCCCCGGTACCTCCCAGGACACGTGCTCAGGGAAGGAGGGGGCGCTCGTAGCTCTGTGGCTGATAAGCACAAAATGGACATTTCCCTAAAGCAACATCAGACAGAAAATCATCATTTTCCATTTACTTACTCTCACTCCTCCTTCCTATTTTGTTAAAGTGGAGTTGTGGGTAAAGTACAAAAGCTCCACGGAGTTGAGTGCCCTTGGCTCAAAGTTTTCCTTAGTCAGGAACACTCAGTGAATTCCTACCTAAACACTGCGAGCAACTGGTTCTTGGAGGTTACTGGCTGGATTTGCAGGTCAGGGCGCCTCTACGGTTACCATGGAACTCTGAAGGTTACCAAAGGGCATCAGAGATTCCACGAGTCACTGATTTTGTTCCTGTTTCTGATGCCCAGCTGATTCTAAAGCCAACTACCATGACCCACAATAGGCCACAGGAGGAGCAGGCCTCCAACCCAAATAGCCTTTGAACTGACTTTCCTGTTGAGCACAAAGGTGTCGACCGCAGCAAAAGCCAGAAAGCACTCAGACACATCTCTCCTGCATTAGGGCTGGGGCTCCAGGGCCAGGAGTGGAGACCAAACTCATAAACCCCTGTCGCAACCAAACAAAAGCTAGATGATAAGAAGCCTTGCTTGCAAAATGCCGCCAGTGGTCAGAATCGGAAAGCAAGTGGGTGAGTAGGTAAAAGAAATCAGTTACTAGGCAATTGAGAGTTTGTCTAAAGCTTGGAACTATCCCACTTAAAAGATGTGCCATTTTCAGGCTCCTAGGACTCGACATGATCCGATGCCATCAGCACCACGACACCGGTGACTGCCTGGGGGCTGAGAAATGACTCAGTGGCCCAGGGATTTTCTGAGCTTATCTGCAAAGCTACTCTAATCTCCCCTCAATATCAGGGCAGAGTCTTGCCAAGCAGCCAAATGCTCACTTTAATCATTTTTAGTTAAAGGAAGAAAAAAATAGAAGTTCGGTATATAAATAAAAAGCTCAACCCATGGAGATGGGGTCCACATCCCTGTTCCATTTTTCTCGTTTCCTCTTGGTGCACCAACAGCTGAGGCAGAGGAAGCAAAATGACACCTCAGGGGACTTTCAATCTACCTGAAATCTATAATCCTATTGAAATGATCTAAAATGGTGTGCATGTAACCTTAAACATCGACCTCTCGGTGACTATAATGGGAGTGCAAAATAGAACAGCCACTTTGAAAAATGATTCAGCAGTTTCTTAGAAGAATTAAACATACACCTGTCATTCAACTCAGCAATCCCATGCTTAGGTATTTGGGTAAGATAGATGAAAACACATATTCCCACACACACACACAAAATGGTATGTGAATGTTTACGGTGACTTTATTCATAATAACCCCAATCTGGAAATAACACCGGTATCTTCCACTAGGTGAAGAGGTACTGTAGTACATCCACACAATGAAATCCTACTGAGCAATAAAAAGGAACTAGCCGCTGACACGCAGAACAACATAGATGGATCTCAAGGGTATTATGCTGCGTAAAAGAAACCAGACTCAAAAGCCTTTGTGCTGTATGATTTCATTTATATAACATCCTGGAAAAGGCAAAACTGTAGGATCAGAAAACAGGCCAGTGGTGGCCAGGGGCTGTGGCTGGAAGGGAGAGTTGACTTCAAGAGGGCATGAAAGAAATTTTGGGGACAATGACACCATTCTGTATCTTGGTACACTAAAAAAGGGTGAATTTAGTTCAAGTTATACCTCAATAAACCCAACCTGATATAAAATCTCAGCATAAAGTACTCAATGATGAAGAAAGGCAGACTTCAAAAGAACTGATTAACTTCTCACCTACATCAAGATCTGGAGGCCTTCTCCCAAGCTGGGTCTGGTAGGGCTCAGAAGCCAGCCACTCAGTTACCTTTGGACACACAGTTTAAATAAAGCACTAATACATAAATCAATAGGGCCACTGCGCCAGCATGCTACCTCAAGTGAGGTTACTCATTTAGGATGTTTTCCAGCCTGCTTCTTAATGAGAGAGCTTCTCACATTCTGACTTTAAGGTGCTGTTTATTTTGTGGGGTGGTGCCTTGCTTCTCCTCGAGTTCTAACTGCTTGGATGCCCCAGGTTACATAGTCATTGGAGTCAAACAGTTATTTCACACTGAGAATTCAAGCCTGCCCTGTGTTATGTTTTCTATAAATGAAGAAATAAGTGAAAAAATAAATGAATAAATGAAGCAAATTAATCTTAAATAGCCCAACTGGACATAACAAAGAGAAAGAAGGGACTTGACCTAATTCAGTGATACTCTTTCAGATTCCTTATACAAAATTATTTTTGGCAGAAAAAATATTCATATCCTGTACACTCAAAGGTTTTTGCTTAATTTTCCAGTGGATGCCATGACCGTAATATAATATACTACCTCTATTTTCAGTGGTTGTGATTTGAAGCTAGGCTTTATTTCTCCCCTGTCCTTCTCCCCATAGAAAGATTTATTGAGAATCCACTATATGGAAATAAATGCTAAGGGCAGATGGAATGAGAAGCTCAAAGATGGAGGCTTTGGGCAGCCCTACTAGAGTGACTCAAATACCTCCAGGGGAAGGCGAAGTGTGATGTGTGATCAACAGAGGCAGAAATATGGTGCTTAGGCAGCAAGGGGGGAAGGGAAACTGGATCCGTCAGGGAAGGTGGGATTCGAGCCCCTGAAGGATGAGGAAGCTGTGGGACTGCAGATCTTCCAGGCTGAGGAACAATTTGCATAAAGGGCCTTGTGGGTGCAGATATGCTTAAGCCAGTTTTCCTCTGGCATCCTGGAGCCTGAAAACCATGGGTATTAAATTGTGGGGGGGAGTAGGGAACTTCACTGTCTAGAGGCTTCGGGCCTTTCTATTCTCCAAGAGTCCCCCTGCTCCCTATTCTCTCACACGCTAGAGGGCCACATGTTTAAGTCATCTATCTTGTCCATGAAGCCACTTCAGTGGGGACCCTGATCGCTTATGGTTGATTACTGTACTGGGTTATGAGAGTCAAGTGGGGAAATCAACAGGAAAGGGACAGGAGGGCATGCTGGTGGTGGCTTTAAAAGGAGTTAGAGTACTTATTCCTCTCCAGTGGGGTATGGATCTAGGATCTTTAATCACCTCAGGGAGCAATGTTCGCAAAAACACTGCTAATGAATGCATGAGAACTTTCATTGTGGCATTATCATTAACAATAAAGGAAGGGTAATCATCCAAATGTTCATCAACAGGAAAACACTGTCCTCTTAGCAAGTGTGGGAATGGGAGTAAGAAGAGAATATCCTCCCTAATCAATAAGCTTGCTATTTCTCACCACCACTGATTCCCAAAATGAAAGGGCCAGGGGCCTGAGGGCAGTCTTGCCTGTGGATTCAGATCCTGTTTTCTTTCTGACAGAAACGGTAGAATAAACTATTTAGTTTATTTTCCTAAATGCTAGTTTACCCAAAATGACTGGACACTCTATTTTTAGTAAGATTATCCCTTTTTCATATCTCTTCCCTCTCTCTTGAGAAACTGTTAGATCAGCAATAACTCTCTGCACCCATTTAGTACATCTGGTCAACCCAGGCTTGACTGCTACCACTCTTGAGGAATGACCCATACATAGCAAAGAAACATGGCTAGTTATTTTAGAAAATGATCAAAATCAATAATCAGCTGACTGTTTATCATTAGCAAGAAGACACTGAAGCACTTCAGTCCAGAAACCCATTGGAGGCTATTGGCAAACTAAGAACAACTGAAACAATATTAAGAGGAAAAAAGAAAAAAGAAAATTCGCCTATTCCCAAAAACTCTCCTGACTGGCATCATAATCTCTTCCATGGCAGGAAATAATATATCCCACAACATGGGAATTCTTGGGTCTGGATGGGTTTCTTTTCTTTTACTTGGTGTAGCCCACAAAGTAAGTTGCAAAACTTGATGGGCAAGGGAAGGAAGGGGGGGGATCATGAAAGTGGAAAAGAAGCAGCTTCCAAGTAGCCCAGGTGGAAACCAGTGAGTTGTAAAACCAGGAATCTATCAGGCCCGGCTGCTGATCAGAAAACCGAAAGCGCTAACTTGTGGCGAGCCAGAATTCTGCTCCAGTAGCTGAGAGCAAAGCCCATGGTTCCTGTTCCCTGCTGCAAACCACTCCGCGACTTTCTTCAACTTTAGAACGTCCTCCAGCTTGGATCAGGGGTGAAACCAGAGCAGCTACCCTAAATGGGCACTTGGCTTCGCACCCACATGCTTGTTTCTTGACTTGGCTCTCAGCAGACTCAGTGCAAACACTCAGCATTCCATGGCTGAGGCCACACACGGAAGCCATCAGGTGGGGATGGCCGCAAATGTACTTTCACACACTGGGGAGAAGAGGGGGAAGGTCAAGAACAGGGTGGGGAGGAGGGAGCTTCATGAACGCTTTAAAATCCATGCCAGGAGGAAACGAACTGATATTTCCATGGATATCAACCTGAGAAAAGCTGTCTTTTGAACAAAAGTCTCCCTCGTTCCCCTGCACCACTCCTTCCTTGCCAATCCCAGGCCGTGCCAAAACAAATTGAAAAGCTATTAAGATTTGTGGTCAAAAGAACAAGCTCCAAAATATTTGTGGATGTTACCTAAAGAGGCCCCACAGTGACAGACTGAAGTAGAAAACTAAGAACTGAAAGATGAGTACCACATGCCACAAGACATCAGGAGGAAAAAAAAAACCCAGAGAAGTTTCCAGAAAGTACCCTCTCAGCAACCCCTCTGAAGGAGAACTAGCATATTGAACTTTCCACATAATTGCTTTTCAAGTCTGTCTCCCAAATAATCCCTCAGTGAATACCTAAGTCAGCAAAACAACTGGAGTTTTTGTATTGATCGTGTAATACTGACAGGTCTGTGAGCTATAGGCCTTCATGGGGGCAAACCCATAAAGTATTGCCAGTTGGGATGAGAAGTTTTTAGCTAATATAGATGATGTGGAAAATGGGTCCATTTTCCTTCTTTTTCCAGCTGGCAGACTTTTTTTTTCATAAATAGTACCTATTTTTATGGCAATTATGCCCTGACCAGTTTTCAATGAGCCCATGAGAGCCATCCCAGCACAATCTCCTGAGTAGCCTGCACCTTGGGGACACGGAGCCTCCTTACAGGGTGAGAACCTGGATAACCTGACCTGCATCTTGGGCCTCCGAGCTTCAATCCTGGTCCTACATGCTACTTTCTCACTGACTTTCAGATCAGACCCTCCTTGTTCTACTCCCAGGCATAAATGGACCTTGCTGCCATTGAGGTTTCTGGCACCCAGTTACCTGGTGGTCATGTCTCCCAGCTGATTCGGTCCCTGGTACTCTGGCATCTGGCACTTGACGGGGTAGCACAACCCCTCAAAGACTGAAGTATTTTCAAAACATGCTGTTTGTTTCCAGATGGTCAACTCTTCTATAAGTCAAATATGCAATCTAACTTGTTCAACAAACTTACCAAACACCTATTACTGTAAGACTGTTAGTGCTGAGAGTCCAACAGATAAGGCACTGACCTCACCCACAGAGAACTTCTGCATTACTAATGGGCCACAGTGGGTGGAAGTCAGCCCAGTCCATCAAGGCCATGTCATGGCACCAAAGCAAATAATACCAATGTCCTACGGTCATTCTGAACTGCATAGTTTTCAAAGGGCTATTACATATATTTTAATACTCATGATCTTAAGTCAAATTCTCATTAGGTAATTGAAAGAGATCCTTACAACATCATTTAACCAACTTTATTTGTGCTATCTCTCTTCCTCTCCCCTTTGCCGTACCTCCCTCATGAACCTCCCCATCCCCAAAACTTAGGAGGCATCATGCTTCCATTCCTTATGACACATATGAAAATCATTAGCAAATCTTGTTTGTTCTTCCACCTTGAACTTATATACTCCCTCCTTTCCCCACTGCTGTCACCTTACCCAAGCCATCATCTGATTTTCCCTGAATTATTCTCATAGCCTCTTAACTGGTTCCTCTGCTTCCACTTTTGCCCACGTCCAATCTGTTCTCCACCCAAGAGCCAGTGACCCAGGGGCCCAGAGCATGCAAGCAAGCTATGGTGGATTTGGTCCTGGCCACTTTTATTAGGCCTAGAATAGTGGGCAGTGATAGAACATGCAGGAGGATGAGGAATAGTTTGGATTTTGCTGTGCCAGTGACCTCACACCATCCCTCCTCTTGGAAAAGGCAAGAATGGATGACTTTATATAAGGCTCACAAATGACAGCTGTCATCATTTGGATGCATGCCACTTAGAGACATGGCAGAATGGACAGCACACATAGTGACACATTCCGGGGGGTATGGAATGAGGAACAGAGGAAGACCACGGATGAACTGAGTAGACTTGGTGAAGCATGACAAGGCACAAAAAGATGTGAAGAATGAAGCTGGGAAGCCAGTGAGGTCTCCCGGCCACCAGAAAGATGTTACCCCTATCACGAGTGATGAAACCAGTGAAGAATTCCCTCCACACAGCAGGGCCTTGAAGGGTAAAGAACTGGCATTATCTCAGCCCCGACACCATCTGTCTGGTGATTATCAGAGGACTGAGCGGTAGAGGTGAGTGTTATATTTAAAATGTTTATTAGTTTGCACGTTCCTTCTCTTGCACTTACTGTAAGTCTGGCCTATTTACAACTGGCAGGGTTTTGTGCCTCAAAGATGTACTGCCTGTCACTATTCTTGGTGTCTCTTTCATTGAAAATAAACTCATGTTGTATTTGGATGGGCAGAGAAACTACACCTATCAAAGATCTGAAGGGATGAAACAGGCAGAGAGATGATGGAAAGAAATTTCACCAGCTCCAAGCTGGAGTCCACTGTTACTATGCTTCATCAGGGTTAGTTTGTCTGTCTGCTTTCTGTATCGATCTAAAAACAGTTGGTTATTTGAGCATCCCGGTGCTGCACGGACAGGAAGACCACCATGGCAGAGCGGAAACCGTCCACAGGCCATTTCCCAGAGCCTGGACAACCATGCCCGCAGGTGAGACAACATCACTTCTGAGCGACTCGAAGGGGGTCGGGCCCATTAGCATCCCTTTGATATTTTTAACACACAGTATCCGAGCCCTTCTCTTATCACATTTTGGGGTATGTGAGCCCGGTCGCTACGAGCCCACTTCCTTTTATAAATCAGGCCTTAGTGAGGGGAACTGATGTCTTCTGAACTGATGCCTAGCTGTTACTACAATGGAGGACGCTGGCAGGAAACTCTGCCTGGAGGGAGCGATCGATAACTGGAGTAGAGAGAAGAGGGCACAGCACAGACCGCAAGTCTCCCTGGACTGAGCAACCTGAGGACAAGGACAGAGATTCTGTCTTGTTTGTCTCTTCAGCCCCAGAACCTCGAAGGTGCTCAGCACTCACTAAACGCTTGTTGAATTGAACGGACAGTTGTAAGAAAAGAAAAGAGCAGAGCCCAGGCATGGAAGGAAACTAGAAAAATTAGGGTTTGGGGGTATTAGAGGAGTAAATGACTCTGGTGGGAAATGAATGGAGAGCAAAAAATTTTTAAAATTAAAAAAAATAAATAAATGGAGAACCTAATGTCAGAGAGGATTCCGGGAAAACACTGCAGGTGTGCGTACGTGCTCACAGACACAAGGGCCCGCACACGTGGGCACACGGGCACGGTCAGTAGCAATGGGGAGCTCGAGCTCTCCACAGGGACAGAAGGGCAGAAGGGGTCTTGCAGGCGCCCTGTTTGTTTTCGCCCCTGCTCCCAGCACAGGGGGAGGGAAGCTGGGGCAGCTGAGAGGTAAACACCAACTGGAGGCGGCACTCGGGCCAGAAGTATGTCCACGGGCAATGTGGGCGCAGACACTGGATCTTATGGTTCTTTCCTTTTCCCCAGGAACAGAAGCGATCAGCCCTCTTCACTCATTCTGAAGGAGATCCCCCCTGATCCCATTTCCTAACATAAACCAAAGTTACCTGACAATCCACCTTGTTTTTATCATCTATATATAGCGACGAAGGAGGTGTTCTCTATAAATAGGTTTGCAAAACCGGGCTGTACCTTTTGCAAACATTAAAGTAGAAATGGCCCTGACACAGATCAATAATGCTTGCCTATTTCCCTGGGCTGCTCTGTTTATTTTTAGCCCCTACAAAGAGCCCAATATTTGTAGGAAAAAACTCGGTATCACCTTGAAAAATATTATCAACTAATGACCTGGGCAGAAAAAAAAATTTTTGCATTTACTTTATTCCTATCACTGCTTTTTTTAAATATAAATTCAGACTCAGCAGGAATTTGTTCTACTACCTCATTACATAGATTCAGGCCTTTGGGGAAAGAGATCATGAAGCTTATAAAATTCCATACCTCCTTTATTACTCCCTGTTTTCTTCCATTTGCCAATTTATCTAAGAGTTCAGTTCTGTATTCCACAGGCAAAGAATTGCATGTTCATGCACATAAACCCAAAGAGTGAGCTCTGGTTGCTTAGAAATAGGAAAGAGGATGACCTGCTGCCTCACCTCCCTTTACTCGTACATTTTCATTTAATCCATGAAGGAAACAGAGCTGCAGACCCCAATGAGGAGCATCAGGAGGTTCAGTAATATAAAAGGTGCATTAGAAAAAGCACTGGAAGCTGGAGCAAGTAATTGGCACTTGATTATCTACAAGGGTTGCCTTACCCATCTCTCCGTTTCCTATAGAGTTTAGCAAAATGCCCTCACACAGTTGGTGTCATTTAATGTCGGTCAAATAAACAAGTTTCTCCTAAACGCAAATAGTATTGTGATTATTTGTTGGACACTGGAGTCCCCACTGAACTTGTGGATTCGTTGGGGGCCCAGATAGAGTTGCATCCTTAGCAGCGAGGCTGAAGTCTGTAAGACACACGCTCAGCAGGTCTTGATTGAAAGATCAGATTATGTCATTGTATTGCCCCGAATAAGTCACATAACTCCTTAGGGCATTCTTGTCCTCATCCAGGGGCTTTATTAGAGTCTGTGACAACAGCTATTCAGTGGGCATGTGATCACCCTGAATTCTGGACAAAATTTTTTTTTTTTTTTTTTTTAAAGATTTTATTTATTTTTGACAGAGAGAGAGAGCACAAGCAGGGGGAACAGCAGAGAAAGAGGGAGAAGCAGACTCCCTGCTGAGCAAGGAGCCTGATGCGGGGCTCGATCCCAGGACCCTGAGATCATGACCTGAGCCGAAGGCAGACGCTTAACCGTCTGAGCCACCCAGGCGCCCCGCGAATTCTGGACAAAATTTTATTTGGCAGCATGTATGTATAATTTTTCCCAAAGAGGATACATACCTTTTATTGTCTCAAAGACTCTGTGGCTGTTCCCTGCCCCCCAAATTTAAAGATTTAAGAATCTTTAGTCAAGGGCAGTAGTCTCCAAAATTACTGGATCATGAATCCCAATACTAAAATGCTTTTGAGCATGCATGCCATGCTTACGTGCTAGATATGTACAATGTATTATATTAGGTACATTATAAAACAAGCATCAAAATCACCAAAGCACAAGGTAAATATGAAAAAAACAATACTTTATATTCTTTAAATATATTTTCTTTAAATATATCTAAGAGTACACACTATCCCGTACTAAACAATCATTATTTTATCAAGAATAACATAAATAAATATGCTTCATGTTTGAAAAGCTAGATTAATTATTTGTGATATGTTAATTTGAATGTCTAGTCCCAAGTTCAGTTTATTCTCTGTAGCTGGGTTGTAATAGCTCTCACAGTTTTAAGCAAAAAATAAAATAAAATAAATAAATAAAAAATAAAAATAATAATAAGTAAATAAAAAATTAAAAATCACAATGTAAACATTTCCAAACACTGTTTTCCACAGTGTTCTCTCTATACTAAAAGTTTCTTTAAAATTCAGTTACTTTCTTATTTATTCTTAAAATGACACCTTTATCTTGAAAGGACAAATTAGTTATGCTTCGTGTTTAAAAAAAATGACCTCTAGGTAGCAAACTACTGAAGATGTTTATTATCACAGAAATGGTTAACAAAATATGGAACCCTTTCCTTTTTATAAAAAAGAAAAATGAATGTAACTTATCTCTAAGTTTGACAACTCAATTATTTTTCAATAAGATAACCAGCAAACCTCTGTGAGGTACAAAAGATTTTCATGGTCCCTTCTCAACTTAATACAAAATATTGTATTGCTTCAACTATACTGTATATTACAGGTTTGTGTTTTATAAAATTAATTATGAAGTATCCTCCTGCAGCATTTTGTATACCTCTGGCTTCAACATCTTGGCTGCGCTAGCTTTCTTATGAATGATGCAGTGAATGAATTTATCTCTTGTAACCTCACCCTGGAATCCTTTTCTAAGAAACAGCTGCTTCTCAAGAGGAAACACTACTTGGTTTTTCTCACAAAACATTTTCATAAAGATTGTGAATGAATCTCATCTAGCGGTGGCTCACCAAAAAAGAGCACTTTTCGTGTATTGCATTGGTGAAGCGGAAACGAGTAATTACAATAGGCTAGATCTAACAACTTAAAGTGTAAAACAGGTCTTCTGCCCTCCATAACCTGTTCTAATATGGTATTATGTTTCCTCAAGATTCAGTAATAGCTTCAATAATACTTTTGCAGCACTTTGTGACAGAGAATTTTTTTTTTTTTTTTAAAAAGATTTTATTTGAGAGAGAGAGCATGAGAGAGCGAGCACGAGCGGGGCGGGGGTGGTGGGGCGGAGGGAGAAGCAGATTCCCCACTGAGCAGGGAGCCCAACACAAAGTAGGGTTCTATCCTAGGCTCCCAGATTATGACCTGAGCCTAAGGGAGACACTTAACCAACTGAGCCACCCAGGCGCCCCAAGAAACTCATTTTAGATAGATAGTTTTCAGCATAGTATCTTATCTGGTCTTATATTAGGAGGAAGAACAAGTGTTTATGAAGATATGTAGCTTTTTTACTTCTGCATACAAGTAAAAACTTCAAAACAGGCTTCAGAACACCATTTAATTGAGTGTAATTTTATAAAGATTAGTAGGTGAATTTAAACATGGTTAAAAAATGCAGGGTTTATTCTCCATATTTTTCTAATTGTGGCCTTTCATATTATCATTAGGAAAATTTTCAAGGCAAAGCATACACTTCCTTCCGATATGTTCATTCTTAATGATAGTACATGTAAATCTATATTTCGTTTAGTCATCTTGAGGGTTTTGAAATTGGGGGCTTATATCTTGGCTAACAAAGGGCTTGTCCTAGAATAGAGTGTGAACTCCATTTTTAAACTGTTCCCTTGTTCTTGCTTCCTTCAAATTCATACTTTGTTTTTGTTTTTGCCAGAATCTTTTTAAGCTACTTGCCTTGGTTTTTTTTGTTGTTGTTGTTGTTGAGGGCTAGTTTAGTTGAAACTAATTAATATTATGCAAATTAATTTAACCTGACATGTACAAATACAACACTGCCTGTTGAGGGAAACCTACCTCTCCCTCAGAACATAGGGCCTTCTGACCTAAAGAACAGGGGAGGGTGCAAACATCAATTCATACAATAGTAAAACTTAATTTTTCTTATTTTTGGGGTATAAAAAATGAATAGAAATTCTAGTGGTTTCTTCCCATGCTCCAATGGTTTATCTTGCAAACTCCACTTCGGAAACCCCAACGTGGATAATCTCTAGTGCCATTTCCAACTCAAAAATTAAAAATTAATGGAATTTCTGCTAGAAGGGTACTGGCTGTCATTGTTTGAGTGCTCAAAGAACTCCTGGATAATCCCCAAACTTCTGTTTCCTGGCAGCTCTGGAGAAACCCTCCTTTCAAAAACCCAGAGAGTGAGGAATGAAGGCAGGTCACCCAGGTGAGTTCTCTCCTGCTGCCACCTAGAAGAGAGTCTGATTGAATCCATCCAGAAGAACTGGGTAAAGTTGACAAGTATCTATCTCCCCATTAGCCTACATTCACACACCCCTCAGATGGACTGGCAATTTTCAGCCTCAACAAACATTAAAGTGTGTGATTATAATGTGTTGCAAAGCAAAATTATTCAACACACAAAAATTTCCCTCGGAAGCCTTGACAGCTGCAAGTGGGAGGGACGGGACAGGGTCATGTGTTTTCATGGTTGTTCTGGACAGCTCTGTTTTGTGTGGGAAGAAGAAACAAATTGTATTCCATTATGTGGAAGGGAAAAGTCTTCTAAATTTAGAGTCTTTTATCACCTGGATTATTTTCTTTGAGCCTGGTTTTCCACATTTGCCATAGTGAGGTGCAGGAGCTTGGGAAGTCAGTATGATTGACTGCATCCAGCAGTAACAAAGTCATACACTGGGCAGTGGATGAGACAACCCAGTCCAAGGGCCAAAGCCTCTTTCAAGAGTCTGAAAGGACAGTCATACACATCTCAGAGAGATTATTTATATACAGCAGCAAGATCTGGTTACCCATAAGTAAAATCTCTTAAGGCACTAACTTAAAGCAAGATAGGAAGCTTTTTAAAATAAAGACAGGACCTGGGGCTCCTGGGTGGCTCAGTCGGTTAAGTGTCTGCCTTCAGCTCAGGTCATGATCCCAGGACCCTGGGATCAAGCCCCACATCGGGCTCCCTGCCCTGCGGGAGGCCTGCTTCTCCCTCTCCCACTCCCCCTGCTTGTGTTCCCTCTCTCGCTGTCTCTCTCTCTGTCAAATAAATAAATAAAATCTTTAAAAAAAAAAAATAAAGACAGGACCAGAGGATGATCTCCCAAATCTGTCCATTCAAATTTCCTCCATTAAAACTAGCTTCTCTCCTTTTCATCAAGAACTCCTAAGCAGCAGATTCCAAAGCCCCCAATTCCTTTCAGAGGTCAATCACTCAAAACCAGAGAGTCCTTCACAAAAGCTAAGGATAATTCACCCTTAGGAAATGAGTTGATTGGTTATGTCTGTGTTTGAGGAAGGGGTGTTTATCTCTTTTGTTGGAAAAAAAGTTTTATTAACAAAAAGACAACAAAAATAATCCAATCTAGGTTGTTCTCTGTATTTTGGAGATTCCACCAACATTATCATCGGAGAGACTAAAGATAATAAAGGATTATTTGTCTCTCCATTAAAATTATAATACCCTTTTCATTAAGTTTTTTTGGAAAGTGACAAGATGGCTCTTACAAATGAAGTTTTTATTTTTATTTTTTATTTGTTTTTTTAAAGATTTTATTTATTTATTTGAGAGAGAGAGAGAAAGCATGAGCAGGGCGAGGGGCAGAGGGAGAAGCAGGCTCCCCGCTGAGCAAGGAGCCCCTCTTGCTCCAAAGGCAGATGCTTAACTGACTGAGCCACCCAGGAATCGCCAAATGAAGTTTTTATTTGTGCTACTTCCTTGCACACAGGTATATAAGCACTGATAGTGTATTTCCTATACAAAGAGACAGAAGTTATTAACTGTGTGAATCCTGACTGTGTTTCTGTTACATGTTTGCATACTGGATTCCCCCTCTTTTTTTTTTTAAGATTTTTATTTTTTATTTTTATTTGAGAGAGAGAGAACACGAGTGGGGAGGGGTCGGGGGCAGGGGCAGAGGGAGAAGGAGAAGCAGACTCCCCACCAAGCAGGGAGCCCGATACTGGGACACTGGGCTCGATGGGGCTCGATGGGGCTCAATCTCAGGACCCCCAGGGATCATGACCTTCGCTTAATCAGACTGAGCCACCCAGTAACCCTCTGGATTCCCTTTCTTTATTCTCTTATGAAACCAGGACTCCACAACCTAGCACTCCTAATCCCCCCAGCCCCCAAATTACTTCTTCTCGCACTTAACTAGGAAACCTACTGGTTACTCTTGCTTGGAATTTGTGATCAGACACATTGTATTTCAGCTCTTGTATACAACACAGATAAAAGAAACAGTCTAAATAGGGATTTAAGCAGCCAGCTAGTCACTTGGTGAGTATTCCCCTTACAACTAAAAGTTACCAACCAGACAGTTTTACATCTTGCTCCCTATAGAAAGGAAAAATAAACAGGCTTGAAAGATGAATAGAATCATACAGTGTTAATACCAGAACGAGATCACAGAAATAATCCAGTTTTCCATTCCTTTTCCAGAAAGGAGCCTGGTGCCTTGCTCTATGTCTACCTTTAGTCAGAGTCGGGGCAGGACTAGGCTCAGGGTTCCGACTGGGGTGCAAGCAGAATGGGGGGCCTGGCCATGCGGTCATTTATGCTGACATCAAAGAGAAATCTCATAGCAGAAACTAAAAATAGATAACCAATTTCCTAAGAT
This sequence comes from Halichoerus grypus, assembly GCF_964656455.1. Taxonomy (NCBI): domain Eukaryota; kingdom Metazoa; phylum Chordata; class Mammalia; order Carnivora; family Phocidae; genus Halichoerus; species Halichoerus grypus. The sequence goes on along the minus strand of NC_135713.1, from coordinate 130,830,572 downwards.
GGTAAAGAGGTCCACAAGGCACCTGAAGTTGTAAATATTTATTAGTTATTCATACATTTTTAAAACTAGAAAAGGGATTTTTTTCCAAAGGTTTCCAAAGCAAAAATCTGTTTTACACGCTCCAAAATATCTTCCAGGATGTTACCGCCAACCCCTGTCAATGGACATTCTGTGACAGAGGTCTAGAAAATGAGCTCACTCCACAGCTCACAAGCAGCTAGCTTCATCAGGGGTGAGAGCCAGGGACACACAATGGCACAACCATTCTCAACTACCACATCGCTTGTGTTTTCTCCCATCAGAAGCCAATACCTCTTACTGCCAAATGGAAACCATTCCCAAAATTTTCATTCCAGAGAGATTTCTGTAAGAGCTGTGCTTCCCACCCCTTTCCCAGCATTCTATCCCTGGATCAGGTATAAAAATCTAGCCTCTGCATTTAAGCTGGAGAAGGAATAAAGAGTAAAAACCCTGTCAAAACACTTACTCCACTGAGCCTCCGCACCACTCACCTCCCCTCTTGTAAGTTATAACCTGCATGAAATAATCCTCATTCAAAGTGGAGGGTTTTAATCTGCATTAATGACCTTTGAAAAATGGGAGCCCAGGAAGGCCGCTGAGATTCAAGAAGTGAGACTTTGCACGCAGAATACATGGACTCTGTAAGCCGGGCTACTCCTGGGAAGGACTCTGTGCTAGAAGTGAACGAATACTCGGCACTCAAGCGACGGATTCAAATTCAATCATCTCGGCATGCTTCCACCTACTCATCCAAACAACTGCCGGCTCTCTGGGCTTGTGTTCAACTGCCTTATGTAGCGGGAGGGGATGGTATCTCTCTGAATCCGAGGATCCATCTTGGACTGCTCCCTGCCCTCACCCCCCCCAAATAAGGTATGGTCTCTCATGGGGGCAGACGCAGGAGAACACAGTTTTCCTTCCTAGCCTTTCTTAAACATTAGAATATGCAAATGTATGCAAATTAGGCACACTCTGTGGTGAAAATTCCCACCTATAAATAATAAATCTTCCTCCTCCTGCTCAAAAAAGAAGAGGAAAGGTAACCGGATTTCCTAAAAGTGTCCCCCCACATCCCCACACCACCTCACCTTCAAATATGAAGATAAATGAGATTTTAAGAGAATTCACTTTTAACTAGTTGCTCACTCCTAGTTCATGATTTCAAACACCAGGTAAATCTGTAGCTACGACTTTGTACAGCTGAGTATTACCTTTGCCTCCCGTTTATACTTTTAGAATGTTAAGGCTGCCATTTTAATTGGTATTCAGAGTTCTGCCAATGTGCAAATCCAAGCAGTTCAATTATTTTGCCCAACTGGGAAAGTGAGTTATCTAGAAACAAATGGGAATGACAGATTAAAAGGCTATCCTTGCTAATACTTTCAAATTGGGCTAAAGTTAGTTATACCCTGTTGAGTCCTTCCACTTAGGATGAACAATGCAGCAAGCATGGCGAGACATATTGCTTGGGCCTCTAATCTTAGCCGTGACATTTCCTGTCTCATGTTCTACCATCAATAGTGACCTACTTGCTATACCATGTGATTTTCCAACTGGGGCTTTTGATGCTCACACATGGGAAACACAATTATTTTTATATTTAGCACAAAGTGTAGCCATGAAACATTTCAAATGATTTCCAGTTCAAGATATCCACACTAATCTTATTTTGTGGTAATCTTTTTTGCTTTGTCATTTAGAAACATAATAGTTGCGACATGTTAAAAACAAAGCTATCACCTGCTTTTCTTTTTTTTTTTAAAGCAAACTGTGCAAATGCTACGTTCTGTCAGTATCCAATAAACTGAAAATTAGCAAAAAGGAAAGAATCATGTCCTAGTTACTTATCTTGTTCGAGGAACTGGAAACAAATGAGTCTTGTTGAAAGTGATAGAAAACAACACTGGTGTTATTGGGGTTTGAAATCTTCAGGAAGAATGAAAATAACTTATTAGTGATCATAAAAGAGTAGACAGAAGCTAGCACTCAGAAATGGAATAGAAGTGTACAAAAGACAAAAATACAGGATTTATTAGGTAAAACTACAGTCAAAACTAAAAAGTCACCACATACAATGTATAATAAGATTATGAATGTCCAGCAAGGAAGCCTTACAATACACCAAAATATGTCTGACCAGTAACTCAGGAAAGATTTACTAGGCAAAGTAGAACTGCCACGCATCGTTTTCAAAATTAAAAAGAGAGCCATCTCTACAAATTTATGCCTGTACGTATGCATGTTACATAACAGATGACTGCTCACAATTTTAAGGCTTGCTAACTTTGATCCACGAACCCTAAAGAAATGAACAAAGGATCCAACACTCTAATGAAGAGAACTTGTTCCCTGTCACTTGTGAATAAGCAGATTCCCCAAACTTAACCCAATCTCCAAAACAAATGCCAGGAGTCTGCAATACACCGATTTCAGGGAGTCTCCTAAACTCTGTGGCTACACCAGCTCAAAAGCAGCTGCTTTTGTGAATCATAAAGGACCTTTCAAAGCACAGTGTGTTCACACATGGAAAAGCACATGTTCTACTTTGCCTCTGCCAAAGAAGCTTCATTGCCAACACCCTCCCCCCCAAGTACTTGGGAAATATTCCAGCAATATGTGTGTACCCATTATGGATTCTTTCTCATTGCTACTGCTTTTGCTATACATTTTCTATAACCTCATGCTGTTTCCCACCCACACAGCTTAGAAAGCAAAAAAAGAAAAAGAAAAAGAAAGAAACAAAGCCTTTGTCAAGCCATAAAAGGGCCAATCTGCTGTATATGAAAACTACCCTGTCAAAGGCAGTCTCTCAAGAGCTTATGTAGACCATGCACCCGCCTAATTTAAATAATAATGATATGTTGACCCAGCCCTTTGATTACTCATCTCCTTGTCACCTGGGTCCTGATGCGCTCTTCCCCAATTACACACCCAAATCTACCCAGGTTATAAAGTGAGGAAGGGGTCCTTGCCAGGACATACAGGGGAAAAGTACCATGTGAACAACGTCAAAAATCCTCTTCCCTTTCTTCCCCCTTCAGTTTTTTCTGACTTGTCTCTGATGCAAAACATAAAAACAATCTGGAAGAACTAGATGAAAAATTACTGTCAAATATAGATGTATTTCTACTCGCCATAAAATTTCGATCTGCTTCTAGACGTCTGATACAAGGAGTTTAGCTGCAAAGTATATTTCATAGTAACGACTCTAACAGGTTTTTGTGATAGTGGGAAGCCGAGAAGGCAGACAATGGCGCCAAGCGGGTTTAGACTGATACCCTGCGCAGAGAGAGATGCCATGGTTGGCAAGGTCACCTGGGGAAAGATCTGGTGAAGATGAGCAGATCGGAGGGGAGTGTGAATTTCCTGTCAAGGGGGGAAATGGTGATTTATTTGGTCGAGTGGTAAAGTCACACTGGAAGCCTCAGAAAATAATGGTTCACAACGTATTTAGCAAATGACACAGCAGCCCACAGAATGACAAAGAAAGGGAAACACAAAAGCACATATTTTATTTGGAAGGTCCTGAGCTGAAAGCCAAAGAAAAGGGACTTCAGGAAGGCACTGCTTCACTTCTGTCAATCCCTTCCAAATTAACATGGGAGGTAAAGCTATTTTTCAATTTGCACCTTCATAATTACTTCAGAATAATTAAGAACATAGTTCTAGGAATAAATTATTTTGATAGATACATGAGTTCAAATGAAAAATTACATGTAAGCAGAGAAAACAATTTTAAGTAAATTTGCCACTGCAAATTATCAAGCAATTATAATTCTTCCAATTTACAGTTTAGCTTTATATGTCTACCTCCATTTTTTAAGGGTTTACGCCTAACATTAAAGGAGTTGGCATCCTTAAAACTATAATCAGTATAAAAACTGCAGCTAAGAATACTACTCAAATTTTCCTCTTCTACCAAGCTCTCCCTAAAACCTTTATGTAATACTACTATGGCAAGTCTACCTTTTCCCCAAAGAATTCTGATATCTATCTCTTATTTTGCCCTCAGAGAGATAGAGAAAAGAAGGTTTTGTTAAGTTCTCAGATTTTATAGGAGAAAAATCTAAAGTGCACGTACTCAGCTCAGTGGCAGTTGTCATCCTCCTTTAGTCCTCGTGTGGGAGAAAAAGGCAGCCTGTGGATTATCAGAGGTCAAAACGCCTAAATATTCATTTCTTCATTAACTTAGTCACTTGATTTTTCATTCATTTTAAATACAGCCAGGGTCTCTGTCCTCGTGGGACTTATATTCTGGTAGGAACAGACAAAAACAAGTAGACAGGCAGGTAGGTAAGTTATATAAGATTATGGTAAATACGATAGAGGAAAAAGGAAAATGGAGCAGAAACAGAGGATGGGGGAAGGGCTCCCCTAAGTAGACCAGTGGGGATGGTCCTGGGAGGGGACTGTGAAGGGGAGCCCTGAAGGGAAAGAATGGAGAGCCACAGGAGCTGAGGATGTGTGATCCAAGCAGAGGACACAGCATATGCAGAGGGTCAGAGGTGAGAATGAGACCAGTTTATGTGGTTGGAAAACTAGTGAGGGCAAGAGGGTAAGTAATGAGGTCACAGAGATGGGCAGGGCCCAGCATGCAGGCAAGAGTAGTCCTGGGCAAAGAGAAGCCGTGGAGAGCAGGGAAGGGACATGGGCAGATGAACCTAAGTCTAAATCCTAGCTTAACAACACTCAGTAGCTGAGTTCAGTAAATGACTAGCTCCTCTTGGATGCTAAATTCCTAATTTATAAAAGGGCACTCAATAAATCATGGCCAGTTACAATCATCGGTAATTATCATTACTGTTAATGCTATGATATGTAAATAAGGTTAATAAAAAATGTTTACATTCAAGTGGACCAATACAGCAAAATAATATATCTGAAATACAGAATTGAGAAATCAGCAAATTGTTTTAATCTTTTTTATTCAGTAAAGATCATATACTTATTGAGTACAAATAGACATAAATTAGTACATTTGAATTCATTAGGGTTTATTGTGATTCTAATCACAATAATTATTGATCTTGGCTCATTTCTCTGGCCTTAATTAGTCTGCATTGTGGTTCTTCTCTCCCTCAAGCAGTGATGGAGAACATCTTGCTAGTGGCTGATTTAGAGATGGAGCATGTGATACTGTTCCCATCAATGAGATAAGAAGACAGGACTTCTCAGACTCTTCTTAGTACAATTTTAATCTCCTTCAAAAGGAGACCCTGGGAGGGGGTGGTCCATTTCCTGTGCTCTAAATATTGTCATGCCCATGAGTGACATCTGAACAACTGCAGCCATCTTGCCAAGATAAGAACCAGTCTTAGAGTGAAGTGGTCCCTAAGGATGACAGTGGCAGAGAGATGAAAGGAACCTGTATCCTTGATGAGGTAATTGTGCCACTAAATCAACTCATCCTGCTGTCTGCCCTACTTCTCACATGAGATAAGATACTTCCCTTACGGTGTAGGTCAATATGAGTTGGAGTCTTGTGTTGTGTGCAGAAGGTTTCCTAGCAAGTGGACCACATCACCTTTATAGGCGCATTTCCATTTGGAAACATCACTTGTTTCTTTGTCTCTGGGAAGCTCCAGGAATGGAACGAGGACTTCTGAATCTAGCTCAGTGAACTCCAAAATTCTGGATATGGGGTGATACAGCATTTTAATTTACAACACTGGGATAGTCTCCCGGAAAAGCCCGAGGGGAAGACACCCCAGATATCACAACAGGAAGATGAGGCTTTGGCCTAAGTAGCTGGTACCAAAAAGTCTATCTCTGACTTTCTCTATCTGTTTAAAAACTTTGACTTTCACCTTCTACCTGCCTAGTTTATATGTTTTTCCCTGAAGACCTATGTGAAGCACACCCCTCAATGGGCTTATGTTCCATAAGGCTTCCAATTCTGAGCCCTTACCCAATTACAAGAATTTCAACAGGGACCACATAGGACTAGTCCAGATCCCACGGCACAGGTCAGATACCAAGGAAGCAGAAGCAGTTTCACACTCCATTGGGACAAGATGATCAAGGGGGCAGAAGCACTCCAGAGAAGAGGTGCAATATTATGATTTATAATCGGGAGACAGACCTGCCTAGAAAGGAAGGGGGAAATATCATAATCATAATAGGACACTTGGCTATTTTTGTTTCAGCTACGTAGAGTTATTTTAAAATTGAAAATATTAGGGACCAGTAAAATAAAATACCCATCTTACCAAAAAAGCATGGATGCTAACTGACTGTAGAGGGAAAGGTCAGAGTGTGATTACTACTGGGAGAGCTGCTGGTGGGGGTTGGGAATGAGGTAAAATAGAAGACCACATAAATGTCTAATGGTTCACAATAAGCAAAAAGCAGTATGGCTTGAAACCAAATTAGCCATTCCAGTCTAATACGTATTTTTCCTATAAGAAAATTATAGAATTATAAATTTAGTCCGTAATGGAGAGCAGAAAATATAAGGCACATAGATTTCATAATTTTGTACAGTATTTGAGAAACATCACTTATCAAATGGGGTGGACATTATAACTGGTGAAAAGTTGCTAAGAGACCATAATTAAGACAGAATAGCAAATGGTGCCTTAGCTCTTGAAAGGGTCACTATCAGGATTCCACTTAACATCTTCATTACTGACCTGCTGCGAAAATGGAAATGCATTCAATGTAAGGATGGTGTCTAATTGTGAGATGCCGTCAAGGGCTGGAAAGTGGTAGAAAAATGTCTGCAGAGGTTAGAAACAACACAACTTAAGTAGGTAAACCAGACTAAACAAGCTGAAACACGAAAAAACAAAAATTAAGTAAAATAAATGAAGGAGAGAAACCTGAAACTCACTGGCCAGAGTTTTTAAGGGAAAGGAAAGTGACAACTGTTGATGTTAGCTAGAAGGCAATGAATGACCCAGCCTCAAAAGAGAAACAGTTAGAACAACAGATTATGAACTTATCAGCAAGAGATGCATCGGTCCACATGTCCTGTCTGTAAAGACATCAGGGAAGCCCTGACCTTCTTTTCCCTATTCAGCGTATACTTGGTGGGGTATTTGTAGACAGGTTCATCTCCTTGGTTGTCATGAATATGTCTCTTGCTAGCACAGGCTTGTGATATTATTTCTTAATGACATAAAAAGTGAGCAGGGAGCAGTAAGAGTGATTAGGTAAGGGGGGGTGTCACTGCAAGTGTGGGTAAGGTTGGTAAAAACTGAGGGTTTGCGAGGCTATTTGCTTCCTCACTGTGTTTAGAGTGTGTAATATCCCAGAGAGGAGAAGCCGCATTAACTGGGGTCTCCTTAGCATCGGAAAGACATACTGGCATGCTCTAAGAAAGTCCTTTGAAGATGGTCAAAAATGTGGTTAACTCCTGCAGGGAAAAGATTAATGGGAACATTGATTCTAATAGGGCCTTTATAAAGTAGAGTTCTTACCTGAATGGAAGGGAAAGAGAAAGTTAAAGAGAGGAAAACATGAGTGGGGGGTGGGACCACATGAAGGAGAAAAGTCAAAATCAGGGAAACTTAAGGACGAGAACTTCCATGGCTGTGAGAACCTCAGTTTATGTAACATATTCACAAAGTAGAAGAGGAAGATTTGCTTTATGAGACACTGAAACACAGACCTGAGAAAATGCCAAAGGAAAGCAGCACAGGGAGAACCTCCATTGGTGGCAGGGATTCGGAGGGGCTCCACAGACGTCTGCCTCCCCCCTCGTGGAGCCACCCTCACATCCTCCCAGCCCCCAGCACCCAGATGAAAGCAGAAGCCTTGGGACAGGCAGGGGCAAGTGCTCCTCACTTACAAGATCCAAAAGAAACCAGTGAGTCCATGACCTCATCTAGGATTGCTCATCTTCTCTGTTGCCTTGAACATCTAAGTAACTTTTAGATGTAATCACTCCGGTTTCTAATGATATTTTCTTGGCAGGTAGGAGAAGAAAGCAGCTATGTTCACTGAGGCTTAATCTCCCAGATGAGACAGAAAATAGGGGTCCTTGATCTCTTGCAGTCATTTGAAGTGCATTAAGATCTAACATAAGAGGGCCATCCTAAAGGTCCTGACCTCGGGCAGTTACGCTTAATTTGGCTGTTCCATAAACTCCACCTGGACACATGGTCCATGCAGGAGCTCAGTAAGCCACTCGGAGGTAAGAACTGAGGTAAGAACTTACCTAAGCCATCAGATGACATCATGTACATGACTGTGTAGGGGATGCTTCTTGAACAAAAGATTTAGAGATGAAAAACACTATAAAAGTCTGTCTCTGAAATTAAAAATCTGCTGGAATTTTAATTTTTTTAAAAAAGCTTCATTCACAAATGTCAAGTTTCCCCATTATGCTCAGCTTTGGTTATCTGCGGCCTGTCGGCCCAGCAACCATCTTGTTGCTCCATGGCCCCCAGACCTCCCACGGCCAAAGCTAGCCAGATGGCTGCCCTGGATGGCAAAAGAAACCAGTACATCTGAGACTTCAAAAGATATGCGACTCAGGCTGCCCCAAGCCTCAAAGTGGGGCCCAGGAGTTAGCTGCCTGTTCAAGATAGGATACAAGGAGTATGAGAACAAAAAAGGGAACCAGGGGACATGGCCAGACTAATGGAGGAGCAGGTGGAGTTGGAGACATTCCTGAAGACGTCACAACAGGGAGGTAGTGACAAGAGGAAAGGCAGGAATGGAGTAGAGGGGAACTATGAAGATGAACGAGCAGGAATGGATGACAGTTATATGAAGTGCTGAGACAGGGGCTAGAGCTGGAAGTCTGGCACTAGGATTCAGTTATCAATCAACTGATAGCAATCAACTACCATTTCAACTGGTGGTGAGTATCCCTGTGCACATCCTTTGAAGGCCTTGCAAGTGTTCACCTGTAATGCTTTGTAGCCGCTAGCACACTTAGCAACTATCTCTTATATACCCTTTCTTGAGAAGCTACAAGATGAGAGGTATGGGCCCTGCCTTCCAGGGGCTCCCAGTCAGGAGGGGATGGGGTTACAAGAGATGGTTCGGCTGACAGTGTACAATCAGCCCAAAGAGGGACATGGAAAAGCTTCCCAAAGGCGCTAATACTTGAAAAAGAGGTACTACCCACGACAGGTACTCAGTTACTGTTTGTTCATTAATTTTGATTTGTAATGATTACCCAGAAAATCGTTAAAGGACTAGGAGCTAGTTCTTATCACCACTGTTGTTTTGGGTTTTTTTTTTTAGGATTTTATTTATTTATTTGTCAGAAAGAGAGAGCGCACAAGCAGGCAGAGGGAGAGGGAGAAGCAGGTTCCCCACTGAGCAGAGCCCGGTGCGGGGCTCGATCCCAGGAACCTGGCATCATGTCCTGAGCCGAAGGCAGAGGCTGAACTGACTGAGCCACCCAGGTGCCCCGTCACTACCGTTTTTATTACTGTCAATGAAACAGATAAATCTATCCATTTTAGTGTCTAAGGATATAACCTGAAAAAATACTGTACCTTACCTTTGGCTGAGATGGGGAGTGCACTTAGAATTTTTCTAATTATGAGGCATCTTCTTGTTCTACTTATCTCATAGCAAAAAGTTTTAAAAGCTTTTGAAAAGATCACATTTTGCTCACTTGAAATATGCCTGTATATTTTAGCATAAAATATACTTGGCAGCTGCTAACATAATCGGATGGCTACGCCTTGCAAAAACTTGATTTCTTTTTAATCAAATTTTTAGAACCATACTGGGTTTCTTGCCAGTGCTACAACAGTGAGCAATAAATACATCATTAGATCAATGGTGTTCTGATGATGGATTACTCCAAAGATACTCTCAGCCAAGAAGAATAAGCCCATAGTCTCATTGTGCAAAGATTAATAAAATATTGTTTAAAACACAGATACTGGCTTAATATAACAGGGAAGAAAACATTGCAAAATAGAACACAACAGCCTGCGTTGATAATGTAGCGATATTGATCACGGATTTTCCTAAGTACTCTAGAGCAGCCACACGATTATATATGCCTCTGATTAGACCCAGAGATGAGAAGGAAAAAGTTATAAAAAAGGAAACCAACCAGAGGAAGGCCTGCTGCTATAATAAATTATTTAAAGCAAGCAGGGCGAGCAGGTTGTGAAGACAATATAAAACAGAATCCAATGCCCCCAAGAAACCCCAAACCATCAGCACCTGTATAAATTTCTTACTACTCTGTCTGGTATTTTACTGGAGGTGCTTCTTTCCCACCACTCTCCCCATCCCATCTAACCCCAACCCTTCACTTTTTGTCAGTTCTTTTCTCAGAGCTTAACATTTGTTTTTCTTCCATAACCTAGGATGCTGTCTTCAGTTATATTCCTCAGCTTGAATCTGAAGAGTGTCTGTCTGCAAGGCCACAGATGAGTGCATCTGTCACTTCATTCATCTGGATCTTAAATTTCCCATGGAAACTATAAGCTTGGAATACCTAATATGACACACTTATTCAACATGACTGAGTATTCTCCTTTTCTTTTTTTCTTATTGTTGTTATAGTTAAATCCACAAAGCTCAAGCTCAAGTAAAACTTCTATAGCTCAGTGACTGTTCTACATTAGAGGATGTGACTAGGCCCAAAATACTATGAAGTGAAGGTCGAAGCCCGATAAGGGCATGTTGGAGGGAAAATAGTCAAAATGGCTAACATTTAAGTATTAGGAGATGTTAAAGGGGCAGACCGACTTGAAAAGTAAATATTTTATAGGTAGGTTTTGCCATGGAAATAGGAGTGGGGAAAGAAGGGTAGAAAACTAGAAAAGCCTTTGTCAAATTCCTTTTACCAAAGAATTTTGTCAGAAGTATGCCATGGCCAAAAAAAAAAAAAAAAGAATTGTTGCTTAGAAACTTGCAGTGACCCATGGCCCAGTTTCAAGAAAAGTAGCATTCTAGTTCTAGAGTTTTTAAGTAGGCACACAAATCCCATTGTACAGTCAGGGGCTGTGATTATACATTAGGCTTTTAAAATTTTCTAGGTCCATTCATCATGCAGAATCTGGGCAAATGAAATATAAACAACTCTATTCTGCCAGCATAAAAACATTACTAGCAGCATAAGAGGACTCAATAGGCAACATCGTACAGGTCTAAAATAATGAGTCCAAAGAATTCTACATATAGGTTTTGCTACCATTGTGCTCTGTGACCTTTAGCAAATTATTTGCCATTCTGGGTCAAGCCTGGGTGGTTAAGGTTAGGGTCATTGAACCAATTATCATATATGGTGGTAAACTTTATAAAGAAAATTGTTCCAAGGTCACATTTAATATAAAAATAAATTTGAAGAAAGAGGTAAAAAAAAACAAACTGTAGATGATATGAATGACTAAGCATAATCCTATCGCCACGATGCTAAATAAAAATAATTCAAATGCAAGGCCAATTTCTCAGTTATTGGTGTTATCTTTGAATGTGAAAGACAGGATCTAAATATTATCATTCTTTTGTGGCTCCTGTTTGCTCATCTGTAACAAAGTGGGAAAAGGATCATTGTACTCAAAGGATTGTTAAGATAAGTGACCTATAAACATGCCTGCCAAGTGTTTCTTAAAACAGAAATTGCTCCGTGAAAGTCCCAGTAATGATCCAGTGGCCTGGAACAATCCAAGTTCAGTGTCTCAGCTCTCCACGTCCTTTTGTCATCAGGTGTGTAAATATTCCAGGCACTTCTGACCTCTGAGACGTCATTAGGTTTTTTAAGTACATGGAGGTACAAAGAGGGAAGGGGCAACAACTTCTGATAGATCCTTTCTCTTTAAAACCTTACCTAGAAGTTTTAAATTGAGAATTATGCCAGTCTGAAATGGGAGAATAGAGCCTGAATGTCAGTATCCAACTATAAATAAAAACTGATAGGCAATCATTAATAAGTCCAAATTCCCACTGATTTGAAAAAACAAGTAGCAAATCAATTTTCAACCTATCTCTCCACAATGCTGAAAGATCTATCTATCCAATTAATAGGGCAGCTCAAAATACTTCTACAATGAGCCGCGGAACATGGGAACACCTAGGTCTCTGGATAGTTGGCCCAGGACACTTTCCTGACTAAGAGGCAGATCAGCTACAACCTCCCAAGGAGATCCCCGATCTTGGGTAAATCGGGTACTAGTCCTGCTGAAGTTCTAATCTCCAAGCCTGGAATGGCTTTGGAGTCAAAGTTGGCTCCCGAGGACTGAGATTCTTCTATTCTCCAGGGAGAAATGTCCAACCATGTGAGTTATGACTGGCAAAGTCCCCTGAGAGCACCCCAGAAACCCACTGGACTTGGAATACAGAACGGAGGGACTAAGACTGGGGAGAGGTCTTAAGTTACCTTGCTTCTCCAGAGAGACTTCCTTAGACTTGGGGCTAACCTGGAATAGAGATAGCTGAGGATTCCAAAAACACTTCTGAACACAGAACCAAAGGTGCCATTGTTGAGGACAGAGTGTTAAAGAATGTTGCCTATAAATTTCATAAGGCTAGTAAATGCCATCTGGAAATACCAGAACAATTACTTGTTAAATTAACCCACAGACTATGATCATCCTTTTATATCATAAACACCATTCCACTGTTTCTCAAAATGTGGTGAAGGGAACCCTGGGATCAGAATCACTTGGAGGGTGCTTGTTCAAAATACAGATTACTAAACCCCACCCTAGACTCCTGAATCAAATACCGGAGAACAGAGTCCAGCCCTCAAACTGAATTTCTAAGGACCAACCTAGTTGATTCCAATGATCCATATCAAGGCAGGAGAATTATTTTGTCTTTGTAGTCCATCAGAAATTTAAATACACTCACAGATTAGAGATAGGCATATTTTCCCCAAAATGTTTTAATTGCCATAAAAATGAAAACAATACTTCTTGTGATGAGTTCTTAAGAAACATTCCAGTTTATTCTGCCCACATATAATAAATAATAAACACCATTATTAAAATGTAATTACGAGCATAAAATTATTGGGAAAAATATCAACTATGCTTCTCAAAAATATTGCCCTTATTTTGTCACCAGAAGTAATTATGTTATTAAAGGAATTTATACTTTTTTTAAGTATCAGTCACTTGGCTGCAGGAACTTATTAAGCTGTTATACTCCTCCCATACCCTTTTAGTCATCAGAATTTTTGTGATAAAGGTTTTTTATTATTTCTTAAACTATAAATTGTGAACCATTGCAACCAGTGATTAGGCTGAACATGAATTTATATCCAGGTTATAAATTCCTAAAAACATGTTTCATTAGAATTACTAAGGCAGTCTTAACTCTAGTAGATTAAATAGCCTCTGCAATAAAGCTCTGTTTACTTCTATTAAGGATTTTTTTTTTTTTTTTTTTGGTGCAAAACAATTCAGTTTTAATGCATTCTCTTAAGAAGCAAAAGAAAACAGTTTCTGATATACATGCTACCGCAAAGCAGTAAACCAATGTTGCATGGTAATGTGACAAGCACCACATTTCTTTTCTAGAGGGATTTCATTTTTTCTCTTATAAACTCCCTTTCCCCAAACCATGGCTAAAATTATTTCACAAAATGTAGTTTGCCATTCCTGAAGAGTCAAACACTCCTTTTCTTCCTCACCAAATCACAAGTACAGGCTGAATATTGAATGAAAATAGAACTTGAGAGGCAGTCTTTGTTTGTAGCATGTTGTTCCTACTAAGGGTTGCCCCCTACCCACGCTCCACCCTAGTGCTCCAACTGAAGTGACTGAAGTGTACATGTTATGTTTTAACAGATGGGCCGGCTGGCGGCTGCTGGGCTATAAAACAGGAACTCGGAATCTGCACCGAATGGTATTGAACTAAATGCTCGTAAAGTTCATGGACATATACACTGATCCAGACAGACCAGGCAGATTCAGACATGCATACACACACGCTCATCATACACCCCATAGATCGGAGGGTCTATCTTCCCCCCCCAGAGCAAGTTCAAGGCTGTTTCCCCCTCCATATATTTCTTATTCACCTATCAATTTTACACACACACACGCACATCTACATATGCATATACAAGCATGAATAGTCATATCTCTCAATGTTTTTATATATTTTCACAGATCAAAATATTCCCAAATTGTGTACCCCAAGTCTCTAGGACGCTCAATAAGCTCTCATTCACATCCAATAAGAATTACAAGAAAATATTATATTTAATTTTATTTGGTCCACACATAATACAAACTACATGTATGTAACTGCCCTCAGAAAAACCAGCTGCTTTGAGCCCTTATCATTATGACAGAGAGGGGAAAAATGTCCCAGACTGAGTCACAGACGAAGTGTCAGGTTTAACCTTGAATCCTGTGTTGTCAGTTCCTGTCACAACTTCATCACTTAAACACCAACCGACCAGCCTGGTGGTCCCTTTCACGGTCTCGTCTCGGATTCTCCCGGGCTCCCTGCACTGGGACAGACAGCAGCTCCCCCTGGTCCTAACGAAGTGCTTCGGACACAGCTTGCAGGTGATGTGGAGGTCCGAGCACCTCATGAGGGATGTGGATACAAGTGCTAACAGAAAGTAATTACTTTACAAAGTTTAACATCCGTGCTGTCAATTCCTCTCAGTAATTGCAAAGCACTGACGCCCCCTTACAGAACCTAGCTAGTCACTTAAGTTCCCTGACCGCTGAAGACCCACCCCAAAGACGATGGTCGCCGGCTCAGGCTACGGATCAGACACCTCCGCCGGGTCATCGCGCCGCACCGCCTCCCGCGCGGGGTTAATTTTTCAGAAACCTGTCCTCAAGCCATCTAGGAACTGCACGGACGCCGCCCCCAGCGCGCGTGTCGCCGCCGCAGAGGGCGAGGGGACGCGTCCCCAGGCCCCACCTAATGATGGCAATTATAACATGCCAAGTTGGTGAGAACGCAGAGCCGCGTCCCGGACCGAGTTGCGACTCTCTGAAACAAGTTCGGGAGTGGGGATACCCGCAAGGAGTAAATCCCACCTGGCCCTGACCTCCCCACAGCCGCCACGCTCGGACCGACGCACCGACGCCCGCCAAGACCCGTCCAGTTCCCCCCCAACCCCCCGCTCGCCGAACAGCGCCAAGAGGAGCCGCTCGCCTCGCGCGCGGCCACTCACTCACCCTCCTCGCTGAGTCCGGATCGCAAACCGACGCCCCTGCTGCGGGTCCTGAATCCCAAGTTGCCGCGAACCGGCGACTGCTCTCGCCCTAGCGAACCCCGCACATCGGTTCGGGCAGGTACCTCCGAGGGAGCACGACAAGCCCGGCGGGCGCCCCGGCTCAGCAGCCGCCCGGAACGCCTTGACAATTCATGGACCTGCTCAGCGAATGAGGCGGACCGCCGGGCTGAGGCTACCGGGCTCCGGAGGGAGGCGGGGCCGCGCGGCGGGCGGGGCGGAGCCAGTCCTGGGCCGGCCCCCGCGGGGGCGGGGCGCCTTTAACCCGTGACTGGCGGAGCCCGCAGCCAATCGCGGTGACTCCAGGAATCCGGGCGGCCGCGGGCCGGGCCGAGCGCCCGGCTCCGCCCCGCCGCCGCCGTCCAATCGGTCGCAGCCGAGGGCTGGCGCGGAGACGCGCCGGCGGCGGGGAAGCTGGCTGCAGTGGGGAACCGGGGCTGCGGACTGGCGCTGTGGGGACGGCTGCGCGGGGATCCGGGTGCCTCGGGAGGGAAGTGGCGGCCCCAGGAGGCCCTGGCTGAGAGAGGTTTGGGGCCACCGAGACCCCTAGGGGTCGCGGCGTGTCGGCGAGTTGTGGAGCGAGAAGCCTGGCCGCCTCGCGGACCGACTCCGGGTCGACAACGCCCACACCTGGCGTCCGCGGGAGGCGCCGAACTTGGCGGCCCCGAAGGAGCCCCAGCAGTCGGGGGAAACCGAGACCCAAAGAGGGTGAGTCCCGGGCCGCATCACCCTGTCACAGTTGGAGGCCCGGGCCCGAAACTGGGAGCTCCGGGCTCCTTGGAAAAGGTTGTGGTTGCGGTTTGGTGGTTCTCTCCGAAACAAACTCCGACTCTGCGGACCTCCTGGAAAGTTCATTTACACGTCCCCTCCTCAGCCCCGCTTTCTTACCACCAGCGGCAGGGAACCCGACCAGGCGCCTAGGCTCCCTTCCCGACCCGAAGCGCCTGAGGCACCTGGGCAGAGCCCGGGGGTGGAAGGGAGGCTCGGGCGCTAGACGGCGCCGGAGCCCCCGAGACCCAACCTGGGGCCGGGCTGCCCTGTGGGGAGGCGGCCGCAGCGCGGCTCCTCCTGCTGCTGTTCCTTGGGTCCGCCAGAGGGCCCGGACCGCCCATCCTCGCGGGCAGGAACACCTCGGAGCGAGCCCCATTGGTCCCACGATGCACGTTCGCGGCCCCTGCCCCTTCCGAAGTGCCTGGACCGAGCTCCGGGAGCTCCCTAGCGGCGGGCACCGGAGGAGCCTGAGCTCCCTGGGCCGGTCGCGGCTGAAGAAGGAGGCTCTGTGGGCTCTGGGCGGCCAGGTCACTGCCGCTCCTTTTGTCGGCGGATAGGCTCTTCAGCCTGTTTTTAAGCCCTTACCTTGGCTGCAGCATACACACATACGGAGCTGTGGGTGTAACAAGCCAAAAAGCAAAGGGTTGGGTGTTGCTTTCCAGGCTGAGGCCTAGAATCTTAGCAAGCCCCAGACCGTAGCTTTGGGTGCATAGCGGCCTCTGTGTACCTGGAACTGCGCCTGCCATCAGATAGGCACTCAAACCATGTTAGTAAAAGGAAGTTAAGCAAGGCAGGAAAAGGGTCAGGCCGTCTGGTGCCCCGACAGCTTCCTCACTGACCATTGGCCCCCTCAGATTCAGAAGTCCTGAAGGTTTTAGTTTCTCATGTGTGAGGGACCAAGGACCTTTACAGGTGTTATTTCAGGGCCAGCTTGGCCCTCCAGAGGACCTCCTAAGTACCTGCTCAGCTCTCCTGAGCAATTTCTGATGAGACTGCCTGGCAAGACGGAAGGCAAAAGGCCTATAGCTGAACAGGAAGTGAAATGGCCCCTCCAGCAGGGAAGGCTACAGCTCTGAGGTGAGCTCGGGCCTGGTTTGAGTTTCAAGTGGCACCTCCTCAGCTCCCTGTCTCAGTGGGGAAAGGCCCATAAGGAAGGCTGTCAGGCAAGAAAATCTGGGTCTGGACAGTCCTTAGTAGGCCCTGAAAATTGATATGTGATGCAGAAATTGCATGTATTTAAACCCCTCCTCATTTAGTGGATCAAAAGACGGGTACAGGCAAAGGAGTCCATTCCATGCAGTTGCAACAGTTGTTTACCATGATGCTTAGAGAATGGCATTTGCCCACAAGGAATTAGCTGTAGACCACCTGAATGGAATACACACCAGGTCTCTGCCTAGGTTGGGATGGGAGGATCAGGGGAAAAATATATTTCCTTGGATTCTTTTTTTCCCCTCATCCTGAATATAACTAGAGAAAAAGTTTGCCAACAGTGTTTATCATATTAAAACACCCTGTGAAGGTTTTTCACAGATGCTAGTGATTATTTTAAAAATCACCTTGGTAATAGGAGCCAAACATCGGCTGTTGACTGTACTTGCTATATATAGTATTTATGTTAGATGATGAAAAAAGGAAATAGGAAATTTGTTTTTATGAAATAAGTCAGAACTAAACGAGAGACTTCCGTTTCCTGATTTCCAAGGTTTTCTGTTTGTTTCATACAGACATCATTGTCCATGGGTTCTTGGACAAGTAACTGGTCTCATTTTCCTTTATCGAATGGATGACACGTAGGAGACAGCACATCTAGACTCATTCACATTTTCTTTTTTTTTTTTAAGATTTTATTTATTCATTTGAGACACAGAGATAGAGAGAGAGAGAGAGAGAAAGCATGAGCAGGGAGAGAGGCAGAGGGAGAAGCAGGCTCCTCGCTGAGCCAGGAGCCCGATGTGGGGCTCGATCCCAGAACCCTGGGATCGTGACCTGAGCCGAAGGCAGACGCTTAACCATCTGAGCCACCCAGGCGCCCCTCATTCACATTTTCATACCATCTTCTGTTTTAATTGGTATTTGACAAGAGTTTATCCCTCTGGCACAGACTTACTCGTTTGGCTGTCATTCTCCCAATGATCTCTTGAGTTTCGGCCATCTCCATATTCTACAAGGGAAAAGGAGATCTCTTACTTGTGTAAGAACTCATTATAGTCCTATCTGTATGAAACAAACAGAAAACCATGGAAATCTGGACATAGAAGTCACCTGTTTAGTACTAACCTGTTTCACTGAAGGAAATTTCTTTCCCTCAGAGGAATGAGGAAGTTTGTGGAATGGCTTGGGAATGAGAAGTTTGATGTGAAATCGTGGAAGCAGGGCTGGTCCATTTGTGGTGTTGTGGGTGGTGAGCAAATTTGCCTTCAGGCACTGTCTCTCATCTCTGACATTGAAACAATATTTTGGAACCTTCTAAATTTCAAAGGGATGTGACTGCTAGGAGCCGTGAGTTCTGATCTGAGCTTGGAGTGCTGCTGGCAATCACTTAACCTCCGTTTACTCTTGCTTCCTCACCATAAAACCACAGTGGCAGAATTGGCCCCCTCTGTTTAGTTGCTTAAGGGGGACACGGTGACAGTGGTTACAAAGCACTGCAAGTGCATGACATTTATAGCAGTAGTGACTGTTGAAAAGAACAAAATGATGTTGAAATAGGAAAATAGTGTGGACAGAACAATTCCTCTCTATACTTGGAATTTCTATTCATTTTAATCTCATTGGATTATTGTCCTTTCATTCTATAAATGGAAATGAGGAAAAAGGGCCCTCACAATCCTTGTTCTTTGATAACAAATGTTTTTGGAAGCTTTGCTTAAGTGAATACTATTTTTCCCTCTTTTTCCATTTCCACCACCTCTCTGAACATGCATTCACTTTGAAAATTATTCAGAATTTGAACAGGCTGAGCTAAAGACCTTAGCAAAGAAATGCAATCAGAAGCAGCAGATTCTAATACCAGCTATGCTGTAGGTTCGTTGTAAGACTACAGGCAAGCCATACAGGCAACCTTCCCATACCTGAGTTTCCCAACTATGAAACTGCAGTGATACTTCTGACTAATCTCACAGAGAGGAGAGATAACTCGTGATAAGGCTCTTTGAAATATTAATTGCCATATAGAGGACAAAATATCATGTAGGCGATTTTGCAAACTCAAGTATGGTGTTAGTTTGCACACCACAACTAGGAGATGTTTTGTAACAGAGGGATTGCTCTGGCACGATGTCTGCAGCCAGGGTGCTCCCACCCACAAAACAATGATGTCTCATGCATGTAAATGACGGTGCACGTGCCCCTTGTGAGCGTTATTGCCACAGGTCCAACCAAGTAAAAATGTGGTCACAGAAATGCATGGGAAAGGGAAACCCCCATTCTACAAAAACATGGGATTTCCTCGTACATGCCATGGAAGAAAAACTACACTGAACTTATTTATTTATTTTTTTTTTAAATCGACGCCACTATGAGTACAAGTCTGATGAAAGACTAGAATGGTCTTGGAAAAATGGCCTGATACATAAAACTACACATATTGGCCAAAAGGCCACTAGAAGAGATTAAAAAATACTCTTAATTTTAAAACTTCATAACAGAACGAGTAACACTGAGGAATTTGGAAAGGGAGGGGTCCATGTACTCCAGGGAGGAAAAATAGACTCCCAACCCTTAGAATAGTAGGTATTCTAAGAAAGGGGACAAAGAATATGGGCTCTAGAAACACGATAGACTGAAGGTTGGATTTTCTTTCATTGCTTCCTAACTTAGAGACCTTGGACGAGTGCTGAGCTTCTCTGAGCCAAATGGGGTAGGGATGAAGAGTGTTGAGTTTTCCTCATTGGCTTGTTATAAATCTCAACTGAGAAGCTCTCTGTAACTCTTAGCACAGGGCTGGGCTCATAGTGGGCCGTCTGCCAATGACAACAATTCCTAATATTTACTGAGCACTCACCATGTGTCCTGCACTGTTCCATGTCTTTTCATCGAATTACTTGATGCTCACGATCACCCTCTTATGGTACTACTGTCTCTTCTTCCTCAGAGTTGCTATCTTCGTGGAGGGACCATTCTAGGATTCATATCCTGCAGTGGACTAAAAGTCAGAAGCCTCTTTTAGTAATAGTATTTTAAACTAGCATTGCCTGTTTTCCTGTGGAAAGAGCTAATCCAGTCTTTCCTGGCACCTAGGAAATCAGGCTGCATTGAGCACTTGGTAACACATACATTATAATAAAGGGAATGAGGGATTCAGAATTGGGGACAAAAAGAACCATAGAAAACAAGTAGTGCTTCAAAACCCCAAACCACTTTCCAGGTCTCAGACTGTAAGCTCCTCAATTTCGGCTTCTAAACAGTGTGCTCATCATCTGGATTTGGGGTTTAATGGAAGTTAGTTCCCTGGAGGCAGCAGTATGGGAACAGTAACTGGCTAAAGAAGGAAAAAAATGGATTATCCCTTAGAAATGAATTGTATCATTAGTTATTATGAATACCCCAAATTATGACAGATTCATGTGTAAGTATGCCAGGGAAAAGTAGCCGTGAGCTATAATACACATAATCGTTTATTACCCAAGAGAATTTAGGTGCTAATGTGGATGGTTTTGCATCTGTGAGATTCTGAAACCCACAAAGGACTCCAAGATATAAAGCCAAATAAAACATAATACAGAAGGAAATGATTTTGATTATGTAACATTTATATATAGCATTTCATTTTACATTTTCAAATTGCTCTTCAGTCATTGGTTTATTCTTCCCAGCACACCTGGGGAGTACATCCATGCTGTTATCCTCTGTTCACAGCTGAGGCAACTGAGACTGAAGGAGGCAAAGTGTTTTGTCCAAGAACACAACAGGGGCAGGGTGACAAATCATGCATTTATTCAATCACGAGTCTATTCAGCACCTACCCTTGGCAAGGCACCATGGTGTGGGGTGCACAGCGATGGAAACTGTATTTGTGGTTTCTTCCTTGCCGGGAGTCTGCTGGGGCAATAAGTGTTTTGTGGATTATGTCTCTAGACAGTAAGGACCAGGGTTTAGAGGAGAAGGTGAGTCCCCTAAGATTCCTGGAGATAGTGGGATATGTGGCCCTTGAGAGATGGGTAGAATTTTGGCAGATGGAGGCTGAGGGTGGTCAGAATGCCAGAGACAGAGACAGGAAGGCAAGCAAATTCAAGTCGTACTGGAGAATGTTTGACTTCAGCAGGACAGTTGTCAGAAAAGGGCTGGTGAGGAGAAAGGAGCAGATTTTCTAGCACACTGAATACCCAGCTAAATATATAGATTTTAGCCTGTGGGCAATGGGAGCTTGATTCCTCTCTGACTTCTTCCATTTCCTCATTATTCTAACATGTACTGAGTGCTAATATACGCTTGGTCTCCTGATGTTTTCTCATACAGTGGCTTTTCTAACCTTCGCAGCATTCCGACGAGATATTATTTTTCCTCCTCAAGTAGATGAGAAAACTAATGTATTTAGAAATTCAGACTTGCCCACTGTCATGGAGCTAATAACTGACAGATGTGGAATTTGAAAGCATCACCTTTGACTTTCTCATAGGAACTTATGGGAAGAAGGGGTGCAGATTCTGATATATTGTACTCATGATGACCATCTAACTGTGTTCCCTTCACCCTAGCTCAGTGTCTTTCCAGAAATGAAAAGTAAGTAGGAGAAAAAGAAAATTAATTTCTTAACGTGTAGGTTGTTTGATTTCTAAAGTCAGCTGCGGGTCAAAAAGAAAGACACAGGATGTTTCCCCCTATTTTCTGTGCTCTCCAATTAACAACAAATGTCTGCATTTTGATAACTTTAGTCTTGTGAGTATCTGTAATATATTCGGATCTCAGCTTAGTCTTTCCATTAAGCCAGAATCTCTCTCTGGAGTTGGTCAATTCAGTCCCTAATCCTTTCCCTTAGCATACCAGCCCAACCCATTTATCGTAGTGCCCTGTGAGGTCTCTATCTCAGCTTGAATTTTGCCCATCAAGAAATAGCTTTTCCTCTCCAGATACAGGCTACTAATTAGCATTTTTACTGTTTAATCATCAGGACTAAAATACAAGTGAGAGAAGTATTATTGTTAATCCAAAAATACTTAGAAAGGAAACAGATTGCTTATTTAAATCTTCCTGTAAAGAAATAAAGAGATGCTCTCAGGAGGTGGGTGTGTACTTAGGTGACATAAAAAGTGAAACTGAAAATTTTAACATTTGTTAAATAGGGTGCTTCTCATTGATCTGGTTTTGTGGAAGAGTTTCTTTGGAAAATCCCTGTCCATGATCAGTCAGAGAAGTCTTCCTCTAGAGCAAAATACCTGCTACAAATGAGAGACCAGTGTTGACCCTTTACATGAAGACAATCGGGAAACCACTGAAACGGGGCATTTCAAAATCCTAAATCCAATGTATAACATTCTCCTTGTCTCTTAACCCTCTAGTGCCTTGTTTGGCTTTGCCTGGATTGTATTTTATGACCCGAGTCATAGAGATTCACAAGTGAATAGTTGAGTGTTTTCCATGTTTTTTGTTTGTTTCTTAAATAAGTTGAAAGAAAGTAAAGTTAACATGTAAGGATCATTAAATATTATCTAAGATCTTAAGGAGTCCATGTGAAAGACACAGAAAACAAGCACTGGACCAGAAAATTGTATCTGATTTCTCCTCTGTCTTAAAATGCCATAAGTTTTTCCTGTGCTTTCAAGGAGAGCAGTGGTCTGGGACAAGGTTGTCTGTGTTTCACTGAGGAAAGTGAGGAAACTAATCCATGTTGTCTTGGCTTCTAGATCTGCAAAGTAGGGATGCTTACCTTGAGATACAGAAAAAACAGAACTTTGAAAGACTCAGAGGAAATCACACAACTTATTGTAACCATTTGCATCTCTTTACAGAGAAAAAATCCACAATACATACTTCTGGGGATTTTCCATATTGATGGAAGAAAATGTTCAGGATACCAAAGTGAATCCCATTGAAGGCATGTATTAGCATTAATTTCTCCTAACTATTGAAATGAAGCCCGTGTGGTTCTTTCTCCCCTTAAGATGTTCAGCAAAAATCCTGAAACTCTGGAAGATGATTGATGTAGAAACATGCTAGAGTTAACCTTATTTTAAAAACAATAACTATGCATAACAGATGACTTTCCCAACCAGTGAGACTCCCTGCACTGAGGCTCTTCTCACAGGAACTTCTGAATTCTGAACAAGGTCTGACAAGATACTGCAGGTAGCAAAATATTGTGTGAGAAGTTAGTGACATTTCATCTTGGTGTCTGCTGAAGGCCAATCTAGGATTCCTCTGAAAACTGGCATGTCGGGTGACTAAACCTTGGGAGTCTTTGTGGGGAGGTTGTTGGTGTTGTCCTGTCTAAGGGACCTAAAGTCATTGAGTTAGAGCATCTCAAGGAACTTTTTGTAGCCTCCACAGTAAGCATTACAGTATACCATCCACAGATATAAATACTCAATAAAGATTTGTTTAATAGCATTTAATTGTTAGCAGGTCCTGAGCCTGAGCTTAACTAAAGCAGGCAACTGCCGTTGGGAATACAACCAAACCCTCAGGAGCCCAAAGAAAAAGAGCAAAGTCAAGGTCAAGTGTCCCCAGAAAGGTCATGCTTATTTAGTTCATAGCTCAAATCGGTTGTGGTGGGCATGAGGGTACTAATTCCCATTCAGAGGCACAGAAACCATTCAGTAACTGAATTGAAATATGTAATTGGACCTGGCCCTTTAAAGTTTTGTGGCCCTTTCAAAGCCAAATGGAAAAAGGAAACACCGCATCTGTTTTCTGATTCCCTTTTCAAAGAAGCTGAAAATATATTGCAAATGAGCCCTTAGTTGTGGGTCACTATCCTTACAAGACCTGTGTTTGGTTCCAAGGTTGGAAACTTACTCTGCCTCGCAGTCTCACCCACTTCCAACTTGAACTAGGTCTCAAAGTCTCATTTTGACTATATATTCTTTCAGCCACGTGGGAGAGATGAGAAGAGGCTAAAAACAGCCATATAAAAAACAACCATCAAACTAGAAAGCACCTTCAGGCTTAACATCAACAGTGAGTATATAGCATCAGCTTCAAGTCTTGTGTGAACATGCACAAATATTTTCTAAGAATATTTTTCAGAAGAGGGTATTTTTTAGATATAATCTCTAAATTGCATTATGAATGATAAATGAGAAGGTTAACAAACTTTATTTCAGGGATGTTTTACATATTTGCTGCCGTGATTAGCTCTGTCTTTCTTTGTGACTATAGTCACAAAGGGAGCATTGCCATACTGTGGTGTTGGGAAAGGATCTTTGAGATGATGACGAAGGTTGCAGGAAAGGCTCAAGTTTATTTTGGTATTTGTTTCATTTTAAAAGGCTGTGACTAGGACTTCATACCTGTCTAATAAGCATATATGTAACATTTTTATGTTTGCTGAATGCCTTAAAGTCCCCCATTAGTCTCCACAATACCCCTTGAGGGTGGGTCAGTATTACAGCCAACAGTTTACATTTGAGGAAATTTAAGACACAAAGGGATTATGTGATTTGTACGAGGTCACCCAGCATGCAAGCCTAGCTAATAAAAGATGACTGCAAAGCTCTTTCCAAATAAAAAGTGCCTTATAAACATTAGGTAGTATTAATGGGCGTGATCCCAGGATGAGTAAAATACTCTCTAGGAGTAAAGTGCTCATACACGCTCTATACGATTAATTCTTTTTAACCTCAGGGCAACTTTTGATGTAGGAATTCTTGAACCTGGCTATGCATCAGAAATGTCTTTATAGTTTTGAGAACATGTGAGCACCTGGGCCCCTACCCAAGCTGTAGAATCATAATCTGGGAGGTGGGACCCAGATAATTTGTATCTTGTAAAAGCTCCACAGGGGATTCTGATGCTCAGCCAGGGTGGAGAACCACTATCCTAGACTATAATAATAACCTCAGACAAGCCAAGAGCAACAAGACATCATGGAGTCAATTTAGGAGAAAAAGCCTAGCGTCTTCCAGGCTTCTGTCTACCTAGTTCACAACTGTTATTAGCAAAGGAACTGCCTCCCTGAAAGACTCAACTGTGTATCCATGTATGGAATTCCAGGAGATAGGGCCGAGATTAAAGTTTATTTAAGACCCACCCATGTTTGTTATAATATACTGGGTAAATTTATTGTGTCTTTTCTTGGGTTATTACTGATTCCACTCTAATGTTTTTATTTGGAGTACCTTGTATAATAATCAACAGTAAAAAACTCTAATATCTGCCCATTCACCCGTCCGTCAGACATTTATTGAATACTTGCCATGTGGAAATTACAGAGTGAAATAATGTTCTTTGTCCATAGGAGTTTATCAACAAGTGATAAAAAAGACACAGGCCAAACAAACAAAAACCCTGTAATAGTAAGCCATACATACTGAATGATAATCAAAATGTAGATGAGACATTATTCATAATTGCTAAAAAGTTGAAACAACCCAAATGTCATTAATTGAAAAATGAATAAATAAAACCTGGTATATCCAAACATCAGACTATTATTCAACAATATAATGAAGTACTGATACATGCTAAAACATGGATGAGCTCTGAAAAAAATATGTAAAATGAAAAAAGCCAGTCCCAAAGAACCACATTTTGCATGATTCCGGTTATGTGAAATGTCCTGAATAGGCAAATCTATAGAGATAGAAAGTAGATTACGAGTGCCTAGGGCTGGGGGAGGGTGAAATGGGGAGGAACTCTTAATGGGTACTGGGTTTCTTTTTGGGGTGATTAAGATGTTCTAAAATTGTGGGGCACCTGGGTGGCTTAGTTAAACGTCTGCCTTCTGCTCAAGTCATGATCCCAGGGCCCTGAGATCAGGCCCCATGTCAGGTTCTCTGCTTAGCGAGGAGCCTGCTTCTCCTTCTCCCTCTGCCCCCCACCACTTGTGCTCTGTCTCTCTCTGTCTCTCTCTCGCATGCGTGCTCTCTCTCTCAAATCTAAAAAAAAAATAAATTTATTTTTATTTTATTTTTTATTTATTTTTTATTTATTTGAGAGAGAGAGTGAGAGAGAGAGAGCACAAGAAGGGGTAGGGTTAGAGGGAGGAGCAGACTCCCTGCTGAGCAGGGAGTCCGATGTGGGACTCGATCCCAGGACTCCGGGATCATGACCTGAGCTGAAGGCAGTCGCTTAACCAACTGAGCCACCCAGGCGCCCTAAAAAAAAATAAATTTAAAATGTTCTAAAATTGTGATGGATATACAACTCTGTAACTATACTTTAAAAACCCCATTAAATTGTACCCTTTAAATCAGTGGATTGTGTGCTACATGAATTATATCCCAGGAAAGCATATATATACATAGACATATATCTAGTGCTGTACGAACTTAGAGGAGAGAGTGGTTGATTAATTTGGATTGGAAGAAAGGGTGGATATTTTCCTGGAGGAAATGTGTGTTAAGTTGAGACAAAAATGGTGATTTTGTGAGGAAAGAAGGCTCAGAGATAGAGTCAAAGTGATGATGCTTTCATGCGAGTGCAGTTATCTGGAATCCGTGGGATTTAGGATATATGCATGGTACAGTACATGCGGACTAGATGCAAGGCGTTTACTACCATGCCGAAGTCTGTGGTTTGGTCGTCATTTTTGTAGGCAATGGAGAGCCATGATGGGTTGGTGAGTGGTCTGATCAGGCCCGTGATTTGGAAGGATAATTGGAGGTGGTGATAAGGTAGGTGGATGGGAGATGGGGTTGGGAGGCCAGTGAGCAGGAGAGACCATTGAGGAGGCTGGGCTTGTGCAACACATAGGCAAGAGATGATGGAGCCCTCAGCTGTGCCAAGAGCGCTGAACACTGAAACAAGGGGACAGATGAGAGGAAATGCTTAAGAAGTCGAATCTGAAAATTTGGTGGCCCTGGGGAGTAGGTAAGAAGGCACAGGATATATACAGCACAGTATTTTAGAACATACAAGGGCCTGAGTCCTTTTTTATTAAGTTATTTAGAATCATAATGCAAAAACTATGGTTGAAATAACACCACCCACACAAATTATAGTTCTCTAATAACTTGCCAACAAGAGTTTGATTACAGAAACTCTTATTTCTTAACAAAGGAATGTATATTGTGAATAAAAGGATGGATTGAGGAGAGAAATGGTATCCAACCATTTTTTAAGCTCTTTGGAATCAGACCCTCCCTTGTTGGAGAAGAAGCACTCATTTATGGCCTACTCTGAATGACTAAGTATTTACCTCTTGCTCAGATAGCTTCCCTAGAAACACTTCCTTTGGTGTGAGCAACTTGGATTTACTGCCAGGGCAACACCTCTCATCCAACACCCACGCTGCCTCTTGGCTTGGTCCTCACCGGCAGGTGTTCATAAGCAGCATTTTATTTTGCTTCTAATAAGAGCACAGTCTCAGAAAAGCATAGGCTGCATGTACCACACATTATAACTTTCATTTACAAGTGTTCTTATAGGAGAGATCGGAAAATGTGGGAGTCTTCAGGATCAGAAGACCAAGACTGCCTTTTCCCTTAATCATGCCAGGCCACACCTATGTTTTCCATACGAAGGAGAGGCAGCCAGATCCTGGGCAAGGTCAAATAGAAACAGTCTCTCCCACTGCATGGCACTGCATTCCCTGGGAATCTTCGTGGGCCCTGGAAGGCGTTGGCAATGACACTTGTGTGGGAATAGCATCGCTGACAAGTGCCGTACATGAGTTTAACCAAGCAGGAAACACCATTTAGAACACCACTTGCTGAGATGTGGCTCTTATCTGTGTCTGTCAGTGAACAATGACTACAACAAGCCCCGTTCAATCACAGTTGTTAGCAGAGCTAATTACAGCAGTCTCGGGTGGGAGGAATCCCAGCAGACGCCTCTAAGGGACTTCCATCACAGGTTCAAACATTGGCTTTGCAGGTAAGCAATGGAAACAGGCCCCTTGGGGGGCCTTTAAACAACAGTTCTCTGCAACTCTGAACATGGATCCATCTTCACTCCACAGCTGGCGAAGGATCATTTTCAAAAGAGAACCACCACCAGAGAACGAAGGAGGAAAGGGATGTTTAAAGCCAGTAGGGTAAATGTTCTGGATTAAATGAGAGCAGAACTGGGTATTATTCCTTGGGCCGTCTTTGACTCACTGCATGACCTGATGGAGGTCGCTTCCCCTTTCTGGGCCTCACTGTTCTCATCTCAAAAATAAGGATAATAATACTGGCTCTATTTATATCACAGATTGCTGAAAGAATAAAATATGTAGTTTAAAAAATAGAAGTTGGGGAAAAATAGAAAATGCCATACAACTCTAGGTGGTGTCACTGTTATTCCCCTTCTGTTCTACATTTTACTGACAAATGATGAAAGGGAATAAGAAAAAAGTCTGTGCTGTTGCAGAATCTCAAACTTTATTTTCTGATGCCTTTGAGTGATACTATGGTTTGCTCCTTTTCAGATATGCCTCCCCTTCCCCAATTTATTCTGGTGTAAACTCATCTCTAGTGTGAGGGGTTGGAGAAGACCCCAGGGATCTGAAGAGACCAACACCCCATACCCATCTAGTCTCATCTAAACGTCACCTGCGGCAACCCATCTTAAAGTCCTCCTTTCTCCCCTCCCTGGGACACCCGATTTGGGAGGATGTCAGCCCTGAATGGGTCCCACAGTCAAGCTGGGACTTGAGGGGACACCTCCAGGACAGAACTGAAAAGAATTTGTAGGGTGTGCTGAACATGTCTTAATCTGGGTCTCTAGCTACATTCTTGTTCCTACTAAAAATCTCAGCACACTTCTAATCAAGCAAGGCACGTCTACTTATCTGATGGTGCTGTCAGTGATAGAAAACGATCATATTATGGATTTGGCAGAGAAGAAAAAGGAGATTTATTTCTACCGGTTGAAGATGTATCTTTTCCAGATATGCAAAACCAGTCAGAGCATTAAAAAAAAAAAATCAATGAAAAGTGATCATGTTTTGTGAGCAGAAGAAACCATTCTTGACTTCAGAACAATAAGAAGATTATAAGTATCCCAAATCCATGGTTTAAAAAAAAAATGACAGTAGAGTGCCAGTGGGACTACCAAACTCTTACCTGCCCCCTTAAGGTGAGGCGACATCTCCATTTCAATGAACTCCTTGCTTTCAGTGTTTCAAGTTCCCCCTTTCTCTTTGCTCCTTCCAATCATTTATCTTTTTTTTCAATTTTGAACATAACTAAAAAGTCTAAGTAGGGAATTGCACATAATTGTAGACTCTGCACCATTGGCAAAGTGATGCTTCTTTCTCAGTATTTGTAATTATCTGTTCCACTCTTGCTTACTCCTGGAAAATTTATGGAATGACAGCAGTGTCCTTTATTTCTCCTGAAGGCATTCTTTGGTCTCACTTTGTGTAGAGGTTATAAAACATATCAAGAAATGCAATACTGTGTTTTTTATGTAGTCACACATATACAAATAGAAAATACCACTTTAAATGAATCAAGCTAAGGGGGGGGAATAGCTAATTACGTTTTAGCTATTGCACTTACTTGGTAAGGTAAAGAAATTTAAAAAATAAAACACAAAAAACCTTCATTAACTCAAGACTATGATCACCCTGGACATGTTGGCCTGCACCTGCCGCTTGGGAAGTTGTTTTATGCTGTTAGGTGAGAACTCCATGGTTTCCTTTGCCCTCTCAACCTTTTCTTTATTACTGGCTTAGAGAAATGTGGCATTGCTAAAAACTCCAACTTGAAAATGCTTCACAGAGCAGGATCCTTGCCAAATTCAAGAATCTTGCTAGTTGGCAAGATGGGAGCTGTCATGCAGAACAAAAGTCTGATACTAGAAGTCAGCAATCACAATGGGAATCAATCCCACAATCTGGTTTCTCAATGTCTTAATCTCCACCGACCTTAAAAGAGTGATGTGGGCCTTACTTTGAGGCTAACTTTACAAAGAGAACATAGAGGGAGGTGGACTTAAATCCTGAAACTTAGCTCCTTGGCAGTTCCTTTCCAACTTCTAACACCTCTTTTTTTTGTTGTTGTTTAAACCAGGTCATGAATAGATGCCCATTTTTACTTCTTAGCATTACATTCCTAACAAAAAAGATATGACAGTACCTCCCTTGCCTGGTCAAGGAACAAGGGAGTTTCTCAGCTGATAGTTTAACTTAGTCCCATGATGATGCACTTGTACATTTCAACCCAGTTTTGAGGGAAGTGGTTCCCATGGTTCATTTCTCTCTTTCCTCCCTTAGTGGGCAGGGCATGGGTTGACCTTGTCAAGAGGACCTGGGATCATTGCCAGGGTCTTCTATGCAATGCAGTGCTGCAGTAAAGCCCACCAGGGGTTCTCAGGGGAGTTGGGTTGCATTGTGGAATGGTGAGTAGCACAATGTAGCCATAGGCTGAACTTGCCTTTAACTTGAATCCTCTCTATTTCTTGGTGTTTCTGAATTATTAAGAAAAGTTTCAATTAATCTTAGGCCTACCTTGTTTCTAAGGGTGAAAGCTTTCCATCAGGAATAGTTCAAATATAACATTTGGGCATGAGGGAAAGATGGCTTTGACACTCAGTGTGGGTTTGTGGCTAGATTCTTCTTATTGTGTCTAATCTATTGGCTGGCACCGCTTCTATGAGCTTTTCTTCTCCATCTTTTGTATGATTTTAATGTTTTCCTCTTCTCCTGAAGGTTTACGTCCTTGTAGCCTTTATAATTCCAAAGTACGTTGGCTTTGGTACTCATCCTTTTTGAACCTGAGAGGGGAGGTAAAATGCTGAACATCAGTGCCTAAATGAACGACCAGCCAGATGAGACCATTCTCTGTTGGCTGTGCCTCAATGTTCCTCATGGATTTCTGTGTTAATAGAGATAAAATCTGTGCCAGGTGCAGGATTTTGGGTCACAGTGTCAAAGTATTCTGGTCTCTGTGCTGAACACGAGCCCTGGGTCCAGTACCTGCGTCTGTGGATGAGGATGGGTTGCCATGGTTTTACTCGCCAGTGTCCGAGTCACTCTGGAAACCCCTGAACTCTGCTGCCCGAATGCTTAGCTCTTCTAAGATGGCCTGAAGGTTATGGTACTTCCCAACATGGCTTGTCATTTTTGAGTATTGAGGTAATCAGTTAATCAAGTCCTCAGCTCTTCTCTGATGCTTTTTGTTCTTAGTTGTCTTTTTTAAACAAGTTATGTTTGAAAACTTCCTGAAGATAGATATTCAGTAATCTTTTCTGAACCTTCCACTCATCATCCTACTGCAGTTTTCTTTCAGGCTGTATCTTCTTCCTTTCCCCCACCAAAATTGTTCTCAATACAGTCGAGTTACCATTTGTACTAGTTTCTTATTGCTGCTGTAACAAATTACAACAAACTTGTGTTTATTCTTTTACAGTTCCGTAGGCCAGAAGTCCTAAATCACTTTCACCGGGCAGGGTGTCGTCCTTCTGATGGCTCTAGAATCTGTTTCTTTGCCTTTCCTAGCTTCTGGAGGCCACTTACATTCCTTGGCTCATGACCCCTTTCTTGTATCACTCCAGCCTCTTGCTTCCTTTGTCCTATCATATGCTTTCTCTTCTGTAGTCCCTCTGTCTCCCTCTTATAAGAACACCTGTGGTTACATTTCGGACCCACCTGGATAATCTAGGATAATTTCACCATCTCAAGATCCTTAACTTAATGGCATCTGCAAAGTCCCTTTGTATATAAGGTAACATTCACAGGTTCTTGGAATTAGGACCTATATAATTTTCAAATCCAGTGTCTTCTTTTAATTCTTCATCCTAGCTCTTTTGATATAGCTATTCTGGGAAAAGCTTTTCTGACTTTCAAGATATGGCTATTTTCCACTGATACAATAACTTTATTGTTTTTCTCTCCCTCTAGAATGCAAGCCCGTGAGTAGGACCCTTGACTATCTGCTGCTCTATCCTCCCTGCTCAGAATAGTGCCTGGTGCTATCATATAATCAAAGGCAGCAAAGAATACAAATTGCATGACCTTTTTTCACTCCTCATTCTATCACCTCTTATTCTCGTTTTCCTTTACTGGCTTTTTCTCTATCCATGTGGTCAAGTTTGGTATTTCCCAGGGCTTAGTCCTAGCTCACTTTTTTCCACCGGTGCCAGATGGATGCAGTTTCAGCCATATCCTGGGTATTCTCAAATCTGCATCTCCAGTACAGACCTCTGGAAGTCCAGACTTCCAACTTTAATCTTTACCTGGATATCCCACAAGCATGGCAAATTCACCATGTCCCATCTTTCCCATCCACCAAGGACAACCAAAAACTAACCTCCCTTTCCTTTTATACTCTGTGTCAGGGAATAGTAAGTACTAGGATTTATTCAATAGCCACAGCAAGAAGACTGGCAGTCATCCCAAACTCCATGCTTTCTTCTACTTACTCTCCCCCCACCTCCACAGCCCTCTAGTCAATCATGAAGTTTTGTCGACCTGTCTCCCAAACATGTCCTGATACCTCTTTCTGTCTAACTCCCATTGCCCTGGTTCAAGTCCTCATCACTCCCATGAGTAGGATATAAATCAATTTACTAAACCATTGCTCTTGATTTCTCTTGAATATAATGGAGTGACATGCTCTTAAACTTTCTGCATGTGTACCTGAGCTACTGACCATTGCCAGCCATGCCTTCCATCTCTGCTGAGTGGGCAGTGACTGGGGCAGTGACTGATTTGCATACCAGCTGATCTTGGCTCCCAGAACTGACTGGGTCCAGGATGGGTGCCTGACCCAAGGATGGCTTCTGCTGTCATTCTGATCAGCTACCACGATTTGGGGGGCTGACTATAAAATATAGCTGACTAAAATCCCTCTTTTGGGATTTCAGAATAGCAAGGCTAGGAGATTCGGATCACTGTATTGCTGAACAGAAGGATCAGCAGAAATGATGGGCATGAGCAAGCTACATTTATGAGAAAGCAGATACTGTGAGTAAGTAGGCGAACTGGTGAGTCAGGAGGGAAGAGGGAAAGAAAGAGGCCGAGGTACTGCATAAGGGGGGCTGGCTCCGTTTCTGTGGCTCTCTGAGGCCCACCCCAGGATTCCCATTGTCACATTTCCATGAGTTGCTGCATTATTGTAAACAAACAAAGCAGCCCTAGTCTGAGTGAGCCCTTGCTTCCTGCAATAAATTGGCCAAAGTGATATGTTTTCCAGTAAGCCCTTTTAATGTTATATGAGACATCTGGAAGAAAGCAGCACTGTAACCAAGAGCAGTAACGTGCAGTCCCAAACTCAGTGTTTGTCCACTCCATTTTAAAGCACTAGCTTAGGGAAAAAAGAGAAGTTTATGTTACTATTTCCTTTGGGGGTGGGAGAATATTATGATGAGCTTCTTGTGTCAAAATTAGTCTTTATGTAAAAATAAATTGATGCCTGCAAACATAATTTCAGAAAGGAAAAGTATGAAAATAACTATAATAAATGACTGAACATTGATACTTATCAACAGTAGGAAAATGAAAGCACCTTTTAGATGCCATGTTTCCAGATATCTGCCTTTCTATTTTTCAGCTGTTGAAACAGAGGAATTGCTGAAGGTTTCCAGGATTCTTAGTTACATGACCATATTCCTCTCTCAAATGTGAATTAATAAGTAGATTGATTGGAGATTTATAGGTAAAAAACAACATTCAGCACATATAATTGATACTCTGAATGTGGAGTACAATCAGAGAGCATCTTTATTCATGTCTCCCACTTTCCCTGTAAGATGTGCTCAATGGGGAATTTCTTACTCTGTTCAGGATAAAAATGAAAAACAACAGTAAGTGTCAGGATTCTTTCGCATATTCTCAGGCCATAGAAAGGCCCATGGTCACTTCACATTGGGTTTTGTCTGTCTGTTCCTACGTCAGAATCAAAACTTAGAACTTGCTTTAAAGTTGTCTTACAGGGAGCACAGTGTGAAGCCACGTGCCGCAGGGACACTGTGGAAGGGGAAGGCCCTTCTCTCTTCACTCCTGGAAGCTCTGGTTCTTCTAGGGTTGGGATGGGGGAAGGTAAAAAACGTGGTCAGGGGCGGGAGTGTTGTCAGCGAGCGCTGAAGTTGTAAGATGACCTCCAGCTCCCCGGGCCTGGTAACCATTTATAGCAGACATTTCACAGAGGCTTTCATGGGTTCTCGGGAGGTGTCTTGCCTGCAGTTCCCTTGATTTAGGCAGATGCGCTCTCCCTGTGAGCAGCTACTGACTTCCTCAGCCCCTAGGAGCCCAGGATTCTACCTCTGCTTCTGTCCTGAGGCTCCCCCAGCCAGCCCTCTCTCTCACATGTGGCCCACATCTGATCTAGGAAGAAACATCCACACATGTTCTGGATGAACGCAGAGCACCCGCAGCTCTCCATCACTCTGAAGCAGGAGTGGCTTGCTAGCTCATCTCTCACGTGACTTGCCAGCCCGGAGTTAGACCGTGGTGTTCTTCCTACCTTGGGACACACATCAGGCTTTCTGATGAGCCCCACTTACGTCCATTTCTCTTGACATTAGGTGATCCCAATCTTTTACTTTGGTGAGAAATGAGAGCACATCTTTCTTTAAAAAAAAAAAATCCTTCAAGTATCCTGTCTTCTCAGTCTCCAACAGTCTTTATGCGATCTAGTAACTCCTTTAACTGGGTCCGGGCTGGGTCCAGCCAACACTTGAACCCCCTATAAGGATCAATGGGTTTTTGTTTACTTGTTTGAAATTCTAATGTCAGAAATCTGCTGTTTGGATGAAGCCTCTGCACTTCCTGTACACTATAACATATGCTTATACTCAGGCAGGAAGTGCTCCAAAAGAACAAACTTCCAGGTCTCAGGCCAGCCCATGGATTGTCTCTTAGCTCAGCGGACTCTGAAACTTTGAACTTTTCCAACTGGTGGCCCAGGAGAAGGATCAGCAACCCTAGGACACAGCGGGGCACACAGCTCTCAGGGTGCCTGGAGCAGGGAGGAACACAGGATGCCCAGCCACACAAGTGGGCCATCTTCTCTATGGCCCCCTCTCCCCAGTTGTCTTGAAGGTAAGAATGTCCTGCAGGGCTACTGGAGAGTGCCTCTGGGCTTAGCATGCTTGAGGACTACAAGGACCAAGGAAGGCGGGTTAGAGAGGCCAGATACACCTGAAGAACCAGGAGCTACAGGGCTTATTCTGGATGAGGGCAGGAAGTAAAGGAGGCCATGGTTGCAAGGGCGGGGGGGTGTGTGTGTGCATCACATTACCTGAGGTCCTTCACAGTGTGGATCCCAATCTACTTGGTTGCATCTCCTTCACTCCCTTCCCCTTCACTCCAGCAACACAGAACCACCTGCTGTTCCTAAGTATGCCAAGCCCTGCATATTCTCATTTTCCACATGCTGTTCCTTCAGGATGGAACCTCCTCCTCCTTCTCAGCCCTGATCTAGTTCTTCTATTAAACCATCAAAACCTAGTTTTAAGTTTAATTTTCTGTGAAGACTTCTTGCTGCTTTCCTCATCTGGCTGCTGTGCCGTTTTATACATGTCTCAGTTCCAGCCATCACTGCACGACATTGTAGTGCTATATTAACTTACCTCTCCTTGCTCCCCAAAAGACACTGATGGTCTAAGACATGGACTCATTCATTCTCGTACTCCCACCACCTGCCATTGTGTTTCAGTGTTGTAGGGACTTCTATTAGATCTCTATTGCTATGTAACAATTTACCACAAATTTAGCAGCTTGAAACAACACACATTTATTATTGCAGTTTCTGTAGATCAGAAATCTAAGCATGGTGTGGCCGGATGCTCTGATCAGAGTCTCACTGAGCTGAAATCAAGGTGTTATTCCAGGCTCTGGTTCTCATATTGGGCTTAGGATCCTCTTCTAGGCTCAATGATTGTTGATAGCATTTGTTTCTCGAAGCTGTAGGGCTGATGTCCCCATTTGCCTGCCAGCTACTGGCCAATAACTACTCTCAGTTCCTAGCAGCCACCCAGTTACTTGCCATTTGGCCCCAGTAGGAAGTTTACCACATTGATGTTTGCTTCCTTCCAGGCTGGCTGGAGCACATCTCTCTGATTTCTTCTGCAACCAGCCAGAGAGAACTCTCTGCTTTTAGAGGGCTCACCTGACTAGATCAGGCTCAACCAGGATAATCTTGCTTTTGCCATTTGATGTATCATAACCACAGCAGGGATATTTCATCATATTCAGTGAGTTCCACCCACACTCAAAGGAGTTAGACAAGGGTGAGGGTTCATTAGGGTCATCCTAGAATATTGCCTGCCAGAGGGCTAAATGAATAATATCAAATAAGATGTGTTCCAGAAATACGTAAATTATAAACACTGCTATTCGATTATAAGATTTTTTTTCCTCTTGTCCCTTTGGAATGCTTTTTAAGTTGTTCCCAAATTTGGGTTGAGTCCAGAATGGTTGAAGATGTTGTATGTGAGATAACACAATAATATCCCTACCATGAGCCCAGGGAGTACTGGAAATTCAGGGTGGGTGGCGAGACCTGGTCTGACAGATGACTGACTGTGTTACCTTAGGCCAAGTCCCTGAAACTCTCTGAATGTCAGATTTCTCATCCTGTATAAAATGAGAGGGTAGGACTACACAATGTATAAAGTTAGCCAGTTCTAATATTCTAGAATTTCTAAGACTAAATCATACTGCTCAAATTAAAATCTAGCCAAGTGACTCACAATATCCAAATTCATTAAAATAGTTCACAAAAGAATTTCATTATAGATGAAATTACAGTGATGTGATTTTAAAAGGAAAAGGCAATTCTGTGTTTAAATGAATCTATTGCTATATTGGTTGAACTTAACTAAATATAAATAGGGATACACAATTACATTTTTAACACTTTATATAAAATGGTGAAGAGTATTGTCTTTAGATGACATATCTGTCCAGTTATGTTCAGAAGTGAATTTTCTCCAAGACACTAAAACCTGATACTGTTTTACAATTTGAATTAACTCAACTGATGACTAGTGAATAACTATCAAAGGCAGCCCTCAAATATTATGAATCAATTCACTACGTGTGAAGCATTTTGAGATTCTTATACACATTTTGGAGGTTTAAATCTTTTGTTTTTCTCAAATGAAGCCTTTTTGACTAGGATAGTTATTCTCTTCTCCCCCCCCTTAATTCTAATTTTAAACAGGTATTATTAAATCCCACTGAAATAGGCTTCATGCAGATGTATTTGTTAAAACACCCCTTTATTGACTGTGCACAGTTATTAACAATTCATATTTCACTTTATCTACTGAGTGGAAGAGCATTTATTCTTTCATTAAAAAGTTAAGCCCTTAGGGCAGCAGCAGGGATGCAGAACCTTCTTCCTATAAACTGCACTGTCCAGTGAATGTGAAAGGGCTTCCATATTAATACAAAAGGGAAAATAAATAAAACAAATGGATTTCTCCCATCCTCCATTATCCCCTTGCTGCCAATATGCTCCTCTCATTTTATAAAATGCCAGCAGGTAAACAGTTCCCACACTGTTCCCATACTTCCATCAGTCAGAAGAATAATGTCACCATATATTGGGCACCACCTGGTTCAGAATGTCTGTTAAGGCCGGGAAAGGCCATGGTCATGTCCTTAGGAAGACGCCGTCTGGACAAGAGTGGGTGGAGGATCATGAAGGTGTCCTCCAGCTTCCAGCACCTTGCTGCTCAAGTTTCTGGAGCTGCTTTTCAAGTTTTGGGATGTCTACTCGATGCATCATCAGAAACTGGCCATTTAAATGGAAGACGGGGATGTCAAATTTATACCTTTCATACCAAGCAGAGTTTTCTGGAAGTGTGATGTCCACCTCCTGTAAAATAAACTGAAACAGAGACAGACTGAAGCTCTGTACTTTAGAGAGCACGGAATGATACAACAGCCACGATGCTAACCTGATGCCCAGACTAGCTCTCATGCTGAGGGTTTTTGCTGTTGTCTGCCTGTCTGAGGTCCCCAGTGATCTCATGGCCCCGATTTCCACAACTTGATTGATTTCATTATATTCCTTAACTCTCGGTTTTGCTATTTTGCTGTCACACCTATTACATTCAGTGTCGGGTCACTACTCCATTCCCGGTGAAATAAAATATGTCCCAACCGGGAAGCTGAGGATCAGGACAGATGTGCTGTGCATGTGAGGATGGGAAAGGCGTCATGGTTCGCTACTGGAAAACACTTCCATGGAAATGATAGAGTAAGATAAAATGAATGGGGACACAAGTTTAAAGAAAGCATGAACATTGCACCTGCTAGTTAGCTTTGATTGATATTAAGAGTCAGAGTAAGAAAACCAGTACTGCTCAGAGAAAAACACTTAGGGGTAATGAGTTTTGTGGAAATTAGCACTGAAATCTCTCTCTGAAGAACAGAAAGAAAATTTAAATGAAAAATCATTTAATCTCTTCCCAAAGAAAGGATCCAGGCAGATAATCTATACCACATATGCTATCCATTCCATATACATAAAGCCACACTGCATTATGCAGGTTTCCCCTGCTTTTCGAAAGTTTGCATCAGGCCATGTAGCTCTTATGAAAGACCTACATTAGTACCTGTTTCGCTAACTGAAAAAAAATCTGAGAAGGACTTTTGCTTTTGTGAAAATAGCATTCGGTGTTTGTTTTGCCATTCTAGAGGCAGTGCCTGAGCAGCAAGAGTGGCACCGCCAGGCTCCTTCCCTGGGAGCCTACCTGCAGCATCTCAACACCAAGGCCTTAGAGCTTTGAACTGTGTGAGCATCTATGCTTTATCTCGGTCTGTTCTGTGCCTCCGTCAGCAAGAGGTGTCCTAAAGTATCAGAAAAGCCTGAGAGAGGTTATTTTTTTTGGTCTGGGAATGATAAAAAAATTCTCCGTAAACGAATGTTACTTGCTTCTTTGCTTCACTCCACTTGGGCATATGAAGGTTGGATAGGAACGCTCTACTTTCAGGGAGAGTAGGGAGCCTGTATTACCCTGTTTTTGTAAGGCTCCAGTATTTCCTTGGCTTCATCACAAAGGGGGCATGGATCCTACGGGAAGGAAAAAATAAAGCCATTAAATTCAAGGAATGGCATGCAGCCTGACAAAAACCACAAGAAGCAGATTATACTTATTTTAAAGGACTTGTTTTTTTTTTTTTTTTCCAGTTTAATTATACTGTTTTATTTCCAAAGCAAAACATTGCCATAGAATCTTATAAATAGCTAGTGTTTCATGGTAAATGGGCTGTCAGCATTTTTTAGTTGTTTTGTTTTGATTTTTCACCATAAATCTATTTATACATATACGTATACACACATATAATAAATTTAGATGCTTACCCTTGTTACACACGTATGTGTGTATACATTATATACATGTATGTACCCATCACATATACATGCACATACGTCTAAATGTATTACATACATACACACATAGATACATACACATACACTACATTTAGATGCTTACATTTTTTGTCACTGGCTTTATCTAATTGATATCAGGGAAGATAATTTTTCATTGATTTATAGTCTCAGGGCTTTGTCCTTCCTATGTCAGGAACACTTTTCTGGCCTGGCTGACATCACCAGAACAGCTTAAAGTCTGTTTTGAAATGGAGGCACTGGGCTTGGCCTGCCTGTTTTTCCTCATCAGTCCACAGGAATAAACTCATTGAGATGAAGTTAGATAGTGATTGCCCCACCATCAAAAAGGGAGAAATCCCTATTTACTTGGGGTGATGACTGTACCAACTCTTTAATGGTCTGCCTGTTTTCTCATTGCAAGGGTCAGCAGTAGGCTCCCCAGGTTAATTCTCCACCCGAGGAACAAGCAAGTTTTAGTGCCGGTTGTTTATCTTCTTTAACCGTCTAGTGGAGAAGTCTTTTGAGAATGCTATGGATCTTTGGCAGATTTTAAAGTCTTCTCAGCCCTAGACTCTAGGAACAGCTACTAGCTATAGGTTCTCTTGCATGAGCTCAAAATAGACTCGCCATTACTGATGCTTATAGAAAACCTGCTTTTTAACATGACAGGAAGAGGTGAGCTGTTATGTAAAAGAAAGGCCCCTCCTCCAGTTTAACTCCCAGCTTGTTTTGAAATAAGGACCCAGATCATCAAAAGGCAGTTTTTCTTCATTAGGGTCTTTCTGGCCCTAACTTCCTGGTTCAGAGAATTAGGCTCATCATTTATTACGAGCATCATCAAGAAACAGATTATGGATAGTCTGTGATGTTTTAAGATAATCACGTTGAAATTTTCTAAGAAAGTTTCGTCAAGAGAAGATTTTAAAAGCAAAAGCTGTTCAAACAAGAACAAGCTAAAAGTACCAAATGTACCAACATTTTGCTTTCATGGTAAAAAACTTCAGTTGAACCTAGATCATGTTTTCTGTTTTGTTTTTGTAATCATGGATGTTGGTGCAAATTATCCTGTGTATATGTATTTTTATTAGGAAAGGTTTATCAAGTTTTAAAGAGGCCTATGAACTGAAAAAGGGTAAGACCCCGTGGTCTGGGCCATTCAAACCTCCTTCTCTAGGATTTTCCACGGCACCAGCAGACCACGTACTTACTCTATCCCTAGAATGGAATGGACATTTGTTGGGTTGGCCAGCCCACTCCCCTTTCTGGTAGCAGGAATGCTGTGGATTTTGCCTCAGAGGAACTACTCTCAGCATGTGGCTGACTACAGCCCTGAACAAAAAGGGTAGAACACTTGACTTAGGCTGAGGCAGTCAGGTGCACTGTATCCCTCTTGGCTCAGGGATTGGCCAATCTTATTATATGCCTAATGACACAAATCAAGGATTCAATACAAATTTTAAGCTAGGAAGATTAGTGTGGCTTTTTTTTTTTTTTTTTTGCAGAGGTCTTCAGCTAACTGGCTGTCGTTCAAACTGAAAAATAATGCAGAATAGTTAGGCTGAGTGAGTACCACTAACCTTAAGGGATTATTTTATTTTTGTGGCTAATTCTCATATGCATTTCTCATATGTAGACACAGATGATGAATTCTTTTTATTCCATAATTTCCAACAATGCAATATATATTTATGGATATGAAAAGCAGTTTAACTATTCTCAAGAAGAAATTCAATTTTAAAAAACTATTTTAAACTTTGTTATTAGACACCCATCAGATATTTTCAGATTGCTAAAATGCCTGCAATCTGAAAAACATATTAAACAAGACAACTTTTTTTGCTTGAATTGGGAGTATTATTCACTAAGGTTAAGTCTATTACCCTGTGCTTTATTTCTTTTTTTGATTATATATCACACAAAGTAATGTTAAGTAGCAAAAGGAAATCAGTGATATTTATATTATAAATTTCAGGGGGGAAAAGCTCTTAAAAATTTTAAACAGCTATGGCTTAAAACTCGTGTTAGGGATAAGAAAACAAGGACAGTTGTACTTGTCAATCCTTGTTATTTGTGGCTTTCATATTTGCAAATTTGCCAGTCACTAAAATCTTTTTGTAACCCCAAAATCAGTATCTGTGGCACTTTTGTGGTCATCTACGGACATTCGAGGACATGCACAGAGCAGTGAAAAATCCGAGTCACCCTAAGTGCACATTCCCAGCAGAGGTCAAATAAGACAATGATCCGCCTTATTGTTTCAGGTCTCGCACTGTCAACAAGTGTCCTTTTCATGATCTACTGGGTGCCATGCTTTTTGCATTTTTGTGACTTTTGTTGACTTTGCTATTTAGAATGGTCCCCAAGCAGAGTGCTGAAGTGTTGTGTAGTGTAAGGAGGCTGTGATATGCCTCATGGAGAAAATACTGTGTTAGATAAACTTTGTTCAGGCATGAGATATGGCACTGTTGGCCATGAATTCGATGTTAATGAATCTACAATATATATTAAATAAAGTGTCTTTAAACAGAAACATATGCCAAACAAGGCTACGTATTGATCAACTGACAAAAATGTTGTGACCAGCAGCTCACTGGAATCTAACCCTATACCTCCCCTGGGAGCACTGTTTTAATATTCACTAATTCAGTGTTTGTGGTGACTTTATGGAACATTCCCATCACAAGAATTAACTATATTTCTAAGTGATGTATTTATAAACACCATCTCTCTTCTGATAGTTCTTCCTTCCAATGCAGGGATCGGGAGACCATTAAATATATTAGTTTACTCACTGAAACGTGTGAGCCAACGAGGCACGTGGCTAGAAACCAGAGTTAGTACCATTGTAACTGCAACTGAAAAGTGGAGGGACAGGTCTGAGGACAGTTTATTCCATTGCTTTCCTTTCAACGTTCCCCCCTGCCCCGCCGCCACCCTTCTTAAACGTACAACTTTCTTCATCCAACAATTTAACACCTTTTGTTTTTGAAGTAGTAATTTTACTTTTTCACTCTGTACCTTTGTAAATAAGGTCAGCACAGGCAGA
Source organism: Halichoerus grypus (assembly GCF_964656455.1). Lineage (NCBI taxonomy): Eukaryota > Metazoa > Chordata > Mammalia > Carnivora > Phocidae > Halichoerus > Halichoerus grypus. Next base: position 130,788,232 of record NC_135713.1, on the reverse strand, counting down.
ACGGTCTTAGAGGCGGAGAGATTTCTCATGAGGAGTTGAAGGGAGTATTTGGCAAGTTGCACGCTATTTCCTTGAAACCAGGGCATCTTAATTCTGCCAAAAGAAAAACAGACCAGTAAACTTATGTGCCCTAGATTTTGCTGTTTATAATATGAACAGTAAGCTGCAAGTCTGAGATGGAATTTGAAGACTTGAGAACTACTTCTTGGACTCCAGGAGTGTCAGAGAGGCCCAGATGTTTGGCAAGTCTCCATAATGCCTCAACATTCACTGTATTCCAAACAAAACAGAATTTAGAATGGGAAAATATCCATATTTATGGATGAGCTGTGTGCCTAATCACTTGGTTTCTGCAAGCAAACTGCATGGGTTTGTTAATTTGAATACAAAGTTAAGTTTCACCTGCAGATTGTGCCAGCATCCTGATGATTCCCTAAAATGGGGGGTGGGGGGGTTTCCTGAGATGGTTCTTATTTGCAGAGATAGCTTATCTTATTGGCAAGCATTCAACAACACACAGCCACCTTCATGGTAAAGGAACAGTAAGTAAGGAGCACAAGTCCCCAGCTGAAGGTTAAGGCTGTCACTTAAGAGATCCATGCCCCACTCTGCTGCAAAAGATGGGGAAACACAGAGCTGTGCTAAGAGGAACTATAGGGGAGAATTAGGTCGAGTTGACTTGTCAAAAGCAAAAATCTACTCAACTTCTTCAGTATTTTAAAAGGAGACTGCCATCATTTTAAAAACCATACACAAATGTACTACTGTTACTACTGGACATACTCCAAGACGAACAGCTTGGTAATAGCAGCACGTCAAACACTAGGCTTTGAAGCTCCCTCATCTTGCTGCTTTGCTCGATATAAGACAGCCTACTTATTCCTACTTATTCTACTGAGCCTCCAGCTTTGTCCTTAAAACTACAGATATGATAATTTCATTTTTAAAACACATATGCACCGTTGACTTTATCATTTATCAATATTCTCAAAATGAATTCATTCTTGGGATCTTCATTTCTTAACTTTGCTGTACTTTCTCTCTCCAACTTCATCTCACTTTCCCCTCCCTTATCTTGGCAAGCTGCAGCCATAAAGATTCCCTTTCTGTTCCTTGAATACCTAAAGATAATTTCTTTATCAGGATCTCTGCACTTGCTGTCCTTCCGCATGAAAAGCTGCTAAGTAGCTTCTCCTCATTTGGCCTGGGTCATGCCTTAGTGACTACCTTACCAAGGTTGGCCAGCCCACCACGCTCCAGGATCCTTAGGCCTTGCTACAGTTTTCTTTTATCTTTTACTGCTAAAATGATTTCTTTACCTCTATCCCCCTCTACTACAATGTGACTTCTATAGAGGCAGGTACTTGTTTGCCCCAGTGTCCCTGAGCATCTATAATTAAGTTGGCCCATAGCAGGTATCCAGATATTCGAATATTTAAAGTATTGGAGTGAACCTTTCTCCACCTTTTTAGTCTCACCTCTAACCCTGATCACTCATTGTGCACAGTGGTCACTAACTGAGCAGAGCTCATGTCATGGCTAAAGGTTAGTATTCTTCAGGGTGCCCACAAGACTGTGGGCCAGGGCCCTACAGCTGGTCCCAACCCCTTCACTACCAGCTCTGATCTCTGCCTGTTCTGCTCCACAGAGCATGACTGTATTAATTATGTGCTAATCTCTAGTTCTGACTAGGCTTCTTAGGGTAAGATTAGCCTTAAACTCATTTCAAACAGAATGATATGATTTTAGAGAAAAATACCAACCCCTGTCAAACTAGTGTAAAGACCACAGGACAAAAAGATTGGATTCTGATCTGTGAAAACAATAATCTTTCCTTCACTCTTAAACTCATAGAACTTCCACTTCTCCCTGGATCTCCCTGCTAACTAAATGATCTCGATAACGCATAAAAAGGGAATGTGATGAGCACTTTGCAAGGATCTGCTACCCACCATTATTCCAAGATGGAAAGTGGATCTAAACAATTTCACAGTATGCTGTGCTACTCTCAACTAAGTGTTAAGCTCTGGTATACACATTTTCCATAAATTGAGCCGAATCAGCAACTCCAATAGGTGAATGTGGTTGGAGACAACAGCTTCTAAGCATGGCTTTGTCTACCCAGGATATAAATGAGGGGGGGAGGTAGAATATTAGCCATTTTTACACTAGGTAAAAATTTCTGCATCCTTGGTTTTGGGAAAGCCCTATAACCACAGTGGCACATCTTCCTAGGGAATAGAATTAAAGGAGCTGTACTATATGGGAGAAAGAAAACAAAAAAATTAGTTTCGTTAAAGACAGAAAGATAGTTCTCGGAAATGAGAAGGATTGGGCCATTTATGGCAGTGACCTAAGACAACCACCAGGATAGTGAACCGCAGCTACATGCTTTTGGTGGAGGGATTTAAGGTTTATTGATGTCTGGCTGGTAAGGAAAGGAGAACTTACTGCTTTTACCTAGCTGAGTTGAGACTGGGGTGTTAAGGCTTTAAAAAAAAAAAAATTCACATTCACAAAGGAAATCTGCTTCAGTATTTCCAACATGACAAAACACAGCATGTGGTCTTGGTTGCACCCAAGACAAATAAAACCTGTCATAGTAAACAGAGTTGCTATTCATTCCAGATTTGCTGGAATATTTGTTCATCTAACCCAGAGAGCTGAGTCTTCAGTGATGCTGTAACCATTCTGTTTAAAATTAGTTCTCTTTCCACTGTTAGTCTCCACTTCTACCTTTTCCCATGTATTTAATCACTTAAACATGGCACATTTGTTTATGGAGAAATGCATTAGCATTATGCAGTTTTACTACCTGCATATTTTCCAAATGTCCTAAGGCACATGCATTTTACCAATTGTTAAATGAACTTCTTTCTTAGAAGCATTGTATTAGAATATTATATTAGAGTATGATATTTAAAAAGCTCCCTATACCTCTTCTAGGCAGAAATAAGATCTGAAGGCTAAAATCCTGAACACTGGAGTCCACTTAGTTCTAGAAATAAATGAAAATAATACACTCCCACTGCAACTGTATCATACTCTTCTTGGAATATTTTATTAACTCTGTAAACCCTAACACTATTGCTGTCAATGTCACACTCACTGAATCGTGCCTTCTTGAAGTAAAATCTTAATAACAGGCTACTCTGTCAATGTGACATTTTCATTAGTTCTATTATTTTTTGAGCAGTATCTCAGCATTATAAAAAAAAAAATACTCTGAAAGGTGGTTTCCGCCTGTTAGCTCATGACTTGGGAGAGGACACCACCTTTTTGATTATGTCATTGAATTTAGTCATGAAACTTGTGTCCTTACTACGCACAGACACAATTTTATCCTTTGTATTTTGTTACATGTCTCTGTGATATGAGCAAAAAGAGCTGTGTTCATAATATCAAAGAAGCACAATTGGGTCACCTTTGTCACAGAAAAAAAAAAAAGAAAAAGTAAAAGGCATAAGACTGGATTTAGAATGTGCCTAAAACAAATTCCACAGCCTAACAATAAAGATGGTGACTCCTGCTGTTTCAAGTCCACTGCTGCTCAGAGGCATGGATCAGCCTGGCAGAGAAAGGGAATGCTGGCTTTCAACAAACTGAGGCTGACTCCAGTGGTCTTTATGGCAGAATCAAATACAACATGGGGGAGGACTGATTGGACCCATTCAGCCCTCCTTGAAGCAAGATACGGAAGATAACTTAACTTTATAGCATTTTCCCTGTGAGGCACTCAAGGGCATACCATTAAAGCAACTGATTACAGTACAGAAAGAAGCCAGGGTCGTTTGAGCCTTTATTAAGGATTATTCATTTCTTGCATGAGGAGCTGCCCAGACTAGGGCTGCATATCACTTATGTAGGGCCCCTGGATTCTTCAAACACTGTGTGTGTCTGATTAGAAGGGAAACAACATTGTTCTCGCTTGAGCAGAGAAACTGACCTTCACTGACCAGAATTTTTATTCATACAAAGAATCCTTTGGCACGCAGAATCTCCAAGCTCACATGATCCCTCATCAGCAAGCTGCAGTGTTAGTTCATGTGCAAAATGAAAAAGTCTGCATAAGCCCAGGTACTGCCTTGGTTATTAACAGGTAACGTTGGAGCTTCTTCACAAGAGTATAATGTAAATTTAATGCTGAGCTGACATTAACCAAACACTATTACAGTAGCTCTTGCTGAACGTGTGTTCCATGAGGAGGCTCAGGGCTTCTGTTCAGTCATTTGTGCCATGTGAGATGTTAAGCCCTCATTTCACATTCATTACCATCTAAGTTAATGTTCCTTTTTTTACCCAAGTGACTAGAAACACTCATGTGTGTGCATGCATGCGCACACACACACACACACACACACACACACACACACCACACCTCTACTGGGAACAAAAGCCCATCATTTTAGATTACTGAAAGTTTATGTAATGAGATGAGGTTGCTCTTAGCAGACTTGTCTGGGTCACTGGGTTCGACTTAATGCAGGGAAACAGGGACACATGCTGCCTCCCCGGTGCCCCTCTGTGTCCAAACCTCCACCTCTCCCAAACAAGTGGGAGCCTAGCCTGGGATTTGGGTGACAAGGAGAAGCAGCATAAAGGGACATCACCAAAGCTGAAAATGAAGCAGATACTATAAGGTGTCAACTCCAAAGAGCTAAGCAGGGCAAGAATGAGGCTACAGAATAGAAATGGGGAGTGGGACCCTCACTCACTGGCATGGGTGGGATCGCGGGTGCTTTTCCAGCTCCGCAGCCTCAGCAGCCAGAGGACCAGGCCAGGGGAACTGCCTGAGAGGTGGAGCCAGCTGAGACGAGATGTTGCAACAAAGATCCAAGCTAACCACCCACCTGTAGGCCCACTTGTACATGGTGTCATGCTCAGCTTCATTCTTTTCTTCTTTATTTAAATTGAGGTATAATTAACATAACATTTTAATTAGTTTCAGGTGTACAAACATAATTATTCGATATTTATATATATTGTGAGACAATCACCACAGCTTCATTCTGACCTTGGAGCTGGACTGCTGATTTGATCCCACATAACACATGAAACCATGAGTAGCCCTACATCATGCCCGAGACCTGGGGAGCAAGAAGCAGCTTCTCATACCACACATCCACCTCACTCCCTGTAGCTTCTATTTCCAGATTTCAGTGCCAACAGGCTCACCATACAGGGGGCCAGAGAAGGCAGTAGAAAATCAGTCCCAGAAAGGAATGACTGGTCACATGAGTGCCTAGGAACAAAACCCCATTTTCTTTCCCTTCAAATTATTACCATGACAGTGGGATTTCCCAGTATCTGGATGTCTCTATTCCACTGTCTATACTCAATGGTGCTACATTAGTTTGCATTCAACACTGTTCTGTTAAGTTCTTTAATTGTTTGAAGGGTGGGCCTTGCCAATACACTAAGATTATAATTTCACTGAAGTTATTCAAATCTACCACTTAATATGTGTGTTCTGTCTCTGTATCCCACCTCCTTCAAATTCTCAGTAAAATTAAGCCATTTTTTTTTCTTCATCCTCTTTGGTGTTTAGCCCATTTTTTTCCCTCCAAATAAAACTCTCACATGGAGAAGTCACCTCCACATACTAGATGCAAGCAACAGGAATAATAGAGGGATATACTTCAGTGGATTCAGGAGAAGGGAGTTAAATTCTTAACTGAAACAATATAAATACTGGAGGGATTGCAACCAGGACATCCAATGGGCACCTTTAAATGCTGTAAGAGAAAGGAAGAGAAGAATACTGTGGGCTGAGATCAGAGGTGGTTTCACAAGAGTAGGATCCCAAATCATCCAGGATTTGGGTATGTCCAAAAAAGGGGAAACATTCCAAAGCTGGCGTGAGACACAAAGGTGTTGAAGTAGGAGTGCCGTGGTCTGTCTGATGGGAGGCACTGAAGGGTTTTGAACAAGAGAGTGTTGTGATAAACGCGATGTTTTGGAAGACTGATCTAGCAGCAGCATGCAGGATGGACGTCAGAGGAAAGGAGAATGGAACGTGGGAAAGAATTAGAGGTCATTTAGAACAGCCTAGGTGTGGGAGGAGAGTCATCCATTTATTCCACAATTATCTGATGTTTTCCATGTGTTAGGGGCTCTTATAGGTGCGGGGTGCAGTGGTGACCAGGAAAGCAAGGTACCTGCCCTCCTGGGGTCCATATTCCAGTGACATTAAGTCAAACAATATCAGAGAGTGACAAGTAGAGGAGAGGGAGTAAGACAAGGTGGTGTGATGGTGACTGAGGCAGGTCCTTGAAATAAGTACTCTGAGCAGGTGTCAGGTTTGCTGAGACTAAAGGCTGAGAAGGTACAAAAATCTGAGGTAAGAACATTTTGGAGAGAGGAATAGTAAATGCAAAGGCTTTAAGGTGAGGATAACCTGAACTTGCTGGAAGAAACAAATAGGATCATGTGGCTGGAGCACAGTAAACAAGGGGAACAGTGGCAGGTGACAGGGCTCAGCAATCGTCTGTGGGGTCACATCACCTAAGTCTTCACAGGCCATGTTGAGGTTTTAATGACAATTAGATTTAGAAGAAGGAAGTGATATGATCTCATATATATTCTAAAAGATTACTTTAGCTGCTGTGTAAAGAATGGATTGCGGGTGTGGGGGGCAGGGAGCCCATAAGGGGGCCACTGCAGTAGTCAAGGTAAGAAAGGATGGTGCTGTGGACAAGGACAGAAACGGGGCCAACAGAACTTGGCCATGAATTGGATATGAGGAATTGAAGATGCAGTGAAGACAATTCCAGTTTTGGCCTTGAGCCTCTGGTGGGTGGCAGTGCCATTTACTAAAATGAGGACAACTGAAGCAGGAATAGATTGAAGAGTGTGAGGGACCAGTTAGGAACAAGTTGGAGCTCATGGACAGAGTGGTATATACAGGTTTGGTATTTAGGAGAGGAGCTAGGGCTGAAGATAACAATTTGAGACTCCATCAGTTTAGGGACTGTATTTACAGCTATGAAACCAGATGAGATAATGTAAATAATACAGAAAAAGAAAAGGGCCCAGGACAGATCTCTGACGCAATCCAACATTTAGAACTCGTGTAGAGAGGAGCCAGCAAAGGGGGCAGAAGGAAAGGATGGTGAGGTACAATGGAAACGAGGAAGGTGTGTCATCACAGAAGCCAAGGGGAGAAAATGCTTCCAGAATGGGAACGGGGGTGGTCGAAGAATCTACCACAAATCAGATGGGATGGGTCTGAGGTTGCTTGAAAACAATGAAATCTTCTAACTGAGGCCTACCCCTAAAGTGAACTACCTGTCTGGTTCTGACCTAAAATAACATCTTAACTAAAAGTGGTTATTTCTAGTGAGGATGGAGGCAGTGGGTTGGAGAAGAGTGAAGGCAAAAGTTGACTGGGTATCTTCAAAAGAGATAATAAATGTAAAAATCTCTGTATCAGTTACAAAGCAGAATAGAGAAATCAGCCTTAACTTTATTACTAAAATAATGCTAAAAGTAAGGTATTGTTATTAATAATTATGATGATAAGGAGCACCAGAGTGGCTCAGTCATTTGAATGTCCAACTCTTGATTTCGGCTCAGGTCATGATCTCAGGGTCATGGGATCGAGTCCTGCATCAGGCTCTCTGCTCAGCGGGGAGTCTGCTTGAGATTCTCTCTCTCAAAAAAATAAGTAAATCTTTAAAAAAATAATGATAATGATGATTCTGTTGACTGAAATGTGCTTTTACTGGCCTCAAAAGTAAGATTTAAATCTCTACTATAGCAGTCTCAGAAATAGGGAATTGCAAAACTGAAAAATATTTCAAACAGAAGTAGCTGAAAATTTCAGACTATGGGTATTACTTAGATAGGAATTTCTAAGACAGGATATCGCTGATTAAAGAAGCAGCATATTTATCTTCTACTCAAGATGTCACTAAGTCCAGTTGAGACTGGATATCTAGACCTGCTAATACCTTGGCACCCAGTATTGGCTTAGCTTCCTCAGGCTTCAGAAAATTACAGAACAGGACACTGAAATCTAGTTTTCGAGTCGAGGTTTCCCTTTGATAGGTTTTGGACAAAGGCCACTTTCCTTCCAGTTGCCCTTCCCAATACCTGCCATTATATTTTCAAAGATTAAAAAATTCATCTATTTTACCAGTTGAGGACATCAACCCATGTATATCAAACAAGCTGCCTAGGTAATGGTAAAGTTGGATTTTATTGATTGTCTTTCAAGACAACTGGTTCCAAAATAATTCTGAATAACTTGTGTAGAGAGGTCAAAATAAATGTAATGTAAATGTAAATAAACACAGCTCCCACTAAGTCATCAGCCAGGGGAATTAAGCACCAATGGGATAATTCCTCATTTAGAGTTTCAGAGTCACTCTTCAAAGAGTTTCAGTTGGAATTCAGCATGTTTGAATTCCTGGGTGCATTTTTGGGTGAGGATTTTATAAATATAAACCCCAAAGACAGGCAACTGCCACTGGTTAATTCTACAATGCTGGGCAGTTCCTCATCTGCTTAAGCTTCAGTTTCATCAACTGGACAACAGAAATGCTAGCCCTTGTCCTGTTCTCTCATTTTGCAGAGACAGGGAGAAACTGTGCCCACAGGCTTTGATGTCAAATGTCCTGCTTATCGGAGAAGGGGCATCACACACTGAAGAAATGTCATGGCAATAACCCAGGGCTTCGAAAGGCCCCAAAGAATCTGAAGTAATTTGTAACTGTAGGAACCTAAAATGCTAAACCATTTAAAGAGGACCAAAGTTCACGCAGAGATCCAGGCAGAGGTGTAAAGGTGCTTGTTCACTGCACACTTGCTTCTCCAGCTCCTCAGTCATAACTGGAAGCCCTGGCATCTGAAAAGACCCAGTAGAGGAGGTGACATCAGCGTTGCCAGGCACTCATCTTGCAACTGTTTGAACATCTGAGATGGAAAAGCGCCTCCAAAGGGGAAGAATGATGTCTTTTTCTCTTACTGTTTGACACATTTAAAAAAAATAATTTTTAATGACAGACCCTCATCATCCCTGCATTCTTCTTCCACATCCAGAAGCACCCCTGTGTTTGCCTCCCAAGCTGACAAATGTCAAGTGGAAGGGGAGAGGAATCTTTAGTGTAAACAAGAGTTTGTTTTAGAATCTTTGGACCTTAGCAGTCACACTTTCCAGATCATTGCTTTAGAAGAGTCTGCTCAGTAATGGGGTTGGTACACATGAAAATGTCAGGGGAGGATTTCCAGAAAAACATTCAGCTGAGAGAAGGAAAATGAAGATGCTAATCGGAAACAGTAGTGTACTCCTACTATACATTCCCTCTAGCACCCCGGGCGTCCAAAGGGGATTCTGGACAACTTCCTGTTAACACAGTAGGACTAGCACACACTGCACCCCTCCTCTCATCCCAAAGACACTGACTCAGCATCTGGCCTGGAGCCAGACAGGCATATTCTGAATTCAGAGTGTGCAACAATTTTCAGTACAATTAGGACATAATGGCTGCAAAGCTGTTCCTGAGAGCCAAGAAAACCTGAATAATGTGGTTGGGTTATATCATACATGAGGGCTTAATAGAGTTTAAAAACCAATTTGAAAATTCCTTCATTCCATAAAGATGGCATTAAGATGAGGGCAAAATCATTCTAGTTCAAGGGATGGGGACAAAGTGCATAAGGACTTATGCTGACTCCTTTCCACATTATCCTTCTTAACCAAAATGACCCATCCCCTTTGAAGATATCTCTGATACTTAATGCTGACCCAGAAAGAAGGCAATTTCATTAAAACATCTTAGTTTTATTGTACCCAGCTAGTAATGCCAGTTTCCTTGCTATTTACAAAGCACACAATCCCATTTCCAAAAACAACTATTTGCAATTCAAAATCCGTCCACCCAGGCAAGGTCTTCCATTCATCACTAATACCCCACCATTTCCAATTCATCTTGCCAAAGAGACGAATTTATCTTCATGACCACACAACACCTGAAAGATGTTTCATTCATTTTTAGCCATTTTGTAGCAAATGACTCTGGAAACTTTGAGTTACTGAATTTGAGCATTTTCTTGGACTTGTGATACCAACAATACCTAGGCCTGCTCAATCTGAATGTCGGGAACATGTTCTCTTGAGCCGTGCACCGACAACCCTCAGTGATGTCAGATTCTACAATCCTCTGGATCCCATTCTGTTACTTAACATCTTTCATGGGGTATCTTAATATTTTGGAACTGGAGGTGACTTCAAAGATCCCCTTGCTTTATGGATAAACTAATGTTTACCTGAAACCTTTCATATTGCATTTTTCGGTTCATCTTTCTGCATTTTCTCCTTGAACAATGGCTTATTTTATATACATAATGAGACCAACACAGAATTTTCAGAACTAGAAAGGATCTCCATGTTCAACCTCCTTTCTTCCAAAAAAAAAAATCTCAGAAAGCTTTAAAACACAAATCCTCATAGTATACCAAACAACTGATAACACATTGTTTAAGGCTTAATTTAAGGATGGAGAGTGAGGAAAGCCTCTGCTTCAGACAGCAGAATTCTTTTATTTTAAGAAAGAGGTTCTGGTTTCTAAATTTAAGAAGATACAGATTAATTTCATTTTTGAACCTGGAGAAATAGGGCTGAACTTAGATCTCTTTTTTTTTTTTTCCACTCTTACGTCCTAGGCTGCCCCAGCTGACTGAATTTCTATTAAATAACACTATCCTTTCTCTTGGCTGACTGGAAGAACTACGTGTTTTAAAAAGTAAAGAGTTAAAAAAAAAAAAAAATCAAATAACTCAATCTCACGTCCTTCCTCCTGACTAAACTAGAAGCCATTTCCCCACGATTTCATTATTAATACGAAAAAGTCCAGGAACAAAGAGAGGAAGTTCATTTGTTTCCAGAAGTAACATTCTGGTTTCTGCTGCAGTCCCCCCGGCAACAGAAGGAAGCAGTGTATCCCACAGGCCTGCCCCATTACAACACAAAAAGCTGTCAACTTTGAACTCCTTGGGAAGTTTTAGCAAAGTAGAAAAGATGATAGTGGCTTTCTTTCAATACTATTTGGGCAACCTAGCCTTAAAAGAGGGACCAGACATAGACTGTCTATCCTTAAGGAAGGACCAAATGAAGATATTAGTGACCTAAGTAAACTCGTAATTTGGTATACCTTCAAAAGGACAGTCTTCAAATATTTGCTCAACAAGTCTTCGGGTGAGGAGTTGAGCATGGCAGGCCTGGATGGAGGGGGACAGGGCTCGTGGAGGCTTTCAGCTTGCTTATTCCATTAAACACAACCAAGGCCCTATAGCTAATCAGGTCATATCTCCTTGGAAGGCAGTTTGGTAACTGCCTATAGATTCTCAAATGTGCACTTCTCTACTCCAAGCTGTTGATCAAGGCATTAGTAACCGCAGTATTTAAAACTGCATCTAGGAAGCTCTTGAAAGGTTATTGTTTTATATAATCCTTTTCTCTACCTGTTGCATTCCCAATGATGTTATAGATCCAATCGCCCTTCAGGGACACAGTCTTTTCATTTCTATAACATGCACTGTGCCAGGTATTAGAAATATAAGAGTGATTAAGATCCTTTCCCTGCCCTTCAGGACCTCACACCTTGGGCAGAAGAAAAATTGACAAACAATACAATGCTGCAGTGGTGAAGACTATAGCAGTAAAATGGTTGTTACCAGATACTAATGGTGAAACGCTCTGAAATCGTGGGAGATGGATATCTTCTTAAAATAGAAGGTATTTTGAATTTTGCCTCTATCTCTAGAAACCTTATCTTTGGTAAGGATTAGAATAAAAAAGAGTGATGTTTCCATGCCTCCAGGTTCCTGTAACTGTAACTGGAATGTTAGGGATGTGGGATAATGATCTATGAGAAACTTAGCCCAAACATTTAATTTTGCATATTCTTTCTCAAATGATTTTGTCCCTGAACTTGCTATGTGATACTACTAGGGGAAGGATGAAGGAAGCCTGCCTAGTCTGTGCTACCTGTCTGGATCCCTGGATCCAGATGGTTTCTCCCCTTCAAAATAATTGCAAACAAGATTAAAACTGCATGCAGGAACTATCCCAGCTGGCTTCTGGCTTCCTCTGATGTACACTCCTTGAATAAAGCAGTGGCAAAATTAGATTTAAAATAAGGAACATAAAAAACCTTAGTACTTGTACCATATTACCTCAAGGTCCTGCTACGTGTGAAACCCCAAACCCGGCATTAGAGTAACTGAATGCATCAACCAGCTAGAGTATGCACATGTTATGAAATACAAAAACTTAAAAAAAATAACTTATTTTGAAGGTATATCTCCACATTGCCTCCAGGTACTTAAGAGTACAACAGAGCCAGGCATCTGGAATAAAATAGAAATACAGTCCAATAAATTCCCAAGTTGGAAAATCCTCATTTCTATTACCTCACCTGCCATCAATCCATTTAAATAAAACCACATAGCCACATTTTCCTCTAGTGAAGGAGACAAAAAATATTGATTCTTCCTCAGCAGGCAGCCATGACTGACCACAGCAAGTATGACGAAAGAACATTTGGGGAGTCTGCCTGTCTAAAGCACCAGCCCCACCAATCTTAATTTTTCACAACCGGAACTTTCTGGTTCCATGCAGTTCTTCAGCAGAACGGGACCCAGGTTATTAGGCTATGACATTTCACACAGAACCATGACAGTTCTGCCTTACCCTGATGTTACCATGATCACTCAATTATTTCCAGGGGAGACCTTTTTTTCCCAAGTGTTCCAAATCTCAGTGTATACAGCTCCAAATATTGGTAGAGAGTTTCATATGCATTTTCATAAGCTATTCTTCATATAATTACTAAATGAGGAGACTGTGACCTGTAATAGCTACCTCAACTTGTACAGTGCCATGCACACTGAGACATGGTTCCAGTGGCTGCTTCACCAAGGCAATGTGTAGTTACAGAAGCCCTGCTTATGCTGGGAAATGTGCTAGAAAGTGTTGGGGGTATAACAGGTCCTAGACACTATTCCTATCCTGGAGGAGCTTATAGCTTGGGGTCAAGCTGGGCCATACTGTGTGTGTTTTTTGTAATATATATATATAGTGTGTGTGTGTATATATATATATATATATATACGGTGTATATATAAAAAAATATATATTTAAAGTGCCCTGCAATATGAAGTACTATATGAAATAACATTAAGAAACAAGAACAAAGATCATCCTGGCAAAAACCTTGTTAAAACAGCATTAGAAACAGGCACTTGCCTATTCCCGTTAGTAATTTCGCCGGGACTTCTTTACCTCTGGACTTACTAAAATATTGTATGAGCTGGTATTTATCAGGGGTGACCGACAAGGCTAAGTATTTGTTGAGAACTGTAGCGTCCCTGATTTATTGTCACACTGTTCACCATCCAGGGGACTGCTTTTGCCAGGAAAGCAGAGAGGAGGTCCAGAAAGCCCCGGGACTCCCAACGTTTCCTACAGCACGTTTCCAACCTTTTCACCCCCAATTAAAGGTCAACATGGTTGCTCAAAAACATTTATTTAAAAAGGCAGTCATCTCAGCGGGCTGCCAATTGAGATTATATTGCCACTTCACAGAATTCAATTAAACCCGGGACGGGGCATCTGTGAAAAACTGGAAGAAGCGTGAAACTGAGATGTTCTCTGCTTCCTCTTAAAAAACTGCCTTTTCCCGCTCGTTATTCTGTTCACTTCCCGGAGCGCCATTGCTCTCGCCGCACGCACACGCGCGCGCGCACACACAAACACACACGTGCAGACACACAAATGCCTAGAATCTCCCCCCGGAGGTTCATGGATTTAGGGCTCCCGGTTTAATTAAATTCCCTCTAACGACAATCGAAATTGGCAGCGTGTGGTCCAGCGAAGGGTTCGCGTGCCCCGCCTCCCGCCCGCGCGCCGGCTCCGGGCGGCGACCAGGGCTCCCACCCGCCGCCACCAGGCCACCCGCACCCACCTGAGCCGCCCGCCGCCTACGTCGCCGCTTCCGCCCGGAGCCCGGCACTTCCGCCCGAGCCGGCCCGGCGCCCGCCCAGTACGTCGCACTTCCGCCCCGGCCCGCCGCCCCTTGGGGTGCCTCCCGGGATCTCACCGCCTGGGCTGTTTCTTGGGAAAAGACAGGCGCAAAAACCAAGGCCAAATGTTTAAAAAAAAAAAGAAAAAAAGAAAAGGGACCGGCCCGTTTGGGGACCACTTAATAAGGAGCCAAGTTTGAAAATGTGCAGTTCAGGCTCTTCTAACTCATCGCTTTCATTCACTCATTCATTCAATGTTGACTGCCTTGTTCCCTGGGTCCCGGCTGAGCTAGGTTATGGGGAACAAGATGATGAGTGAAACTGGCAGCTGTGTACCGTCCCCAAAGTGGCAGTCACACATCAGGAAGTTATCCTTTGTAGGCCGTGCGTTGAGTGAGCTAAGTGCATTGAAAGGGGAGGAATGTGAACCCATGAAAAGATGGAAGTGATCTACTTGAAGAGGTAGCTTCTGGGTTGGGATGTGAAGCGCCAGGTGGGACAGGACAGAGCTCTCTAGGCCTGCAGAAGAGAGACTGGAGGGAGCCCGGCACCAGCAATGCACAGAAGACGAACTAGTATGGCTGAGGCATAGAGGGAGTGGGGAGAGAGGTGAAAACAGGCTGCATAGGGTAGGCAGGAGCCAGGCAGGTTTTGTGCTAAGGACAGCTGGAGGAATTTTTGTGGTACTCTGTTTTTGTTTGTATGTGGGAAGGGGGTTGAACTGACTGCCTTTCCATATGGAAAGGATCACTCATCTTTGGGAAGGAGATGAAAGGGGTTGGGGTAGGTGAGAGCAGAATGCCAGCTGGGAAGGCAGGAGGCCTCTAAGTAGTCCAGAGCTGAGGTGTGGGGGCTTGAATGGTGGTACTCTGAATAGAAAATGATACCTAATAAGAAGAGCAATGCTCAAAGCTAACATGGGTTGCTCACATCAGCTTTATACTCATTAGCTTGCTTATTCTTGAGAACCATCCTTTTAATCATTATTGGTACCATTTTGCAGATGAAAAAATAATAACTTGCCCTAATCTCAGAGCTAGAAAATGGCAGAGATGGGACCCCCATCTCATCCCATCTGATACCAGTATCTAAGAGCTTACTGCTATATATACTCAATATGTATTTAGGATTTTATTTTATTTTTTATTTTTTAAAGAATTTATTTATTTATTTGAGGGAGAGCAAGAGAGAGCAAGCACAGAAGGAGAGTGGGAGGGAGAAGCAAACTCCCTGCTGAGCAGAGAGCTCGATCCCAGGACCCCAAGATGTCAACCTGAGCGGAAGGCAGATGCTTAACCAGCTAAACCATCCACGCGCACCATGTATTTAGTGATTTTTTTAAAAAGATACAAGACAAACCAAGGTCAGGGATGTATCCCCTAAACAAACCACACTGATGTTGTGATATTGTTGGAACACGCATCTAGAAAGTAGAGTTTTCAAATGTGTACTTTATCACTACAGCATTTGCTGATAGCAAAAGAGGGGAATTTGTGACTGTCAATAGACTACCTATGATTATTTTTGAGTTGATACACTCTGATAAGACCTAATCCCTTTCGGGGGTTGGGGGGAGAAAAAAGTACACTCCACTTAACAGTTGCTGATATAATATTTTTAAAGAAGTTATCTTGAGTCTACTTGTAAACACCTTAATGGAACATGCATAACTCACATTTTATGTGATGGAAAAGCTTCCTAGGAATGCAACTTCAAATCACCTTCCACATCTTATTTCTTATTGGAAAACGAAATAAATCGGATTTATGAAACCTGATTTCATCCACTGAAGGAAAAGAATGACTTTACCAAAGGCCAACAGTGAAGTCTTTTAGTGTTGGTTATGAGTAAATTTCTTTAAGGAGCCAAAAATTCACAAAAATCTTCAGAATTTGAGTCTAATTAGTAAGACTTTCTTGGGTTGTTCAGATGATGGCACAAGGTGTGGTACCTCCACCTGATTGTTTGGGTTGAGGGCACAAATTCCATGAAATGGCTGGAAATCCCTGAGAACTCACTGTAGTCCATGCCCAGTCATTTAGGGAGTGCTTGGCTGAATGCCCAAAACCCAGAGGACAAGCTTAGTCTCTAGGTAGTGGGCTCACAGTGCTGGGCATATGAGCTTCTCTGGGAAAATGTATAGAGTCTGACTGGGAAAAATTGTAGCCTCTAAAATTAGAAAACTGCCAAAGCAAAATTAATCAACATTTATTAAATGGTCACAAAATATAATACTGTGTCAGCTTCATTAATTGCTAGATTTAATGTTCATAACAATTTCATTCCATTTGAAAACAGTTTTAAGATGAGATGCTCTCACCAACTGAGAGTTCCTAAATATACATGATGAGTGTTGAGAAATCACAGCACATTTTAAATTAGTTACTTTAGCCAAATAATTTCAAAAGAAAAATTATAAAATTCTTTATAGAAAAATAATTACCTGTGGGATGTATACACATATTAACATGCTCGAAGTGATGTGAAAATAAGAGCATTTAGAGAACATGAAGGTCTTAATACAGCGACAGGTCTTGTACAGTTATGTTCACTCAAAACATGCTTGTCCTAGGCATTTGACCTATTTCTTGTCCTCCAGATCGGGGCTCCAATTTGAAGCTCTGCCCTGGGACTGTGGATAGGACTGGTGTCAGGATCTCTCATGTGGGTTGAGTTCTCTTAGATCTCAAGGCTCTGCCAGCTCTACGGTTAATCCTGAGACTAAAGTCTGCCCTAGAGAAAGCCTGCTGGTAGAGTCTGGTCTGCAACTCCTGAGATAACTTGAAGGGTACTTCAGAGGACCCTTCCTTCCAGAGATGATCTGGAGCCAGGCTTCCCCACAAGGCCTCCTAAAGCTGGATGTGTGGTGTGGAGGAAGGCATTTTCACTCCCATCCCTGTGCCTTTGCCTCTGGGAGAACAGGAGTAAAGAAAAGGCTTTTGATGGCAATGCTTTCCCTTGCGAATACCTTAAAAGAGATAATATGTGTCCTGATAGGTAGTGACCGTCATGCCAACTCTATTTTACTGTAACCTGGCTCTGTACTGCTACTTGAGAAACATGCGATCTGAACTTTGACTAGGAGGGGCACCCACCACGGTTGATGTTGATGTAATCATGACAGTAGGAGTATTTAGAAACCTGGTAGGTTTTCTTCCCTGGTCTTTTTCAGGTCTTTATAGTGAGCTTGTTTATTTATCTCATGAGTGTCTCATCCCCAGCAAACTCTTCAGGAAATGATCTGTAAGGGCCAGATACTGTGTTACGTTTAAGGTCATGGAGAAAAACAGTGGCAACCTCCCAAAGAAAAGACAGGCTTCTGAGTCTGGATGTGTTGGGTCAGCAAGGTCAATGTTGACCCCCCCAGGCCAACCATTACAGGAAACAGAATTATAAGCCTGTCTTACCAGGGGAGAATGGACCTCAGAAGCCTGATTTCTGTATCCCGCTTGACATTTAAAAAATTCTGCTCTTGTGCCAGAGGAGAGTGAAGAAAATTTTAAAAGGAGAAATATGTTTATTTGTTTTAAGGCTTGCTCAGTAATCCACTTATGCCATTTACATTAAAGAACCTTTCCATGTAAACATCATTAATTATGTAGTGTAAGAGCCAAATTGCTAAAAAATAAAAGTAATTGTAGAATAAATTAGTATAGCTTGAATGCACATATATTATACAGAGACTCTAGATTTTTATATTTTATTGAAGGAGGCGGATTTGTGACTTTCTACATTTGAGCTGCTAGGATGGAACTAACAGACGTGACATTTTACAGATGGATACCAACGCTGTTTAAGTTTAAACTCATACTGGCAATGACATTGTGCTTTTTAACAGGGGCCCTAACTCATGCCCCCTCTCTGTATCTGTCTAGAAAAGACTCTGGGCAGAGATGTGGATTGAGTATCCCATGGATTTCCCCAGAAGGTTATTTGGAGCAGGACCATTCTTGTCTTCTCCAAAATCAGTAGTTTCCCTTGTACACTCAAGTGCAATCACACAAGACTGCTTGGGTCTGTGCTGCAGGCAAAGAATTGTGTGTGGCCTGCCAGGTGCAAGGGAGGGCAGGGACGGAAGCTGGTGAGCAAATATGGCATGGAGACCTTGTAGTAGCAGTGGCAGTATACATTTGTATCACCTTTTGTAGTATTTCAAGGGTTTTCATGTATGTTATATACTTAAATCCTTTACAGTAATTCTGTAAAATAGGTATGGTATGTATTTTTACCGACCCCATGTGACAGACAAGGAAACTGAAGCTTAAGGAAGGAGATCACAATGAGGCAGGGATTAGAAAGCATTTCCCAAATCCTATCGATATTTTTTTTTTTCTGCTACCACCCTCATATTTCTTTTTAAAAGTAAATGAAAGCAACATGGTGTAGTTCATAGCAATATTTTGTGCTATGTGGGATCTTTTAAGAACATGTGAGTGCATTTACATCATTTCCTCAGGGAAAGTTTTGTTTTACCTAGAAAAGCAGGAAATGAAGTTGAAATGGGAAAAGTTTTTCATTTTTATGGATTAAATCCATCTGTTATGTTCACTAAGCCGGGATCATGGAGGAGGATAGATTTCTCACAGTATAAAGAGAGGAGAAAAGAGTAAAATGTGTTTCCTTTGTTCTCTGTTCAGATTCATACCCATCCATGGAGTCCTATTCAGATAAAACAGGGCAGTCAGCTTACCCATCAGAAAGAAAAGACACTGCTGTCCTCAAACATGCCCTAACATCCTGAACGGTCTTCTACAGAAGACTCTCCCAAAACTTAACTTATTATAGCCTACTGTTGATCGGAAGCCTTACTGATAACATGAACAGTGGATGGACACATATTTTGTATGTTGTATGTATTATATACTGTATTCTTACAGTGAAGTAATCTAGAGAAAAGAAAATGTTACTAAGAAAATCATAAGGAAGGGAAAATACATTTACAGTAGTGTACTGTATTCATCAAAAAAATATGCATATAAGTGGACCCATGTAGTTCAAATGCATGCTGTTCAAGAAGGGTCAACTATGTATATACATATGCACATTTATATATTTAATATTTTATATATACATTCATATATGTATGTATCTACATATGTGTATATAGACATTGCATATATATGTGTATATACATGTGTATATGTGTGTATATATATATAAACTTTTATTTTTTACTTAAAATACATAAATGAACATTTATTTCCCAAATTAGACAGGGTCATTTTTTGCATAATTTTGCACTTGAATGCGTATCACCTACAACTTCCTGTTTCAGATACTTTAACGTGGAGGAAGAACTTAAAGGCACTTGCGAAGTAATTTGAGTTCATTTAGATTTTTATCACTTTTTTCTCCAGTCTTTTACACTTGTCTTTCTTACCTCTAATCTAAGAGCAATCCCCACTGCGCCCCCCGCAGCTTTTTCTAGTCTTTCCAAAGCATTTCAGTTTTCATAGAAAGAGCAAGTCTCTTTTTATGCTCCTATTTGATCAGTTTATGTGATATTTAATTAAACTACATAATTATAGTCATCAAGTACAACTGCTGTAAGCAGGTTGGGGAACAAAAGCAACACCCTCTTAGAAGGGCTAGAGCTCATTCTGTGGGGGTAGGAGTGGTGAGGGTATTAGACTGCAGAAGCCACAAGCATCTATCACCCTCCAGGCCATCAGTCAATATGTTTCACAGATGGATTTGAAAACATCAGTTAATCCCCCCCACCCCAGAAGCTCAATTAAAAGAGTTTCTATTGTGATTAAAAACTAATAAACATTAGTAAGGAAAACCAGTGGGTGCCATAAAGGTCTGTAAGCGGGGGATGTGATTGGGTCCTGGGGTGGCAGGAGAGACCTGTCTGAGGCCGGTCCAGTTGAGCTGAGATCGGAGAGCGATGAGGCATTTGCCCAGAAGGGGGCTGGAGCAGGGAGTCCCAGGCCGCAAGAGCAGCAGAGTCAACACTGTGTTGAAAACAAGGATCTGAAAGAAGCCAGTGTGATCAGATGGAAGAGTGAAGAGGGGGAGCAGTCCAGGGTGAGGCAGAGGGAGGGAGAGGCCCGTTCACAGGAGCTTTGTAGGTTCTGATAAGCATGCAGGTCTTCGTCCCTCTTGACAACAGAAAGCTGTTAATGATTATGAAGCAAAAGGGTCTCCTTATTTGAACACAAGCAGCCTCTAGTTTGTTTTGACCCTCAAATCTCATGGAGGTGCTTGGATTGCTTTTATAATCTAAATACATGATAGGCAGGGAAGAAAACAATATTTTCTTGACCCCTGGAACCAGAATTTCGCTTAGGGAGGGAGCTGTCCTTGAATAAGAAAATGCATTCATTAGCTGCTCATGGGTCAAAGTTGAGGATCCGAGGGCAGGTGTCAGGATAATAAAAGAGATGCTAGATATCTCTGCTGAGAAAGCGGGATGGAGGGAGAGAAAAGGAAGGGGGTGTCTTGTATTATTTTCCCAGGGCTGAGGTAATAGAGTATGACAAATTGGGGGCTTAAAATAACAGACATTTATTCTCTCACAGTTTTGGAGGCTAGATGTGTGAAAGCAAGATGTCAGCAGGGCCATGTTCTCTCACAGAGCTCTGGGTAGACTCTTTCTGTGCCTCTTGCTAGTTTCTGGTGGTGGCTGGTAATCCTTGGTGTTCCTTGGCTCACGGCTGCATCATTCCAATCTCGGCCCCTGTGGTCTTATGGCATTCTCCCTGTGTGTCTTCGTCTGTGCCTCTCCTTTTCTTATAAGGACCCTAGTCAGATTGGATCAGGGACCACTTTTAATGGCTTCATCTTAACTTGATTACATCTGCAAAGACTCTATGTCTAAACAAGGTCTTATCCGCCGATGCTAGAGGTTAGGGCTTGAATATATCTTTTTGAGGGACATAATTCAACCCACAACAGGTATGAAGAGAGAGAAGCGAGAAGAATCAGCAAAACCATGGGAGCTTAAACAGCTAGGTTGGCTGCAACCACTAAGAAATTACTGGTAGTAGGATAGCTAAAGGGAGTAATACAGTTTTTAAGTGCTTTTCTTACAATCTTTTAAGATGTGACAGCTTACAAAACATGTCCCCCATCGCACCCATGTGGTGGCTCCCACCTTTTCAGTGAAATTTCTGCTACGTGTGTATGCAGAGATGGGAATGGCGAGGGGGAAAATGACAAGTGGAGTCACTGAGAAGGATTTGGGTCCCATGTTAGGGCCTCTGACATAAAGAGTGTGATCACAGGAAACCCCAGAGGGAACATCAATTTGGTAGAGACTGAAAAGAATCATTTTGTTACTGTAAATCCTTTTCCCTACCCAGATATTTAGAGATAGATTGGATTTCCACAATCTCTAGCATGGGGGTTTGTGTCAACCTTATCTCTGTCTTGTTGGGCCAGGACCAAGGTTGCAAATACAATGCTTGTGAAAAATCTTCCCTGTACCTCTTCTATCCTCCTTTTTAGGGTACAGTGCAAGATTTTGGTGAAATGAAGAGTGTTTGTGATTTACTTTTAAAAAAGAAGGAAAAATCCTATATTCTATACCTCTTGCTCTACCATTTTCTAAATATAAAAATTCCCAATTGATTACCACTCGGGTGGCAGGCAAATGTTCTCTGAAGTCCAGTTTGCCTCTCTTGTCAGTCTCCCTCCTCGCCTCACAGAAAACCTTTCTGTTTCCTTCCTCCACCGGCGGAAACTCTTCGGTGCCGTTCACTCAGGTCTGTGCCTGGCTCTCGAAATGAAGGGAATGATTTCCTGTAGTGAGTCCAGATGTTTGTGTTCAGCATTATTGCTATTAACAATCAAGTCTGAGAATCGTACCAAATTAAATCCGTCCTTGAGGCCTGCCAGGGAAGACAGTTTGATAATAGTTTCATGTCCTCAGAGTGAAACAGCTAAAACGGGGAAGAACTACCACCTTTGTGAACTACAATCCCTCACGGCAGCTTCTCTCTTCATTTCTGTGCTTCATTTACCTTGGCGTTTAAACACGGATGTGCTTTTAAAACACATAAAAGCTTCCTTAAAACCTAAGCAACTGGCAAATGGTTAGAATAATTAATAAGGCAGGTATTTGGGGGGTTTGTTTTGTTTTGTTTTGTTTTCTGTAAGCAGCTTGGAGAGAGTGGGAAACATTGCAGTTGGCAAAGGTATTCTTTGCGGCTCCTACGTCGTGCCTCTGTGGAAGGTTTGGCCCCGTATTGCAGGTACTTCACGGGCACCGAGGCTGTTCAGGCGACAGGAAGCAAAAAGCAAGAGCAATTATCCAGAGACCGAGAATACAATATGATGTTATGTTTGGATATTTAAGCAAGAAGTCTCCGGGGTCTTCTTCTGCTTTGTAAATCTTGCGTCGGTTGTTGGTTGTCGGAGCTGGATCATGCTCTTCTTTAACCCTGAAGGAGTTGGTTAACCCATCCATCCCCCCGCAATATGCCAGGGAAATTGTGTTCTCTAGCTGCTGAGGGCAGATGGGCCCTCTTGGTAAACTGGATAGTCATCCTCTTCAGCCTTCGAGAACCAGCTGGTATCCTCTTGAACAAAGCTGTAACAGCCTGACTCCTGCCTGCAGAGGAAGGGTGTCCTCCACACAGACAAGGCACTCATGTCAGAGCGAGGAATCCTGAGATGGCCCAGAGAATGCCGGTGGAATGGCCTCTGAGATTCAACCCCAGGCTGACACCATGTGCCAGTTTCTCTAGCTCTGTATGGTGCTCTTACCCATAATTCCTGCAATTCCTGCTCTGCCCTTATTAGTCCTCATAACAACCCTTTAAAGACAGTATGTCAGCTGATGTAAGAGGAGCCATTCTTCTGTGATTTTGACCCGCCCCCCCCCCCCAAGCCCAAGAGCATCTTCTCATAGCTCTATGCAGACTCTCAGTGGCTGCCACACATTAAGAAGATTAAAGTAGAGGGGAAAAAAAAAAAAAATCTCAGCCTGCCCTAGGCATATAAACCACCCTTGGGTTCTAGTTACTCTGCAGGAGTAAAACATTCTGAACTTTTAAACACTTCACTCTGTTAATAACAGCAAGTCAAGTTGGCCAAAATTCAGAAGAAATTTTTTGAAATCGTGATCAATTTTAAGGGATTCTTTATAGAATCAAAAGTGTTGTCTACTTTCTGGGGAAAAGCAGGAAGACTAAAGGATAATGAGGCTTTGGCAGATAGAAAGTATGTGGGGATCAGTTATACTCATTAGTCAAAGAGACAAGGCAGGAGTAATTGGCATACGCCTGATGAAATAAAAGACATGTAATATAAGAAAAACCTCATTATAAGTACAAGGAAACTTTGGCATTGCCCTCTTGCTCTGCCGGTGACAATTCAATTATAGTATAGTCATATTTTTTATTTTGCAGTTGTTAATTGGTTAAGGCAGAGAGCATCTTTGTGAAATATCTCTCTTTCTTTTCAAGTGTGTGTGGTACGTACATGTTTGTAAAAAGGGAAAAACAGAGACACAGCAGTGACATATGTTACTGGCTCCGTTCATCTGGGGAAAGCTCTCAACCCAGAATTACTCTTTCCTTCCACGATGGAGAGGTAGATAGATGGTCGCTTTGAAGACATCTACTCCCAGGTTTTTACCTCCCAGGGTCTAATTCTGGGGTTATTTGTGGCTTCCTGATTTTGTACTGCTCTCCTTTCTGATCATCATTCACTGCCACACAAATGCAAATGGTGAGGCAGAAAAGCCAATGAAATGGAATTGTCAGTTCGTGTTTCATTGTACTTTCTCTGCTCATCACCTGTTTTAAAAGCTTATCTGATTGTATATTATCTCTCATTGCTTGCTTGGATTCTCCTTTCCTCTTGGTCTGGAGGGAGGGGGGTGGACAGAGAGAGAGAGAGAGAGAGAACGGTGTTTAAAGTTCTTTGCCATCTAACGTCACCGGAGCTCCTGCAGGTGATTTACACACCACATGGGCTCCACCGTCTGTGTGCTGTAACTTGGTAACTCAGTGGTAGCTTGACCTTCAACAGCTGCTGAGCCTCTTGGTCTCTAAGCAGGGGCAGAGAAGGCCATTATTGCAAGGAAAGGACACATGGCTTTCCAAATGGCATGAAATACATCTCTTGCCACCAGATGAATTACGTATTCATGAAAACCACGAAATGGAAGACTACTCTGCTCGCCCAGCAGTCACCTGGGCTGAACACAAGGCTCTGCAAACAGTGCAAAGCTCTGACTCCCTCATTTATTTACCTTGCCAGTCGGTGTGTACAAATTTCCACAACAAGCTGTGAGAAGGAAGCTGGGAAGAGGTCTGCGTTTCCAAGGACAACTGAATTGCATGATGCCTACATTTTAATTTGGTATCAACAAGTCTTTACTGGGCATCCATTATTCTAACATTATCCACACAAAATTGTAATACTGTATTATTAGGAAAGGAATGTACTCATCACAAGGTGAGTTTCTGCAAATACTGGGAAGCTTCCCCTTTCCCCATTAAATATATAGCCCACTAGTGTGTGTAAAACAACTCACACCAAGATGATGAGTTTTGACATTTCTGTTTCTTATTAATTCCTGACTTATTAGCAGAGGATTGTGGAAATTATCCCTATTGTTCAGATGGGAAAAATTAAAGCCAGAGATGTTAAATGACATCCCAGGATCACTGTTAGCGGCAGAGCTAGAAAGAGCATTGCTGGATCTCGACTCTGAGTTCATATTCACTCCGCCAGCACACTGCACTGGTGCGGATTTGACTTTCGTGTTACAATGATGATGACCAAAAAGATGGTGACATTTAAAATGCTGTCCTTGGTTCTGTTCATAGCTCGTCAGGGACAGAGTTCCAATGCTGGTTAGGTTCACACCCATGCTGATCCTCCTAGCTTCAGCCCTCCCCCTTCTCTGCCCTAAGATCTCTCCGTCTTTACATTCTCCGCTGGGCTGGGTGTGCTTGCACCTGTTCACACCTCCTCCCAGGGCTCCTGGACTGCCAAGGCTGCAAAGAGACTCCCTTGCAGCTAGGGCTCCAGATACGACTTTGGACTCTGCTAATCGGATGGATTCACATAAGACTTAAGGTCAGAACTGAGTTAAATGGCAAGAGTTACAATGGTCTGTTAGTCTGTCTGTCTGTCTATCTATCTATCTATCTATCTTCCAGTAAGGATTTAGCAGGAATGAACAATTGTCATCCCCGGAGAGCTGCTAATGAGGTGTATTCCTGGAGTTTTGGCAGCCTCTGGATTCCTAAGCTTCCTGAAGGTGCCCAGGAGGGCAGCTCCCGCTGGGGGTGCAGTTCTGCAGTATTGGTCCAGGACTGCCCTCCAGGCTCAGCAGGAAGACTACTCCTCCTGACCTTTCAATGATTTCATTAGCACCTAATTCCCTGTATAAAATCTCTTCCTACTTAAACTAGCTAGAGTAGTTTCTCTGATCTGCAGCTGAGTCCTGACTCATCCACTGCTTAAAGATTACTTGTGAACCCACTACATCCTGACTCAACTTGTGTTTTATCGTGTCATATTGCATTTAAGTTGTTCTCTCTCTCTCTCTCTCCCCTTCCTGCCACCCCCTAGTCCTCAGACTATAAGGTTATTCATCTTTTAGTCCCTCTGTTTGTGGGATAAAGCCTGGCACATAATAGTCACTTAAGAGATGTTTGTTCGAATAAATGGATGGATGACTAAATGCAGAACCAAATATCCTGTGATGCTTAGTTCATGGGAGAATGAAAACCTTGTCGAAAATGCAATTTTATTTCATACGTATGCCATTAGTGTATTTTATTTAATAAAATGTAGAAAGGCACACATTTTTAGCTTGATATTAATCATTACCTTTTACTTAAACAGTCAAATGGGATTTGCTGCTCAGCAGTTAAATATTTTGCTGTCTCCGGAAGACTAGCAATGTGCGTCGATGAATGTGAGCCTTGCCTCTTAGCTCCTGCCTCCTACCCATGACATTTCTTGCTGGGTAAATTCTGAACAGGTGCTGCTAGCTGCCTCATTAACTGCATGGAGCTGCAGGAATTGTGCGTGAGATTATCCCTCACCAGAAACTAAGCCCTGCGTTCTTTAAACACTGCACTGGACTTAAAGCATCCTGATTCTTTCTGTGTTGCCACCAGCGACAGACACTGGCTTAAGGTGCCAAGAGCTGGAATTGATGTTATGTCATATCTTTTCTCTGATCCTCCCTTCTTGTCATCATTCAGTCTGCTCTCTATCATTTATCTGCCTGTTTCATTTCCCCATTAATATTTATTAAGTGTCTATAGGTTGCATAATAATAATAATAAAAATAACAAAATGTTATTGTTATATATATATATTTGTTCATTTAAAAGGCTTTTATAATTTGTAAGTCATTTAATTCTTGCTAAAACTTTCTCAGGTCAGGAGCATAGGCATTCCTATTCTCATTTCATTGATGAGCATAGAGAGATGTAGAAAGGATAAAAGTTACACAGGAGAACTGGGCCTAGATGGTACCAGCTGCCCTGACTCTAGGTCCACTGTTTGTCTCAATCCATATATTTTATGGCATGAAATGAGACTAAAATAGAGACGCAAAATAGACCATATGAGATCTTGAGGGCTTTGCCCTGCAGGCCAGTATATTTTATCCATGGAAACACAGGGAATGTCTTGATGAGGGTTTGAAAATACCTGTGCTCAATGAAGAAAGGTATTTTTATTATCAATGAATGTGTGTAGTGCATCTCCATGAAGCACCCAAATGGAGAGAGCTCATGACGTTAGCTGGCAGGGATGAATCTCTTTGGCTTTAATGATGCTGCTGCAGCGACAATTGGAGGAGGCCACCCATTCACAGCGTCTTGACCTCATCTGATGACATATAGGTATTAAGCAACATTTCCCAGTAGGAAAGCAGCCAGGGAAGGGGAATTGGGATGGAAGAACATCCCAGAAAACAAGTGCAACGGGGATCGATGGAAAGGTTTGGGGAGTGGAGAGGGGGAAATGGGAGAGGAGATGGTGTGAAGCATTTTCTGTGTGACACCAGAGAGCAAAATACTCACGCTGGTGGGTAGAATGACAGGGAGATAGAAGAACACATTTTCTGACAATTAAAGAACTCCAAAAATGAGATGGGTTACCCTGGAGGTAATAAGTTCTTTGTCATTAAAAATGTTCAAGAAGATGACCATCTATCAAGGCTGTGGTCAGGGAGCCTCCCTATTGGGGAGGTTAGACAGTCATCTTGTTGTCGGACTAACGTGGGCTGGGAGCTGGATGAGAAGCAGGTCTAACTGGAAAGTCTGATTCAGCCCCTCTGGATGGGATCCAGAGACTCTCTGTTGGGAAACCACTGGACTAGATCAGTGGACTCTACAGTGGAGGGTACAAGAAAGAGGACATTTCCTTCATACTTACATTTTATCTAAAAGTGAAAAAAGGAAGTAAGCTTACTACTGTTTGATGTCTAGTGAACCACACAATGTCTGTCACATCTGAGGTGTCACATACATTACTGAAGTCAGAGCAGGAGCCCTCCAACACTGAGGGCTGTGGCCAGGTCTTTCTTTGTTCATTCCCATGAACGTGTTTCCATATATTGTAGTTTACTGCATCCGAGTTAGAGAAATTTATGGACTGTATTATTTTTATTTATTTATTTTTAAAGATTTTATTTATTTATCTGACAGAGAGAGAGAACACAAGCAGGGGGAGCAGCAGAGGGAGAGGGAGAAGCAGGCTCCCCGCTGAGCAAGGAGCCTGACATGGGGCTCAATCCCAGGACCCCAGGATCATGACCTGAGCCGAAGGCAGACGCCTCACTGACTGAGCCACCCAGGCACCCTGGACAATATTATTTTAAATAACAGAATTGCGAACAGTAGAATTTTTACAGTATTTTGAATGAAATGGGGAATAACCATGACAACATTTTATGTCACAGAGAGGTTTGCATTGGGTCAAAATAATTAAAGCAGAGTCAAACTCAAAGTTGCAATTTTTTTTTTTTTTTACAAAAAGACATGTGTCCAATTATGCTGACCTCCTGTGATGACAAGTACCTGTTGGTATTAGGACTCTTGACAGACATTAGTGAAAAATTAAAAACACTTGGGGTGCCTGGCTGGCTCAGTCGGTAGAGCATGCGACTCTTGATCTCAGGGTCTGGAGTTGGGGCCCCATGTTGGGCGTGGAAACTACTTGAAAAATGAAATACATGTAACATGTTTCATTTACATAAGGTTTAGTATGGGCCAGGCATGGTTCTATTTTATATGGGTCAAGTCAATGACTCTTCACACAGCCTTAGAAGGTAGGAACTAATAACTATACCTGACATATGGGGAAATTGAGGCACAGAAAGGTGAAGTGACGTGCCCAAGATCACTCAGATAGTCAGTGAAAGAGTGGGGTTTAAATGAAAGCTTTTTTTTTTTTAAAGATTTTGTTTCTTTATTTGAGAGAGAGAGAGAGAGAGAGCATGAGGGGGGGAGGGTCAGAGGGAGAAGCAGACTCCCCGCAGAGCAGGGAGCCCGATGTGGGACTCGATCTCGGGACTCCAGGATTATGACCTGAGCCGAAGGCAGGCGCTTAACCAACTGAGCCACCCAGGCGCCCTAAATGAAAGCTTTTAATCAGTCAACGAAACTAATTTACTCCTCCGAAAATACAAAATCAGTTACCTTTTGGCAGCAGCTTGTGCTATGGAGAAAGCATTTTAAAAATAATCTCTGGAAACATTTCCATCACTGATGTTATTTTTGTTGCCAAAGCTGTATAAGTTTGTAAACTTCAAAAACCACAACATCACAAACTTAGGAAACGTAGTAAGAGAATTTCAAAACTGATTTAAAAATGAAGGATTCAGTGTATTTTGAACTCATTTATTAAATACACAAAAAATATAGTAAGTCCCAATTTGTTGACAAGAACAAATGCTAGAGCAGGAAAAATACAAATTTACCAGCAAAATTCTACAAAAATGTTCACATACTGGGTGGATGATTTTAAAAATAACTTTCATGAGCAGGGCACCTGGCTGGCTCAGTCCATAGAGCCTGAGACTCTTGATCTCAGGGTCGTAAGTTCAAGCCCCATGTTGGGTGTAACAGTTACTTAAAAAAAAAAGTTTCCGTGATTTCCCAACCAGCCACGCATTTTTCCCCCCAGTTGGGTGGATGTATTTTTGAGAAGCATCATTCTCGGCAGTGGCAACCACTAAAGCTGCACCAAACCAAATCCCTGTATCACAAAGTATTAAACTAAGATTTAAAAAAAAATATGGATTCATATTCAATTGTAATATTCAGTAAAGAAATGTTATCAATGGTGGCATATTTTTAGTGAGAGCAAAATTCTTTATTCCTGTTAATAAAATACACTAAAACAAGTTATTTTAAAACATTTTATCTACATGCTATCTTTTTAAAATTTTTTGCATTTTTGTAGGTTTCCGTAATGATCATAATGTATTGGTAGAATAGGGTATGTATATAACACATAAGCGAATATATAAAAATAATAGGTGCGTGTTTAAACTAAAGGGGACACATGGTTAGCGAGCTCAGAGGCCACTGGAAATGACATCCTTCAAGGTCGATTCCCTAGTTTGGCATCTTTGATTCTCAGGCAAATGCTCTGCTCTTATTTGGTGAGAGAGAAAACCTAAGTGCTAGAAAGACACTTCCCTCCAAGGCAGGCAGCACCTCATTATCCAGCTCACTGCCCAAATCCCGTCCAAAAAAAAAAGGCTAAAGCCGTACATTTCTGAGTGAATCGGCTTGATTTAAGACTCGGAGCTATCTGTGTTTTGTACAACATCTAATGCACTGTTGATGCTTAATAAATAACAAATCGTGATATTAATAATTAAGAATTGATGTTACTGCTCCCGTGAAATGATTTTCAGAAGAATTATTCCCCATTCACTCATAAAGAAAAATGAGAGGCAGAGACAGAGCAATAGCTTTTAAGGAAATTTAGTTCCAGCTACTTTGTGTGCATGTGGTTTTCATCCCCCCCTTTCTGGTAAATCTGATGAATAACTGAACAAGACACCCAGAGCCCATCTAAGCTGCCCCCCCTCCTTTCATGTCCCTACCTTTAGGTGGGAATGTCTAGAATGTTGAATTGTATGATTTTAAAGTGCTTGACAAACATTAATTAACTGGGGGTCGTTCTTTGTTTGAAGAGAGTTATGTCTAACTGCAAATATGTCGCCAAATTATCTGCTCCTTTCTTTTGACTGTATTATTATCGAAAATGTGCAGTATCTGATTTGCTTGTACAGTTATTTGAGGAGGCTTTTTGAAATAGGTGGCACCCATGAGAAAAGGGACATACGGTTATCCTAAGGAGAAAAATGATAATTATATGAAATTTATGTTTATGCTCATATTTGTGCATATTACACGTATCTACACACACACACACACACACACATACACACGCACACACATCCTTCCTTCTATGTGTAACCATCCCCTCTTTCAAGCGGTGGATTTTGACGATTGTGATGACCCACGCTGAACTGGACTCCGTTCCTTCTGAGCTGGGGGGATTGTTGATATTTGCTTTTTAATAGCAGAAATCAGAAAAGCTCTCCAGAAAAGTGAATTAATACTCCTGTGAAAGCAAGTGTAATTAATCACGAGAGAAAACTGGCCATGCGTGTCAACGGAGTCCAGAGAATTGGCGGAGTGCTGTTGATTCATTACCTACCATGGACCCCTCCTCCCACCCCACTCAGGAAGAGGGGTGCCATTCAGACAGCAGCCACACCTGCCACTGGCATCAGGGCCGGGAGACCAGATGGATTACAAACTGTAGGAGACACTGGGCCTGTATTTTGGCATAAGTATCGCACACTGTTAATGAGGAGCATAGCTTGGAACAGTGTCTCAAATAATTAGCCAGGGCAGGTATGTGCCTGTGCAGGGGCGGATTACAGATTTTTCTATTGCTTAGAGAAATTTTCTATAGTAACAAAGGAATAAAATGTAAATTAATCCACAACTGCAGGACTTATACTGATGAATGCCTTTCAAAGCAGGCTTCTCAGTAAATCACCTATCATACCTTCTAAACGTATCCGTAGCCTATAAATACTGATGTTGATGTCACTCTTAGCTTCATCTCGCGCTGCTCATCCTCTCTTGGAGGCAGTGTCATAGGGTGGAGATTATAGGCTTTGATGTCACGCACACCCAAATTCAAATCCTGCCTTCTCGATTTACTGGCTATGTTATGCAACAGAGTTTAAAATCCTCATCAGTAAGATGGGAATCATAGTACTTATTATGGGCTGATTTGTGGAACCCCTCCCAACCACCCACCCCATCCCAACTCACCTGCAAATTCGTATGTCAAGGTCCTGACCTCAGAATGTGACTGTATTTGGAGATAGGACCTCTAAAGAGGTGATTAAGTTAGAGTAAGACTGTCAGGGTGGGCCCCTAATCCAACCCGACTGATGTCCTTAAAAGAAGAGGAAATTGGGCCCATAAGCGAGACTCCAGGGATGCACAGGGGAAGACTGAATGAAGAGGCACCAAGAGGCCGGCCACTTGCAGGCCAAGGACAGTGGCCTAGAACAGCTCCTTCCATCATGGCCCTCAGAGGAACCCAGCCCTGCTGGCCCTCTGATGTTCAACTTGCAGCCTCCAGACCTGTGAGCAACTATATTTCTGTTGTTGAAGCCACCCAGCCTGTGACAGTTTGTTATCGTAGCCCTAGCAAACCAACACAGTATCTGTTATGGGGTTATTATGGAAATACATGATACCGTTTTTGCATAGAGTCTCTGCATATGTCCTTAACAAATGACCATTGTCACCATCATTCAGTCTATATGATCTCCTTTCTCTTCCTCACTGAAGAGATTGTCATTTTCCCGGACCCCTCAGCCATGCCCCGGTGACACCTGTTGGAAACTGGACTTGAGGCAGTGTGGTTCTTTCTCATGTGTCGAGAGGATGTGGCCAATTCACCCTCTTTATGGAGCTGTAAGCTGCCTCTTCCCAAGTTATTCCTGTCTGGGGTTCTTCCCTCTGGCTTTTGTCAGTCCTGGCTCAAGGACACAGTGCCTCCTTTGGGATGGGCTGTGAAGTAGGCAAATCCACCTTCTTCTCGCCCTTCAGAATCTACAAAGGAAGAGCCGTCTGCCATGGCAGAGGTAACTGTGAAAAGAGAGAGAGTCTCTGTTGCGATGCTGGTGCTGTTCTGTATTTCTGCACATTCTTCATTGACATGAAGTGTTTGGATCCCTAATGTCTCCATATTTTATGTAAAGTCAAAGTGGATGTTATCTCAGGAGCAAACACAAACATCTGTGATGTTCCCAGGTAAATTAGTGCAGGCCCAGAGTCGCGGCGCTTGCCGTCCCAATGCCAGACAGAAACGGTTGATGACTCACAGTCATGCTGACGCGATGGCCTCACCTCCATCCCGTCGTCATCTGGGAAGGCTGTGTGTGCTACCCACTGCTCTCCTGGGTTGACAAGGGAGGACGTGCCACGGTGACAGCATATAGCTCATGAAACCTGGCGGAGGTACCAGGCTATTTTTAAGATATTTAGGAGCTAGGAGATTCTTGACGCATTGAATTCAGAAGTGTTCTCTTTCTGCTAGGGGTTAAGAATTTGGCTGACTGGGACGCCTGGGTGGCTCAGTTGGTGAAGCGTCTGCCTTCGGCTCAGGTCATGGTCCTGGAGTCCTGGGATCGAGCCCTTTGTCGGGTTCTCTGCTCAGCAGGGAGTCTGCTTCTCCCTCTGCCCCTCCCCCTGCTCATGCGCTCTCTCTGTCTGTCTCAAATAAATAAATAAAATCTTAAAAAAAAAAAGAAGTTTGTTGACTGCAGTCATTTGTGTATTCATTAATTTGACCAACATTTACTGCCTGCCCGTCAACAGCCAATCCCTGAAATGCTCTCTGAGGAGCATGATCATTACAATTACAATAATGATAATTAATGTTTTATTTTGTCATTGGCACTGGCCTAGGCCCTTTATGTATTACTGTTGATTTTATTGATAACATTTGTTGGACATCTGCTACCATACCAGGAGCTATGCTAAACAGCTTGCTTGTGCTTTATTCTTTTTTAAAAAAATATTTATTTATTCCTAAGAGACAGAGAGAGAGAGAAAGAGAGGCAGAGGGAAAAACAGACTCCCCACTGATCAGGGAGTCCGATGCAGGGCTTGATCCCAGAACCCTAGGATAATGACCTGAGCCGAAGGCAGATGCTAAACGACTGAGCCACCCAGGCACCTGAGCCTGTGCTTTATTCTTAAAGTGACCTCATGAGGGAGGGACTCTATCCCATTTCACAGATGGGGAAGCTGAGGTTCAGATCATGCTGAAGGTCACGTAGCTGGTCAATGCTGAAGTCAGGAGTAAAACTTAGGTTGTTCTGATCCCAAAGTCTATTCTTTATTCAGTGGCTCAAAAGATAGTTGAAAAGGAAACATTCTATAGTAATTGAGGTCCCTTGTGCCCTACACTTGGAAGTCACTCTCAGGAGAAACATTCTTCCTTATAAACAGTGTTAGCTTTATTTGACCAAATCATGCATTTGGTGTGATTTTCAGACTCTTGCCCTGGGTGCTGAAATCTCCACCCCACACCCTGAAAGCAGTTCTTCATAGACATTTGAGAGCTCCTCCTTTGGGTTAAGGCTGTGCCTAGTGGGGCAATGGTTATTCCATTATGTCCTTTGCACCTTCATGTCAGTGTGTTGAGCATGTCATATTCTCTTTTGGAGGTGCTGTAGTATTCAGTGCAAGTTGCCTTGGGAAAACAGAGAGAGCCGGGACCATGGGACATGTGAAGGTTCGAGAGGGGCACGCCCCTCCAGGGCCCAGCAGACAATGAGGCTTGAGCCTTTGGAGGGACTGACTGGTCTGTGTCATTGTGAGCTGGGACTTCCTGAAGCTCAAGGCAGCTCTCTTTCCAAATCCATCCAATCTCCAGCTGGATGATGGCTTGGATAGAGATGTTAGGGAGTAGGCAGGGTCAGGCTGCTTTGGGAATAAGAAATTTCTCTGGAATTTATATCTAACCACAGTCACGTCTACCTCTTGCAGCCCATTTGAATGGAAACGATTCTCTCTATTTAATCCAACAGCAACCTAATACTACTAATAACTAATATTGATATCATGACCATTTACAAAGCAGTTTCATAGGTATTATCTCATATGATTATTCCAGCAAGTTCTGGGGTATTTCTTTTTTTTCCTTTTCCCCTCTAGAGGAACTGAGACTCACATAATTAAATGATTTGCCCAGCGTCACGGAGCCAGGCAGTGGGGCATGTGTGGGCAGGACATGTCATCTTTGGGCAAGGCCATAGGGCCTTTGGCCTTGTCAACCTGCCTCCTTGACCACATGCTCATTCCCCATATGGAACCTGATCCTAGGTTCCCAAATCGCACACCAGTTTCAATAAAGGAAAGGTCTGACCTAAACCTTTTTACTCTTCATGGGTATACACAGTCTGTCTGAAGCCCAAATTATGGAAGCACTCCATCTCACCGGGGATGACTTTCAAGGATGTGCAGGTGGTTGGGAGCCAGCTCTGCTGTTGGATGCCTCAGCAGACAATGTCTGGGCTTGGGCCAGATTCTTCAGATTCCTTGTTACTGTTTGTACATGCCAGTGGGTTTAGTGTGATTTGCTTTCCGTGGCCAGGCCTGGGGCTTCTTCTTCTTCTTCTTTTCTTTTTTTTTCCTCAGGGGATGGCCCTGACTGACAGGTATGGGAGTGCCCTGGTTGGCCTGGACAACGGTGAGGTGTAGCTCCCCTGTGGGATCAGGTGAAGTCAACTGTCGGTGGGTCTTTCCCTGAGATCACACCTTTGCTTGACTTCCTGCTATTTGGGTTCTGCTTCCCTTACCCCCAGTGAGTGTTCTCTTGGAGGCCTTCCTCACTAGACCTTTTGGACATGAATCCTTGTCTCCAATTTTGCTTCTAGGGAGCCTGGCCTAAACCTAAAGCAGTATGTTCCAGAATCTTTCAGTTGCTCTAGTTTAGTGTTTATTTTCATGTCTTTGATTAAGCAGTTTCAATATTTATTACTTGTCTGACCTTAAGTTATTTAAAATTTCTGAGCCTCTTTTTGAATTCTCTAAAATGGGGATTATAGCACCTGTCTGTTAGGGTCACGGTAGGGATTTAATGAGATAAGGTAGGTAAAGCACTTGACCTAATGTTTCTAGGTGGTGTTTGGGTATTATTACCTATTCTAATATTTTGTGTGGAAATTTCTCCAGTGGCATTCTGGAAAACATGGCCAGTAGGATGACTCAAAGTCACAGAATACTTCTACCACGGCCCAGCCTTGTATCTTTGTGAATTTCATAGATTTATAGACAAAAGCCATTTACAGCATGTAATCTGAGTGTCTCAGGATTTAGCAGCTACTGATGGCAAATGCAGTCACCTCAGGTTAAGCCCCAAATATCAATAGCAGTGAGCAAACCCCCATTTGACTGGCTTCTTATTGACTCCAGGGAGCCCAGTCTTTTATAGACACCCCTCCTATTTCCTCCCACCCCCCACCTCCCCCCCCAGCTTCCCGCCCCAACCCACGCATAGGGTGCTCATGTCCACATTTCTTTCTCAGCACTGTTTGCTGAGCCGGGACTTGGAGCTTCGTGTGCCATCACTTCCCGAGTGGCTGATCCTGCTGGTGAAGATGGGGAGTCCCACGAGGAATGTCGTTTTATTTTATTATTTTTTTAAAAGACTTTATTTATTCATGAGAGAGAGACAGAGACAGAGAGAGTGAGAGAGAGAAAACACGAGCAGGGTGAGGGGCAGGAGGAGAAGCAGACTCCCTATGAGCAGGGAGCCTGACGTGGGGTTTGATCCCAGGACCTTGGGATCATGACCCGAGCCGAAGGTAGACGCCCAACCGACTGAGCCACCCAGGTGCCCCAGGAATGTCATTTTAAAAATGGAGCAGAGCTGTTGCACCTCAAGGCCTAACCTCCTCACTATTGTTTCTGTGAGCACGAGAGGAGCTTTCTTTATTTTTTGGCACTCTGCTGGGATTGGCACGGCAATGCCAGGATCGCGGATTGAGATCTTACAGCTGCAGATGGCAGAGCCAGGCCGCCACGGTGGCCATTCTCAATCATATGCCTAGGTGCTGGTAAAGCTGAACCCCACTGCCCTGAGCATGGAAAATCAGGAATATGGCCACCGTGCCTCAAGGTCACGGATGCTGATGGTCACCACGGTCCGATGGCCACCAAATGAAGAGAACTCTCTTTTTTCTGTGTGTGTGTGGGAGGGGGGCGGGGAGGGGGTGGTGGAGTGAGGTGGAGGGGTGGGGAAGCAGAAGAAGTGACAATGATCCATAGTGAGCTCACCAGCATTTTAATATATTTTCAATTAACATACAGAACCCTTTTCTCCTCAGGACAAATCTCAGGTGGCAACGAGTTCTGGAATGTGCCACCATCTATAACCATAATCACTTCACCCCTCCAAATTCGAGCCCTGTTGCTGGGTCTTGCAGCGCAGATAAAGCAATTACTATTTAAAACCACAAGTGACTGCAGCAGCTTCAGCCTGTAAGAATGTAGCATGTTTCTCTCTGGAGTAAATAGCCTTTTATTTAGCAAAGATGAGGCCCCCAGGGCATGATTTGGAAGGAGGCATTGAAACAAAGAGCTAAGCCAATCAGCATAAAAAAATAAAGGAAGGTTTTGTGGGGTGGGGGTGGGGGTCGGAGAGCAGAGAAAGGAGGAGAAGGAGCAGGAGAAGCTGGGGATTAAGCCACAGAATGCAGTGCGTCAGTCTGCGGACGTCCATGTCCACCGTTAGACCACCACTGGTGGCCAGAGGATGTTCAAAGACAAGGTCGTTTTGTGTTCTTTTTACTGCCTGCTGGGTGCTGAAAGGTAATTGCCTGTGCCAGTAGTGTTTCTGGGAAATCAAGACAAGAGTCTGCTCCAAACTGGAAAACTAGAATGCAGTGCCGCCTGGAGAGACTGAGGATTTCACTACGGAAGGGAGAAATCAGAGCGAGAGCCTTTGGAGATTCACGGAGGCTGGGTTTCCATTAACCTTGGGAGGGGAGAGTGCCGGCCAATTTTATTTAATTCTCAGAGGACAAGGTGACCTCAACTGATAATGTGGGTGACAACCTAAGTACCCCTCCCCTTGCCATCTTTCATCCACCTCAGCCCATCCAACTTGGCTGTGTATGTCTGAATCCCACTACGTTTCTAGACTTTTGCCCTCTCCGGAAGCTCCCCAGATCCCGCATAAGTCCCTGGATACAAATGGCTAAGTGGGAGGAAAATGTGTGTAATTGATGGGATGAATATGCAAGACTTGTGTGGGGGGGAGGGTAATTGTAGAGCAATTTACTTTGTTTCCCCCAAACACTGCATACAGATATTTAGGTTATCAAACACAATCTTTATTCAGAAAGTCCAGCCTATAAAATATCAACACTCCAGCTTTGACTTGAAGTCAAATATTCTCCCTCCCCCAGTTAATCTCCTGATTGGCAGGGAGGAAGGGGTGGAGACTATTAGAGGCGGGGAACAGAAGCTAGGATCTGTTCCTGCCTCTCTAGGGTTAGAATATAGTAATGGAAGAAGGAGAGGTGCATGGGGAGCAGAAAAGTTCTCACGTGACTGACACTAACCCCTGGGGGCCTGGGCTGTTTAAGTTCAGCTTTAGTTCTTTGGAGAGCCCCATCCCTGGGGGGCCTTTCATCTGAAGCTCCCTTGACCCAAGTGAAGGCTTTTCCATTATGGCCAATTGGTTACTCCTCTATAACCCCCAGATTAGAACATAATACTAATTTTAGCTTCTCTCCACTAGGGCCTGTTTGCCCCTTTGTTGGGAACTCTCGTGGGACCAGACCAAAGCTGACCTCAAATTCGTTCTTTATGTGACCCACTCCTGCCCATGGGAAACAGTCACCCCTTTTCCCCTCGACAAACTTTGACAGTGTAGGCTGCTTCCTGCAGCCACTTATTCTTTGACTTATTTGTCAGCTCATTTTAAGTTTGAAGTGAGAAATGATGTGTTTTTGGAGTAGTGTTGTTGGGGTCCGGAGCCAACAGCCAAGAAAGAATTCTTGAGACATCCATCTTCGGTGCAAAAAGGTGGTTTTATTAAAGCTCAGGGACAGGACCTGTGGGCAGGAAGAGTTGCTGTTCTGGGATTGTCAGGGTCAATTATATACTTTGGGGTTGGGAGAAGTAAAGATAAGGGAAGTTCCAAAAGGATTTTCATGTGCTAAAGAAGACTCCGGATAATGGAGGCCTTGCTTTTGTCCAGCTGAGGTCGTTTTTCCCTCTAGCAAGGCATTAACAGCTAAGACAGTTGGGAGTTTCCTGGAGGACCCTTATACTCTGCCTGCCTCAAGTGTTTGTCAAGTTATAAGGACATTTCATTTTATCTACATTTCCTTCTGCCTTTGTTTCCCACATCGAGAGATAGACAGCAGTCCATGCGTCTCCAACTGCAGTCCTGTTGAAATGCTGTCAATAGGCTGGGGAGGAGCGACACATGTTCCCTACCCTTCCAAAATGGGGGGACACCAAACCTGCCCAGCACCATGCTCTTCAAGGAAAACCTCTTTCCCCAAGTCTGCGGAGTTCAGCTATTTTTATGCCTTCTATATAAAGGAGAAGTCTGAGAGATGGCTCACCCACTCTTGTCGCCGACTCTGAAGTTTCTGCATGGAAATAGAAAACAATTTGGATTGTAACATGTCGACTTTCTGCTGTAGCTGACATGTTCCCTTTGATGCACCTTTGCTTCTCTTTGTAATGTGACAGTTCCGCGGAGCCATCAGACATGGCGGTTAATGTCTCAATTCCATTTATATGATGGTTCAAGTCTCATTTTTTTTTTTTTTTCCTCAGGAGACTCTTCAATGCCAGTGACAATAAGGGGACACGAATGGTTACGGGGAGCTATTTTCTCAGTCCATTTCCCAGAAGCATTTGCGGCTAAGTAATTGCCTCACTAAGCCTCCTTGTTACGATTAAGAAATGGCTGATGGGTCTCCTTTCCCACTCTCAGTGGCAGGGCAGAATGCACTGAAGTTAAGGTATATTAGGACATTTTCCTCTGACTGGTTTTTAAAATGTTTTTCTAAGTATGGTCTCATGAACCTTCCATGGGATCATGGAAGGATCTAGCAGAGTTGGGAGAAATACTATAAATCTCTGTAAGCATAGAGCAAGGGGGAAAGTGATTTTTATTTCTTGCTCGTTCTTCCCATCCACCTGCTTGGAAAACACCTTGATTTTCATTTGCTCTGATCTTTTCTCATATAGAGTAGTGGCCTTCATTTTGAAATTTGGACTTCATGATGATGCTTGGCTTTGAAGTTACATTCTGAAGTGTGTGAAAGTTACATCAAATTACAGATTTGTTGTGTGCAATGTGATGGCCGGTTTTGGTTTCCTGCAGTGGAAGAAGCATGAAAAGTACACTCAGAAATAGGGCCCTACGGTTTTGACAATAAGTGTCATTTGAGATCTAGCTCTCTGAAGTTGGCCTCCTAGGTTGAGATTAATGAGGAAGGCAGGTGTGTGTGGGGGGAGTGGGGGGCCTTTGCTGGACTGCATCATGGCCAGGAGACTGGTGGGAGGACTGAGATCCAGAGACCCAGCCCTGGTCTTGAATCGGGTTTTCAATTTCAGTTTGAACGTGTCCCCACTGACTGTGTCGACACTGCACAAAGCCAAGGGCAGATTGGATAAGGATTTGTTTAATTTGATTGATGTGGACTGCTGAACTGGGCCACTCCGGCTGCAAAGCATCTAGGCTGTAATGATCTGATATTGGCTGTCTACATTCATCAAACTAAGTGGATAATTAGCAAAACAGCATTTGACTTTGTGATGTATAGACAGTAATTGTGGCTGTTTCTCAATTAAAAATCTCATCCAGAGTCGTGACTCTGGTTGTCACATCTGTGCAGATGATTTTTGCATTTGTTTGTACTTCCGTCTCTGAATTCTTTCTTAGAAGACTTCTGTTTTTCTAGCAGCCACCAGGCATCTTCTTCGTCCTCTCCCTGACACGTTTTTGTTCACAAATCTTCCCTTCCTCTGTAATCCTCGTTGCAACCAGTCTTATGTTGTTGGGGTGAATTCTGGCTTCTCCCTATCCCTCACCTTCCACATTCCATCAGATACCAGATTCTATCAATTTAATGAAGTATCTTAAAATCTTCCCCCTCCTCTGAACTCTACAGCTCTGTCATACTTTGACTTCATCAAGGCCCAGCCTATGTGGCCAAAAACCTTACAACTGGCCTCCCTTTTCCAGTATGGCTTCATTCCAATCCATCCTATACATTAATGTTCTCATCTTGCTTTTCTTCTGCTCCAAAATCCCTGGGGGATTCTTGTTGCCTAATGGATGGAGCCCATATTCTTTCCCGTGGCGTCCTCAACATGGTAAGGCCTGGCTCTAACCTGTCTCTCCAACTGTATCTTATCTTGCTCACCTTCACGCACACTCCTGAGCAGTGGATCCCTAGTTCCTTGCCCTGACTCACGCCCTCCCAGGTGCTCTTCTGTGCTCACACAAGTTTCTTCTCTGGAAGCTTGCTCCCCTCATTCAGTTTTCTAAATCCCACTCGAAGGGCTACCTGATCTTCAAGAGCCATTCAAATACCACCTCCTCACTGCCCTCCTTTAGGCTGTTTGAAAAGAATCTCTCCCTAATCTGTACTCCACCACATGTTTCTGTTTTTGTCTTGTTTTAAAGATTTTATGTGTTTTATGTATTTTAAAGGTTTTATTTGGGGGAGAGAGAGCGCGTGCACACACAAGTGGGGGGAGGGGCAGCGGGAGAGGGAGAAGCAGACTCCCTGCTGAGTAGGGAGCCTGATAGGAGGGCTGGATCCCAGGACCCTGGGGTCATGACCTGAGCCAAAGACAGCTGCCTAACCAACAGAGCCACCCAGGCGCCCCCATACTCCACCACATGTTAAAAAGATTTGTCCTACTTTCTCCTCTCTAGACGGTGAGTTCCTCCAGGGCAGGCTTTGTGCCCATCATCTGTATTCAACAGGGTCTATATATCTTGCATGTAATCGCTGCTCCTTAAGTACCTATTGAATAGATGAATGTAAAGGAAGCAAGCTTTGTGGTAAATTTGTTTCTATTTTCTTGTGCAGAAAGCAATCACTTATTTGGATATTGTAAACTCTTGTGTTGGAATATTTTCCTTTGAGAATACTCAATATGTTCCCATGGCTTTCTTCTTTCTGATAATGTGGGTCCTTTATCAGTGGTATGTAGCACTAATTATAGGGAAGAGGAAAGGAAATTCTGGAAAGCAGTTCACTGAAGAGAAAAATGAGCATGAAAATTCTAACTGTAAATGGAATAAATAATATGTTTGCCAAGAAGGACATTTTGAAAGGCAGTGTTCCTCTATTTTAAGAAGAATAATAATAACTTAAAAAAAAGCAACATCTTGGAATTTTTTAGGAAAAACTGAACTTGTAAGAACTGTAGAATAATCAAATCATTGAGATATTGGGCCAGACTTTTCTGAGAATTTGGTGGCCCACTGGATTTGACAAGAGAGGGAAAAATGGCTGTTGGGCTGGATAAAAGGACTAATGGAGATAAATTACAGGAATGGTAATGGTTTCGCCCCGGGGGTGGATGGATGGTGTTTAAAAGATCAGCGTGTCATGCAGATGGTGGACTGCTGTTGTCAGTCCCCATTGCTTTGGGGAACACACTGAAAGAGAATGTGGGCAAACCCAAGTAGTGCATTTTGATGCCAGGGATAGGGTGAAGGATGGCATGAGATGCGAGGATGGAGGCAGGATTTCATCTGGACACATGTCATGGGAGTAAAATAAAGTGAACATTTAATGATTTATTTTTAGGTTCATCAGAAAAGCCCCAAATCATTAAAATGTTCCACACTGAGATCTCTCCAGGGGATCTGAATTGGAACTCTCTGATGGTGCAGTGGGATTTGTGCCTGAAGGAAGTCCTGATAAAGATCTTTGCTTAACATACTAATTTATACACAGTAGCTGTTAGGTTAAATGCTATTGGGTTAGAAACCAATATTAACTATTAAATATCCACAAAGGTTCAGATGTACCTCTGCCTAAAGGCAAGAGAATGAGCTCTATGTACAGTCACTATACACTTCAGATTTTCCAGAACATCTATGATTTTAAGCAACTCTGCTTTTTTCAATATACATTTTTTTTAAAAATTTTATTATGTTATGTTAGTCACCATACAATACATCATTAGTTTTTGATGTAGTGATCCACGATCCATTGTTTTCATATAACACCCAGTGCTCCATACAGTACGTGCCCTCCTTAATACCCATCACCGGGCTAACCAATCTCCCCTCCCCCCTCCCCTCTAAAACCCTGTTTCTTTCTCAGGTCCATAGTCTCTCATGGTTCATCTCTCCCTCCAATTCCCCCGGCCCATTTTTCCCTTCCTTCTCCTAATGTCCTCCATGTTATTCCTTATGTTCCACAAATAAGTGAAACCATATGATAATTGACTTTCTCTGCTTGACTTATTTCACTTAGCATAATCTCCTCCAGTCCCATCCATGTTGATGGAAAAGTTGGGTATTCATCTTTTCTGATGGCTGAGTAATATTCCATTGTATATATGGACCACATCTTCTTTATCCATTCATCTGTTGAAGGGCATCTCGGCTCTTTCCACCGTTTGGCTATTGCGGACATTGCTGCTATGAACATTGGGGTGCATATGGCCCTTCTTTTCACTACATCTGTGTCTTTGGGGTAAATACCCAGTAGTGCAATTGCTGGGTCATAGGGTAGCTCTATTTTTAAATTTTTGAGGAACCTCCACACTGTTTTCCAAAGTGGCTATACCAACTTGCATTCCCACCAACAGTGTAAGAGGGCTCCCCTTTCTCCACAACCTCTCCAACATTTGTTGT
Source organism: Halichoerus grypus (assembly GCF_964656455.1). Classification (NCBI taxonomy): domain Eukaryota; kingdom Metazoa; phylum Chordata; class Mammalia; order Carnivora; family Phocidae; genus Halichoerus; species Halichoerus grypus. The sequence continues at coordinate 130,745,311 of NC_135713.1, read as the reverse complement.
TTCTTTCCCTGTCCATTTTTGCCATTCTAACTGGTGTAAGGCAGTATCTCAGTGTGGTTTTGATTTGGATTTCCCTGATGGCTAATGATGATGAACATTTTTTCATGTGTCTGTTAGCCGTTTGTATGTCTTCTTCAGAGAAGTGTCTGTTCATCTCTTCTGCCCATTTTTTGACTTGATTATTTGTTTTTTGGGTGTTGAGATTGAGAAGTTCTTTATAGATTTTGGATACCAGCCTTCAATATACATTTAAATGTAAGACGAAAGTTATGTGACTAAGTTCATAATTCGAAAAAAACTCTATTGGAAGTTGGGTATAGAAAATGTGGAGATTGTAATTGTGTGGTCTGTCGAGGCCCCTTCTCTCCGGGGAATTGATTCTGTTGTAACTGATTTTATTATATTATGGAGATACTTTGTGAACTGAGATTAGGTTTGTTGGCCATAATAGGGCTAAATTTAATTTAAGACTCTCCCCCCTCTCTCTTGTGTCCTCCCCACTTATGAAAATGCAAGAGCTCAGGTTAAAAAAAGAAAATCAGAGTATCAAGAGGGAGATAATTTAAAGGTCAACATCTCCCCATTCCTACTTTTATTGGCTTCCCAGTCTACTTATGGTGCTCCTGTCAAGGTCACCATGACCTCCACGTTGCTGGATTCATGGACCAATTTTCAGTCTGTATCTTAACTGACTGCTCAGCACTGTTTGGCACAGTTGGCATTACCTCCTCCTTGAACTGTTTTCCTCATTTGTCTTTCAGAACACTTGTCTCCTCCTACCTCACTAGCCGACTTCCTCAGTCTCCTTTGCTGGGTCATCATCTTGTCCACAGCCTTGAAACATTAGTGAGCCCCTCAGCTCAGGCCTTAGACCTCTTCTCTAGCTATACTCACTCTCACCTGCATGACTCAAAACCATCTATTGAATGATGACTCAATAATTTGTATCTCCAGCCCCATCCTCTTCCTGAACTCTTGCCTTGTATAAACAACTGACTACCCCACACCTCCACTTGGATCTTAATAGGTACACTACCGTTTTCTCAGAGTTCTTACATATAGTTCATCTATTTTTACTTGCCTTAAAACTTTTAAGCTTCTAATTAAGCATCTCCATGCTCAGAAGTATATATAATTATCATAAATACTTTAATGTAGCTTATTAAATTCAAAAGAGGTGACTTGTTTAACTTCACACATTGTAGAAATTGTAAGTCTAATTTTAAAATGATTAAGTAAATATTGGAAAGTAATGCCATTCTGAAAAATAGTCACTACCTGTCTTTCACTGTCAGTATGAACATTATAAATGGTAGGTGTGATTTTCAGGTGATTGCTGGATGCTTTCTTTTTCATCTGTTAGAGTGATTACATGTAACCCAAATCCAGCTGAAACCTAATGGAGGTTGTATACGTAATTGACAATTTATGTTCCTACAGCTTTTTACAAATTGTTTTTTTTTTAATAATATATCATTTGAGATGCACTGAAAACTCTGAGTTAATTAAAGCAGGTATCATTTTTCTTGCCAAAAATTGAAGCTCAGAGAGAGTTGGTGATTTGTCCAAATCACACAATATAAATGTTAGAGTTGCCTTTACAACTCCAGGTCATCTGACTCCAAATTCTATTGTTATCCTGGTACTTTAAGTGATCTTCCCTTCAAAGTAACATCCGGGCAGTTTTGTTTTTTTGTGTTTTTTTTTAAGATTTTATTTATTTATTTGACCGAAAGAGACACAGCGAGAGGGAACACATCCAGGCAGTTTTTTAGGCAAAGCACACAGCAAAGCAGGGGTGCCTGGGTGGCTCAATCATTAAGTATCTGCCTTCAGCTCAGGTCATGATCCCAGGGTCCTGGGATCGAGCCCCGCATCGGGCTCCCTGCTCTGCAGGAAGCCTGCTTCTCCCTCTCCCACTCCCCCTGCTTGTGTTCCCTCTCTCGCTGTGTCTCTCTATGTCAAATAAATAAAATCTTTAAAAAAAAGAAAACTTAAAAAAAAAAACCACACACACAGTAAAGCCATGACAAGAAGAATCAATTATTTTATTTATAATTTTCAGTGATTATCTGTACTGTTGAGAAAACTGCACCATGCGCTTGACATTTTTCCAGAGTAAGCAACCTGCATAGATATTCTACCATGTTGATGTTTCCTAGTTTTTAAAATTATCTTTAATTATCCAAAAGATAAATAAATAAAATGGAGAAATAGGTAAAGAAGCAAATAACATTAACTTTCAGATCAACATTCCAAATGAAGTGATTTTCCACACACATTTAGGCTTATAGTCTGCGATAAGCAGCAGACCAGTGTTCAGCTTCGTGGTGTTTTTCTGAAGTCCCTCTATTTATTTTTCATTAATCTGTCTCCCTTGTGTGCCTGGTGCTCAGTAATCTGCTCATCTGTACCATGATCTATACTATAATCCATTGCTTCTCCCCCCATGCATTTTAATGAAGCAATTTTTGCCTCCTTTACATAACTGCTGGTTTCATACTACAACACAACCATTCATTGTCACATCATTGAAAGCAAATCTTTAAAGGAATACCTCAAAATGGGATGGATTCAGACTTTTTTATTCCATTTTTTCTTCTTTTTTAAAGAGGGCTTTGTGAACTCAGCAGCATTTTCATGATTTTATTTTCAGTCGATGCTCAGGGTTAGAAATAGATTGCCCTGGACATCAATCCAAGTGAGAAAGACATCAGCCTCCTCTGCCCCCCTTCATGCCCCATCTCTTGGCCCGGTGTTCCTGCCGCCTGCCCCGGGTGGTGTCAGTCACCCCAGAACCAGAGAGGGCTGAGCAGGAAATGCTTGCTTCTCATTGCTGTTCGGTTTCTGTCTTCCTGCTAGTTTGTCTTGCTCCTCTGTTTCCTGGTCACTGACCTGTATTTGTACCTATTGTTCTGCTCTGACCACCGGGCTGTGCACACTCCAGGCCTGTGTTTGTCTGCCTGGCTTCTGGCCGCTGCTCTCTGCATGAGTCTGATTCATGGCCTTGTTCTGACGCTGGTATCCTGGCCAACGTCCCTCTCCTGGCTGTTCAGGCAACCAGGGAGCTCCTCGTCCTGAACTTTTCCATCCACGTCTTGCCTCAGCCTGCACTCATTGCTTGTCTCTTCCTCCCTTCTCAATCTTGCCTCAGATTTCCACACCATCCATCCATCCATCCATCCATCCAGCAGCCAACTACGAAATGCCTCATGTGTGTTGTGATGACAAAGGTAAGTAAGACATAGGCTCTGCCCATACAGAATTCACGAACTAGAGGATAAACAAAGACAAAAAGGGGAATATCTAGATTCTGTGGGACCTGAAACATACCAATTTGGGGGCCCTCATTAAGAAAGAGAATGCAAAATTCTGAATACTTAGCTAGGAAAGGGCCTTAGAGGGGGTCTATGTGAGCAAGGGTCCCGAAGCTTCATGGTACATAGTAAACTACCTGGTTAATCCACCTGTATGGATAAAGAGCCTTCAAAGGGGGGCAAAGAAATATGCAGGGCACTAAGGAAAGGGAACTCATCTATCCCTGGATATCAGGGATGGCTTCCTGGGGGAGGCTATCTTTAATCAGTTTTAAAAGCTGAGTACTGTTTAACTAGATAAAGAGCGGGGGAAGGAGAAAGAGGCAGACAGGACATCCGCACAGAGGGTCCAGCGTATGGGTGAAGACCACAAGAGTGAGTCCTGGGTGCTGCCAACAGGGTTATTTTGTTGGAGTACAGAATGAAACTGTGAGGCTGAAGAAGGAAGCTGGTACTGAAGCCCCGAGAATCTGTGCCACCGTCAGGATCTTGGGCTTTTGTCTTTGCTTAGATTTTCATCTCACACAGAACCCTGTGGCAGGAAAATATGCATGTATCTGTCAGGGGATGTGACAGTTATTCCGAGAGGAGGTGACAGAGTTATGAACTAAAGTATAATAGCAGGAAGGAAAAGAGGAGGTAGGTCCAGAAATACAGAGATGAGATGTAGGGCTGATGGAGGGTAGGGAGGAACCATGGGCTTTCTAACCTGGGCCAGTGAGCGGATGGTGGACAGTTGGATTAAAGTGGGGGTAGAGACGGAAGATGGTTTAAAGGGAGACAATATGTTTTAGGGCAACTCAGTGGAAGCGTTCTTTTAGAAAAATGATGTCTTGAGTCTGAGGCTGGGGGAGAAGTGTGGGCGCTAGGTGCAGATTAAAGAAGCATCCATACATAGGTAGTCATTGAGAGCAAGGAAATGAATGAGCTAACCCCGGGCGGTGTGGAGAGAAAGAGATGCAGGAACCAAGGATGGGAACCTGGGAGGGGAGCTTGAGAAGGTGTTGAAACCATGGGGAGGTCTGAGGACAGGAGAGTCCAGTGTCTTAGCAGCAAAAAGAGGAACCCACATGGACACGCTAAATGCTGCAGTCTCACAATAAAAAGATCGCAACATGCGCCCTGGGTTTGTCAACGGGAAGTAATTGGAGATGCAGATGAGGTGGTGGTGGGAATGAGCCAGATTTCAAGAGGCTGAGGATTGGATGAGAGGCGAGGAAGTAGTGATGACTGTGGACACGGTAGGGAGATTTTTGGAAGAGAAAAGGTTAAAAGGTATTGGGCAGTGATTGGCTCCAGTGACTAGAATCTAAGGGAACTTTTTTTTATGTATTATTATTTTTTAAAGATGGAAGATACTTCAGTATTCTTTTTTTTTTTTTTTTAAAGTTGAGAGACGCTTAAGCGTGTTTTTAGCCAGAGAGGTTAAATATTTAGAAGGTGGGACGAAACGAGGTCCTATTATCTGTGGTCCTGTCGGTCTTCCCTGGGAATGCCAACTCTAGATCCTATTGCTCCTTCTAGAAGATGAAATTGTTATGGAACCTGGACTGGATCACCCAATGGAAGATCCAAGCAGCACTCGGAGATCTTGGAGGATAAGAAGTTTATTTAACGCTGGCGGGCTCAGAGGAGAGTGGTCTCCAAAGGTCTGAGCCCCGAGCACAAACTACAAGGGGGGCAATTTATGCACTTCTACTTCCGCATACTTGGCACTTTTGATGTGTGCGCGAAGCGGAGCAGGGAGAAGAACCCGGAAGAGCGCTGGGGCAAGGACTGATACTTTCTCGCTGGCTCGGTCGGCCATCTTAGGACACAGATTTTCCTTATCAAAATCTGTCCCTTTCCCATTTGAGAAGTACAGGTCTGGCTGGTTGGTTTTCAGACCTTTTATGTTTTCTGTCAGCTCTGAGGTTCAGTGATTGAGTTATTGATGGCCCAAAGAAACGTAAGTGTGTATGTTGGCCTACAGTGGTCCTGAGTCAGTTAGCATAGAATGAGAACAGGGAGAGTACCAGGAGGTAGGAAGGAATATCCTTACCTCTGACATCCCTCTCTTTCTGTAATCCGCACTTCCTCATGGACTTGCCTGGCAGGGAGCTGTTAGCTTCAATGGGAATAGCATTATTTTGGTGTAGAAAAAGATCAGGAAATGGTCACTTTGCTTTTGCTTCTGGAAACCTGTGATTGAGGCCATTATTAAAACCGCCGGTCTCTGTTCTAGAGGCAAAGGAGATCAAAAGCTGTGTCCCAGAAGCCATCTCAAAGCTGTGAAACCGAGATCCCGTTTGCCAGCAGCCGAGAGCAGAGAGAAGTTGGCACAGACAATAAATGTGAAAACGCTTTATAAACCAGAACATGCTCTACAAATGTCAGTTATTACCATCCTTTCTGAAAGCTGTTTGCAGAAATATTTGCCTGAAGACCCCACAGTACTCAAAATAAAGCCACAGTAACTCAAAGGCAATTGTATTCCTTTTTAAAGCATATGTTTTATTGCGGCATAGGAAACTCAACTTCATTTTCTGCTTAATGCCCACTTGACAGACTTGGTGGAATAAGAAGTCTCCTCCTGTCTCTCACGTACCTCACAAGTATGTGTTGAAGCAGGCCTGTTATCAAGGAACCATGACGTGAAGCGAAAAGCACTTCTCCACCGTGCCTCCTCGATGGCTGTGAATAATAAACATCCAATAAACACACAGCACTAAAGCCCAATTAGTATTAGTGTTAAAAAGACTTTCACCCATTTTAGGGAGAAAAAAATATATATGCTACTTAGTTATAATCAGGGGAATGAGCTACCGGCAAATAACAAAAAAACAACATTAGGATTCTGGTGGGTAACACATTTACCATTTGTGCTCAGAAATGCACTGAACTTAAACAGGAACATTAAAAAAAAGAAAAAGAAAAAGCAGGAGTGTCTGGCTGGCTCAGTCAGTAGACCATGTGACTCTTGATCTCAGGGTTGTGAGTTCAAGCCCCACACTGGGCATAGAAATTATTTAAGAAAACAAAAAAGAGCAAATAGGAACATTGTCTTGTGTGATCTGATTTTTAGAGACAGGGGAATCTAAACCCAATCATTCTTTCCCAAACTCAGTTTTCTATATCTCGCTTACTGATACCAAAATATGAATGAAGATGACTTTATTTCTCTAATTCAAGGCTTTGCTCCTGGTTAAAACACACATTCTTGGGAAATTTAAAATTTTTCATCATTCTTGCTAAGTGTGAATGAGTTTGTTTTTTTTCCCTCTGAAGTAGGAGGATGTGTGTTCCTAGGTAAGGATGGGGGGGGGGGAGGCAAGGCAAGGGGCAGCCCACGATTCTCTTCACAGTTTGCTTGGGACCAGGGCAGCCTGAGGTTTCACGGCAGAGGTGGTGGTAATTTACCCCATTTCCATCCTTCTTTGTGGTATCTGAGCCCCAGTATTCATTGTGGGTAAACCTGTGTCCAGAGAAAGACCACATTTCCAAATTTCCCCGCACCTCACTCCTTACAGCAAGGGCTGCCAGTGAGATACAGGCAGAAGTCACTTGCGTGACTATCAAGAACACTCCTTAGAAAAGAGGCAGGCCTCGAAGAGGCATGTTTTTTGCCTTCCCACCTCATTTATCCTTCTTTCTGCTAGGAATGCAGATATGATGGCCTCCAAAGGGCCGGTGCACTAGCAACCATCTTACAAGTATGAGGATAAGGAACAGCATTATTGGAACAGAGAGCTGAAAGCAGCCTCAGTGTCTGGCGACAATAGGGAGTTCTCATAGCAGGTCTGGACTGCTCACCTTTGGATTTCCTATTACAAAAGGAAGAAAGAAATCTTACACCACCCTTTTTTTCAGGTCTCTGCTACTCACAGTTGAACTCAATTCCTAACTGATGCAGATGTAGGTACATTTTATAGTAAATGCACACACACAAATAAAATAAAACAAAAGTTTAGAACCCTGGGCAGAGTTCTGTGTCCATTTCTGGACCCCACAACCAAAGATGGACACTTGGTAAGCTTTCAGAGGAGAGCCCCCCACCCCTACATACATGCTCACACACACACACATTACCTTGTCCAAACACATTAATTAGACGTGATTGTAGTATTCCACTGAGTCTCATGATAGAAATATTCCTTGTTTTCAAGTCTTTCACAGTCTGTGGTAGATCAGACAGGTGCAAGCACGATAAAATATTTGAAAAACAATGGCTGCAAAGTCAAGTTAAAAAGACTAGACATATGTGGAGAGAATATAAAAAGTGATATAGAATGTCTATCTGAAAGGATTATTGTGCAAAGAATTTTGACCTGGCAGTTCACATATCATGTGAGAACAAAACAAGTGGCAAGGATACTCATCTAGAAAGGATTTGCAGTGAAATAGGAGTTCAGGGGTGAATTTGCTGAGAAGCCAGTAACGCTTACCCTTTGGAGTCCTCATCTGCATGGGCTCCTTCCAAGGTCTCAGGAGATGTGCTAGACACACGTTCACATATTCTTCTGTTTCTAAAGTTTGCAAAAGTAGTACATTTTAATCGCAATCAGTTCAGATCACTGTTTCTTTCCAGCTTGACTTCCCCTATGTCACGTTTCCCCTTTTGTTGGACGGTGGTGGAGCAACTGGGGCATCTCTGGAATCCAAGTAGGAGGAAATTGAGCTGACGGTGCTTTTCGTTTGCATTTAGTGGGACATAATAATGGGGACCACAATCACTACCCTGTGTAGTTAAGTGATCCCTAGCAGTCTGATGTAGGAATGGTTTCCAGGAATACTCCCGCTGTCCACTGTGGCATCATGCCCTGAAGGTGTGGAGCCAGAGGTCACAGAGTGACATCCAAGTGTCTTGCAGTTTTCAATACTGGAAGTATCTGAGCATCAGAGCAGAACCATCTTTGAAATGTGCAGAGCCAGAAGCGACTCCAGAAAATTCTTTCGACCATTTGTATGATTTTTTGTTTTATTTTTTAAATTGTGGCAAAGTAGACATGACATGATTTACCATGGTAACCATTTTGAAGTGTACGGTTCAATGGCATGAAGCGCATTTACGTTTTTGTGCCACCATCATTATTGTGCATCCACAAAACTTTTTTATCATGCAAAACCGAACCTCTGGAGCCATTAAACAGTAACTTCCCATTCCCCGCTTCCACCATCCTCCCAGAAACCACTATTTTACTTTCTGTCTCTATGAATTTGACTACTCTAGATACCTCATATACGCGATTCATACAACATAGTAAGTCCAACTGACTTACTTAGTATAATGTCTTCAAGGTTCATCCATGGCACTAAAAAAAAAAGATTATTTATTTGAGAGAGAGAGAGACTGTGCCCGGGGGAAGGGGGGAGGGGCAGAGGGAGAGGGAGAGAGAGAACATCTCAAGCAGGCTCCACACTGAGAGTGGTGACCAAAGCAGGGCTCAATCTCATGACCCTGAGATCGTGACCTAACGAAATCAAGAGTCAGACGCTTAATCAATTGAGCCGCCCAGGCACCCCTCACTCATTTTTAGTGCTGAGTAATATTCCATTGTATTTACCACATTTTGTTTATCCATTCATCTTTCAGTGGACACTTGGGTTGCTTCCACCTTTTGGCTCTTGTGAACAATGATGCTATGAACATGGGTGCACAAATATCTTTTTAAGACCCTGCTTTCAATTCTTTTGGATATATCTGATGTGTAAAATTTTAAGTAGAGGGTTATGTTCTCATCGATGCCTAGTTAAAATGCAAGTTCTTGCCTATATGGAATATATATATATGTTTAACATATATATATATATTATATATAACATATATATAATATATATATTTTTTTAAGTGGGGGAGGGGCTGAGGGAAAGGGACAGAGAGACTCTTAAGCAGGCTCCACGCCCAGTGCCGAGTCCCACATGGGGCTTGATCCCATGACCCTGAGATCATGACCTGAGCTGAAATCAAGAGTCCAATGCTTAATCAACTGAGTCATCCAGGCGCCCCAGGAATATTTTTTTAGTGAAGTATGTGCAATTGCAAAAACACCATGTATATAGTCTTTTTATTTTTTGATTGGAATCATACAACATAAGATCTATCAGCATTCCCATACTCTCATGCAGAAACCTATAGCACAAACCTACAAAACATTGATGGTGTCCATGTGGGAAGCCAGGTTTTGTGTATCCCAGCTATCAAAGTATATTTTGATCGACCATACAGAAGCAAGACTGATTTATCTTTCTATTTTCCCTATAAGAAGTCTTACAAATTTATAAAATAATTCCTATGAAGGGTGATCAAACATTATGGCAGGAGGGGCTGCTAATCTTCAGGTCCTCCTGGGAGAGTAAGAGAAAACATTTGTGTTCTCTCCCTTTAAAGTAGGAAACAAAGCAAGGGAAAAATACATACCACATGAAAAGAACCTCACTCTTCCTATCCTGACACACAAATGAAAAGGATTAATAGAATTTGAGTGTAAGTGAGCTTAGAGGTCCTCTGATCAACCCCTGTAATTTTACAGATGAAGCATGGAAACTCCCTGGAGGGTCAGTGATGCTGCCAAGGTCAAGCCCTGTGGGCCACGGAGCCAGGCTCCAGGGCACAACTCCTGGTCCTCAGTCTGGTGTGTGTTCTCTCTGTCACATTCACGTTCGATGTGGTGGGGAAGTTTTAGATAGAGTTGTTCAATGCCACATTAATACTATTTTATGAAAATGGATTTAGAAATTTTTGCTGGAGGTTTAAAAAAATTGAGTAAGTTCTCATTTATTCGAATTGGCTTGAGCGAATGGCCTGCCTGAAGGTTTCAGAAAAGGCTAGATAAATTTTCAAGATCCTTTTAGCCTTAATAGTGTATGATTTTCATTCATCCATCCTCTTTAGCAAGCATTTCTTGAGGCATCTTCCATAAACAGAGCATCATGTTGTGCACACAGAATAAAATAATAGGATAAAAAAATGGAAGGTAGAAACATGGCGCTCTCAGCTCTGGTGCAGGAAGAACCATGACACTCAGGTGCCTAAGCAGAAGGATGGGATGTCCTAAGTATAAACTGTATGTAGGCAATGACTGAATAAAGTATCCACTGACCAGAGCTGCTGCTAGAGCAAAGTTCTCTGACGTGGAGGAGGACTAAACACCCAAGTACAGTGGGTTTGGTTCAGCTGAAAATGAAGGTATGCAAAAAAAAAAAAAAAAGAAAGAAAGAAAGAAAGAAAAAAATAGAAAATGAAGGTATGCAATAGTTATGAATTCCTGCTATCATTGTTAAAAATGCCCATTGATTGGAACAAGCTATTCCTGCTTCCACTGTTTTGGGGAGAGATGTTCAGTTTCCCGGCCTGTTAATGAACAGCTAGACGTGTTTAAAAAACAAAACAAAACAAACCAAAACACCATCTGGGAGCTTAATATCCAGTTGGGGAGCAAACACTGTTCCCCCCCCACCCAGCCAATATACAAACACACACATTTAATAATAGTACATGGCACTTATCAAAATTATGGTATAGAGAATTGAATGCCATAGCATCTGTGTGGGCAAAAATGCTCATTGAACCAAATTCTTCTCCTTAAACTGAGATGTGTGTTAAGACTGTCTTACAGATATTTAAGAGGCATAAGCCATTATTTTTTAGCATTTTCTAAGGTAGGGCACACTCCCCTTCACAACCGTGTTGAGGTTTGAGTGTGTCATATGCAGGTGTCCTAGGTGATAATGGGTCCCCTGCTAGGGTGGGGCTTGCAAACAAAGAAGCTTATGGAGAGGAAGTCAATGCCCCAGCTTGGGTGGTAGAAAAGAGTCAGGGTAGGGGCACCTGGGTGGGAAAGTCGGTTGAGCATTGGTTTCGACTTGGGTCTTGATCTCAGAGTCCTGGGATTGAGCCCTGTGTGGGGGTTTTGTGTTCAGTTTGAAGTCTGCTTGGGTTTCTCTCTCCCTCTCCCTCTGCCCCTCCCCCGCCCCCCCCTCTCAAATTAATTAATTAATTAATTATTTTAAAAAAGGAAAAGTATCAGGGTAAATGTCTTGAAATCAGGTGCATTCTTATGTCTGGGATTTTATCCACTATTTCTTTTGGCAGGGGGGAAATAGTATGTAAAATGATGTTATTCTAGTCTGCAATCTTCAACAAAACAAAATGAATATATGTTAAAGAAACATACACTGAAATCTTACCATTCCCTTCTTTGCCCTTTCTCCCATTCAAGGCTCTAGGCATTTCTGGGCTCCCCATTGGGAGATTCTCCTTAGCAGGGTATGTGTGTGTGTGCGTGGGGGTAGTGGGGAGAAGTGGAAGTTGATGTGAGGCGAGTTTGTCAAGAGTTGGTCTGATTCCAGGGGGAAAGTCTCTGCACCCTGCTTCCCAAGCAGAATGCTGGGGAGGTGGTAAAAACCTGGAAAGAAAGGGAGCAATTTGAGACACAAGGGCCCTGTAACTCCAAGACAGAGTCCTGAGCTGGAAAGACCACAGAGTCCAGGCCTAGGGGGTATGGACAGCTCTGTAGGTTCCTGTAGCTTTCTATGTCCTAATCGAGCAAGGAATAACAAAATGATGGTGATGCCCACATGTGTGGCATGGAAGTTGGAGACGGAGTCAGATGGATGGGATCAGGGGATGTCCTAGCTATCTTGCAGCCAGGGGCGAGATGCCTTCCTTCCTAAAACTTGACATGACTTTGACCTCCCGGAACTTAGACATAAGCCAAAGGCAAGACTCAGGGGTCTCCTGAGAGCTTCCTGCTGTCGGGGGGCATTAGGCCTTCTAAATAGAAATTGAGTTTTACTACAGAAGAATAAAGTTTTATTTCTGGCACCCCAGAATTTATTCACAGAGATTCATGCCCACTATACCAATTTATTTTTCTCCCTAAAATATGTCTTAAACAATTACTCTTGTCTTTGTTTGAGCTGTTGAAGTTTCACAGGCAGGATCCAGATAAAAATTCACACACTATTCCTAAAACTGCTTGACTCCTCGTGGTTTCCAACCAATTTTCTGGTAACTGTGCAGTTTAGAAACTTCAGGCTGCAGATTTGACATGACACTCGGCAGAAATAAAGCCTTTAGCAAAACCCACCAGAGCTGTCCTTCAAATGACTGGACTCTCTTCTGGAAACATTTCTGGGCAGGTTGTTGTGGGACCTGTATCTGTGGAGACTCTCCCAGAATTCACAAAATGTGAAACTGGACTTTATCAATGCCGTGTTAGCTAAACTCTTATGCACTGAGAACAGTAGCACCTCGGTAGAAGGCAGAAAATAAGGGAATAGGATATATACTAAGCCAAAGTTTATCAGCTCCCCATTTGCTGGAGGCAGGGAGGGTGAAGAGGGAGTGAGTGATTAAAGGCCAAGTACTTTAAAACCACCTAAAACTTTATGGTCAGGAAGTTTCTGGATGGTTGGCTTTGTCAGAGAAGCAAGGAAGGGAAGGCCACTTTCTTGAGTGTAGAATGAATGCTTGATAGGCGAAAAAGTAGAGGTCTGTGAACCTCCAACGGCACTTAAGCAGGTGATCATAAATAGAGATAGAAAGAGAAGAAAGATCAGGGTTTCTACCCAGTTTAAGTCTTGCACAGGGACTAGAGTCCTCCCCACTCCCCCATTAAAAAAATTGAAGTGAGGGGTGCCTGGGTGGCTCAGTCGTTAAGTGTCTGCCTTCGGCTCAGGTCATGATCCCAGGGTCCTGGGATCGAGCCCCGCATTGGGCTCCCTGCTCGGCGGGAAGCCTGCTTCTCCCTCTCCCACTCCCTCTGCTTGTGTTCCTGCTCTCGCTCTCTCTCTCTGTCAAATAAATAAATAAAATCTAAAAAAAAAAAAAAAAAAAAAAAAATTGAAGTGAAATTCACATAACATAAAATTAACTATTTCAAAGTGTACAATCCGTGGCTTTGAGTACATCCATGATGATGTACAACCACTTACGTGTATCAAGTTCTAAATTATTTTCATCACCCCCAAAGTGGTCACTTCCCATTCTCATCTGTCCCTGATCCCTGACAACCACCAGTCTGCTTTCGGTGTCTATGGATGTACTTTTTTCTGCATATTCATATGTGGCCTTCTGTGTCTGGCTTCTTTTATTTAGTATAATGTTTCTGAGGTTCATTCACATTCTATCATTAGAGTGCTTCTTATTTGACCCACTCCTTCTGATGGACCACAGAGAAGGTCAACATTTAATTATATGTGTTTATCACAGCTTTGGAAAGAGGAGACCTAAGGTCCAATTAATTTCTTCAAGTAGACCTCTTCGTCTTCTGTATTCTTTATCCTCATTTGAAATGGACATTGGTTGTTTTTGCCCACCCAGACTCAGAGCCCCTTGTAACAGGGCATGATCTCTCCCCCACTCAGTCTTGGGAGTTCAGGAATGCTGATCTAACTCCCAGAGTGGGCACTGTCCTCAGGATGCCTGATAAAAGCTTTCATCTCCTTGGCCACAGTTCAAGATGGACACATACTCCGGTTGCACGGATCCCTCTTGGAACTACCGAAATGTGTTTCCTTTCTCTTGGACTTGAAGCTGGAAAGTGTAAGCCTGCCAGGTGTCTCCACATGGAGAGTCAAGCCAGTACAAAAGAAAGCAGACGGAAGAGAAGGTTTGAGAGAGCTGAATTCTGGTGACATTGTTGAGCCACGTTGACCGCCATGTTTAACTAGTTACAAACTTTTTTTTTTTTTCCTTTTCTTACAATAGTCTGAATTGGATTTCTGTCACAGCCTGTCACTGCAAGGCATGAACATAACCACACTTACCTAGGGCTGGGGTCGTGTGGATGAGGACATTCTAACCCCATGCTCAGGAAAACCCTGAGTGTTCTCTGAAGTGAGGACTACCATACTCTGTATCTTCTCATTTTGTTTGTGTAGTGCTTTATACTTTTATAGCAGTAACGGGAAAGTAAAATGCTATTTGGAGTTTTGATATTTGCCTACCTATCCATATCTATATCTTTAATCTTAAGTATTTTTAGTGTAACTTTAAAAATTCTAAATTCTTTCTCTTTGGTTTCATGACGTTAGATCCTTGATAGGGATATTCTTTTTAGTTCAATAGAATGAAGGATAGGCTTTTATTCAATAGCATAGAAAAAATATGGGTCATTTTACCAGTAAAAAACCTTGAGGAATAACATTTTATATCATCAAGGTCTTTCTGATTCAAGTTATCGTGAAGTACTGCAAACAGAAAGAAAAATAGCTTTCAAAAATTAGAGTGGTTTTTTCCCCCTCAGTCTTTTTAGATTCTCATGTTTCACACTAATAAAGATGGGAACTTTGCATATTCCTTAAAAACATTCTCTCCAATGTGACTCAAAGTTTTAAGATAAACTCCCAACTAAAATTTGGTAAAAAGTAACCAGCAGAGAAGTTTCCTCCCATTTTGTCTTTTGCTTTTATTAAAAAGAAGATAAATTATAGAGTAATAGTCCCAAAGGTGTATTCTTTTAGTCAAGGATTTCTCTTTTTGTCATGGAGATTCAGCTCACCTTTGGGCCTTTTGCACCAGAAGTGGTATAGTTTCATCAAAAATTATTTTGGCATGCAGAGGTTAATCAATGAACTTCTTTAAAAATTTAGATTTCATACATTTAAAAAACCCCTAAATAATCTTGTTGGGTATTGGTATGGATTGAATTGTGTTCCCTCAAAAGCTATATTAAGTTTTAACCCCTAGTACCTCAGAATGTGAGCTTATTTGGAAAAAGGGTCATTGAAGATAGAATTAGTTAAGACGAAGTCATATTGGAATAGGGCGGGCTCTAATCCAACATGACTGGTGTCCTTATAAAGAGATGGCCGTGTGAAGACAGTGACACACATTGAGAACACCAACTGACAATGAAGGCAAAGATTGAAGTTCTGTATCTGCAAGGCAAAGAATATCAAAGATTGATGGCAACCCCAAAAGAAGCTAGGGAGAGTTAAGGATTTCCCCTACAGGTTTCAGGGGTTGCATGGCTTTGCTGACACCTTGATTTGAGTTCTGACCTCCAGTACTATGAGACAATAAATTCCTGTTGTTTCGAAGTCACCTAGTTTTTGAACATCATTATGGCAGTGCCGGGAAACTGATAAATAATTGTATTTTTATACAATGATACTTTTTTTTGTAATGATAGAAAAGGGTACCATAAGTAAAACCCCTACCCATTTGAATATCAGGAGACTTTGAGCTGTTTGCCGCATCTACTCTGAGAATGAAGCAACCAGACTTGCGATATGCCAGAAAGTATCAACATCACTCTGAAGGACCCACAGAATGGGAGAAGATATTTGCAAATGACACTACAGATAAAGGGCTGGTATCCAAAATCTATAAAGAACTTCTCAAACTCAACACCCAAAAAACAAATAATCAAGTCAAAAAGTGGGCAGAAGAGATGAACAGACACTTCTCTGAAGAAGACATACAAATGGCTAACAGACACATGAAAAAATGTTCATCATCATTAGCCATCAGGGAAATCCAAATCAAAACCACACTGAGATACCGCCTTACACCAGTTAGAATGGCAAAAATGGACAGGGAAAGAAACAACAAACGTTGGAGAGGTTGTGGGGAAAGGGGAACCCTCTTACACTGTTGGTGGGAATGCAAGTTGGTACAGCCACTTTGGAAAACAGTGTGGAGGTTCCTCAAAAATTTAAAAATAGAGCTACCCTATGACCCAGCAATTGCACTACTGGGTATTTACCCCAAAGACACAGATGTAGTGAAAAGAAGGGCCATATGCATCCCAATGTTCATAGCAGCAATGTCCGCAATAGCCAAACGGTGGAAAGAGCCGAGATGCCCTTCAACAGATGAATGGATAAAGAAGATGTGGTCCATATATACAATGGAATATTACTCAGCCATCAGAAAAGATGAATACCCAACTTTTCCATCAACATGGATGGGACTGGAGGAGATTACGCTAAGTGAAATAAGTCAAGCAGAGAAAGTCAATTATCATATGGTTTCACTTATTTGTGGAACATAAGGAATAACACGGAGGACATTAAGAGAAGGAAGGGAAAAATGGGCAGGGGAAATTGGAGGGAGAGATGAACCATGAGAGACTATGGACCTGAGAAAGAAACAGGGTTTTAGAGGGGAGGGGGGAGGGGGGATTGGTTAGCCCAGTGATGGGTATTAAGGAGGGAACGTACTGCATGGCGCACTTGGTGTTATACGAAAACAATGGATCGTGGATCACTACACCAAAAACTAATGATGTATTGTGTGGTGACTAACATAACATAATAAAATTAAAACAAAACAAAACAAAACAACATCACTCTGAAGGGACACATGGTTCTTGTGAAGGGTCCCCGAGATTTTAATCAATATAGAGCTCAGTCTCCTTGGGAAGAAAAAGAAGAGGCTCCAGGTCGACGAATGGTGTCAGTCAGTGCAGATTGCTATAACAGAATTCCATAGATGAGGTGGTGTGCACACAACAGAAATACATTTCTCACAGTGCTGGAGGCTGAGAGCCCAAGCTCAATGCTCCGACAGACTCAGTGTCCTGTGAAGACCTGTTTCCCGTTTCATAGATGGCTGTTTTCTAACTGTGTCCTCTCATTGCAGAAGGGGCCAAGGCCAACAGACACATGAAAAAGTGCTCAACATCGCTCGGCATCAGGGAAATCCAAATCAAAACCTCAATGAGATACCACCTCACACCAGTCAGAATGGCTAAAATTAACAAGTCACGAAATGACAGATGTTGGCGGGGATGTGGAGAAAGGGGAACCCTCCTACACTGTTGGTGGGAATGCAAGCTGGTGCAGCCACTCTGGAAAACAGTATGGAGGTTCCTCAAAAAGTTGAAAATATGGTTACCATACCATCCAGCAATTGCATTACTGGGTATTTACCCCAAAGATACAAATGTAGGGATCCGAAGGGGTACGTGCACCCCGATGTTTATAGCAGCAATGTCCACAATAGCCAAACTGTGGAAAGAGCCAAGATGTCCATCGACAGATGAATGGATAAAGAAGATGTGGTATATATATACAATGGAATATTATGCAGCCATCAAAAGGAATGAGCTCTTGCCATTTGCAACGACGTGGATGGAACTGGAGGGTGTTATGCTGAGCGAAATAAGTCAAATAGAGAAAGACATGTATCATATGACCTCACTGATATGAGGAATTCTTAATCTCAGGAAACAAACTGAGGGTTGCTGGAGTGGTGGGGGGTGGGAGGGATTGGGTGGTTGGGTGATAGACATTGGGGAGGGTATGTGCTCTGGTAAGCGCTGTGAATTGTGCAAGACTGTTGAATCTCAGATCTGTACCTCTGAAACAAATAATACAATATATGTTAAGAAAAAAAAAAAAGAAGATAGCAGGAGGGGAAGAATGAAGGGGGGAAATCGGAGGGGGAGACGAACCATGAGAGACGATGGACTCTGAAAAACAAACTGAGGGTTCTGGAGGGGCGGGGGGTGGGAGGATGGGTTAGCCTGGTGATGGGTATTGAGGAGGGCACGTTCTGCATGGAGCACTGGGTGTTATGCACAAACAATGAATCATGGAACACTACATCTAAAACTAATGATGTAATGTATGGTGATTAACATAACAATAAAAAATTAAAAAAAAAAAAGAAGGGGCCAAGGTGCTGCCTTTCCAGGGTCTGTTCTACAGGGTCACTAATCCCATGCATGAGGGCGCCACCATCATGACTCAGTCACCTCCCAAAGGCTCCATCTCCAAATACCATAACATTGGGGATTAGGTTTCAGTAGATGAATTTGGGAGGGACACAAACATTCATTCTCTAGTGGTGGGGAGAAAGAAAGGAACTGGCTAGAGTCTGGACTATCTGTAGTCACATCCAGAAGATGATCAAGGATGAGATTCTCGGCTTCCATTACAAGGTGAGGTCTGTGTATTCTCACTTCTCCATCAGCATTGTTATTCAGTAGGATGTATCTCTTGTTGACATCTGTAGTTTAGGGGGTGAAAAATACATTTGTAGTGTTTGGATGAGGCCAGGAATTGCTTGCTCAACATTTCAAGCCCAGAAAGTTGAGTTAAGTCTTGAAGGAAATGACATTGGATTTGTATCATGTTTAGCTGCTTTTGTTGAGCCACAACAGTTAAAAGCAAGAGTATCAGAAAAATTCTGGATGGTATACGTCCCTGAAAAGAGAAAGCCAACAAAAGCAGTTCAACAGCCTGATGAATAAGATCTAAGAATTGTCCAGTTACAGAAACAAGATGCCGGATGATTCCTAAGACCTACTTGTGGTATTTAAAAGATGCAGTAAAAGTCTTCTATTGATTTCAGACTTCTTATTAGAAAAGAAAGGGAGAGACCCTGATAGGTCACTTGGCAATATTATGATTTAAAAAAAATCTGGGAATTCCGCGTTATAATATAGAAGACTATAATTATGATAGACCTCAAAATGCCCCAGGGGCATGATGGGAAGTAGATGGTGTCCTGCACAACTGTGATTTGCTTGCACTGTACCCAGCTTCTTCCGAAACCCAGAGGTTCTCACACTCTTATGTGGGATCTCAGCATTTCCTTTCCCCTTCTCTTCTCCCCTACTCCCCCTTGCTCCGTTAAAAACAATTCTATAAATTTTTTTTAAAAGATTTTATTTATTTATTTGACAGAGGCACAGCAAGGGAGGGAACACAAGGAGGGGGAGTGAGAGAGGGAGAAGCAGTCTCCTCGCCGAGCAGGGAACCTGATGCGGGGCTCAATCCCAGGACCCTGGGATCATGACCTGAGCCGAAGGCAGACGCTTAGCAACTGAGCCACCCAGGCACCCCAACAATTCTATAAAATTATCAGACAGGATCTATGAAAACACCGATGCCCTTTAGATGGGTTACCAATGATACAACCGATTTATTTTTAATGTGATAATTCTATTATTTTTGCCAAACCATGATAGAATCCAAACACACAAAAATCCAGACCGGCAGCCACTTGGAAGGCATTGCCAACTTCTAGGCGTCCCTGGGTGGCCACCTTGAGAATTGCTGTGATAATTACCTAGTGCAGTGGCTCTTAACCCTGGTTGCACATTCAAATCACCTGGGAAGATTTTTAAAACCTTCTCACTCCAGACCAATTAAATCAGA
The DNA here is from genome assembly GCF_964656455.1 of Halichoerus grypus. Lineage (NCBI taxonomy): Eukaryota > Metazoa > Chordata > Mammalia > Carnivora > Phocidae > Halichoerus > Halichoerus grypus. The sequence continues at coordinate 130,725,899 of NC_135713.1, read as the reverse complement.
AGCTCTAGGGATAGGGCCTAGGCATCAGCAATTTGTAAAAGATCCTCAGGTGATTCCAGCAAGCAGCCAGGGTTGAGAACCAGTGGCTTAATGTCATGTTGCCTTACTGTTGGAGTCAGGACAACGTGATAACAAGAGGCAGAGGTGAGCACCCATCCCTGCCCTTTAACAGCCCTCTGCTTTTTGTCTGATTGGAGTTATATAAAGCCTAAGTGGAACTAAGATTAAGCCTGGTAATTGTCATGGCAATGCCCTAGATTTTTCTATCAAATCCAATCTTATTTGTGATGGGAGACGCAGAAGTGACTCTAGTGATGTTAAAATATTTCTGCTACTATTTAGAATATTCAGCATTGAACTCAACAGAGTTTTCCCATAAAATTTCAAACACGAAAACTTTTAAAAACAGCAGATCTCACCTGAATAAAAAAAAAATATATCATTAGTTGTAAAGTGTGCTTGATCACAGAGAATTATCTAGGCAATCAGCATCATGTATAGCCTTTAATGTCTTCTGTCTGCTGAATGTGAGTTCTGCATATTGATCATAAATTTGTAAATTTCTCTAGCTTATGCCTCATCACTCCCTTCTTTGATTAAATATAAAATAAGTGGGATTTGAAAATCATAAAGCTGGGAGGGACCTGGGGAAACCATTTTGTCTAGCCCTGTCAATTTGCAATTGTATACCAAATCCACGAAGAGAGTCAGGCTATTCTGGTCTTCTGTTAAATTCATGAATGCTCTAGTATGAACCACTGCAGCATCCTTGTAAACGGCTCCCCCTTTCCTGCCCTCCTTTTTCTCCACACTCCACAGGCTGTCTTTGTGATGGTTCTAGACACAGATCCAATCAAGTCACTTCCTTCCTTGCTTAACATTCGTCAGTGACTCCATATTTGCCTCTGGTCTGAATTCAAACTCCTTAGCCTCACCTACCATCCTTTGTGAGCTGATCTGACCCTGTCTCCCTCGGCAGATTCATCTCCTAGAGCCTCTCTTTCTCACTCTAAATTGCAGTCACACCAGAATTCTAAGTGGTCTGAATGCAGTTCTCTGAATGTGTCTTGTATGCCACCATACGTCTGCACATGCTGTCCTTTCTCTCCGCGATGCTCTCTCTCCCCTTCTGTAAGGAGACCCTTCCTCTGTTCTCCCCTTTGTATAGTTCATATCAGGTTGTAATGAGCAGGGGAGAGAGAAATCAGAAAGTGCAGCACAAGGTGTGGAAAGTGGGAGAGGACTTACTGAAATGACAGTAGCAGTTTGGGTGGATGGAATTTACTTCCTGAAATAAAAGGGCTTCTCAACTGTTTCTGTATAAAGAGCTTCAAATTTCCTATAAAACCAAGGTCAAATGGGTTGAAAATGGAACTCTCAGGGGGGCGGGGTGGTAGTAGTGGTGGTATGTCAGTGACCATAAGGAGAGAGAGAATGGTTTCTTTTTTGTCTATCTATCTGTCTATCCTCATCACCATCATTTATCTTTAGTTGGGTTTCAGGTGTGGAAGTTTATTTATTTATTTTTTTTAAAGATTTTATTTATTTGTCAGAGAGAGAGCACAAGCAGGGGAAGCAGCAGACAGGGCAGGCAGTGGGAAAAGTAGACTCCCCGCTGAGCAGGGAACCCGATGTGGGACTCAATCCCAAAACCCTGGGAACATGACCTGAGCTGAACCCAGACGCTTAACTGACTGAGCCACCCAGGCGCCCCTCAGGTGTGGAAGTTGAAATTAACCACACCCTTCAGTTTATGGCATCTTATTAACATTGGTTTACACAAAGATGCTATTTAATCTAGTTTTGCTTTTTTTCTTTTAACTTTATTAAAATTTTTATGTGCATGCCTTATTCCTATTCCCCTTCTACCGCATAGGAAACTCTTCCAATGTATTTAATGTGCATCTTTTTATTTGTATGTGTTCTTTGGTTGTCCATCTAAAAATTGACTTTTAGTAGTACTGTGTTCTATACTTCATTCTGTATCTTTCTTTTTTTCCACTCTGTTTTTAATATTATACATGTCGCCATGTGTATTTGGAGTCTGTGGCTTTCTAGCTGCTCAACCATCACATTTTACCTATGCATGTCTTCCCCTCCCCCATCCTGGGGAATGAGCACGGAGAGCTTCCATTACTCTGTCCCTATGAACAATTTTGAGATGTATAACCTCTTGCATGTCCCCTTATGGATGTGTGTGAGATTGTCTTTGTGATAGGTACTCAGGAAGGGGGTTCTAGATATGGACACACTTAATCTGACCAAACGGTGCTGTAGATTTGCCAGGCTGTATGAGAGCAGAGCATGATACTGCTACCTCCCCACCAACACTTGGCATGGCCCAGCTTTCAAGTATCTGCCCATATTATAGAAGTAAGATAATGCCTCATTTTGCTTTTCTTATTTTATTTTATTTCTTTTAAAGATTTTATTCATTTATTTGAGAGAGAGAGAGAGAGCAAGAGAGAGAGAGAGAGAGCACGGACGAGCAGGGGGTGTGGCAGAGGGAGAGGGAGAAGCAGGTTCCCCGCTGAGCAGGGAGCAGGATGGAGGGCTTGATCCCAGGACCCTGGGATCATGACCTGAGCCGAAGGCAGACACTTAACTGACTAAGCCACCCAAGTGCCCCTGCTTTTCTTATTTTAAATAGACTTTATTTTTTAGAGCAGTTTTAGGTTCGTAGTAAAATTGGGGGGAAAGTAAAGAGAGTTCCCTTATATAACCCTATCCCCCACCAGCCTCCTCCACTATCAATACCCAGTACAAGAGTGGTACATTTGTTACAAAGGATGAAGCTACAATGACACATAATAACCACACAAAGTGCAAGTGTACATTAGGGTTCACTCTTGGTGTTGTACATTCTGTGGGTTTTGACAAATATATGATGACATATATCCACCATTACAGTACCATACAGAACAGTTTCACTGCCCTAAGAATCTTCTGTGCCCTCCTCTGATTCATTCTTCCTCCTCCATAACCTCTGGCAACCACTGTTTATTTTTATTTTTGTTTTCATATTTTTACTATCTCTTACTTTGCCTTTCCCAGAATGTCATATACTTAGAATTATACAGTATGTAGCCTTTTCAGATTGGCCTTTTTCCCTTAGTAATATGCATTTAAGATATCTCCATATCATTTCATGGCTTAATTGCTCACTTCTTTTTAGCACTGATGTACCACCGTTTACCTATTTGCCTACTGAAAGGCATCTTGGTTATGGTAGTTACAAATAAATCTACTATAAATATCTGGGGGGTGGGGCAGGTTTTTATATAAATTTTCAACTCATTTGAATAAATACCAAGAAGGGCCATTGTTGGATTACATGGTAAGAGTATGTTTAGTTTTGTAAGAAACCACCAAACTGTCTCCTGAAGTACCTCTTCGATTTTGCATTCCACCACCAATGAATGTGAGTTCCTATTTCCCCACACCCTCACCAGCATTTGGTGTTGTCAGTTTGTGGATTTTAACTATTCCAATAGGTGTTAGTGGTATCTCGTGATTGTTTTAGTCTGCATTCTCTAATGACATATGATGTGGAGCATCCTTTCATATGCTCATTTGCTGACTGTATATCTTCTTTGGTGAGGTGTCTATTTAGGTCTTTTATCCCTCTTATAAATCAGATTTTTAATTTTCTTACTGTTGAGTTTTAAGAGTTCTTTGTGTATTTTGGATAACAGTCCTTTATTAGATGTGTCTTTTGCAAGTACTTTCTCCCAGTCTGTGATTCATCTTCTCATTCTCTTGCCAATGTCTTTTGCAAAGCAGAAGTTTTTAATTTTAATGAAGTCCAGCTTACCACGTATTTCTTTCATGGAGCATGCCTTTGGTGTTATATCCAAAAAGTCATCACCAAACCCAAAGCCATTTAGATTTTCTCTGTAGATTAGACTTAATAGATTTTATCTATTTTGTAATAATGGCTGTGTTTAGCAATCAGCTCACAAAATTCCTGAAAACTTAACAATCATCTCTTAGGAGCTGGCATGAGCCAACCCCAGCATACCACTATGTGTAGCCAGATGGGAATAGAGAAAATTGGATTCATTATTTACAGTATGTACCAGAATAAATTCCAAATGGATCAGAGACATAAATGTAAAAATAAAATGAAACCATACAAGTACCAGGAAAGACGTGGATAAATTCCTCTATAACCTGGGAGTGGGGAACACTTTCTGAATTATGACTGAAAATCCAGAAGCCTTAAGGGAAGTTGGATTATATTAGTTTCATAAAATGAACTGAGAAATTTTCTTTTTACATTTTTTGGAACAACTTACATAACATGGGAATTGTGTTTTTAAAAAGCTTGATAGAGTCCATTTAAAAAGCATCCAGGTCTAGAGATCTTTGGGATGGAGTTTTAACTACCAGTTCAATTTCTTTAATCCTTCTGAATCTATTTTAAATTACCTTTTTCTTTTTGTGCCAGTTTGGCATTTCATGTATTTTCTGGGAATTTATGCCTTTTATCTATGCTTGCTTTTAAAATCTGTAATTATTTCATCCTCTTCATTATTTGACTGTGTTTTACTTAGTTTTTTATCTCCTTTATTTTCCTTTCAATCTTTTTATTTATTTATTATTTATTTATTTTTTAAAGATTTTATTTCTTTATTTGTCAGAGAGAAAGAGAAAGAGTGGCAGGCAGAGGGCGAAGCAGGCTCCCGGCTGAGCAAGGAGCCCCATGTGGGGCTCAATCCCAGGCCCCTGGGATCATGACCTGAGCTGAAGACAGACGCTTAACCAACTGAGTGAGATACCCAGGTGTCCCAGTCTTTTTGTTTTTTTTTTTTTTAAGAATTTTATTTATTTACTTGAGAGAGAGACGGCTCACAAACGGGTGAGGGGAAGAGGGAGAGGGACAAGCAGACTCCCCACTGAGCAGGAAACCTGATGTGGGGCTGGATCCCAGGATCCTGAGATCATGACCTGAGCCGAAGGCAGATGCTTAACTGATGAGCCACCCAGGCACCCCTCCTATCAGTCTAATCAGAGATTTATCTTGGTTATCTTCTCAAAAACAGAACTTTTAGCCTTATTAATCTCCTCCACTTAAAAAAATTATTATATTGTTTCTTATTATATCCTGTCTTATATTCTTTTTTCTTCTTTGAGTTTCTTTTGATGTTCTTTTTTTTATCCCTTCTTGAGTTGGATGCCAAGCATATTTCTTTTCAACTTTTATTGTTTCCTGATAAACATATTTAAACGTATATATGCTCTTCTAAATATTTCTCTAATTATGCCCCATACATTTTGTGTTTTCATGTTCATTTAATTCTAGATATTTCTTCTTCTTTTTTTTTTTTTAGATTTATTTATTTGAGAGAGAGAGAGCTTATGGGAGAGGGACAGAGAGAGAGAAAATCTCAAGGAAACTTCGCTGAGTGCAGAGACTGACTTGGGGCTCAGTCTCATGACCCTGAGATCATGACCTGAGTCGAAACCAAGAGTCGGACAGTTAACTTACTGAGCCACCCAGGTGCCCATAGATATTTCTTCATTTTGATTATAATTTCATTTTTAACCTATGAGTTATCTAGTAATGTGGTATTTTCAAAATATGAGACGTATAAAGAAATTTTGTTATTTATTTCTAGTATTATTTTATTATGTTTGGAAGATATAATATACAAGACATTGTTCCTGGTGAGTTTATTGAGACTTCCTGTAGACATGATACATTCCTGTTAATATGTGTATGTTTCTAAAAAATGTATATTTGCTATTTTTGCATGAACTATTATGGCACGTATATATCAAAAGGTATATATTATACCCAGCATACCATGAGAACATACCTATCAAAGATCTGAACAGTATAATTAATAGTATAAGCCTACCAATTATACTATTTAGATAAAAATCTACTTAATTTTTGTTTTCTTAATGCATTTCTGATAATTGGGTGTTAAAAATTACAACTATTTATGGGGCGCCTGGGTGGCTCAGTTGTTAAGCATCTGCCTTCGGCTCAGGTCATGATCCCAGGGTCCTGGGATCGAGCCCCGCATCGGGCTCCCAGCTCAGCGGGAAGCCTGCTTCTCCCTCTCCCACTCCCCCTGCTTGTGTTCCCTCTCTCGCTGTGTCTCTCTCTGTCACATAAATAAATAAAAATAAAATCTTTAAAAAAAATTTACAACTATTTATATGTTTCTCTCCGAATGCTGTCAGTTACTGTAAACTATTATTAGGTCCATATATGTTTGTGATGGTTATTTCTTCTCACTTTATTGTTTTGTTTACCTTTTATCTCAACTTCCTTTTTTGTCAGCTACTATCATTGCTGTTTCTTTGTGTGTCTTTGGGTTTTACGAATGTTTCTCATAGACAATGTATTTTTGGATTTTGTTTTTTTTTTTAAGATTTTATTTATTTATTTTGATAGAGAAAGAGAGCATGAGCAGGGGGAGTGGCAGAGGAAGAAGGAGAAGCAGACTCCCTGCTAAGGAGGGAGCCAGAGGTGGGGCTTGATCCCAGGACCCTGGGATGATGACCTGAGCTGAAAGCTGACACTTAACCTACTGAGCCACCCAGGTGCCCCGTTTTTATTTCTTAATACTATTGGAGAGTACTTGCTTTTTCACTTGTGAGTTAACTCCATTTACATTTATTGTGATTGCTTTTGTATTAGAAATTACTTCTCCTACCCTGTCTCTTATTTTCAATTTACTGCATTTTCTTTTTGTTTTTTGTTGGCTCAAAAAAGTATTCTGTTTTTGTTCAAGTGTGGCTGCCTTTAAGATCTTTGCTCATGTTTACTTGTTCTTATTAATCTCTTTTTTTTCTGAAGTTTTTATCTATTTATATTTGAGAGAGAGAGAGAGAGCACATGTGCATGGAGGGGGAGGAGCAGAGAGAGAGGAAGAAGCAGGCTCCCCACTGAGCAGGGAGCCCAATGTGGGACTCAATCCCAGGACCCTGAGATCATGGCCTGAGCCAAAGGCAGATGCTTAACCAACTGAGCCACTCAGGCTCCCCCGTTCTTATTAATTTCTTAAACCTATCAACATCTGTATATTTCTCCTAACTAGACAAGTAATTTAGTGAACTTGTGTGTGTGAATATATATAACTGTTATTGTACACACATACACCCGTATTGTAATGGTTCTGCTTCTCTGATTGAACTCTATTATACCCAATTACAGAAAGAGAGGACAAGTTAAAAAGAGATAAGGAAAACCCCAAACCAAGAACCATCAGAATGAAACCTAGGAACATCAAAGATAAGGAAAGAATTTTAAAAGCTTCCAGAGAAAACAAAGAGATCATTAACGAGAACAAGAATCAGGTTGAATAGTGGGCACAAGACGACAAATGGAAAAATACTTTTTAAATATTAAAGGAAAATAAATTTGAACCTTGAGTTTTATATTTAGCCAAATTGTCTTTCCAATGTGATGGCTTAAATATATATATACACAAATATATAAGTATATACGTATATATATTTTTCCAGATAAGACTGAGAAGGATGTTATACTGAAAACAGGTATTGCAAGCAATACTTAGCATTGAAGAAATATGGTAAAGGTGATACAATTCCTTGGTAAAATTTATGTTTTCATTAAGGACCAAAGTGAGAAAAAGAACAAATTTACACATATATCCAAAACAATCTAGAACTAAAATTTGAGATAACATTGGTATGATAGGAGTGGGAAAGGGGAATACATGTATTGCAGGGATTTGACCTTATGAAGTGTGAACATTGGTCAGTCTCTGCAAGGGTGTGGCCTTTATGTCCAGTGCTGGAGCTTTCACACTACAGATGAGGAGGTTGAGAACAGAAGATGGAAATAAAGGGGTGGGGGAGGGCAGTGAACAAGACATGCTGGAACTCACAAGCTCAAGCTGGAGCCGGAGGACAGACAGAAACTCCTGTTAGTTCTTGTTGCCTCTAACCTTGATTGTATGTGTTTCTTACAGAAACCAGAACCTTTCATCACGATTGCCAAATACACACCTGGTCTGGGGGTCAGTGAAGCATTAGTGAGGATCTATGCAAGGTACAGAGGTTGGAGGAAACTCCATGGCTGCTTTGCACCAAGGAGGCGAGCTAGCAGGTTAGTGACGGTGCCTTTCAAACCTTTCCAAGGGACCTGGCTTATGGCCCACCTCAATGGAAATGCACGAAATAGAGTCTGGGGAAACCAAATTCAGCTTAGCCAAGTGGACACAAAGCCACTACTCACAGATGTTAGCACTCTTGCTCCCACTCTCCACATCTTCTAGCTTTCTTCTGGATTGCCTCTCTTTACCCTTTTCTGCTGACCTCTAGGAGAGTTTGTCCATCTGATCTTTCTTTCTTTTTTTTTTTTAAGATTTATTTATTTGTTTGAGAGAGAGAAAGAGAGCGCATGCACACACACAAGCATGTGCACACGTGTTGGGGGAGGGGCAGAGAGAGAGGGAGAGAGACCATCTTAAGCAGGCTCATGCCCAGTGTGGAGCCTGATGCAGGGCTCGATCTCACCACCCTGAGATCATGACCTGAGCCGAAATCAAGAGTCAGACACTTAACCTACTGAGCCACCCAGGTGCCCCTGTCCATCTGATCTTTCAACTCACTGATTTATTCATCACCTTTATCCATCTTGCTTTATATCTTAACTATTGTTTTATTCACTTCAGCTATTACATATTTCATACCTTACACTCAATTTGGTCCTTTTTTGAAAAAGGTTTTCTTGTTCTTACTTCATATTGCTGACATCAGCCTTAACTTCTTAATATATTTACAACCGTAACGTCTTAATATATTTATCATCATTAATTTCTCAGTCCATCTCCTCTCATAATTCTGATTCAGATGGTCTATACTGTTGAGTTTTTGGTCTTTCTTATATAGTAGCTGGGATCCTTACAGGGATTTCTGGTTTTTGTTTTGTTTTGTTTGTGTGTATGTGTGTGTGTTTTGGTCCCAAGAATCCCTCCTCCCTTTGACTCTCAGTTACTACACATGGTTATGGGCTGGGAAATGGCTACAGCCCAGACTCTAATAGATGTACCTATAGGTGAATTAAAGCCAGGGAAGAGAGCCTTAGGGGCCACAGAGCTGTTTGTGATCATTCCCATTTGCCCACCATCCAGAAATAACTTTTCTAGTGTGTATTTCCCATTTAAATGGGAAACAGCCTCTAGACTCTGAAGCAGAACAGTCTCCATAGATTTGCTCTCCTTGTCCTGGGCGTTTAGAGTGGGAGGGGTCTGGTGGTGAACACCCACAGGGAGCCAGTCAGTACACATTCCCTGTCTTCCCCCCTCCTTACTCCTGAAGGGCTTTTGGGCTGCCCTCCTTGTACCCTGCTGACCTCTGCAGTCTCAGCTGTGGCTGCCAGTTTCCGTGGCGATCAGCACACTGTGTTTGTCCATGGAGGGGAGAAGCAAGAGCAGAACAGAAAGTTGTCTTCCTGTGGCTGCTTTTGCCCAGGCTGAAGCCATTCTCGCCCCAACCCCCTGCCCTATCCCCGCCCCCCTTCCATCTCCCGAGTCTGCAGGCTTCCCAGGGACTTTTCATAGTGTTTTATTTTATTTTATTCTTCGTTGTTAGTTCCTCAAATTCGAGTTTCCCTCTGGCTTCTGTAGTTTCTCTAGGGTTGATTTTCAGGAAGGAGCCAGTGGCTAATGCAGTTTGTCATCTTGACAGGAGAGAATGGTTTATAGAATGATCAGGTGTGCCACAGAAAGGGGAGAGAATCTGAGACAGCAGACGCATGAATCTTAAGAGAGGAAGGCCACAAGTGAACCGTAAGAGTTGTTTTTCCCTACATTTAATTTAAAAATTTTAATTAATATGTCTGAGTATATATGTATAAGTGTGTATACATACCTATGTATGTATGTATATACATGACTTTAAAAGTGAAATAATGCTCTCAGGCTTATGATGGAAAAATAGCAATCCTCACCTTTTCCTACTCCCAATAATCAGTGCCCTTAAGGCAACAATTTTCGACTCCGAAAAAAAACTTTAAAAAAAAAAAAAAAAAAAAAACTTTCTTGTGGTGTTAATTTCCACATTCTTAGTAACATGCATCTATTACTCTTGCTTGGTTTTTAAATGTTAGATACTGTGTTTGGCTTCCTAAAGCAGAAGCTGAAGAGTCAGGGCTTGTACCCAGTGTGTTCTCCCCTCCAGTGCATCCTCCCCTTTCTTACCCTGGCCTCTGGATAGAGTTATGTGCTCCTTCATCATCAGTCAGGAGTGTTTATACTACCATGCCTGCACAAGTCCTGTTCCTGCCCGAGACGTGTAGCACGCTAAGATCATACTTCCTTTCTTAAATATATTTTTATTTTCTTAGGGTTAATGCTTGCCTTTCCCGCCCCCCACACCCACACCCAATTGTTCAGTGCTCTCTGTGCCTATCATAATTCTCTGGATACTTTAATAAGAGTTGAAAGCATCAGGTAATCTAGCAGATTCTCCCCCTTCCCCAGTCCCATCCCTCAGTACAGACTTCATCTTCCTGCTCACACTGGACTTGGCCTTCATCATCTTCTTGGGAACTTCTGTTGCCTGCCTCCTTGTGTTAGGTCTCCTGTTTCCTGACTTTATCTCTCTCTCTTTCTGGATTCATTCCCTTGTTTGGTGCTGAAACACCAGTAGTATCTTTCGGTTGCTTTGTAAGAAAGAGTCTGTAAGAGGCAGAAGTTTTAAGTGCGCTTGCAGTGGTCATTTGCCATTCAGGCTGCCCTACATTTTTGAACATCCCCTTTCCCATTGTTTTAAGAGTTTCCCACATTATAAATTCTGTATTCTTGACAAAGAACATTTTTTAGGTCACTTTCCAGTTGTTAGGTTACAGGCATGTGGTTTTGATTCTACCAGCCAGCTGCTTCTGTGCCGGAGTCAGAATCTGGATCCAGAGCCGTATGACTTGGGAGAGAGGCAAGTCCAAGGCTTCCACGTGGCAGGTGCATAGCTGGGTGAGGCAGCCCAGCAGGCTTCTGGAGTCCAAAGTGTGATGGAGGCATCTGCTTTTGCAGCCTCCTGATGATGGCGGAGGCGGAGGTTGGAACTGGCGCCTGTGACCACAGCGTCCGAGTTAGTGGCTTCTGTCTGAGGCGCAGACTCCCTCCGGGGGCGGGTTTGTGCTGGGGTGTCAGCACTGGGAGTGTGGTCCATTTTCTCCCAGTCTGTGAGCTCTCTCTTTCTCTCGTAACTCGTCTTTTTGGCTTCCATTGGTATCTTAGTCGCTTTGGGGTGCTGTAACAGAATACCACAAACTTAAAGCCAACAGACATCTGTCTCTTGAAGTTCTGGAGGCAGCAAGTCCAAGATCAGGGCGCTAGCATGGCCAGGTTCTGGTGCGCATCCTGTTCTAGCTGGCGGCCTGCTGACTTCTCCGTGTGGCCTCACATGGTGCCAGGGAAAGGGGGCTTTCTGGGGTCTCTTTCAGAAGGGCATCAGTCTCACTCATGAGGGCTCCCCCTCATGACCACAGCACCCCCAAAGTCACCCCCTTGTAATACCATCCGTTGGGGGTTAGAATTTCAACATACGATTTGGGGGCGGAGGAGACACAAACATTTAACCAGAGCAACTGTCTAGAGTAACTTCTGCTGTATTAGCTTAACCTACCCAATGTGCCTTGTATGCCTAAAGGTATCTTGATTCTACAGCAAGACATATGAGTTTGATTGAGAGCAGATTTCTAATTTGGAAACTAGTTTCCTCAAAAACTAGAAAGCATTTCTCCATCGCCTCTGGCTTCTAGTGTTGTTGCTGCAAATTCTGAAGCCCTTCTTTTTCTGAGTCTGTATGTGATGTACTTCTCTGCAAAGCTTTTTTTTGTTTGTTTGATCTCACAGTAGTATTTATTCTTAATTTTTTTGTTTTTCTATTTTGAAATCTACAAATGGTCATATTTTAAAGAGTCAGAGAGTTCTGTGTGTTGTCTTATGAAAAACAACTGTTTTCTGCCTTTGCCCCCACCCCATTTCCTTACCATTAGAAGCAATGACTTTCACCACTACTATATATGAATATATAATTAAATGCATTTTTAGCACATGTGAAATGGATCCCAGAAAGTCTTTCAAAATTCTTACATTTGGCTTGCTACTCACTTTGTCAAAAAAACATTATACATAAAAGTAGATGACTGTCTTGTACTTAAACAGACTTTAGGGTGTAGGGGTTAGAGACCCTGTAATAGCAATTGGTTAGTTTTTCCTCCCCTTTCACTCATTTGGTGGTAGGATCTGAACCTAGGCTGGGATCTGAAAATAGAAAGAGGCTCTACTTCTAGGGGTTGACAAGTAAGAGGTCTGGTGTTTTGGGGCCCATGAAGTTCCTGACACCAGCGTCTGGGATAAGACTCCTGACCTGGGGAAAAGGCTGGGGAGTGAAATCTAAAGAGCTGCAGTAGGAAGCCCAGGAAAGTTGGTATGGAGCTTGTTAGCTGAGCTGAGCACTAAGAGATTGGAATCTCCCTCCATGGAACCTACCAAAACCACTGTAGCAAAGGCCAGCCTCAGCCCATCACTTGGGACCCTACTTAAGCACCTGCAGAAACAGCCCACAGCCAGAGGAATCCACTCCAGGCTGTCCAGGCCTCAGCTACAACTCTGCCAGCCTTTGGTGTTCCTCCTTGTTCTATGCCAACCACCTTCGGAAACTGTCGTTAATTGCTTTGGCTTTAAGAGAGTACATTTAGTTCCAGAGTTGCAAGGTAGTGAGATAGGAACAAGCAGGATTCCCTCCTGAGACGATTTAGAATCCTGGAATTTCTGTATTTATGGAGGCGGGTCAGGGAATCCAAGAGATAAAGTGATTTCCTGCTAAAATGGACACTGAGTGTGGCATCAGGAACCCTCCTGGGATAAGGCTGGCTGCTATTCAAGACACAGTCTATGAAATAAGACGCTAGCAACCCTGGTTACCTGTTGTTATGGACAGAATGTTTGTGTCCCGCCTCCCCCACCTCAATTCCTATGTTGGAATCCTAACCCACAGTGTGATGGTATTAGGAGGCAGGGCCTTTGGCAGCTGATTAGGTCCTGAATGGGATTAGCGTCTTCATCAAAGAGACCTCAGAGAACTCTTGCCCCTTCTGCCATGTGAGGACATAGTGAAAAGATGATCATCTAATGAACCAGGAAGGGGGCTCTCACCAGACACCAAGTCCATAGGTACCTTGATCTTGGACTTCTCAGCCTCTGGAATTACGAGAAATAAACATTTGGTGTTTAAGCCATCCTGTCTACAGTGTTTTTACAATGGCAGCCTGAATGGACTAAGACATTATTATTGTCTTTCTTTCTTTCTTTTCTTTTTTTCTTTCTTTCTTTCTTTCTTTCTTTCTTTCTTTCTTTCTTTCTTTCTTTCTTTCTTTCTTTCTTCTCTCTTTCTCTCTTTCTTTCTTTTTTTTTCTCTTTCTTTCTTTTCTTTATAAGCACCTCATGATTTGGGGATAGAAGGAGCACAAGGTGGGAGGGACTCAACCTGACATGACTTTGCTTGTCCAAAGCCACCCCACGTTTTCCCTATTGAACCAAAGCAGTTTCCACAACTGACAAAGATACATTTGAAATCATTTTGTATATTCTGTGATTTGAGAAACCATTTCAAAACATAAACTTGTCTTTTTTTTTTTTTAAGATTTTATTTATTTATTTGTCAGAGAGAGAGCAAGCAAGCTTGCACAAGCAGGGGGAGTGACAGGCAGAGAGAGAAGCAGTCTCCCCGCTGAGCAGGGAGCCCGATGCGGGGCTCGATCCCAGGACCCTGGGATCATGACCTGAGCCGAAGGCAGATGCTTAACTGACTGAGCCACCCAGGTGCTCCATAAATTTGTCTTTTGGAATATGTTTGTTTTTTTTTTTTAATCAAAGATAGGGAAGAAAAGCATAGTGGCTTAAGGCTGAACATAAGGAGCTCTGACTTTAGTTTCCCTGAACAATAGCCAAAAACAAAACAAAACAAAAAACTCAAAAAAAAAAAATAACCCCTCAAAAACAAAACCAAAACCATAAAACAAAAACCCAAATGAAAGAAACACTTGGTGCACTGCTAGATTCATACACCGGGGTGCATGACACAGTTTCGACAGACAATGATAAGCCCGATAGGAAACGCAGGGCGGTATTGGCTGCTGAAGCTTTTCTGGAAATGAAAAGAGACAAATAGCCCAAACCAGTCCCCACATCTGTGACTCTCACTAAATGGACTGTCTGCTCCATCACAGCTGTTTTCAAGGTCCTGGAAATCAGTTCCCTAGCTTAATCCAAGGTGAAGTGGACCACGGAATCTTTCCGGTCACACTCAATTCTTCTGTAGCCAAATTTGCACAGACATTGTGTGAGCTATCCTGATTCCTTGGGTGATGTGGGGGTGTCACCACGACTGTGACTAATGAAAGACACATTTGTCCTTCGTAGGTAGGGAGAAAGGGCACTAAAGAACACTTCCATATATTAAATGGAAGGTGTAGATTGGAAATGAACAAATGGATTCCAATAAGGGAGATTATTTAAGTTTGATAGCAAGTAGTTATAACTTGAAGAAATTCGAATATGAGAGGTTCTAGTCAAGCATTTTTCACTAGAAAAAGCAAATCTCTAAAGTAAGCAAAAGTAATCAGAATGTATCAACTCAAGAGAGAACAAGATATGGCACTTGGAAAGGAAAGGTAATAACGGGGATAATGTTCAGGCTCTGTTATTTTTTGAGGTTGGTTCAATAAAATGTAATGTAACATTAACAATTTCTTGGAAAAAAAACCAATCAACTGCTCTTCTCTTTTTATCAATGGCTCTATATTCCACATGAATTATTCACTGCCGTGGTTAGTCCCTTGTAGCTGGTGCATCCCTGAAGAGTTCTGGCACGTGAAGTAACAAGCAAAGTAAAATTCGCGATATTTTATTTAAGGGTAAATGTTAATTAGAGATTTATTTATAAATGATCGTCTGTTTGTTCTTAAATGCTTCCTAATTTCAGCTATTGATTTCACTTCATTCAAATCTAGGATTCTTCACAGGTATGTTGTTGTCTGGTACGTCATGCCATCTTTTTCAATTCAAAATACCCTATTCACGGCAAGAGTGATTCCTTTCACATTGTTTGCTAACCTGTTATCTTTCCGTTGCCTCTGAGGGATGGCTGTGTAATGTGTTACACTCAGAGCAAAATAAAGCTTGAGGCATTGTTTTCTAGGTGTTTTTGTTTCCTATAGCTGCATAGCAGAACCCTATCATAATGTTCAGCTTGGGTTTATTTTTCCCAGGTATGATATTTTTGAGAATCTTTTTAACCGAGGGCTTTACAAAGATAATAAACTAAGTTTTTGAGAATAATTGAAACCAAACCCGGGAATTAACACTAATGATCAAGTTTAGCATCAATACAGACAACAAACTTCCTGCTATTTTAAAGTGGAATTTAACCTAATTCTCTCCCTCCTCTGCACATATGGCTGAGGGAATATTTTCTGTTAGGGTATCTGTTCTCCTGGGTTCATCTTTTCCTCAGCCACAGTCCATGCTCTTCAGTGCCCCAGGCTTTGTGATGGGATGGGCCCATATTGCTATTTTCAGACTGTTCTCTGGCTCTATGTATGTCATGGCTAATTTTGCTTCAAGTCCAGGCCTTACCAGTTGTTTCCGTAGATCTGCTTGAGTGTGGAATACTCTAGAAAATGTGAATCTTCTATTCTACCTGTGTACCTGGGAGCACCTCTGGGTTCTGTGGCGATCCCTCCATACTCTCCTTCTCAGCCGAACACTGTCCCACACCCACCTTCTCTCTTCTAGCTGTGGTGTAGTCCTCCCTCTGTCGTTCCGGATGATGTGGAGGGTTCCGTTCACCTTCTTTTGCCTGAAAGAGTTTTCTCCCTCATGGAAGTACAGTGAAATAGATTCCTCCATTGAGTGGTACCAGATATTTCCTACTCAAGTGCTATTAAACAACCCCCCAAGTAATAATGGCTCAGGAGATGTATGATTCCATCCTACAACTCATGCAAGGAAACCACTTAGACACAAGGATGTATGTTGAGGGAGTAAGGGAAGAATTGTTGTCCCTCCATCACCAACCAACCTCTATCCACCCCCCTCTCTATCTCGCCCTTGCCCTCTTCCTTCCTTGCCTCCTTATTCCTCCCAATTACTTCAGAAAGAAGTTTGACTTACTACATACTGGACACAGAGTGGTGGCTTGTTAACCCATGTTCCCACACATTCTCAATCTTGACTGCATCAGATTAGTCTCTAAAAGCTTGGGGAAAAAAGAAGAAGAAGAAGAAGAAGCAGCTTGAGCCCCACTTCTAAACTACTGAGACAGAATCTGTGAGCATGAGACTTAAGAAGTCTGTATTTTTAAAAAAATCTCCACTCTTTTAAAAATACTCTAATGTGCAGGCAGATTTGAGAACCCGCAGCCTGAATATTGCCTGCGGTAGCCATGATGTGTTACATGCTGCATCTGGTCACCCTGATTGTGTTGGACTTAGTTACGGCCTGGCTATGGGGACAGAAGAATGGCAAGGAGAAGAGAGTGAATTGTCACATCAGACTGCCAAAGTTCAAATTCTGACTCTACCCCTGAGTGTTTCATTGAGCAAGTTATTTGGTCCCTCCATGCTTCAGTTTATTCATCTGTAAAATAGGCATTAAAAATAGTACCCATCTCATAGCATTGTTGGATGATTAAATAAGATGAAACACGTCAAGCACCAAGAACAGCACCTGACACCGAGTAAATGCTGGTCAGATCCTAGCCATTACCCTTCTGTGATCACGATAGAGTCACAGACATCTCCTAAGTTCAGAAGGACTTTGAAAGATGATCTGGACTTCAGGCCGTTGGATGTAGTCATGATCCCCATTTTACAGATTAGAAAGCTCAGGTTCTTAAGTGAAGTGCCTGCCCAAGATGATTCAAGATGAAAATAGCAACAATGATAATAACAGAAATAATAACAAGTAGTATCTGTCGTGTGGCTACTGTATGCCAAACACAGTAACCCAGTGCTTTTCCACCTTTAATGTGTGCACAAAATCAACTGGGGGGGGGGGGGTCTTGTGATTCCATAAGTCTGGCATGAGGCTCGATAGTCTACTTTTCTAACAAGCCCCTGGTGATGGTGGCGCTACTCAACCAGGACTCACACTTTAAGTTACAAGGGTTTAACCTGAACAACGGCCCTCCATGATGGATACTATGTTTTGTCCCTATTTTGAATATAATAAACCAAGACTGTGAGGATAAATAGCTTTCTCAAGGTCATAGAACTTAAAATAATCATTTTGGGGCTTTGATTGATCAGCCCATTCCAGAGCCTGCCTCCTTAGCCACCACCCCCGACTTCATTCGTGTGTGTGTGTCTGTGGTAAGCCCATTTGGCTTTTCCTACTAAGCAGCAGAATGTGGGACAAATAGCATATGTTCTCCAGAGTTTTCAAGTCATGTCTCTACTTAGAGCAGAGATAGCTATGGAATGTTTTATGTGGTTTTAATTCTACATCACAGCCCTGACAGTTTCAGCCAGAATGACCCATCCGTGCCTGTGGCTTACCTTGCCCATAAAAGAAAGTCTTCAATTCCACCGAACGCTCAGGTCGTTCCTGAGCTATAACACAGGCTCCCACCTTTTTAAATCCTGACCTTCATTTGGTTGGAACCCATTTCACCAAGTTTAGAATTTTTGGCTCCGTGTACTTAATTTGGATCCTTGGCTCTCCGGTACTTTTTTGTCTTGGACTATGCAGCAGACACAGAGATGCATCTCTCAGACTCCCGCTGAAGAAAGAACGTGCTGTACAGCATCAAAGATTGGGCTTAGCTGACACTTCGGCTGTTCACTCCCTCAGGTCTGCCTCAGCTTTGGGGCCCAGGCCAAACCCTTCTCGGGCCCCCAGGCCTGGCCACCTCCACCAATGCTGATCCCTCTGAGGCCACTCTTTGCTCAGAGCTCCTCACTGGGCTGGCAGAGACTTTTTCAGGTAGGTATCATGGTGGGAGAGCTTCCCCTGCCCAATCCTACTTTCTCCTTCTGTTCACGCAAATGTTACTCACCAGTACAGTAAACATTTCGTACTCCTAACCATCTCAGAGCCTCTCCCCAGGGGTCCCAACTGACACCTCCCACTACTCAAGTGAGAGGTCCCAGTCCACCTAATCCAAGTTACCGGCCCTCACCTGGTGCCTGATACTCACTACCAGGCCTGGCCTGGTACTCAGTAGATACCTACAACCAGGCAGGTGCTTAATTATTTATAGTCACTCAATAAACAGGTACATATTGAATAACCATCATGTACTTATATCTTCATAAGCATGATCACCTCTTCTCAATGTCTGAGATAAAGAAGAAATGTGGCAAATTGATATACCATGCCTCTATTTAGCCTTTGGTTCCTGCGGTGAAATGTTTGCCAGAGTTTTAACTTTAGCAATTACATACTGTATTTTAGCATCATTGGGTCCTGCCTACATAATTACAGTGTCGTAACATAGTGAGGAAAAACAGATGTCGCCAAAATAAGATAAGAAGTGACTATGTCTATGGTGAAAAAAAATACAGTGACCGTGAGTCAGCAACAATGAACTAGAGTTCACAAAGTAAATCAGAGGCTGGATCCAGAAAAATAAACACAGAGTATAAGACTCTGAGGGTTGGGTTTTTGTTGTTGTTGTTGTTTCTTTCTGTTTGCTTGCTTGTTTATTTTCTAGTTTATTAATACTACACAGAGTACTGGGTCTGGGTTGTGATATCAAATCAGGAGATAGGCAGTTGTCAACATGATTTAATTTGATGGGCTCTCAGAAAGCTCCCCATATCCCAACATCCCTATTTTGAGGGGTTTGGAGTTTTGAAGGGGGGAATGGTCATTATTAAACATGGGGCATTTCCCACAATTATAGGCCTGTGTCATCACTATTTAGACGTGTGTCTAGACGTGTGTCATTGGAGAGGTGATGACAGCAAAGCCTGGCCATTCCAGGGCACAGGATGGGATCTTTCAGTCTCTGGAGAGGGAGAAGCAGCTGAGAGATGGGAACGGTGTCAGGGAAGAGCGAAATAAAAGACAAATTCAACTTTGATTAGAGTAGACTGGGCACCAAAAAAGAGTGTTAGAAAACCTGTTGAGAGACTAGAAGTAACTCATAAAGTGGAGGGCTGCGCGATACCATCTGTGGGACGGGCAGAAAGATTTGGAAGAAATGCATTATTAGGTCAAAGAAGGGAAGTGAATTTTCAATGAAATCATGAGTTTTTTCTCCAGAAAGTGGGCTTCGCTTGATGCAAAAAGGGTAATGGGGTTAGATCTGAAGTAGAATTTCTTGTCAACAAAGACTGACATTATAAATTAATAAGGGAGTTTGTGAAATTCATATTCATTGGGGATAGCTCCAGTATGACCCTGCATGAGGTTGAGAAAGCAAGAAGCAACCAGTTTTAAAGCCCTTTTAGCCCCACAGTTCTCTGATTTATGGGAAAAATGAACATCTTTACTTTTTTCTATGTCACCTACAGCCTGGCACATGCAGTAAAGGTCTGAGAGTGTGGTTTTCTGAATAACTAGCCTAGAAAGCCACCAGAGCACACACACAGTGAGGTGACTCTGTCACCCACGGAGCAGCTAAAATGACATCAATAAATCATAAAATATGCCCCAGAGGGCATTATAAATCATTTAGAGTTGCTATTAATATTTTAGACATGTTCATTTTTAGCACTGTGTTAAATTTTAGCGTTTGCATTCCATTTTAATTCAGCACTTGATAATTGAAATAGGATACTGTTAAAAATGATTTTAGGTTATTATTTTGTTGTTATTGTGTTAGTCTTTTAAGGATTAAATGGAATAAGGGAACTGATGGTCCTTAGCTTCATTCTCTCTAAAATTCCTGCCTGGCAGGCTGGGCACTGGTTCTCTTGGAGCGTGGTAGGGTGATAACCATTGGTCTTCCATGGTGACAATGGAGCATTCAGATGCCCTTCTTGATAGATAATTCCCTTTCCAGGCTGTGGAGCTTTCACTTCTCAGGAAACATAGCCATGTGGTCGCTGGTAAGGTGACCAGTTCGTATCTGAATATCCAGGGCTTTTCTAGTTTTGGCACTGAAAGTCTCAAGTTCCAGGAAACACAGTCTAGGTCAAACTGGGATAGTTGGTTATCCAGGCTTGCCTCCAAATCTAAAGAATATTCTCTGGCTGTACTGGCCCCAGGAAAAACGGTGGATTCTAGTATATTCATCTTTAGAACTTTCTTTCTTTCTTTCTGTGAACTGTAGTCCACTCCATTCTTGACTTCTTCAGTGGCTTTTTACCTCCTCTCATTGGTCAGGGCGTCCTATCAGACTATCCTCCTGAGGGTATCTACTCTTCCACATTATTAAAAACATCCTAAGGTATTAATAAAACTACTCTTTACCGAGAATATATTTTGTGCCCAGCAGTGTTCTAAGTATTTTATATTATAGTATCATAGGTCTTTACAGAAACCCTTTGATGAAGAGAGCATTATCACAAACATAAGCCTTGCATCTCAAGAAAGGTGTATGGTCAACAAAATGCGCTTTCCCCTCTTCAAACTTTATGCTTTATTTAAAAAATAAATATTGATTTTCTTAATACTTACTGCTTATAAGGACACATAGGTTCAGAAGATTAAGAAATTAGGCAAAAATCTCAGAACTGATCATTGGAAACTGTATTCTAACACCTATGGGTTTTGCCTAATCAGAATTTGATCCCTTTACAAACTTGCCCACTAATACTTAGGGCCTCAGTGAGTGGATCTCTGCTAATAGATGCTAATGTGTTTGTGATAACTCATACTTCATGAATTATGACTTATCAGCCAACTCTTTCTAGAATACTTTTCTTTTAAGCTCTAAAAGGCAATTCAGGTAGCTGCCTTCAGGGGACCAGCGGTGTCTCAGAGTAGGACTGTATGACCCAGGTGGCTCTACTTTTCCTAGAGTTGGTGAAGAGTAGAGACTGTACATGCTGGAACTCTTGACTGAGAGTGACACAAACTCAACTCCAGCAGGATGAAGGATAAGAGTGGCTTCCTGGGGCGCCTGGGTGGCTCAGTCCATTGAGCGTCTGCCTTCAGCTCGGGTCATGATCCCGGGGTCCTGGGAGCGAGCCCCACATCGGGCTCCCTTCTCCGCGGGGAGCCTGCTTCTCCCTCTGACCCTCCCTGCCTCTCCTGCTCTCTCTCTCTCTCAAATAAATAAATAAAATCTTAAAAAAAAAAAAATAGAGGCTTACTGGATCTCGTAACTGAAAGGCATAAGGGTATCTCTGGCTTCAGGTGTGGCTGATTCAGGTACAAACAGCTTCATCAGAACATGGTGCCCTCTGTCTCTCAACTCTGCTTTCCTCTGAGTTGGCACA
Organism: Halichoerus grypus; assembly: GCF_964656455.1. Taxonomy (NCBI): domain Eukaryota; kingdom Metazoa; phylum Chordata; class Mammalia; order Carnivora; family Phocidae; genus Halichoerus; species Halichoerus grypus. The sequence continues at coordinate 130,704,517 of NC_135713.1, read as the reverse complement.
ATTAGAGGAAGCCTTTCCTGTCACAGTGATCGCTGGGAGCTTTCAGCTTAATGCTCCTTGGTTTACCAACTTCAGGAATAACCCAGAATTTAATCTATGGGATGGATTTAAGTCATGTGTCTCTCTGTGAACCAGTCCCCATGGCCAGGGAGGTAGACTGCACTGCTTAAGCCCTAGTCACATGCCCACACTTGGATTTGGGCATGAGGTAAAGTCAGTCTCATGTGAATCATGTGCAAGTGGGAGAGGCATGCCGCATCAAAGGAAAACCTAGGTGTGTTACCAGGGAAGTGGGAGGAATGGATTCTGAGCACGGAAAAACTAGAGACCGACCCTTGAAATACCTACTTAAATTGAGTAGGTTTGAAGGTGAAATGAGAAAATATAAAAGCATTTTATAAACTAAAAAGTACTGTGCAGTTAAAAAAATACTTCCCTTTTGGGGCGCCTGGGTGGCTCAGTTGGTTAAGCAACTGCCTGCTTCTCCCTCTGGCCCTCCCCCCTCTCATGTGCTCTCTCTCTCTCTCTCATTCTCACTCTCTCAAATAAATAAATAAAACTTAAAAAAAAAAAAATACTTCCCTTTTATTAACTGATGTACTGCTGCACTCGGAGTTTAGAAATGAAAGGCTTTAAAAGCCTGCACTTTGATTTGATTAGATCGCTCAGTATAAACCAATGCAATTAAACCAGCATAGCCTCACTGGGGTAGTAGAGCTGTGGCATATTCTCTGTTTTCTGTTGACCTTACGGAAGAGAGAATCATGGAGACAGTCAGGAGAGGGAAGGGGGGCTGGATAACCTTGCATATCAAGAAAGATCTATGGTCAACTAAATGTGCTTTCCCCTCTTCAAACATCACACTTTATTTAAAAAAGTAAATATTGATTTTTTAAATACAAATGAAGTTTATATGTAATTTAGTGTGGGTGAAATATGCTAAGTATCATGTAAGTGTCAACTTGAAATGATTACTACTTAATCTCCCCACCCCCCCACCCCCCTTCTTGGAGAGAACTTTTGTTTTCTGTCAATATTTCTGCTGTTTAAAAACCTACATAGCCACTCCCATGACTCAGGAAGCTTTTGCTCAGATGTCAAAACCCAGGAAGGCAGTTTTTCTCTAATTTTATTACTTTATGGAACTCCTCAGGAAGAAAGCAAGGGATGCCCACATATCCTGAGCATTCCTAGAACCTTCTCTGCTCACTCTACCTGTCCTGAATTCATTTGGCTCCAAGAAGAAAAAAATTCCCTTAGGCCACATGGTTCAGCATTCAGGACAGAAAGTATCTGTACAATACTTCTCCCTTTCAAATCCTATTTATTCATTCTCCTTCACATTAAATGCTCATCTCCACTGAGAGTGCACTTTAATTAAACCTCGAAACATTTAGAAATGGAAAAACCTGACTCCCAAAAAGACACATACAGAAAAGTGCACAGAGAGATATATATATATATAATTATAAATTTTATAGACATTTTATTATAGAAATGTATGTTCATAAAAATTTTTTTAAAAAGAATTGAAAAGAAGATTTAAAAATCTCCCACATTCTACGACTCAGCTATCAGCACTATGAACATTGTGGAGCCTGTTCTTTTAGTTTTGTGGTGAGGAAGGAAAGTCTGGCATTTGCATATTTTTTCATTTATAAAAAACAGGATCATGTTAAAATGCTCGTTTATAATCTGCTTCCTTTCACATAACAGTATCTGATTAATATTCTTTTCTACAACAGTTTATTTCTTAAAGGAGTTATGTCTTTTTTTTTCTTACTTAAACATCTACTTTTAAATATCTTGAACAGAACAGCATTTGCTAAATACAAATGTATAGAGATTTTTCTCTTTGCCTGAATGTGTTTCTGCCCCTGCCAAGAGAGATGTTTGTATTTTAATATTGCTCTTTTGTAGACAATGCCTTAGTACAAGCAAATAAATCTCACAGTTGGTCCCGTGGGGGACATTTTAAAACAGAGTTCACTCATTATTTTCATCATGACACATAGTCTGTCCATCCATTTGCCCGTAAAAGTGACCTCGCTTTAAAGTGAAACTTACCCCTTCTTCCCTGATGAGTGTTTATGGAGAGAAAGGAGGAATCAGACTCAATATTTGTTTTAAATGGCATTGATTGAAGATCTTCCTCTTTATGCTTGGCATTGTATCAATGTCAACTGCACCCTTGAATACAATGCATGACTGGTATACCAGTTAGCCACAATCACGTTTTAAAATGTGTGTTCCTCTATTTGGTTATCTGTGGCACCCAGTGATGTTAGACTTTGGAAAAGGAACAAGGAGCTATCCCCTACTAGCGTTATTTCTGTTACATGTATTTGTCAGAACATTCCTCAATGAACAAATGTTTATTTTTCCTGTGCCAATATCTTTGTGGGGTTGAAATGGCATTTCACCAGCTGGACAACATCATCTTACTTTAGAATTGAAATATGATGTTTAACCAGGGAAGGTGTTTGGAGGAAGGAAAGTTGCTGACTGGTAAGAATGGAAATGCCAGATATTGTCAGACTGAATGAAAGTGGGCCAGAAGGCTAACTTTTAAGAGTCAGGGAATGAGGCTGCATCTTAAATCAGAGCAAGGCTGTGGAGTAAGAACCAGAGTGGCCTTGGGGAAGAACCTTTATCTGAATATTCCTTTACGTGCCAGGCAGTTTGATTATGGTACCTCACGAGTTGCAGAGGCCATAGCAAAGTAAGATCTGAGATTCAGGCAAGGTGTCAGGAGGCAAATGTTAGCTCCTCATCAGTTCTGACTTCCTACAAACAGCTGCAGCTGTGCTCATTGCTAATGTCTGGGGTGAGTCTCATCTGGGACCAGCAGGTGGAAACCTACGGCAGCAAGCAGTTAGATTAGATATGGCTTCCCGGAAGGATCCTCAGTCGGAGCTAACTGTCAGACCTAACTTTACTCTTAGCACAACCAACAAGTTGTGGATGGAATAATGGACATAATGCCAAGGGCATGGATCCAGGTGAAAGTTAAAAACATTTTAAGAACTCCTGTTTTGTCGAGAGCATCCTATTTGGTGGGGGGTAAGGTGGTAGGCGGTCTCACCAAAAAGGCAGATGGGATCCCATGGTGTATTTTTATGTGTGTATGGTGGGAGAACTGTTGAGTTAATGTAAAGGTGTGACAAGATCAATCCTGCCACGGAGATAGATTATTTGGGCAGAAATACGGGGATCAGGAAGCTGGCAAGGATTAATATGGAAGACAAGGGGGTCCATGGTAAGGCTAGAGCAATTAAGAAAGAAGGACAAAGATATTTTTGCTGCACTATTTATAGGGTGAAACAAACTAAATATCAACCACCGGGAATGGAGCTCTGTAGTTGGGAAAAAGAATAAAGCCGCTCTTGCGACATACTGATATGGAATATTCTCCAAGATCTGTTAAGTGAAAAGAGTCAGGTACAGACTAGTATGCATACTACTCCAAATATTTGAATGAAAATAAGAATATACGACTGCACATGAATAAAACTTAGTATCAAGGTTAGCTTTGGAGGGAACTTGGGATCGGAAAGGAGCTTATGATTCACCAAACAGTCTTTCTGTATTGTTTGAATTTTTCATGTGCAAGAATTACAATGCTTAAAAACTTAAAGTGTTAGGAAATAACCTCTATGAGAGAGGATTTTTCCCTGAAGAGATGCATTTCCCTGAAATCAACTCTCTTAATCACAGCTCCTGGGGTTTCTAATTTAGTGTACAGCACCTTGCACCATTTACAGTGTCTCCAGCATCTCAGCTCTGTCCCCCCTGTCTCTTTTCCCGCCCAGGTGGGAAATGGCTCATGAGAGAAATTAGAGGAGTGAATTGGGACAGTGGGCATTCTTGGAAACCTTGCCTCCTTCACTGACAATTCTATGCCATGACCTCAAATTCCACCTTCTTTCTCCCCTTCGCCACACAAGCTAGCTTTATGGAGATGAGAATAGCTAATAATGTTTAGGTGGCACCGTGTTTTGGATGCCAGTATTTGATGAATACTACAAATTTTATTTAAAAACAGTTGTTATGACAACTGCAGCGAACACTGGGACTTCACATTGTTAGGGAAAAAAGAAAGAGTGCTCTCCCTCCAACCCCTAAGCCCATCCCTTCAAACCAAGGTTAGTTCTTTGGTGGATTTTAAAATTTTAACTTCTGGGTATAATGTGTAAATATGAAACCAAGCTGAGATCTCAGTCCCAGTGGGTTATTCATGCATTTGTCTTTTGTCCAAGATACTTCAATTTTCTCATGTTGTTCTAAGGCTTTGTAGAAAAAAAATCCTAGAACTCTGTGGTATAGATTTTTCGGTTTCCCTGGAGCACCCAGAATTGTTTTTTTCTCTGCCCTTTTGAATCAAGGAAAACAAGCCCCCTTTTTCTTAATATAGTTTTATTCACACATCATTAAGCTGATTTGCCATATTATGCACCACCATAGGCTTAGCAGCCCTGGCTTTCTCTCAAGGAGAGAATGAAACAATTATTCTGAGTCTACCATAATAGAGGGATTTTGCCCAATTCTGAGAGTACACACCACTGGGGATTTTGTTAAAATCCCTGATTTTATTAAAGTCTACATGAAGGGAGGGATAGAAATTAAGTAAATTATAAATGCAACAAATGAAATGCTAAATTGTTAAGTAGGAGTGTGTGGTCTTGAGGGTTCAGTTGGCTAACGTGAAACATTTCTGAGGAGTAGTTTTTATCTGGGGTTTCATTGTTCCTTATTTTCCTTTGGGAAGCATATTTTGTTGAATGGGTTTGCTCTTGTGTTTTGGAACTCTGCGATTCCATTTGCTTTCTTAAGACACACACTCAATTTTTGTTTCCCTCAGTAAGTGCTAGAATTTAAAATATTCTATGGTTTTCTCTAACACAACAAACTGAGAAGGATCAAAAGTGATTATCCGCTAATGTTGGCCCCACAGAGGTGGGGTCACACAAAACAATGATCCAGCAACACACAGCACAGTTTGGAGATGAGTAAACAAGAGACCTCCACTGCCTTCAGTGAACAACCACCTGGAAGTTGAGACAGTGGCATGTCCTAATCAGAAAAATAAATGACCAGCTGCAAGGTTAAAAGCTTGTCATTCACAGAGCGTCCTTCATACATTTGAAAGCATCTGGAAAGTAACCAGCATCGGCATTAACTACAAACTCATTTGTAAGGCTTGGCAGCGTTTCTCCACTCGACACCTCCCTAATCACTCATCTCGTGGGCCCGGAGTGAGTGGGCCATGCTCGTAAAAAGGCAGTAAAAACCGAAAACCAGGAGGATTTCACCAAACGGATGCTTGCCAGTGGATGCAGAGATGTACAGGAGGACCTTAGAATTTTCAGTCTGTGTGTTTTCTTTTCCTGCTCTTTCAGACCCATCCATTTCCAGCCATCTTTTTTTTTTTTTTTTTTTAAGATTTTATTTATTTATTTGACAGAGAGAGACACAGCGAGAGAGGGAACACAAGCAGGGGGAGTGGGAGAGGGAGAAGCAGGCTTCCCGCCAAGCAGGGAGCCTGATGTGGGGCTCGATCCCAGGACCCTGAGATCATGACCTGAGCCGAAGGCAGACGCTTAACGACTGAGCCACCCAGGCTCCCCTCCAGCCATCTTTTGACTGCTTTTTCGGTTTTGTTTTTGTTGTTTGAGGTTTTTTTTTGGTTAAAGATAATTTTTTTAGAGCAGTTTCGGTTCACAGTAAAACTGAGAGGCAGGTATAGAGATTTCCTGTATACCCTCGGCTCCCACACAGGCACAGCCTCCCCCAAAATCAATATTCCCCACCTGAGTGGTGCACTTGTTACAGTTGATAAATCTATGCTGACACATCATAATCACCCAAAGTCCATAGTTTACATTGGGGTTTCCTCTTGGGGTTGTATATCTTACAGGTTTGGGAAATGTATGATGGCATGTATCCAGTATTATAGTATCATACCTAGAAGTTTCACTGCCCTAAGAATCCTCTGTGCTCTGTCCATTCATCCCTTCCTTCCCCTTATCCCTGGCACCCACTCATCTATCTTCGTAGTTTGCCTTGTCCAGAATGTCATACAGCCTTTTCAGATTGGCTTCTTTTACTTAGTAGTATGCATTTAAGTTTCCTCCATGTCTTTTCATGATTCGATAGCTCATTTGTTTTTAACACTGACTACTAGTCCGTTGTCTGGATGTACCACAGTATATCTATTCATTCAGCTATTGAAGGGCATCTTGGCTGCTTCCAGGGTTTGGCAGTTATGAATAAAGCTGCTATAAATATCCTTGTGCAGGTTTTTGTGTGTATGTAAGTCTTCAACTCCTTTGGGTGAATACCAAGGAGTGTGATTGCTGGATCATATGTTAAGTATATGTTTGGTTTTATAAGAAACCACCAAACTGTCTTCCAAAGCGGCCGTACCATTTTGCATTCCCAACATCAGTGAATGAGAATTCCTGTTGCTCTGCATCCTCACCAGCATTTGGTACTGTCAGTGTTGTGGATTTTGGTTGTTCTGATAGGCATGTAATGGTATCTCATTATTGTTCTAATTTGCATTTCCCTGATTGTATATAATGTGGGGTATCTTTTCATAGGCTTATTTGTCATCAGTTTGTCTTCTTTGTGAAATACCTGTTGAAGTCTTTGGCCCATCATTTAATTAGGTTGTTTGTTTTCTTACTGCTGAAGGTTTTTTTGTTTGTTTTGTTTCTTGTTTCTTTTTGAGAAGGAACCAAGTGAAAGGACTTTTCTAATATTCAAAATGAAATTGAAAAAGCAACATGGATATTTCTGGGAATTAACAACATGAATATTTCCGTGAATTAGCTATTTTCTTTAAAAGACTTGATTTAAAATGACAGTACTTATGATACCTAATATTTTCCAGATGCCCCATAGAGGAAAAACTATGGGTTTACAGTTAAATCAGATGTATGCTTCTAAAATGTCCCTTTTGGGGTGGGGGGCTAATCACAAATTGACAATTTATTGTAGAAGAACTTCACATATATTGGAGAAAGAAGCCTTCCTGATGAAGATCGGGAATATCCTGCCTAGCAGAAGGCAGCATGTTAAGGAGCCCATATTATGTTCTGTTGATTCTTTGAGCTCATTAAACAATGATGTTAACAGTGGGTCCTAAGATGTTAGCCTATGTAGCTTTCACTGTCCGACGTAGAAGGTAGGAGCTCCTTAATATCTGGCACAGCACTTTGCATCAGGATTGCTCAGCAATTCTAGAAGATAAGCAGCTCTAATGGTCACCTGTGCTTCAGATTCGTTGGAGGCTTGAGTTGCGTGGCTTCCCCAAACTCATGAACCCATGTTGAGCGTATTTTAGCGAACAAAAAATCAAAGTGTTCGATGAGGCTTCCAGCACATGACTTGAAACCAGGTAGCAACACTCAGGGACTAGAAATAATATCATTGTTTTTCAGACTGACTGAATTGAATGTATGACCAACCAGGGCCTGCTTGATACTTGAGAAACCATTTTTTCCAGCTGAATAGTATTGACTCTTTCCAGAACAGTTACAGTAGTCCCCTGGCAGCCTGAGCTTCTAATTGTAATGTTTATCAGATGAGAATTGCTAAGAGCTGAAGAAAAACCTATTTACAGTTAGGTGAGGACCAGGGAGCCTGAGAAAAAATATTTTAATTACATACATAAATTCCAAACACAATATTTTTTTCCCTTGAACACACTTTCCGTAACTTTCCAATTAAGATATCTGAAAGAAAGGGATGAAGCTCAAATATGGAGAGCTGAGATACTCTTAGTATCGAGGAACCTCTTGGAGATACTTCCATTCAATCTCATGTTGCTCTCTTCTTTTTGGATACAGAAATTTATCTGTTTGGGTTCAGACATCCCCCGAAGAAGTGATAACATTGCTCAAGTTCATAGAAAAGCAAAAGCCTGAGGTGAGTCAGGAAGGATAAACGTTCATACCAGGGGAGATTTCAGTTCTGCACATGACAGCAGGAGTGGCTCCAATGTGGCCCATGAGCTTGCTTTATTCTGTTTGGATAAAGAGAACTTGCCTCTTGATTTGAAGATGCAGAGTGTAACTTTTTTTGTGGAAACAGGACAGATGCCTAGGGGAGTGTTACAGTGACACCAAAGAAGAACAGAAGTAATCAATCTTCCTTTGTTAAAGGTGGTACCAAATGATTGCCCAACAATTTCTTGAGATACAGACCCCCAGCTTTATCTCCAGGTGCTGGTAAGCTAGCTGAGTCCAGGGGCCCAGACAGCGGCTCTCTAGAGTTCTTAAAAAGGTAGAAAGGAATGAGTGCCACTCAGTCCTTAAAGCCAGGCGTGGTGTGTTTTGTGAGTGCCAGCTTGATTCTAGTTCAAGTTCAGTAATGACCCTGTCACTGGTAGATACGGTGACCTGATAGCTGAACTGACTTGACCAAAAAGGTACAATATTCGGGCTTGAAGATGAATGAGTTTAGAACAAGTCAGTGAAACTCCCAGGTCCTGTACATTATGGATTATAAAACCATGAAACTTACCCCAAGAGAGAGAAATTGGAACTAAAGATTTTTAGAACATTCCCATTCATAATGACAGAGGTAAATGTGTTAGTAAGGGGAACTAAAGTATTTGGGGAGGTGTGCCTTTTGCCTCTCTAATATCAGGGCAGACAATCTTTGCTTTCCATAAGGTTAGAGTCAAAAAATCTGGGGTTGAAAATCTTTTGGGTTAAATCATTCCTTGAGCTGGGTGGTAGGAACCCATCAGGAACTGGAGGAGCGTCTTGCCCCACAGTCCACAGTGATCCCACATCTTTTCCCCATAGATGGTAGCATGGCTCTAGTTTCTTTGGGACCTCTTTGCACGGAGCATCGCCCTTGAGCATGATCCCTGCTCCATAGCCCCAGAAGGCTGTGTTTGTGGGTACTGATAAGTAAGAGGCATCTCAACAAGGGCTGATGATGGCATTGAGGGTCCTGAATGAGGGTCCAACTCCCTTCTCACATGGCCTCTTCCCATTTGCCTTAAATTCCACTGAAGACATGGGCTCACCCCCGCTACTCTCCTCACTTTGATAGAACTGGACCATTGTGCAATTCTGTGCTCTCCTCTCTTTCCTCAAACACAAGGGTTTATGTGATCAGACCTGAACTTACCCAGTAACACAGGTGTTAAAACCCTCTGTTCAGGGGACAGCTGGGGGAGCACATAAGTATAAAAGTCTCAGACAGGCTCCAGCAGCACTAATGGTAGGATGTTGATGGCAACAAGCAAAGTCACCCTTGGACTGAGTCACTTCTCTTTATGTAGGTTTCCTGGGATTAAAAAGCATTTGGCAAAACAAGTTTCTAAGCATTGTGGCTCATTTTGGTTACATCAAGCAAATCAATGCTTTTAACATCAGAAACCCTTAAAGACTTTATAATCTCATTTGAAGAAAAGTTTAAAAGTCTACATTTGGGGTCCCTTGTAAGAGTGAGATCTGACCTAACTGGCCTCTGCAAAAAGCCTGGGCAGCTAGACAGGGTGGCTAAGCCCCAGTCTTTTGTGAACACTTAGAAGAGGGAGCAGTAATGATTTAGAGATTTGGCTGCAAGTAACAATGTCCTGAGGAATAATATCTTAAACAAGATAGTTTATATCTCTCTCACATAAAAGAAACTTGGAGATAAGGCAATCCAGGGCTGGCGTGGCAGCAATAGTGCCGGGAAACTGTTCTTGTTTTGCTGTATTCTGTGTGTGTCTTTCATTCTCAGGGCCTCCTCGCAGTCCAATATGGCTGCCTGGATCTAGCCATTACATCCTCATTCCAAGCAGCAGGGTGGAGGAAGGGGAGAGAAAATATGCACCCCTCCCTTACAAGATTTCCTGACCTTGCAACATAATGCTTCTTCATTCAGTTCGTTGGCCAAGACTCATTATGTCCTAAGCAGACTGAAAAGGAAGCTGGGAACAAATCTCTTAGGTGAAAAGCAATGTATCCTCCTTTTAAAAATTCAGAGTTCAGGGCGCCTGGGTGGCTCAGTTGGTTAAGTGACTGCCCTCAGCTCAGGTCCTGATCCTGGAGTCCCAGGATCGAGTCCCGCATCAGGCTCCCTGCACAGCGGGGAGTCTGCTTCTCCCTCTGACCCCCTCTCATGTGCTCTCTCTCTCTCTCTCAAATAAATAAATAAAATCTTTAAAAAAAAAAAATTCAGAGTTCTTTTATGAGGAGGTAGAGGGGAGTAGACATGGGGAGGTAGCTGGCAGTGTCTGCCACAACTAGGTAACTGTCATGTTTCCCTGTCTCATGACCTCTTGGATTACCCTTTTCTTAGGTTTTTGTGTTTTTTGGATCAAAAGGCTCCACCATCGGATGACCAGGCCTTGGCCCTTCCTCATAACAGTCTCAAATTTACCTTCCTTCCCTACCTGGACAACTGGCATCCCTATGCTCTTGCTCTTTTTCTCAGTGTACTTTTCAACCATCGTTTGCTGCTGATCTGATTGCATGTATAGATAGACTTTTAGTCTGTCAAGCCTGATGTAATAGAATTGGGATGTCACAGTATCCCACTCTGTGTACCCATCCTCTTACGGAAGTCCCTTTCTGGTTTTCTTTGAGGAACGGCCCAGAGACCTTACCTAGTGCCAGCAATTCAAGTAGCCTCTCTGTAGCAGAATGGACAGATACTTCTTCTCCTTCACGTGCTTTGATGCCCCCTGCCACCAGGAGGCTGTGCTGTGAATGGAGTTTCTCTCACTGATCTTGCCTTCATTTAGGGACATGGTCCACCCTGATGTTCACCATCTTGTGAGTTTTAGGTTCTCAGAGGCTGTCCCCTATGCCAGTGAGGTGATGCATCTTTCCATAGTACAATTGTTTTGGTAGAATATCTCGTTTCCTAGGTAAAATTTCCCTGCCCTCTTTGGTCTCTGCTGGCTTTAATAGAGTCAGTTTAACCACCTAGTTCTTTTCATCCCAGTACGTTTGGAGACCAGCAGGAGACTGGGTCAGGAAGAAATGGAGTATTATATGGGAAGGAGAGTGCAGAGTTAGGCCAGAATGCCATAACACGAATGCCATGGAAGTGGGAGCGAGCGCTCGGTGGCTAGCTTCCAGGCACAGATCCAAGCCTCAACTCCAGAAGAGCCAGGTCACCTGCCAGATCTGTTGTTACATCTCATTGACTTGCTCTTCAATGTGATTTCTTTAATCAGAGCAAGAGGTGGAGTTCTAGCTGTGCTTCAGGGAATTTCACAAAAACTTGAATATGCCCAGGGGATATGACCTGAATGTTATCTGTGAGTGTGATAGGCAAACAAAGAATTGCGAACCATTGGATTAGAGAATTACAGCAGTCTTTATTTGGACTTCACCGAGTCCTTTGATCAGTTTACCCATGACATTCTTTAATTTGACCAAAAAATGTAATATATTTGAACCTGATAAGTTAGCATATCCGATGGGTGCTGATTAATGGAGGTGGGTGTCTAATGGGTGTAACGAGGCTCTGTCCTTGTTTGATGAAGATACAGAGGCATGCCAATCAAGTTTTCAGGTAGCATTAAATTGGCAGTGATAGATAACATCCTAGATAATAAGTTAGAGAGACTCGGGATCCAAAAACATCTCAGCATCTGAAGTGAGGAAATGAACTTAACAGCATGAAGATGAGTGAGGAATACATGTGCTATCCTCTCTAGAGTCCAAACTACCAACTTTACACATATGTGTTGAAGGGGACATGCTTAGGTCCACTGTATTTGAGCAGCATTTTAACTGTCATTCATTCCTTTATTCATTCATTCAACAAATATTTTTCAACTCCTTGGCTCAGTGATGGGGATTTGAAGATAAGATAAACATAATTCCTTTCCTTATGGAAGCAAGTAAATAAAGAAAAATAAAGGATGACGTATGCAATGGTAGAATAAAAGCAGTATCCTAGGGAATACATAGCTTTAATATTAAGGGAAGTTCACTTTGAGAAAATGACATTAAAGCTGAAATCTGGAGAATGAGTAGGAGTTGGCTTACCAGGCAACAAGGAGAGAAAGAATGATCCAGTAAGAGGGAACAGCATAGGTAATGGCTGGGAGGTAATACGACATAAAACAGTGAGGGAAGGGGGGGAGGTTTATTAAGACTATAACATAAAGGGTGGGAGAAATAATGAGAGATGAAATTGGAGAGGAGGGACTAGGGTAGGTCTGGAAGGGTTTTGCAAATCAGGTAAAAGAACTTGGATAGTTTTTTTTTTTATTATTGAAGTTTAGTTGACACACAATGTTGCATTAGTTTCAGGTGTACATCATTGTGATTCAACAACTTTGTGTTATGCTCTGCTGACCACAAGTGTAGCCACCATCTGTCACCATAGAATGCTATTAAAATACCGTGGACTGTATTCCCTATGCTGTATCTTTCATCCTTGTGACTTACTCAACTTAGTTTGTATGTGGGGGGTGGGGAGAAGATGAGAAAGCATGGAAAAGGCTGAAGCAAGGAAGTGACTTAATCAGATTTTCATATTGGAAGTTTCCCACCAGCTTCAGTGGAAAGAAGGGAAGAAGTGGGAGGGAACACAACTGGGTGCCTAGTGACCTGTTAGGAGGGTGTTGCAGTCATTGAGGTGAGAGATGTTGGTGACCCCCTTTAGTGACAGTTCAGATGGAACCAAGTGGGCAGAGCTGAAAAATAGATGGGAGAGGAATCAGGACTTGGTGTTGGTTTGGGTGTGGAGGCAACAGAAGACTCAAGAGTGACTCTTAGGCTTTTGCCTTGGGAAAACTGAATGCATAGTGAAAGCATTTTCTGATTTGGGGAACAGAGGGAAAGGAGCATATTTGGGAGAGAAAGTGATGGATTCAGTTTGGACATGTTGAGTTTGAGGTGATAAGGTGTTATCCAAATGGTGATGTCCAGCAAGCAGTTGGATAAAAATCTGGAAGCCAAGAGAGAGATTTGGGTTAATGATATAGGTTTAGGAACAAACTCCATCCAAAAAACAATTTGGCCTTTCGCCATAGTTCTAAAAGTAGGGAGCCCAAGAAAACAGAAAGTGATAGTTGTGGCCCTGGAGTATAAGATGGCACAGGGGCAAAGAACTCTGGCTCTGCTCTGTGCAGACTGGGAGAGCCTGAGTGTAGTGACTTAAGTCTCTGAGTTTTGGTTTCTTCATTATAAATTGGGGATTATTGAGATGAGATACAGAAATATGCAACTTTGTCACCCAAGGAACTGTTAAAGAGCGTGGGGCTGGTCAGCTTGAAATACTGGAGGTTTGAGACAGCAATTTACAAATACACAAAAGACTTCCAGAAGAAGAAGGAGATAGAATTGCCCATTGGGTCCCTAGAGGATAGAAATAGGATAAACTGACAGGAGTTTCGGGGAGACTGACCTCAGCTCATTATCGTGGGAACCTGTGAATAGTCAAAGTTCTCTAAAGATAGAATAGTTTGTTTTTTTCTGGAAGGAGGGCTTCCTCCTTTCTGAATTAGAGACCTTATGATGACTGCAGCTGGAAGAGTCATAGCTGTCGTTGGAGGTGGGGTTGGAATGAGCGCCTCGTTTGAATAGGGTGTTTATTTAGGGCCTGGTGTCCTTAGCTAGCTCATTAAAATTTATTACAACATTCGTTCTCACATTTGTTCTCTAACCATAAAAGAGATTATTTTCTCCACTAGGGCAGGGGCAGGAGTAAGGCAGGGGTTGCAGGTGTTTTAGATAGCAACACCTTCCTCACTTGAGCCCCCATTCTACAACTGGCCAGCGTCCATGTCCCAAGTGCACACAGCACGGTGTCATGGATAAAGGGCCCAGAACTGCCCCGGAGTTTTGCTGTGAGGTTTTGTTTTCTTTCTGACCTCTTTTACCCCCTGAATGCTTCATGCTCCTGCCCCAGCCGAGCGGTCTCCCTCCTCTGAGCCCTCCCTCCAGGGTACGGCTTCAGGGAAGGCACAGTGATGTGTAATAAATAAGAAGAGGTCGAGATTTTAAATCTCACCGTCCTGGGTTTATTTTCTGATAGTAAAATGGAAGGAAAATAGAGTGAAACCTCCATGATTTATGGGCTCCCCTCCTTTCAGAGGTTTTCCAGTTGCATCTTTGTGCTATGCTTGACATTTATGATATAAGGGATTAATATCTGGAGAGAAGAGCTGCTGGTGCTAATTATTCAGACCTGTTCTGACAGTGAACTGGTGAGCAGCACTCATATGTCAGATCCTATCTATGCATTAAGTCTTTAACTTAAAAGAGTTGGGAATTATGAGGCACTATGGGCTTTCTCTGTGTAGATTTCACAGAAAGTCTATAGGATATATTAGTAAATCAGCCATGATAGAGTTGCTGAAAAACAAGCCAATAAGTGTCTGATATATGGAATCTTCAGGAAAGTCTTTGACTTCAGAGATGTGCCAGAGACAATAAAATGCTACAAGGGAGGGAAAATGGAAATGATGGGACTAAATTTTTTTTTTTTTGTAACTCAGAAAGGAAAGTGTTTGCCTCCTCTTCTAATTCTTTGGGTTGTCAGACGTGCTTGTTTCTAGTAGCTATTTGCAAAATTAATCACTTCAACAGTATCAAACAGACTGGGTTTTTACACTTGAAAAATTTTTGATGTTAAACCTTTGAAAAATGCAGTGATGTGATTTTTTTTTTCTTTCAACAGTTTCTTCCCAGAAGCTAGTGTTAATTTGCGGATGCCAACACATGACTAATGGTTTTATCTCAAAAGATTAATACACATTAAATCAACATAGGACTAGGGACTCATGACTATATTTCTTGACTTTTGTATGAGGGAGTCCAGATTTTGTGATTCTGACAGATCTATTGGCAGCCATCTCCTCACCGAGGGAGAATAGTTAAGTTAATTGTTCAGTTGCCTAGTAGACCCTGTTCTTGCCCATCTAACAGCCAATCCTCTCTTCTTCTTTGTTAAAGAACGCTGATGGTTTTGTTCAGGAAGCAATGGGCTCTGTCTCAGGTAATGAGATAAGATTGGTATAAGCCAATAAAAGTAAACTATGCTTTTGCCCGTGACTGATGTAGGGGCAAGGAGGTGACCTATTTCTGGCCAATAAAATATAAGAGAAGTAGAGGTGAATGGGTTCGAGGAAGAAGGGATAGCGGTTTCTGGAAAAGAAATGAGAACAGATTATCATGTAGGAGTTAGTCCTTTGTGTCTCTGCTAATTTCCTTCTCAATTTTGGGTGTGGTTGTGAGAAAACTCATGTTGGGATCATGAGTGGAGACCATGGCCAGTGCTGCGGATGGTAGAACAGAAACATGGAAAGAGCTCGGTTCTCTCTGATGTCATCAAGCCACCAAATCACTCTACCTACCTCAGGATCTCTTTTGAAACAAGTAACAGGTGTCATGATCTAAGCCACTGTTAGTCATGTTTTCTGTATATTGCTAGCAATTCCAGTTAGGTTGGCAGGCTTAGGAATTGTTCTTGCTTTATTTTTTTAATTTATAAAAGTCATACTTGTATGTAGTAGGACAAAACGTTGAATAATATATAAAGGCATTAAATAACAAGTGAACGTCTATTATCCCAGCCCCCAGTGCCCTCCTCAGAGGAAACCACTCCACTTTTAGGAACTCCTGTTTTTAGTCCTTGATGGTTATGACTATAATTTAAAGTAATTTGCCTATTTTTTGTATTCTGAATATACTGTTTAGACAATATCTATTGCCTCCCCATTCTGAAAGATGAAGAATTTATCTTCAACTTCTAGTCTCTCCCATATTTATTACATTTCTCTATTGTTTACATTTGTAGCTTTAAATCAATAAATACCACTTTTCACATTTTTACTATATAAGTATTATTAAGTGCAAAATAAAGTGAAGTGGTTTAATCCCTAGAAAAGGGAATGCAGTTCTGTCACTAAACTATTCAAGGGAGCGTATTGAAGGCATTGGATTCTCTTGCTTCACGCTCAAATTCTTCAAAATTATGCCATACTTTAGTTCATATTTGTACATTGGTTTCTTGCTCTTTTTTTAAAGATTTTATTTATTTATTTGGCAGAGAGAGACACAGCGAGAGAGGGAACACAAGCAGGGGGAGTGGGAGAGGGAGAGGCAGGCTTCCCACTGAGCAGGGAGCCCGATGCGGGCCCCTATCCCAGGACCCTGGGATCATGACCTGAGCCGAAGGCAGACGCTTAACGACTGAGCCACCCAGGTGCCCCACATTGGTTTCTTGAACAACTGTTTTTGTTTTTCTTTTATCCTAAGTTGCTAATTGCTTTACCTTTTTCTTGAGGAGAATGGAAACACAAATGTTTACATTATACCACTGAGATAACTTTTCCCCCCTTTTTTTAGTTTCAGGTGTACAACATAGACATTCAACATTTATGTACATTACAAAGTGATCACCATGATAAATCTAGCTACCATCTGTCACCATACAGTGCTGTTATAATATTATTAACTATATTCCCTATGCTGTATATTGCATCCCCTTGTCTTATTTGTTTTGTAACTAGAAATTTGTGCCTTTTAATCCCCTTTCCCTCTTTCTCCCATCCTCCCACCCTCACCCCTCTGGCAAGCACCAGATTGTTTTCTATATCTATGAGTCTATTTCTGTTTCATTTTGTTTGTTTTGTTTTTTAGATTCCACATATAAGTGAAATTATGTGGTATTTATCTTTCTTTGTGTGACTTATTTCACTTAGCATGATACCCTGTAGGTCTACCCATGTTGTTGTGAATGGCAAGATCCCATTCTTTTGTATGGCTGAATTTCAAATATATATATAATTTATATATATATAAAACGCTGCAGTAAACATAGGCGTGCATATATATTTTTTTGAATTAGTGTTTTAGGATAAATATCCAAAAGTGGAATTGCTGGATCATATGGTAATTTTATTTTTACTTTTTTGAGGAACCTCCAGAGTGGAAGATTAGAGAGGCTGTGCCATTTTGCATTACCACCAATAGTTCATGAGGGTTCCCTTTTTTCCATATCCTTACCAACACTTGTTATTTCTTGTCTTTTTGATACTAGCCATTCTAAAATGTATAAGGTGATACATCATGGTGGTTTTCATTTGCATTTCCCTGATGAACATTTTTCATGTGTCTTTTGGCCATCTGTAAGTCTTCTTTGGAGAAATGTCTATGCAGGTCCTCTGCCCATTTTTTAATTGGATTGGTTGTTTTTTTGCTATTTTTTGCTATTGTGTGTTCTTAATATATTTTGGATATTAACACTTTATCAGTTATATCATCTGCAAATACCTTCTTTCATTACCTTTTGGTTTTGTTGATTGTTTCCTTGGCTGTGAAAAAGCATTTTAGTTTGATGTAGTCCCGTTTGTTTATTTTTACATTTATTGCCCTTGCCCAAGGAAACAGATAAAAAAAAAATATTGCTAAGATGTATGTCTAAGAATTTATTACCTGTATTTTCTTCTAGGAGTTTTATCGTTTCTACTCTTACATTTAAGTCTTTAATCCATTTTGAGTTTAATTTTGTATATGGTGTAAGAAAGTTGTCCAGTTTCATTCTTTTGCATGTGGTGGTCCAGTTTCATTCTTTTGCTTGTGGTTGTCCCAGCACCATTTACTGAAAAGATGATCTTTTTCCTTTGTATATTTTTGCCTTTGTCATAGATTAATTGATCATATAAGTATGGGATTTTTCTGGGCTTTCTATCCTGTTCCATTGATCTGTGTGTCTGTTTTTGTGTCAGTACCATACTGTTTTGATTACTGTGGCTTTGTAGTATAGTTTAAAACCAAGGAGCTTGATACCTCCAGCTTTGGGTTTTTGTTTTGTTTCATTTTGTTTGTCCCTCAAGATCACTTTCGCTATTTGGGCTCTTTTGTGGTTCCATGCAAATTTTAGTATTGTTTGCTGTAGTTCTATGAAAAATTCCATTGGTATTGTGATAGGGATTGCATTGAATCTGTAGATTGCTTTGGGTAGTACGGACATTTTAACAATGTTAATTCTGTCAATCCATGAGCATAGTATATATTTCCATTTATTTGTGTTATCTTCAATTTCTTTCATCACTGTCTTACAGTTTTCAGAGTACAAGTATTTCACCTCCTTGGCTAAATTTATTCCTAGGTATTTTATTCTTTTTAATGCACTTGTGAATGGAATTACTTCCTTAATTTCTATTTCTGATAGTTTATTATTAGTGTATAGAAATGTGACAGATTTCTGTTTATTAATTTTGTATACTGCAACTTTACTGAATTCATTTTTTAGGTTTTTTTTGGAGTCTTTAGGATTTTCCTATATAGTATCATATTGTCTGCAATTAGTTAAATTTTTACTTCTTCAGTTTGGGTGCCTTTCTTTTTCTTTTCTGACTGCTGTGGCTGAGACTTCCAATAGTATGCTGAATAAAAGTGGTGAGAGTGGACATCTTTTCCTTGTTTCTGATCTGAGAAGGATAGCTTTTAGCTTTTCACCATTGAGTATGATGTTAGCTGTCATATATGGCCTTATTATGTTGAGCTGTGTCCCTTCTAGACGGACTTTGTTGAGAGTTTTTGTAATAAATGGATGTTGAATTTTGTCACATGCTTTTTCTGCATCTACTGAGATGATCATATGATTTTTATCCTTCTTTTTCTTAATGTGTTGTATCACATTGATTTGCAGATGGTGAAACTTCCTTATATCCCTGGCATAAATCCTACTCAATCGTGGTATAGGGTCCATTTAATGTATTGTTGGATTTGGTTTGCTAATATTTTGTTGAGGATTTTTGCATGTATGTTTATTACGGATATTGGCCTGTAATTTGCGTGTGTATGTGTGTAGTCTTTGGTTTTGTTATCAGGGTAATGCTGGCCTCTTGAATGAGTTTGGAAATGTTTCTTCTTCAGTTTTTTGGAACAGTTTGAAAAGGACAGGTATTAATTTTTCTTTAAATGGCTGGTAGAATTTCACTGGTGAAAATGGCTGGCTTTAGACTTTTGCATGTGTGAAACTGATTTAGTTGTGTTATCAGTCTGTCTAGATTTTCTATTTATTTTTGATTTATTTGTGGAAGACTCTATGTTTCTAAGAAGTTATCTATTTCTTCTAGGTTGTCCTATTTCTTGGCATGTAATTATAATAGTCTTTTAAGATCCTTTGTATTTCTGTAGTATTGGTTGTAACTTCTCTTTGTTTCTGATTTTATTTATTTAGATTCTCTCTTGTTTTTTTAATGAGTCTGGCTATGGGTTTATCAATTTTATGTGTCTTTTCAAAGAACCAGGTCTCACTTTCATTGATCTTTTCCATTTGGGGGGGGGTCTTTTTTCATTTATTTCCACTCTAATCTGTATTATTTCCTTCCCTGTATTAACTTTGAGCTCTGTTTGTTCTTTTTTCTAGCTCCTTTAGGTGTAAGGTTAGATTGTTTCTTTGAGATGTTTCTTGTCTTTTTGGTGAGCCTGTATTGCTATGAACTGCTTTTGCTATGTCTAATAGATTTTGGACTGTTATGTTTCCATTTTCATTTGTCTCAAGGTATTTTTTTTTTTTAAGATTTTATTTATTTATTTGACAGAGTGAGACACAGCGAGAGAGGGAACACAAGCAGGGGGAGTGGGAGAGGGAGAAACAGGCTTCCCGCCGAGCAGGGAGCCTGATGCGGGGCTCGATCCCAGGACCCTGGGATCATGACCTGAGCCGAAGGCAGACGCTTAACAACTGAGCCACCCAGGCGCCCCAAGTTATTTTTTTTTTAATTTCCTCTTTGGTTTTCTTTTTATTGGCCCTTTGGTTTTTATTTTTATTTTTATTATTTTTTTTTTTTTTGAGAGAGAGAGCGGGGAAGGTGTGGGGGGAGGCGGGAGAGAGAATCTTAAGCAGACTCCAAGCCCAGCCTGGTGTGGGGCTCCATCTCACAATTCTGAGATCATGACCTGAGCTGAAATGAAGAGTTGGATGCTTAACCGACTGAGCCACCCAGGTGCACTGGCCCTTTGGTTTTTTTAATAGCATGTTGGTTAGCCTCCATGTGTTTATATTTTTTCCAGTTTTCTCTTGAACTAATTTCATACCATTGTAGTTGGAAAAGGTGCTTGATATGATTTCAGTCTTCTTAAATTTATTGAAAGTTGTTTTGTGGCCTCACATGATCTATGTTGGAGAATGTTCCATATGCACTTGAAAAGAATGTATATTGTGCTGTTTGGGGTTGGAATGCTTTGTATATATCTGTTAAGCTCACCTGTTCTAATGTGTTAAGTCCAATATTTCTTTATTGATTTTCTGTCTGCATGATCTACTCATTGATGTAAGTGGGTTGTCAGAGTCCCCTACTATTATTGTATTATTGTCAATTTCTCCCTTTTTTAAAAAATTTTTTTATTGTTATGTTAATCCCCATACATTACATCATTAGTTTTAGATATAGTGTTCCATGATTCATTGTTTGTGCATAACACCCAGTGCTCCATGCAGAACGTGCCCTCCTCAATACCCATCACCAGGCTAACCCATTCTCCCACCCCCCTCCCCTCTAGAACCCTCAGTTTGTTTTTCAGAGTCCATCGTCTCTCATGGTTCTTCTCCCCCTCCGATTTCCCCCCCTTCATTCTTCCCCTCCTGCTACATTCTTCTTCTTCTTTTTTTCTTTCTTAACATATATTGCATTATTTGTTTCAGAGGTACAGATCTGAGATTCAACAATCTTGCACAATTCACAGCGCTTACCAGAGCACATACCCTCCCCAGTGTCCATCACCCAGTCACCCCATCCCTCCCACCCCACCCCCCACTCCAGCAACCCTCAATTTGTTTCCTGAGATTAAGAATTCCTCATATCAGTGAGGTCATATGATACATGTCTTTCTCTGTTTGACTTATTTCACTCAGGATAATACCCTCCAGTTCCATCCACGTCGTTGCAAATGGCAAGATCTCATTCAACTACTCTTTCTTTAATTATTTTTCACCATATGTTTTCTTAGTTCTGTCCTTCAGATTTGTTAGCTGGGTTGTAGGACTTTTTATATTGATCCCCTATGATTTTAACTTTTTCCCCCAAATCCTTGATTTCTTTCTTTTTTGTTGAACATTTTAAAAGATTTCCTTTATTTTATATTTCAATATTCTATTACATATAAAAATCTTTAGCAAGCATATTTTAAATTTACAGAATTCTTTCTTATTTTTGTATGTTCCTTTTTTATACGAAGCCTCTTTTGTTTTTGTTTACATGACCTTTAGTTCCTATTTATTGAGCATCTATCTAGATGTCCTACACTGATGTAAGACATCCCCAAACAGTCCTAGCACTGTGTTGTGAATTAAATAAAATAAGGTTCCTTGGACTGTCTGGTACTTGGTTTACATAGGACTTTCTCTCCCTGCTGTTTCTGAGTTAATCAGACGGGTTTACTGCCTTGGCTAAGATGGAGCCAGTCCTTCCATTTGTCACAACTCTGTGCTGTTAGACAAGTTGATAAACTGTCCAAGACAGTTTCAGACCAAGTCATATGTCAACAACTTCAGCCTTCTTTCCTTTCATGGGCTTGTGCTTCTTTTTTTTTTTTTTTTTTTTTTTTTAGGGTTAGGTTTTTGGGGGGCATAATTTACATTTAGCAAGATTCACCCTTTAAAGATATTTAGTTTGATGAGTTTTGATAAGTATATACAGTCTTGTTTCTACCATCATAATCAAGATAGAGAATAGTTTCATCGATCCAAAAATTTCCCTTGGCTTTGGATTTCTTTGAGTGTTAGTAAGCCTCAGTCCTATGGATTACTGTTATTGCTTTCCCCTGCTGCTATGTGGTTCTCCTTCTCTTACAAGTGTCTCTACTAACCAGCAGAACCAGTGGTCGGACTGTGAGCTTTGTGGGTCAGACACGCTGACAGAAAGGTCTTCCTTTAGGGCGTGTGAGTCTGGAGTGGGCAACCAGCATTTCTTCAGCTCAAATTCCATAGTATCTAGCTGTTTTGATGCAAGGGGATCAAGCAAGCAACATCAAGTTCACAGATCTTGATGTTGGTACCTCCGTGGTAGCCTTCTTGCGGTTGTGTTCTGGGTCTCAGCTTCCTTCATTCTGGTTTATCCAGTACTATGGTCCCTTCTTCTTCCTTGTTGGCCAAGAAATTTATCAAAATATATTTCTCACTGCTATTCTTCCCCCTATTCACAATGGTGTCATAACTCTATTCCAGCCGTATTTCTTTATGATACATGCTGTGTGAATTCCATGAGGGAGTAGAAGTAAACACATAGGCTTGGTGCTCCATTTTGAAGTGCAAGTCTTTGAAAGACCGATTCATAGGAATCTATGGTATATATGAGAGGTCAGCAAGGAGTCAAATTACTTGAATGTCTTCTCAGATGAAACATTTCAGGTACAAGAAATGTGATCTGTACCAGTGAACAGGCTTCATGACTCACATTACTGTTAGCATGTACTTTGGCTTGCAACATTAGTCATTCATTGATTTATCTTTAAGTAAAAGGAAATAAAATCCTAATTAAAAGAAAAATGAACAGACTCAGTTTTAAGAAGTACACCAAAGATGTTTAGGTATTGGCATCTTAGAGAAGTAGAGTTTAGTTTTAGCCGTACTATAAATATGGCCTTAGAGTAGGTTACTTCACCAGCCCACATAACATGTTTGTGATATAGATGGAAGCTACAATTTAATTTTTACTCATGTGGAACCTGAAACAGGGCAGCTTGATCTAGGTCACAAAGAAATTTAAAAGTGAGTCAAAACATTGTATTGAAATCTACTAGAGTGAATATAAAAATACAGGATCTGCAATGCCTCCCCTTGATTTCCACTACTTTTTTTAGGGGTGGGGGCCTTTAGAAAAAGGAGAGTTAATTTAAAAACAAAAACAAAGCTCATTCTAAACCATAGATTACCACTGAGCTATCTTTGATTTTTGGTCTTTTCTTTCTCTTCCTTAAAATTATAGGGATCGGAGAAGGGGAACGGTATTAAAAATGTTCTGTGTTTGAATTGCAGAGAAAGAATCTTCCTGCCAACAAATTTTTCTAGTGGATAGTCTGCAGTCTCCTCACCATGGGCTCATGCAGTTATAACATTCTGTCAATAAGGACTCTGTATTCAATGAGGAGGGAGTGGAAGAGAGGGAGGCCATCCCAGCTTTGAAACCTCTTGTGAGAGGTTGGTGCCCAGCATGTTCTGTAGAGGGGAAGGTGGTCAGGCCCTCCTGTTGATCACCTGTTTTTCTATGGGGCCTTAGTGCTCATCTCTTTCCTTGTCCTTCCCTGGAGTACCTGGACATATTAAAGGGCCATAGTAGGGCCCTAATGTGTTTGATATTTGAGACGGTGAGAAATCCAATGTTTACCTTGCAAAGCCCTATCAGAGATGCTATCCTACATGATAACTTTGCTCCTGATACGTAATTTTATGCAGGTCAATGACGTTTTGGGTAAAGCCCTCACCCCAGCAGTGGAATCTAACCCAGCTCTGTCATGACCGTCTGTCTGATGAGAACAGTCTGTTTACCCTTCACACGGGCTCAGTTTCTCACCTCTCAAGAGGGGATCGTCACATAGGCCAGTCTTACATGAAGTAACAGGTACACAGAGGTGCCTCAGTTTTGGAAAGCACAAAGCTCACTGCAAATGTCAGACTCTGTTATTGTGGCTTCCCTCTCCCCCTGCTCCAGTTCCATGCCTGGCCCTGCCCACAAAAACCAGCAGTCTTCTGTGACCTATGGTGGTACCGTGGGCACTCATGCATTGGGCTGGGTCCGCGCCTGCCAGTGGTCTCTCGGGTCAGTCTCCAGTTATGCCCTCCCTGCCTGCGGGGCTGGGCAGCTTTCCAGCAGCCAGCCTCTCTGCAATCAGGCTCTGCCTCACAATCTGCCTTCTTGTCACACACGGAGACCTTGTCAGGGCACAGTCGCCACCTCCCAGTCCTGGTTCACAAGATCTGGGGGCCAGCTCTGAGCTGGAGATGCGGAAAGACTGGGAGGTACTGAGTGAGTTTGTGTGTAAGCATGCAAGGGCGAGGCCAGGCTGAGCTCACGTGTAAAGAATTTGAAGAATGGGGTGTAGGGAGAAGACGTAGACCAGGCGTAGAACAGGCTGAGGCCAGGGGAAGGCTGTGTCCCAAGGGTGTGAAGGCAGCTAATGCTGCGTGAGTGAGGAGGAAGCAAGAGGACCAGGATGTGTGATCTGTGAACTTGATGTTGCTTGTTTCTTTTCAAGTCATTCCCACCCCTCCACCCCCCCTGCTGCTCCGGGGCCATGTGTGCACATTTCCCTCCATTGTGTCTCTTCCCCTCTGAGCTTAGCCCAGAGTGGGATGGAAGGAAATGCGAGGCTTCGGGAGGGGAGACAGAGAAAGATAGAGAGTTGCACCGCCCTCCAGCTGCCACAGCAGAAATGACGGCAAGAAGCCTGCTTTCTGTCTGGAAAAAGAAAGCTTTTTTTTTTTTTTTTAAGATTTTATTTATTTGACAGACAGAGACACAGCAAGAGAGGGAACACGAGCAGGGGCAGAGGGAGAGGGAGAAGAAGACTCCCCACTGAGCAGGGAGCCCAATGTGGGGCTCCATCTCAGGACCCTGGGATCATGACCTGAGCAGAAGGCAGACGCTTAACCATCTGGGAACAAGAAATCTTTGAAAAACATGCTGTTTGGGGGATTCTATTATTTGGGCTTTTTCCTGAAAGGAAAAAAATGGACAAAGAGAGAAGTTAAAAAAAAAAAAAGAAAAAGAAAAAGAAAGAAAGGCGTCCTTAAAAAAGGACGGGGCTTATTCATTAGTGAATTTTTATGGTGGTTAACATTTTCGCTTTTGTTAACTAAAGTTGTGTTGTGGGCAGCACATAAGCCCATCATCTCCCTTCCTGTTGCATGCCCATCTCATTCCCTGAGTGTCAGGCAATAGGACCAGCAGCCGCAAGACGGCCGATGGCCGGCGGGTCAAGGCAGGAGCGGTCCTTCACCAGCAGCCGGAAGCATTCCATCACCCTTTCTTCTGAGACCCAGTTCTCGAAGTCCCATTCACCAGGGAGCGGGTGAGCTAGAGGGCAGGGAAAGGCGAATACGTCCAAGTTAAGCTCGAAACTCTAGGCTTGGTAACCTGGAGCCCACAGGCTTGGAGTTGGCTCTGTTGCCCTCCTCTGGCAATGCCCACCTTCCAGGTGAGAAGTCACAGAGGTCCAGGGCTGAGTGGCTATCACAGAAAGGGACACATGTGAAATTCTGCTCTGAGAATCCCCCGTGTTGGAGATGCTTCACCCTCAGAAAAAGAAAATCCCCGAGTCAAGAGATTCACAAAGTGAAGGGATTGAAAGAAGAGAAGGACCAAGTGTTGCATCTTCCAGGAAAGGAGGACGTGTGATTACCTGCGCACTAGTATATTCTAGCTGTCTTACATAATGATATTTCTTGTCCCTGACCGCGCCCAGCAAAGTCAGTTTTATAATCCCATTGTGCAGACAAGGAGACTGAGGCCCAGAGAATCTCTTTGCCAAAGTCACATGGTTTTCTGGAGCATTCTGGCTGCTTAATGGAGTCCCCATCCTCTGTTACTCCAAAGTTTGTATTATTCCCCTAATTGGAAGCAAGAAAAGTATATCATGTCCTAATTACCCAACTGAACTATGATACTGTAGTGCTGAAGAACTATCTGAGGCTGTCTATTCTATCTTGTTCAATATCTGCATTTCTAAGGTGAAGAGACAACATTGCCCAGGGTCAGGCATGGTATGCTCGGAACACTTTCCCATCTCACTAAGGGGAGCCACCATCTATTCAAGCCTTCTAGCCAAAAACCTGGGTGCCATCTTGGTGACTCTCCCCTCACATATGGGATCCATCTCTAAAGTATCCATCCTTCCCCTTTTCTCTCCTGAATTTATACACTAGTCTCCTCATCAATATTTTTAATTCCACATTCTACCCATTAGCCATAGTGATTAAAAAAAAAAAAAGGTGATTAAAAAAAAGTGATTAAAAAAAAAAAACTCCTCTGCTTAAAGTGCATCAAATACTTCCTGTACTCTTAGATTGACATCTAATCTCTTCACTGTGGCTATGAGGCCCTCCATGAGCTAATTTTTTTTTACTGGCCTCGCTTAGGGTCACTCTCCATCCTGCAGGCTGTCTCTGGCTACTGTGGCCTCCTTTCTTTGCCTTGGACATAGGAAACTTTCTCATCTCAGGATGAAATGCTCTTCCTTGGAATCTGGCCAGTACCTTCACTCCCTCAGGTCTGCTTACATATCAGAAAAGACTTCCCTGAAAGCCATACCCCAAGTACCCCCCAAAAAGGTACTATCTGCCACACTTCCCCATGTCTTTTCCTCACAGCATTTTTCAGTATCTGTAATTTTTCCGGTTATCTGTGAATTTATCGTTTTTCTCCATTAGAATGTAAGCATCTTGAAGACCAGGAATTTCCTGCCTTGTTCATCCCTGGTTTCTAAGGCTTAACCCAGTGCCTGAAATGTAGAAAATGCTTAAGTTAAACCTATTTGTGGAATGAATAAATGACCAAATAAACTTGGGCTTCTTGATTCTTAGGTCAGAGTTCCTTCCTTCCCTAGCCTTTAATATTTAAAGTTTGTGACACACTCGAGAGACGGAGGACACAAAGTTTGCCACCCAACAGCTAGTAGAGTCAGGAGAGTGGATAACTGGGAAGAAGAGAGCCTGAACACAGGATGGGGAGCGTGGGAAGGAGATCAGAGATTGAGTCTTGACTGTGGTCTGTGCCAAGATCGCCAGTGAGTCTTTCTTGATTCTTCCACAAACATTTGTGATGGAGTCTTATTACACATAACAGCAAATTCCAAAGCAGCAGTGACAGCAGGAGAGCATGAAAGGCTAAGGAAGCAATTCCTGAGAAGAGAAAGTAGCTTTTGGTAAGCAGTTCCTTCATCTCAGCATTTTTCATGGATTTCACATAAGGGGTAATAATATTTTTTATTTTCACATTTGCCTTGAAAATAAAAATGATCTTACCTGATTTCAAAATGGAAAGGATTAAAGCATACTTTAAAACTGTTCTATTTTATGTTTCTAGTAAGTTCAAACTGTACTGGGTCTCAAGGAACAGGAATCCAGAAAACAGTGATTTAAAAAATTAGAGGTTTGATTGTTCTTACATTTGGAAGTTGGAGATCTAGGCTGAGACCAGAGCTCCATGAAGCCCCTAGGACCCCTCCTGTGTTTCTACTCACTAATCCTTACCCTGTTCTTGGGACATCAAGGTCATAATATGGTTGCTCCCCCTGTAACATTATGAATCCAGGAAGGAAGAAGGGTAAGGACAAAGGATCTAGTCATCTGAGTCTACCTGCCTTTTAAAGGGACTTCCCACAAGTTCCATCTGGTGACTTTCACTTATATTTCATTGGCCTGAACTGTGTTACATGGCCATTCATAGATGCAAAGGAGGCTGGGAATTGTAGCTTTCACCTGTGCTCATTGCCACCCTGACAAAAATCAAGGTTCTGTTAGTAAAGAAAAAAGGAGAATGGAAATTGAGTAGGCACTGAGCAGTGAGTACCACATTCCATACCATTTTGGCATTTTATTCAAGTTAGTGTGCCTTCTGGGAGAACAAACCAAGCTTTAGCAAACAAAAGTAAATCTTCTACAAACCCATCTCTCTTCTGTGTACCCATATAAGTGATTTTTGTACTGGTATTTCCTATGATGCATGTTACAGTTTCATTCCGTTAGCATAGATCATCCTGAATTGAGTATATTTGTGGGTGCATATGTGTAGTTATTTATACAGCTGTCTCTGGTGGTCAGTTGTTGATTAAGCATCTTTTAGTACCTTTCCAACTCTCACTTTCTACTTCTCTATGTGGATATTTCAACCACTGTTTCTTTCCAGCTCCCAAATCTTGATATTGGAGTCAGTCTTCACTCATGACTCTACAGTCAAATGTACCTACCTTCATTCGGGTTTAAGATTTAGTCTCCTGGGAACCTTCACCCAAGTAAACTCAATGTCTTTCCCTCCCTAACTTTTTCCCTCTTCGTGTTGCTCACCTCAATGAGTGTACCTGCCCAGGTCAGAAACCTGGGAGTCTTTCCTGAATCCCCCTTCACATCCTTCCTTCCCACAACCATCTCATGTTAGAATCTTGTCCAGGTGGTACACTGCATATTCTCCTATCTGTCCTCTTCCCTCTTTGTCCCTGCCACATCTTGGGCTCACCCGGTTTGGACTAGCTGTTTTTAGCTATTTTGTTGTTGCCACAGTAAGTATCTTATGTTAGATTTCACTTTGTGAGCAGCTTTGCGTGCCATCCAGGATGTGCAGCTCTCTGTGATATTTTCACATTTAGTGTGCTTTCACTTAGATGACATTTAAAAAATCTAAGCAATTGTGTATCACCTGAATGGCTGCCTTAGAAGTGAGTGCTGACAATTGATTTCCGTGCCTGCCCAGGCATTTGTGTTTTAATGGTACCAACAAGGCATTACTATAATTATCAATAGCCTACCCCAAAAAAGAAGGCAGAGGGATTTTGTCTTCCAATATGAGGCATTCGGGACTTATAAAGTTCAATGAAGTCACTGTCTTTTGTTATTTTAACAAAGGTTTTACCTTAGTTTAAATAAGTGAAACCATGGCCCCAAAGGTATAAGTTGCTGAATTCAAAAAAACCTGTACTGGGACAGTGAGTCCGATGTTAGGAGTGGAAATCTGTTTCCACATCATTGGTATCATCGGTCACATTGAATATCATTAATTTGAGTGTTGTTGTTTTTGTTAGTTTAAGTTTAATGTATAGATGTTTATACTTGCATAAGAGCTGTAGACATAAGATGCTCACACATAGTTTTAGTTTTGTACAAATCTAAATAGTAATATGCTAAAGCTATCCAAATGATACTTCAGGTCTATGCATACTCTTAAAGAGGGCGAGTTTACCACTCAGGTGGTCTAGAGCAGGGTCAGCGAACTTTTCATGTAAAGGGCTGGATAGTAAATACTTTAGGGATTGGTGGCTATACAGTTTGTCAAAACTACTTAACTCTCATATGGTAGCAGGAGAGCAACAACAGATAATATGTGAACAGATGAGCGTTGCTGTGTCCAATAACACATCGTTTACAAAACCAGCAACCGGCTGATTGGGACTTCCTGTCTCGTGTGCCGACTCCAGGGCTAGAGGGTACGATCCCAGTTCCTTGGCTTGACATACGGTCTGTTTATCTCTCTCGACTCCTCTCTTACCCGCTCTCCTGAACAGTCGCTGTGCTCCAGCCATGATAGAGCTGTTTCATCTCCCACGCATGTCAGACTCTCCCGTGATTCCATGCCTTAGCTCATGTGCCCTGACACTTCCTTTCCCATCCTCTTAAACCAACTAACTCCTACTCACCCTTGAAGATGAAACTTAACATGCGCTTCCTCTCAGAAGATGTCTGTGGCCCCTTCTGGCTGAGTTAATGCTTCTGTCTGCCCCTCTGTGCTTCTTTAAATTCACTCTGTGCTCCCATAACATTTTTAAGAAACTCATCTGGATTGTGACTGGGCACTTATTTGACTAATTTTGCTGTCTTCTCCTCTAGGCTGAGCTCCCTCTTCTCTGTAGCAAATGCTTTTCCATCCTTATAATTATTATCCCCAGCCTCCAAATTTAGAGGATTGATGGAAAGAACAGAAAGAAATGAGTGTGAATGTCACATCAACGATGTATTTACCCAACAAGACTCAGAAGTATCCGAGTTTTCCTTAAATGGGCAAAGTTAGGTATTCTTCCATCTGTGGAAATGGGGGCTTGTGAGCTTTGTCAGTTTTGAAGAAATAAAGGGAGTTTTATGTTTGTACATCTGGGTTTCATGACTGTAAAATCGATGCCTGGGATAAAAGTGAACTTTGACAAATGGAGGAAAACAGTTGAAAAATAAAAGACAAGAAGAAAACCTTTAGTGTATGTTTGGGGTGTAGGTAGGTAGACTGAGTTGGAGAAGTAAGTCTGGATTTTTGAGCAGGGGGGAGGTCAGAGGGGGCTGTTTAGGGAAGCAGGCCTGAGAGTGATGGAGGGAATAGGGGGATGGAAGCAGTAAACCCTAGGTAGGGGGAGATGTGGAGAATCAAGCGTCAGCAATATTGGTTCTGTCCCTTTGCCTCTCCTTACTTCTCCCCGCTGCCTTCCTCTCTTTCTGTTTTCTCTAGATGTTTCTACCCTACCTTGTCTTCTGAACAAGCTATAATATGGTACCAAAGTAAATATCGTATTACTTTTTAAAAATTTTATTTTCTCACAGTATGGAGTTTCCTCAAAAAGTTGAAAATAGAGCTACCCTAAGACCCAGCAATTGCACTACTAGGTATTTACCCCAAAGATACAAATGTGATCCGAAGGGGCACCTGCAACCCAATGTTTGTAATAGCGATGTCCACAAGAGCCAAACTATGGAAAGAGCCCAGATGTCCATCGACAGATGAATGGATAAAGAAGATGTGGTATATATATACAATGGAATATTAGCCATCAAAAAGCATGAAATCTTGCCATTTGCAACGACATGGATGGAACTAGAGGGTATTATGCTAAGTGAAATAAGCCAATCATAGAAAGACAATTATCTTATGATCTCACTCATATGTGGAATATAAGAAACAAAACAGAGGATCATAGGGGAAGAGAGGGAAAAATAAAACAAGAGGAAATCAGAGAGGGAGATAAACCGTAAGAGACTCTTAATCATAGGAAACAAACTGAGGGTTGCTGGAGGGGAGGGGAGTGGAGGGTTGGGCATTAAGGAGGGCACGTGATATCATGAGTACTGGGTATTATATAAGACTAATGAATCACTGAACTCTACATCTGAAACTCTTAATACATTATATGTTAATTAATTGAATTTAAATTTTTTTTTTTTAAAGATTTTATTTATTTATTTAATTGACAGAGAGAGAGAGAGAGAGACAGCGAGAGAGGGAACACAAGCAGGGGGAGTGGGAGAGGGAGAAGCAGGCTTCCCGCGGAGCAGGGAGCCCGATGCGGGGCTCGATCCCAGGACCCTGGGATCATGAGCTGAGCCAAAGGCAGTCGCTTAACCGACTGAGCCACCCAGGCGCCCCTAATTGAATTTAAATTTAAAAAATTTGAAAAATTTCTCTGTTTGAAAGTGTTGATATAGGTCAGTTGATCTCCTTTTTCTTAAAATAATAGCAACTCAAGTCACTTAACTTTTAGAAGTTTTAATTTTTTTCTACATTACTTGTTAAGGAAAAAAAAGATCTCTACTATGGTCACACATTTTAAGAGAAACTCAAATCCTAAAAATACAAAGTTAAGGATAACTCTTTTGTCCTATTTGATAATATAAATATTACACTAAAGAGAAAAAAGTATATTAAAAATTAAGCCATGAATGACTAGCAGTGAAAATACTATAGGGAAAATAAAGTAATTTTTTCAAAAAAGGGTAATGGGATAAGATCAGGGAGAATGCCTAGGGCTGCCAAGACCAGCACCACCATGCACACAAATATACATAAACAAGATGGTGAAGTAAAGATACTGTGGTTGAATTGCCTAATCAGAAAAATAACTTTGAAATTTGATAAACAAGTTGCAATTTTAAGATTTATGAATGATCTTAAGACTAGACTAGATTCTTGAGTAGATCTCTGAGGGCCCTTTTCTGTATGTGATTTAGATCTTGCTGTGGAATGTCAGTATTTATATGTGCTTTCACACCAGACACAGGTCACATATACATCACTAAGGAACAGAAGGTAATCAGATCCTCCACGGGAAATGAGATTGGACACGTTTTATTGTTAAGATTATTGCTTATGATTTGAGAAATGTTAACATTTGTCATCTGATCATTAAATCAAAACTCTTCTGTACTGAGTAGTTCTCATTAGATGATGATGTTTGTGATTTTATGCAAACATTATTACATTTTACCAGGTTATATTACTAACAGGGTCCAAATTTCAGATAATATATATTTTTTAAGATTCTACTTATTTGAGAGAGAGAGAGTGAGCATATGAGTGTGTGGGGTGTAGGGGCAGAAGGAGAGGGAGAAGCAGACTCCCCGCTAAGCAGGGACCCTGATGTGGGGCTCAATC
Organism: Halichoerus grypus; assembly: GCF_964656455.1. NCBI lineage: Eukaryota > Metazoa > Chordata > Mammalia > Carnivora > Phocidae > Halichoerus > Halichoerus grypus. The sequence goes on along the minus strand of NC_135713.1, from coordinate 130,672,473 downwards.
CCAGGACCCTGAGATCATGACCTGAGCCAAAGGCAGATGCCTAACTGACTGAGCCACCCAGATAATATTTTTTATAAAGAAGACCTGGTGTCTTCGTTTAGTCAACACATGGAGGCCAGTGGTCCTTCACTGGAAGCATCATCATCATCATCCTCACACCTTGTTGTGTTCCAGATTGTAGCAGCTCAGTGCTCACGCCAACCATGTAAGATGAGTTCTATGACTTCCCATGTTACAGATGTGCAAGCAGAGACAATCACAGTAACTCACCCAAGGTCACATAGGTAGGGTAGAGTCGATTGATGTCCCCTACAGTTTGGCTCATGAGGCTATGGGCTTCACTGCACCCCATGCTTTACTTCTTCTCATGATGCTAATTCCCAAGTATGCCAATTTCCTCTAATCGCTGCAGGATATTCCTTCCCTGTCACTGTCTATTTATGATCTATGTGCACCTTTTGTGAATAAAACCGACAAAGCTTTGTCTGTATAAATGACCTGTGTTAATGTCTCTTGACATTAAGATGGCTTGTGGGGAAATAGAAATTATATTTTGCAGTCCTTGTCTGGTTTCCTCAGTAATGGATTATGTCTACAGGATATGAATTCAACCTGTGGAAAAGCTGAAAGAATCATCATTAATAACGGTACAGCTGACATCATACGGCTCCTGATGTGACACACAGAGAAGGACACAACATTGTCTATGTGCAGGTGCTGCCAGCATGTTTCACCTGAATCTAATCTTGAGGAAACAATCAGGCAAGCACACGTTTAAGGACACCCTGCACAGGAGCTGGCCTGCACTCTTCAAAGGCATCAATGTCACGGAAGACAGAAAGGCCGAGGAGCTCTTGAAGATTGATGGAGACTAAAGAGACAGGTCAATGAAATGCAATGCGTGGACCTCGCCTGGGTTTTGGATCAGGAGGAAAAGCAGCTGTAGAGGACATTGTTGAGACAAACAGGTAATTGTGAATATGGATCGCGTATTAGATGATGTTAAGTCTCCTGACTGTGGTAATTGTGTAAGAGAATGCCATTGCTCTTAGGAGATAGATCTGATGTGTGTGTATAAATACACACATATCCACACATAGAGACAGGTTAATAGAATGTTAACAGTTAGGGAATCTACCTGAATGACAAATTGGTGATTATTGTACTATTATTCTCAAAACTGTTTGGAGGGTTTGATATGTTGATCAATTTTTTAAAAACTGGATGTAGGAATGGGGAAGTAAGTGGAGATACATATAGATTTTTTTTTTAAAGATTTTATTTATTTATGTGAGAGAGAGAGAATGAGAGAGAGAGCATGAGAGCGGGGAGGCTCAGAGGGAGAAGCAGACTCTCTGCTGAGCAGGGAGCCTGATGTGGGACTCGATCCTGGGACTCCAGGACCATGACGTGAGCTGAAGGCAGTCGCTTAACCAACTGAGCCACCCAGGCGCCCGAGATACATATAGATTAAACAAGATTCGCCTCGAGTTGGACACACTGGAAGCTTGGTGTCAAGTTCATTATGTTATTCTACTTTTTCATATGTTTGGAATTTTCCCTAATGCGAAGTTGTGAAAAACAGAAAGATTCAGTCACATTTCATGATGCTGATTCTCAAGAAAGGATGAGGATAAGCTGCCATGAAGATTCTCTACTTTTCTGTAACTTGCCCTCACCCCTACTCCCATCCCGCAGCTACCATTTCCCCTTGCCTGGATCCTGACTCTACTCCCGCCACCCCACCCCACTCATTTCTTATCCAGCTTGAAGCCAAAGTGATTTTTTTTTTTTTTTTTGGATCTTAACAAGGCCCACTAAAAACCCTTCAAAGTCTGCCCACCATTTTCACAGGAAACTGCCCACTTCCGCACAACCTGGGCCTCCTACAGTCCACTTCCTGTCCTTGGGTCCTGGCTCAGGTCTCTTTCAGATCTCTGCTTCCTATCCCATTCTTCTCTACACCTGTGGCTCCTCCCTCTCACTGGAATGCTCTTTTCCCTCTTTACTTACTTAGTGCATATTCAATTCTTCAATCATCAATTCTTTGTGAAATCCTTTCCTGGTCTATCTGCTTAGAGTAAAGCCCCAGTATGGGCTTCTGGGGCAGTAGGCACATTTCTCTGGTAATATTTACCCCAACAGGAATGACAGTTCTCTGTGATTGATTTAATGCTTTCCGTTCTCACTCAGTTGCAAGCTCTCTCGTGTATTTGTTTTGCTTACCATGGTGTCCATAGTCGGATCTCGATACTGATGCATATTTTTAATACACACTTTTTAAAATAGTTTTTTCCACTAAAAAATATTTAGAATTTTTGTCCTTATTGAATTCCATCGTACTGACCTTAAAAAGGATAGGCGATTATCTCCTGTAGCTCTGAATCCAGGTATTTTTTTTTCCCCCTTAACTGAGGCTAATTTCAGTTCTTAAGTTGATGTGATCCCCTTTGATAATATAGAAACATTATTGTCATAATGCTCCTTGAAAAATGGGTTAAGTCACTTGGCTTCTGTTTGCTTTCATAATCGATATGACTTCATGCAAAATGATGCAGCAGTTTACATCATTCTGTCAGTCCCTGTGAAGGAAATATTGTTTTCCAAAATTAAAATTGTGAATCAACTCACAGGAGGATGTCGTCAAATAAACAAAGAATCATCGCTTATATTGCACTGCCAAGTTTTTGATAAGCTTAATTCCTCTAAATGCATTTAACTTTAATGAAGAGTAATACAATTTAGTAACAACATAAAATGGAATCATTTATCTTCCCAGTCCTGAATATTGGGCAGATGTCTTCTCCTTAATCCATCCTTTCAAAAATCAAGCAAGCTTTTTTTCCTTCTTGTTCAGATTTGTCTCTTCTCATTTCTGTGTATGCGGTTTGGGGAGTGATCTATATGTACATGTTTAATTAAATCACTCATCAGGCTATAGTTTTCACGGTTGGAAATCTCTGGGATGCGTTATTATAAATTCTTGAGGCAATGATATTTATATAACCCAATAAAATTTGGTAATTATTAGTATATTAGTCAAAATTGTTTCAGTTGGAAGTGACATAAAACCAAACTCAAACTGACTTAAGCAGAAAGGGGAATTTATTGGCACACATGACTGCGGAGACCAAAGGTGGATGCTGGTTCCACAAGCTCAGATGAGGCGGGTAGAGGTCTCTCCTCATCTCCTGACTTGCTTTCCTCTGTGTTAACTTCATTCTCGGGTAAGGGCTTTACTAACACCTGGCAAGAGAACTGCATGAAGCAACAGGAGGTCATTCACTGATACAGGGTGACCTTCAGATATTTACAAATGAGGAAATGGCCTCCAGCCCAAACTGGGGTTTGGAATCTGCCTGAATATCTGTTAGTATAATCTGCACTTTTTTTTTTTGTTTGTTTTTTTGGCTTAAGGAGAGAGGAGGGGTTTTGTTAGACGGCCCCTGCAAGAGGGACAAGGTAGGGAAAACGCACTAGTTTTTGAGCCTCTATGAAAAGCGGAATTGTAACAGAAGGTGAAATCATTGTTTTTATAAAGGATTTTGTAAACTCTGAAGGGAATGCAGCACAGTTTGGGGGCTTTAAGGGCATGATAGCTTTGAAATGCCTCCAGAGAACATTAGTGCAACAGAGGACAGCATCGCACAGAAAACAGTGATGAGCCCAAAAGCTGTAGTTTCATTCCTGAATACCCTCTGGAGACTTTGAGAGCTACTTGAGTCTCTGGGGCACAGAGGCAGAGTGATGTGGGTTACAATAACAATAGATTTAGCCCCGTGTTTTGTGGAGGGTGTTTCTCATTAGTTTTATATGGGTAGGTTCCATGACCCCAAAGGTTTTCTACAGAGAGGGAAACAGTGTGGAAGACATTGTGAGAGAGTAAGTACAGGAGAAGATACAAAGGAATAGGTTATTTTGTGTTGATAAATATTACACTTTGATAATTCATGCAATTTTTATAGAAAGCTAGGGGTATTATCCCAGGATGTTTTCCATTTGCTCCCTGTAAGAAAGTTGTATTATTGCTGTATGGGCTTTCAAAAATAGAATCAATATTAGAAGAGCCCTTTCAGACATGTTGCCACTAACCGAGAAACATGAAGGTTCCCCCACATTGAGAATGCTCTTCCTCTATAACTTCTTCTCTGGTTAAAAGCATTTAAAATGTTTGAGGAGCATATATAATGGGATTGCAGAGATTTATACATTCAAATCAGCCATGTGATCTGCAAAGTTAACTGTAAATTGTTATCTAGGAAAAAGCCTCCATTACTTTTGTTTGTATAAGCTCACATCCTAAATAAAACTGCCGCCAGCAGAATGCTCATTAAAGTGGATTTAAGATTCCAAATGAAAAGTTATTGATTTCAAAAAGGATAAACACCACTAAGCCTCTAGAATCATCTGAAGTTATTAAATTACCAATTTAGTCACTGTCATTATTTTTTTTTTTTACTATCTTGGTTATTTATTAAGCAAACTGTATAAGGTATAATGTTTGAAATGAAACTGGAAGATATCAGCCAAGTGGGAAGTATTATTATTCCAAAGGATGGCAAAGTGTGTGTGTGTGTGTGTGAGAAAGACAGAGAGAGAGAGAGAGGGAGAGAGGGAATGAGAGCATAAGAGCAAGAGATAGATAGAGAAATACCAATTAGGTTTCTCTATTACAAGTGGTTTTTTTATTTTTATTTGAAACTGGAAAATAACCCAATAGTTATTTTCCACACACATTTAGAAATTAATGATCTGCTGAAAAATGGTGATGGGTTTGGTCTCCCTTGCCCCAAATTCCTGGCCGTCATAAAAAATATAGCCTACTTCATGTCTATGGGAAGGCAAGATTAGGATGGGTGTCAGATGATAAATTTTTAGCCACCAGCATCTAGCCAAAAGAGCCTGACTTAGCCCTATCACATTTCCCATGTATATTTATGTACTGTACCATTTGGGTATTATAATAAAAATTTTTATCTGTCCCTGGAGGCAGAATTGAGTTATATATTAAATGGCTATTTTCTTTGTTTTCTGCTTAGGTATGCATGTAATGTGGTAGCATAATATATATTCCACACTTGTTTCATTCCTGCAGAGAGATAATATTTTTGCAGCTGACAGAGTGAAGACATCCTGTGCTTCTAGAATAAGAGAGAACATATTGGCAGGATAAAATGCAGATGTTCCCAGGGTTTCTTCTACCTCATGGTTGTATTCAGCAGAGGTTAACTTTCATGGGCATATTTCCCTGTCCTTGTTTGGGCAGTTGGACACAGAAGTCCACAGTAAATTCAAGGTTGTAAAAGGTGGTTTCAAGGAAAGTATTTCAAAATGCTTTTAGTGGTAGGAAAGTAACTTAAGATTTCACCCCACCTTTAGTAAAAATGATGGCATCAAGGTAACTTCCCTGCTTCTCTGTAAGGAAAGAACATGCATAGCCATTTTTTCTCTTAAAGAATTTTACTATTCTTAATATAATACAATACAAATGGAAAATTTGTCCTGTCATGGTCTAAGAAAAATAAATTTCTGTGACAAAGATGATATCCTAATCACATGTTTGATCCTTCCCTTTTTCCCAATTCAGAAAGAAACAATCCAGGGAATATAAAAGGAATATGAAAAGATCATTTGTGTATTACCTTTGGGAACTTGTTGCTATATCTATGAAGCTGAAGAGTTTTAACTGGAAATGGAACAGGTAGGAGTGAATAAGGGAGCACTGATGGGCCACTATTCACATTTGGCTGTATGTTCTGGAAAAACTAATTCTTCTGTAAGGTTAAGAGAAAAATTTCCAGATAAATGAAGAAATACAGTAGTTCAAATGAGTGGGATCAAACACGAACATTCAGATCAAATCATCTCTAGTAAAACAGACTTCCCATAGAATAAGGGGAAGAATGTAGGGGTTGGGAAGCTAATTTTCCTAATTAGATTCAAAAGGATTGTATATTATTTTTTTTAAGTGGAAACTTCTACAAAAAAAGTATAAATCAAGAGGCAAAAAACAAGTCTTGGGAATAAAAAGAAGAGTAACTAGGGGACATTCTTTCAGAATGCACAGCACAAACTTTAAGATTTGGGAATTCAAGAGAAAAATCAAGAGGCAGAAAATGTTGAAGCAGGAGAATTAATATCATGATTATATGGGTTCCAGAAGGAGAAAGTAGCAGATGAGTGAAAAGCAATAATCAAATAAACAAAAGAAGGCAACTTTTCTGAACTGAAACATTCAGCCTTGTACATGGAGCAGGGTTAGCAAAGATTAGGTGGGTATAGTGAAAAGGAATGGTACGCAGGTGGATTTGGCTGGAAGCAGTTAGCTGGGAGAAAAAAGTCACCAAAGGGGAAAAAAGTCTGAATGGCATTAGACTCCTTATTTGCAACACTAGTGTTAGAAAAGCTCAGAGAAAATGTATAGCCTTCTGGGAAAAAAAAGCATTATATTCCGAGAATTATATTCCAAGCCTAGCTATTATCTAAATGCAAAGGCAAATGAAAGCCTGGCTCGGATTTAAAAGAATTCAGAAATTATATGACTCATGTATGCTTTTTGAAAAATACAACTTAAAGTAGACCTTCAAGCAAAAACTAATCAAAATTAAAAATTTAATAAAGACAAAGACATGTTTTAGGAAAAAAGAGCAGTGAGCAAGAAAAACTTAGATGTAAGTCTAGGGAATTGCTTGTAAAGTGGTTGTGAAACTGTGTACAATTTATAACAAAGGATTTTAAAAAGAAAAATGTATATAATTTTAAAAACCTCCCGGAGACGTGGGGTGAAGGGAGAGGTGGAGAAGGAGGGAGTGAAGAGTGATAAAGTTTTTATGTTGAACAAGGAGGGTCAGTATCAGTAACTTTATTCTTGACATTAATGGAGAATAAATTAAAACATGTTTTAAAAAATTAAAACCAGCTTAAAATGAGACCATTGGAGAAGAAAGAAAAAAGTGGGAAGTATTATTATTCCAAAGGATGGCAAAGTGTGTGTGTGTGTGTGTGTGTGAGAAAGACAGAGAGAGAGAGAGAGGGAGAGAGGGAATGAGAGCATAAGAGCAAGAGATAGATAGAGAAATACCAATTAGGTTTCTCTATTACAAGTGGTTTTTTAATTTTAATTTTATTTTTTTAAAGATTTTATTTATTTATTTGACAGAGAGAGACACACTGAGAGAGGGAACATAAGCAGGGGGAGTGGGAGAGGGAGAAGCAGGCTTCCCACCGAGCAGGGAGCCCCATGCGGGGCTTGATCCCAGGACCCGGGGACCATGACCTGAGCTGAAGGCAGACACTTAATGACTGAGCCACCCAGGTGCCCCACAAGTGGTTTTTTTTAAAAGATTTTTTTATTTATTTGACAGAGAGAGAGATCACAAGCAGGGGGAGCGGCAGGCAGAGGGAGAGGGAGAAGCAGACTCCCCGCTGAGCAGCAAGCCCTACGTGGGGTTTGATTCCAGGACCCTGGAATCATGACCCGAGCCGAAGGCAGCTGCCCAACTGACTGAGTCACGCAGGCGCCCCTCTCTATTACAAGTTTATTTCAAGGCCATGATGGAGGAGCTGCTATTGGATTTACCATTCTATAAAACTGAACCAAACATGTGAGGTGACTACTTTTAGGCATTGGAAAATAGGCAGTGCAGGACTATAGTCTCAGCAAGACAGGAAATAAATGAAGTGAGCACCCTATTTAACCTGATTTTATGTCTGGGGGCAGTTTCCTGAATGTGGCACAAAGTGGAGCCCAAGTGAAGAACGTCAAGTCATACGGAGCTGAGGCAGAAATTGCAACAGAAGGGATGAAAAGGCAGGTGGAATTCACAGTGTGGGACTACAGAGACAAATGAGCTCTACAGAAGGGAAGTCTTCCAAGTCTGTGTAGAGATTCTTCTTAGCTCTTTGGGTAGGAGCTGCTCTGGGCTTTCCTGTATAGGTTAAGATTTTGTAAGACCTCATGATTCTGCAAGACAGCAACTGCTGTGGTGCTAAGAAATGAATGGAAATGCCAGAAGTGGTGCAGTGCCAAAATAACTTGAAGTTGTGATCCAACTATGGTAGAAAGATTTTACTGAGCCCACTGGACATTCAATTGAGACCACAGAAAGGCCACTCTTTTGGAGTAAGTAATAAGATCATATCCTAGAATTAAGGTCAAAATCAATGTAGATTTACCCAAACAGAGCATAAAATGAAGTCTGAAAGAGGAAGAGAGTGAACGAATTACGTAGTTGCCGGCCAACTACAAACATTACACCTTCAAATGAGAGACAAGATAATCCAGATGCTCTACAATATATCATCCATAACAGCATACAATTAAAAAATTACTACATAGGCAAAGAAGTGGGAAAATGGAACTCATAATCAAGGTTAAAAAAATGCAGATAATCAAGGAGTGCCTGGGTGGTTCTGTCAGTTGAGCATCAGACTCTTGATCTCGGCTCACGTCTTATCTCAGCGTTGTGAGTTCAAGCCCCACATTGGGTTCCATGCTGGGCATGGAGCCTACTAAAAAAAAAAAAGTAAAAAGCAGACAATCAAAGGAGATCCTGAGAATGACTCAAATTTTGGAGTTAGAACACATTTTACAAATGGTGATTATAGGGGTGCCTGGCTGGCTCAAACAGTATAGCTTGTGATTCTTGATCTCAGGGTTGTAAGTTCAAGCCCCATGTTTGGGTGTAAAGATTACTTAAAAATAAAATCTTTAAAAAATGATGATTGTAAACATGTTCAAGGATTTAAGGAAAAAAATGGACATAATGAACGGGTGGGAAATCTCAAAAGAGAAATACAAGCTGTATAAAAGTATCAATTAAAAATACTAGAAATGACAATTTCCCTCAATGGTTTAAGAGGAGATTGGAACTTCAGAATAAAAAGTACAAGAACCTGAAAATAGATTAATTAGAAAATATCCAAAACTGAAAAACAGAATAAATTATATTTTGTTTTTTAAAATGAACAGAGCCTCAGTATCATGTGGAATGGTATCATTTTTCCCATATGTAATTAAAACCTCAGAAGAAAAGGAAAAAAAGAATGGGTCAGAACTATCTGAAGAAATAATAACCCCAAATATTCAAAACTTGGCAAAAAAGAATTCTACAGACCCACAGCAGTATATCTTTCAAAATAATCTTCAAGAATGAAGGTCAAAAAATATTATGAAAGGAGTATAACCTGATAGAATCTTCAAGAATGGAGGTAAAAAAAATATTTTGAAAGGAATATAACCTGATAGAATACAACCTGATAGTAGTCATGGCACTAAAAGAAACGCCAAAGAAAGTTCGTTGGGCTGAAGATAAAATTTAGAATAATAGGATGAAGGAATGAAGATAATTGGGAATGGTAAATATGTGGGTAAATAAGAATTTTATTTTCTTATCTTTGAATTTCCTTAAAACATAATTCACTGGTTCAAGTAAGCATAATAATGCACTGTCATATTTTTACATATGTAATGGTAACACATGACCATAGCATTAAGAATTGCAGGGGGTTAAATGGAATTCTACACTTGGAAGTTTCTTATATTCTACATGAAACATTATAATATTAAATTGAAGTAGACTGTGATAAGCTTAGGATGTATACTGGAATCCCTAGAGCAATCACTAATACACACACACAACACACACACACACAAGCAACACATACACACACACACACACACACACACACGCACACACAGGAAACCAAAGAAACAATAAAATGGAGTACTAAAAAATATTTTATGGGACCAAGATGGCAGAAAAGAACTAACAAAGAAACACACATGAGATGGGACAAATTAAAAACAAATTGCAGGATGGTAGAATTAAAGGCAACCACATTAATAGTTACATTGACTGAGAATGCACTAAATAGTCCAGTTAATAATAAATTTCATAATAAAAAAAGGTCAGTTTATCAAGAAGATACAACAGTCTAAAATGCATATTCATCTAATTACTGTGATTAACATAGCTCCTGGCACATAGAACTATTGTTAATGCAAGGATGACTCAACACAAGGAAATCCATTAATGTAATTCACTATATAAATAGATCAAAGGGGGTAGAACTCATGACATTTCAATATGGGCAAAAATGCATTTGCTAAATTCAATCATCACTCTTAATAAAAAACAAGTAAACAATAACTCTTGGCAAGCTAGCAATAGAAGGAAACTTTCTTAAGTTGATAAAGGTTAGCGTAAACCAAGAGCAAATACTTGGTATAAAACATTATAGTCATTCCTCCTAATGTTAGAAATAAGACAAATTTGCTCCCAGCATTGGTTGCTATTTAATCTTATAATGGAGAGTCTTACTAATGCAGTAAGACAGAAAAGAATAATATATATAATTATAAAGGAAAGACACAGGTATAGTTATTTGCAAATAAGAAATTGTCTTAGAAATCAGGAAAAAATTAGTAGAATCAATAGAGAATTCAATATGAGGATTAGATTCAAAATTAGCATAGCAAAATCAATGCTTTCCTATATATTATCAACAATATATTAAAGAATAAAACAGAGAAAAAAGGAACCTATTCTCAACAAAAAGAAAAATTACCAAATACCTAGCAAAAACATAAGATTCATGGGTGGAAAATTATAAAGCTCTAGGGAAAAAATAAATGATCCAGTAAATGCAGATAATCCCTTCCTAAATGGAAAGTCACTATTTTTGAGATATAAATCTTTTCAAGTTAATTTAGAAATGTAATGCAATTCTAATCATTATATATGAAACTTAACAAGCTGATTCTATAGGTTACATGGTAGAAAAAAATCACAAGTAATAGCCTAGAAAACTCCGAGAAGAAAGAAATTGTAGTAACTTCTCTTTCAGAAATTAAAACACATTTGAAAATATAGTTTCAGAAGTATAGGGTTGGTGCAGGTGTAGGCAGAAATAGTGATGAATGAAGATTGTGTAGAATTTAGAAACAGGAGTCTGTACACTGAGATTTGGCATCATGGTTCAGAGCACTGACTCTCAAGCCAAGGCATAGTCGCTGTGCATTCTTGGTTAAGTTACTTAAACTCTCTCTGTCTTAGTTGGCTTATGTGTAAAATAGGGACCATTATACCATCCATATCCTGGGGTTGTTGAGAAGATTAAATAAGTTAATAAAGAAAAAGCACTTAGAAGAGGGCTTGGAATATGGTCAGAACTATGTAAATGTTAACTGCTACTAATAATAAAAATAGTAAGCAAATCAGTAGGAAAAAGATGAATTACTTCTCAAATCAGGGTGAAGTTTGGTTATCAGTTTTGAAAGAAATACACGTGGGGTGATGAGTTGTTCATTTTGAAAGAAATATACTTACACATATATCTTACCCAATATCCAAAACAACTAAACATAAAGATATTAGATGAAGGTATAAAAAAAATTCATAATTGTGGGATGAAGAAATCCTGTTTCAGCAAGATATAAAACATGAGAGTCATCAAGGAAAATGGCGTATTTAAATACATAAAAATTAAAAAGATATACTAACAACATTAACGGGCAACATGCAGCTTGGGAATATGTTTGCATGATAATAACAAGGGATTAATATCAATACGAATCAATAGGGAATAGACAAACACTCCAATAGGAAAATGAGCAGTGTGGGCACCTGGCTGGCTCAGTAGGTAGAGCATGCACCTCTTGATCTCGGGGTTGTGAGTTCAAATCCCACGCTGAACATAGAGTTTACTTTTAAAAAAATGAGTGATGGATAGGAAAAGTAATATAGAAATTCAACAAGCTCTGCAAAATGTTCAACCTCATTGGTAATCAGAGAAATGTAAATTAATGTGATACATTTTAAGGAATTTTTACTCATCAAATTAGCAAAAATCTAAAAGCTTGATAATACCCAGGGTTAGTAAGGATGTGGCAAATGACACTCTGCTGGTAGGAGGGTAAGATGACAAAACATTTTTTGGAGGGCAATTTTTCCAGTATCTACTAACGTAAAAACCGTCCATCTTTGTTGGCTTAGCAATTCCATGTTGAGGACTTTATTCTAAAGAATCAGCATGGACTAAAGGTCTGTGTGTGAAAATGATCACAGCAGGATTGTTCATAATAGTGAAAAAGGGGCAACAGCCAAATACTGATCATTAGAAGAACAGTTAAATACATTCTGGTAAAGCCATAATGTTGAATACCACACAACTACTAAAAAGGATGAAGTATGTATATTTCATATATTTTTTAAAGATTTTATTTTTAAGTAATCTCTGCACCTAACATGGGGCTTGAACTCACAACCCCGACATCAAGAGTCGCAAGCTCTGCCAATGGAGCTAGCTATGTGGCCCTGTATATTTTATATTTTTAATAATATATAGGTAGAAATTTTCCAAGGAAGGTTAAAAAAAAAAGTAAATGTTTCAAGACAGTTCCTGGCTTTGTTATTTTGCACGCGCGCACACACACACACACGTTTGTATGTGCACCTGTAAATATGGAAGGGCATAGGAAAAATACTGAAACCAAAGTACTAAACTGTTAACCCTGGCTAACTCTGGGCTTATGCTGGAAGAGGAACAGCCTCACATTTTCGATCTTTACACTTAGGTACAGTTTTAACTTTTTGTAATGAAAGCATGCTCCTACGCATCTTGAATAACAAAGAACAATGAAACATAATAGAACTCTAATGACTGAAGATGTTGAAGAACCAGGAGGCAGAGTATTTTCTGGGAGAATGCTCTTGACTTAGCGGCTAATCCATATTACTTTAAAACTATTATAGAGCAAATGCATGCAATATTTTAATTATTTTAATATGGCTAACATCCTGAAACCAAAGCCAACAAAGAGAACCCGTAACAAACCTACAGTTCATACTCATAGACATTTAAAATAAAATACTGGGAAATTCAGTTAGTACAACACAATGAAATAAAGTGTAGTCCATAAATACAAAAGTGGTTTAACGGTATGACAAATATTAATGTTTGTCATAGGCTAAAAGAGACGCAGAAGCATCTGATTGTCTAGAGGTGACCTGTCCATCATTGATTGATACACTCATTCAACAAATTTGTAGATCCAGGCATTATTCTCAGTTCTGGGATAAAATCAGACACTCATCCGTACCCTCAGAAACACATTGTGGGGGGAGGGGAACAGACAAGTAAACAGATGCTAATGCTAAGGTATGAAGGAGTATTTAGACAGGGGAAATACTAGAAAGAGAATAAACAGATCAAATTTCTGTCTGACATCAATAGAAAATAACATTCATGTTGGGAAACACTAGAAGTCTTTTTGTTCCGCTTGAAAGCAATACAACTACTCACTCCATTATTAAAGCTGCACTCAACAAGTTGGAACCAATGCAATAGAACAGGTGAAACAAATGAGTCCTCTGCACTGGGAAGGGAAATTGTGATATGCAATGATAATTACTGAAGACAATCAGTTGAAAAAATACTAGAAGAGAAGTGTGCAGTAAGGTGGCAAGTTACAAAAAATATAGAGGGCTTTTTAAAATCTATTAGCAACAGTTACATAATGAAAAAAACTGTCATTCATACTAGCAAAAGATACTATAACATGCCTTGATATAAATGACAGAAAAAGCACAGGACCCATGACAAGAAAATGATAAAACTCTGAGGATGAAAGAAAAAAGTCCTAACCATCTTCCCAGAAAGAAATATTCAGCATTATAAAGATGTTCATTTCTCTCTAAATTATTTATAAACTCAATGGAATTCTAGTGAAAATATTGGTGTAATTTTGGGGGGGGATTTAGAAATTGTTCTTATTTAAAATTTTAATCTTTATTTTTGTCAAAGTTATACATATTCACTTTAAATATGATGAGTTCTGCTAACTTATAACAGCAATCCTCAGCTTTACCCTTTCCAGCTTTTGATTCACACTCCCCAAGTCAATAGTACCCAACATTTTGAGCGGTTTTTACTGGTGTTTATATCTTTATTATTTTCCAACAAGAGGATTTTTCTGCTAATTAAGTTTTGTTTTCCCGTTTCAATTTTGGAGATTATCAATTCTCTTCTTTTTTTTTTTTTTTAAAGATTTTATTTATTTATTTGACAGAGAGAGACACAGCGAGAGAGGGAACACAAGCAGGGGGAGTGAGAGAGGGAGAGCAGGCTTCCCGCGGAGCAGGGAGCATGATGCCGGGCTCCATCCCAGGACCCCGGGATCACGACCTGAGCTGAAGGCAGACGCTCAATGACTGAGCCACCCAGGCGCCCCTATCAATTCTCTTCTTAATGTGAAAGGTAATATTCACTTTTCTGATCCACTTTTCAAACCTCAACCAGACTCCCTCCCACATACACATCCTACAAATGTGTACATGGTTCAGCTTCTTTTCACCCTGACAGTATTTTTGGTTCTATCAGTGTTCAATGTTAGAAGCAGTACGTCTCTGTAGATATTATTATACACAGCTGAGTCTCACAGTATTCTATGCTTTCCCTTCATGGACAACTTGCTTTTCTAGAAGTTAATGATGTCTGCTTTTCTCCTCCCCCCCAACTTCTTCTTCTTCCTATTATTATTATTAAGTAAACTCTACACTCAAAGTGGGGCTTGAACTCACAATCCTGAGGTCAAGAGTTTCACGCTCTACTGACTGAGTCAGCCAGGTGCCCCAATAATTGTCTACTTTTAAATTTTGCTTTGTTATCGATACAATGGACAGAATTAAGAGAGCAAGGGAAAGGAGAGAGAGGAGGAAGAAACGAAAGAAAAAAAAAAGAACTTCTCACCTCGGTCACACACTTGAGAAAACCTGAGAATTTCAGTTTTGCTTGAAACTGTGCATTCTGGATCATCCTTCCACTTTACAGTGGACAGGTCCTCTCTGGACTCGCTGCTCAGCTTTGTCAGGATCTCCCCTTCATGGTCATCCCAGGAACATTCCTTTTCCTGTGCTGACGTTGGGAGCTCCTGCTTGCTGAGCACTGTGTCTTCCACTGTCATGGCTTACACTCTTGTTTGGTGGGAGCACTTCCTCTAGTAGATTCCAGGGAACTGTGCCCTGGAACTCACCTAGAGAGGAAATGCTACTCTAGGGAGGCGCTAGAGAAAACTGCTGTCACTTTAGCCATTCCACCTCACACGAACCACTGGCACCCCGTGGGACACCTCTGTGCCCTCCCCTCCCCCCAGTGATGCCCCGAAGCCTCTGTGGCCACCCAGTCCTACTATTTAGAAACTCTACTTGCCATTGTGTTTTGAAATTAATCTGTTAGACCCTTTTCTTCAAATCCATCTTTACAAGCCCTGTTTCTAAATGTTAAGAAACGTTAATGCCAAGAAAATCTCCTCCATTCCTTCTACACAGGTTGGAATAATTCAAGTTACATCAGGTAGTGCCCCAGAGGGTTCATGCTCATTAAGTTGGTGGGTAAAACCAATCTGTTTGACAAATCTGGTTTATAATTTTAAGTAAACATGCACGGTTTTTTATAGCAAACATTTCAGCAAACATGATAACCCATAACACATGGTCTAATTGCAAGATTGTAAGCCAACATTTGGTAGAAATATTAAAAATAAACCTTCAAATATTACATGGGAGTTTTGTATTTAGCAGACAGACTTAGGCAGAAACTCAAGTTTTTGGTGACAGGATACAGAATAACTATAGTTTTCATTTAAATTTCTTGGCAATAGGTATGTACATAATTGCTAAATATTATTCATCAATTTTTAAAGTTGTAAGAGCTAGCACAAGAAGCAAAAGGACTTTTTAAAAATTCGTTGAAAAATTAAGATCTGTTTCTGCTACTCCAGTAACATTTTCAATCAAATGCTTCCCTAAAGAATATCATTAACATAGTGGTGAAATATGAAGATGAAATTACTCTCTGCAAGCCGTGGGTTTAAATTTGTTTTTAATAGAAGGTTGATAACAGGAATCAGAGACCCATCGATCTGATATTTAAGTTTCCTTTTCCAATTGTATTCAACGTTACTGCTTTGCCCAGCAAATTTTCTTTTCTCTGGAATGCAAACTGGAAAATTTTCTTCATCTCAGCGTAGGGACCAAACGACATTTGTGTTGACATCAATCATCTCTCCTTGGGGTAATCTATGGCAATGTTGAGGAATTGAGATTGGTTTTAAGGGATTGGAACATAAGTGAGGAAGAAGAAAGTTAAGAAACAGGAAGTGAAATCATAATAACAGCTCCTTACAAGCCCTGCACCATTTAAATTCACAAAATTAATCAGAGGAAAGAGTTGTAAGTACGTTCATGTTCCAAGTTAGAGCAACTTGACGAATATCATCCATCAGTAATTCTTAAAAATTTATTCTTTGCTTCAGATTTGGAAAAACAGGACTTTGAAAGACATGCAAGGAAGAAGGGATAGGGTTGCAGGACCAAATTTATGGCCATTTCTCTGAGTTTCTCTTACTTAATTATGTATCAATTTTTTGACATGGAGGGGGGCTGAGGGCCACTGGAGAGTGACCGATGGTCACAGTTCTACAATAAGCCTTCTGGTCAGGGTTGCACCCAAAAGCCCACTGCAATAAAAATTCCATTTGCAAGAGGATGTGAGCCTGAACTCTGAACAGTTGCAGATGAGAGGAGGTAGTGGAAAGAGGGCTTGATGAGGCTAATTATGATCCTCCATAATGGTAAGATTGGTAAATCTGGGATAGGGATGGGAATCAATATAATCATGCTACTCCTGCCACCCACTGGCCAAAGCATGAGTTCTGCATAATTGAAATGTACATGTTTAGGGTTATGATTTTTCTCAACCCATAACTTCTTTCATTTTTCTATGATCCAACAGTCTCTATTTTGAGCTTCCGTCCTCTTTGTTGGTGGGAAACTAACCCAGGCAAAGCATTATCTGTCTCCCAAGGTTTGAAGGCTTTGGGGAGAGGCTTTAAGTTACACTGAGATGTCAAGTGGGGAAGGTGTAACTGCAGGTCATCTTCTAACCGGTCTGGCATTCGCTGTGATGGAGCAACCCACCTGGGTCCTGGTTGTCATTACCCTCCTGTCATGACATTCACATTCCTACATCGTTTCTGTTTTACATGGTTCATGCTGCTGTGTCTCCTCTTCTGGCTGCAAGGCCCCTCCCGGTCCACCAGCCGCCTCTCAGCTAAATTTCTCAGGGTTTGGAGATAACTTTTGGATGATATCTCTTGCCACTCTGGGGCTGTGGGAAGCTGGGGAGTTACTTCAAGCCCTGTCCGCCTAGAGGGGCTGCCACTTCAAGATGTCTCAGTGCATAAATTAAGACGTTTCCAGCTGTAATAGGAAACATCTCAAACTGCCTTGAGACAAGTTATTAGCTCATATAAGGAGTCAAGAGGTGAGGTGAGCTTCAAAGCATGTTGATCCAACAGTTCAAAAATGCAGTCAAAGACTTGGGTTCTCTCTGTCTCTCTACCCTGCCCTCTGCCTGGGATCATCACTTTAAAATGGATTTGTGTCTTGGTTGTATGATAGCCGCCTGCAGAAATTATGGCTTTGTTCTTTGTATCTAATTGGCTTCTCAAGCTTCTTTCTTCAGAATGAAGTAGAACATTCCTAGAATTCTCCAGTAAAACCCTTTTCATCTCTTGTTGGTGTGGCTGGATCACATGTCAATTTCCTCCTCCCTTTTTTTTTAATTGAAGTTTTTATTTTAATTCCAGTTAGTTAACATCAAGTGTTATAATCACGTGCTTATTTTTGAATCAATTTTTAGCAAAAGGAATGGGATTACCGCTAGACCAAAATCAGATTGAACCCAGAAGCTGAGAGTAGAAATCACTGTCTCCTGAGGTACTTGGCAATGTGGAGAAGGGGTGAGCACCTGAAGAAATTTGGAATTTTTTAGGGAGAGAATGAGGAGGATAGCTGCTCTCTAGGGAATAATATCAGTCAGGATTTAGTTAGGAAAACAAACCCCTCTAGAAATTTCAAGCAGAACAAGATTAACATAGAGAAGTAAGCCACAGAAATCATTGAAAGGGGTAGAAGAGAGAAAAACGAGGGGGTAAGGTGGAGTTAGTCAATGTTCAGGAATTCCAGGAAGCTGCTCCAGCCCCTGTAGGAGAGCATACCTGTCTAACCCCAAATTCCTCTGAGCCTGTGGTCTTCTGCCCCTGCAGACTCAGTGCACTTGTCACAAGGTCATGTTGCTGCCCCAGCCAAAGCCTGGTGTGGCTCTGGTTTCCTTCTTCTCTTCAATCTTTTTTAAAAAACCCAGATTATTTATTTATATACCACGTAGTTGAACAATTTTAAGTATGCAAAGTGTATAATTCCCTGGCTTTAGTATATTCACAGAGTTGTGCATCCATTTTCATTATTCCTGAAGAAACGCTTTCTCCTCAGACATCACCCGCCCACCCCACTCCCAATCCCTCTAGTCATCCTCCCCCCATCCATCCACCCGCCCCTCTACTCTACACAAAAACTAATCTCCTTTTTGTCTCTGTAGATTTGCCTCTTCTGGACATTTCATACAGATTTTTATAATGTGTGTTCTTTTGTGATTGGATTCTTTCACTTAGCATAATATTTTCAAGGTTCATTCATGTTGTAGCATGTGTCAGAACTTCATTTGTTTTTATTGCTGAATATTCTTCCACTGCATGAATAGACCACATCTTATTTATCCATTCATCAGTCAATGGACATTTGAGTTGTTTCTACTTTTTAGCTGTTAATTATGCTGCCATGACCATTCATGTACAAGTTTTTGATGGATGTATATATGTTGGACATAGACTTAGGAGTGGAATTGCTAGGTCAGGTGATAAATCTGTTTCACCTTTTGAAGAACTGCTAACCTGTTTTCCAAAGTGGCTGCACTATTTTGTATTCCCTCCAGCAGTGTATGAGGATTCCTTCATTTCTCCACATCCTCACCAGCACTTGTGATTATATGTGCTTGTTTGTTTGTTTGATGATAAGCTTTCCTACTGGATAGGAAGTGGTAGCCTATTGAGGTTTTCATTTGCATTTCCCTGATGGTTAATGATGTTGAGCATCTTTTCTTGTACTTACTGGCCATTTGTGTATCTTTCTGGAGAAATCTCTCTTCAGAGCCTTTGCCCATTTTTAATTGGATTATTTGTCTTTTTATTATTGAGCTGTAGCAGTTTTCAATATATTCTAGATACAAGTCTCTTAATAGATATATGATTTGCAAATGTTTTCACTCATATTGTGGATTGTCTTTTCACTTTTTGATAATGCTCATTGGTGCATAAGGGTTTTAAATTTTGATGAAGACTAATTTATCTGTTTTTTTTTTTTCTTTTGCTCCTTGTGCTTTTGGTGTCATATCTAAAAACGCATTATGGAATTTGAGATCATGGTGATTTACCCCTATGCAGTCTTCTAAGAATTTTATAGTTTTAGTTCATAGACTTATGTCTTACATCCATTTTGAGTTAACTTTGGTATATGGTATGAGGTAGGGGTCCAACTTCATTCTCTTGCATGTGATTACCCAGCTGTCCCAACATTTTACTTTAATCTTGCACAAATTCTTTCTACTGGCAGGTCCTGAACTGAAACCTTCCTACCAGAGGAGACTGGGAAACATAGCCCCTGTGAGAGGGAGAACTTAGAGGGATGGGAACTAACCCATAGTATGCAGCAAATAACTAAACATCAGCCTTTGTAAGGATTTGCTGTCTCTTCGGTGTCTAGATGGAAAGCAGGCTACAAATCTCCTTTTATTCAAAGATTCTAAACCTGTCTAGAATCATTTTGTCACTCTTATAACTTGAGAGGTGTAGAGAATATAGGGCCCAACTCACTTTATTCTATTTTTCTCTTCTGTGTTCTTCTTTCTTCCCAGTCCACACAATTCTAAAATTGAGTCTAAGAGAAACTCAGCCGTATATTTTTCCAGATGGTTCTGTTTCATGTGCTTTTGTTCTGAAGAGCTATATCTTGCTTTTTAAAAGAATGAAAAAAATCTTAAAGGTACAAGAGATTATTTTAGATACACTATTAGACCATAGAAAGCAGCATTTTGCCTGACAGATTGGGAATATGGTTTCATCAATGTGATGCAGAGCTCCAGAGACAGGGATGAAACTTTGGGGAAGGGAGACAGATTCTCAAGGAGGAGATGAATAACTATAGATAAGGAGCTAAAATTAATAGGTAAGCAGGACATTGATGCCTTTGCTAGAGATTTCCAGTTATAACCATACAGGTATTAGGGGCAACTTGGCAATGGTTTTACAACTGTATTCTGTAATAAACCATAGCATACTAATATAGACTGAACAGTTTAAACATCTTGGAGACTTTAATTTATTCAGCTTAAGAGCTTAGTTGAAGGGGAAAAAAAAATAATGGAAAGTAAGCTGTGGGATTGCTTTTCCTGAATTCTAAATTTAGCTTAAATATATTTCTAATCCTCCGTGTCAGGGATATTTTGTTGGAAATTCATTTGAATTGTATAATCTGATCACCTTTATTAATGCACGGATTTAGATGGGCATAAACATACTTACTGTATTTTACTGTGTCTATTTTTAGCCTAGGTAATCCTGTAAATGATTAGCTAATTATATTCTTTCTGATTATCAAGCTACTTAACTTAAATCCAGTATGATTATAAAAAGCGAGTAAATCTTCCGTGCCAATAGAGGAGATTCTACACATGGTTACATTTAAGAAGGTAAAGGAAACTGCACTGTATGACCAAAGCCTGTGCAAGATTAAATCCCCATTATCTGGATGACAGAAACTAGAAAGGAATAGAGTGTGAAGAGCAACACAAATTCACAGCCATCATTTTGAGTCCATCTTACCTTCAAAGACAAATATGATTGCTCCCTGAACTGATTGTCTTATAAAACTAGATGGGTAACATTCCATCACCTGTTGTAGAAAATGCCCCTTTCGATTTTTAATTAAATTAAAATTAATTTTTAATTAAGGTTCACATTATATCTGGGTATAAATGGAAAACTTTTAAGTGATGGATAGAAAAGGAAAACAAAAAAAAAAAAAAGAAAAGGAAAACAGTGTGTGAGGACTCAAGAGTATGACGTCATTTCAGCTCTGGGGAAATTTAAAAATGGGAACTAGCACATTCAGAATGTCTCTCCCATGCATATCATACTATCTCATCTAGTCTTCATGACAGGCCTGAGAGGAAGGCATAATTATCCTGGTATCTCTAGATGTAGACACTGGATCACAGATATATTAGAATCTGGTTTGTCTGATTCCAAAATCTGTGCTCTCTTGGTTGTTAAATTTTGACAGCACCCCTTCAGGTACAAAACACAGAGAGAAATATTCTAACTGGAATAGGAAAACCAAGGAATTTATCAGCTTATAAAACTGACACATAGAGACTG
The DNA here is from genome assembly GCF_964656455.1 of Halichoerus grypus. Lineage (NCBI taxonomy): Eukaryota > Metazoa > Chordata > Mammalia > Carnivora > Phocidae > Halichoerus > Halichoerus grypus. Next base: position 130,651,139 of record NC_135713.1, on the reverse strand, counting down.
GATCCTCCTCATTCAGCATTGTCTGCTGTAGGCATGGTTGGTTCCAGGGGCCAAGCGGAACTCTTTCTCTCTAAATCTCATTTCTACTTTTTTCTGTGTTATACTTGCTTTCAGGCAGGCTCTCAGGAGCTCCAGCTTCAATCTTTAAAGCTTTAATCCCGTGGGAAAAGAGATCTTTCTTCTAAGTTGGAATAAGAGTTCCAGGACTGAATTTTGCTGTCCTTGTTTCATCTAACCAATCTTAACCACATACTGTAAACAATTTGAAAGGAAAGTGAATGTACAAGGTTGGTTATATCAGGAAATGTGACTTGTAACTCTTAAGCTTACGTATATATGTTAAAGATACAGATACAGATGGTAGAATGACTCCACTATATGAGATTTTTTAAAATGTGGATCCTGAATATAACCAGATAACTATAGCAATTGGTGCTGATCATGAAGCTTCCTGAGGCGAACAAAGGCCCTTACTTCTCTGCTATTGAAAAGGTTTTAGTCACACTAAAGTCAAACATACAGTCTCATTCAAGTCTATATGAAAATATATTACATAGCATGTTCAAAAGTATGTATTTGAAAGGGCGGAAGACCAATATTTATCAAATACCTGCTATGTAAGGGCAGAACATAGGTACATTGTATCTACTTTTTTTTGAAGATTTATTTATTTATTTTAGAGAGAGGGTGTGGGGGGAGGGCAGAGGGAGATGGAGAGAGAAACCCAAGCAGACTCTGTGCTCGATCTCATTACCACGAGATCAGATCCGAGCCAAAATCAAAAGTCAGATGCCCAACTGACTGTGTCACCCGGGTGCCCCGTGTTATATCCACTTTTATGTTAGACATATGATTCAGTGGGTACTAGCCACATGTGGCTACTTAAATTTAAAACTTAAAGTAATTAAATTAAAATTTAGTTCCTCCATCACAGGAGCTGTACTTCTGGTGCTGAATAACCATGTGACAGTGGTTTCCGTGATAAACAGCATAGCCATAGAACATGTCCATCATTGTAGGAAGTTCTATTAGATAGCTCTGGATATCTGTCTCAATTTTCCTGTTTTTGTCAGAATAGAAACTAACAATCTTAAGTTATATGAGATAAGACTATAAAGAAATAATCAGTGTAGAATGTGTATCTTCTATAAGAAAACCACTCTGAACTCTTAGAAAAGTTGGTGTCATGGGCCAAAAAAGTAGGGGGAGAGATATTAGGTACTAGATATTAAATGACATAATGGAATTATTATCAATTTTGTTAGGTGTGATCAAGGTATTGTGGTTTTGTCAGACTATATTCTAACTCTTTGGAGATGTGTGCTGAAGCATTTAGAAGGAAAATCTTGACGTTTTTCACTTACTCTGGAATGAAAGAATAAAAAACAGAGAGATGAAGTAACAATGGCACAATGTAAACAATAGTTAAATCTAGCTAATCAGTGCTGTTGTTTCTAATTTTGATGTATTTTAAAGCTCACAAAATGAAAATAGTTTTGAAAAATCTAACTTTCTTTTAGCAGTTTTTCCTTTGATGTCACACTCAGAAAATGTTTTCTTAAACTAGACCTTTAAAAAATAGTTACTGAGACAACCTCCTAGAATCTTAATGGGTCATTTCTTTTAACGCTTAAATCTTTTATCTGTTTGTAATTTGTTTTGGTGTAATGGACACATTAAAGATTACTTTTATTTTTAAGTACTTAAGTGGTAGTGAATATTTGCTTTCCTAAATTCATTCACAATTTTTTTCTAGAAAGAGCCCTTGATTTTCATTTAGAGATCCACCTCCCTTTCACTTTCTGCTCATGTGTTTGGGGTAGTGCAGAAACAGAACATTAAAAGCCTGGGATTCTTTAATTTACTCTCAGCTAAAAAGCCCCTGGGGCAGAAACCATAGTCCTTTTGGTAGTATCATAGGCAATTTAAATAATGGGAGCCTGTTAAAACGTGAGCCGAGAACACTTTGCTAGCCATTACATCGTATTTAATAGATCAGAGAAAAGTTTAGAGAATATTAACATACCTGTTACCATAAAACAAAAGTGAAAGTTGTATGTTTGTTAAATGTCTTCTATCAAAAAGTGGAGTTTCTAGATTTATTTCCTCAGGAGAATGTTTCATTGACGGCTCAGACAAGAACATAAAACAGTGTATTACGAGGTCTTAATACAAGGACTCAGGTGCTCACAGCCCCATTACAGGGGCTGAAGAAGGGTTAGGCAAGGGGCCACCACTAACTTTTTGGCACATCACCATGGAAGATCAGAGAGCCTCTGTTTGCCAGTCATGAACATGCAGGAAACTCCTATACATCTCCTGGTACTTCATAGCTCCAAGATGGGGAGAATGGGAAGGGAAGCAGAAGCCACTTCAGAAACTCAACGTTTGAAAGGCCCGTGCTATGCCTTCTACAGCTCCCAGAGAAAGAAGAAAAATGACTTGGGCCTCCCTGCTGTCTTTCAGGTATTATGTGAGTTTATCTGTAAGACAGAGCCTAAACATGCATTCAGAACTCTGCTGTCTAGGGTGTCAGAGAAATCTACCTCTGAGGCTTCCAGCTTCTGCAATATAAGGGAGATAGAAAAGTTTTTAGAGCTGGGTGGTAGGCTGAGTGTCACCAGATATAAATACCGCAGAAGAGGTGAGAAGCTTTCTCACAAGATTCAAATGTTTATTTTCAAAATTCAAAGGATTGTTGATTTGAAAGTTTGAGAGGAGGGTATGTTTGTTAGAGTATCTGGTGAAGGAAACAATTTGAAGTTGTAACCCGTGTCTATCATAGAAGATTGGTTTCACCTACCATTGCTAAGAATTGACTTCCTTTGATATCATGTTGAGCAGTAGAGCTCCCCACCCAGTGGGTCACCCAATGCCCTAAGGGTGGCTAAGCAGGCTGGGTCACCAGAGGAGCCTTGCAAAGGGCTCCGATTCCCTTGTTGGTCCCAATATGTCATATAAACATAACTATCCTCTTAATGTATTATGAAAAAAAGCTATGAAGCGCTGCATTTTAGTGAAACCATCTTCTCTTGATTTAATGTGAATGTTGTTCCCAAATGTGAAAGCTCCAAAGTGAATTAGTGTACAAGAAGTATCAGGAAAGACTCTTTGGGGGGCACTTCCTCTTCACGTGTGTGAATACATTATGGCCATGTAAAGTGGCAAATCTCAGGATTTACTATTAATATTCCAGAGAGTTAGGTTAGATAAATAACAAAGGAGGCTGATAAAAATTCCCTGGGTTTTCAGAAAAGTTAAAGGCTTTGATTAATTAATTCTTTATCTTCGTCTCCTCCTCCTTTTCTTTATTGTAAGAGTGAGATCGTTATAATCTGAGAGGTAAGACAGAATCTACTGAGAGCCATATTTGTGCAACTCTGTGGTTTGGGCAAATGTGTTAAATGAATGAAAGAAATTCATGTTGAGAATGCTATGCTTTTAAAATAATTTTCTACTTAAAAAAGATAACTTCCAAGTGGAAAATAAAAACACTCTACTAAGTTATAAAACTATGTCTAAAATGTATACACTATTTTTGAGACATTAGTATGCACAAGGACATTGCTTGGTGCTTGAGATGTATCAGTAAACCAAATAGATATCCCTGCCCTTGAAAAGCTTATATTCTGATGGGGAAAAGACAGATAGCAAACAATAAACATAATGAGTAAGTAGGTTATATAGGATATTACAAGGTGAAAGCAATATAAAAATGTAGAGTATTTTTTTTAAAGATTTTATTTATCTATTTGACAGAGAGAGCACAAGCAGGGGGAAGAGGAGCAGCAGGGAGAGGGAGAAGCAGGCTCTCCACTGAGCAGGGAACCTGATGTGGGGCTTGATCCCAGGACCCTGAGATCATGACCTGAGCCGAAGGCAGATGCTTAACCAACTGAACCACCCAGGTGCTCCAAAATATGGAGCATTTTAAAGGGGATTAGTTATGTTGGGAGAGCAGAGATGAGTTGCAATATTTGATAGGAAGTCTCACTGAGAAGGCACTATTTGAGTTAGAAATGAAAGAGATGAAAGAGAGAAGCCGTACATGCCAAGGAGAGGGAATAGCATGGAACCTAAGGGAGAATAATCCCTGGCGTTTTTGAAGAAAAGAAAGGAGATCAGTATGTCCGGAGTGGAGTGAGCAAGAGGACAGCAGAATATATAAAGAACTCTCATAACTTAACAAGAACAATCAAATTAAAAAAAAAAATGGGTGAAGAACTTGAATAGACATTTCTCCAAAGAAGATACAAATTACCAACAGCACATGAAGAGATGCCCAACGTCAAAAAAATGCAAATCAAAACCACAATGACAAACTACCTCACACCTATAGAATAGCTCCTAGCAAAAAATGGGTGGGGCAGGAATACCAAGTGTCGGCAGGATGTGGAGATACTTTTTTATTTTTTTTAAGATTTTATTTATTTGAGAGAGAGAGAATGAGAGAGAGAGCACATGAGAGGGGGGAGGAGCAGAGGGAGGAGCAGACTCCCTGCAGAGCAGGGAGCCCGATGCGGGACTCGATCCCGGGACTCCAGGATCATGACCTGAGCCGAAGGCAGTCGCTTAACCAACTGAGCCACCCAGGCGCCCAGGATGTGGAGATATTTGAAGCCTTGTGGACCATTGGTGGGAGTGTAAAATGGTGCAGTCACATGGAAAACAGTATTGCTGTTCTTAGAAAAAGTAAAAACATAATTACCATATAATCTAGCAATTCCACCTTTGGGTATTTATCCTGAAAAATTGAAAGCAGAGTCTCTAAAAAATATGTGTAAACCTATGCTCATAGTAGTGTTATATAAAAGAGCTAAAAGGCGAAATTCATCCAAGTTTCCATCCACAGATGAATGGTTATCAAGGTATGGATATACATACAGTGCAATACCATTCAACCTTAAAGAGGAAGGAAATCCTGACACATCCCACAATATGGATGAACCTTGAGGACATTATGCTAAGTGAAATACACCAGTCCCCAAGAGACAAGTACTGTATGATTCCACCTGTGTATCGAGAATGGTTACATTCATAGAAAATAGAATGGTGGTTGCCAGAGGCTAGAAGAAAGGGAAATGGGGGAGTTAATATTTAATGGGTACAGAGTCTCACTTTTGCAAGATGAAGAGTTCTCATGATGGATGGTGGCTAAAATAGCTAGGGGCACCTAGGTGGCTCAGTTAGTTAAGCCTCCGACAATCAGGTCATGATCTCAGAGTTGTGAGATGGAGCCCTGCGTGGAGCCCTGCCTGCGCTGGGTGTGGAGCCTGCTTAAGATTCTCTCTCTCTCTGCCTCTCACCCCCTACCCCTCACTCGCACACACTTTCTCTCTAAAAAAAGTAAATAAGAAAAATAAAATAGCCGGAAACTCTCAGTAGTGTTAGAGTGATAGTGAGCCACTTTCCTACCTACACAGCTCTCCACTGGGTGATTCCCAACAAGATACAAAAACAGTAATACCTCCCACCTTAGAAAACCTTTCTTTGATCCTCCACGATTACGGTCTCATTTTTCTGTTGCAGTTTAGAACACAATTTGGAAAAGTTGTCAATACTCTGTGTTAAATGCCTTTTTCCATTCTGCCTTCACTTGTCTCCAAATAGACTTTCAATCTACTACACCACTGTAGAAGGATACTCCAGACATAGTATGTGTAAAATCTACCAACCTAGCAGCACTCACTGTGTAATACATGCATGTGGAATTGATCTGATGTAGGAGGGTTTTATTGAATCACATCTACTTCCCCTGGCCTGACTAATCAGTATGGAATGATCTGATCAATTTGCTTATCTTTACTATTTCTACAATTTTCAGGATAAAAATAGGAATAACTTAAGAGTGTCTACTTTTAATTTCATAATGGAACTTGGCCAAAAAGTTTTTATATAGATTATTATACAGTATTAAAATAATACATACCTTTTCTTTCAGATACTTAATTTGTTTTAACATGAAAATATATAACTTTTCCCCATAAATCTTCTCTTTTGTTAAGCATGAGATAGTCATTTCATGAACCAGGAGGGGAGTTGATGTCAATATACTATACCGATTTAAATTTTTAATGGTCCCAAGTAATTGTGCATGATGATTCAGATATGCCCACCCTGGGCCAATATCACTTTGTGTTTCCATTCATTGGAGGCTAAATTCCATACATGGTGAAGAGAGACTCTCCTAGTGATGGTGATTCAATTTCACATTAAGTGATGATTTACCACAGTCCAATTTTTGCCTAGCTCTTGCTCACTTGCCTTGGTTTCATGAGAGCATTTCTCCACTGGTCTTTATCAAGCTACATGCACATTACCAGTTAACCATATTTCTAAGCTGGATATCTTCCTTAATATACACCCCCTTTCTGTGTTGGATAAACATTCACCTTAATAGCAGGGCTACTGCATACAGCTGTTGGATGTGTGCTCTGCACAAAGACTCCAGCAGAGTGGTCAGGTGGAGCTAAAAGTTAAGCATGCTCTGCCCCCAAATCCTGACAGTGGCCTGGAATCACTGGAGAAGGGAAAGACTAATTTTGTCAACCAGAGGTGGGCATTTCCCTCAGTTGCACAAAGCATCAGAGATGCTAATAGTAATCCTGCTTGGGAGACTTGATTACAGGAAGAGGCTTCCTTTCAAGATAGAAATACAAAGGACAACCACTTACTGTTTCAGACACTTTTGCAACTGGGCCTTGGACATGTGACTTTAGGCTCAGCCAATGAGGTACATGTGCCCTAGTCTTTGATTTGGGAACTGGGACAATAGAGATTTCTTTTTGCAGCTCAGGGGAGTGGTAGTTGCCTGGTCAGGATCCAGGGCTGGAGGTGTTTGTGCTAAGACCTCCAGCATCTGGTTATCCACGGTGGAGCAGGGCTTCCCCAGACCAGCTCTGAGGAGTGATTTTCGCTCTGGGTGCAGAACCTCACTCCATCCCTACATCCCTTCCCTACCTTTCCCTCCAGCCTTCCTGGTGTTTTACTGTGAACACCCAGTAGCTTCTCAGTGAATTCCCTTTCTATTTAAACTACTCCAAGTCTGTTTCTTTTATTGGAGAGTCTGAACTCAGCAGGATACTATCATGAAACCCTTCTATTTTATTTTTCCAGCACTGTTTTCAGGCGTGCTTTGATGAAGAGCTGTTTTCTGCCCCTTCACAACATCTTGGGTAGCTCTTGTCGCATCCCAGACGCTTTGAGGTTTCACAATATCAAGGCCAAATTGATCCAGTTTACAGCTTGAATCTCAAATCCATTGTGACGCCCTTCCCCTCACCCAGCCCAGGTCTGACCAGTAGGGCAAATGGTCCTGCCTTGAAGAATTTGGTGTGCTTTGCTTTCTTCTTCCTCCTCTACTTTTTCTTCCTTCATCTTTAGGGTCCATCTTTTCTATCTTGTCTAGAGTGTTGGTGTCCCGAAGGAGGAATGAGGTAAGGACCAACATATCCTGCGGCTGCTGCTGGGTTCCACACTGGATGGCCAATCCTGCCTGAAGAGGGGATATGTGCCTGCTGCTGAGGGGCAGAGCAAGGGTGGGCTCTTCTGGAGGCCTTGCTGGGGCCCCAGTTGCCCAGGCCTCTGACATTTGGTCTCACAGTTTCCCATCTGTTTTGGACCCCCTTAGTGGCCTCCCCCAGTTTCGTTTTATGAGGTTAGTCAGAGTTGACTTTTATTGCTCGAGGACAAGAACCTTGTCTGACACAGCAAGCATTCATATTGCAGACAAAAGGAGATCGCACCACAGGAAATGGTGGGTTTTTAAAAAATACTCCTATCATTGCCACAGTCCCTTCTGGTCATCTTCTCTAACTTTCCTTTTGCACACAGTGATGAGAGTCCTCATTATGCAGATTGCATAGATTTATTTATTCCGGATTAGGTGTATTTATTGTGTCAAATGTTACAATTTTAAAAAGCAATGTCGGAAAGATATCCATGTCTCCTAACATTTTCTGATCTTGGTGTGTGAAAGGTGAAGCCGATTTCCTGTTGAACTGCTTCCAAGCATGATACCATCCCACACGAAGTCTACTTTTACAATATCCCAGATAGGTAAGTTGTTGTTTTAAGAGCTTCTGCAAGCATAGTATTACACCAGGAAATAGGCCAGCACTGCTTTCAGAAACAGACAGTGCAGATACATCCAAGAGTCATAAAAGTAATTTCACATTTAAATAAAATGAAATCGAATTTTGCTGCTCAAGGTGTGTCTGAGAAACAGAAACATCCACATAGGACTTGGTTAAAATGTAGACCTCACCCCAAATACTGAATCAGAATCATATATTAACAGAACCTCTAGCTGATTAAAATGCACATTAAAGTTTGAGAAGCACTAGAATCGAGAATATCAGAGGAACTTACATACAGTAAGAGTCACTGATGTTTCATGAAACTTGTTCCAAGTATATACAAAATATGAATTTGATCATGATGAAAAATGTATTTCTGACTGTGGGTCATGGGGATGTCAGCAAGAGGGCCAAATATGACCCTCCTCATTATGTGCCCACCACCAACAAAAATTTGGCATCAATCCATGGAAAAAAGTGACTTTGGAGGAGCTGTAGGATCCACACCATATTGCAAAGGACGGATGAAGGGTCTCACCCACCTGTGCATCAGGTAATAGGCAGACCTTGGCCCTGAATGCGGACCCTCAGGTGACCCATGAACTTGTATTAGCCCCACATAGCCACGGTCCAGGATCCTCTGGAGAACACCGACTTAGACAGTCACCCATAGATGAGAGAGTCCTTGGATAAGTCCAGAAGTACACTGGAGAAGTTCCAGCATACTGTTAGAGAAAAAAAATATACGTAAAGATTGGATGTGTTACAGATAGTAAGAGGAACAGTTTGACTTCACCCATGTCACCCCTCCCTCAAGGCAGCTCAGTTCACTACCAAGAGAGACTTTCTCAGATGATCATTTCTCCTTCAGGGAAAATGCAAGCATATGAGTAAGCACCCAGTTTCCCCAGCTATGCATAATGAGTCAAAGAGAACCATTTTTTGAAAAGGTATAAAGTAGCTGAATGGATTTATTTTGTTTTATTTTTAATTTTATTTTTACAATGTTATGTTAGTCACCATACAGTACATCATTAGTTTTTGATGTAGTGTTCCATGATTCATTGTTTTCATATTGTTTTCAGTGCTCCATGCAATGCATGCCCTCCTTAATACCCATAACCAGGCTAACCCATCCCCCACCCACCCCTCCCCTCTAAAACCCTCAGTTTGTTTCTCGGGGTCCATAGTCTCTCATGGTTCATCTCCCCCTCCAATTTCCCCCCCTTCATTTTTCCCTTCCTTCCCCTAATGTTCTCCATTATATTCCTTATGTTCCACAAATAAGTGAAACCATATGATAATTGACTTTCTCTGCTTGACTTATTTCACAATCTCCTCCAGTCCCATCCATGTTGATGTAAAAGTTGGGTATTCATCCTTTCTGATGGCTGAGGATTATTCCATTGTATATATGGACCACATCTTCTTTACCCATTCATCTGTTGAAGGGCATCTCGGCTCTTTCCACAGTTTAGCTACTGCGGACATTGCTGCTATGAACATTGGGGTGCATATGGCCCTTCTTTTCACTACATCTGTGTTGTTGGGGTAAATACCCAGTAGTGCAATTGCTGGGTCATAGGGTAGCTCTATTTTTAATTTTTTTGAGGCACCTCCACACTGTTTTCCAAAGTAGCTGTACCAACTTGCATTCCCACCAACAGTGTAAGAGGGTTCCCCTTTCCCCACAACCTCTTCAACATTTGTTGTTTCTTGCCTTGTCAATTTTTGCCATTCTAACTGGTGTAAGGTGGTATCTCAATGTGGTTTTGATTTGAATTTCCCTGATGGTTAATGATGATGAACATTTTTTCATGTGTCTGTTAGCTATTTGTATGTCTTCTTTTGGGAAGTGTCTGTTTACGTCTTCTGCCCATTTTTTGACTTGATTATTTGTTTTTTGGGTGTTGAGTTTGAGAAGTTCTTTATAGATCTTGGATAGCAGCCCTTTGTAGTGTCATTTGCAAACATCTTCTCCCATTCTGTGGGTTGCCTCTTTGTTTTGTTGACTGTTTCCTTTGCTGCGCAGAAGCTTTTTATCTTGATGAAGTCCCAAAAGTTCATTTTTGCTTTTGTTTCACTTGTCTTTGGAGATGTATCTTGAAAGAAGTTGCTGTGGCCGATGTCAAAGAGGTTACTGCCTATGTCCTCCTCTAGGATTTTGATGGATTCCTGTCTCACATTGAGGTCTTTCATCCATTTTGAGTTTATCTTTGTGTATGGTGTTAGAGAATGATCGAGTTTCATTCTTCTTGATATAGCTGTCCAATTTTCCCAGCACCATTTATTGAAGAGACTGTCTTTTCTCCATTGCATATTTTTTTCTGCTTTGTCGAAAATTATTTGACCATAGAGTTGAGGGTCCAAATCTGAGCTCTCTATTCTCTTCCATTGGTCTATATGTCTGTTTTCATGCCAGTACCATGCTGTCTTGGTGATCACTGCTTTGTAAGATAGCTTGAAATCAGGCAGCGTGATGCCCCCAGCTTTGTTTTTCTTTTTCAACATTTCCTTTCCAATTCAGGGTCTTTTCTGATTCCATACAAATTTTAGGATTGTTTGTTCCAGCACTTTGAAAAATGTCATTGGAATTTTGATCGGGATGGCGTTGAAGGTATAGTTTGCTCTGGGTAGCATAGACATTTTAACAATGTTTATGTTTCCGATCCATGAGCATGGCATGTTTTTCCATCCTTTTGTGTCTTCAATTTCTTTCATGAGTGTTTTGTAGTTCCTAGGGTATAGATCCTTTACCTCTTTGGTTAGGTTTATTCCGAGGTATCTTATGGTTTTCGGTGCTATTGTAAATGGAATCGATTCTCTAATTTCTCTTTCTACAGTTGCCTTGTTAGTGTATAAGAAAGCAACTGATTTCTGTGCATTGATTTTGTATCCTGCCACATTACTGAATTGCTGTATGAGTTCTAGTAATTTGGGGGTGAAGTCTTTTGGGTTTTCCACAGAAGAAGAGAGAGAGTTTGACTTCTTTTTTGCCAATTTGAATACCTTTTATTTCTTTTTGTTGTCTGATTGCGGTTGCTAGGACTTCTAGTACTATGTTGAACAATAGTGGCAAGAATGGGCATCCTTGTCGTGTTCCTGATCTTAAGGGAAAGGCTCTCAGCTTTTCCCCATTGAGGATGATATTTGCTGTGGGTTTTTCATAGATGGATTTTATGAAATTGAGGAATGTTCCCTCTATCCTTATACTCTGAAGAGTTTTAATCAGGAAAGGATGCTGTATGTTGTCAAATGCTTTTTCTGCATCAATTTAGAGGACCATATGGTTCTTCTCTCTCCTCTTATTAATGTGTTCTATCACACTGATTGATTTGTGAATGTTGAACCACCCTTGCACAAGGCGGGTAAATCCCACTTGGTCGTGGTGGATGATCCTTTAATGTATTGTTGGGTCCTATTAGCTAAGATTTTGTTGAGAATTTTGGAATCCATATTCATCAGGGATATCGGTCTGAAATTCTCCTTTTTGATGGGGTCTTTGCCTGGTTTAGGGATTAAGGTAATGCTGGCTTCAAAGATTGAGTCTGGAAGCTTTTCTTCTGTTTCAATTTTTTGAAACAGCTTCAGGAGAATAGGTATTATTTCTTCTTTGAATGTTTGGTAGAATTCCCCAGGGAATCCATCAGGCCTTGGACTCTTGTTTTTTGGGAGGTTTTTGATCACTGCTTCAATCTTGTTACCGGTTATTGGCCTATTCATGTTGTCAGTTTCTTTCTATTTCAGTCTTGGTAGTTTATAGGTTTCCAGGAAGGCATCCATTTCTTTCAGGTTGCTTAATTTATTGGCATATAGTTGTTGATGATAATTTCTAATAATTGTTTCTATTTTGTTGGTGTTAGTTGTGATTTCTCCCCTTTCATTCATAATTTTATTAATTTTAGTCCTTTCTCTTTTCTTTTGGATAAGTCTGGCCAGTGGTTTATCGATCTTATTAATTCTTTCAAAGAACCAGCTTCTAGTTTCGTTGATCTGGTCTGTGTTTCTGGTTTCTAATTCATTGATCTCTGCTCTAATCTTAATTATTTCTCTTCTAATTCATGGCTTAGGCATCATTTGTTGCTTTTTCTCCAGTTCTTTAAGGTGTAAAGTTAGTTGGTGAATTCAGGACTTTTCTATTTTTTTGAGTGAGGCTTGGATGGCTATGTATTTCCCCCTTAGGACTGCCTTTGTAGTATCCCTTAGGTTTTGGACCAATGTGTTTTCATTCTCATTGGTTTCCACGAATTGTTTAAGTTCTTCTTTGATTTCCTGGTTGAGCCAAACATTCTTCAGCAGAGTGGTCTTTAGCTTCCAAGAGTTTGAATTTCTTCCAAATTTTTTCTTGTGATCAAGTTCCAGCTTTAAAACATTATCTTCTGAGAATATGCAGGGAATAATCTCAATCTTTTGGTATCAGTTGAGACCTGATTTGTGTCCCAGTATGTGGTCTATTCTGGAGAAAGTTCCATGTGCACTCAAGAAGAATGAGTATTCTGTTGTTTTACGGTGGAATGTTCTGTATATATCTATGAAGTCCATCTGGTCCAGTGTGTCATTCAAAGCTCTTGTTTCTTTGTTGATTTTCTGCTTAGATGATCTGTCTATTGCTGAGAGTGGAGTATCTCCTACAATTAACGTATTATTATCAATAGGACTCTTTATTTTGGTTAACAGTTGGCTTATGTAGTTAGCTGCTCCCATGTTGGGGGCGTAGATATTTACAATTGTTAGATCTTCTTGTTGGATAGACCTTTTAAGAATGATATAGTGTCCTTCTGTGTTTCTAACTACAGTCTTTAGCTTAAAATCTAATTTGTCTGATACAAGAATTGCTACCCCAGCTTTCTTTTGAGGTCTTTTGGCATGGAAGATGGATCTCCATCCCTTCACTTTCAGTCTGGATGTATCTTTAGGTTCCAAATGAGTCTCTTGTAGACAGCATATGGATGGGTCCTGTCTTTTTATCCAATCTGCAACCCTGTGCCATTTTATGGGAGCATTTAGGCCATTCACACTGAGAGTGATTATTGAAAGATATGAATTTATTGTCATCATGTTGCCTGTGAAGTCCTTGTTTCTATAGATTGTCTCTGTAAATTTCTGTTGTATATCACTCTTGGGGTCTTTCTCCTTTTATAGAGCCCCCTCTTAATATTTCTTGCAGGGCCGGCTTAATGGTCTTATATTCTTTCAGTTTCTGCTGGTCTTGGAAGCTCTGCATCTCTCCATCCATTCTAAATGACAGCCTTGCCAGATAGAGTGTTCTTGGCTACATGTTCTTCTCATTTAGTACCCTGACTATGTCTTGCCAGGACTTTCTGGCTTGCCAGGTCTCTGTGGATAGGTCTGACGTTATTCTGATGTTCCTCCCTCTCTACGTAAGGAATCTCTTCCCCCTAACTGCCCTTAAGATGGTTTCCTTGGTTCTAAGGTTTGCAAATTTTATTATTACATGCTGGGGCATTGGTCTGTTTTCCTTGTTCTTGGGAGGGGTCCTCTCTGCCTCTAGGACACGAATGTTTGTCTCATTCCCCAGATTAGGGAAGTTCTCAGCTATGATTTGCTCAAATATATCTTCTAGTCCTCTCTCTCTCTCTCCACCCCCTCAGGGATCCCAATAATTCTGACATTGGAACGTTTCATGGTGTCACTTACTTCTCTAATTCTGTTTTCATGGATTTTGAGCTGTTTCTCCCAAGCATCCTCTTTTTCCTTCTTTTCTATCAATTGGTCTTCTAGATCACTGATTCGTTCTTCTGCCTCGTTTACCCTAGCTGTTAGAGTATCTAGATTAGATTGGATCTCATTGAAGCATTTTTAAGTTCTGCCAGTTCAGCTTTCATTTCTGCCCTTAGAGACTTTATGTTGCCATTAATCTTTTTCTCCATCCTATCTATTGTCTTCATAACTGTTACCCTGAAGTCCATTTCCGACATCTTGGTTATATCTGTATCCATTTGTAAATCTGTGGCAGAAGTCACAGTCTCTGAGTCTTTCCTATTTTGGGGGTTCCTCTTCCTAGTCATTCTGTTGAGGGGTGGTTGAGGGAATGTACAGAGTCCAAATTATTGACCATAACCCAAGCAAGATGCACCTGTTTTATAAGGACCTTAGGGTTGCCGGCCTCTTATTCTCCCAACCTGTCTTATGGGGGAGGGGCCTGCCACGCTGTTACTCAGGCAACCCTGTTTGGGCAGAGTTGCCCTGCTCCCTGTGTGTGTGGGGGGATGGGCTCAGTGAAAACTGGTTTTGGGGGGTTTTTGTTCTCTGGTGGCTTTCCCTGGCAGCTTTCCGTGTCTCTTCCAAAAGTCAGAGCAGAAAGGACCGTTTCTAGCCCTCTGCCTCAGAGCACAGAGATCGCAGTCTATTCTTCAGTGAGCTCTCCAGACCACACTATCTCCATTTCTGTCTGTGCTGTTATAAACTGCAGCATCCTGGGGTTGTGTGCCCCTCAGCAGGGCTCCCAGTCCTCGCCTCCAGGTTGGGGCACATCTCTGCCCTTTGTGCTTCTAAAACGGCCAGCCACCCCCAGTTCACATGCAGGCCCCGCCACTGAAGGTTTCAGTCTGGGGGGCTGCCCTAAAGTCCTTTCCCTGTTGCTACCAGTCTGCGAGTCTGTGCCCTGTCCCCAGCATGGGAGGCTATTGCTCACAGGTGGTGCAGAATCCCCATGGCTCCCTCCCCCTTCCTTTTATCTTCCGGTATGTGCCTGCGGAATCATGGCTCCCCGCTTCATACCTTGAAACCAACCGCTTGCAATATTCTGTTTGTAGAGATCCAGATCTATCTTCTTACATCTCAGGCTGATTTCGTGAGTGTTCATAGTGGTCTGGTAGATATCCAGCTCAATTCCAGGGACCAGTTGGAATAGGGTCCCCTACTCCTCCGCCATCTTTTCCCCAATCTGGCTGAATGGATTTAAAAGAAAAAAGAAGACCCAACTACATGCTGCCTACAGGTGACTCACTTCATTTTTAAGGATACACATAGGCTGAAAGTGAAGGGATGGAGAAAGCTATTCAGTGCAAGTAGAAACTGAAAGAAAGCAGAGGTGGTTGTACTTATGTCAGACAAAATAGACATTAAGCCAAAAACTGTAACAAGAGACAAAGTCATTATATAATGATAAACAGGTCAGTTCATCAAAAGGATAAAACACTTGTAAATATATGTGTTCCCAACATTGGAGCACCTACATATATTAGGCAAATACAGATCTGAAAGGAGAAATAATAACACAGTAATATTTGGGACATCAATACCCCCACATTCAACAATGGATAGATCATCCAGACAGAAAATCATAAGGAAACATTGGACTTGAATTATACTTTAGATCAAATAGACCTAATAGACACATGTATAGAACATACTATCCAATAGCAATGAATACATATTTTTCTTAAGTGCACATGGATCATATGATAGGTAACAAAGCAAGTCTTAGCAAATTTAAGAAGATTGAAATCACAGAAAATATCTTTTTCTACCACAGTGGCTTGAAACTGGAAATCAGTAACAGGAGGAAAACTGGAAAATTCACATGTGTGTGGAAATCAAACAACACACTCCTGAATAACCAATGGGTCAAAGAAGAAATCAAAAGGGAAATAAAAAAAATATCTTGAAACACAAAAATGGAAACACAGCATACTAAACTTTATGGGATGCAGCAAAAGCAAGCCTAAAGGGAAATTTATAGTGATAGATGCTTGCATTAAGAAAAAAGAAAAATCTCAATCTAACTTTTCATCTCAAGGAACTGGAAAAAAGAACCAACTGAGCCCAAAGTTAATGGAAGAAAGGCAATGACAAATATCAGAGCAGAAATAAATAAAATAGAGACCAGAAAACAATAGAAAAGATCAATGAAACTAGGAGCTAGCTTTTCAAAAAGATAAAATTGAACAAGCTTTTAGTTAGTATACTGTGTAAAAATGAGAGAAGACTTAATTAAAATTAGAAATAAAAGAGGAGATATTACAACTGATACCACAAAAATATAGAGGATCGTAAGAGGGTGCTATGAACAATTACATGCCAACAATTGGGATTACCTGGAAAAAAATGGATAAATTCCTAAAGTGTACAACCTACCTAGATTGAATCATGAAGAAATAACCCTGAACAGACCAATACCCTGTAAGGAGATTGATTTAGTAATCAAAACTTCCAAACAAAGAAAAGCCCAGGGCTATCTTGTGAGTTCTTCTAAACATTTAAGCAAAACATTTCAAGAATTAATTCCAATCCTTCTCAAACTCTTCCAAAAAAATTGAAGAGGGTGAATACTCTCAAACTCATTTTACAAGGCCAGCAATACCCTGATACCAAAGTTAGATAAGGACAAGAATACTATAGAGCAATATTCCTGATGAATATAAATGTAAACATTCCCAATAAAATATTATGAAACTGAATTCAGCAGCACTTTAAAGGGACCATACACCATGAGCAAGTGGGATTTATCCCTGGGATACAAGGATGGTTACAACATATGCAATTAATAAATGTGATATCTCACATTAATAGAATGAAGATAAATATTTGATAATCTAGTAGATACAGGAAAGGCATTTGACAATATACAACATCTTTCGTGATAAAAATTTCTCAACAAGCTTGGCATAGAAGGAATGTACCTCAACCTAAAGACCATATATCCAAAGCCCACAGCTAAAATCACACTCAGTGGTGAAAGGTTGAAAGCTTTTACTCCAAGATCCGGAACAAGAAAAACGTGCTTACTCTTACCACTCCTTTTCAACATAACACTGGAAGTTCTAGGTAGGGTAGTTACGCAAGACAAAGAAATAAAAGACATCCAGTCAGAAAGTAATAAACTCATGTGTTTGCAGATAATGTAATCTTATATTGAAAGTCCTTAAGACTCCATCAGAAAACTGTTAGAATCAATTAAAAAATTCAGTAAAGTTGCAGGAGACAAAAGCAACATACAGAGATCACTTGTGTCTCTATACACTAATGATGAAATAGTTGGAAATGAAATGAAAAAATAATTGCCTTTACAACAGCATTAAAAACAATAAAATACTTAAGAATAAATTTAATTAAAGAGGTGAAAGATAGGTTCACTGAAAACTAAGACTCTGATGGAGGAAATTAAAGAAGATACAAGTAAACGTATGTTTGTGGATTGGAAGAATTAATATTGTTAAACTGTCTGTACCACCCAAACTGTCTAGATTCAATGCAGTCCCCACCAAAATTTCTATGGAATTTTTCAAAGAAATGGAAAAACAGTCCTAAAATTTGTATGGAACCATAAAAACCATGAATAGTCAAAGTATTCTTGAGAAAGAACTCGAGACATCACACTTATTGATTTTTTTCAATCTATATTATAAAGTCATCAAAACAGTATAGTATTGGCATAAAAAGACACATAAACCAGTGGAACAGAAGAGACCAAAGATAAGTCCATGAATATTTGGTTAACTAACATTTGACAAAAGAGCCAAGAAGTACTCAAAGGGGAAAGAACAGTCTCTTTAATAAATGGTTTTGGGAAAACTGGATAATCACACACAAAAGAATGTAACTGGACCCCCATTATAGACTACTCACAAAAATTAACTCAAAATGGATTAAAGACTTGACCATAAGACCCAAAGCCATAAAACTCCTAAAATAAAACATAGGGAAAAGGCTCCTTGACATTGGTCTTGCCAATGATTCTTCTCATATGACACCAAAGGCACAAGCAATAAAAACAAAAATAAGTGGGGACTACATCAAACTAAAAATCTGCACAGCAAAAGGACCAGTCAACAAAATGAAAAGGCAACCTACAGAATGTGAGAAAACATTTGCAAACTTGTATCTCATAAAGAGTTAATGTCCAAAATATATAAGGAACTTACACAGCTCAATAGCAAGCAACAAAAACAACCAAATAATCTCATTAAAAATGAGTAGAGGACCTGAATAGACACTTTTCCAAAGAAGACATAAAAATGGCCAACAGGTACGTGAAAAGGTGCTCAACATCACTAATTATCCGGGAAATGCAAATGCATTTCAAAACCACAATGAACTATCACTTTACACCTGTTAGAATGGCTTTTATTATAAAGGTAAAACATAACAAGTGTTGGTGAGGATGTGGAAGAAAGGCATGTGCACTATTGGTGGGACTGTAAGTTGGTTCAGCCATTATGAAAATAGTAAGGAATTCCCTCCAAAGATTAAAAGTAGAGCTAATATATGATCCATCAAACTCACTTCTGGGTATATATCCAGAGGAAGTGAAATCAGGACCCTGAGGTGATATTTGCACCCCCATGTTCATTGCAGCATTAGTCAGAGTAACCAAGAGGGAACCAGCCTCAATGTCCTTTGAGAAATGAATGGATAAAGAATAGGTGGTATATCTATAAAATGAAATATTATTTAGCCGCTAAGAAGAAGGAAATCCTGGCAATTGCCACAACATGGATGGACCTAGAGGGCATTATGCTAAGGAAATAAGTCAGAGAAAGACAAATACTGTATGATATCACTTATATGTGGATTCTAATTAAGGCGAACTCATAGAAACAGACAGTGGAATGGTGGTTGCCAAGGACTAGGAGGTAAGGGAAATGGGGATATATGGTCAAAGGGAAAAAACTTCCAGTTAATATGAATTAATATGAATTATTATGAGTTAATATAATATGAATAAGTTCTAGGGAACTAATGTACAGCATGGTGAGTATAAGTTAAAAATACTGTATTATATACTTGAAAGTTGCTAAGAGCAAATCTTAAAATGTTCTCACCACAAAAAAGAAATGGTAATTATGTGACATGATGGATGTGTTAAATTACCCTACTGTGGTAATCATTTTACAATATAAAAGTGTCTCAAACGATCAGGTTATATACCTTAAATTTGGACAGTGTTATAGGCCTTTATAACTCAATAAAGCCAAAAAGTAATGTTTAGAGATAACAGCCAAAGTTAAAACAAGACAAAAAAATACAACAAAAATGAAACCAAAAAAATTAAACAACACTAAGCTAAGGGAAACACACAGGTGGATTTTTAATCCCATTGTTTCCCATTTCCCCAAGAATACCAAGATCCTTCACATCTGTGGAGACATCTTACATAAGGGGAGACAGAAAAATGCTCCTAACTTCTAATTCACGGTCATGGGCTGCAGACACAATTTTCCTGTTCATTGTCCTGTCTCTTCCCTTCTTCCCACCGATATCTTTAAAAGAGAGTAATCTTTTTTAAAACAGATTTATTGATTCATTTTATTTTATTTTTAAAGATTTTATTTATTTATTTATTTTAAGAGAGAGAGAGAGAGTGGGTGGGGGAGGGGAACAGAGGGAGAGGGACAATCAGACTCTGCACTGAGTCCAGAGCCCAACATGGGGCTGGATCCCATGACCACCAAGATCATGACCTGGGCCGATCAAGAGTCTGATGCTCAATTGACTGAGCCACCCAGTCAATTATTACTTATTCATTTTAGAAAGAGCAACAAAGCACATTCGAGTGGGGAGAGGGACAGAAGGAGAGGAAGAGAGAGAGTCCCAAGCAGACTCCCCGCTGAGCATGGAGCCCAACGCAGAGCTAGATCCTACAACCCTGAGCTCATAACTTGAACCAAAATCAAGAGTCAGACACTGGGGCACCTGGGTGGCTCAGTCTTTAAGCGTCTGCCTTCGGCTCAGGTCATGATCCCAGGGTCCTGGGATCGAGCCCCACATCGGGCTCCTCGCTCTGCGGGAAGCCTGCTTCTCCCTCTCCCACTCCCCCTGCTTGTGTTCCCTCTCTCGCTGTGTCTCTTTCTTTCAAATAAATAAATAAAATCTTTAAAAAAATAAAAAAGAGTCAGACACTTAGTCAATTGAGCCACCCAGGCTCCCTAAGAGAGTAACTTTTTAAAAAGATAAGTAAGGGTCATCCTCGAGAAAGAAGTGTAAAGAAAATCTAGGTGCAGAGGAAGAGACAAAAGAGGGAGTCTGGGGGAACCCTCATCGGACCAGAACTCCACCTTGCTATTTCTCCCCATTCTTTGGCTGAGTCTTATGATTAAAGATACAATCTATTTCAATCTGGCTTGTATTTGTACTGGGTGGGGGCGGGGAATGAAGCTGTATATACCCAAGATCTTCTAAGACTCCTGAGCAAAGACTCTAAATCAACCCTACAAAGCAGTTTTTCAAGGTCCATGGCGGGGAAAGTAAGTAAACATAGCACACTGGTGAAACAGAGAGCTGCAGTGGGCTATCAGGAGACTAGAATAGGTAAATGTAGTTCAAAGGCAGGTGAAGCAGTAGAGAGAGCATAGTGTTTCAAATCAGACCTGCTCTTGCCACTTACTACCTAGGTGAGCATGAGTAAGTTAATTGATCTTTCTGAGCCTTCATTTTCTGTAGACAGCAAAACGATACAAACTTCCTGTTGTTAGGATTGAGTGAAGTCAAAAACGTGAGCGTTGTGCCGTATTTATAAATTAACACTGCAACGTGCCCTCTTCTTCTTCTTCTTTTTTTAATGGGAAGGAAGTAAATTCTGTGAACTCTAGTCTGTTGCTGTAACTAAGCAAGCTTTTAAATCATAGATTTAAAGACATGATTGAGAACACTACAGACCAGAAGTCATGAGTATAACAAGCTAATCTTGTCTGCTAAGAGGTAGAACTACTAGGCTGACTTGATTTCCTTTACTGGAAGTATTACCAGACAAATAAATTAGAGGGGTGAGAATACATCTGCAATTATAAGGTAATCGAAAAAAAATCCTATCAAGTCCATGTGGATCAGATGAAAAAAGTGGGCTGGATATAATAGAGTTGTAGTGTTTACAAGTGGTTGAATGACCATACTACAAGATGAGAATAAATATAAAGAGAATAACATCTCTGTTAGAATATGTCTTTGAATTTTAGCTGCTTCCATATGTTTAATAAGTATTTACTGAAGGGTATTGTGGTTTGCTGATTAAATTTCAAATTTCGTGATTTTGAGCTGGCTAGCTAACATACTAGGACAGTAATTAGCTCCAGCAAGATCTTGAATTCTAAAGATTGACAGCATATATAAAAATGGAATTTCAAAGGACTAAATGAATAGTCTTGTAAAATTACTATGGAAGTTCCAACTAATTGTATAAATAATATTTTTAAAAGTCAGGCTTAATAGCAAATATGAATAGTAATTGGAGTTTTAGTAGATTATAAATTCTATGTTAACAGAATAGTATAGTTACCACCACCACCACTAACAAAAGCCTGTTAAACCTTATATTAATAATGCTATAGAGTTCAGAATAAAGGTTAGTAAAAGTCTCGCTATAATCCAGGTTGTTCGAGGCTTGATCTGAAATGCTTTGTGTGTTCATTCTGGGTACTGCATGTGTATCATTCAAAGGTCTTTGGATGAAGGCAGCAAAAACCAATTCTATCCAACTCAAGCAAAATAAGTAAAAACATAGAAAGGAAAAACATAGAAAACATATGGAGGAATTTTTTTTCCCCAAGAATCACTCCCTTTTCTGGCTATAAAGGAGTAACTAGCCTGGACTTATGCTCCAGCTTTAAATAAATAAAAATTAAACACGATACATGAAAAAAACCTCTTTTCAGACACTGGGCCAGAGGACTGTGATCCCTGAGAAAAGGTAAGCAAATGCAGTGAACCCCAGAATCACTATGGCTTTCTGACTAGAGCTACTTCCTGGCCTATAGTGCAGGGGAGCACAAGAGAGACAGTGGAATTCAGGGAGGCTGACATGGCTGGATTTTGGAGGGTAGTGCACCAAAGAGGAGAGATTTATACAAGGGAAGACTTTCAGAAATTTGCATAGGGTCCTTCTATTGCTGAATAATAAACCATGATGAATGGGATGAAACTGTGTAAGAGTAGGCACATACCAATCAGGAAACTGAAAGCTGATCAATTCCCAGAGCCCTTGCTGGACTGATAAGCAGAGTGAAGAGTGGATAGTCTTCAGTGAACATCTGGGGTCTTTCAGTAGAGACCCCAAAAGTCATGCCTTATGACAGTGCATCAGTCTGGGTCCGATCCGAAGATAGAAGCCACACTGTCGGTTAAACAGGGGCATTTTGATATAGAGGATTATTGACTCTGATGAAAAGCAATGGATGATATGACAGTTCTGCATGTGACTCTAGGGCCAGGAAAGTGCTTAAGAAAGGATAAAACTGGAAAGGGTTTAGACGTCATTGGAGAAGGTATAGTTCAGTATATATTGTATAGCAAAGAAGTTTGCTGGTTTGCCTAGGCTCGAGCTGCTCTGAAGTCCCTTAGCCATCAGGAAGCAACCCTCTGGAGTGCAGGCAAAACACTGGGGACTAGTAACAGGTAGTGTGAGCATGCAGAGAGAGTCATAGCTTGGTGTGAATTCTCTGGACCACAGATGAGCCACAGAGGGGCCTGGAGAAGGAGCAGAGGCTCAGTAGACAACCTCTAGCTCACAAGCAAGCTGGGTGGGGAGTTGCAGAGGGCGCAGAGACTCAACGGGAAACCTCTAGGCTGCAGACAAGCTATGGCCGAGGTAGTAAAAAGGGACCTGGAATGCCAGTGTAGGCAGGAGACTTTGGAGTGATGATTTGGGCTGAAGATCTTCAGGGCACTAGTTTCTTTGTTGAGAGGATTGCAAATTCCTTAGATAGATGGAAAAAAAATTAATGAAACTTATGCCAGACAAAGTGATCATGGGAAAATAATAATCCAGACCAATACTCCGCCATTAGTCATCAGGGACTTGCAAATTAAAACCATAATGAGATTCCACTGTATATCCAGGAGAATGCCTAGGATAAAAAGACCGACGGTACCAACTGTGATGTGAAACAACTGTCGTACATTGCTAGTGTGAATCTAAGGTGATACATTTACTTTGGATAACTATTACGTAATTATATGCTTACTGTATAAACCAGTAATTCCAATACTGTGAAATAAGGAAAAGAGCATATGTCCACAAGAGGACTTGCACAGCAGTGTTCCTTGCAGCTTTATTCATAATGAGCCTAAACTTGAAACAAGGCAAACGTCCATCAACATTTGGTGAATGGGACAAGAAATTGTGGTATAGCCACACAATGGAATGATGCTCAGCAATAAACAGAAACAATCTGCTGATTTAATCAGGATCAATGAATCTCAGAAACATTATGCTCTGTGAAGGAAGCCAGACACAAAGAAATACATATTATGTGATTCCATTTTAGAAACTCTAGAAAAGACAGATTTAACATGTAGTTACAGAAAGCAGCTCAGGGGGCCGAGATGATGTGGTGCATGGGAAACTGACTTCAAAAGGGTGCAAAGGAACATTCTGGCATTAGGGAATCATTCATTATCTTGATTGGGGTAGTGGTTCCATGCATGTACACATTTCTCCAAACTCATCAAACCATACACTTAATATGAGCGCAACACACTGAATGTAAATCATATCTGAATATAATTGATTAAAAAAAATGAGAGGCAGTGGAGCAATGAGGTTTCATAAAACATAAAGCAGGGTAGCTTTGGGGATTAAGTGACTTGAGCTAATGGCCAATCTTTAGAACCGTGTCATCTAGTCCATCAGCTCTAGATTTATTGGTCCTTGCACTGCTCTGATCAAAGTTCACATTCCTGGCAGAGAAGGTCTAAAGGGACCAGCTTAGGTCAGGTGCCTGCCCTTGGACCTGGAAAAGCTGGACCATTCTGACAGACCTTCCCATCCAGACTGAACTAAGTGTGGCAGGAGTGGTCCCCCAAAGGAAAAATGGAGGTGCTGTTAACCAGAAGATGGGGCAATGATGCCTGAAAAACAAACAATCAAGTAAATGCACTCTTCCCCTGGGAATTTCCAGGGGTGACCTGGGAGGAGGGTGATCTACGCTTATTCATTTCATTCACTCAAGCGTAATTTTGAGTATGGACTATTTGCAGACGCTGTTACTGACTGGAGACACATATACATTTGAGATGTCTCCAAAAAGAAAGCGTTCATATTCATGTAAGCAAGAGAAACCTGGTAAGAGAGGATCATCTGGCGTGGGTATGGAGCACAAGGCTTTTTTGGAAGGGTGGTGGTGGTGGGAGGTGATAGAATCCACCTGAATATAAACTGTCCAGCAGTTTGAGGTTTGTGTCCTTGCGTTGTTCGGAAGCCTGGAAATTCTTAGGTAGGGAAGAAGAAAGTGGACAGTTGGAGAAGCAGATTGCAGAATTCACCTCTTGGCCAACCCACAAATGGAGAAAAACCTTTTCATCATTCTTTCTGTGATTTGTCTCCCGGGGCCTCCTTGGCTAGTCGGCAGAGGGAGCCCTTCCCCAAGAAATCTCCGCGCGAGGCCTGGCCCAGGGCCGGGGAAGATTCTCTTGCGGGTCCCAGGAGTTCTCTTTGCCCCGCCTCTGAAAAGCAGGCTCCCTCACTACCCCCCCCCCCGCCCCCACCCGCCCCGCGAGTTCCTCGCTCCACCTCCCCAACCACTTTGTTGCCGCATCGCACACTTTGGCACGCCTAGGTCACCCACCCCTTCTCCGTCCCACATTTGCGCTCCTTCTCTGGCACCACTGGGGACGTGCCGTCCATCCAGCGGGCCGCCCGGCGCTGTCCCCAGTACCCCAAGTCCTTAGAGAGGGTCTAGAACACCTCCCAGGGACTTTGGCGCGGGGGCGCTCACTAAAGGCAGACGGGCACTCTCTCTCCTACCCCCTTGGTTCATTTCTTGCGGTGACCCCACGGTCTGCCAACTTCGCGACCGGACTATTTGCTGGGGTTACTCCTGGGCGGTGGAAGCCGCTCCGGGTAGCGGCGACCCGCGATCGGGACTCAGGAGCCGGGCCGGTAGGATCCTGCCGGGGGCACTAGGGAGTGCGCGGCGCCAAGCGGCACCCCCCTGCGGTCACTGCCCCGGCGGCAGCAGCTGCAGCAGCGGCAACTGCTCGCATCCCAGTCCCGGCTCGGGTTACTCCCCTCCTCCTCCAGCATCTCGGGCCAGACCGGGAAAACCTTGTTCAAGTTTGCGGCGAGTACTTTCCCCGTGCGCAAAACTAGGGGTCTGGAAACGCGCCGAGACCGGCCTCCTTTCCCGCGTGTCCACTTTGGAGCCTGAACGGAGACCCCCAGGTATCGCTCTTTTCTGGGACGCTACTTTGGAGGCTAACTGCGCTGTTGGAACAAATTTTGCTTCTGGGCTGGCTGGCGTGGGGGTGAAAACCGGTCAGAAAGGGTTGTGCTGCAAATCTCAGGATCCCGGGACGTGGGTAAGAGTGGGGCAAACTCCGTTCGGCAGCCGTTGGACCTTGGCCGGACGCTGGCTGGTTTGTTTTGGGTTGGGAGACGCGGGGGCAGCATGAGGTGGGGCGGGACGGGCTCAGGCTTGGGTTGTTTACGTTGTCTCAAGGGTTTATTGTCACTGTTCACATTTGGTCTTGTTATATGGGACCCAATGGGAACTTCCTGGAGTGTTTTTCCTGGAGAGACACCTCCCTTACGCGTTTTATTTTGCGTAATTTCGGCCCTTGCATTGCCTTGTCTGTGTTTGTTCTCTGTTGACGGGTGTCAAAGCTGGATGTAGGGAGGTTTGGGGAGTTGAATCAGACTGAGAATGAAAAAGCGGTTTCAGCAGGACCCTTTCTTCCAGACTAGCTTTACTTCTCTGGGATCTTGACTTGTTTTCCAAACTTTTCTTTTTCCAGTACTTGATACTCACATTGTGCACAGACTTGGGATGCTGCCTCTTCCTGTGTTCTCAGCGTCCTTTCGGGGTTTCAGAATCACAGCCTGGTGATTTAGATCAGATGGGGTCTCTTCCTGGTTGCACTGCCAGGCTCCTCAGGGAATGTTGGGAGGGGCCATTCTTCAAGACATGGAAAGATCCATCTTGTGTTAGTCCTTTAAATAACTTTGATCTAGGGCTTTTAGCCCTGGCTTAAGAGAAACCTTTTGTCTTCATATTTCTTTCTGGAATTAAGGATGGTACCCCTGAGTACATGAAGTGTCGTGATTTATTTGATGTTTCTTTAGATAATATCCTCATAGGAGGACCCAAATTCTTAGGAGAAAGTTTAAGTTTGGGGTTTTATTAGCCAACAAGTTCTTAGGCAGTGAAATCCATGCTGTTCCTAGGCAGAGGAGAATGACATTCCTTGCTGATTCTTCTTGCCTTTCTCCTTTATATCCTGGGTCTCACTTTGTATATGGTCTTCTCAACTAAAGATGATCCTTCATTCCTTAGGGATGAAGATTAGAATCCAGTCTTTTTATACCGAAGTGCCATCTTCCTGACATGACTGCTCCAAAGGGTCAGCTTACAGAGTATTTTTTGTTTTGCAGCTCTGAGATCAAAGAGTTTTGCAGAGGGTGAGCTCTGGGACCAGGCAACCTGAGGTCAACTCTCAACCCTGCCACTTTCCAGTTGTGTGGTTTGGGGCAAGTCACTTGATCTCTCTCTGCAGCTATAAAATCTGAATGATAATAATAATCCTTCTTATTGTTAGAATTGTGAAAAGGATTCAATGAGTCAATGCCCATGGACTGCTAAGCCTGGCAGGTAATTAGCTATTGCTATGATGAGGATATAGCTAATTATTAACCATTGTATCACCACCATGTTATAGCTAAGTGTTAGCTGTTATTTGTGTTGGGATGAGCTTTGGAGGCTGTGCTCATGTGGGCCCCAGTCCCACCTAGGACTAGATGTGTTGCCAGATTGATCTCACACACCATCTTTATATTGCTTTCTGCTAGGACCCTTCCAGAGGAAAGAAAGGTGCATGTGGCAGGACTGGGATTTTACAGGAGGGGTGATGGTTGGGTGCCAAAGGGTGTTGGGACAGGTTGGCAGGTGGGAAATCTACACTCACTTTACACCCTGCATACCGCCTTAGAAAACACCGCATATTAATATACGTCCTTTAACCTATTTCTTAGAGGTCCATCATTCATTCGTTCAATAAATATTTATTAAGCATCTATGGCATTTCAAGCTCTGGTCTAGGTTCCATATTATTTCAGTTCGTTGGCTTCATTTTTAAAATGCAGGAGTGTTTGCCTTATGTCCCCCCTTCCTCTGCCCACTCCAAGCATTTGAGGGCATCACATGACGCTAGCTCTCCATGAACTAAATCCCAAATACTTTTTAGCTATAATGATTTCAAGATCTGTTAAAATGAGGAGGACATACCACTGAGGAATTGAACAAAATATTCAGTATAACCTCCAGCATGTTACTTCTCCCATCAGCTTCATCATATGTAAATTTGTGGGGAGGGAGGTGGGGAAAGAGCTGGATAATCTCCAGGGTTCCTTCTGTCTCTACAATCCTTAGATTAGCTGCTTTTCTTCATCAATCGTTGCTTTTGAACTTTTTTTTTTTTAAACATTTGTCTTAGGTACATAAATTCTGCCACTTCCATTATTGCATGTTAATCAAATGAGTAATGGCACTGATAATTAGTAAAAAAGGAAAAGTATTTAGCTCTGTTTATATTTCATTATTTTCCGCTAAATTAAACTGTGAGAAATTGACAAAATTTGACCATTTTTGACCTACATAAAATGGCAATTTCATACAGCTCAACCTAATATAAATCCTGGCCCCCTCCACTTTGATTCAGATACAGGAAGTCTTGGGGGATATGGGAAAGTGTGCAGTTTGGCAAGTTCCCTATTGCAAACCCAAGTCACATGCTCACGTAGCAGCAGTGAATTTACCTTCCTTGTGATTGTTTGGTCTAACAGCATCTTTCTAAAATACAAATCTGATCATGTCTTTACCTTGTTTAAACATCTTTGGCAGCTCTCCAGATTGCAAGCATCATTGTCACGGGGTGCTTATTAAAAATGCGGAATTCAGGGCTTCACCCGAGATGCAAGGGCCAGACATCTGCATTGGAGCAGATCCCTAAATGAATCTGGTGGAGGTGACCTAAGATCACAATTGGACTAACAGCGTAAAGCCTAACCTCTTTAATGTGATGCACAAGACCAGCCTAGCACATCTTCTCTGGGTTGTTTCTTCTGCTCTCCTCTTCCTCTGGCCTCCAGCCCCGCTAACCTTGATCTGGTTTCTCTTCCTAAAAGCATGCATTGCCTGTCTTTACTTCCTCTGTGTATGCTGTTTTCTCTGCCAGAGATATCTTTGCTTCTCTTTTCAGTCCAGTCAACTTAATACCCATTTATCCTCCAAGGTACGTTCAAGTAAGACCCACCCTCTGAAACTTTTCCTAATTCTCTCTGATAAACTTAGTGATATCTCTTGTGATTGCTAGTCTACTTTGCAGATGACTTTAATATGGCATCTATTATATTATGTTAGCTGTATTTGTGATCTGGATGTTTGTGCAACTGATTGGTGAATTTACCATTCCTTATTTTAAACCTTTATCCGCATGACTGGCACATCATAGTTACATGATAAATGTCTAAAGAATGTGGGGGAAGATGGAATGAATGAATGCTAGTTGACTTTCCTTAGCACACGAAGTGTTTGGGATGGTCCCTATGTGTGCACTCAGGGCAGTGGAGAAGCCAGTCAAGAATTTATAGTTTGGCTAGACACTGTGTACAAAGTTAGTAACCTGGAGAGCTAAATGGGCAAGATAGAATATCCTAAGACTTATGAAACACCATGTGCCACCAAATTAATGTTACATGTTCAACATTATGGCAGCACCATGATCCAAGAGCTGATTTTATTATACCTTTGTGATGGTTCTGGTTGTGCATGACAGTGTCGGGGCACCGGGAGGGAAGCGCCAACGTTAATAAAAATAAAGAACTTTTGCCCTGTGCTTGTCAATTTATACATACCGTTATATTTGTTTTTATATTTGATCGTAAACATGGTGACTAGCTTAGTACTGTTTTTCCTACTTTAGTACAGGATGCACTCTTAAAAACAGATCCAAATATTGATGGTGCAAAAGCCTACATTTTATAAGGGATGCTGGCCCTATGAGCTATGTATATTACGAAATACCTCATTATATCTAGCCATTTATACACTGCATTCAGTGTTCACTCCTTTCTTTAATTTTTCTTTCTTTGAAATTTCTGTAATTTTGGTGATTTCCTTCTCATTTGATCAACAGTTGATCTGCTTAAGTTCAATAAATGTCTTGATTCAGATTAAAGATTTGCCATTTTTGGCATGCCTAATAACCTGCTTTTTTGTCTAACTTACATTAAGTTTTATGAGACCCAAAACTTCTCTTTATTATTTGAAGTTTTTAGTTGTTTCATTTCCCACTCATTTTTGTGATAATAGAAACAGGCAATAACATTTGAATGAGTGAACAAACATCACTGGATAACAACAAAGATGGTCATGTTGCAAAATTGAACTTTTAGCTCACGGACAACTTCACTATAAAATAAACCACGGAAAGTATTCATTCATAGGCTGATGCATGACAGTTCCAGTGACATAGGGCAGGAAGGTAGCAACATCAGCACGTGGAGTACAAACATCCAGATTGTTTGGACTTCAGATATAGCAATATTAAGAACTGCCCATGCTCTCCATTTCTCAAGGATGTATACCCAGTATTCTGTATTCAAAATTAGCTTAATTTTAAGAGTGAGCTAAAAATCACTGGATGTTGTTGATGTGTCTTCTTTTTCAGTTCTATTTCCAAAGTGAACTTTTTCAACCTGAGTTTAAGCTTGTGACTGGGTCTACTTCTGTAAGTCTTTTAGCTGGTCCCTTGATCTCTTCATTCATTCAATCTGAATTTCCCAACATTTTGTATTTATCTCTAGTCTCTCCTTTCTTCACAATTTAAGATGATTTTTCACGGTGGTTGTTCTAACTCTTCTAAAAACCATTATTCATTAATAACACTTGATGAGAGGATTTCTCATACGATGGGGAAAAAATAAGTACAAACCAGTGTTGTTTTACTTTATACAACTTTATTTGCAAAACTCTGGGTCGTCATGTGGATGTCATTTGTTAATGCGTTCTCTGCCATTAGCTTGCCTGGAAAGTGTGAATGTGATCACATATCCTGCTTATGGAGCTTCATTTCTAGTGATTTCCTCTCTTGTTTCGTTTCTAGTGATTTATGCTCTTAGATAAAGAAACTATGTAAAGCATTTTAACCACCTCAATTGCCAACTCAGAGGGCAATAAATTGTACCCTTCTCCCCAACCTTTGAAGACAAAGAAAACACTATTTCAGCATGGGAAGCCTCATCTTGATAGGTACATGTGCAGGATATTAGCATCTGTTAAAAACATCTTATCTTTGAGAGCAAGGAGGCCCCATCCTACAGGGTGACTGAGTGCCTTGTCATGAACATCCTGGCCAATCTGGATGAGCTGCACAGATCTGGTTAGTTCTCAGACCTCGCCACAGGTGATCATCCCATGATGTACCTTTTAAATACCTTCTGGTAAAGAATCCTGTTTGTCTTCTTAAAAAAATTTTTTTTGATGGCAAATTGAAAACCAAAACACAAATATACTTTTTTCCTTTTGGAGCAAAATGGAAGTATAAAATTTTTGTTTGGGGCCCAGGGGATTAATTCTGCAATGAAAATGAAAATTTTAAAATATCTACCTCCATTGTGATCTTCAGAAGGGTAATTTATGTTTTTGGACAAGGAATTAATGACAAGATGTGACTTTGGTGTTCTTTAAAAGGGAAATGGGTTTGAGTTTATTTTTGGCCATCCGTTATTTATTAGGTGTATAGGGCATAGGGACAATTATTATGTGGAATTACCAAAATTCTTGTCTTAAAAAATAAAGATAAAAAAATACAACTGACTGGGTAAGGCTGGGTGTAGTAAGGGCCAGTGGGCGGTTCTGAGAGCTTCTTAGAGAATTCAATTGAGAGAGAGGGCTCGGTGTGCTCACCAAAGGTTTCCTGGCATGGTGAGGCCTTGAAGAGAGAAGATTTGGATTATGGCACATTTTAGGCAGGGAAATGAGCTCTGCAAACATGTGGCTGCAGGCATTTGCAAGACATCTTCAAGCAATAGTGGCTAAAGCATTCTACAGGAGTGGTGAGGTAACATTTGAGAATCATTTCATGGTAGCCACACAGGGGCTCTAGGATGAGATTTGGCCTGCTCCCACGGCACAAGGTACGAGAGGAGCCCCTCAGGTTACCATGTTACCATTTCATTATATAAGTCAGATGTGCTTTAGGGCATCCATTGGGTTTCACATAAAATTAGAGCCCCGTTCCACGAGAAGGTGTGAAATAAGGAAACGGTTAATTCAGTCAACATCTCTGGGGCTTCTTGGGGGTGGGGTGTGGGGTCAGGGGCCATGGTTTTTCTAGCACCATCTGGATCTGAATTCATAGTTTCCCTTAAGATCTTCAGTTTAGAGATTATCTTGTCCCATTGCTGTACTGTCTCTTTGGACTTGAAATTGTCCACTGACACACAGATATCACTTCTTCTTTCTTTCACTTTGTAAAATATCATCCAACGTGTAGCTCTGAGTGGCTGGCTTTTAAGGCTTGGGACTGTGGAGGAAGTTCACATCTTAAAACTTAAAGCTATTAAACCATTTATGTTATTAATTATTGTTATAATTATTATATATGACCTATGATCATTTCATATATATATATTTTTAAAGATTTTATTTATTTGACACAGAGAGAGAAAGCACAAGTAGGCAGAGAGGCACGCAGAGAGAGAGGGAGAAGCAGGCTCTCCACTGAGCAGGAAGCCAGATGTGGGGCTCGATCCCAGGACCCAGGGATCATGACCTGAGCCGAAGGCAGCCGCTTAACCGACTGAGCCACACAGGCGCCCCTCCTATATTTTTTAATGGTTACTATTTAATAATTAAATTATTTAAAATGAAAAATATGAAACCCATATGTTTTTTAAAAGCCATCTGTCCACACCACCCCTGGAGCTTTCTTCCTGTCCATCTTTTTCTAAAGGCTCCAGTCTCTGCTAGATTACTTCTGAGTCTTCCTGCAACTTTTTCTGCACCTCCCTCTTTGTTCTTGTTGCTGGCCCAACCCTCAAATTCCTTTTCCCTTTTGACCAGCAATTTTTTTTAAATTTCCAGACTCATTCTCCAATTTCCTTGGTGCCCTGATCATTCTGATCATTCTCACCTGTCTTCTCCTGGTGTTTCCCCCACACTGGGATCTGGTACCCATGGTATAAACTATCCCCCATCTCCTGTGCCTTTCTTGAACAGAGAGATGTGCACACTCAGGCCATGAGTGAGCCTAGCAAGGCTTGAGGACTCCATGCAGCCTGTTTTCAAACAGAGGCCTGAGAATCACCGCAGATCCTGGCTCCCTTCTCACGATTTGGACTCAGTAGGTGTGTTGTGGGGCCCTGGGATGTGTATTTTTGACAAGGTATTCTGAAGCAGGTGGTCCATGGATGCACTGTAATCCTCTTTAGGGCTCTGTTGCTCCATTCAGAAGGCACAACTCTTTTTGCTTTTTCTTTCTTCTTCTTGTAAAATATTTTAGTGACTTGGTCAGAGGGGGTCAGGGAGAATAGCTAGTCTGTGAGAACCCGTGCCTCTCCCTCTCTGCTTGCAGGGACAATGGCTGTAACACAACGCTGTTCATGTGACAGCAGAGAAAGGGGCCCATTGTTCCGGGGTTGGCTGATGCTCTGGCTAGCCATCCAACTGAGCTTGGTAGCCCCAAGGAAACAGACACACTTGAATCGGAGAGACAAAGAAAGGAGGTCAAGGCCTTTCACAGTTAAACTACTTGCAGCAATGTGTCCGAGGTAGGATTTGGGAAGGAGGAAAGTAATTCTGTGGAAGCATCATTAATCTGGTTTGGGAGCGTGAGATGTGGCGTTAGGGAAACAAGTCTGTTAGAACTCCCAGTTGATCTTGGGCTAATGAAGAATTATTTCCGAGTATGTTTCACTGACTTATTGCAGGGTTTTATTATTGATTTGAAAAATAAAAAAGACCTCTCTGTCCATGGGAAGGCACATTTTCTCTGCCTCTTTTCCCTAGGTTCATCAAAGTCAGGTGTTTGATCCGAAAGTATAAATCAAGGCCTATGACCTCATAGAATGATTCCTCGTTCCAGGGTATGGTTATTGTGTATATCATGATGTGTTCATAATCTTTCCAAATCTAGATTTAGATCTAAGATTTGAAACTGAGAAGTTTTTTTTAAGATTGAAATACAGTTAATTCCATTAGAAAATTATGGATCTATTTAACAGTTATGATGTTGGGGGATTCCCTAGAAATCATTTCCATACCACCCCTCAACCCCAACTTCCAAACTGGATTCTAGCCCTGAGGAAAAGGCTTGCAAACTTCCTGTAAAGATCTAATCCAGAGCTCAACAATTGGCTACATTCTTTGTGTCCCAGGATTCAAATTCAAGGTCACAGCCTCAGCAAAGGTCACAGACTTTTCGCACAGGATTGCACGTTTAGCCTGATTACTCCCTTTATGAAAAAGTATGTCATTCATTCAGCCTTTGACTCTGAGTTTCCTTCAAAAGGAAACTTAGTCCCTGATTCCTGTGGATATTTGTAGGTGGCTATTTTTTCTTTCTTTTTCTTTTTCTTTTTTTTTAGTTAGGCCCAGAATACAGCCTTGAGTGGGGTAAAATGGGGAAAGCCTTTTCTGGATGTAGAAAGCCCATTTACAAAGAGTGTTCAGGCAGCTGGTGCTCATTGGCCAGTAGGAATCTTTTTGTCTCTGAGATAAGAGGTTTCCTAACTGGGAGGATTAGGCTGAAGGAGGTTTGTACCCAGGAGAGGGCAATATATGATTTTCTCGAGGTCACTTAGAGCTCCTTGTAATTAAGTCTGTCATTGCACCTTGATGATAGACTATCATTGTAAATCCATTAAAGAAGGAGAAGCAAGTGGATTTCAGAAAGGCAAGTGGCTTTATTTTCTTCATCAGACCTCCGCTTCCCCCTGCCCCTTGCCGTTTGTTTATACTTTACTGAGTGGATATTTGCTTTTACCAGTGATGTAGGTGCCTTTGAAGTGGAGAAGGGGAAGACAAACCTATTCTTTGCAGGTGGCAAAAGGATTGTGTTAAACATGCTCCTGATGAGTTAATTAATTTTCACTTCGTTGTCATTAGGCTGTTCATTTGGCTCCATTCCTGTGATTTGGAGAGGCTCGTTCCTCAGTGCTATGAGGGATGAGTACCGCGCTCGGCTTGAACTTCTGGGTGGATGCAGCTTTTGTTGAAAAAATAGGGAAGTGATATGTTGTCCTTTATTGTGGTTATGTCCTCAGTAGCACTAAATGCTTTTTTAAGGCACAGGGTGTTTGTGGGGACGTCGTTTTGTGTCAGAATTAGAGCCCTGCCCCGAGGACGGCTCCTGAAAGGCAGACATGGTTCTGTTTAATCTGGGCGTCAGTTACATGTGTGTGTTCATTTGGTGGAAAATGTGTTGAGCTGTCCAATTCTGTTTGTGTCTTTTTGGAAGGAATTTATACTTAAAACGCTCGAAAAAATTTTAAAGCATAATGTTTAGTATAGAATTTAAGCTGTAG
Source organism: Halichoerus grypus (assembly GCF_964656455.1). Taxonomy (NCBI): domain Eukaryota; kingdom Metazoa; phylum Chordata; class Mammalia; order Carnivora; family Phocidae; genus Halichoerus; species Halichoerus grypus. The sequence goes on along the minus strand of NC_135713.1, from coordinate 130,616,582 downwards.
CAGTGATAGAGAACAGTAAACTTTGGGAACCCCAAATGTCATATAATTTGGATCTTGGTGGAGCTGGGATAGCCTGGAGCTTTAAATATCCATGAATTTGGCCTTCCTTCCATAGTTGGTAGAGCCCAGGGTCAGAAAGCAATGGACCAGCCCCAGCATAGGTGATTGTTTTTATTTTTCTGGGCAGCACATCCAGTGCCTAAGAAATCCACAGTGTCAGCAGAACCCCACTCTTGAGAATCTAAAACACAAGCATCCCTCCAAGTTGGCCAACTAGCAAATCTCATTCCCATTACTCACCTCCTTCATTGCAATCTGTCAGGAAAAATCAGAGAAAGACTCTATACATTATTTATTTTTTTCTGAGTCTCTAGGTAACATCTTTCCTGAAGTCTAATATTGGAATGCTTTTATTTTTTTTTCTCCCATTTTGCTAACTGCGACTTAGCGGTAGGAGGTGTGGGGCCTTGGGCTCCTCTCTCTTGCTTATTTTAGCTGTCACTTCCTGAGCACCACAGTGAGCTCCAGGAGCAATACCATAAGCAAGAGGATGCTTCCGGCATGAGTGCAGCCTGTGATCTTTTTCTATCTAGAGGATATCAGCCATCACAGTGTGGGTCATCATACCTGCAGAACATTCTACCTTGCTGTTACAATGTGGAGCTAGTAGACTCAAACAGAGAAAACAGGAGGGTTTGTTTTGCTTTTAAGGAGAACTTGGAGTTCTTGGCTTTGAAATTGCTCTAGGACATCCGTGAGACGTCTGTGTATCCATTCTGTACACTTCGTTTAGGTATTGGACTAGAAGGTTAATTGTTGATTTACACAAACATGGGATTAAAGTCATGAGTTAAGAGACAAGATTTTGATGGTCTGGGTTTAGTCCTGGCTGGTCTTCTCATTTACCATATGACATGTGACAACCTGGATCAGGATCCCATGTCCACCCCTTGAACCTTCGTGACCTTGGGCAGGCTACTTAAGTTCTCCAAGCCTCCTTCCATCACCTGGGAAATGCGAACAGTATGTACTTTGAAGAGAGTTACGTTTAGCATAGTGGTAGGCACATAGTATGCTCCCAACCAATATCAGTTATCATTACTGAACACGAAATAATCTTAAAAGAGGGAAGAATAATTAACAGGAATAAGGTTTGCTTATGCCTTTTTTTTTTTTTAATATTTTATTTATCTATTTGACGGAGAGAGACACAGCGAGAGAGGGAACACAAGCAGGGGGAGTGGGAGAGGGAGAAGCAGGCTCCCCGCTGAGCAGGGAGCCCGATGTGGGGCTTGATCCCAGGACCCTGGGACCATGACCCGAGCTGAAGGCTGACGCCTAACGACTGAGCCACCCGGGTGCCCCATTGCTTATGCCTTTTATGAAAAAATCATCCAAGGGCTTAAGTAAGATCCCATTAATTAAACACGGACGTTAGAAATAGTTTCTGACACAAAATATAAGCTATAAGTTTATATTTAATTTAAATATAATTTATTTTATTTATTTATATATTTATATATTTATTATATATTAAATTTAAAATACTCTGGAATACAACAGTTAAATTTACACACAGGCATCAATGTTTTTTCATGAAGATAGTATTATACTAAAAGGAAAGTTTTATACCTACTATAGAATCAGGATGAGTCTTTTAGTTAATGAATTTGTTCTTTCCTAGTAGGATATCAGCAGAATGAAAGTGTTCCAGGGGCACCTAGATGGCAGAGGCGGTTGAGCATCTGACTCTTGGTTTCAGCTCAGGTTATGATCTCAGGGTTATGAGGGATCTGCTTCAGATTCTCTGTCCCTCTCCTTTTGCCCCTCCCCGTGGCGCACGCTCTCTCTCTAAAATAAATACATAAATCTTTAAAAAAAAAAATGTTCCAACAAAAACTTGTGCACAAATGTTCATATCATCATTATTCACAGTAACTATAAAATGAAAACAACCCAAATTTCCACTGACTATTAACTGGAGACTAGATGAACAAAATGTCATATATGCACACAGTGGAATGTTACTCATTCCTTTAAGAGGAATGAAATATGATACATGCTGTCAAGGACATGGATGAACCTTGAAAACATGATGCTAAGTGAAAGACACCAGACACAAATGACCACATATGGTATAATCCTATTTATATGAAATGTCCAGAATTGGCAAATCTATAGAGACAGAAAGTAAGTTAGTGGTTGCAAGGGGCCCCGCGAAGAGGAAATGGGCAGTGATTTTATTATGGGCATGGGGTTTTCTTCTGGGGTGATGAAAATATTCTGGAACTAGGTAATGGTGATATTTGCACAGTGTGGTTAGAATGATGAATTCTATGTTGTGTGTATTTTACCTCAATGAAATCTTTTGACCTTTATTTATTTACCTCAGTAGGTGTTTTGCATTTAGATGAGATGTATCTGCATCAGTCAATCTCTGCTCTTGATATGTCTGAGCCAAGCCTTTTTTTTTTTTTTTAGAATTTTTATCTATTTATTTGTCAGACACAGAGAGAGAGAGAGAGAGAGAGCGAGCACAAGCAGGGGGAGCGGCAGGCAGAGGGAGAGGAAGAAGCAGACTCCCCACTGAGCAGGGAGCCTGATGTGGGGCTCAATCCCAGGGCCCTGGGATCAAGACCTGAGCTGAAGGCTGACGCTTAGCTGACTGAGCCACCCAGGTGTACCTGGGCCAAGCCTTTTGTATACTGGGGAGAATACCAAAAATGACAAGGCATGGCCCCTGCCCTCCATCTGTTTGTGAAGACAGGAAAGGTTGAAGAAGCAGGTGATATGTTCCAAGTATCCTTCTTAGGAGAGGGAGAGATCACTGTGACTTTGGTGATGAGAGACGGCTTCTTAGAAGAGACTGGACTTTGAAAGATAAGGGAGCTTCATATAATTGGCAAAGACTGAGAGAGTACCCCAGTTGGTAGAAATGCACACGGCCAGGGTGAGAGTGGGAGGGGCAGGGGTGAGGGCTGACGGAGGTGCCCAGAGGGGAGTGTTTTATAATGGAGTATCAGCACATGAGGTCGGAGGTGTACGTTGGAGCCAAGTTGGAAAATCTTTGAAAGCTGCTTAAATTTACCTGGCAGTGGATAGCAAAAGGTTACCAGTGATGATAGGAGTAGAAAATCATATAAAAATGGAAGACAATGAGGAGAATAGTGCAGTAATTTCATGAAATCTCACATAATCTGTTTTTCATTTATTCAGTAAATATTTATTGAACACCTATTTCCTTCCATGTGATTTCCCTTGGTCGGAATGGGATGATACCGAAGATAAACAAGGTCCTTGCCCTCTTGGATTTGCATTCTGGTACACATTTTAAGCCCTGACTGCTATGTCCAGTGGACGAAGGTACTTGGAAATTTAATGCCCAGGTGTGCTCTCATGTAGTGGTTTAGAGTGTGGGTTCTAGAACCAGACTTCCTGGATTTAAATCCTGGTTTGTCCCAATGTGTGCTAGATGTAGGACCCTGAACCAGTTACTCCAGACTTCAGTTTCTTTCTCAGTTAAGTGGGGGTAATAATGGTAGCTGTCTCATAGACCTGTTATGAGGATTATTTAGTATAATTAATGTAAAGGACACTATCTGGCATATAGTAAATGCTCAGTAAGTTTTATTTGTTTATTTATATCTGATTAGTTTCAACTCAAGGATTTGTTGAGGTCACTTCTCTTTTTAATTCCAGGGAGGCTCCTGCAGAGACCTGCTGTGGGGCATCTCAGGTCTAAGGTCTTTAAGATGCCATACTGTTTTGGATGTTGACCTTGTCAAATTACTTAGCGTACAAACTCTGCCTTCATACTTCAAGAAAACAACAAAGTTCCTCTCTCTAACAAACTACAATCCTGATCTTGGCTTGGGCACAAGCTTCCAGATAATGCTCCTCCTACATTCTGAATCAGGAAGCCTTTATAAACATGCTGGTCTGAGAAGTACTGCCCTGTCAGCGTTAGAAGTCTGGTGATGAGGAATGTGGTCGATGTTGCAGACCTTAGCACCTCAGGTCTCCCTTTGGAGACTCAGCCAGAGTTTGAATTTAATTTCACAAGTGCCACAGACAACCTCAAATGTCTGTGACTCTGTGCCCCCTTCCGTGAAGCAGTGACATAGCCAACCACCTCTTCAGCAGGCACATTTTTGGAATGTGCCTGGAAGGAATCCTTGGAGCTTATGGGAAGAGACTGCATAGACCTTGAGGGCCCTTCTATTTCTAGAATAAATGGGTTCTAGCTTTTCAGCTCCTTGAGGCCATAGGACCTGTATTAATTAATTACCTTCCAGTCCCCAAATGGTCAAACATATTGCTATGGACTGAGTTGTATCTCCCAAAATTCATATATGGAAGCCCTGTCCTTCATTGTGACCATCTTTGGACATAGGGCCTGTGAGGAGGCGATAAAGGGCTAAATGGGGTCATAATGTGGGACCCTCATCCAATAGAGCTGATGGCCTTAGAGGAAGAGACACCAGAGCTTGCTCTTTCCATCCTCTAAGAACCCGGGGAAGAGGCCATCCATGAGTCAGAGGGGAGCTCTCACCAGAAACTGAACTGGCCAGCACCTTCTCCTTGTACTTCCCAGCCTGCACAACTGTGAGAAATATATTTCTGTTAAGTCACCCAGTCTGTGGTGTTTTGTTAAGGCAGTCTGAGCAGACCCAGGACATGCTGACTTTTTCTATTTTCTTCTTAAAAAAAAAAAAATAGACAAAGAACTTAAATCCTCGTAGACCTGATCAATTTCAAGATTATTCAGAACTACAGGGATATAAGAATCACATGAAAAAGTGAACCCGATCCTCAGTCGTAATCTTCACTCCAGTGGATTATCTTGACCGTGTCACCTGCCATATACCAGCAAGACTGCAAGGGAGCATCACTGCCTGATTCAAACTTCCCCAAGACACCCAATCTTTCCTCTAGTGGAGGTGCTTATGAGCAGTGAAATAGTCAACGGGGAGTGCAAGCTATTTTTAGGAGGACAGGAGGCAAAGGACGAGCTCGCACAGTTTCTCCTTTGGATTTTCGGGTTTTGAACCACTGATGCCCTAGCTACTCCTTCATAGAATGCAGGACTGAAGGGGAGAGACTCTGAGGGAGGGTGAGTAACGGAGGCCATGCCAGCAAGGCAGCCCCTGTCCTCGGCTAGGAGAGGCGAGATGGTTCCTCACACCAAGGAGGGGAGGTCCTCCTCCAGGAAGGGCCGTGATTGCCTCTGAGCCCAGCCATGGATTCAGGTGCAGAGGGTTCCTCAGGAGAGCTGGCTAGATGGCCTACTTTTATTTTGGTAAAGACCCGCCTGGGGCAAAGGCACTTTCCTTCCACCCTTCAAAAGCAAGAACAAAAAAGCTTATGATGTGGAACTCTGCCAAGCTAGAGCTGGGGGAAAAATAAACCCTTGCCTTTCTTTCAAGGCAGTATGTAAATGACGCTTTGTAGTTTTGTTTGTACAGCCTCTGGGGACCATTCAGAGGGCCTCCCCGCAGCCCATCACTTCTGGAGAGTTTAATTTTTATGATCGTGATCATCCCATAAGCTAACCGTCTAGGTCCGATTGTCACCTCCCAACATAACTATCTTCAGTTGAGGATATCGTATGGTTACGAAGTCCAGAGATCTTCTGAAAGCGATCCCCTAAATTTGCTTTTAGAATTTCAAACATGTGCTTATGTGTAGCTGTCTTCCTAGAGGACCAAACTCTGATCTTTCTCACCTTGTCTGGAGTTCAGGTGTTCAGACAGAGACATATTAACTCTCTATCCAGGAAGGATTTCTCATAGCTTGACCTAGGGAAACTCCTGTCTAGCCAGAGAATTTGGAATAGCGTTCTTCATTTTTTTTTGGCCAGGTTGTAACTGTTTGGAAAAAGGGAACCACGAGATTAGGGTCCAGCAGCATGTAGATCCATTCATTGGCACATACGGGAGACCACAGTGTTTTTGTGTGTTAGGGGCTGACGTGTCCTCTCTCTTTCCTTTGATGGCGAGTGCATCAGGCTCTGCTGCTGAGAAGGGGGGCAACCAAGGCCAGACAGGCAGATTTTCAGAACAAAGTGTCCGTGAGTAAAGAAAGGGCTGTGGAAGCCAGGCAAGTTTTGTCATTGACTTCTAAGAGCGAGTTCTTTAAAACAAAGGCGGCTGCCCGATCTCTGTCTAGGAGTTGGACCCATCACAAGTCAGACCCCAGGCAGAGCAAACCGCCTTCAGTGTGTACTGTGGCCATTTCTTCCACGGTGTGCTCCCCGAGACATGGGAAGATGACCGGGCCTCTGCCTGGTTCTGGCCATCGTGCCCACAGAAAATGAGGCGTGTGCAATGGCTGTCCACCCATTCTTTTTTAGGCCCAGCCGTTGTTGGCAGCTGAGCCAAGGGGGAAAGTGAAGGTGCTTGTGGGCGGTCAGTGTCAGACCTCAGAGGGATCCCCGAGGGCCCAGTGGGGAGCCCACGGTTAGAGGAAAGAGGTCCAGATGAAGAAAATGACTTAAGGAGAGATTGACTTTTGGGATGTTTCACTCCATTGAGTCAGTTCAAGGTTTTTTGTTGTTGTTTTTAAGATTTTATTTATTTATTAGAGAGAGCGAGCATAGAGGCAGAGGGAGAGGGAGAAGCAGGCTCCCCGCTGAGCAGGGAGCCCGATGAGGGGCTCAATCCCACAACCCTGGGATCATGACCTGAGCCAAAGGCAGACGCTTAATGACTGAGCCATTAGGGGAACTGAGCAGGTTCCCCTGATTCAGTTCAAGTTTTACCTTCAATGTGCTTTATGCTGAGTTGTGGGAGGTCAGTGGAATCCCCCAAGGATGAAATTCCAGTGCTACCCATGAGTGTAGCTGCCTACTTTTAGAATTTTATCAGTGTGAGGTAAATGTTTGTGTTTTCTAATCTTGGTGCCGATGAAAAGCATGAAAAGTGATGCAGACGTTAAAGTCAGTGTCACTAATCCGTTAAATTTTTAATTTTTTTAGCGTGCCCCTCAGTGAAACAAATAAACGTTTCTTGAGTGAGGGAGCATACCTTCCCCACTAGAACTCTGTTAGGTAGGCTCAAGTGGTAGAATGAGTATCTCATCTGGAGATTAAAGATCTTGTCTTGAGATCTAGCTCTTCCTCGGTTTGATCTTCAGCAGCTAAAAAAAGCCCTCTTTTGTGTGTGTTTCCTAATTTATAAGATGAGGAAGTTAGAAAGGCCTGTTCCGACCACATGAACTTGACTAGGAAGTCTCTGGGGCCATGTCTGGAGTGTGTGGGTGCCGCTGAGTGGGCAGGTAAGAATAGGGTGGGTGAGTGATGCAGGCAGGCTGGGTCCGGGAACCCAGGGGAGGGTCCCCCAAGACCAGCCAAGAGGGTCCTTGGCTTCATGCAGGATGGAAATCAGATGCAAGCCAGAGAAAATGGAAACAGAGTTTATTGAATAGCGTCAGTGACAGATAGAGAACAGCAGACGGTGTGTCTGGGAGACTCAGAAAGGAAAAGAGAATGAGTCTTGTCCCTGCTTGAGGTTCAGGGTTTATATTAGAGGATTTAGGGTACATGGTCCTCCAAGCATCCGCGGTAGGGTCCAACCAAAGGTGAGTGTCCGGTGAACACTAGGTGTTATTCTGTGAATTACCGAAGGTAGGGGTCTTGATGCCAGTGGGCTAGAACGTATTTGGGATCTGGCTCTTGGACGTTAGCAGGTGTTTGCGGCCTAGGGCAAAACTCAGAGAATAATTAACTTTCATGCGTCCCCTTGAAATGGGAGAACTTTCTAAAATGGATTCCCTTCGGTGTTCCTGCGTCCTGAGGGCTGACCGCTCACCTCCCTGAGAGCAGAGCCCCAGCCCTGCCCCGGAGCTAGACACCAAATGCGAGGAGCACAACTGTGTGCTGGAGGGAGCCTACTCCTTCTGCGCCCTTCTGTGGACTGAGGAGCTGAGGACAAGCTTTGGGGACAGCTGTTTTCCTGAGGGCTCTTCCTCTGTGTCGGCTCCTGGTCCGGGCACAGCCTGCGACCAACGTGTGGGACGCTTGCCACTTAGAGCGTAACTTCAGGCAAGTCCCAAAATTTAGCTAACTTCAGACCGAGTCCAAACCTTCTCCTACGGATACATTTGCTTCCGCTCCATTATGACAGATCTTTGGGAAAACGGGTAGAAATGAACTGTTCTCTCTCTCTCTTTTTAAAACTTAACACACAGGGGCGCCTGGGTGGCTCAGTCGTTAAGCGTCTGCCTTCAGCTCAGGTCATGGTCCCAGGGTCCTGGGATCGAGCCCCGCGTCGGGCTCCCTGCTCCGCAGGAAGCCTGCTTCTCCCTCTCCCACTCCCCCTGCTTGTGCTCCTGCTCTCACTATCTCTCTCTGTCAAATAAATAAAATCTAAAAGAATAAAAATAAATAAATAAAAATAAAAAATAAAACAACACACGTTAAAAAAATAAAAATAAAAAAAGAAAGAAAGAAATGGTTAGCTTTTACACATTTCGTGACGTCTGGTATCTGCTCCTGTTCCCCAAGAGACCCCGAAGAGAGTCAGGTGATGGCCCAGAGCCGTGGCTGGGGAGGGTTCTGGCCCGCTGGGTAGCGGAGGACAGGGACTCTCTAATCCGCGCCACATGCAGTGACCTGATCGGACCCCGCAGGACAACAGAGGTCTTGCTGTCTCCTCGCAGAGCAGTTGCTCAGAAGCCGGGGTACAGCTGTGGCCTGCTTTGTGGGGAAGTGCAGTGTGACTTGATCTTTTAAGCCCCTTTCTCCCTATAGGTCTTGTAAATAACAACTGGTCCGTAGGACTACCTGCCCTGGTGGGGATTGAGAGCTGCCTTCTGTCCTCAGGAAGGCATTGTTTTGTGTAACCGTAACTTCCTCAGCAGGGACAGGGGTGGGAGACCCAAACCCCAAAGCAAAGCCATTTTGTTGTGACCCAGAAAATCCAAGGTGAGGAATTCAGAATTGAAATCGAGGAAGGCAAGTTCCTCCCAAACCTCAAATTCCTTAGAACTTCTCTAGGAAAGTAAGAAGCACACCCAAGTCAAGCCCTCTACGTGCCTTTGTTCCAAGTCAAACAATCGACTCCGAATTCGGGCCAACAAGTAGCAGAGAGCCAGAATTCTGACCTGGCACAGTGGCTTTGGAATGTGTGATGGCCTTTGGTTTCCATTTGCTTCAAGTTGAGGGATAGTCAGATGGCGCTTTGTTGGGTTTCTGGGTCTGGGTTCTGGAGGAATTGTCGTCTGTTTTACAGCTCTCTGGCAGAGCAGGAGAGGTGACATTCCGGCCCCCAGGAGGAGGCAGTGATGGGTCTGGGGCCAACGGAGGATTACATTGTTGTTATTACGCTTGCTGACATTTGCCTCGGGTTCTCGCTACCAGATTACAGGTCCGTGCATGCGCCGTGGAAGAATGTGTGAATGTTTGTTTTAATCATGCAGATGGGTAATAAAAAGAAGCAAACAGGAGTCCCCTATCTCTTGGGCAGACATCTGTTACTTCTTAGAACTTGGCTTACTGTAGATATTTTTCTTTCTTTCTTTCTTTTCTTTCTTCCTTCCTTTCTTTTTCTTTCTTTTTTTATTGTGGTAAATTAACATGTAACCCTTTTTTTTTTTTTTTAAAGATTTTTATTTATTTGACAGAGAGAGAGACAGCGAGAGAGGGAACACAAGCAGGGGGAGTGGGAGAGGGAGAAGCAGACTCCCCGCTGAGCAGGGAGCCCGACGCGGGGCTCGATCCCAGGACCCCGGGATCATGACCTGAGCCGAAGGCAGACGCTTAACGACTGAGCCACCCAGGCGCCCCAACATGTAACCCTTTTTTAAGGGTAGGGTTTTGCGGTATTAAATATATTCACACGGTGTGCAACCATCACCACCCTCCCTCTCCAGAACTTTTTCATCTTCCCAAACTGAAACTCTGTACCCAGCAGAAAGCAACTCTCCATTTTCCCCTTTGCTTCCCACCCCTGGCAACCACCCTTCCATTTTCTGACTCTGTGAATCTGACCATTCTAGATACCTCGTATAAGTAGAATCATACGATATTTGTCGGGTTTTTTTTTTTTTTTTAAGATTTTATTTATTTATTTTGAGAGAGAGAGAGCATGAGCAGGTGGGAGAGCAGAGGGAGAGGGAGAATCTCAAGCAGACCCCACCCCCAGCATAGAGCCCGCCGCTGGGCTCCATCTCATGGCCCTGAGATCATGACCTGAGCTGAAATCAAGAGTTAGTGGCACCACAATATTTGAGGCCTTTCTAAAATGGATTCCCTTCGGTGTTCCTGCGTCCTGAGGGCTGACCGCTCACCTCCCTGGGGCACCACAATATTTGTGGTTTAGACTTAGTTCACTTAGCATAATGTCTTCAGGGTCCATCCATGTTGCAGCACATGTCAGAATCTCCTTCCCTTTTAAGGTTCAATAATATTGCCTCATCTGTGTATACCACATTTTATTTATCCATTTATCCATTAATAGACATTTGTGTTGTTTCCACTTTGAGGGTATTAGGAATAATGCTGCTGTGAACCTTGATGTACAAATCTGTTCGAGTCCTTGCTTTCCATTCTTTGTGAATATATGCCCAGAAGTAGAATTGTTGCATCATGTGGTAATTCCATGTTTTAAGTTTTTTGAGGACCCGCCATACTGTTTTCCACAGCAGCTGTTTGTTCACCAGCAAAGCACAGGGTTCCAAGTTCTCCACATCCTCACCAACACCTGTCATTTTGGGGGTTTTGTTTGCTTTGTGTTTTGATAATAGCCATACGAATGGGAGTGCCGTGCTGTCTCGTTGTGATTTTGGTTGCCTTTCCCTAATGATTAGTGATGCCGGACATCTTTTCCTGTGTATGTTGGCCATTCCTATATCTTCTTTAAAGAAATATCTGTTCAAGTCCTTTGCCCATTTTTTTTTTAATTAGGCCACTTATTTTATTGTTGTTGAGTATAGGTGTCTTTTTTTTTTAATGTTCTGGATTTTTATCAGATATATCATTGGCAAATATGGATTCGCACTGTGTGGGTTGCCTCTTCACTCTGTTGATAGTGTCCTTTGACACACAAAGGTTTTTATTTTTATGAAGCCCGATGTATCTGGTGTTTTTTTTCCTTTTGCTGCTTGTGCTTTTGGTATCCTACCCAAGAGATCGTTGCCAATTTGCTTTTAAATATTTTAACATATAGCTCCTTTCTCTCTAATACCACAAAAACCGTGACTTATGGAAATGTTTCTTTTGAGGGAATTTTGCTATGAAATGGCTCTTTTTTTTTGTTTGCAGAGGGCCTTAATATAATTTCAGAATTGGTTGACTTCACTTTCGCCATGCTCTACCCATCTTTCTTCTCTTCTCAAGATCACAAAGGCTCATTTGTGGATAAAGAAAAAAGAGAGAGTGAGGGAAAGGCTTAGTTTGAAAAGAGCCTCAATCATGTACGTTATATGGGCCGAGGAGAGAAAGGCCAGACTGAAGAAGTCTGGGGAATATGAGAGGGCCCTGTGGTGACATGGCTGGCAGGAAGTATCTGACACTGAACTGGACTGCCATCTGTCTGAGAAGGCTGACATCTATTTCCTAAAGCTCTTTTCTCCCCTCCTCAGGCTGGAAAGATTCGTGAAAATGAGGCAGGCTCTAGGGACAAAACCTCTAGGGAACTGCCGTCCAGTCTGCATCCCAAGGACTGAAAGACTTTTTCCATAGACCCTTCTCCAAGTGTATAGATAATGGCTTTTCTCAATATTCATTCCTCTTTAGAAAACACCGTATGTTCCTTTCATTTTTATTAAATGCTGGTAAGACTCTTCTCATCGCTCAGAAAAATCCTTTCCCTGCTTGCTCATTTCTCGCACTTGGCTCGTTATGATTTCGGGATTCTAGTCTGTGCATAAATCACCCTTAACAGGAGCCATGCATCCAAAATGCCACGGATCTTGCTTGGTAGAAAACAGCCACTGAGGACTACATCGTATATGTATACAATCTCATCCTCGAGGAGCAAATTCTATCCAGAGAGAGAACGCCTCCAGGACCTTCTCCTTTTCACTGGACTGTTCCAGAAGAATGTATTTACAGGGTATCTGTGTTTTAGTATTTCCCCCTGACTTCTGCTGCCCCTGCGTGTCACACCTTCTGGAGCCCTGGGCTGTTGTTTACTTTAGGAGATGGTTGTGTGTCCCTTCCTGGCGTGTGCTCGGGGTTGAGCTTGTGCTGACATTCCTGGCTCTGCGGTGGGTCTGGTCTGAAGAGTGGTTCCCTATACCAGTCACTGTCCCCACGCTGCTGGCTGTACTGTCACTTGAGTTGGGGGTGTCTGGATTTTTGCCCCGTTAAAAAGTGGAACGGTGACTTATTTTATAAAGGCAACCCTTCTCAAAGGAGCTGTGGCTTCATGCATAGATCCACACTTGCCTGCATGCCCAGGCTGGAAGATGTCCGTGATGAGCTTTCCTGGGGACAAGGAAGGAGGGCAGTGAGTTCCTCTGACATGCACGCTACAGAACGAGATGCTACGTTCCTAAAAGTCAAGTCTGGTGGTTTGTTCCTAGGGCCCAGGATCCTGAGAAACCCGCTCCTTGGTGTTGCCTGTTCGCCGGGTGTTTTAACGTCATCATGACCTCAGAAGCTGGGAAATGCTTTCCACCTGCAACAAAACTCATTGATCATCCCCAGTTTAGTGTCTGCAAGTAGGCATCCCAACAAAACCACAGCCCAGCCCCTGATCGCCTCCCCTTGCTCCTTTGCCTCCCCAACGGTGCCCCGTATGTCACGGGCTGCAGGGAAGTGGGTGGAGGGAAGGAGGGCGAGGAGCAGAAGTCAGAGCAAGCCGACCAGGCCCTGCAACCGGCTTCCCTGGCACCAGGAGAAAGTGCCTTCAGCTGGCACAGCTTTGCTTGTTTGCCATGGAAATCGTGGTGGTAACAGAGACCAGTGTCATTCAGGCAGCGAGCGGGAAGCTGCTTTCATGGGGACGCTTTTTTGGCACCGAGTCCGACATACACTCCAGTCAATCATGGTAAAGTGCCTAATAACAGATGTGGTAATTAAGCCTGAAGAACTCTGTCTCTATTTTTCCGTTTTTATTGCAGGGAATAACAAAGTGCCTCATTAAACCTCCAATCACGCTGATTTTTGAATTGGGCCCACTGGTATTGTCAAAAATGACATTGCTGTAAGGGCTTTCTTCCTAAGTCCTTATCAGCCAACGGTGCCCCCAGGGGGAAGGTGGACCGGGGTGGGGGAGGACGATTCCGTTCTTTCTGTAGTGCCCTGTGCACTCCAGCACCAAAGCATAGGAAGATTCCAGGGGCACAATCAGATTCCTTTAAGTAACTCCCATATAAACAGTTTTAGCATCTACGTGCTTGTGTGAATATAAAATGCTCCCTGATTCTCTTAGGTTCAAATTATACTGCTTACAGCAAGAAATTAACTTCGGTTTTCAACCCTAGAAAGGTTTCAGATAACCTGAAACCATGGTAAATTACCATATTTTAATAGGATAAATTATCTGGGAAAAAACATTTAATTACGTCTGAAAAGGTCTGTCTTTGATTGTGACAGTTTCTAAGGCAAATGTCTTCATTAAGGTTGTTTTTCCTTCTTTCTTTTTTAATGATGAACATGAGTCTGGCTCATCATTAGAGAAAATGAATCTAAGAGTTTAATGACCTGGGAGAGGTAGAAAAAATACATGTTCTTAATAGTAAGAGAACATGGCTCGAAACTTTCTCTTGAGCTCTTCTGAATAGTTCAGAGCTGGTTCTGTGTGATTGTGGTGCTCTTGGGAAAGAGCCAAGTGCTCTGCCCATTTCTGCCTTGGCTCTATTGGATAGTGTCAGTTTGGAAGCTGTATTTATATCATGGAGATAATTTTTTTGTTTCTAATCCAGGGTGGCCGTAGGCATGGAGGTTTGGGCAGACATTTTGTTTTGAATATTTTGAAAAGGCTCTGGATCCCTTTATAAAGTTATTGATTCATTTTCTTGTCTCCTAATGTATAATTTTGAGTTTTTCAGGATATTTCCAAGAGAATTTCTAGTTGACTATATTCTTAAATGTGGCTCTTACTCTGACTCACACGAAACAGGTGATTTGTAGAGCGTAATCAAGATTTAATCTCAATTCTTATATTCATGGAGCATAAACTTGTCCTACTTGTAATTTGTATATATTTAACATTTGGACATACACATGTGTGTAAAGGTGTACCAACCTTAATGTTACTCCCTATTTGTTGACTCATCTGACACCTAATATTTGTAATTTACTTTTTACCACCTTTATCCATATAGGCAATATTTTCCATCATTGGTGTCAAACATGTTCTTGCCAAATATGAAAGCAGGCATGTTTAGACTCAGATTTTTACCATGTTAAAATTTGTTTTAAGAAACAAAGATACAGGACGCCTGGGTGGCTCAGTCATTTGGGCATGGGACTCTTGATTTCAGCTCAAATCATGATATCGGGGTGGTGAGATCGGGCCCCACCTCAGGCTCGGCACTCAGCTCCAAGTCTGCTTGAGATTCTCTCTTTCCCTCTCCCTGCTCCTGTGTTCTCTCTGTCTCTCTCTAAATAAATAAATAAAAATCTAAAAACAAACAAACAAACAAAAAAAACCCCAAAGAAGCAACAAAGATATGGTAAGAAAGACCTGTGGTTCAAACAAAGACGCTATGGTCGGATTATTCAGTTGCAGGCCAAGCTAAGCTTTTCTTTACATAAGATTCAGATTAGTTTTCTTCTGTTTTTCCTAAGAACAGCAAGATCTTCTGGGATAATACAGCTCATGTGTGAGTTTCAGTTCTCTTGTTGGGGAAATATTTCTATAACTTAATGGATAGGCCTTTTAGATGAAATGGTGACTTGGCCAAGCCAGAGCAGCCCTGGGCAGAAGCACCATCTCTTGGTGGCATGGTTTCTCAAAGTCACCCGGGCTCCCAATGAGGTGTTTGTTGCCCATCCTACTCTCAGTTATCAATCTCTCACCTCAAGCCTCTGGACTCATGTCAACTACCCATGATTCATAGAGTGCGATCCTGGATTGCCCTTCACTCTCTCAGATCACTGCCCACCATGATGTGAGTCTTCTATGCACTGTAACCCCAAGTTTTGATCTAGCTCAGTTAACAACCATTTATTGAGCATCTGTTATATTCTTACAAATGTGGAGAGAAGTGGTAATCAGGGACAAGTACAGGGGAAGACTAGAGCAAGATGCAGGCTTTGCTTTCAAGGCGTTTCTAGTCGAGTTGAGGAGGTGGGATGGGCCATGTCGAAAGACGAACCCACAGCCTCAGGTAACAAATACGTATCAGATGAAGGGTGTGCGGCGTTGGCCCTATCAGAGGTTTCTATGCAGTTTTTAGTGAGAAGACTAAAGGATATTTTTACTTAGGTCCCAACACATCATTAACTAGATATTTAATGAGAACATAAATTATTGCAGAGAGAGAAATAAGTTGACAGGAAGCTTATGTAATGGTTTGAATTTCAAACACTTAGTGAGGCTTACATGTTGACCCGAGGGAATTACAGAAATGAATCATAAACCCTTGAAAATTAGCAGGGCAGGAAAAATATAAGCTGTGCAGGAAATCATTTCCATCCTCCACAGATTCTTCAATTGAGATGGTCTTCATGGGCAGTTTAAATCCATTAGGTTTTAGTTTTCCTTTTTAAATGAAATGATTAGAGAGTTTAAAACCTTGAACAAATGACAGTGATACAGTTTATAGGAGCTGATTCTTCATAAGAAGGAAATGAATGTATTCAGTGTGATGGGGTCAGCCTCAATTGGATTGCTTTCTGCTATCTGTAGGTTCCATTATTTATGATAAAGTGAAGATTAGAGATTTTGAAATTAAAAAAAAAAAAGTGTCAAGGAAGAGGATTTATAATAAAAGCAAAAGGAAAATGACATTTTAAAAAGAGCAAGAATGGAAGAAAGAAAGAGATTAAACAAAACGTCGAAATTGGGCCTGTGTCCCTGCAGACTTCAGAGCTCATGTCTTTAGTTCAAATACCTTTAGCTTCTTTGGTTCAGATTGCCCTTAAAGAGTTATCAGGATTTGCTTTTAAAAGCAGAGGTGTTATTCACCATGAAACCTGTAATTACTTTAATATTAATGTTGTAAATAATTAATATTATTTTAACATTAATGTTTACTATTTAACATTAATGTTTAATATTTAATGTTAATGTTATTTATTTATTTATTCTTAACATTATACTTTGTGTGTATTTATGCCCACCTGTGCTTTTCATTTCCTTGCCTTATTTAGGTAATGTACAGATGCTTATGTACATTTGGGGTCCATTGAAATCTTCTTTCACTTGCAGTCACATTGCGACCTTCATCAAAGACCATCAGAGACCTTAGTTGCTTCTCAAAATTAAGCCTTAAAATTATATGAACCCCTTCCTTTTCCTTTTGTCTATATTTCAAATGTATATTTTAAATCACCTTATATATTCTTTGTCCTTTTCTAGCTTGTATTTATATGAACACATGAAGCAGGGCAGTCCTGTAGCTACCGTAGACTATAATAATCTGCTAATGAGTGGGGGTTCATTCTAGGGTATTCCCAGACATTGTTTTACTGGGGAAGTTTGCTGAGATGGGTCCCTATACCAGCATACACAGTGCACCCTAGGAATTGTGCTTTTCAGCCATGAGGACTCAAGTGTTCTTAGCATAGTAAAAGGTTGCCATTGAGAGGTTTGTTCCATTGCTCCTTTACCCCTGACTCCTGTACCTTCGTTACTTCTTTTGGCTGACTCCCAGCCCATCCTGGCCCATCCCTTTGCTGCTTCCAATGTATGCTCACGGTCACTTCATTGTGTCTGTAGCTGAGATGAATACCAGGTCCATAAGACTCATGACTAAATGTAGCCATGTCAGAGCGGAGCCACTTACTAAGAATACAGGAATGCCAGTGAAAAGAAAACTTTAACCTTTCAATGAATTTACAGAATAACTACTAATTAAGCCCTTGGAAGTATCCATAGAATTCTCTTACAAAACAACATAAATTTTTTCTCTAACTGAACCACATATTTTTCCAGCAAAGCTTTCATTGTTTTTCTGTATTTATAATCCCTAGTATTGTAATCATTTTGTTTCAATTCTGGGATTTTCCTTTGCAGTGGTAGAGTTTAGCAATTAAACGGGACAATCTTGGCCTTCCATTTCTTCCTCTATATATTGAGAAAAATATTTCAAAATCCAGAACAACTGATTTACATATTCTGAGCTTTGTCTTTTCCATGGGTCATTCATTCATTCATTCATTCAGTCAATCAGTAGTCAAGAGATGTTATTGAGCCCCTCATATGTGACAGGAACATGTAGAGGTGAACAATGTATTGTTTTGACATGAAGGAATTTACCAGCTGGTAGAGACATGAATAAGACAATGGTGAATAAAATAGCATGTCTTTCTAGTTTGCAAAAGTCCATGTCATCTACTCCCAGGATGCACCAGGAGGATGGGAACAAGGAAGGATATTTAGATTGGCCTGGGAGCACTTCTAAGAGGAAGTAGCATTTGCTTCTTGAAGGATAACCGGTGAAGTCAGGTAGCAGCCACTGCTCAGGTGATAGAAATGATACATACATGCGAGAACTTTCTAGATGATAAGGTTGGACTCAGATTATCTTGAGTGAAGGAATGCCAGTTTGGACTTTACTGAAAAGGAAAGCTCTCAAAAACTTTTAAGTATAGGGGCACCTGGGTGGCGCAGTCAGTTAAGCATCCAACTCTTGGTTTCAGCTCAGATCATGATCTCATGGTCGGGAGATTGAGCCCCTCGTTGGGTTCTGTGCTCCGTGTGGGTTTGCTTGAGATTCTTTCTTCCTCTGCCTTTCTACCCCTCCACCGCTGCTCTTGCTGTCTCTCTAAAATAAATAAATAAATCTTTAAAAAAAACTTTTAAGTATAGATGTGTGATATTCTGATTTGTGTTTTGACAGAATTGGGGGCAGCATGGAGGACCAGTTGGAAGTTGATTGGTAAAAAGAATAAATCGATCAAACTGAAAAGCTATTCAAAAGTTAGTGTTTCTAGACTTTGGTTTTAAATTTGCTATTAGTAAAAACTACTTTGTCTTTACAATAAGAAGTTAAACTAAAGGACCAATACTACCTCCCTGCTTACCGCTGTAGTTAGAACCGGGAATAAAGTAGATGAATGATAAATGACAGAGGCATATTATTTCTCAACTTTTTATTTCGTATTTCCATGTTAAAATGAAATTTAAAACTTAATGACCCTTTCAGGAATAGTGAACCAAAAATTGGCCATTTCTTCATTCCTAATAGAAGTTTCTGCAAAAATATAATGGTGATAATTTAAAGGGATGTGATCATACTTAGTAGGTACCGTTGGCATCACTGACTGAAAATGATTTTAAAAGTACTTTTGGAAGCAGATAAAGTGGTCAAATGATATGTCCAAAAAAGTAAAATCATCCTAGAATATACGAAGCTTATAAATGCATGAGGTAAGAGGGTGGCTCAGTTAGTTAAATGGTTGACTCTTAATTTTGGCTCAAGTCATAATCTCAGGGTCATGGGATCGAGCCCCTTGTCAGGCTCTATGCTCATCAAGGAGTCTCTTTGAGATTCTCTCTCTCCCTCTCTTTCTGGCCCTAACCTCACTCTCTTTCTCTCTCTAAAATGGACTAACAAATCTTTAAAATAAGTAAATAAATAAATGAGATAAGAGATGACAGCTCTTGCAATAATTTTGCCACTGGAGCATTGACTGATGCCTGAAAAATTATGAAAAATAAATTAATGAAAAACATTTCCAATAAGCAGATCAAGCATAATTGTCTGAGAATAAGAGAGAAAAAACTAAAATGCCCGTAAAAGTTGTAAAACTTCCCCTATTTCAAACTAATAAGGTCAAAGTCCCCCCACCCCAAAACTTTTAAAAAACAAAAAAGACAAGTATTTTTAGGGTACTTTAAGGTACATAGGGATGCACAACCACCTCATGGTACATAAAAATTATTAATTCTTGGAAAACTCATGATGTGAAATACCTATTTTTCACCAGATTTTTATTTGTCCCATTTACCAATTCTGGATCTTGCTAGACTCAAGAGAGGTCTTACTAGATCCAAGATTTTTTTTAAATTCTTCATTCAAATCCACATATTTGGGGCGCCTGGGTGGCTCAGTCAGTTAAATATCTGCCTTCGGCTCAGGCCATTATCCCAGGGTCCTGGGATCAAACCCTGCATCGGGCTCCCTGCTCAGCAGGGAGTCTGCTTCTCCCTCTGCCCCTCTCCCCCACCCAGCTTGTGCTTTCTCTCTCACTCATCCCCCCCCCAAATAGATAAATAAAATCTTTTTAAAAAATCCTCATATTTGACTCTCTTTATACTTTATTCATCAAATTCATTCATTCATCCATTCAGTCACCCTCCTCTCTGCTAGGTGCTGCTCTAGGTACAAAAGATACCACAGAAAACCAAAAAGCATCATTGCAGTGAAGAAATTGGGGGTGTCCATTTATCTTTCATCAGCTCCTTTGTGACAGCCATTAGCAAAACTTCTATAGGCTCATGTCTAATTTTCTCCTTCAATGCACAGATTGAGTAGACATAATTCGTTGTGAGCTCCTCCTCCTTGATATGAAAAGGAGCATTCTCAAGTTGCCTTATGAAAGTCTTGGACATTTCATCAATATTTTAGTGTTAAACTTTTATAAGAGCGCTAGGACTTATAATTTGTATATTTATATTCTATTAAGACTGGCATCAGCCACAGGAAAAAAAATGTAGTTTTGTCTTGATTATCTTTGTGTGCAGCAATTCATAATATTGTGCTAGACACACTGACAGGATCTTGAATTTTGGGCCAATATTAGCCTAAGGAGAATCTATTTATGAAAGAGTTTTGTGACCTTGGGCATACACTGAATTTCTCTGGATCACGGTATCACCACTTGTAAAATTAAGAGTCTTGGACCAGCTTCCTGCTACCGGCCATGTTCATACAAAAGCTGATGAATCTTAGGCATTCTGGAAGTTTATAAGAAAGACAAATGGAAACTATAACTCTCTTTGTAAGTTTGCTTGCCATTCAAGCTGCTTTCGTGGCTGATATTTATGAAAGAGAAGTAAAGCAGAGAGAAGATAAGTGACTTGACAGTGATCAGAGTCTGATGCCGAGCCACACGAGAATTTTCCTTGGTTGCCACCATCCTTTCCTGTCCCCATGGCATGCGGATCCTGAATTACCCTAAAAATGGCAGAGGAAGACAAGTACAGAGATGCAGGGACATCAGAAGAGAGAATGATGGATAATGTGAATGAAGGAAGTAGAATGGAGAATGGCCCTTAATTTCCTATCAATATGAGATTGTTCTTGAACCATTATTCAGGGTCAGACAGGGTCACGTCGTGAATAAAAGATCTGTCTAGATACCACAGGAAGTGGTATTGCTACTTCAGCATGTGGTACTTTATCTACTAAAACAAAGCCCTATTTTAAGAGTCATAAAGTTGGGGTTTGGGCTGTGGCTTCTTATATTTGCATATATATGCAGTTGGTGAGGAAGCGGAGGTGGGAGGGAAGGCTGCCCAAGTATTTTCTCCTTAATGTCCTGGCCAAATGCAACTTCAAATAATTATGTTCTTCCGCTTACTTATATTCCTTCAGCAATTTCCTCACATTTTGCCTCAAATCTTCAAAGCCTTTGACCATGTGGGCTTAAAACCATGAGGATGAAAGTGTCCACACTCTTTTGTGGCCATGCCTGCTTCGAGCCACGTCTGTGGTCACTCTGCATCCTGGTCTGGATTAGTGGTTCCGAACTGAGCAACCCTGGGAAGAATGGCATTTGAGTCCCGCTGTCCCTGATTATTTGAAACATCTGTACAGTGTAAATATGGAAATACCTTTTGCTCTTTCTTTCTTTCTTTTGTTCTTTCTTTCTTTCTTTTTTTTTTTATTAGGCGACATGCCCAGCACGGAGCCTAACATGGGGCTTGAACTCACGACCCTGAGATCGAGACCTGAACTGAGATCAAGGGTCAGACACTTAACCGACTGAGCCACCCAGGTGCCCCTACGTTTTGTACATTCTAATTCAGATTCTCAGTTTTGGGCAGGACATACCTTAGTTACTTGGAGAATCTAGCTTTTAATGAATGTGCATTTCAAAAAGCATTTCTTGCTCCATTATAGAGGTGGAATGTTATTTTAGAAAGACTATGGCTTTTTCACTGGGTGAAGATGATTTGCGTGAAATTAGGAGCCCTGACTTCTGGGTTCTAGTGTTGACCATTCACAAACTCGCTCTGTGATATAGCTGAGCCACCATAACTTGGGGGTCCAGTTATTTCTTCCATAAAAATGAAAGGATTTTAATTAGACCTCATAACGCCTTAAACTCTAACTTTCTGCTCTGTTTTTTAGTATAAAAGCTCTCTGGATCCCAAGATATGTGTCGTGCCCTGGAAACTTTTAGGAACCAAATGAGTGTTACAAACCTAAATTATATGGCCTGTTATGAAGTATTAAAAAATAGAGGAACGCTCTGTGTGTGTGTGTGTGTGTGTGTGTGTGTGTGAGTCCTTCATAGAACCTGGACAGATACAGTTGATAGGAAAATTTTCTAAAATCTTGGTCCCCTAGAAATTCTTTCCCCCATAGGATCTTTGTTCTTCTGTGTTTTCTTAAGTAAGAGCTAATCTTCAGGGAAAGGAAGGCTTGAGTTGGATTGCTCAGCTGTGCCCTAATGGTAAGTATCTCAGAAACTGAGGGTTAGTGCAATGACCCGGAGTTAAGAGAACAGGTGACATATGGGTGGCCCTTGTCATGCCAGTGGTGGGGGCAGAATGACTGTCATCATCCTTCCTACTTATAGCAGTATGCACCACTGCAAAGGATCTTCCTGAGAAAGAGACCGTGCAAATACATAGGCTTCCCATTCCTGTCCCCGTCCGCCTCTGACCCCATGTGTAAGGAAAGACTTAAGATTCTGACGATACCCACGTATCCTGCTATATGTCCGAAAGATATATTTTCTCCTTTTCCACTGTAGTATAATTTGACTTTTTTTTGTCTAAAGAAAATTGCCTTCTTTTGTCATTTATTTTATTTCAACTGGATTTTTTTCCTGCTGGTATTGTGTCAGGGGATTGGTCAAATCTGACCCATCAGCTTCTTCAATCAGTATTGTTGGTTAAAAGAAAGAAAAAGGCAGTAGGTCTCCCTTTCTTCTTGGGCTGATCAAGTCCTATTTTCTAGTTCATTTTTCTCAAATCCATCCATTCTTTGCCTGAGGTCTCATGAGGTGTTTGGATATTTTACCTTGAGTCAATCATACACCATGATATTCGGCGCCCAGTCCTGACATGGCTCTAAAACTCCTCACTCACTCGGTTTTCCACTCTGTGTTCCAGACAGTTTTGCCCACTTGCCTTTCCCTCTGCAAAGTTTCTTTCTCTGCCTTTGCTCCCAGTGGTTCCTCTGGGTACAACCTCCCCTGCTCCATCGACCCAACAAAATCTGCAACAGTGCGATCTTTTATGCCCACTCACCAGTTGGGAAGATTTTCTCAACTCTCAAACTTATTTGGTAACCCTCTTTTGACCCTAATCCCATTTTACATTGCTTTGTCATTACCATCGACACAATACCACTCTCGCGTTCGACTGTAAACTCTTTGAGGGCAAAGACTGCCTTCTCCAGGGTTTGCTGATTGAAAGAACAGTTGTTTGTTTTTCAGCAAAGCCTTTGAAAAATTTCTATGTAAAAGATGGTTAAAATAAGGACATGATTAGGACAGTTGATGAAATTTGAATCAGGTCTCTAGATTAGATAATATTGCATCAATGTTAAATTTTTTCATTTTGGTAATTGTACTATAGTTACATATGTGAATGTCCCTGTTCTTAGGAAATGCACATTAAAGTATTTAAAGGCATAGGGGCATAATTTTATGTACAGATTACTCTCAAATGGATAAATGTGTGTGTGTGTGTTTGTAAATGGATAGTGGTAAAGTACACATTACTCTCAAGTGGTTAAAGGTGTGTATGTGTATGTAAGTGGATAGTGATCAAGTAAATGTGGCAAAAGGTCAGCAGCTAGTGAGTCTGGGTGAAGGTCATTCTTTGTTGTATATTCATAGCTTTAAATTACTTCGAAATTATTTCAAAATAGTTAAAAGCAAAAAAATAATTAAATTTTATTTATTTTACATATAAATTTTATTTCTATCAGTAAATTTTTATGTATTTATTTCATATACAATTTATATATATTTTCAGAGATCATCATAGAAAACTAGTTCAAAGGCAGGAAAGGAAAAGGAGCATTTATTTGTAAATGAAAAAGCAACCCAGAGAAAAGTTTAGAATCCACCCGTTTAGTATTTTGTAAGTGACCAGTAGGCCCCGAGCACATGAGAACTCTCCAGGTTATCACGAGGCAGCTCAGTTACCTCAGAACTTTGTGGCTTAAGACAGCAAACGTGCGTTACCTCAGTTTTGGTCCGTGTCAGGAATTTGGGAGAAGCTCAGCTGGTGGCTCTGGCTCAGGAGCTCAGTACATCAGCAGGGGCTGCAGTCACCTGAAGGCTTGACAGGGCTGGAGGATCCACTCCCATGGCTGTTGGCGGGAAGCCTCCCCTGAGGCTTCACTTTGCTGCTTGAGTGTCCTAATGGCATGGCAGCCGGCTGCCTGCAAGAAGGGTGGTCCAAAAAGCAAGATGGGAACTGTGTTGCTTCTGATGACGTAGATCTCGAAGTTATACTCTGTCGTTTTTGCCGTATCCTGTTGGTTGCACGGTCTACTCATCAAGAAAGGGGCTGACACAAGGCAGGGATCGTTGGAGGTCAGCCTGGAGGTTGGCTACAACCCTAGGGTATAATTAGGGCTGCCAGAGCATAGTTGCTGAAAAAAGAAAGAAAGAAAGGGTAAATTTTATAAAAGGGATAATAGAGCTTTTTTTTTTTGGTGGAGGCCAAATAAATTAGGACTCCAGATGGAGAAGAATGAGTGGGAATGTTATTGAGGAATATGAAGTCATGAGAAGTTTAGGAAGATCAAGATGATTATATTCACTGAACCCTGGAATGAGAAGTGGTGCTTGAAGTTTCTTTTTCTTATAAAAAAGAGAGGTATTGTTTCCCCAAAAGGAGATAAGTAGACTGAACCGAGCAAATAAAACTGCAATTCATAATGTTTTAAGCCACAACAGCTGTTCTTTTTTTTTTTAGAGAAAGAGAGCCGAGCTGGGAGGTGGGGAGGAGCAGAGAGAGAGAGAGAATCTTAAGCAGGCTCCTCGCTCAGCACAGAGTGCAGAGCATGATGTGGGCCTTGATCCCAGACCCTGGGATCGTGACCTGAGCTGAAATCAGGAGTCAGTCACTTACCTGACTGAGCCACCCAGGCACCCCAAACATCTCTTATGAGTCTGTTCTTATGTCCCTCTCTTTGTTTTTCTGATATTGGGTGTTTTCACTTTCTTATTTTCATGATCAACATCAGAAGTTTGTTTTCTTAGTTTTTTTATTTTGTATTCTTTTATTTTACTATTATTCTTTTATTAAGTAGGCTCCACACCCAGCCTGGAGGAGAACATGGGGCTTGAACTCACAACCCTGAGATCAAGAACTGAGCTGGGATCAAGAGTTGGATGCTTAATTGATTGAGGTCCCCAGGTGCAGCAGCTGTCTTTGATATTGACCCTATGTTCTATTATTTCTCCCAGTCTCGCCAATTCTTACTTTCCCTTGTTTCCCGTATACTTCCCTTAGTCTACCCCCCCTCCAAGGGCAGATCCACCCCAAACCTGAATGCATGAACCTCCACCCCTTTCTTTGCCCCCAGTCCCTGTTCCCTTCGTTGGATTTTGCACACCCTCTCTGTGTTAATCTCCAAAACACTTCTTTCATCTAATAATGCACCCTGCTCAAAGACTTCAGTGTATCCCACTGCAGGCAAGATAAAACCATATGTACTCCTTAGCCTGGTGCTCAAGACCCTTTATCACTGAGCTCTGCCTACTTTTCTAGCACTGCCTCTCAGGATTCCTTACAAGTCCTCCTGCTCTCCACCCACAAGGCTTGGCTCCCACTTCTCTCTTTGCCTCATGGCCCCTTGCCATGGTTTTCATTTACTCAAGGCTTCCTTTTACCCGGATGTGATGCCAAGAACAGACCACAGATGTTGTAGTCATCAGCCAGATTGGTTCAAATCTCTGCTGTTCTAATTGTCTGTTTTCAAGTGAAACATTTAATCTCAGCCAATGAGATTACGTACATGAGGTGCAAGGCATGAGGTAGATACTCAGTGATTTCTAGTTCTTTTTCTTTTGAACGCTCCTGTTCATGTTCAACCTCTTTCATGAAACTTTACTGCTCACACTGGTTTTTCCCTCCTCTTAAAACTCTGGCCCTTTGTTTCTACGTTGACTCATTTGGCAAATAATAGTTTATGTAGAATTTTCGTCCCTAGTAGATTTTGACCTGTTGAGGCTGAGACCATGCCTTATAAGGCATCATGGTCCCCACAGTTGCTTGAACTTAGATCCTTAGTGAGTATTGTTTGTGGAATTTTCCATGTGCTGTGTGTGGGATTCCTAGGGGTGTTTTAGAGTACTTCCCAAAGTTGAGGACGTGCGGGTGATCAGGGTCCCCCTCCCCCCAAACTACCCTTTAATGCCACCTAGATAATACATGTGGAGCTGGCAGGTTAAGTCGATGAGACTGTACCTCTCTGTTCCCACAACAGCTTCTTCTGGGCTTAACCATGCCTGCCTCGTGCTGTATTGAAATGGTCCGTTTGTGGCCATTCTTCATGTAGCTGGTGAGTTTCCTCAGGGTGGCCCAGAGCCTGGCAGCCGCAGGGCTTTGCCTCGTTCTTGCTTGGTGTGAAGTGTCCAGTGAATGCCAAAACTGATATGAAACACTCACTTC
Source organism: Halichoerus grypus (assembly GCF_964656455.1). NCBI lineage: Eukaryota > Metazoa > Chordata > Mammalia > Carnivora > Phocidae > Halichoerus > Halichoerus grypus. The sequence goes on along the minus strand of NC_135713.1, from coordinate 130,590,657 downwards.
CTGCTAATGTGTGGGGGATATTTTTTTTTTTTTTGGTTGCTTATGAAACCATTGTAAGTTTGTAGAATAGGATTTGGTAAATGTTTTTGGTGTTAATAGCTGCACTCATTTAACTTATATTCTCGGAGCCTTCCAAAGAATGCCGTGCGACTGCCCATATAAGATGATTTAATGTGATTCAGAAGAATATCTCTGTTGTGGTGTTTGATGTGAGCAAAAGAACATGAGGCTTTACTCATACACAACATATATGGTCCTTGCATTGCTTCAGAGAAAGAGTTATGCTTGGTTGAAGTCATACGCTGCTAGAATAACTAGCTTTGGATGGTCAAAACAGAAATCACAACAATGCCTCCCGGATTCTTTTTATCTGCAAAGTAGTATTTCTGTGGAAGTTCTCATCTGGGGTTGTTCCCAGGACAACCAGTAGTGTTATTCTTTTTTTTTTTTTTTTTTAAGTAAGCTCTACTGCCAATGTGGGGCTTGAACTCAGAACCCTGAGATCAAGAGTCACCTGAGTGTCTTTTGACATCTTTGATACCCCCAAGCTGGAGCTCTGATACTCTAGTCACAGGCCTGAAGCTCCAGGAAGAACACAGCATGCTCCTTCTGTCCCACTTGGGCAGCCTTTCTGAGGAAAAGCTAGTATGTTATTTACAGATAACATGATGGTGTGATCAGGGAAAATTGGTGGCTTTTGGTACCCAGAGAGGGGGTAGGGATTGTGGAAACGTGACTACTCTTAATCATGAAATTTATTTTCGCTTAGAAAACTGTGAGATGATTTTAGGGAAATGAGCTTGAGGAAAAACTGGGTGAGGGCACCCAAGTTATTTCTATGAGTGCACTTAATGATTCTAGGAAGGAAATAGATTTTAGAGGCAGAAAGGATTGTCTGGCATCATTTATCCCTCTGTTGTTGCAAAAATAAATTAGCAAGTCAACGCCCCTGTTATTTATTTCTCCTTAATACACTGATAAACTACTCCCTATCATCAGAACCTAGATTCATCCATTGTAAGGATTGTATTCAACCTGATTATTTATCGAGGTTTTTGTGAGAATAAGCAAAGCCTGCCTTCCTAGTAGGTAGCAAGAGTTAATCCTACCTGCTGTGTTTCTTTTTTCTAATAGGAGCACTTTAGCAATGCTAATCAGTTATACTGATTTTCTGTTTTGATTTTTCCATAATAATTAAGTGAATGATATGAAATGCAATCAAGTTTGGCACTAGGGGGTTCATGCAAATGACTCTCTCTTTTTTTTTTTTACATTTTAAATTTTGTTAAATGGAACCATAAGGAAAGTTATTTGAAGATGAAGACTGAGTGGGTGGGGGTAGCAGAACTCTTAATTTAGAGTTTTGAATATTTTCCAAATGTCTATTTTAATGAAGCAAATCACCACTGTGTTACCTTTTTTCCAATTGAAATAATTCTATTTTTTAAAGATTGTGTCTTGTTTTCATACGTGCTCCAAAGTGGAAGATTATAGTGTAAGACAAGATGGCACAGCTTAAAAGAGAGAAATGAGGGGGAAATGTGTTGAACTTTCTTCCTTCAGGGTAGACATAAAGGAAAAACTGTACCCGCATTTACTCAGCGAAACCTATAGAAGAATACAAATAAAGCAGGGAAATGGTATATGTAATGCCCTATCCATTTCTTACTTGGGTTTTTTCTCTCAGTGCCTTTTATTCAACAAGACAGAACAAAAGGAAGGAACATCTGTGTTTCTGAATATAATGAAATGTTGTATTTCTATAGTTTCTTACAGCTCATTGGCATGTCTGTGAAATGTCTTTTCCCCACACGGTATATAACATTTGAATTATTTTCTCAAAGGGTTTTAGCCTGTTTATGTGAGGTTGCATGATCCCTGCATCTGGAACTAGCAATTCTTTTTGCTTTTGATGTTTTATACTCTAATGCAGGTTATTTTAGAACTCAGTTAATTTTTTTATTTTAATTTGGAAAATCCTTGGGGAATGAGACCAGCTGATGTATATATACATTTTTTTAAATGTCTTTATATTTTCCCTTCTGTAAACACCTCCAGCAACTTGGCAATGCAGTTAGATTTTTCTGTATGCCAAATTTCAAAAGCAAAGGGGAGGTAACCAAATTTTGCTTTTTTTTTTTTTTCCTGCCATCCCCACAGAGAGGTTAAAGCCTTCATAGAGCTTCACGTCAAGTGCAAAGCAAGAAGGGCTACCAAAAGATTAACGTTAAAATTTTTACATTAAAGGAAAACACACAGCCTTTTCCTTTTTCTTGGCAGTTTGATTCATTGCTTGCAGCAATTTCTAACTTTACAGACTAAACATTTCTAATTGGAAAATGGATGGTTTGAGTCTAAGATGGTGACTCACGATATAAACTTTCCAATTTGGGGTAATTGTTGGTAAGTAGACAGCAGATTACTGCTGACTAGCACTCGTTTTGTCTTTGAGGAGAGAATGAAAGTTAATATATATATTTCACACTTCGCTGAAACAAAACACTTACCCTGACATAGATAAAGCAATGAGACAGGAGGTATTTGCCATGCTTGTTTGTTACAACTAAGTATATTAGAGGTTTGCTTTTTTTGATGAATGAGGAGAACATCAGCAGTGTATTACATGTCTTCAACTGTGAAATGGGGATCATAAAAACACCTTTTTCTTAGGTAAATGACTGTGAGGGCTGGACAGATCACGCACATAAAAGGTTCCACGCCCTGGGCCTGGCTCCCAGGAGCTGGTCTGGAAATTATTGCCTATCATCATCATCATCATCATCATCACTGTTCGTCATTCTTGTTAAGTGGAAAAGCTTCTTTGGTTATACAATGTTGAGCTTCAGATTTTACAACTTCATGACAAACACTGATAATTTGAATTAATTTATAAGCCCTATTTTGGCTACCCATTTATGCTTTTAATATTAGAATATATTTTGTGATGATGGAAACTTCCCTTTTTAAAGATTTCACAGCCTCTCATAGTGGCTTATAGTATCTTCTCGTTATCCTACACGTTCATGATATTATTTCCTTATCCTAAATCAAATGTTGTCTTTAGTTTTAGCCTTTGTGCAGTTAGACACAGGTGTGACACTTGTCACGATATACTTGATACACTTATCCTTATAAACAGCCTTGATTTTGAAGGATTGAGTACTTCTTCCCTTGATCTAGTCTCTTGACTTTGAAGGATAAACTATTTCCTAAGGTTAGGTTTTTGCTGCTATTGTTGTTTATTGTTTATTTGAAGATAAACTTACCCTCTACCCTTTTTTTTTTTTTTTTTGAAGTAATCTCTACACCCTGCATGGGGCTCGAACTCATGAGCCCAAGATCAAGAGTCCCACACTCCAGGGCACCTGGGAGGCTCAGTCAGTAGAGTGTCTGACTCTTGGTTTTGGCTCAGCTCATGATCTCAGACTGAGCCCTGAGGCGGCTCCATGTTCAGCAGGGAGTCAGCCTGAGGTTCTCTCCTTCTGCCACTTCCCTGACTCATGCCCAGGAGCTCATGCTCTCTTTCTCTCAAATAAATGAATCAATCTCTTTTTTTTTTTTTTTTTAAATAGGAGTTCTGTGCTCCACCAACTGAACCAGCCTGGCATCCCAATAAACTTATCTTTTTAAACCACAAGGTCATTATTCAATAAATTTTGTTCCCATTTGGTTCCGCGCCTTGTGGTGTAGAAAGTTAGTATAACTTCTCAAAATGCCAGCTCTCACCCGGAAAATAACTGCTTCGGTCACATAATCTGGCCTATTGTTACTAGTTTCCCTAGTTTACCAACAGGCAGGTCAATACCTGTTCTCTTTTTAAGTAGTAAGTGGATCAGCTATTTATAGTTCCGTGTCCATTTGTGCAATAATTATATAAAATCATTTTATAAGTGTGCCAATTAAACGTTTCCTTCTGACTAAGGGGTAAGTTCCTGGAGGTGAGGAGCTGGGCGTGAGTTCCAGGCACAGGCCATGCTGCTATTACACACCCGAGCTGGTGAGTGCCTGGCACATAGTATGTGTTCAATAAATGCCTGCCGATGACTTCGTGTGAGTACCTCCTGGGAACCTCAAACTTGACGTATCTGAACCTGATCTAACGCTTCTTCCATCCCAGAAGGAGAGGGCGTCTGTGCTTCTCATCTTAGTGATGGGCACGCCATCTACCCATGGGGCTCTTCCGGGGAGCACTCCTCTCTCTTACTCTCATATTCAGTCATCAAGTTCTACTGATTCAATTCCCAAAAGTCTCTCAGATTCGCTCACTTCCCTGCAAGGTCTGCGTTATCCCTCAGTGAAGTTCTCGGACTTGGCAATGGTGTACAAAACCCTTTGTGCTATGCCCCTGGCTCTTTCTTGGCTGAATTAATTTCAGCTCCCCAAAGTGTGCCTGACCCTCCCTCCCCTCTGGTTCCGTCTGCACGGAACATTCTCCTTCCTCTTGTATCTCCTTTGCGGGCCTCTTTTGCAAATAAGCTGCTGTTTGCTTTTCCGTTGTGTTCATTCTTCCTCTCAAGAACACCAGGTTGGTTTTCTCTAACACCGACCTCTAAACAGCCTTACACCTTTTTCTGCACACCTACGAACAAACCTCTGTAAGATGGCTGGTTTGTTTCTGTTGAGCAGATGGGGAAACGGAAGCACTAAATGTAGGAAATGTACATCATGATTATTAAATTATAGGCATCTTAATGGCCAGGGACAGAAATTGTGTCTGTATTTGATGTCCAGTTTTTGCACAGTGCCTAGGATGGAGCAGACCTAGCAGACGTTCCATGGCCATTGAGTGAATTATTGAATGAATCTCAGTTTGAGCCTGAGGTGCTTCTCTCTTGAGTCAATGGAGCTTCTGTTTCATCGTTTACCCTCCAGGACAAATGAGGCCAGATTCCTCTGTGAGCCCTCTTCTTCCAGAAGGGAAATATGCCTGGTGAGAGAATCTGGAAGTCTGTGTTGCTCTGAGTTGTTCGGGTAGATTCCTTTAATGTCGGCTGGCCTGGATGAGAAGGGCTTTTGTTGTGATGGCAATTAATGATGATTTGCACATTTTGGTAATTTACAAAATGGTGACCACCCTGCACAACACAAGAAATACCTCTCTCTTGGACCATGAAATCTGGTGACCCGTCTATTTAAACACATGGCTCGTTATGCGTGTTTCAGCCCTACCGACAACTGGTCCCAAATGGTTGTTGTACTGAAAAGAATTCTGTTTGGGTCATTTTAATGCTTCTCTAATTGGGATTTTTGTTTTCTTGTAGGTTGTTCTTCCAAAAAAAAAAAATGGTTATCTCTTTGAACTCATGCCTGAGCTTTATCTGTTTCTCGTTATGCCTCTGGAGCAGGACAGCATCATCCCTGAATCTTGAAGACCCTAATGTGTGCAGCCACTGGGAAAGGTAATCGTTTTGAGAGTAGTCTGAGAAGTAGTTTCTGATGTTTTTTTTAATATATTATCATTACCAGCCTGACATGTAAAATTAGACTTTGAGAAGAGATTATGAAATTACTTTTACGAACCAGTAGTTATATTAATAAATTAGTACTCTTCACCTCGGTCTTACAGAATATAAAGTGAAAGAACTCTGGTCTATTGATTCTAACACAGGAGCAATCATATCCTGCAGGGAAAATATTACTAGCTCCATTCACATGATCTCCCAAACATCTTCTCCCTGCTCTCAGTCTATTTTGCAATAATCTGGGGGAGCTGGACTTATGCATGGGAACCAATGCGTAAGTGGCGAAGGACAATATGGAATAATGTACTGAAGGGTGGCCAAGTATGGTACAGAAAAATTGGGCTGTATGTGGCCTGAAAAGGGCGATGTGATTTCTGGAGGCACTGGAGAGGGCGCATGGACATAGTGTCAGCTGAGATGCTCCTAAAGACCTGAATAAGACAAGTGGATAGCAGTGATTGAGTAGAGTTCTAGGCATGGAAGGTGGCTTGAAACCAGTGCCATGCAGACCGCTGAGGGTCTTGAGCAGCAAAACTAGACTCAGTACGGTCCTGAAGGAGGGCAAGATTGACGAGATTACATCAAAGCAGATGATGTCGTATACAGATTAGGGCAATGGACAGTAGGAGATGCAGAGGAAGGGACAACACAACAGGTCATTGTCAGAGAGCTTAGAGTCCTTTTTGGAACACAAAAATAGTACAAACCATCTAGTGCTAAGGCAGAATAGTCAAATGAGGTCTACACCGCTCTACTGTGCTGCTTGCATTTCTACAAAAGCATCTTTAGCTACAAGTCACATTGCGAGTGTCGGCTTTCCAGAGAGAAGGCGGCACCCTTCTAGTCCGCTCAAGCACCCCAGAATAATGGGTAGTTTTGATAGCTGTATGCGCCATTTCATTGAACTCCCCATCGCTTTTCCCTGTTCTCAGCACCCAGCACCGTGAGCAGCGCACCACAGGGGACACATCCAGCCAGGACTGTCGGCACAGGTCAAAATGAGCACAGCTCAGAGCCCTTCAGGCACAGCAGCTGTGTCACTCTAGGGGCACCCTAGTCCCTCACTCACAGCATTATTTTTTTCAGTGAGGGCTTCCCCATGTCTATGCGCAGTATTACAATCAGGGTAACAGAAACGTACTCCCTGGTCAATCCATGGAGTTACGTATCATTATGAAGCTTTAAGCTGTAGAGGAAATATGTGTATATAATCAAGTTCTATGTATCTGTGGTATTAACTGTATTATATAGAATTGAAGGGGAAGGACCTCCTATTAATTATCTTTATAATCGTCGCAGCACCCCCCCCATAAACATTTCAGCTACAAAGAGCATAATAACTATCCATTAAAGCAGTAAAGATGAATCAGTGAATACAAGAATGGGTACATATCACATTTGAAAAAGGGAGAAGCCACTGGTGGTTGAACTTGTGGGAGCATGAGAGCTTTGGAATAGAATCAAACTCGTAAGATACTGTGAAATAAGAATCAACACATCTTGGGGCGCCTGGGTGGCTCAGTCGTTAAGCGTCTGCCTTCGGCTCGGGTCATGATCCCAGGGTCCTGGGATCGAGCCCCGCATCGGGCTCCCTGCTCGGCGGGGGGCCTGCTTCTCCCTCTCCCACTCCCCCTGCTTGTGTTCCCTCTCTCGCTGTGTCTCTATCTGTCAAATTAATAAATAAAATCTTTAAAAAAAAAAAGAATCAACACATCTTGGTCACACATGGATTGTAGGATGTGCAGGAGGCAGCAAAGGTGAGATTTAGAACCTGCTCTCTAAAAGCGTGGAGGTGTCATATGAGAAAGAAAAGGAAGAGAATTGATTTGAGAGGGAAGAGATTAGTGTGGTTGCCCTGTCGTGTGCCTAAGATCGGTTTGAGAAATGGGCCCGGTAGTGTTTGGGAGCACAGAATCAGGAGTCTCCAGCATGATGAGACGTGAACAGGTGAACTCTCTGAGGGAAAGGCTGTAAAGAGAAAAGAAGCCAGACTTCAGGTAACCCAGCACCCACTCGTACGTGTACATTTTGTCCTGATTCTTTCCTCATTATTTGACGAAACTTGGCAACGCATAATTGCATGTTTTGTTCACTATGGATAATTCCCAGGGTCTAAAACCCTGCCTTGCTTAGGGCATGTGCTGGATAAATGACTGTTGATTGAGTACACTCACCTGACAGGAAATAAAATGGCTAAATATGGAAATCAGTGGGGGAATGGGGAGAGGGGACAGAGGGACAGGCACAGGGCACATTAGTCTCTAAACCTAATGCAGTTCAACCATTGCAGAAGGAATTAGAGTAACCTCTAAAAGACTTACTAATGAGGAGGGAAAAAGAGCGAGAAAGAGAAGGGACATAATGGGGATTTTTTTCTCCCAACTGTATTTTTTTTCCTATGACCTTCTAGAAAGAAGGACTGACAGCCATAATCTTCTTATTGATACATTTCCTGTTTTAACGCCAGATAATGATTCTTGGAAGAAATGTAAAAGAAAGTGCAATAGTTGTGACAAGAATGGAGAAAGGAATATAAACTAAAATGATCAAACAAGGGTGCAGGTGACACATTCTGTATTTTCAAAGCCTGCTTGAATGGAAATGGGGAGAGGAAGATGAGTGTCAAGGACAGAATTCCTGGTGGTAGGGCTGAGTAGGGCTCATTGGAGGCTTGCCTTATCTCAACCCACCTGTACCAAATGGACTCAGCTGGAACCTTGCGTCTCACAGTGGCAGTCTGTGGGGCTGTGACTTGAGCCCTGCCTGGGCACCTGCCAGAAATGCAGACTCTCAGGCCCTGCCCCAGGCCTGCTGAATCATTAGTTTTCAAATAAAAGGAGGCCTCATTTTAATGCAGCCATTGTGGTTCTGAGAAGTCGTACAGAAAATAAAATTAAGGAAAATGAAATCATTTAAAATATACAAGGGGTGCTTGCTATTAAAGGAATCCCGTGCATCAGCCTTTTGGAAATGGATAATTCCATGAATTATCTGTTCCTTCTTCATATCACCTTTCCCTGGTCTGTGAGTTTACGTGTTGGCATCTACTGGGGTTTCTGCTAAAGAGAGCACCAAGGAAGAGAAGCCATTCTTTGCCCATCCCCTTGGGGGTGGAACACAGAAGTGGTAGTAATTGAAGCAGCGAGTCCTGAAGCGAGCAGAGATAAGGAATGATGATTATTATCATATCTGATTAAAGTAACAAGATCATTTTGGCAGATAGAATGTAATGAACCACTTTGGAATGTGTCCAAGTGATGATGGCTTCCCCACACCCCCTCCCCCCCCGCCATTCTTTGACCTTAAATTAAATCTTGCTGGGGTTTCTCCCCGGATGATATTTAATAGGTTAAAGTCCCGGTGATGATATGTTTTCAGTGTCTTTGAGAAGATTAAACACACAAGCAGGAGGTGAAGAGTTACACATCTCTGTGGTGAAAATAGTGTAGAATTGAGATCAGATTCCCTTTATACCACAGTTTGGCACCAGTTGTTTGCTTTAGAAGCTTTAGATGTTCTAATGACATCTGAGAGGTGGCATGGGACAGGACGATGTCTGGGGGCCCCGGGGTTAGTGCTGGCTCTAGGCTGACCGCTAGCACAGGGAGCTCAGTGTTGCTCATTTGTGATAAAAACAGGATTGGACTAGGCAGTCAAGAAGGTTCCTTCCTGCTCTGACTTAAGAGCAGCTGCTGAGGAACATGGAGGTGTGAACGGTTAGCAGAGGCCTGGAAGCGGTGATACAGACCCGGAGGATGGGTTAGCCCAGTGATGGGTATTAAGGAGGGCACGTACTGCATGGATCAATGGATCGTGGAACACTACATCAAAAACTAATGATGTACTGTATGGTGACTAACATAACATAATAAAATAAAATTAAATAAATAAATAAAAAAGACCCAGAGGAGGCTGGCCTGTTCTCAGAGGTCTTTCCCTTCGTGATGCAAGCACACAGCCTCCACAAAGTGGCCCCTTGAAAAGTGAGCAAGTTATTTCTTCCACCGTAGGTGGGTATTGAGCAAATTAGGTATAGTCAGTTACAGACTATTTGGCTGTCGTAATTTGAAGAATATTCACGATTTACTAACCTGCTTATGATACACTCAAGTTTAAAAGTAATTTTCAGAATTATGTGAGTAGTGTGATTATATTATAATAAAAGCCAAAAAACTAAACTAACACAAAAAGCTAAAAAAAACCCCTGAGGACTGTAAAAAGTCAGCAAAATGCTATTGGTGGTTGTGTAAGAGTTAGAGAATTCTCATTAATGTTAATGTTTTCCAAATTTTGTCGTGTGATTAGAATACCATTAAAAATGGGGGGGGGAAGAGCAAGATTGTCTGGAAAAGAAAAAGAATGTATAAAAACCAACAGAAAGGAAATTTGGTGTGAAGAGGCTTAGAGCCCTTCTCCCATAGACTTCACCAGAAGCCTATTTGTGATCAATGTGCAAAGTAATTTGTTTTCAGTCACTTCTGAACTGAATTTGAGGCTCTGAATAATTTTAATCAGAAGAGTCAAGGTGGAAGAGAAATGCTCAGAGCATAGTACCTTTTGTGTCCGTGTTTCCCCAAAACTGTACGTATTTCTCTGTTAGAGCCCTGTTGTGTTATTTCTAGCATCATGTGCTGGCCCCTCTTGAGAGCTCTTTGGGGGCGGAAATTGCAGAGATGTTCAAATAACTGTTTGTTGAATTGGAATCCTAAATGGTTTGATTACCAAGAGCCTTTTTTCTCTCCGAAAACCAGAGAAGCGTCCCTCAAATGTGTGCTATTGGTGAAGAGCAAGTGGCAAGAGAGAAAATTCATATACTTGAGCACTTTCTCTCATTTAAGTAATCCTCCAGACTGCTAGAAATTAGTGAAAACATTTCTCGTGTTTGCCTATGGAATCTGTTCTCCCATCCACATTAAATGGGATGTGTTTAGCCGGGATCCCTTTGTTGATTATCTCTTCTGCTCACCAAGGCAGACAGACCTTAACCATCATAACACGGCCTTTGAAATTTTATGGGAATCAAGTTTAGTTCCAACGATCCAATTTAGTTCTGTTAAATTAGTGCTGTAGAGCCTGGTAGAACATTTTTGTCTTCTAATCAGCCTTGATTTAGGGCTATTTACAAGCAGCTGGATAGGCAGGGAAAAAATTGCTGAGGAAGTCTTGGAATTTGCATCAACCTGAACCTCAGAACAGTGCTAGAGGTCAGAAGACATTAATACCTTATTGTGATATTTCATCCCAAGAACCTTTATATTTTAACAGTGGCCTCTTTTCGCTTAAAGGAGTTATATCACAGATGTGGGGGTTTGCATCCCCTACACTCATCTGAACCTGCTCTTGTGGGTAGCCTCAGGTGGCATACAATAGAGAAGGAAATAATCACCTAAAATGTATGTAAGAAATTCAGAATGCCAAGTAAGAAGGGATCTTCAAGACCATCCGTGATTCTTTGGTTTTCAAATGTGATACTCAAAACCAAGGGAAGGAAGGTTATCTGCTAATGACCATCTAGTTTCTCAGCGTCAGATCAGGATAACCCTGTCTTCTGCTAATCAGTGATCTTTTCAGTAGGGCCTATTGCATCTGCCTAAGATTTGTGGAGGATCACTAAATTTACCTAGAAATCAAGTTGCAGTGACCCAAGGAATGAGATACACAAAAGTGTGAACAGTATGATTATTTTATGGATTTCCTATTGAAGCCTAAGCCCATAATAGCTAACAGAGGCTACTTGGAGAAAGAAATCCCACTGTTGGGGAGCCTAACACCACATAGCTTTTCAAATGAGAAGGTTCTACCCTATTTCTAACCTGAATTCTTCATGCTGACATTTCAGCCTCATTCCTTCTGTACCTTCTCTAGTCGATAGTTCCTAATAATGAAGTTGGTCTATTGATTTGCTGCAAGTGAGTCCATAATTGTGGCCTGTTTCATTTGCTAGTGTGAATTAAAGATTTTAGTGAAAATCTTTGAGATTGTTAAAGAGAAGAAGATTAACTTGTTCGGCCAAGAGGATTCTCCAGGTTTTCGTGTAGGTAGGAACTCTAAGCTCTTGAGCATGTAATGGACTGCTTTAAAATGAAGAACTATGACATTGAACGTTGAATGCTCTTTATGTTTTATGGATGTTTTCCACCTACATTCTCAGGCCCTTAGGATTGCATACTTTTACTTTAACAAGAAGCTGTTAGTGAAAATGTAGTGGAAACCAGGCTAAGTAGCAGCAGGCTGTGGATATGTATATTTCAGGCTAATTGTTTCAGCGATATGTTTAGAGACTTTGTAGTTTTTATTTAGAGCTTGTATATATCCTCCCAGTGCCTGAGAAGTAGGGCAGGCGCACAAAACCAAATTAATTCAAGTTCCAACCTGAGAAATATGTTCTTTCTGATTTTCCAGAATCTGTACCAAAATGTACTGTTATGAATATTCACATGGTCTCTGTACTTATTATTTGCATACAGATTTAAATCGAAAACTTCTTGTGAAAGGTCTGGGTTAACCCTGCACCCCTGGGATGAGGGGATGGAATTAAATACAGAGCAATATATGGTGATCATGTTTGTAAATTTGGGATTATCAGAATTTATGGTGAATGGTAAAGAGAATTCTTTTATGAAATTCAGAACATGAACTCTTGTCTTTTAAATGTATTATTAATATTGGTCCTTTTGGTGCTCTGGGTCAAATAAAAACCTGTAAAAACATGGAGATTCTCTTTTAAAAGTCAGCATGGAGTTGCCAATGAAGATAATTTAGCCTCTGATTTTTTTTATATACATGGTATATCATGAATGTAAGAATCAGAAATATTGATTCTTTATCTTTCTTCTTTTTCAGCTACTCAGTGACTGTGCAAGAGTCATACCCACATCCCTTCGATCAAATCTACTACACCAGCTGCACTGACATTCTGAACTGGTTTAAATGCACACGGCACAGGTAATCGAAGCTCAGATATATTTATGAGTTTGGCTAACTGGGAAGTCCTTTAATGCAGGGACATTAAACATTTGAGAAGATGCATCCATTCATCTCGTGAATAGTTACTGAGTGCTTGCTATCATCTTAGCCTTGTTCTAAACCATAGGAGATACGGAAAAGCAAAACCGCTGTCTGTGCCCTTGAGGAGCTTACAGAGAAAGGGTCTACTGCTTACCATCATTTGGTTAGCAAGAATTCATGCAGCTTGTGTGTGGTGCATAAACGGGGGAGACGCTCTTCAATATGGACATCATAGGTATCAAGAGACTCATATTCCAGTGTATGTTTCTACTTGAATATCTGACTCAATTTAGACTAACTTAATTTTTTTTTTTTTTTTTTTAGAGTGAGAGAGCACATACACGCACGTGCACAGGGTCAGGGGGATGGGGGCAGAGGGAAAAGGGAGAGGGAGAGAGAGAATTTTAAGCAGGCTCCAGTGCAGAGCCTGACGTGGGGCTTGATCTCATAACCCTGAGATCATGACCTGAGCCGAAATCAAGTATCAGATGCTTAACCAACTGAGTTACCCAGGCACCCCTAGACTAACTTAAATTTGACCTCAACTTAAGACACATATTTTTTTTCCTATAAATGTGAAAACAGAAAAGAAAAATATCTTAAATATTAATGTTAATATGGAAGGGAACCTTGATACCTTACTTTCATTTGTAAAATACTTATAGTGGTGTGAGTGATGGGTCTAAATATGACATCTGTTGATTTATGCTGCACTAAATGTTATGCTCAATGTTATTTCTTCAGACAAGCTTTCCTTGTCTACTCTATCTAAACAAGTATTCCCATACTGTCACACTCTCTTCCCTTACTCCGGCCTTATTTTTCATTACAACATATAATCGTTACCAGTCATTATATGACATATTTATTCGTTTAATGTGGATCTGTACTTAAATTCTATAGGTCTTTCTTCCCCAGTGGAATATACATTTCTTGAGGGCAAGGCTTTATATTGTTTTGCTCACTGTGAGTTATTTTCCCAATGCCTAGAGCGGTGCCTGGAATATAGTGAGTGCTCAGTAAACATGTGTTATATAAATAAATCAGTGAATGAATGAAGCTTTAGTTAAATGAGGGTCATTTGTCTATATATAACCTATTTTATAGTGGGATGAGACTGTATTGTCATAGGTTTTTCAAGGAATTCTCTGAATTCTTCTTTTAAAACATATGTAAGTAAATGATAATTAGATCAGTGTCATATCTGAAATTTTTTTAAAAGATTTTATTCATTTATTTGAGAGAGACAGCGAGAGCATGAGCAGGAGGAGGGGGAGTGGGAAAGGGAGAAGCAGACTCCCCGCTGAGCGTGTAGCCCGATGCAGGGCTTGATCCGAGGACCCTGGGATCATGACCTGAGCCGAAGGCAGACGCTTAACTGACTGAACCATCCAGGCGCCCCTCATATCTGAAATTAATCGATACTTCCCGAGGTATCTCAAGATAAGTGAAATAGGAAAGTCATGAAACTTCTGATCCCTTGAAATAAAGTATAGGTTGGCTAAAATGGGCAATTTTAATATATTCTTAAGCAAAGGGGTGCCTGGGTGGCTCAGTCGTTAAGCGTCTGCCTTCGGCTCAGGTCATGATCCCAGGGTCCTGGGATCAAGCCCCGCATGGGGCTCCCTGCTCGGCAGGAAGCCTGCTTCTCCCTCTCCCACTCCCCCTGCTTGTGTTCCCTCTCTTGCTGTGTTTCTCTCTGTCAAATAAATAAATAAAATCTTTAAGAAAAAATAAACTACTCCTTTAAAAAAATATAGATATATATATTCTTAAGCAAAAAGAAAAGAGTTAGCATAATATTGTTCAAGAGTGAAACAAATAATACATTATATATATAAAAAAAAGACATACAGTCCATGTTCCTTCTTACCTATTTTAGAGTACTTTGTTTTTTATACTTTTATTATATTTAATAGCTCTTTTGTATCAAAATATAAATTCTTTATTTCTGATCAAATTGCTGGTCAAAAGAAGTAACAATGTGATTTTTCCTTCCGTGCAGAATCAGTTATCGGACAGCCTATCGGCATGGGGAGAAGACTATGTATAGGCGCAAATCCCAGTGTTGTCCTGGATTTTATGAAAGCAGGGAAATGTGTGTCCGTAAGTAAGACCTCCATCACTTTGTGGGGCGCTTGTGTTTCCCAGCGCTGGTTTGCACATGTGAATGGCAGCTGAGATGGAGGCCTGGGGAGGTGGGGCAGCTTGGATCATTCCCTGTCACCCTGGGCTGCTGCTTTCCTGGTCTGTGGAATGACGGAAGCGTTGTTCTGTCCCTGTGTCCTATCAAAAATCTCCACATGAATCTCACTTGAGGAGAAAACAGACGTTATAGAAGGATAATTTAAGGCCGGATGTCGCAGTGTTAATTACCGTTTTGCAATAAATGTCTCTTTGGAAACTGGTCAAGGAGTCACTAGACTCAGGTCACAGAAGGGAACAGAGGCAGGACTTTTCCGCCGCAGCTGACCAGAGTCCCGAGGCAGCTTCTGAGAGGCCAGTGTGTTCTTTCCTGGTACACAGAAGGATGAGGCTTGCAAAACGCAAAGGAGCTTTCACACTAAGAAACCACTCTAAGTCTGGGTCACAAAGTACACCTTCTTTGTTTGTCACTTTCTGTCTCCCCTCCCCATCTCACCAATTCATTCTGAAATGTCTCAAGGGAAGTTGGATATTTTACAATTCACTTCGGAAAATTTTGGAGTATCATGTGCAATTAAGTTTGCAATTGAGGTTTCTGACTACTGTGTTGAGGACGTAGAGAAGAGAGATCATTAAAAAGGGGGTGTATTCAACTATTTTGGCTCTACACACAGCTAAGAGGGGCAACATTGCTTTCCGAGCTAAGACACTGGTGTTGAGTAGCATCGAGAGAGACAAGGTTCTGCTCCAAACTGAAGGCATTAGAAATGACTGGACACATGCTGGCTTAAGTACCTGCAGGGCTGGGTAATAGCACTGGGTGACCTCGGAGAAGCCTTATACCTGTTTGAGTCTCCTTTGATCTCAAGTGGAGAAAAGACTTAAATGGATATAATGGATATTGTCTGTGTCCTCTTCCTTCCAATGACTGGATTCTTTTTTTTTTTTTTTTTTAAGATATATTTATTTTAGAGAGAGAGAGAGAATGGGGGGAGAGGCAGAAGGAGAGAGAATCCTCAAGCAGACTTCCCACTGAGCGTGGAGCCTAATGCAGGGCTTGACTCTGGGCTTGATCCCAGGACCCTGAGATGATGAGCCCAGCTGAAATCAAGAGTTCGCCTCTTAACTGACTGAGCCACCCAGGAGCCCCTGGATTCTATTCTTTATAGGAACAGGGGCAGTTCCTCAACTTTAATTTAGAACCAGGGCTGTATGTAGTAATAAATGTTCATTGAAAAAATTAGAAAATGTAACAAAAGAAAAGGAAACGAAAGAAAAAAAAGGAAAGGAAAGGAAAGGAAAAGAAAAAAATACAGTGTGAATATCTTTCCTGGTTAGTAAATGTACTTTTGTAACATACTACAAATGTAAGTGTGTTATTGCATTATAGATATTTAACAAATTTCAGCTGTTGAATATTTACATGATTTCCATGTTTTAGCTATTATGAACTGCTGTAGAAGACATCATTGTGGTTAAATCTTTGTTCATCCCCTTAATTAATAGGTAAAGATAAATTCCTGGAAGTAAAATTGCTGGGTCAGAGGTATACACGTATTTTTCAGATGTTTGGTGTGTTCCCACTTTATGCTCCCACCTGCAGTATGTGGGAATGCTTTTTTGCTTATACCCTGTGCCAATTTTCCCTTTACTAATTTTTTTCTTAATTTGCATGTCTTTGATTAATAAGGATGCCGAATAAGAAAAATTACATGTTTGTAATCAAACATCTTAGAGGATAATCACCAACTGATCTCTGTGGCCCAGGCTGATGGGAATTTTCCAAGGAAAGCCCTGAGTGCACACAGGGGCAGAGGGGTGGGGGTGGACCCCGGCTGTCTGGGCCAGCCACTTCCCAGAAGCTTCAGGGTAACATTATCTTGGTGCCCATGCTAGGGAGGGCTCAAACTTACAGGAACAATGGTCAGTATGGTAAGGGAGTGGTGTTATCTCCCAAGGTTCATTTCTATTACCCAAGTGACAGAAATTATATATAAAGTCATGATGCTATTTCATGAAGTGACACAGAGCCTGGAGGGCTATCTTCTGGTCATACCTTCTCTCCTTGAAGGCCTTGCACATGGGAAGCTAGATTTTACCGGCAAGCTGGTGTGAGGACCGTGGATCCAAGCAGGGTCAGTCGGTGTTTAGTGCTTCATGGTCCCAGCCTTCCAGAACCCAGCACCTCTGTCATTTCATTCAGTACTGCGGCCCATCTCAGGATGCTGGGCAATCCCATGACCCCATCATACCTGAATATTATAATGGTAAAAATAACTTTCCTTTATCTTACACTAGACAGGTTGCAAGTTGTCCCCCTGACTTCTTGGATGGGTATCTCTGGCATTTGCCTCTAAAATTCTCCTTTTTCTACGCCTTCCATCTGACCAACTGCCCCTGGAGACTGAAACATTTTTCCTTTAGATATGGTAATAGATTTAATCAGCTCTCTGTCTGGTCTCAGAGGCCTGGGAGCTATTTGGTCTCTTTAAGGGTATTTTGCATCTCTCCACTCTGATGTGTTGATTTCATAGCTTAACCCCAGAGAACAATCAAGCTTCCCTTACTTCCTTGTTCTTGGAGGTGCCTCCAGTCCATCTTCTCTGCCCTCCCCAGCCGGCACCAGTGAGGAACCCCTGTGGATAGGGAAGGAAGAGAGAACACATGATTCTTGGTTCTGCTTTCAGAATCTCTTTTTTCAATTAGGTTTTGCTGCCAGGCACCTAGCATAGTCACCATTGTTAACTGTTTCCAGTTACCAGAAGGAATGGAAACACAGGGATCGGTTATAATTTTAGTTTAATTTTTGGTAGTGAGTTTTCCTAGAAGGCAAAAAAGGGCGATTTCATGCACATACATACCTGTATTTGAAAAAAAGTTTCCTTCAGGTAGCTGGAGTAGCTCCTTCTGGAGAGCAAGCTCCATCCTCCCATCTCCACCTACCCCTGCTTCATCCTGCCAACGATGATGCATTTCTCCTAGACTCAGACTGCGCAGAAGCTGCTGGTCTGTAGAGCACAAGCTGAGTGGCCAGGCTCTATGTCCAGAAGACAGATTATGTCATCAGGCAGGAAGAGCCAAAACGGAAAATACAGGGTATGGCAATGGAATCTGGGTAGGGAAAAAAAGAATGGTTGGAAAATTTTCCATAAGGAAAATATTATTAGACCTGAAGATGTCTATGATTTCTTGATGAGGTTTTCACCTGTTCCCCAAAATAATTAAACTTTTACGTTTATTCATCTTTCAGGGTTACTATTCTTGCCTAATCTTGTGTCTCATTACTTTTGATTTGGAGAAATTAAAATATTAATGAAGAAACGCCCAGAGGAATGAAATGGATTTAGTATGTGTGCGTCTGTTTGTACATTTGTATGTGTATATAGGTTTGTGGTGTGTGTCCATGTATGTGTATACATGATTTTTTGTTATTTATTAACATTTTTTTTTTCATTTGAGTATAGTTGACACACGGTGTTATGTCACTTTCAGGGGTGATTCACATAGTGATTCAACTTCTCTATATGCAATGCTGTGCTCACCACGAGCATGGCCACCATCTGTCATCATAGAATGCTATGCCAGTTATCACTAGCTACATTTCCTATGCTGGGCCTTTTATTCCTGTGGCTGATTCATTCCATAACCAGCAGCCTGTATGTCCCTCTCCCCTTCACCCCTTTGCCTGTCTTTTTACCCCCTTCCCTTTGGCAACCATCAGTTTGTTCTCGGTATTTATAGGTCTGATTCTGCTTTTTTGTTGTTTATTCATTTGTTTTGTTTTTTAGATACCACACATGAGTGAAATCACACGGTATTTGTCTTCCTCTGTCTGACTTATTTCACTGAGCATATACTCTGGAGGTCCATCCATGTTGTCATACATGGCAAAAATCCCATCCTTTTCTTTGGCTGTATGATATTCCATTGCATGTGTGTGTGTGCGTGCGTGTATGCGCACGCACATGCATGCACACATCTTCTTTATCCATTCTTCTTGTTAAGATTTCATTCTTTTTATGGATCAGTAATATTCCATTGTGTACATATGCCACATTTCTTTTATCCATTTATCATCCATCGATGGACGCTAGGTTGTTTCTGTCTCTTGGCTTTTATACATAATGCTGCTATATACATAGGGATGTAGAAACCTTTATGAGGTAATGTTTTCGTTGCCTTCAGATAAATATCCAGAAGTGGAATTGCTGATTCACATGGTAGTTCTATTTTTAATTTTGTGAGGAACCTCCATGCTGTTTTTCATAGTGGCTGTACCAGCTTGCATTCCCACCAACAGTACACTGGCTTCCCTTTTCTCCACATCCTTGCCAACACTTGTTATTTCTTGTCTTTTGGATCATAGCTGTTTTAACAGGTGGAGATGATATCTTTTTGTGGTTTTGATGTTTTTGTGTTTCCCCACTGATTAGTGATGATGAGCACTTTTTCGTATACCTATTGGCCATCTGTATGTCTTCTTTGGGAAAATGTCTGTTCAGATCCTCTGCCCACTTTTTAATTAGATTTTTTTTATTTTTTTATTTATTTTGGCTATTGAGTTGTATGAGTTTTTTATATACTTGGGATATTAACCCCTTATCAGATATATGATTTGCAATGATTTGCAAATGTTTTCTTTTATTGGTAGGTTGCTTTTCATTTTCTTGATGATTTCCTTCATAGCGCAGAGGCTTTTTAGTTTGATGGAGTCACACTTGTTTATTTTAATTTTTGTTGCCTTTGTTTTTGGTGTCATAGCCATAAACTTATCACTAAGATTAATATTAAGAAGCTTACTGCCTATGTTTTCTTCTGGGAGTTTTATGCTTTCAGGTCTTGTATTCAAGTCTTTAATTCATTTTGAGTTTGTTTTTGTGTGTGGTAAAAGACAGTTGTCTAGTTTCATTCTTTTGCATGTGACTGTCCAGTGTTCCCCACACCATTTATTGAAGACAATGTCTTTTCCTCATTGTACATTTGTGGCTCCTTTGTCATAAATTAATTGACCATGTATGCCTGGGTCTATTTCTGGGCTCTCTATTCTGTTCCATTGATCTCTGTGTCTGTTTTTATGTCAATGCCCTACTGATTTGATTACTCTAGTTTGAAATCAGGAATCATACTGACTCCAGCTTTGTTCTTATTTCTCAAGCTTGCTTTGGCTGTTTGGGTTTTTTTGTGGTTTCACACAAATTTCAGGATTGTTCTGTTTCCATGAAAAATGTCATTGGAATTTTGATAGGGATTGTGTTGAATCTGTAGGTAGCATTGGGTGGTATGGGCTTTTTAACAATATTAATTTTTCTAATCCATAGAGTGGGATATCTGATATATTGAAGTTATGAATATAAAAACCTGGTGTTTCTTATGCCAAATTCAGCTTATAGATGTTTCATTCATCAGTCTAACAAACTCTACTAAACACACTGAAGGGCTTCTAACTAATGTTTTACAAATTTAAACACCATCAAGTTTTTAAAATGGAATTTATGCTTTTAAGATGGAATAAACATTATAGAGTTTGATTGTCTCACACATTTCCATATTAAATTCAAAATTTTCACCAGGCTGAAAGATAGTTACCCTCTAAGTAAATAATTATGTCATCTCATGTTTTTGCTTTACTGTAAAAAAAAATTTGGTGTATCTTTTCAGTTTGCTGAAGTTTTTAATTAATTAATTTGTTTCTTTTGATTGTAGTAAAAAAATACATGGCATGAAATTTCCCATTTTCCTAATTTTTAAATGTATTATTCAGTGGTATTAAGTGTATTTACTTTGTTGTGCAACAGATCCCTAGAACTTTTTCATCTTTTAAAAACTGGAACTCTATACATATTAAATCTTAATTCCCCTTCTTCCCTTACCCCAGCCCTTGGCCATCACCTTTTAACTTCTTTCTGTTTCTGGGGTTTTGCTACTTTAGAGACTTTATGTGAGTGGAATCATATAGTCTTTGTCCTTTTATGACAGACTTATTTCACTTAGTATCATGTCCTCGAGCTTCATCCATGTTATACCCTTTGCTAGAAATTCTTTTCTTAAGCCTACATAATATTCCTTTGTATTGTTTTCTGAAGTTTTTAAAATATCAGGCAACATGGTCCTTGATTACTACCTTGATGGAACATACTGAGCCCATTGTCTACTATAGATGTTGTATTCCATATTCCTGAAATTTGAGACCTATCCTGTCTTAGTCCTCTTTTTCAGGTTAGGTTAGAACCATCGACCCAGTTAGTGTCTCTGTTTGATTAAATTTGACATAACTTTTAGTCATTAAAATATATAAATGTATTTTTTTTGCCTAAGTTTACTGTGGTAATTGCTACAATTATGATTTCTTTTCATGTAATTCTTATATTTTATGACCCATATCTCTTGTAAATATTAAAATGATATCTGATTGCATCTTGCAAATCTCACGGCTATGTTCAAATGTGAAATCATAACCTCTAAGGTCATCTTGTTAATGCTCTTCCACCTTGCCTTGATGCTGGTCCCGTGTATTGTCTGAAGTTTGCAAGAGTGACAGTTATGTGGCTCTTCCTCCAATGTATTAATTTTGTCTATAGGATCAGCAGTCTCCAGATACTTTGCATCTTCCATCTTCTCAAACACCCTACCCCTATATATATATATTCCATACAGTTCCCTAATTTAGAATTTTGATCTTGTTCCTAAAATGAAAAGATGCATAACACAAATTGGCCTAAATGTAGTGTGTTCCAAGATTATATATTAACATCTATTTCTCCCTTGTTGTTTTGCCTCCCTCACTGATCCTTCCTCCCTTCCTTCCTATCTACCTACCTGCCAATTCACTCATCCAATTACTAGACACTTAAATAGTTTAGTGGATGCACGAGCATCATTTTGTATCTCACTTTGTGCATGTGAGTGATTCATAAGATAAATTAGATGGGATTCTGGGACAAAGGGCATGCATGTTGTATCATGAAGGATCAGGTTCAGCTATGAGATAAAGTTTGTTTCTTTCTCACATCAGAGCCTAGAGTTGGGTAACCCAGTAGGGGACCCAGACAATTTCCACCTTTTCCTCCACCGCCCCTAGGGTGCAACCTTCATCTTCATATACCATTATGGATCTCCACATATCAATCCTGGTCCTAAGAAATGGATGGAAGAGGTGGGAGAAAGAGACAAATGGCAATGCCAGCTGCCTTTTTTTTTTTTTTAAGATTTTATTTACTGGAGAGAGAGAGAGAGAGAGAGCACGAGTGGGGGGAGGGGCAGAGGGAGAGGGAGAAGCAGACCCCCCGCTGAGCAGGAAACTCAATGAGGAGCTCAATCCAAGGACCCTGGAATCATGACCTGAGCCAAAGGCAGACACTTAACTGACTGAGCCATCCAGGCACCCCTAAAGAAAGTTCTTTTAAATGGAAGTGATCACATTCCATTTCCACTTGGCCAGAACTTAGTCACAGGACTCCCTAACCTGCAAGAGCATCTGAATTCTGAATGGTCAAGGGCCCAGTAAAAATATATTTTTTATGGGAAGGAAATAATGGATATGAGGAGACAGGAGCCCTCTGAGCCACATTTTAAGATTTTTTGATACAAATTTCCAAATTGCTGTCCAAACAGGTTGTAACAATTTGCTTGTCCACTAAAGTATATGAGGGTGCCCACTTCTCCATATCTTCACCAACACTAGGTATTACTATTGCTTTCATCCTATTGGGGGAAAATGGTACCTGCCTTACTATGTATTCCCTTAATTACTAGTGAAGATGTTCTCTCCAAAAACATACGTTTATTAGCCTTGGTTCCAAGGATGAGGATAGTCTGGGGGGTACAGTGAGACTGCTTTGTTCTTCAGAGAGTCACGGAAATGCTGACTAGGAGGAAGAGGTGACAGTGGAGAAAAAAGGGAGACAGTCTGGCACTGGGACTTGAATACCAAATGTGAAGGTCAAAGGCAGAAGGCCCAGGCCCTTCAGAGCCTCTGATCTTCAACAATGTTGCTGGGTTCCATTCCCTCCTCACCCCAGAGTTTCCCAGGTCCCCCTCTCCCAAGACCTCAAATGTTTGCAGCTCTGGGGATGGTGTGGAGCCAGGGCAGCCTCTTACCTTCTCCCACAGCTTCCTCCATGAGCACTGAGGAGAGAGGAATAGTCTCTGGTCCACTGGTAGGGAGAGCAGTTTGAAGCAGTTCAAGCTGAAACACAAAGATGCGCTGGTCCATGGGAAGGAGCTGAGACCAGACTCATGATCATTATGGCGCTGCAGTTGTGGAGTATATGAGTGTTTGAGGCAGCTCTAAGTGGCCTCACCATTATCTACAAGACCAGAACTTCAAAAAGATGTGTTCAGAGTACACACAGCTGATTTCCAAACACATACTTGAAACCGACTTCTTAGCAAGTAGGAATCTCCTATAGATTTGCGTTCACGGAACTAGGAAAAGCTCACAGGAAAAGCAGCTGCGGAGTGGGAAGTTGGCGCCTCTCCCTCCATGGGAAGGACTGGTTAATCCTGGGACAAGGCTGGCCATATGTTCTTACTCCCATGTCCTAGGTCTCACCTTGGCTGATGACAGGGACTATAGACGTAAGCCAGGTTGCTTGGGGCAGCATCAGAATGGACAAAAGACACAGCCAGGGGCCCCTTCTCCAGGCCAGCTCCCATCCTTTTGCCCCAGATGCCCAGTCTGCTGCTGGATGCTGCTGCAAAGGAAGGGACCATTCTGAGAAATGTTTCCTTTGTGGTGGACTTAACTCTGCCTCCCTGTTTTTGTTAGATGGGGAAGGTCAAGTGCTAACTTCAAATTAAAGCTGTAAGGGGGGCATTGCAGGCAGTGTGGCTTGCGAGGAAGGTATAGGAAGAGGTTTGGGGTCTGGGTCACCCACTCTATTGCCTTGTAGGGCAGCCGCAATGATGGAAGATCAGTTCCCATGGGTGTGCCCTGCCTGTCTTTGGCATTCATTAAGAGAACTCTGGAACTGTAAACAAGAAGCCTTAACTCCCACACACTGAACAATATATGATTTCCTGTTCTTAGCAGAGACGAGTGTGACAATTGATTACCGTAGCAGTGAATGAATATTCACAGCTGATTTTTAACTTGGCCAATTTTTTGAAAAACAGAACTGGTCATAGGGAAATAAGGAGCTAGAACTGGGGTTGCTGTTTATATAAAAAATAATTATTGCAAATGCACCTTTATTCTTGTTTGAATGTCATGCTTCGGTAAGCAATGGGTTTTAAACCCAAATATTGGGTTAAGGGCTTAAAGACATCTGTAGCTCACTTACACAGGACTATTTTTCTTCCAAGAGGCAGATAGGTTACGTAGATGGCACTTTAAGGGGACACATAACCCATACGTTTCCCCTATTTCTTTTTTTTTTTTTTGTACTAGAATATTATGTGATGCTAAATTGGAATTAACAAAAAGCTTCCCTTTGGGGAGAGAGAGCACTGTCCTTTAGAAGCAACAACCTGGAACATTGTGTTTAGAAGGATTCTGAGGGGGGTGCTTGGGTGGCTCAGTCAGTGAAGCATCCAACTCTTGGTTTCAGCTCAGGGCATGATCTCAGGGTTGTGAGATCAAACCCCACGTGGGCTCTGAGCTCAGCAAGGAGTCTGCTTGAGATTCTCTCTCCCTCTGCCCCTCCCCCCCACCTCTCTCTCTAAAATAAATAAATAAATCTTTAAAAAACCAGAAGGAAGGCTGCCTGGGTGGCTCAGTCGTTAGGTGTCTGCCTTCGGCTCAGGTCATGATCCCAGGGTCCTGGGATCGAGCCCCGCATCAGGCTCCCTGCTCTGCGGGAAATCTGCTTCTCCCTCTCCCACTCTCCCTGCTTGTGTTCCCTCTCTCGCTGTCTCTCTCTCTCTCTGTCAAATAAATAAATAAAATCTTAAAAAAAAAAACAAAACCCAGCCAGAAGGATTCCGAGGCCATGCGTGTGCTAAGAGAGAGAACAGAGTGACTTATCAGTGATGTCTGTCATTGTCATTGGGTGGCCTGAGTGCCTTACTTGCCATCCCTGTAGTAGAGTCTAGGAGGCATCCTGTAGCATTTTGGACCTCTTGAGTCAGGGAGAAATTTGCGGTTCCCGAATCATGCAGCTGGTCATAGCTTCCTGTTATACCCACCTTCCCCCTTTAACCGTGAAGTCATATGCCCTTGTTTCTGCTGTTGTCCTCAGGAAAACCGAGCTCTCTCTTCATGAGCTGGAATATCTGCCAGACTAACTCAGGATTATATTGTCAGCAATTTAATTCAGGGAATTGAAAAAGAGACGTTGTCAACAGCCACATTTTGCATGGCGTCAGCCATAGGAGGGTCTGGGAGGAGTGAGAGTGCAGGCTTGGGCAAATTGTCCTAATGGGCAAGGTTTTTGGGAAGAACTGCACTGCAGATACTCATTTCCTTCACCTGGAGTTTATGGAAGAACACAAGAAATTCTTTAGTCAGGTTTCATGTCATTTTGGTCTTTTGCTGCGGCAAAGTTTTGGGCTCAGATTTTTCAAGATGAGAAGAGCTGGAGCACAGGGGCAAAATGCCTCGTTCAGGCTGTGAAGTTTCCACCTTTGGCGGAGGGCTGTTTATTGTCGAGCTGGACGTCTCTGGGGGAATTTAGGGAGGCAGAATGAGACCTTAAGGAGAGAGGAGCATCTCCCTGAAGCTGAAGGCGATCTGAGCCTTCTGCTCTGGATTTGCTTGACTCTCACAGGCTCAATTAATAATAAAGTTGTGATCTTGTCAAGTATTTCCCAACAACTGTGGCCGGTAGACTCTTTTGAGTCCAGATAAAAGCGAGACAATCCTGTTAGGCTAGCCAAAGAGACGTTGAACTGACAGCAGTCAGATGGTATGTTTCTAAGTATACCTACTCATGATGCCCTTTCTGCCACTGGCAGTGGATTTTTTCGTGTTTCCATAGGGACCCTGTATTCCGTTGCTATGGAACCCGACTTAGTGCAGAGGAACCTATCACTAAATACTGGGAAAGGCCCTTTGTCCCCATACTTCACCAGCAGAAATTCCAATTTTCCCACACATCTATTGGGACCTAAACTTCAGTTTTCCAGTTTTGCTCTTTGGTCTCTGCTAGTAGTAAAGATAGCAAAACTGATAAACAATGCCCAGAAATCTGTTGATTTACTGATGGTCAGTGTTTGCTCACTAGTTAGGATTTCATAAATAGGTACCATGGATTTAATAATAATAGTAATAGTAATAATAAACCATGAATTCGAGATAGCCTTAGTCCAAACAGATGGAAATCATGTCTACTGCCTGTTTTTTTTGCTTAAGAAAGCCTGACTTTAGAGTCCCATGGAGGTAGGGCCAAAGGGAAGCAATGAAAAATCCTTGCCTTATCTCTAGAAAATGAGTTCCTGCAATTTTAGCCTTTGCAGGACAGGTGGAATTCCCACAGGTCTAACAATTTATGCAGTCTCCTTACAGGGATAGATAATAGTTAATAGAAGAAGCTCAGAACTGAGAAGCAATTTTTATTGTACTATGGCTCAGATCTTTTTACAGCAAAGTCATTTTAAAATAATGGGAAAAACACATTTTGATTTAAATGACCAACCACAAAACATTGACCTGGCCAGGTGATGACAGAACTTGCATTTTTTGTCGTCTAGGATGGTGACCGTCAGCACCTTCACAGATAATCCAGTGGTAAATCCTAATACATCCCTGTGGGCCACACACAGAGCTGCAAAAGGAGGGGGGAGTCATGTAATAATATCAGCAGGGTTGCATGGACACTATTCTTCCCATAAGCTGCAGCAATATCCCAAGTTCCAGAGGTGGTTTTTGTCTTGATGAATAATTCTAAAAGGGTTGAAAGAAATCAGCTAGAGCTCCAAGAGAACCACTCCGTAGAGAAGCAGCCTTCTTAGGTAGACCATAGAGGACACCACGATTTGAAGGTGGACCTCCCTGGCCACCTGGGCACATCAGAGGGGCAATGGTTATGGGGGCAAGTCTAAAAACATAGCCCCCAAACTGATGTTTAAGCTCAAAAACAACTAGGTTGATCTATTGTACTTAGCATGTAATTGGGGGACAAAAATGAACTCTGCCACCCCAAATGAAATTGATCTGTTGATCCAAGGAGGAGAGTAGGTTTCTAGAAACTGGGACCCTGGGCCTTATCTGTAGTTATATGCCCCCAGTGTGAGCTACTGCATACCCATCCTATGGAATTCACTGTTGCATTATCCAGTGAGATTGGGAAACGCCTTGTGCTTGGTCCCCTTTCTCAAAGATTTATGGCTGTCTTGTAAAGGCTCTGGAAATGCTTGGAGTAAAGGTGTGTCTCAAATTTATTTGGCCGTGAAATTCTGCTCCCACTTTTCTTCCCCAAGAGCATGATAGAACTGATAGTTTTCAGAATCTACTTATTGGGAAACAATGCTATAAGGGATTTGGTGTTCTTTTGTAGAGACTTAGACTGGTAATTATAAATATTTAACTTATCAGGCACTCTTTGGATCTTTAATTTCTTGGGTTTTCTTCCCAGCTCCCCATAATTGACATATGACATGCAAGTTTAAGGTGTACAACATTTTAATTTGACACATTTACATGTACTGCAAAATGATTATAATAGGGTTAGTTAACACCTCCATCATCTTACAGAATTACCGTTTCTTGTTTGTGGTGAGAACATTTTTTAAAATCTTTATTTATTTGTGAGAGAGTGAGAGAGTGCAGGGGGAAGAGAGAAAAAGTCCCCGGCAGACTCGGCGCTAAGCATGGAGCTGATGTGGGGCTTGGTCTCACGACCCTGAGATCACAACCTGAGCACATGGTGAGAACATTTAAGACCTACTTTTCTTATCAAGTTTCTGTATATAATATAGTATTATTAACTATAGTTGACATGCTGTACATTAGAGTCCCAGAACTTATTACTGCGAGTTTGTACCCTTTGGGTTGTTTGGTTTTTGCTATTGAGTTGTATGAGTTTTTATATATTTTGGATATTAACCCCTTATCAGACATAAGATTTGCAAATATTTTCTTTCATACTGTAGGTTGACTTTTCATTTTATTGGTTGTTTCTTTTGCTGTGCAGAAGCATTTTACTTCAATACAATTCCACTTACTTATTTTTGCTTTCATTGCTTGTGCTTTCAGCATACTATCAAAAAAATCACGGCACTCCTTCCCTATGCTTTCTTCTAGGAGTTTTATGGTTTCAAGTTTTAATCCATTTTGAGTTAATTTTTGTAAGTAGTGTAAGAGAGGGATCCAATTTCATTCTTCTGCATGTGATTATCTACTTTTCTTAGCACCATTTATTTAAGAGACTCTACTCTCCCCATTGAGTATTCTTGGCTCTCTCCTCAAATATTAGTTGACCATTTATTCCCGGGGTTTATTTATGGGCTCTCAGATCTGTTGCAATGGTCTATGTGTCAATGCCATACTGTTTTCGTTATGATAGCTATGTAATATAGGCTGAAATCAGCAAGAATGATGCCTCCAGATTTGTATTTATTTCTTAAGATTACATTGGCTATTCAGGGGTGGTTTGTGGTTTTATAAGAATTTTGGGATTGTTGTTTCTATTTCTGTGAAACATGCTATTAAAATCCCAATGCTATTGGAAATCTATAGGGATAGCATTGAATAGGCTTTGGGAACTATGGACATTTTAACAATATTAATCCTTCCAATCCATGAACACGACATCTTTCCATTTATTTGTGTCTTCTTAAATTATTTTCATCAAAGTTTTGTAGTTTTCAGTGTACAAAAGTTTCACCTCCTTGGTTAAATTTATTCTTAAGTACTTTACTGTTTTTGATGCTGTTGTGAACAAAACCACTTCATTTCTTTTTCATGTATTTTGTCACTACTGTATAAAATTGAAACTGATTTTTGTATGTTGATTTTTGTATCCTGTAACTTTACCAAATTTGTTGATTAGTTCTAACTGCTTTTGATGGAGTCTTCAGGATTTTCTCTATATAAGATTATATTACGTACAGAGAAAATTTTACTTCTTCCTTTCTAATATTGATGCCTTTTTTTCTTTTCCTTACCTGATTGCTCTGGATGGGACTTCCAGGACTAAGTTGAATAGAAGTGGTGAGAGTGGGTGCCCTTGTCTCGTTCCAGATCTTAGAGGAAAAGCTTTCACTTTTTACCATTGAGCATGATGCTAGCCATGCGCTTTCTTAAGTTGACCTACATTCCTTACATGCCCAATTGTTTGAGAGTTCACATCATGAAAGGATGCTTTATTTTGGCAGATGCTCTTTCTGCCCCTATTGAGATGATCATTCAACTTATCTTTGATTAGATTAATGTGGTGTATCACATTTTATGTTGAACCATCTTTGCATCCCAAGGATAAATCCCTCTTGCATAGTGTATGTGATCCTTGTAATGTGCTCCTGAATTTGCTTTGCTAATATTTTGCTGAGAATTTTTGTTTCTATATTCATCAAGGATATTGATAGATAATTTACTTTTCTTGGAGTGTCCTTACTGGTTTTGATATCAGGATAATGCTGGCTTTGTAAAATGAGTTTGGGAGTGTTTTCTTCAATTTTGGGGAAGAGTTTGAGAAAAATTGGCACGAATTCTTCTTTAAATGTCTTGTAAATTCACCAGGGCAACATTTTGGTCCTGGGCTTTTCTTTGTTGGAAAGTTTTCTATCTCCTTACTCCTTATGGGTTCGTTGAGATTTTCTATTTCTTCATGATTCACTTTTGGTAGGTCTTATGTTTCTAGGAATTTATCCATTTCTTCTCAGTTCTCCAATTGGTTGATCTCTAATTGTTCATAATAGTGTCTTACAATATTTTTTATTTCAGTGTTACCAGTTGTAACATCCCCTCCTTCATTTTTAATTTTATTCGTTTCGTCTCTCTCTTTTTTCCATAGGTCGTCTAGCTAAAGATTTGTCAACTTTGATAATCTTTTCAAAAAACCAGCTCTTAGCTTTGTTGGTCTATTTTACTGTGTTTCAGTCTTTATTTCTTTTGTTTCTGCTCTTTGTCATTTCCTTCCTTGTGTTAACTTTGAGCTTAGTTGGTTCTTTTTGTTGTTGTTGTTTTGTTTTGTTTTATTTTTTCTAGTTCCCTAGTTCCTTGATATGTAGAGTTAGGTTGTTTTTTGAGATATTCTATTAATGTCTGTGTTTATTACTATGAACTTACCTTTTAGAACACCCTTTGCTATATCCCATAAGTGTTGGTATGTTGTGTTTCCTCTTTTGTTTGTTTCAAGATATTTAATTTTTAAAAATTTCTTTGACCCATTGGTTGTTCAGAACTGTATTGTGATATTTCCATATGTTTGTGAATTTTCTACTTTTTCTCCTGTTAGTGATTTCTAGTTTCAGCCCACTGTAATTGGAAAAGATACTTGATATGATCCCAGTCTTCTTAAATTTGCTAAGATTTGTTTTATAATCCTATCATATGGTATCCTGAAGAATGTTCCATATGCAGTTGAGAACATGTATTCTGCTGCTTTTGGACCAAATATGTCTTATATGTCTGTTTGAAGTCCACATGGTCTAAAGTAAAGTTAAAGTCCAGCATTTCTTTATTGATTTTCAGTGTGAATGATCTATCCACTGGTGAAAGTAGGATATTAAAGTCCTCTACTATTATTATATTATTGTCTATTTCTTTCTTCAGATCTGTTGGCATATGATTGATATATTTAATTGCTCCAATTTTGGGTGCATATATACTTACAATTGTATATCCTTTTGATGAACTGACCCGTTTAACATTATATAGTAATCTTCTTTCTCTCTTATTGCCCTTTTTGGCTTATAGTCTCTTTTCTCAGATACAAGTATAGGTAGGTACCCCTATTTTCTTTTGGTTTCCATTTGGCTGGAATAACTTTTTTCATCCCTTCTCTTTGAACCTGTATGTATGCATAAAGCTGAAGTGAGTCTGTTCTGGGCAGCATATAGTTTGATCTTGCTTTTTTATAAAATCAATCCAGCTACTCTGTGCCTTTTGATTGGAGAATTCATCCATTACATTTAGAGTACTTTTCAGTAGGTAAGGACTTAATAATGCCATCTTATTGTTTTCTGACTGTTTGGTAGTTCCCTTGTCCCTTTGTCCCTCTGTTGGTGCCTTCCTTTGTGAATTGATGGTTTTTCATAGTGGTATCCTTTGATTCTGTTCTCCTTTGTGTATCTACTGTCGGTTTTTGCTCTGTGATTACCATAAGGCTTATATAAAACATATTATAGATATAATAATCTTTTTATGCCCTCTTGCATTTTTCATTTCATTCATTGTATTCTTCAGAGTCAGAATTTCTATTTGGTTCTTTTTAACTATTTTTCATAAAACTTCTCATTTTGTTTGTGTATTGTTTTCCTAATCTTAGTGAATTGTTCTTTTTTTGTGTAGCTCGTTGAGCTTCCTTAACAGATATTTTGAATTCTTTATTGGGTAAATCACAGCTCTTCGTGTCTTTGAGGTTGGTTACTGGAAGATTCCTGTATTCCCTTGGTGGCGTCATGTTCCCTTGATATTTAATGTTCCTTGAAGTCTTTTGTTGATGTTATCTTCCCATTTGTAATAACAGACACCTTCTCCAGTCTTTACTGACTGACTTTAGAAGACACTTTCGGTCAGCTCTGCTAGGGATTCTGAGGCTTTCTCAGATCCTCTATTGATTTGCTTCTCGCTTCTTGCTCCCTCTTGTGGCAGAATTCTTAAACTTGCATGCCTTCTATTCTGGAACACACCAGGCCACGTGCTGTGCTGACAGCCTCTCCTTTGCTTTCCCAAGGGCAGAGCTAAAGCTCGAGCTTGTAGTCTCTCCTTGGCCCACAGATTTGGGCTGACTTTCTGGACATGTTTACTAACCAGCTGCCAAAGCTCATTCTTACCACCACTGGGAGCATGCACAGAGAGCCGGACACAGAGTTTGTGTGGGGGGTGGTTTAAGGAACATGGAATATTGGGAGTGTTCATGGGCCAGTTAGGAGAATCCACAGGCTGGGCATTCCCAGTGGCTCATGGGTGGACTTCTTGGTGAACTCTGAAACGCAGATAGGATCCACATTCCTTTAATGCCCTCCAAGATTCCTATCTGCTACTCTCCCAGCCTCTTCCCTTTCCCCAATCATGTAGCTCCCAACTCTATACTCTGGATGTGACAAGAGAGAAATGGGCCTCTCTGACAAAGTTCTACACATTTGGGGGAAATGCACACTCACTCCCACACTCTCTCTTTCCCTGGCATGAGAAATCACAGGCAGAGAAGGGCTCTTTTGGCACTGAGCTGTGCTGCCCTGGGGGAGGGAGGATGAGTACAATACAACTGTTCCTCTTAGCCTCCCCAGTGTGTCTACACTTGCATTTTTTTGCTCCAGTGATGTGCTGGAGGTTCTCCACTGTAAACCTGGTCTCCCACAAAGGCTCTCTCTTCCACGGGTGGTGGTTTAAGATAGTTCTTCAGGGGCTCCTGGACCTTGGCCAAGATGGACTGGAGACAGTTCATGGGCCACTGCAGGGTCCGTAGCTGGGGCTGAGGTCTGTATGTCTATTCCCTGATGCGTGGGTAGGCAAGACTCCTGGGCCATTTGGAGCATGGCGCTGAATCCCACAGCTCCCATAAAGACACTTTTTATGTCCATGGGGAGATGCCGAATGGTTGTTGAGGGGGAGTACAATCATAATATCTGTTTTAACAACTCAAGAAAGGGAAATACTTAGTTGAGTCATGAGAGGATATGGCAGACCTTCTACCCTTCACCGTGGCATAGAAGCTGTACCTATTTACTGGCTTTACCACCTAGGCCAGCATTGGTGGGGCCTCTCCTCCAGGCTTTGAAGATTATTAACAGAGACATTTCATGGCAAACAGTTGTTCACCAAACAAAAAGTCATCAGTGAGTATGCCTATGAAGCTGATCTTGATATTAAATTTAACCTAATACTTAGGACTTTCCTCTTCCATGGAAAAACCAGGCGATTGGTAACATTGGCTTGATATTATTATGTGGCAAGAGACTAGAGACATTGAAGGGGAGCTGTCCCTTTTATTTATTTATTTGTAATTGAGATATAATTGACATATAACATTATATTAGTTTCAGGCATACAACACCACAATTCAATATATGTATATGTTGTGAAATGATCCCCACAGTAAGTCTAGTTAACATCCATCACCACACATAGTTGCAAAATATTTTTTTTCTTGTGATGAGAACTTCTAAGATCTACTCTTAGCAACCTTCAAATATGCAATACAGTATTATTAGTAGAGTCACCATGCTGTCACTTACTTATTTTATAATGGGAAGTTTGTTCCTTTTGACCTCCTGGAGCTGTCCCTTTTACATGAGCAAACGCTCTCTGCATTTTCTCAGGCCTTCCTTGACCTGCCTACTCTCCTCATTGATCCCATGTGGCTCCTGGAGGCATTGAGTTTGTGTTCCCTGGTTTTCGTGGAGCAATCTAGTAGCAAAGGTCCAGTTGCCAGTTTTCTCTTGGACCCTTGATCTTCCTCTCTTTGAAGAAGTTCTACCACTTAATTTGTATATTTGGCTTAAGTCTTCCGATCCTAAAATGCAAGTATGTCCCTGACAAGGAGATAATCTTAGTTGTTATTATTAATCATTGGCCCTTGGCTATGAGGACTCCATTTATTGTCAAGCTAGAGGAGACAGGGCTGTAGAAGGAACACGAGGGCACCAGAGTCCGAAAGGAAGTATCCAGGGACTGCCACCAAGGAAGGAGGAGGGGTGAGGACACTGAATGGGGAAAGGGGCAACCATAACTCAGACACCCATTACCCTCCTAACTGCCTCGAGCTGGCCTTTATTATGAACGTGTGATTCAGATGTATTAGCTAGCTGGAAGCAAAGTGTCTGGAACAAGTGTCATTGAGATGAAATAGGGCAGACTGAGGGAAATGCCATGTGGCGGAAAACATGCTGTGGGAAAGAGTATTTGCGCAAGAATTCCATGGCTCCGCAGAGAGTGGTTGAAGCAAGAGGAATGCCTTTCTAAAAACAGAAGAGCCTGGTATGGCACTTCCTGTAGAATCATCTTGCTTTCCTCGCAGACATCAACATGACAGGACCAGGAGGGAAATGATTGATCACAAACGAAGGGGCTTTCCTTCTGGTTTCTTCTCTAAACTGTATGCTGATGATTTTGAAATCGTTCTCAAACTGAACCAGTTTGGAGTTGTCCCAACAGACCGGTTGTAGGCTGAGTTGTGATAAATTCGTGCTTTGGAAAATTAGAGTTTATTCCAGTGCTTATTAACTTTTTGAAAGTATGATCCATTAGGATCATGTTACTTATGTGACTTAAATCTGATTTAACCTAAAGAGACAATGGGAGAGTCCATGGCCAAAATAGATAAGGCCTGTATATGTGTGGAATTAAGCTAAAAACTCTTTCCATTTTCAAACAAATGAATAGGATTATGTGCTCCACAGATGGTGTTTCAGTCCCTTGTGTGGGATCCATTACAATAGTCTATTTCAACACAAACTTTTTTTTTTTTTCTGTAGAAGTCATTCACATTGTAGAGGAAAAAGTTAGTAGAATATTACATTATGAGTTTTTAGTATAAGCAGTTCCCCAAATATTTATTTCTTGGGAACTTCTAAGCCGGTACCTTCATAAGTATTTGCAGAGCCCACCCATCAGTGACCATAGATTCTTACGGAAATTGCCAAACATATACACTATTTTAGTGTTGCTTCAGACTTTTTAAAATCTGTCCTCTTCTAGAGAGGTCTTTTTGTCCTTTTTTGGTAGTTCTCCTCACTCTCTAGTTTTGTTGTTGTTTTTAACAGCTCTACTGAGGTAAAATTGACAGAAAATAACTACAAATTGAAGTGTATGTATGATAGATTTTGGCATGCATTTCATGTCTACAACCGTGAAACCATCCATCTCAGTCCTGATAGTGAACATACGCATCACATACAAACATTTCCTCACGTGCCTTTGTAATTCCTTCCATCCACTTCTACCTGTCCCCCACTTCCTTAGGTACCTACTGATCTGCTTTCTGTCACTCGAGATTAGTTTGTATTTTCTAGAGATTTATATAAATAGAATCATACAGTATGTTTTGTCTTGTGTCTAGTCTCTTGCACTCAGCATAATCATATTGGGACTCATCCATATTTTCTTGTGTATCATTAGTTCATTCCTTCTTATTGCTGAGTAGTATTCTACTGTGTGGATGTACCACCATTTATATATTCTTTCATGTGTTTATCGACTGTTTGGGGCAATTACAAAGAACACAAGTTCTTGGTATGGATGGACATAGGCCTTTATTTCTCTTGTCTCAAACCTAGGAGCGGAGGGGGCGCATCCTTTTGTTCTTATACACAAGTGTTCAGAGATGTTTATTTGTAATAGCCAAACACTGCAAATAATCCAAACATCTGTATAAACATTTTAAGGAACTGCCAGATTTTTCCAGAGTGGTTGTCCATTTTACATTCTCACTAGCAATGTAGGAAAGTTGTAGTTCTTCCACCTCTGTGCCATCTGTTAACACAGTCCTCTTAATTTCAGTCATTTGAATAGCTACGCAGTATTATCTTGTCATTTTAATTTGCGCTGTCTGGTGATTAATGATAATGAGCATCTTTTCATGAGCTTATTTGCCATTAGTACATCTTCTGTGATAAAGTGTTCACATCTTTTGCTTATTTATTTATTTGTAACTGCACTGATTATTTTCTTAGTACTCTTTATGTATTCTGGATACAAGTTCTTTATCAGAAAATATTTTTTGAAAAAATTAGTTTCATCCCGTGACTTATCTTTTCATTCTCATAATGTTTTTTTGAAAAGCAAAAATTTTAATTTTGTTGGACAAATTCATTCATCTGTTCTTTTGCAAATTGTGTTTTTGGTGTTGGATCTGAGAACCCTTTGTCCAACTCAAGGTCACAAAGGTTTTCTCCTCTGGGTTTCCTTCTATAGGTTTTTATACTTTTAGGTTTAGGTTTAGATTTAGGTCTATGATTCATTTTGAGCTAATTTTTGTATATGGTGTGCAATTTCCCACATTAATTTATTTGTATATGGATATTCAATTTTTCCAGCATTGTTTCTTTCTTCAGTGAGGCCTTTTTAAAAGGCCTTTGTACCTCTGTGAAAAGATAATTGTCCATACATGTGTAAATTAATTTCTGGACTCTCTTTTCCATTCCACTGATCTGTTTGTCTATATTTACACCAACATCACATGTCTTTGTAAGCATTGTAAGTCTTTAAAGCAAGTAGTATTTGTATTTCTTTTTCAGAGTTGGTTTGGCCCTTGTAGGCACTTTGCATTAACATATAAATTTTAAATCAGCTTGTCAATATTTATAGGAAAAACTGCTGGGATTTTGACTGTGTTGAATCTATGATCTATTTGGAAGGGAACTGATATCTTAACAATATTGAATCATCTGACTTATAAACAAGGTCTGTCTCTGTTTGGAGAGAGTATGTATGTTCTGCTGCTGTGGAATGAGTTCTGTAAGTGTCAAATAGGTCAAATTGATTGATAGTTTTGTTCAATTCTTTACTTTCAGAAGTGATGTTAATTCTTAGTGTATATGTCTTTCACATTTTTGGTCAGACTCACCCTTTTTTGATGCTATTGTAGGTGGCTTTTAAAATTTCAGTGTCTGCTTGTCCATTGCTAGTATATAGAAATATATTTTTTGGGGCGCCTGGGTGGCTCAGTTGGTTAAGCGACTGCCTTCGGCTCAGGTCATGATCCTGGAGTCCTGGGATTGAGTCCCGCATTGGGCTCCCTGCTCAGCGAGGAGCCTGCTTCTCCCTCTGACCCTCCCCCCTCTCATGTACTCTCTCTCATTCTCGCTCTCTCAAATAAATAAATAAATCTTTAAAAAATATATATATATATTTTTTGTATATTGGTTTTTTTATCTGCAACTTTGTAAAACTCTTATTATTTTTAGGAGCTTTTTTGTAGATTCATCAGATATTCTACATACATAGATATATTTATGTAATCTATAAATAAAAGCAGATTTACCTTTCTCTTCCCAGTCTGGATATCTTTTATTTCTTTTTTTATTGTGTTATTATACTTGCTAGAATCTCTAGTGTAATGCTGAATAGAAATTGTAAGAGCAGACTTCCTTGTCTTCTTAATCTTGTGTGTGTGTGGGGGGGCGGGGTAGAACATTCATTCTTTTATTATTATTTGACTGTATTAGTAGTAGGTTTTTCATATTTGCCTTTTATCAGGTTGAGAAAGTGCCTTTTTTGTTCCTAGTTCACAGAAAATTTTTATCATAAATGGATATTGGATTTTGCCAAATTCTTTTTCAGCTTTTTTTGAGATAATCATTTTCTGCTCTTATTTTTATTTTTTTTTAATTGAAGAACTGACTCACCTGAAAGATCTCCTGAAAGGGCAGTTTTAGTTAGGAATCATGTTTGGCTGCAATAAATAGATACTTGAAAAACAGAAACATGTACAGGGGTTTATTGTCATTATGTAACGGGAAGTCTGGAAGTGGTTGATTCGTGGCATGCCTTCATCCAGATAAGGAATCCAGAGCAAAGGGTTCCATGATTCTCTGGGCCCTTCCTTCAAGGTCATGATAGTATTTGCAGATTCAGCTATTTTGTCCACACACCAGGCATCAGAATGGAGAAAGAGAAGGGGAATGACTCTAATTAAGTCTGTCCCCTATACTGTCTTCCACCTGGATGCTTCAATCCAGAAAGAGGGCTGGGAAATGTAGTTAATTACTGGTCACATTATTGTCCCTGGTGAAGGTGGGATGGAAGGAAGAATAGACATTAGGTATACAACTCGAGATGTTTGCTGAAGACGTTACTAGTAGGCACTCTTTGTACTTGTCCTTAAGAGCCATGAAAGCTCTATTAGGAATGTAGGGAAAAGGAATTTGAGATAAATATTTTTTTAATTACGTTTATTAAATGCAGATTTCTAGGCTCGCCATGTTCTCTCACTTTCCGTGACTGATCAGCCATCTCTGCAGGTCATCTATGGACCACTGGTGCTGGGGGGGGCAAGAGCCCTGACCCCAAATGATGGGTTTTGCAACTTTGGGAATGGGATGGAAGGAGAAAGGAGTATGAAACTCAGCTGTTGGCCACTCTTTCCTGCAACTGTATTACAAACGTGTCCACTTCCTCTGTTCAGATGTTCTTTCATGAGAACCTCCTTGATCTCACTTCAGTTGCAATTAACTGCTCTTTCCTGCAGCCCTCGCAGGTATTTTTTGACAGCTTTATTGAGATATAATTCTCATACCTTACAATTCATCCATTGAAAGTATACAATTTAGTGGTTCTTAGTATATTCACAGAGTTGTGCAACCATCACACAATCAACTTTAGAACATTTTCATCCCCTCAGAAAAACCCTGTAACCATTAACCACATCCACACCGAGTCCCTCCGAGTCCTAGACGACTAATGCACTGTCTGTCTTTATAGATTTACCTTTTGGACATTTCATGGGAATGGAATTGTTGAATATGCTCTCACAGTATTTTGTTCATACTCCTGCATTCTGCTCTGGGTCCGTTGAGTTTGAGGAGCTTGTATTTGACTTTCTCTGAAGAGGGAGAGTTCCTGGTCTGCTGTCTCTGTCTCCACAGTAGTCCCTAAAAATGTGCCTGCTAACGTCAGTAAACATTAAATTGAAGGGAAGAGAACTCCCTTCCCCTTTCTAAACAAACACAGTGGGGTAGGCCGCAATGTAATATAGATGTAGGAAAACAAGATTATTCCTGTCGGCACCTGAACACTGTAACAGCAATTAGAGTTTTGTAATGACTATGTAGTTGGCCTCAAACAAAAGTATGGCGTGGATACAGTTTATCTTACAAGTCAACCCTCTGCTTTCTCTCTCTTCCTCATTTGAAGCTTCTAACTTACGACTCCTAGCCATCTAGTTCACCTGCCCTAGTATGGGAGCCAGCATCACCTCTACCATCCTTTTCACACTGTCCCACACCTTTCTTAAAACCCATCATAAGTTTTGGTCTACTGCGAGTCAGGTACTAGAGTTTAATCCTACTTTTGCCTCTAACACCAGCTACGAATGTTGGGAAAACCATTCCATGTACCTACCCTCGGTTTCCTTGTCTGAAAAAAATGTGGCAATTATGTTCAGTAAAGGCAACTTTAACTCTAAAAATAGATGTTCCTCTATAGCAACTCAGCATAAAGAGTGAAAGCAAGATTTGTGACCTATGCTATTCATTTATAATATCAGAATAAAAGGAGTTTCTGAGGAAAGATGGGTTAGCTGGAAGGTTTGTATTTCTTCTGGATAGTTATTTTCAAGAGATACTTGGATCATGGAAACAATTTTCAAATTAAATGAATTGATTATAGTATGTCCATTAGAACAACAATAAGTACTGTATTAGGAGATATAATTGGTTTATAAAGGAATCTTTAGTCTGCCCACTCTTTTTTTTGCCATACCCTAGGTGTAAATCCAAAGTGAAATGTATGTGGCGGAAGAGAAAACTATTGAGTATAGTTAGTGGCTCTTGGTATTAAAGCCAAGTATTTACAAGTGAAAGGAATGAGGTCCATGGCACTGGTAAATGGGATTTAAATGGATTTAGGAACTAAGGCTGAAATAGGAGCCTAATTAGAGAAGATCCTAGGGTCATCATGTCAGTCTTCACCTGTCTGTCGGGCAGACAGACTGTCCACAGCTTTCACTTCAAAGATGTGGCATGTTCTTCTCATCAGTATCTCTTGTCTGCTAGTTCTTGAGGGGGAAGATGCCTTGCCTGCCCCTCACAAGTCATGAGTCTGCACCCGTGCATTTAGTGGGGTGCAGGGTTACATCAGGTCTCTAAAAAAGACAACTAAAAACTCAGACTATGAAATGTGATGATTTTCTTAAAGGAAGGTGTGAAAAATAAATCATATTGAATAGATATTTTCCTGATTGTAATTGCCCTTCTAAAAATAAGAAGAAAGGACCTGAATAGGGAATAAAATGACTGTTTTCCATTGTTGTGAGAGCCACACTTATGATGGGTCTTTTGTACCTATTCTTTTTTTTTTTTGTACCTATTCTTGAAATCTAAGTGATTAAACATTGGTTAAGGGGGACCTCTGTTCCTTTTCTCTTTCTAGTTCACTTTGGGATTTTCTACAGGACAAATCGATGTCTTTATCTTACTTTGGTTTCTCACGTGGAGTTTGTTAGTTATGGAAGCTTGGTCTCCAGAGTAGGTGGCATCTGAAGCTAAATGAGGAAAGATGAGACTAGGGTAGGGATCGAGCTCCACTGATGTCCTCGGGGGAGGGTCTGTGCTTGTCCATACATATGCCATAGTGAGTGTTCCTGCCATTTGGCAAATTGGGACATTTGAGGACATAGAGTTTTATAGCTTACTCTCTTTTCTTCTGATGTCTCCCTTTGCTCCTGCTGGGCTAGCTGTTACTGGGTGAAGTCTCTTGCTAGATGTGGGGGTCCAAGCTGGTGGGCTAAGGAAGGAGATGGAACGCACACGGCACTGTGTGACAGAGTCTAATGTTGTGGGAAGATCCTGCACTATGGCTATAGAATTTGTGTTCTTTCCATTTGGAATCTATGCCCAACAATATTTCCCATTACTTAGTTAATTACTTGACTTGAGGCTTCAATGCTCAGAGGTGATTCCATTGGCTTTAGTTTTAATTAAGAAAAAAAAATCGTTAGGAATGCAGAGTCCCCCTTCCAGCTTCTCATTAATTTACAGATGAATTTGTTTGCTGCTAACTATCTATTGACAGTTTGCTCCAGACTTTGGCCAAATGTTAGTTCAAGGCTTCTATAAAATAAACTGGATTTTTCAATTACCATCGCAGGATTTTTGTTTTATCTGTTCCAACTGACTGGACTTCTTGGTGTTCATTTCATAAAACACCAAGTTTGTCCCATCAGGAATCAAACATGAGAGCATTCGTATGATTACTCAGCGATCTCAAAAATTTGAAATTTGAGGCGATGGGTGACACTTCTTTTCTTCAACCGCCATAACCAATTTCTGCATTTTCTTTTAAATGCACAGTACCAGACAACGCTTCTTTCATAGTAGAGGCGACTAGTATTGGATCTTTAAAACTCGAGATTTGCAAATGGAGTTTTAAATAGTTTTAG
Organism: Halichoerus grypus; assembly: GCF_964656455.1. Taxonomy (NCBI): domain Eukaryota; kingdom Metazoa; phylum Chordata; class Mammalia; order Carnivora; family Phocidae; genus Halichoerus; species Halichoerus grypus. The sequence continues at coordinate 130,549,901 of NC_135713.1, read as the reverse complement.
TATCTTGAATGAGGAGAAATTGGTAAATTTGGGTCTGAAGACTGATGTTTGCAATTATGTTGCAAACAGAGATGTCAAGTGAGACAAAGCGCTTTCACATTTACATATTACGGTGGGTGCCAGTGTTGCCGGTAAGGTGGGAGTGTCCTGGGGTGCGCGTGCCACCATAGCACACAGTGTGATCCAGAATATGCCCCCGGCACGGTTAGACCTGAGCTTTTTGTGGCATTTAATGGACCCTTCCATACTCCAGTTATGGTAGTTTGCTGGCTTGTATGTGCATAACTACACTTTAAAGAACAGTACGGAGCTATGAGCTTACAAATGAACGGCACATCTACAATATCAAACATGGGCATGGAAATGGGAAGAGACAGTGGACCCTGAGGTTGGCATCTATTGACTTAACCTGGCAGCATGTGTCAGCCTTTGTAGAGCCGGTGTGTTCATATGTTACAAGCTGATCTTACTTTTACTTACAATCCAATATATGATTGTCTGAATCAAGTATTGGGGAGTTGCTAAGCATCTCCTTGGAATGCTAGTGTCAATATCTCTACTCTGGCTCAAGGTCCCAAGTTCACTTGGCCTGGCATCCCTCCGCAGTGGCCTGAGGGCTAAATAATTATCCTGGTGAAGGAAGTGAGCCTTTAGTTCCTTAAGTTTATGGTCACTTTATTCCCTTGTGATATCCTCTACCTGCTTGTTGTAATAATTCTGTATATTTCATTAGAGTATTCCCGGTTAATTCTCAGAATAAAGTCCTAACACCTTAGTTTGGTTTTCAAAGTCTTTATCTTTCCAAAGCTTTTGCTCCCAACATTGCACCCAAGCAGATCTTCTCATTTCCATTTGACTCCTTTCTACCCCTTCTTTTTGCTTTCTTTTCATCTAAAATGCCTTCTCCTATATCTCTGCATGTCTAAATTTTTTTGATAAATACCTTAGAAGTGGTTATTGGTTTGGGTCCAGAAAATATATAATATATAATTATACACACACACACATATATATACACATGTAAATATATATACTATATATGTATATATATCATGGTATGTACACTATATATACAGTATATATACACAATATAAATTATAATCATACAACATTGCTTAAATCACCTAAAATAATATTTAATGACATGGAAAGATTTGTACCATTATACTGAGTGGAAAGGAAAATTGAAAAATATTATGATCCTTTTTTTTTTTTCCCTTGAGGAGAGAAAAATATAGGGAAATTTTCCTGAAAGGATCTACATAAACAGAAATGTTATGAGTTGATGGAACCAGAGATAGGTTTATTTTGCTTTTTGGTATTTCACATTTAGACAGTAAATCTGTTTTACTATTGTAATAAGGTATGCATTAATAAAACTTATCTGTAAAGCATAGGATACCTTATCCCATCCTTACATAAAATTTTAGAATATCTGAACCCCCAACTATGCCATGTGGTTCTCACAATTACTCATATTTCAAGGTACTTTAAAGAATGTTTAATCAAAGTGAGTGGTGCTAATGTTGAAGGCAATGTTAACATTTAGCACAGTATATATTTGATGTTCCTTTCTATGGGGCCATGGACCTTTGCTTTAGAAACCCTCAGACGACCCATCCACTCATGTTTGCAATGATAACCCTGACTTCCCTGGGGTGGGTCACACCTGAAGTATTCACTAATGAAAGAGAAATCAGAATTGACTACTTCCTAAAGACCTGGGTGACAGTTTTTGAATACTTTTGTCAATAGAAAAAGAGCGCCTGTTTCTGCTGTGTCATAGTTGTGAATGACATGTGCCCAAAGAAATTTGACTTTTGTTTCCAGTGAAGGTATCATGTGAGGGCAATACCCCTCTGTCTACTCTGCCATTTCAGAGTCCTCATATCTTGCTTTGGGTTTGGTTTGGTCCCTGTATCTACATATGCTCCCCCTGAAACAAAAAGTTCAAGTAGTCATTGACAATTGACTCTTGGATAGTCATTGATCTTTTTTTTTTTTTTTTTTTTTTTAATGTGGGCTGGGCAGTTTTCCTTGAAACTTCTTTCCTAATTTGGCATGAAGTAGAATTAAATAGTAGAAATGAAGGAATTTATTTGGAGATCTCAAAATAAGAAGCGGAATTGTTTGGTCACACAGCAGACCACGAGAGGGCCAAGGAATGGACTGAAGGAAATTATCAAGCATGCATGTTGTTTTTAAGTGATACTTGACACTGGGATGTGAAACAGCTGTGTTGTTGGTTTGTTGTTTGTTTTTTTTTTTTTTTCTTGTGCCAACTTTCCTTATTTGATTGATTTTCTCTCTGACAGCCCACTGTGCTGATAAATGTGTCCACGGTCGCTGCATTGCTCCAAACACCTGTCAGTGTGAGCCTGGCTGGGGTGGGATCAACTGCTCCAGTGGTAAGTTTCCACCTGCTCTTGTCTGTCTCGGCGCGTTTTTGCTGTACGGGCTCCCTTGTCTGCAGATTATCCTGAACCCCTGGTTTCCCTCTTGTTCCCTATGCAGAATATGGTATGGATTCTGAGTCCAGCTCAGGAATACAGTTTCTTTTAAATCAGTATATGTGTTATATACAGAACTGTTGTTAATTGAGGCTAAAGAAAAGGACTTGGAAAGAAGGAGATTTCAATAATCTGATGCTGATACATCTGTAAATATGAATATGATTTCCAGAGTAGGGTCCAGAATTGAGGTTCCTTAGTTCAGTAAAGCAGTTTTCTGGTTACGTAACTATTCTATCCTAACTGCTGTGTTTACAGGTTCATTTATCTCGCATTCTTCCTTGGTGATTAAAATATATCCACCTGTTGGCTTTAAGTCAGAAGTAAAATTGATATTTTCAATGCTTAACATATTTATTTACCTCTGAATTCTGAGATGCAAGTAATGAGTACTCATTCAGAAAACATGGGGGAGAAATATTGGTAATAACTGAAAATTTATGAACATTTTGGTATTAAATCAAATTGTAATATGGTATATAATTTGTCTCCATTATGTTAGAATTTATATAATTCTAACTGTATTTATACAGTTAGAATATATATATATATATATATATAATTGTATTTGTACAATTTATAGAATTTATATAATTCTAACATAATGATATTTTGGACTGTAAACAGCTTACTTAAAACCTCCTATTCTTTATTAAGAGGATTAAGCAGTGGAATGTCATGTAATACAGTTGCTTTTCTAAATTTCACAGTTAAAACTTTCAGTTTTCTGGCTAACTCATTGCTGCACGTGTAATTGTGGATACTTCCTGTTTCTTTGTACTGCTTTTTTGCTTTGAAAAATGTGAGGGGGAGTCCAAGTGCAACTGAATTCTGATGCATGAAATTTTACATTGAGAGAAAGGAAATCATAGTTTTAAAAAATCAGCAGGATCTCATGACAACACAAATTCGTCCTCATTTCTACTGCACAATTTTCCGCAACTAGTCCAAAGGGATTTCAAGCCAACTAGATAAACCGGCTTTAAGAATTCTTTCTTGCTTATATTTGGAATTGGGGAGATTACTGTGTATCTTGTAAAAACTGCTTGTTTTAAGCTTGTGATCTCTTGGCTGTCCCTAAAACAGCATCTCCAGGGGTAGTCCTTGTGCTGTCCGTGCACAGAACATTCTGTGTGAAAGAGCCTTTTTATTATGTCTTAAACAGGGAGTGTGTGTGTGTGTGTGTGTGTGTGTTTCTGCCCCTGAAAAGCTTCCAATTCCAATGGATAACTGTCTTGCAGGGTTTTGTTTTGCTTCTGCTGGAGATCAGGAGGAGAGTGGGCATTTTGTTCACATGCCGCGGAGGCAAAATGTTTGGGATGTGGGATTTGGCTCACAGCCATTTTTCTGGCCCACTGACCTCAAATGCAATGTTGCTTTCATTAACTTTTCCAGCTTAAAAATCAGTTGTGCCTACACATTTTGAAGAAAAATAACATTATTCTATCAACTAGCAGGAATGAAAGGAGTGGATGTATTCTTCGTTTGAAAAGTGAGGTTTGTGCCTAATTCCAGGGCGAGTATGCTGTGGGATAGAATAGTTGCAGTCGTATTCAGAGCTAGTGTCCTAAGGAGCCCACAGCCCGCCTCCAGCTGAGAGATCAGACTGATGAGTGTTTGTGTGAAGAAAACAAAAGGCTACATGAGTTTCAGGCTCTCCAGAACTGATTCAGGCCTTCTAGAAAACAAACTGTTTCTTTATTTTGGACTTTAGGGTTGCTAGAAAATAACTTGTTGCTTGCTTTTGGAGTTTACTGATTTTTTAATGAAGCCTCCAGAATTCTGAGGACACATATTCTTTCCATCCTAGAATATGATATTGATGCAATCTTTAGTCTCTTCTTTACAACTTCTGTTTTGGCTCAATAATGACCAAAAGCGTAAATAAACACTGGTAGATAGCTGAGGGCTTTAAAGATGCTCTGAGAAAAACATTTCTGACCCTTTGTTTAAACACCTGAGCAAATGCTGTTCTGAGCTGGAGCACTCGGTGTGGTTTACCTGGCCTTTGTCTGCAGCACTTCCTCTAATATCACTTGTTAGAAAGTGTGTAATTTAATTATTCTAAGCCAAGTAATTCTTGAAACAAAATGCAGGTTTGAGTAATCTACTAGGTAGCGCAGTTTAAATTAAGACCTCATTTCGGGGGCCTGGGTGGCTCAGTCCATTAAGCATCTGACTCTTGATTTCGGCTCAGGTCATGATCTCAGGGTCTTGGGATCCAGCTAGGCATCAGACTCTACGCTCAGTGGGGAGTCTGCTTGAGATTGTCTCTCTCCCTCTCCCTCTGCCCCTTCCCCCCTCATGTGCACTCTCTCTCTCTCAAATATATAAATCTTTAAAAAAATAAATGACCTCATTTCCAAGGATTCTATTTCCCTGTTCCCTCCCTGTCTGGTTATGGTTATGAATATATTGGATGATGTTTGTTAGGTCCATAGAATGATTGCCTTGATAATCAGACTAGGTGCTTGCATCAGTCAGGGTCCCATCAGGAGACAGAAACCACAATAAATTTTTTTAAGGCAAACCTTTTATTTTGGAACCATTTTAGATGTACGGAAGAGTTGCATCCAGTTTCCCCTTGTTAACATCTTACCATTAGTTTGTCAAATTGAGAAACTGACATTAGTACATTACTATTAATTAAACTTCAGACTTTGGATTTCATTGTTTTTTCCATTAATGTCCTTTATCTGTTCCAGGATCCAATCCAGGGCACCATATTGCATTTCATTCTCGTGTCTGCCCGGTCTCCCATGGTCTATGACAATTGCCACCTTGGGCTTTCCCTAACCTTGACAATCTTGAGGAGTGCTGGCCAAGTATCCTGTGGACTGTCCCCTGGTCTATGTTTATCTAGTGTTTTTTCTCATGATTAGGCTAGGGTTATGGGTTTTGAAAAGAATACCCCAGAGCTGAAATACCCTGCTCACCACATCATATCAGGGGTATCATAAGGTTCATGTGACATCACTGATGATGTCATCACTTGGTTAAACTTCATCATTTGCTGATGCATAGTGTACACCATGTTTCTCCACATAAAGTTAATATTTTCCCTTTTCCTAGTCTTTGGAAGCAAGTCTAAGTCTAGGCTACCTTCAAGGGTGAAGGGCAGGAATTACATTCATGTCTTTGAGGGGGAGTCCCTATATATGTTCTTTAGAATTCTTCTGTCAGGAAGATTTGTCTTTCTCCCACTTATTCAACCTTTGTGTCAGTATGGACTCTAGATATTTATATGGAATTTTGGTTTATAAGCCAATATTATGTGATTTTGTTGTTCAAATTGTTCCTGCTTTGGAGATTGGGAGTTATTTCAGGTCACTCCTGTGTCCTTTTGACGTGCCCCTATCCTTTTTCTGTCTGTTTGGTTTTTGTTTGTTTGTTTTGTTTGTTGAGCACTTCCTTCCTTACTGGTACTATAGGATACTCCAAGGCCATGTTGTATTTTTCTGCCTCAGCCCTTGACTGCTATTGGAATATGACATTTGGAAAGGAGAATCTTGCCAGGTATGCTCATTGCTCCTGGGACACAGAGTAACTTGGACAAGGAGAGTTGATGAACAGTTATTAACTGTACCAGGGGATTGGAGTAATGAAGACTTGGTTAGTAGAATTCATATCACTTGGAAGAAGAGAGGAAGAGCAGATTTAAGGAGCAGGCTACTTCCAGGGCTGAGATAGGATGCCCAAAAGGAACCCCGGCTAGGGCTGTGATCCAGACTTCATTAGAGAAGGCACACCACATCTCACTGAACGGCGAGAGGCTGCATAGTACTACTCTAGCAGAACTTGATGGATATCTGCCCTCTGGAACTTGCTAGAAATCTGCCCTATCGGGTGCTTGGGCAATCTCTTCATGGAGAAGCGTCTGATTAGAAGTACTGTGCTACAGAAAAGCCCCAGAGGGTTGCCAGGGGAAGCTGCTGGCTGATGGGTGGCTGCTGGGTACTACTGTTCTGCTTTCCTGGTGCTGAGAAGCTTTCCATGCTACAGGAGCCTGGAGCTGCGATGGAGAAGCTGGTTCTGTTGCAGGAACTGGGCACCATGCAAGATGGAGGTGCTCCGCAGCCGGATGCTGGAGAGGCCCCTCCCTCTGTGCTTGCAGGGCAGGAAGCTGAGGCTGGAGAAGCCACCTGCCCTGTGGCAGTCACTTGGGCTGGCACTGGAACCACCATGGAAAACCTTGCTGCAACTCTGTTGTCTGTTGACCTTTATTTCTGGGCATGGAGTACTTCTTAGAAACCCACAGAGTCTCTTGGCTTTCAGACATAGTTCTCCTTTTTCCTGTTGTGTAGTAGCAGCCCAGTTTCTGCCTGATGATCAGGACCATTCACTCCAGCCAGAAGAGTAACTCCTTTTATTTACATTAAGAGCCTAAAATGAGCACATGGCAATAAATCGTTAACTGTCACACATAGCTATCTCTCTGTTTGTTTGTTTTTTTTCTTTCCTAATATACATGGGAGAAAAATGGACTAACAGGTCCCTTCATGTGTACAGGGTTACAAAGACTTCCCTCGGAGATTTGATCTGACCGTTTGCCTTGTCCATGGAGGGACGGATTCCTGTGTTTGATATACAGTCAGTCTTCCTGGGTCTCAATGTATTCTCTGTATAAAAAAACCAGGTGTGTCAGAGGACTGTACAAAGTTTGTTCCCCTGGAGTGCAGTCATGATTTATTTCTCTAAACTCAGACATATTGCTTCTTTTTAAATTTGATTAAATGATTTTTTTAAAAACACACACTCATATTTTACTTTTATTGGCAGCCTAATGCATACCCTAGCCTATATGCCATTAATCTAGCCTACCTCCATCTCTCTCTTCCCTTCTCTTCCCTGCTCTCTCTCTTCCTCCCCCCCATCAATCTCTCCATCCCTCCATCAATCCCCTATTCCTCTTCCTCCTTCAGGGGATGATAAACCACTCGTGGAAGCCAGGCGCTTTGTGTTATTAATCTCGTTAGCCTCCATCGTGGCTGGCATGTGGTTGGAGCGGAATAAATGCTTGTTCCATTTAATTAGATTGAATGAACTGTATGATTCTGTGAAGGTCATTCACATGTTCATGGTGTGAACTTTCACTGAGTGATTACTGGATGCCAGGAACTGTATTGGATGCTGGCGATAAGGAAATGCATAAGGAGCCGTGGCTGGCCTCACAGAGCTCACAGCTTGGAGACAGGTAGACAGAAGTACAAATGTCTCATCCTGAGGAAGAGAACAGTCTCGGCAGAAGAGGTGGTTGGAGAAAGCCAAAAATGGAGCTGGGCATGGGATGAGAATTAGATACAGCAGGAGGAGGAAAGAGTGGCCAGCAGGATGCCAAGAGGTTTCTAGTATCGGGGCGCTAGTGGGCAAAGGCAAGGAGAACTCGAGGGGGTTCATATCTGATGACCTTTCTTCTCTTGGTAAACTGGGAGCAGAGACAGCATGCTGAGCCGAAGGGGGGCAGGAGTTGGGTCATGTTGATGACGACGATGACGGTAATAGTTCTGCTTAGATGAGCCCTTAGTATGTGCCTAACATCACTGTAAGGGTTTGACAGAGGTTACATTTAATACTCCCGGCACACAGTGAGATGGTTGTAAATCTTGATCCGATTTTATTGATGAGGAAAGAGAGGTGCAGAACAATTACATGACTTGCCTGAGTTTCAACATCTACTGAATGGTGAAGACACACCACATCCCCTTCATAGCCAGTCATTTTAACCACGAAGGTACGGTGCCTCCTGCAATAGGAAAGGAGGTTTGGTGAAAGTGGCCAGAGTCCACGGTCCCGAGGGGGATAAGAGCAGGAGACGGGCTGAGAGCCCCAGACAAATGTTAGAATGACTATCCTGAGAGATATCGAGGGCACGCTCTCAGAGATGATGAATTTTAAATGGCACCAATTGGGATGGACTCATTTGTAGTTAATTTCCTCATTTGTGCTATGAAGACTGTTGGGCAGATTATATTTGCAATCCCTTTCCACCCTGTGAGTCTATGTGTGGTTTACTCTAGTGGATACGTGTATGCAATCCCTGAGACCTTTCTTTGTGTTGGAAACCCTTTAAATCTTCTGTATGAGTAGCAGTAACACATTTGTTCTCTCAACCTATATAATCCTGTTTATGATTTTCTAAACGTCTATAAAGAAATGTATTCCTCCTCTGGCTATAGGGCACTTGCAGAATGCAAGGGGGAGTCCTAAATCAACCAGAGCCAGCAAATAGCTTTCAATAACATGTCCTGCAGGCTTTTGACTTTAGTACCAAGTAGAGGCAAACATGGAAATTAATTTTGGTTTAAAAAACTCCAAACTGGGCCTTCTTTAGTCATCAGTAGCATTTCTGGTTAAATGTACTTGGAGGGAGTAAAAATATGCCTGGGAGGCAAGACAAGTTGAAACGTTTTCAGGTACAACATTAGGAACACTGATAACCTTTTATATAAAGCAGGCACGCTGTGCAGCACCGAGTAAGTAATAAGACTTTGCCTGCGGGATATTCCAATTGGGGAATCCATTTGAAGGATATTACAAGCCAGAAATCATAAGACACAAAAAGCTGACTTATTCCCTGGCAAGGTCTGCTGTAAATCTCTATTGACTGGACACAATAGTCGGATCGATGGTGTCTGGCAAGAGAAGACACTCAGAACCCAGTCCTCACAGCGAGTCATTAACATACCCATCACGCTGTCAGAATTACTTGAGAAATCAGGTTGATGAAGCAGCAAGAATAAGAGTAAAATCATTTGGGGTCCCTGGCGTGGGGGTGGGCAGGGCATTGATGATAGGTGGGAAGGACTGAGCTGGGGATGGTTCATCACACCTGCCTGAAGGCAATTTCACTGATGGACTGCCCAAATATTTTGATAGAGGTCGCAAACACAAGCTGCTGATGTTGCCTTTCTGAAGGAGTCTGAAATCCGGGCTGTGCTTGGTTTCTCTCTGGAGGGCCAGGGAACCTTCTCCACCGGCTTCCTCCAAAAGCCAGGCTGGAACTGAATTGCAAGGGTCCTGGCTGCAATCCTTTCTGTGCTCTTCTTGGGTCTCACTGGGTCTCATTGTCCTCCTGCTTCAGTAAGGATAAGAGTATCTAACTTCATATGCTCATGAGGATCATGAAGTGCTCAGCATCGTGCCTGGCTCAGTAAATGGTCCTTCCTTGCAGTTCCTTGTGTGACAAACGTGGCTTCCCCCAGACTTCTTCAAATCAGTGTGGTGTTTGGACCGGACAGTGGATGGGAAGGCTCATCATGGACATCTTGTCTAGTCCTGGGGGCCACCCCCTTCCTTAGCAGAAGCCTCCCTCTGTCCACAGTTGCTTGGCAGGAGGCTCCCCAGACAGAGCCCTGGTGTAGTTTTCTGCATTATTCCCAACCCCCGACCCTGGATGTCCTTCCCAGATGGATTCGTGTCTGGTTTATGTTGCTTCTGCCACAGCGAGAACACTGTCGACGTTTCGGTTCCTCGCGCCTGTCAGTTCTCGGGCAGTGGCTGCAAGCACCAGGCTGGGCTGTCACGTCATTAACTCTGTTCCACATCATTTATTCATTTGTCTGCTTTTCCTTTTTCTTTTGTCACTGCGTGTAATATCCGCCTGCATCTATTTATCAGAAAATCTTGGTTCAACCTCAAAATAGAACAAAATCTAAGCTTTTTTCATCGTCTCTGCTGCTCCCTCTCCAAGCCCCATCACAACTCGCTTTTAGTCCGTGATCACAAGAGTCTCCTTGCTGCTACATCTCACTGGACCCCACTGGGATCCGTTCTCTGCAGTGAGACCAGAGGGACCTTCGAAAACTGTAAATACTGCTCCCTTTTCTGAACCCCCCAGTATTTCCCATGATAGAATAATCTCCAAAGCCTTTTTTGACTTGTCCTGACCTATCTCCCTGATCCCTGTCATCCCACTCCTGTTCTGGGTATCACACTGCCCAACTTCCACCTTCCTCTCATGGGACATGTTGGTTTCATTTCCGTCTTTGCACTTTATCTTTCTGCAGCCTGGAATACTCTTCTCCCTAGATCTTGGCATGGCTGGCTTCTCTAGGTCACTCAAGTCTCAGCTTAACCACCACCACCATGAGAGGTTCTTGCTCTAAGCTTTATATATAAAGAGTATTCTCCATTATTCTGGATTGCATTTCTTTTTTAAGTTCTTTTTGGCACTATATGAAAATATTTTGGTTTTTTTTCTTTTGCTTTTGCTCTGTCTTTCCTTCTAGGATGTAGGCCCCATAAAATTTTGTCTGTGCTTTTTTTTTTTTTCCCACTGCTCTCTAGCTGATTTATTCACTTAAAGTCCAGCGTGGTGCTGGGCACACCATAATGCTCAATACATATTTGTGGAAGGAAAGAATGAAGACATCAATGTTTCAGGAACAGTTGTGGATATAAAAAGGAGACATGAGAGATGAATAAGACTCTGCCTCTTTGTTCAAGGAGCTTTCAGTTGAACAGAGGGGTTGGAAGTATGTGCACAAACATAGAAGGAAAGTATCCAGAGAAGTTGAGGAAGTAGTCATAGATTTTCTAGAGAAAGGGTAGGCCCTAAAGTCTTTCCTTCAGTGGCCTTGAGGTAGCTCAGTCTCATGTGGCTCCTCGATTGACCTTAGCTATGTGTACTGGGGGCCTGTTCTTCCTTGGTGACTTAGCACAAGATTCTTCATCCATAAATGGGCAGCTGCAATGAAATTGTTAGAAGTCAGGTGACCTATGTTAGATAGGGTTTTCCATGAACAATGAGGAAATGTGGATGTGGGAGCTCCTTACCCTCAAGACAGGGAAAGGTAGGGTAATAAAATTCAAGGTTACTGTAGAAGGATGAAGCTTCTGACATGGTGGCCCCAAGACTAAGAAAGGTGTTTGAAAGTCAACCCTCATTTGAATGGGGAATGCTTAATGGTTCTGCCATCTGAACTTCTACATATTCCTTCTCAAGGTGGAAATTTTATATGACAATGTAGAACTTAGCTGTTAAATTAGTATCAAAGTGGAGTATGAGCAGTAAGAAATTAGGCAAAGAAATTCAGACTACGAATTATTCCAAATCACATAGCAACCATTTTCTGACAGCAAAAATGTATTTCCTGGCTGTTCTGCTTAGAGTGAAATAATGATATGTATTAGGTGGTCCTGGAGGCTCATTTGTTATCTGACCTGTAAAATGCCTGATTTTAGTAGAGCTACAGACATTTCATCATATGTTGTTAATTGGATGAAATTAAGTGGGATGGTATATTGTATAGTCCGGTATCTTTCATGATTATATCTGATTTCTTATGTTTGTGATTGTATCAGAGAATTTTTTAAAACACTTGGAAGTTTCTTCAGGGCACACAAGAAAAAGGGCTAATCACAGTTTTTCCTTCTTCGGTAAAAATATCTTTTAATTTGTTAACAACCTCAGCGATTTTTATTATTATTTTTTTCTTCTTTCAAAGATTTTATTTATTTGAGAGAGAGAGAGTAGGAGCAGGGGGAGGGGCAGAGGGAGAAGCAGGCTCCCCACTGAGCAGAGAGCCTGACGTGGGGCTCATTCCCAGGACCCTGGGATCCTGACATGAGTTGAAGTCAGACGCTTAACCAACTGAGCCACCCAGGTATCTGAAAAACCTCAGTGATTTTTAAAATTTCAAGCCCCTATTTGTACCTGTATACTGGAGCAAATTAATCATGTTTGCCATGTATAAAACTAAAAAAGTGTAGAAAGTAATAAAATGATAAAGACTATTCCAATAGGGTGAGGTTGCAAGAGCCTAGCTCTTGGACCATAAATGAGGGGATCATCTTAAAATTCCATGAAAACCTAATGTTTCAACTCACTACTGTTACAAAGAACTAGTGGAAGTAACTGCCAAAGTTTAAATTTTAATGGAACTGATTTGAACTGGATGTTGGTATATTAACTGTGAAGTTTTGTTCATTAAAGAAAAGCAGCCACTTAAAAAAAAGAACCTTATGTTATAAAATTAATATTATATAAATCAGATTTATCCGTGTTATAAATCAGTGCTTAAAATAAGTAGATCCCATCAAAGTTAAAAACTTCAAGACAGAAGATATCGTAAGTCAAATTAAAAGAGAAACAAGAATGGGAAAAGATTTTTGCAATATATAAAACAAATGATTGGTATATAGAATTCATAAAGAATTTCCATAAATCAATAAGAAAAAAAAAAACCCTCAACTTTAGAATAGGCAAAGGATGCAGTAAAATAATTTAGAGACAAGGAAACCTGATTGACTGATAAGCATATGAGAATATACTTCTCTTTGTAATAATCAGTGACATGCATACTGAATGAACAAGATGTCATTTTTTGCCATCACACTGGCAAAAGTGAAGAACTCTGACAATCCCATGTATTGGCAAGGATGTGAAAGGAAGATTCCACACACTGCTCTCATGAGGGTAAATTGGCAGAGTAACATCAGAGAGCAATTTGCCTGTCTCTAGAGTAAAATTTTAATTTGCATATACCATGTGATCCAGTAATTTTTCTTCTACTTCTTTATAATTTGTCCATATACCTTGCAGAAACCTTTGCTTTCAGGTACTGGGGGATATATTCTTTGCATCTTTGTACAAGTGGAAATTTGGCAACAACTGAAAATGGCCACGAATAAGGGAAAAGATAAATTTATTAGAGACTGTTAATAGAGGAATGCTGTGTAGCCATTCATGCCTATAAATTGATACACAGTATTCCACTATATTAGCAGATGTAGCAATAGTAATAGATCTCAATATCATAATATTGGGTGGAAAAGCAAGATGCACAGTGATATACACATTTTATGTTAAACTAATGAATACGTAAAATGATACAGTGTATTATTTCTGGATACACACTGGCTAGAAGGATGCACATTAAAATCATGACGGTGGTTACCTCTGAGGAAGGAGTAAGGGAAAGAGCTGGGAGCCAGGCACAAGAAGACAAAGGGGACTTATCTGGCAGGTTTTATTTCTTGCATCAAATGATGAAGCAATGGTGATGCAGTGTTCACAACAGTTAATTCTAAGTTGTGTGTACATGGGCCTTCGTTATGGTATTACTTGTAGTCTCCTATAGTTAAAAAAAACTTTTTTTCAGGAAACCTGTATTCAATTTTTCAGACCATCCAAGTAGGCATGGAGGGTTTGGGGGCCTAGTTTCTTTACTGTGGGATTTTAAGCAAACATTTAAGGCTTCCTCCCTTTGGCCCCCCACGTCCAGAATGAAGATAATTAGTTGCACAGTGGTGGTCCCGAGTACTTAGCCTGCGATGCTCACCTGAAGCCACACCTCGCCTTCTCCCCGTCCCTTCTCTCCTCTGCCCAAAGGTGTAGCGCACTTAACAGAGACCCTCTGTGTCCCTCGAGCATCCTGTGTACTGCAACACTTGGCACGGTGCTTTGTGATGCGTCTCACCGTGGACCAGTCTCTCCTGGGAGAGAAAGAAATCTGGCTGTAGATCAAGTGAGGCAGGAGCAAGTAAGTAGTATATGCTCAACAAACTGAACTTAGTAACCATAGAATGCTTAATACATTCTTAATGAAAAAATACATGAGCCAAAGAACGAAAACATGACAAGACTTGATAAAGCAAGACACCCCGCAGTGGCTCCCGGTTCTTATTATTCTTTTGACGTCAGTGAATAAATGTAATCCCCCTAAATCCTTTACTTAATCTCAGCCTACAATGTATATCCTTGAGACTTTCCCGCCCTGTGAATAGGGTCATCAATAGGCTCTCATTGAGAGACATCAACATTTATATTTAGACACATTAAAGAATAAACATTTCACGCCCTTTTTTCTGCTTCATAATTTGAGATAAGCATACACTGAGGTTCTAAAATGACATTTCATGCTTTGAAAATTCATTTAACAAACATTTTTTTTTTTTTAAAGAAGAATAAAGGTTTTCTCTCAGCCACTGAATAATATTACTATCAACAGTGCTGGGTGGTTGTCCACAGTGACCGTTGGCACTCTGTCAACTCTCCAGTGGGGTTTTTGACATGTGAAGGACATGAGGTTTTAGTGCTTTCAGAGGATCTGGAAAATACATTTTTATTGTTCTTCTTCATGGATGGAGAAGCTTTACAAAGTTGTTTTATTTTTAAAGCACTTGATGTTTTGAATGAGCGTCTTTTCTTCTACATTAACAAAGGGAATGACACACCAACGCCTTGTTAGCCTGAGGCGCAAGGAATGAAATCGCAGGGAGATAAAAGACCCTGAGGGCACCAAAGCTTAGGAAGAAAGGGTGTATATTTCAAGAAGAGCCATGTTTTTCTATCCTTTGAGACTGTGGAAGATTATTTTGGTCCCTTCTGAAAGATACTCATTCTGTAGAGAGATTTTCCTGAAAGTGACTTACTTATGCTTTGTCTGTACATTAGAATATGAAGGGCTGAATTTCCATCCCTATTAATTTCTTTCATGGTCCCAAATTTTCCTATGTTTAAAGCCAATGGCGAACGTTACAGCAAAACGGCACATAAAAATCTATTTTCAAGTCAGTGTGGCTGACTGCTGTATCCTAACAGGTGCTTGACATTTAAATGTTAAGGACACTTAAAGAGTCTTAGTTACTCGGAACAGCAACCCTGGTGAGGGTAGTTATGTATTATAAGCTGACATCACTTTCCCTCTGATAAAGCTGAGTTCCAAGATTCAGTGCTATCCTGCTGTAAGTGTTTGGTAGAGATGTATCCGCAAGCTTCTGGAACCCCATGTAATTCTAGAGTTTGACTCCTCAGATGCTAGAGATATTAAACCAAGACCAACAAAACCAAAATAAAATGACAACCAAACACGGACTGCTCATTTCATCTAGGATTTCTTTAGACCTAACACAAGTACAACAGAATTGGTTCTCTGTAATTTAGAGCCAGTTGCTTTAGAAAAGCGTCTTAAAGTTCAAAGTGCATTTGAAGTCTGCTTCTGTTGTCTTAGTGGGCATAGATAAGCTGAAGTAAAATCAAATCTGTGGGGTGGGTGCCTACTAATATGGGAAGATTCCCCAGATTTTATTTATGACCACCTATTTCTTCATGCTAACGGGAGGATTACTAAGGAGTTCATGCGTTTTTTCCTAAATTCCTCCTTTTACATTTCTGGGCTCCATGTACAAGCCTACTCCTCTGGACACATTGATCATCTGCAAGCAGGGGAAATTTCTAAATCCAGTTCTTAGTTGGCGATTAAGAATAGGATGTGACATAACAACTGGGTTTCACTGTGGGCCTGAGCTTTTTCCAGTTGGCTTTATGGAAACGGTTGAAAGGGATGATACCAGAGCTTGTTTTTTACTTTATGGAGTTAGTGGGCAATTTGTTTTTGAAACTCACATTGTGAGAACCAAAGTGTCCTTTTTGTCATGAATGATTCATGCAAGACAAACAAATAATACAAACCAGCAACAGGCCTGTCATTCTTGCTTTATGTACAGCTGAAGGATGTTTTTCTAGGGTGTTCTTTTTTCCTGGGGTGGGATGTTCTACTGTGCCAGAATAAAATTTCTGGTACACTTGATATGTGTTGTGTCACACATACGAACAAGTACTTTTTGTGTGATTAGTATGTTCAACCATTCCTATGTGGCAAAGAGAAGATTAAGTGTAACCAAGGTTGGGGACTTGCTCAAGGTTCTATGGCTATGAAGTGACAGGTCAGCTAGGGTCCACGTCTATCTGATGCTAAATGATTATACCCTTCCTTGAGCCAGCTAGTGATTGATGACTTTTGTAACAAGGTGAACTTGATGGTAAACGTTACTCCTTAATCTAAGGGAAAAATGACTTCATCCTTTCCTTTTTGTTGTTGTTGTTGAGGAGTGTTTAGGTTGAGGCAATGTATTAATGTGCCCTTGTTCTTTCCTCCAGAGCATCTCTCAATTTGGCATTTCTGTTTATCTCTCATTGTGCTCCTTTTCTTATTCTTCCTCTACACAAAGACACGAGATTTACTAAACTCTCTGCCATTTGTTCAAAGAATGTTCCGATGCCTTGTTTTTGTCAGTGCATGTGTGTCTGTGGACATGTGGAGACATTCCATATCAAAACCATTCTGATGATGCTGCTGTTAGCACTTTAAAGCCTGAGAAATACCACTTTTAGGCAAAAAAAATTATTTTTCAAACACCTGTGATACTTTTGTCTTAGAATGTTCTCCTTTGAAAGTCAGGGAGCTGCAGTGAATGTAATTGAAGGGCATCAGTTGCTTGGGATGGTCTACCATTTTGGGGGGGCAGGGCAAGATCACAACTTTAGAGGCATTGACAGGTTTGGGTGATTCACTTGCATTTGCCACTTGAATGATAAGTGACTTAGCAAATTATCAACTGAGTCCATTTTGCCCACGAAATGTTGGAATGATTATAGCTATCTCATTGAGTTATTGTGATATTTGAAGAAAATAGCTGCATAATGCTGGCACGTGTTTGCAACTTGATGTGTCTTACAACCCCTTCACTCTCTTCCCATCCTTTGAATGGGAAATTGGACTGAGGGTTTAAAGTGGGTCAGGAGAGGAGAATGTTCCTAGAAGTGTTAAAGTGGTTTAACAGGTTTGTTTGCTTGGAAAAGTTAGTTATAGTGCTCTGCATTCATGATCATTTTCATTCATTCACCAAACAGACCTTGAACTCTGGCCATGTGCCACGTGGGTCTAGTGTTCAGCTCGGTGTGCTCCTAAAGCTAATGACATCATTGCTGTTTTCACAGTGAGTTTATTGGCTTTTTGTTTGCATACGGTCATTATCAACTCATGGAAGCTCTTCAGATCTGACATCTCCTTCATTTTATTTTCTCTTCAAGAAATGCCCTATGTCCTCGTGACTGAGGTGATTTCCTATTTTCAGTGCCCCTAAATATTGAGTCATTGGCTGACCCCATAGGCTTGCTCAGTGAAAGGTCTTATCATTTGCTGCTCTGCCTCAGAGGATCATATCTGATGAAATCGTGGGACATTCTGTTTGACCAAAATATATAATTTCACTCCTTTAGGAGCCAGATGGCCACATGAAAAAAGCTTGGACTTTTGTTCACAGAAATTCTTGGGTTTGAATACTGATGCCACCACTTACCAGCCAGGTGTTTGGGGACATTTTACCTAAATGGTCTCATCCTAAATATCCTCTGTGTGCTGAATGCGATAATGATACCAACCTTGTTGTAATTGCTGTGATGACTAGAAAGAGGTGTCTAAAGCATGGATCACAGAACCTGGCACAATAGAAATGCTCAGCAGATCGAACCATTTAAAAAAAAAAAACATTTTTCTGTATGCTCTTCTCTTATTGCCAAAGGATATCCAATGATTGCAAAAAATTTAGAAAAGCTGGTTAATCTAAACGAGCAAAAGAAAAATCGAGCATATTCTTAAGACCCAGAGATTCCCAGTGGTACCATTGACCATAGAGCCTTTCAATATGTCTGTCTATCTGTCTGCCTCTTCCTGTTTTTGTCATGCTCTCTCTTCTCCCCTCCTTTCCAGATATTAGGTTCAGCCATATACAATTGCTGATATTTGGCCTCTTTTAAACCTAAATCAATAGCAGTTTCATCTGGTTCATTCTAATATATCACTAAAATTGGATCGTGTGGTGCCTATCATTTTTAATCTACTTTTTGCAATTAAGATATTGTTAACGTCTTTCAAGTTCATTAAATATTCTTCTCTAATATCACTTTTAGTTGATGCATAATATTCCATTATGTGATTATACCAATTCCTTTTTACCTATCTTCTATTACTAGAAAATTAGATTTTGTCAATTTTGTTACTATCAACAGTACTGGGATAAACATCATGATAGCTTTGGAGGGAGTAAAATATAGTGGTTTAAAAAACAGACTGAAGACAGGAGGTCTGGCTTCACTGCTTATTGCCCATGTACCTTTAGCAAAAGCCACCTGGATCTCCGTTTCTTCATCCATAAAATAGGGACTACAATAGTACCTACTTCACAGGGCCGTTGCGAGAGTTCATCTATCTCCAGGCTTAGATGGGTGTCTATGGGCACACTGTAAATATTTTTAACGAATGAACTATTGTGAATTGTTACTGTGTTTACACCCATATGTTTATTTGTGTTGGAAAAATTTCTGAAGAGGAATTTATGACTAAAGAGCTTTTGATAATCCATTCCAGATTAAGGTCTAAAACAGACGTGGTAATCTGCTCTCCCATAGATGAGCATCAAAGTCCTGGTTTTCATGAAAAGAGAGAGGTTATCACCATCCCTGTAAATATCAGGCTCATCATTGTTGGTACCCTACTTCCTGACTGAGGGTGCACAGTTTTTTCCTAGTTTAATATCCCTGAAATCAGAACGCTTCTAACCATCAGAGTCTACTGGGTGGCTGCCATGACATGGGGTGAAAACTTCTGTCGACAATGATTGAGATCAAGAAAGGCTGTCAGTGTGTCTTAACACCTGTAAATTCAAGTTTATTTGATAGGGAACAAAGCAAACATATATAAAAAAAGATGAGTTTCATGGAAAATATATACTGATGTCTTTTTCAGAGAGCATCTCAGATTGGGTCTGAAAAAAAAATGTACCTGAGGGACAGAGAAGCTCTGGGCTGAGCTTGGAAGACTGGGGAGAACTGATGGAGGGAGAGGGCATCTCTCCATGTCTACGTATTTCTATACTTATTTCTTTTGTTGTGCACAGGAAGATGATAGTGGCCATGATGCAATAGAAGAAGGTGTTCATGGGCATTTGCTATTTCAAAGCCTTGTGACTGTTTTATGTATCATTCTCTCTGAATATAGTACCTCCTGCAGGTTCCCCCCCCTTTCCATTTCCCCTCTTTCTATATACAAATCCTCCACCTTTTACCTAAATAGGGCACACTCTGTCTTTAGGTCTCAGCCTAGACATCATTTTAGCTGGAGAGCCTTTCATAATTCAGCAACACTGGTTAGGGGTCCTCCCTGTATTTTCTGTCATACTGTCCATATCCTTACCCTACTGCTTATCGCAGGGTATTTTATTGTCTAATAACTTAAGGCCTCTGCCGATAACCTATAAGCTTCTAGAAGCAGGCGTTCTACCATTCTCCTTTGAACTCTAAGCCTAGTACCATGGTTAGCACATGGCGGGCCCTTGAGAGATATAAATTGAGTGAATTTCAGTACTCAGCCCATAGATGTAACCTGTGGTTCCTGGTGTCCCTGGAGGTTGTAGCTGTAAGGGTGAGCGCATTGTCTTGCGAGGATCCAATGCTCCAGTAGTTGTCATTGACGGTTGTAGCATGGACTCTATACTTCTGATATTACACAGTAGTTTAACCTTCCTTTTATTTCCATCTTCTTGTGAGAGCTTATTAGGGCACTCTATCTGTGCTGCCTGAGACCCTCATTAACTGCCCCCTGAAAGAGCTGCATGAATCTGGGTATACTGTGTCTAGAGCCCATTTCTAGCTGTTAACACATCTCAACAAGAAATGAAACCAGAAGATGAAAATGAGTCCCTTATGAGCATTAGGGTTCTTTTCAGTTTCATCTGAAACAAAAGTTGGTTCCTATACCCTTTCCTATTAGAGTATTCCAGCTATTGCCATATTAATGTTAATTACTTTTTTTTTTTTAAGTTGTCAGTGATAGTAACCAACCCAGTCACTTTTTCTTCAGGAGTGAACCACTTGCCCCTTGAGATTAGAGTGAGGTATTAAGTAAAAGTTGTGAAATGATTTGACTTCAGAGTCTCCAAACTGTCTTTCCAATCACAGTACATGAATTCAGGATAACTGGTCAAACTTGGTGTTCAAAAGGAACAAATTCTGCCTCTAGTCTAGACGGTCAACATACCCTTGTGTTTGGAGAAATCAGGCTTTTGTGTGATAAGCTATAAAAATGGATGTGTTGCAGTAGTTAAATATGACAAAGAAGAAAGGAAAGGAAGTCCCAGTGATGCCTAAATTCAAGCCAGGCTTCCGTGTCCCACTTGTTCTACTTCCTGCTTATTTGTCCGTACACTTTTGTATGTGGATTTTTCCCTCAGCACAACTTATGTTGATGCCCAGTATTCACATTGTGAGGCCCATGTATCAGTGGCCTGTTAGGGAAACACAGCCCCAAGGAGAGACGCTGTCACTTCAAAGCATGCCACAGTGCTTAGATAGAACCAGGAAATTAACCATGTCGGCATGATAATATTTCCTTAAAAGGCTGAAACGCTTTCTTTGATGCCAAGAGTTATCAATTTCTGCTATGAACTTGTTTCTGTCATGAGGAGGTGTCTTAAGGGTTTTTGGTTTTTTTTGTCTTTTGCATTTATCTCACCCCAAAAAAATAGAAGTGGTCTCTGCCTGAATGCTCTTCTGAGAGAGAAATTGTTGAATGCCATGTGGAAATTTGGCACAAGGAAGAAGAGAGACCAGTTCTGTCCCCTCAGTACCTTGACTTCTTCCTACCAGTTTCCTGATGTTGTAAAACATATTCTATAAAATGTGTGTGCTCCAGCCCACCCTTATCCCAGTGTCACAGTGGGGAAAAAGAACTCTAATCCATCATGGTTGTTGCTTTCTAAATGCTTCTGACACAATCTGGATGTCCTTATCAAGGTAGTTTTATTAGCTAAGATTGTGTTTTGTGTTGATCAGTTAATCTTCCATGATACATTAAGAAAAAAAATGAATATTTCATTTAGTATCTGAGGTTCCCAGAAGTTGAGAGGAATATGAAAACTTTAGGGAGGGTTCAGCAAAGAAAACAAGTGAAATTGAACAGACTTTTAAAAATTAAGTAAAAATATTGAGTGTTGGAGTATTTAGCCTGCAAAGAGCAGGGTCAAGAATGCATTCACGTTTCAGGAATAAGATCACTTATAGTACAGACAACAGTGATGAACCACATCAGATGTACCATGATGAGCACAGGAGAAAAAAGGATCAGATTCTAAGATAAGGGATTTGGCTTACATGGAATGAAGATTTTCCTTACTCTTAGGCTTGATGAACCAGGGAACAAGTTACAAAGGACTATGTAACTTACTTGGGTGTACCTTAAAAACAGGAGAAATTCTTCTCTACCTGGGTTACCTGAGGGCATTTAAAGAAGCATACAGTGTAAGTTTTTATTTTTAAAGAATAGATCCTAGATTGAAAGAGTTGTAATTGAAAAAAAATTCTTTGACCATATCCATAGGCAATAAAGAAGCAACTATATGAATAACAATTAGGCTTAAATCTCAAACTACTACCTAATCTTATTCTGTGAAAGAAGATTGTGAGTTCTTAGGTAATTGTTTTCTTCATCTGCTTTAGGTTCCATAATCCTCTCATTGTTTTTAATTGTGTTAAAGTATGTTTATTAAAGTACGAATGAGAACAAAGCCATACTGATTAAAAACAAAATTATTCATTTAAACCTTTTGATATTATGAAATGGAAGGTAGGTTCTACTGTTGGAAGATGAATCCTGCATGTCTAATAAGTTGTTTGCTGTGTGCCTGGTTTTGTTTCTTTTTTCTTTTTTTTCAACAGTTTATCCTAGATCTGTTGAAGTTACTGAATTTTTATGACGTGGAACTGTTTTTTAAATTATAAAAGCAGTTTATCCTAAGAGCTCCAGGCAGAGCGCATCTTCCCTAGTGATTTTTATAGCATCTAATTAATAAATAAATATGCAGCTGGGTAGGCAATGAATATTAAGAGTTGGTTTTGCTTATCATCACCCTTTATAATTTTTAGAATGTTTGGGATTGAGGATTTTTCCTTTCCTGCTCCCCTCTTCCTGCTCATCAACTTGAATTACAGCCACTCTTCCTTTTCTTTGGAATTATACTTTTAAATCTGTCTCTCCAATGCTGTTTTCTGTTACTGTCTTACTGGTTTCATATGCTTGTTGTCGGTTTTTTTGTTTGTTTGTTTTGCTTTGTTTTGTTTTGTTTTTTTGGGGGGAGAGAGAGAGTGCTTGAGTTCCTGCATGTGTGAGCCAGTTAGTGGGAGGGGTGGGGGGGAGCAGCGAGGGAGAGGGAGAGGAAGGGCAGAGCCCCACACAGGGCTGGATCTCACACCCCTGAAATCATGCCTAGTGTCGTTTTTTCTTTGCTGTCCATTTTCAGTTTCATGTTTGTCTTATTTTTTAAGTAAGTCAGTGAATTTCGGGTTCGACTCACTTACTTTCCATCTTTTCTGATTACCTCCCAATCCATGCATCTTTTGACTGACACCTTGAAAGCAGATCAGCACTTTTGCTTTGGATTGCTCTGGCCTAGACCTATAGCAGGGTCCGTCCGCTTCACAGTAGGTCAGCCTGTCGGACCCCTCTTGGTCTTCACCATCACTGCCCAGAGGCCAGGTCCCTGAATCTCACTTACTTCCTGATCTGCTGCCATTCTTCTTGCCCTGTCCCCCTGCCTCTCATTGTGAGCTCCTTCCTGCCCCTTCCTCAGACTGTAGCCCGCTGACCTTACTAGGAGGCAAACCTGCATTGTCTCTCACTGTTTAAAATCCTTTACGACCAATTCCTTATTCACCTTGCATTCAAGACGCGATCCAACTCCTCAGTGTGCATTAAAGCCCGTGCCTGAGCTGAACCTTCCCTTCTGGGGATCTGGCCTCCCTCTCCCCCTGCACTACTTACATCCTCCCATAGCCACATCAGACTCAACACTCCAGGGGCAGAAAACAGGCTAAGCAAAGGCATGAAGCTGGAAAATGTAGCCCTGCTTCAGCAATGGAATGACTGACAGTGGCCCATTTAGTGCTGATCACGTTTATGAGGCATTGTCCTGGGCTGGTGCCAGAGTCCCGCTGTCCAGCTACGGAATGGTGATGAAGGGATCATCAAGCCATTCTTGTCAAGAGCAGAGGAAAGCTGGTTCTGAAGAGCCTGCCATTGCCCACATCCCTACTCTGATGTCCTCTATTGTTTCTCCCCCTTTCAGCCTGTGATGGTGATCACTGGGGACCCCACTGCAGCAGCCGGTGCCAGTGCAAGAATGGGGCTCTGTGCAACCCCATCACGGGGGCTTGCCACTGTGCCGCAGGCTTCCGGGGCTGGCGTTGCGAGGACCGCTGTGAGCAGGGCACCTACGGTAATGACTGTCACCAGAGATGCCAGTGTCAGAATGGAGCCACCTGCGACCACGTCACGGGGGGATGCCGCTGTCCACCAGGCTACACTGGAGCCTTGTAAGTGACATGCTGCTGAGCAGCGTGGCAATGTCCGCTCGCCTTCTCCATTCATGTTGCTGCCCCCATCATATTCCTGTTCCTATTGCTGCCTGAAGTCACTGAAAGGGCGGGGCTCCAGGCACAGAGCGGGGAGATCAGCAGTGACAGCCCCGAGATGCTCCTGCTGTTTGGCTCCCGAACCTCAGACTCTAGCCGGAGTCTAAGGTCCAGCTTCCATGCTTTCCTTTGAGCAGGGCAGGGATAGAGAGGACCAGACTGTTGCATTGAGTGCTAATACTGGGGGGTTGTGGGGGCAGATTTGATGTTCTGCTTCAGTTGCCCCACAGTTGCATTTACTGTTAATGGTCCATGTTGTTCTGCTCTGTGTGGTGACTATTTAGCTGGATAAAGCTGGGTGGATTCAGTGCCATACAAAAAAGAAAAAAAGGAAGATGTTAGAGACAGTCCGTGGTAAAAGGTTAACTGGGTTATTTAATGACTGTGGATACATACGTTGCTTTGTGACCGTAAAAGAAATGTATCACATCTGTGTAGGATATGTGCACGCAGATAGTTTAATTCTTTCTGGATACAACTGAAGCAACTTCTTAACCTCCACCACTTTATTTTGTGTGAAGGACATTCTTCAGTTGGCTTGTATTAGCAAACAGAGTAAGAGGCAGAATTTGCCAAAAAAAAAAAAAAAGGAAATAGAAAAATCTTGTTCCCTTACTGAGAAAATTACACTTGTAAATCACAGAACTAAAACTTGAAAAAATGCGGCTGATTAAGTAAATACTTCCTGCCAACAGTATTAACAGCTATAAAGTAGAGCTAAAGAAAAAAACTGCATTAGCCTAGAAAGCCCTCATTTTCAGAAGAATGAATGGTCATCTCAAACTACTTAATTGTTAATATTGCTTTTATGGGTTTTTATCAAGGCCACAATTGAATAGGGCTTTGGAAAACTTGGAGCAGTTTTACGGGAGCACAAACAAGACAATTAAAGGCTTAGAGAAGAAGGTTCATTCATAGGAAAAGGGTGGGGGCTAAGGGCATGGAAAATGATGAGCGTCAAGAAGAGAATGTTGAAAATTGATTATGAAGAATATGTGTACAAAGCAGGGGATGTGCAAACGTTTCAGTCTCCTCTGAGGCTGGAACAAACCCACAAGCAAAAGCAGACTTCAGATGTAACACAGGAGCTTTATAATAGTTACATGGAAAGTTCCTGTCACCAAGGAGTGTTTGGCTGAGAAGAGTCATCCTTGGTGCTCTCAGATAGGACACATTCTCTTCAAATTGAAATAGTTTCATTAGAAAATACCCCAAAAGAAAGGAAAGGTCTAGACCACCCCTCAAAGACCTTTCCAGCCAATGTGACTAATGCTTTGATGTTAATGAAATCAAGAATGTTGAGCAGAGAAAGCTGTCTGTTTTAGGGCCCTGGGTGCTGTTGTGTCTGTGAACCTGAGGGTTGTGTGGTTGGGTAAATAACGATATCCTTTGTCACACATCAACTCCTCAGCTGTGAGGATCTTTGTCCCCCTGGCAAGCATGGTCCACAGTGCGAGCAGAGATGTCCCTGTCAAAATGGAGGAGTCTGTCATCACGTCACTGGAGAATGCTCTTGTCCTGCCGGCTGGCTGGTAAGCTCCCTTCCTCCCCTCCCAAAGTCACCTATTCCAGGATGCTCAAGTGAAAACACACTTGGAAGACTTTAGCACAAAGGAAAGTTACACTGATGGTTAAAGATTGCAAAATTGGAGATGGCTGACCGTTTTCAAAGCTGGTGTCCTTCAGTCCATCTTCAGGCAGAAGGCAATTAAATCTTGACGTGCACTAAGGGTCCTCATGGAAAACATAGTGGCCATCTGTCCTGCACTTTCCCTCAGGAAAAAAAAAAAGGGAAATATCTCATCACATGTATGACAAACAATGCTGTCAAATACTGGAAGTTTCTAAATATAGGTGTACCTCGGAGATACTTTGGGTTTGGTTCCAGAGCTCTGCAATAAAGTGAATATCACAATAAAGTGAGTCAAATGAATTTTTTGGTTTCCTCCTGCACATAAACGTTGTTTTATACTGTACTGTAGTCTATGAAGAGTATGACATTATGTCTAAAAAACCAGTGTACATACCAAAACAATTACAGTGTTAACATCAGAGATCACAACGAACATAATAATAATGAAGATGCTTTGCAAATATCGCAAGGATTACCAAAATACGACTCAGATACACAAAAGGAATAAATGTTGTTAGAAAAATGGCACTAGTGGACATGCTCAATGCAGGATTGTCACAGACCTTCAATTTATTTAAAAAACAATATATCTGTGAAGCACAATAAAGCAAAGCAGAATAAAGTGAAATATGTCTATAATTATATTGTTTATATAATTAAGTTCCACAGATCACTATTGTTCTTTGAGAACATTATTCTCAACAGAATAAGTGTTATGTGAAAATTATCTGGTCATGTACATCCAGAGACACATTGAGGTGAACCCATTTACCGAATATTGCAGAGCTTCTCAAAGCGTTTAGTGTGAAAATCCAAGAGGAGCTGTAACTCACCACATTTCCCAAACTTTGACCATGTCACACTTTCTTCATGTAGTATGTCACAGGCTTGGTGTTACGTGACGCACTCAATGTCAAAGCTCGTTTGCTAACCAGATTTCTCCGAAACCTGGGAATGATACTGATCCTTACCTGCATTGGTTTGTACGTACATGTGCTTAAAGGCACAAAAGTGAATGACCAATGTCTGTTTCCTTCATTAACAAATAAAATTTAAGAGAGCAATTTACTTCACTATCACCTGCTATCTCCAGGAGCTGTAGTGAAGCTGAGTTTGTAGGATCATAACAGACTTCCTAATTACCAAATCCAGTAATGACCCTTCTGTTCTCATGCTGCTTGATTTCACCAAAGCATACGACCCCATTGCTCATCCACCTCCCTCTTTCATAATCTTTTTGTCCATGTCTTTGCTAACCCTCTACCTCTGTTACTGAAGATCTCTTTTCCTAACCCCCTTCTACATACTGCTTTATTACAGTAGTTCCTAGGTTTCAGTCTTATTCTTCTTCTCTTTTCTCACTATAAATCTAGTCTGGAAATCTCACCCAGATCCATGGCTTTAATGGTCATCCTGTGATTTTTCTAAATCTTGACCTTCCCTCACCTGAGTCCAGACATGTATTTGTCAATATCCTGTTAGACTCTCATCCTACATGACCTGTAGACATGAAGCCACCCTCTGATGGGGCTACACCCAAGCTGGAGCCTTAGGAGCCAGCTCTGGGATGGACTGGGTCTGCTAATGCCCTTGTTGTAGTCCTGAAGCAAAGGAGAACTGGAGTCCATTTCCCAGTGAGAATCATGGGAAGAAAGGGAGAACTCAAGATGTGAAGGCCACAGAGACAAGTAGAAAAGAAATACAGACCCAAGGTGAGAGTTAGAAAGGTAAGCAGATGAGACAAGATCTGGCTCGAGAGGCAGAGCCTGGAGAAGCTCCATGAAGCAATGGAGTCAGAGTGAGGGGGCCTTTTATTGAGTGCCTCATGAGGGGGTGAACAAGGGAGCTGTTGAGGAATGCAAGCCCATCAAAGTCAGTGTTAACAGAAGCAAACTTGTCATACACCCAAGCTTCTCTTAAGGTACTCCTTTTTGGATTTTTAAAAATCTTAGTTAAAACCAGCATTTCTTTCTTAGTTGCTTGAAATAGTGAATTATCTTTGACTCTTTCTCTTCTTCATTTCTTGTGTGCAGCCTTTTGCCATGTTGGCCATTGTTTGGTCCTTGGCAAGGGAAGGATTTTGTTGGGGCATCAGAGTGTCCAGAGTATCCAGAGAGCTCCAAGTTGTTTGGATGAAGAGCTGTAGGCATTCCACTCTTAGTACTGTTGTATAGACATTGTCGGTAGAGTTGCCTCATCTTGAGACTGAAGGTTTCTTCTTGATTGGGGTGGTTATGATGTAGGATAGTGGCAATCACAGGCTTGGACCGTGAGTTCCAGCAACTGGGTGGAAGGATCCATCAGCCAAGTGGAGCCTCCCCTCCACCACTTTCTCTATACTCTGGGCCCCCTACCTTGACAGAAGTTTCTTACTGAATGCTTCAGGTCATTTCTCAATCTGCATAGCTTAGCTTCTAACTTATACTTCTTTCTACAGCATTCTATTTGTGCTGTCTCTCTAGGTGCTTTTCAAAGATGAATATATATTCCTTTTACACATACACACGTATGTATTTCAACTCATAAGAACAATGTCTTATTTAAAGCTATTTGCTCACATTAATCTTCATTCATCAACAATATTTCAACAGCATCTCTGAAGCTGACGTGGGACCATTATAAATGTGGCTAGAGTCAGTCCCTGAGAGAATACGAATTTTCCACCCGAACTCCTGCTTACCACAAATTGACCCTTGGCATACTATTTTTTCAGGCATCTTGATAGTTGTTCTAGAATGGAGGGGTTAGAGCTATTTTTGCATCTATTTCCCCCACCACATTGTGAACAAATTAAAGGTTGTGACCTTATCTTTGATTCTCAGAGCTTAGCTCTATGCCTGACACATAGATGATTTTCAGTGAGGCATTGATTTGAATCATCTCTCAAAGGCTTTTTCGGTTCCAAGAGTCTGTGGAAGAACTTTCCCTGTTTGTAGATAGCTAGAAACCACCAGAGGAGACTTAATTAGCACACCAACTGCCTTTGTGGGTAGCCAGGAGTTAGAGGAAATGTATTTTCTTACGCTATCCAGAATAAACATTTACAAAACCATCTGGTGTTCGCTAGCCTCCAATTTCAGAGTGCCCACAGTCTGCCTTTTTTTAGAGAGAAGGAGGACAAAGCAACAGCTTGCAACAGTTAAAAAAACAGTTTAAAAATCCCTGTTATTTGGGATATGTTGTTTGTGCTAACAATAACTCCAATAAACAGATGATAAGCTACCAGCCCAAGTTATATAGCCAAGTGAAGTAGAAAATCATAGAGTATTTCATTGACTTATTGGTACTTATTCTTATAAACATAGGATTGGAATAAATATAATGACAGTGCCTGACAAGATGGGCAGCCTCTAGGGTGAGGAGACATGTCCAAGTTACTCTCTTGATTTTTCTTCCCAAGAAATAAGCTTTCCTATTGATCTTGGCCCAGCGATATTTGTTCAACCTGCTGAAAATAAAAGTGTTTTTCTTCTGAAATAAAATATCTAGGTTCATTCTTACAGGACTACTGTCTTACGTGATGTTACTGTTAATTCAGGTACACAAAATTTCCATCTCATGCTCCATTATGCCTTATAAGAAATAAAACCAATGATAATGTATATATTCTTTAGGACATATGGTAAAGCATTTGGATATTCCATTTGCACCAGATGTTGCCATTTCTGTAATGGATGTTCAGTAAGTATTGTTGGCTTATTGTACATGTAAGGACACACGGAAGAACACTTAGGAGGATTTATAAATTCCTCAGGTTACCATAATAATTTCATGTAACTTTATCTTAAACTTCAGTTTTTTAATATGGGTATTTCTTAAGATTATTCTGCCATCTTTGAACGTATCTTGAGATATAGGCTTTCCAAGTAAATAAGTCCATTTAAAATTTCTAACATTTTTAAGATGATGAACGGAGTGCATGTGTTCTAAGATCCCCTTCATCTAATCCTCTTGCAGCCCTGTTCCCCTATACCTTCCTCCCTTTCTGTTTCCTCTCTTCTTTCCCTCCTCCTTTGGCCCTTCCCTGGCTGGAGGCCCATGTAATTTTCCAAGTCTCTTTGAATGCAGGGCACAGTGTGTGGTCAGCCTTGCCCCGAGGGTCGCTTCGGAAAGAACTGTTCACAAGAATGTCAGTGCCATAATGGAGGGACGTGTGAGGCTGCCACAGGCCAATGTCACTGCAGTCCAGGATACACAGGGGAACGGTAAGGGAGAGTCTCGTCTTTATCTGACTGCTTGTAATGGCATGGAAAGAAAGCTCGAAGAGCCCAGGGAACACCTTTGCTACCACATGTCTGTGACTCTTCTGTAACATTCCAGAGGCATCTATAAAGTATCCGTGTGTTTCACAGATTATTTTCCAACTCAGTGTGTAGAAAGCGAGCCATAGACAGCAAGGGTGAATTGAAGATACACAGAAAGCCTTCAAAAAAATAAATAAAATATCAGCTATCCAGAATCCATGATGAATATGTCAGGCTCAACAGTCCAGTGGTTGGACAGCCATTTCAAAGAGCAAAACTTTTTCTATTTTAAACATTTTTTGATAGATTTCAGAAGTAGATGTGTACCTGGTTATCTTTAGCAAGTATGTGGGGCATAAAGTTACCATCTTATGATTCAGTATTCTATTAAGAGCGCTGTGAATTGTGTAAGACTGTTGAATCACAGACCTGTACCTCTGAAACAAATAATGCATTATATGTTTAAAAAAAAGAAGATAATAGGAAGGGTAAAATGAAGGGGGTGGGAATCGGAGGGGGAGACAAACCAGGAGAGACTATGGACTCTGAGAAACAAACTGAGGGTTCTAGAGGGGAGGGGGTGGGGGGATGGGTTAGCCTGGTGATGGGTATTAAAGAGGGCACGTCCTGCATGGAGCACTGGGTGTTATATGCAAACAATGAATCATGGAACACTACATCTAAAACCAATGATGTAATGTATGGTGATTAACATAACATAATAAAATTTTTTTAAAAATTTTTTTAAAAAAGAGAAGAATATTAGTCATTTTCCCGTGCAGTAGTGACCAAAGAAGATCTGATGGGATTTCTAGGGCTCATTGGTCCCACATGAAATAAGAGCGAATGCATGGCTGTGCTCACGTGACTCTTCCACCCTCTGTCATTTTTCGTATTAGGTAGTAAAGTGTTACCCCAGACGGCTTTGCTCACCTTACACCTTCTAATTTGCTCTTTCATTTCTTACATCCTGAACGACCAGATAACCCAGCTTAGTGGCTGTGTGTGTAAAGTTAAAGAAAAAAGACTGGAGAGGTAGGGGACTATACTGGCTCAAAAGAAAGATTTGTGGAACCTGTGTCCTTAGACACATCCTTATTGGTAATATTCAAATAATAATTCTACTCTCCTTTGGGGTTGTTATCAGGATTGAATACGTACATTAAAGCAGTTATAACAGTGTGGAAGCTTACAAACATTAATTCTTATTAGAGTTGAGTGATTTCCCTGAACTGTGTAAATACCAGCGATTATCAATTTTAGTGATGTCTAGGAACTGAATAAAAATTAGCTATCATTAATTTTTAGTGAGACCCATGACCTAAGAATTTCTTCAACCTTCCTCCCCCTCCCAACTTAGAATTTCTTGTTAAATTGATTTCTCAGTCATTTGTATTTTTTGGAAAATCTCATTTCTGTTTCTAATTGGCTATTTCAGGATAAAGAAAAACTTGATTGTGAGTGTTTTTTATTTAACCTCTCTACCAAAATTTTAAATTAATTCTAATGTTATTTTTAGCAAATACCAAAGTTATTTCATCATTTACAAAAAAAAAGATATTGCCTATACTTTTCAGTATTTGTAATGATCATCTCATTTCTTGAAATGATTGCATTAATTTAAATCTTTAAATCAGTGCAGACAAATAGAGGTTAAAGCAGAAATTCTGTCTTGTTCTTAATTTTATTGAAAATGGTTTCAGTGTAGTTTCGTGTTTGTTACTGGTTTTTAGTAAACTTCTTTGTGCTTAAGTGCTTTTTAAAATCCCTGTTTTTTTTTTAAAAAAGATTTTATTTATTCACCTGACAGAGAGAGAGAGGGAACACAAGCAGGAGGAGTGGGAGAGGGAGAAGCAGGCACCCCGCAGAGCAGGGAGCCGATGCGGGGCTCGATCCCAGGACCCCGGGATCATGACCCGAGCCGAAGGCAGATGCTTAACGACTGAGCCACCCAGGCGCCCCTAAAATCCCTGTTTTTATTAGGAACTTCTGTTAGTAGTATCTGTTTAACTTCATTAAAAGGCATTTCATCTTTTGTTAATATAGTTATATATTTTACATTTAATTTTTTGGTGTTACAAATTATCAACACCCTTCAGAGCTTGGTTTTTGTGATATAGGGCTTCTCAGAAAGTTTTTGTGACCTACATCCTGGCTTATGGTTGTGTTTTGGATAGATGTTGTTAGATGAGTTCTGGACTTACTATTTTATTTAGAAAGATGGGTCGGGAAAGGAGAGGCATGGGACCAAGCAGAATCCCAAATAATAGCTTTGTCTAATATTTTAGGGCACTAAAAAATTAAATACAGTTGACCCTTGAAAAACTCAGGGGTTTGGGGCACTGACCCCCCATGTAGTCAAAAATCACATGTAACTTTGTCTCCCCCAAAACTGTTTAGGAAGCCTTCCTGATAATATAGACAGTCAATTAACACATATTTTGTATGTTATATGTATTATATACTGTATTCTTACAATAAAGTGAGGTGGAGAAAAGAAAATGTTAAGAGAATCGTAAGGAAGAGAAAATATATTTACAGTACTGCATGTATCACAAAAAGTCTGCACGCAAGTGAACTTGTACAGTCCAAACCCGTGTTATTCGAGGATCAGATGTATAATTGTTTTTCTTGTCCTCTCACAGTGTAAGTCTCAAACTTGAGGCAACACAGAAAGCAACAAACATGTAAGGCAAGCTTATACTTACCGGATTTAGAATGCAGGGAAGGAGAGTAACAGCTGATTTCCAGGTGAATTTTAGATGAAGGCAAGGAGGGCAAGGAGCCAAAGAAAGACACAGGGAAGTGAAGAGGAAACTTCTTCTTGAGTCGTTGTTCTGATAACTATTGTTTTGCCAGTGAACTGACGACATGATTTCTGTTTTCAATTATACCATCCCCATCTGGGTTCTAGACACACACACACACGCACGCACGCACACACTGACAACATGCACATTCATCACTACGATAGGGAAAAATGAGTAGCTATGGGGCAGTTTGTGGCAGGAGGTGTGGTGAAGGCAGCTTTGAGGGCCTGGGGTCTTGGCGTTTCCCTGTTTTGAGAAGTCAGCGGAACTCGATCCCTGAGGTTAGACCAGAGCACTGCTCCCCGAAGGAGCAGGTACCACCGCAGGCAGCTACCAGCAAAGCATTCCCAGGATGTGGGGACGGCCCTCCCAGCCAGAGTGAAGACAGGACAAACAAAACAGACACCTTGGAGGCAGGCAGAGCAGCCCAAATAACAGTCTTGGGGGTTTGTGGAAAGGTTGAGAGGACATTGTGGTGGGGAAATGTAATGTGGCACGGTCAAGCAAGAGGGAAGAGAGGGTGGTTTCCAGAGCCTCACAGAAATTCCTCTGAAGGGGTTAACAGAGTGTTCTTCATGCTAATGGGTTGCCATGGAATTGCTCAGGCCTTTGGGGTCCAGGCACGTAACTGGTGCTCCCTAAGAGTGAGCTGGAGGGAGAGATCTGTGCCTCAGGCATGCTCCCTGTGAAGGTGAAGGCAGGACAGTCTGGCCATGCCAGTGTTCCATAGAACCTGCAAGTGAAAAAGGAATGAGGGTCAAAGGACGTAAAGTCAGACCTGACAGACAGGAATTGGGGGGATGCAGCACTGGTCTCCAATGGGGGAACTTTCCTGAATCTAGGATTGTGGAAAAGTTGGCTATTTTCCAGCGCTTTTTCTGTTTCCCCCAGAGCAGCAGTTCCAGATGCTTGAAAGGCAGGCAGCAGATCCATCGAGCCCAGGTTTAATGAGGAATGTGATTCTTTCACACTAAATCATGGTTTGTTTGGCCCATTTATTCCAGGCACTGTGGGGAGGGACATGCTCAAAAGGACCAGGGAGAAAGGAGCTGCCACCCTTTGTATGCTAACTTCCTTCCCTTTCCATCCGTTTGTAATAAGATACAACATAATAATCGAAATGGTATTAAAACAAGTCTGTGACCCTCATTGGTTTGGGAATTGGTGTCATATTTTATTATCTCTACTTAAAGCTTGTCCATTTTTTTCTAATTCCAGAGCATTATTCAAAAACAAAAATAAAAAAATAATAAAAACAAACAAAAAATATGTGTGTGTGCATATATATATGTATATATATATACTTCCACTGCAGCTGATATTTTTTGCTCTATCTTTAATAGCCTCTCTGCCTTCTCTCGTAAGAAAATCTATTACCTCTTTTACTAATTCCTAAGATAGCTTTTTTGTTGTTGTTCTGCCTGGGACCATATAAACAACATTAAGGGCTTAAAATTCACTGAGAAATAATGCTCTTTTGGATAAAGGGGCCAAAAAGAGAGATAAGTCTGTTAGACAAAGACTTTCAACTCTGCTAACCTGGAAGGTATAAGCTACTTTACAATTACTGTTTTTTTTTTTAAGATTTTTTCTTTTTATTTATTTGAGAGAGAGAGAGATAGTGCATGTACGAGAGAGAGAGCATGAGCTCGGGGTGGAGGGCAGAGGAAGAGAGAGGGAGAAGCAGACTCCCCGCTGAGCAGGGAGCCCAACGCAAGACTCGATCCCAGGACTCTGAGATCATGACCTGAGCGAAAGGCAGATGCTTAACCAACTGAGCCACCCAGGCACCCCTGCTTTTATTTTTGAGATGGAAAAAGTCTATTTCTAGAAAGATATCTTACCACCTTGGTTTGGTAGATGGAAGTAGACATAACTATTATTAACAGGATTTTCTTACATGTGCAACTCTGATGAAAAGGAAATGAGAATATGAATCAAGCTTTATGCACTGGCTACTTTAGTAAGGGAAATTCAAATGGCTTTTTGCCATTTATAATACAAACTAGTAGTATGTTTTATTATAGGTTCAAAAGGTAAATATGGGTCAGGACCAGCTATTATGGATTTTGTTTTCCCAAAGAAAAGGAAGTCTCTGCCAAGATAGGATAAAATAGACACTCTGCTTGCCTGTCATTTGGCAGCAGACGTTTTTCCAGGCTTCCGATCTATACTCGGTTCACCCACTTTTAGAGCTAAGCTTTTTACTAAGTTGAAATCGTGGATCCCAAAGCTTAACAGTTGGGTTTGTTTTCAAATCCATACGAGAGAGAAAGCAATGTTATTTTACCTTGTTTATCGTTTCCTTTTTGGTACTGAATCATGAGAAGATCTGGACAGACAGGCTGCAAAGGTCTTACCAGCCTTTAGCAGAGCCATGACCAGGCCCAATGATTATACCTCAGTATTTCTTTCTCTAAAGTTCACATCTTTAAGGAATAAACTAAGTGACTTGGCTTATTTAGACTTCTTACAAGTTAAAAATAGAGTGCCTTTTAAAAATACTCTGGTCTAAAAATAGGTATACTCCTGTGTAATTTTAAAGCACACATCTGATTTTATACTAAATGGTAGGTGGCTACTACAGAACTTTGCTAATGGTTTGTTGAGCAGTTGACTTGAACATTTTGCCTATTGACAAACGCATGTAAAGATGTCTTAAGCATTGGGTGAAACCAAGTTTACAAGAAGCCCCTTTCCTTGTCTCTATCACATTAACTATATGCTAGAGCCAGGGTTAACCAGAGAAGAGTCAAAGGGATCTCAAGATTTAGCTTCTCCATTTAAATAGAATCCCATCCAAACTTGGTATTGTTACTAATCACACCCTATTGTTAAAAATATGCAAAGCCTTGTGGAAAATGTTTGCTTTTTAGCCCCTTTGCTACTGCCTTTAGGTATCCTTGAATTCATTATTATGCACTTGCTGCTTGCATTATACTGATCTGAAAAAATGCAGTGCTGACCTACATTTCCGACCATGAGTCTGGCGTGACTCGAGAGCCACATGGAAAGTGTCTGCTGATTCCTACCCACAAATTGTATCGTACTTATGGCAGGCGCTCTGCTAGACGAGACCCTGTCTCCCTCTCCTTTGGCAGGAAGTGCTCCTTCTGTCGCAGGAGGCTCCGTGAAGTCACCTTGCCAGGTCAAAGAAACTTGGCTGGCCTGACAACTGGTCATGCATTCTATGGAGTGATGATAATTTTCTCTTCACCATCACGGTTCCTTCCAGCCGCTTAGCTGCGCACCTGATCCAACTTATCCAGAGCCTGTCCTTGCTCCGGGACCAGACTCTAATGTCATTTTTTAAAAGATAAAGTGAATTTTTGAGACCTGATATTTTTTCCTTGCCATTTGTCAGCCCTTCTTATAAACAGAGGACAGTATCCCCCTTAATAAAAATTTTGTGCTAGGAAACTCCACGTGTCCATACACCCCCTGACAAGAGTTCCCCAGGTGGAATCGAAGACACCTGATTGCAATAGTTCTGACTTCTCAGATCTAAAGAGGGCTTTGTTTATTAAATACATAACTTTCTAAATGAGGAGCAATTTTTGCCATTCAGCTTTGAAAAGAGCAGACACATGGCTGAGATTAAATATTAAAGTCACCATGAAAGCCAAGAGAATTAACATTGTTGGAAATTTGCTACGAAGTTTTCTCTTTGAAACAGGGAAAGCGTATATTTTAATTTCCTCATTTGGGCCGTCACTCTTCTCCCTTTTCTAGTATCTCCTGGTATCTTTCTGGTATGTATACACGAGCATGTATGTATGTATACCCTTAGCAAGCAAAGCACTAGCTGTAAAACGTGCTTCCTGTGCAAGTTCATAATTTTATTTGGTTTTGTTTTTTTACTCCTGTGAACAGGTCATACTGCCGTTACTACTGCTTGTAGCCAGAGTAATTCAGCGTACTGCTTTTATAGCCGTCAACGGGACCATCACTAAAAAATACAGCCAATGCCAAAAACGCTTTCAGTTTATACATCACAAAGCCTATGTGAATGGACTGTGTATTTGTACGTGACATTACCTAATCTATCTTCTGCTCCCGCTCCCTGCGTGGTAGGTGCCAGGACGAGTGTCGCGTTGGCACATACGGAGTTCGCTGCGCTGAGACCTGCCAGTGTGTCAACGGAGGGAAATGCTATCACGTGAGCGGCTCATGCCTCTGCGAAGCGGGTTTTGCTGGTGAGCACTGTGAGGCCCGCTTGTGTCCAGAAGGGCTCTACGGCATCAGATGTGACAAGCGGTGTCCCTGCCACCTGGACAACACTCATAGGTGAGCGTTGGCCACCCTGGAAGGATGTGCCCTGTTACAGTTTGAACGGCCGTGTCCACTGTTTGGAAGGACGGATTGCCAGAGAGATGCCCGCCCTGAGAGCCTTCCTGCCTCTGGGCCGTCCTGGGGAGGAACCACCAAGTCCATGGACAACTTCTTTCTATTCTCGATGAATGGTCACTGCCAAACATTAAATTTGCTGGGGTTAGTAGAACATTGCCCTAAGAGAGGGATCTGTGGCATTCCCTTAGAAGCAAAGATACAATGAGAGGCATGAGTTAAGCCCAATTTAGTGTGTGAAAATATCACAAAAACACTTCTCACTGCAGCATCTTTGACTTGACAGCACATCTGTGTAGAAAGGAAGTGTACTGGTGGAAGTTTTATATAAGGGTTTCACATGTGGCTGTCACATGTGAAATATGTTTTCAAAATTGATTACTCTGACATAAAACTCACGGGGGTCTTTTAGCCCAAAAATCTCTCAAAGAATTTAAGAACAGGAAACCATGGTCCCCACCCACCCTACTGTACCTTGTCTGTCCCTGAAAATACCTTTCCACCCCCTCTTCTTCCTCTCTCTCCCCGAAGGACCAGATACATATCACTTAGAATTCTGGGCCCCATTTGCAGACTCCTGGAAAAGTTGGGTCTGGCAAAAATGTAGTGCATTGTGTCGCAGTTCACATGTTACAAGAATTACTTAATTGCATTCAGCACAGCTGTTAACTTCATTTATGCTTCTGAAAGATAACTTGTGGCCACTTCAAATCCTCAAAAGCACAAAAGTTAAATGTAAGCAAAAGCCTGTGGTTGGTCTCTTCTTTAAGCCATTTTTAGGAACAAAAAAAACGGACTTTGTACCATGAGAGGGTGTGTGTGTGTGTGTGTGTGTGTGTGTGTGTGTCTTTGTGTGCACGCATGCATGCATACTTGGAATACATTTTACTGGGATATATCAAAGAAGTGCATTCTTAATGTATCTCAAGCAACTTTGCAAAGCTGCTTTAATCAACTTTGGTTTTCTTCATTGGAAAATATTGCCACTCTTTACATGACAAGGTTAAGTAAATCTTTGGGGAGTGAAAATGAATCATCTCTGCAGGGTTTTGTTTGTTTTTCAACTCTCCGACGTTTAAGGAGCTGGCAGGATTAGGAACAAGTCATGAGTTTGGCTACTTTTCCTGTGGTGTTTAAGGCCTGTCCCAGCAAAAGGTAAGCCTCGTGTAGTGACAGCTAAGAACTTTTTAATATCAGAGTGCTGTTTCATTGTATGCAGCCTCACAGCGAATGGATTAATAAACCTATGCAAGGGAGTTGTGTTACGAGAAGAATTGGAGACACAGAGAGAATGTTGGTTGGAATTATGTACCATGTTCGTAGTGGGAAGGTCCCCGTGGACAGTCATTTGACTGGCATCAATACTATGATAATTTTGACGTAGGTCACATGTACGTAAGCATGTATGCTTTACCGAAGAATTACGGGAAATTGACAATCACATAGATCAAAAGAACACTAAAATCTGTCTAATAATGTATAACAAATAATCAGATTAAAACCAATTGACCTAGGAAGTGCTTCCCTGAAAGTTCATTTTTAAAAAGTAGCTTTTGCAAAAAAATAAATAAATAAAATTTAAAAATTAAAAAATAAAAATTAGCTTTGCAAATTTCTTTTAAAACCAGTTCAGTGTTGATGATATGACTCTGTCTTGTTGAATTCACAATTGGAGCCATCCACCTGATTCTTGTACCTTAAATTTCAATGTGAAGTTCCTAGAAACACAAGATTCCTTTGAACCAAAAGGCATAGAATCTTTGTATTAATTGAAAAATATAGCTTGTTCATTTTACCATTTAATCGAGCAAGTGGAGATTTCTATTATGTAATTCATGAGGTGTTCTTATCCTAAAACCTTTCATTTTAATTACTGAGATAACTTATGCAATGCAGACTATTAGTTTATATTGTCTTTAGGTAAACATTGAGTTATATGAATGTACATATTGACATATTTTGCAGCCACATATCTGGGTTATGGGTTTGTATCCATTAGCTTTTGCTGCATTAAAAAAAAAACCCCACTGCAAACAGTGGTATAAGACAATGATTATTTATTAGCAGTTGGTTTTTTGCTTGACTAAACTTTGTAGTTCTTCTGCTTTCCTCCCTGTATTCAGCTAGCAGATCAGCTAGAGGTAGATGGGTTCTAGAATTCCTCCCTCACTTGTCCAGCATCTGGCTGGTTGA
Source organism: Halichoerus grypus (assembly GCF_964656455.1). NCBI lineage: Eukaryota > Metazoa > Chordata > Mammalia > Carnivora > Phocidae > Halichoerus > Halichoerus grypus. The sequence goes on along the minus strand of NC_135713.1, from coordinate 130,510,917 downwards.
TGGGTGCCTGAGCCACATGCCTTTAGCAGCTAGCACATTAGCCTGGGCTTCTTGTCATGATGACTGGCTTCCAAAAGCAGCAAGAAACGGAGAAAACGCCAACATGCAAACATGTTTCAAACCTTTGGTTATGTCGTGTTTGGTATTGTCCCTGTGGATGAAACAGGTCACACAACCAACTACAGGTTCAAAACACTCCACCTCCTGGTAAGAGTTGCCAAGAATTTTAAGGGGCGCCTGGGTGGCTCAGTCGTTAAGTGTCTGCCTTCAGCTCAGGTCATGATCTCAGGGTCCTGGGATCAAGCCCCGCATTGGGCTCCCTGCTCAGCGGGGAGCCTGCTTCTCCCTTCCCACTCCCCCTGCTTGTGTTCCCTCTCTCGCTGTGTCTCTCTCTGTCAGATAAATAAATAAAATCTTAAAAAAAAAAAAAAAGAGTTGCCAAGAATTTGTAGCCATTTTTACTTTTGCAATCTATCATAGGGTTGAAATTAATTTAAATATATTTAAAGGATATTCGTGTATTCGATCATAGTGCTATTATAGAGCCTGAAGACATTCACCGTGACCTGTACTTTTCAGCCAAAAACTAACTTTTATGGTGGAAATGGTTTAGAGGAGCAAAATAAAATTCGAGATTTATTAAGATTCCGCATGGGAGATGTATATTAGCTCTTGTTAACAAGGACATTTAATAGCTGTGGGCAATCAGGATGTGCCTATTTACAAATGCCACGTAATTGTCATTACATTTGAGCATTAATAACACCTAAGGAAATGAATAAAAGGAAGTTCGATGACTCGTTCTATTTTAGCCAATATTGTATTGGACTCATAATAATTTAACTCTTAAATTGAAAAATTTACTAGAATGTTTATATCTAGTTGTATATGTGTATGAAGTGGTAGGTATTCCTATGTGGGTATCACCCTATTTTCATATGCACAAAGCAACCTGTTCTTCAGAAAGAAAATGAGTAGGAGTGTGTTACCCTTCAACCTCCAATCTGCTGCTTCTAATATCAACATGTAAATCTCATTACCAATTAAGCTGCCTGCATGAGAACCCATCAAATACCTCCAAAGTGCTCTGGCTTCCTATATCTAATTACAAATTGCAGAGCACTAATTTCGGTGTCAATCAATCTGAGAACCAGTGTGTTGCACTAATATTCACTGGGGGGCATTGAATATCAATTTCTCTGTCTGCCTGTAGCTTAGTCAATTCCCTGTGCCCGGATTATCTATTTTGTCTAACATTTGTGTCTTCACCAGGAATATGATTTTCTACTTTTTAATGTAAAGTAATATATTCTACTAAAAGATGTCCTTTTTTAATAGTATGTCAAAGTAAGGCAAACTACTTTAACCAATCCACGCTTAAAATATTTTTTTTCCCTTTCTCAAATGTAGGACCTTTCTGAAGTAAATTTAAATTTGTCTCTGCTTTTGCACAATACAGGCTTTTATTGGTCCTGCTAACCGGTGCTAAATCCTACATTTTAGCCATTCTTTTTCATATCTAGCCCTCCTAGCAGGCTGCGACCAAGCTTCCTTTTTTCTTTGGTGTAAAAACAAACAAATAAATCTAGGTTCAGGTTTGATTCCTCTACTACCTATGTTGGGCTTTGAATAAATTACTCTTTCTAGGTCGCTCTTGCCTGATTTATAAAGTGGGACGATACCCAACACTTGGAATGGCTTGTGAGGATTAAATGAAATACTGCGCACGCGGATTCCCGAGCATGACATTAACACATATTCAGTGCTCGGTAAACGCAACCAGCTATGCGAGCCTGTGGGTTGACTTACAGTATCACCAGAAACGTCACGTAAGAGAGTATTCCCTGCAATTCAGAGTGGTTCCCGCGCAGCCACAACTTTGACATTTTAAAAACGAATTCTAGGGCACAGCTTGCCTTTCCATGCAGATGTGCAGATTATCATTCAGCGCCGCTGGATGACTCAGTGATATGGGGCGAAGCAGATCCATGTGGGAGAGCAGGACTTCAGAGTCAGATCCCTCTGTACCTTAAATGCCGTTTTCCCTAACTCACTCACTCAGTGTTTGCTGTGCGCCCACTGTGGGCCGGGGACGGGTAACGAAACGTGCCGGATTCTTGCCTTCACGGAGCTCAAGGTCTAGAGGGGAAGGAAGACATGGGTAAAATGGAGAGGCCCAGAATGGGGAAGCAGTATTCCTGGTGTATGGAATAGCCCACGTGATGCCCTTATATTGGCAACACTCAGTGCTTCTCCCAACTAAAAGAAATCCATTGCAGTTGAGCATAGTAATAAAGAGAGACTAATGACTAGAGAAGGGGTTGGGAAGTAGGCAGTGGCCAGGTAACAATGGCCTGTGGACTGCATTTAGGGTGACTTTGTGTCTAGGGTCACAGGGACTGTTTGGATTAGGGACAGTGGTCCTAATAACTCCCTCTTCACTCTTGAAGATGTCCTGGTTTAGACGGTAGATAACACAGTCCCTGTAGCTGTATTAGACAGCACAGATTATATTCTCAGTGTAGTGGGGAGTTTTTGAAGAGCTTTAAGGAGAATGATAGGCTAGCATCTACTTTTTAGGTGACAAGGCATGAGTGAGTGCAGAGGTTGCAAGACGGAAGGCTATCCCGGTTTTCCGAGTTAGAGGGCCTTGACGTGGGGTAGCGTGGTGACGGTGAGGATGGAGAGATGGGGTGGAGGCAGGATATTTTGGAGGCAGGCTATCAGGTCCTAGCGAGGAAGTGGATATGGGAAATGAGGGAGGAGTTCCCGGGATAACTCTGAAGTTTCTGGTTTAAACAGCTGAGTGGCTGGTGGCGCCAATGCTCCAGCGGGGTGATTGAGAGTAAACACTGAAGAGCGAAGGCCGGGAAGAACTAAGACTCAGAATTTGACATGCCCAAGTTGGAGTTGAAGGTGCCGGGTGTTTGCTCAAGGAGAGGGAGCAGATGAGTAGATCTGAGTAGGTCTAAGGAGATCGGAAACTCAAACCCTTGCCTTTTAAATCCAAACCTTTTTTTTTTTTTTTAAGATTTTATTTGAGAGCCTGAGAGTGAGCACAAGCATGGGGAAGGACAGAGGGAGAGGGAGAGAGAGAAGCAGACTCCCCGCTGCAGGGAGCCTGACATGGGGCTCCATCCCAGGACCCCGGGGATCATGACCTGAGCCGATGGCAGACGCTTAACCGACTGAGCCACCCAGGCGCCCCTCAAATCCAAACCTTCTATACCCAAGAAACCATGTTAAATGTAGAGTGGTACTGGGTATGTCTTCATAGCGTGTTCCCTGAGTAATGCTTGTGACAGATGCCTAGGCGTTTGCTTGTGGGTGCTCAGTTGCAGTGGGGGCACAAACCGTGCCACCCACGGGGGTGTGGCTGAGACCCGCCCGTGACACACTAGGACGTCGGGCCGGAGAGGTTGTGTGCTTTCGCTAAGGTACCCAGGTGGTGGGAGAGCTGCTGTTCCATCTCAGCCTTCCCCTCTCCCAACAAATCCTTCTTTCCAAGAGTAGAAAATCCATGGATTGTCTGTGGACAAGAGTCACTTAACACACGGCTGGGTGAGACAGTGGATTCTGTTGATGGCTGTAGTTACTGGGAGAGGTTTATCTCCACCAGGGGAGGAAGACGGTCTTTCACAGCCTTCTGACTGTGAACAGAGCTGGTTTGATCGTTGAGATGTCCCTGTGGTGAGAAGCACATGTGTTTTGCATGCCACAGAGTGCCCTATTGGGTCAGGCTCCCTAGCGCGTGCCTCTCGGCGCAGCTGATGTGTCCATTTGCTCGGGAGAGACAGCTGGCTGCCTGGCCGGTCCATGCAGCTGCTGCCTCAGGTAGAGACGGTTGTTCAGCTGCCAGGTACGGAGATTCGAGAACAGAAACAGGCAAGGAAGGTCTGCTGCTTTGGAGTGCCTTGGACCTAACCCTGGCTAACTGATTTGGTGGTGTGCACCAGACTGAGTACTTCTTTAAACCCTCTCATCGAGGTGACCTGTCACTGAATTATAGTGCTTTCGACTTATGAAGACTATAATGAGTTTCAGACAAAAGGAAGCGGTTGTAATCATCTTCCGGTTGGAGCATGATGCTGATTTCACGCCACATTTCTGTGGTACCTATCGGGTTTCAGCCAATTAATTAAATCATAGCAAGCCTGGGAACGAAGTTTAAATTATTGTGCATGGAATGAGCCACCCATTCATTGCTCATGGCTGAAGCAACATTTGCATGGGCCCTGGGTGTCATGTTCACCCGGGAGTGACTTTCTCTTTTTATCCGTGTCTCTCAGCTGTCACCCCATGTCTGGAGAGTGTGCCTGCAAGCCGGGCTGGTCGGGACTCTACTGCAATGAGACATGTTCTCCTGGATTCTTCGGGGAAGCTTGCCAACAGATCTGCAGCTGCCAGAACGGGGCTGACTGTGACAGTGTGACCGGGGAGTGCACCTGTGCCCCAGGATTCAAAGTGAGTGGCTCTGGAGGAAGGAGCCTCGGGGTCCCGTGTGGAGCACAATGACACCACGTATAGGACCCTTCCTGAAGTACAGGGAATGTGCTAAGATCTGTCACATCATTAACAAGAAAGAGACTGAAAAGTACTAATAAGAAACAGAAGGAATTACCTTAGAATGATAACTGGAAGGCTGGTAAAACAATAAATGTAGCGTTCATATTAATTATTTAATTAATATGTGTCATGGAATATGATGTACTTTCATTATTCCTTACATAATTACTTTTTCCCTACATAATCATTTTGCTACATTCTATAGGCAACAAAGAAATGACTTTTCCAAGTAATTACTGTTAACAGTTTTTGTCTCAGCTCCACGCAATTTGAAGGCACATCATGTATGAAGTTTGCACGTATTATATATTTACATGTGATGGTTAGCAGTATGGAAGTTTTTCAGTGCCTTTGAGAACCTAGACCTTGCAAATATGCCCGTGCGCCAACCGAGCAGAATTTTGCCTAGTTTCTAGGATTTCTTAGCTATAGATTAGGAATCCTTGTTTTAAAGGAAAACAGATTGGTCTTGATTATTTTCTCTCTTTTGAAAGAGGACAGGATTAACCAAAGAAGATGTTGATGATTATTCCAGAGCATGTAATGTGGGATGAGTAGGTGATAAAGACTCAGAGTTGAGGGGATCTTTACAGGTTTTTCTAACCTATGTCACTATTCTTTGGTGGAGCCCTTGATTTACTCTGTCTTAAGTCTCTTCTGTTTTTATTTTTATTTATTTTTAAAGATTTTACTTATTTATTTGAGAGGGAGAGAGAGAGCAGGAGCAGGGGGGAAGGGCAGAGAGAGAAGCCAACTCCCCGCTGATCCGGGAGCCCAAGGAGGGTCGATCCCAGGACCCTGGGATCATGACCTGAGCCGAAGGCAGATGCTTAACCAACTGAGCCACCCAGACGCCCCAAGTCTCTTCTGTTTTTAAAGGCGATGACCTCCAGCCATCCTTGATAGCCCACTTCTGGGTTTTAGGCTTATTGTCAGATAATAAATTGAATCATGCTGCAGGCGGAGTGTGCGTCCCGTTGCTTTGCTTCAGCCACCAATCATATTACATATTATACAAGGAAGGCTAAGAAACATTGCAATTTAATGTATAGTTTATGTTTATTTATTTATTGACTGTAATTGATAGTGTATTGTTCTCTATCTGCTTGTCTGAGCAAGGACAAAAAGTTTTTTTGTGTGTTTGCTAAGAAAGGAAGCTCATGAAGGCAGCAGGCTTTTTTGATTGCCATTTAATACTGAATCCTAAACAGGCAAGCTAACATTGCCCTTGAATCTGTACAATTTGTATACTGGGGACATTTAGCAACTTTTAAAAATACAAGTGTTAAAATTAGAGAGGGAATATCATTAGCATTACCAAGATGCATTTTTGTTTGTTTGTGCTGGCTTTATGTCATTCAGTGAAATTGCACGCATTTTCCTATCTGTGCCCGTCTAGGGAATTGACTGCTCTGTCCCATGCCCACTGGGAGCCTATGGAATAAACTGCTCCTCTCTCTGTGGCTGTAAGAACGACGCTGTCTGCTCACCTGTAGATGGGTCTTGTACTTGCAAGGCAGGTAAGTGGGGGAGTGAGGCTTTTATCTGCTCTTTAGCCCGTCACCTCCTAAAGTCACAGGGAAGAAACCTTGACTAGGGTTCTAGCTCCATCCGTGCCAAAGTTTAGCGTCCAAACTCGGCCAGCCCCTCGTCCAGGGTGGGCTCTCCTGCTTTTGTGAGCCAAGAAAAGCGGCTCACATAGGATCTCCAAAGTTGCTGCCAGCTCCCAAAGTCTGGGGGTCTCTGGGCTTTGGGTAAAGTGAGCAAGCAGACATACACCCACACCCCTAAATTGGCCTGGAGTTGCAGCAAGAAATGCAGCCAAGCACCGATTTTATGCAAAGGCCAAAATGTGTCTATCTGTAGTTGTTACAAGAGGCAGGGTCCTGGAAACTCACTGTTCACGGTTCATTGGGTTTGCTTTAAAGAGCGGGTTGCTCTTCCAAACACAAACCTTCCTTTACCCTCCCGTATAAAGATGGTGCTTCCCCGACCGGAGCCGCACTCGGCGTTCTGCATCGCGCATCACCGCACACTTGAGGTGACGCGCTCTGCATCTTGTCCCAGTAGCCCAGCGATGTCGCTTGCTGCGGGCATCCTTGTCCGATCATACGGCACACACGGGTTCTGGGTTCTTCGGCCGTTGCTGCTGGAGGCTCCACTCGGCAGCGCCACTGCTCTCTGTGCTGGGACTGGGGACCCCGCCGTGCACCTCCAAAATGTTTCTTTTTTTTTTTTTTTTTTAAAGATTTTATTTATTTATTTGACAGAGAGAGACACAGCGAGAGAGGGGAACACAAGCAGGGGGAGTGGGAGAGGGAGAAACAGGCTTCCCGCCGAGCAGGGAGCCCGATGCGGGGCTCGATCCCAGGACCCTGGGATCACGACCTGAGCCGAAGGCAGACGCTTAACGACTGAGCCACCCAGGCGCCCCTCCAAAATGTTTCTAAAGGGCAACGTGGCTTGGGGAGTCCGGGGGAAACTCCATGCTGCTTGTTTCCTGCATGCTCTGGCGTTCTTGTCGCGGCAGGCTGGCACGGGGTGGACTGCTCCATCAGCTGCCCCAGCGGCACTTGGGGCTTTAGCTGTAACCTGACCTGCCAGTGTCTCAACGGGGGAGCCTGCAACACCCAGGACGGGACCTGCACGTGCGCACCCGGGTGGCGCGGGGAGAAGTGTGAGCTCCCCTGCCAGGTACGGCTGAGCCGGGGCCCCAGCTGGGAAGCCATGGGGGGTGGGTGCTGGGGGCAGAGTGTCCGCTCACTGCTGCCGTGTCCCTGGGGTCAGGCATGCGTGTGTGAACCCAACAAAACTATTAGAAGAACTGAGGTCTTTGAAGTCACATCGGAGATAAGACCGGAAAAGGGATAGACATGGAAATGGGTAGGTAGCTCTGCAAGAATCACTCCCTTCTTCTCCTTCATCTCTGCCCAGGCTCCCCCCCCTCTGCCCCCCCCCCCCGCCAGCCTTCCTGCTGTCTCCGTTCCTATACACCCCTCTCTCCGTGGCAACCGATGGACAGCATTTGTCAAACACCCAGCGTCTGCCTGTCAACTCTCCAAATACTATATCTCCATTATCATGGAAATCCTCCCATCTCTGGTGGAAAGTGGCAGAGGATTGAAAGGGGGTGGGGACCGGTGTCGCAGAAATGCTCATCGAGGTGGTGAGAGGTTTAGAAACGGCCGTCTGTTAAACACAAGTGTTTCTCGAGTCACAGGAATCTCCAAAGATGTCCCTCGTTCAATGCTGGCTCCACTCCCCTGACCTACTTTGGAGGTAGTCGTCCTTACACATCCCATACCGCGTCCTACTGCAGGCAGAGGTTGCAAATGGGACATGTGTTCTATAGTAACGTGCTGATTTCCCTTTCTCCCTCTGAAGCCCTTGGCCCATTTCTTGCCCTCTTTTTCATGACCTTTTCTTCCTCTCTCATTTCTTTCCTCCTGAGCCATTAAACATTCTCTCAGGGATGTGCGTTCTCTGCCTCCAGGACAGATGGCGAGATGACACTGTGACCCCCTGAACTGGACCCCTCGCGGTGGGAGCAGTTTTTCCCCTGGGCTTCCTCCTCATCAAGCACAACCCATTTCCCAGCTAGAGAAGATCCCACCCTGGGCTATTCCATGCCCTCCAGACCCCTAGGACAGAGTTCAGTTAGCTTTGCTGCCTCTCATCCACCAGTGAACAAATTATCAGTCCTCTGCGATGGGCTTGAAGAGCACCTTGCACTCCCAATCAGATGGTAGACAATACAGTGAAGTCCGATGATGGTTTAAGTGGCTTGTATGGTGGCAAAGCCCCAGCAAACATTAGCGGGGCGTTAATTTTTTTAAATTTTAGTTAAGTTCTAGTCAAACGATGATGCTGTCAGACACCCTGTTTTATGCTGGTTCTCAGCTTCCTCGCCCTTGGTAACTGCACACCCCCTGAAGGTTTAGAGTGCCCTCCCTCAGTTCATCAGGACCTGGCATGAAAGGGCAGGGTCACTAAGTGCAGAGCTTTCCATTACCTTCCCACAAACTAAATGATCACGTCCACAAAGGGGTCTCGTCTCTGCTGGACCAAAACCGATGTGCACGTGAAAACGTTCAGGCCTGGGAACAGACCCGGGAAGAGGGTGTGCCAAAAGTACGCCAGCCTTCCTTGGGATCTCGCACCAGAACACTCATGTCATTGAGACTTCTTCAGGGAAAGGAAGATACTGACTGGGAAAAGCAGCCGAAGATTTTCACTTCTCCTAAGGATTCTTTGCATCACACTGGCCATTTACAGAAATGAACTTCATTCGATTAGTGCTATGATTTTCTTTTAATTATAGAGCCTCTTTCTTTATGTGAGTCAAGGGCCTCCCTTTCCATGAACGAGTAGCATGCCTTGTAAGGAACGCTGAACTACTTTATAAAAATCCTTAGGAACAAAAGAAAATTTCTTTATGAGCGGTGGTATATGATAAGATACAAAGGATTCTCTTAATTAATGAGCATGTTTGCATATATTTGCATATATGCATATCAGTTGGTCTCACCGTTCATAGGACCGACCATTATGTCAGACATTTCAACTACAGTCTGAGTGATTTTTAAAACACCCCCTCCTGCATTTGGGGGACTAAGCAGATATGGGAAGAGGGGATTATCATGTGTGTGGCTGAGAGGCGTTTGGGAGGGGAGGGTCCTGGATCTGAGGTGGTTGCCTGAGGTCCCTGTTGTCTCTCATTGTGGATTTCCGTGACCTCGTCGCTCTCTCCCACACAGGATGGCACGTATGGGCTGAACTGTGCGGAGCGCTGTGATTGTAGCCACGCCGATGGCTGTCACCCCACGACAGGCCACTGCCGCTGCCTCCCGGGATGGTCAGGTGAGCCAGGGACCGCTACTTGAAATGGGAAACATGCCAACTTACACCTAGCCCTGTTCCTTGCTGCTTTAGGGAAACACACACGGCTCACCTTCTCAGAGAAGAAGAAATGGTAAAACCTCCAATAACAACAGTCACATTTTTACCCAAGAGATACTACTGCGAGACCTAATTCATCTGGGGATGACTTCTTGTTGAAGTATTCAGGAGCAGTTGTCTTGAGCCTTGATGGAAGGTCCAGCTGTCAGAATTCAGGCCAGTAAGGGGGGGCGGGGGAAGTGTGAATTGCTATGAAGGGTCTAGCAAGGCTTCTGTGGCATTTTTGAGCACCGAGGAAAGAATGAGGGAAATAAACCATAAGAACATAACTAAGTTCACCTCGGTGAGGCAAAAATATTCAATACTAATATTAATATGGTTAATATGCAAGTATTAAAATAGTCATTGCTAGACATGAAAGTTTTAAAACTTGCTTTTTCTTACAATAATACTTAAGTCATAAAAGTTCATAATACGATTGAGTACCAATTTTGTAGCCACAAGGTGGAGGTTTCTCCTTATTTATATGGATTCATGGTTCCAGCTAGGAAGTTTATCAGACTAACAGTGGTCTTGGAAAATGAACCCTGTTTTTGCTCGTGATAAATAGACTCGGGAGAGGGCACTGAATGCCCAAGGCAAACTGGGGTCCTGCTTTTCTGTTTCTTTCATGAGGTCAAGCCTATTCTAAAAAAACAAAAACAAAACCTTACAAAACGAATGGAATTTTAAATGCTTATTTAGAAAAATTACAAATGGAAATGCACCAAGAAAGTTATTGCACATTGGGATGAGTGGACTGGGTATATTTATGAGCAGTTTCTTCTGAAAGTAAAATAAAAGGTTGACTGCTGATATTCCAATTGAGAGCCAAGTACTGTGGAACTTGGGTGCATGTTAGAGGTGGTTAAATAAACCCAAACTCTCTTTTACAATTCTCATTCATAGTCATTTGTGTATATGTGTGTTTGTGTGTGTATTTGTATATGTTGTATTTGTATCTAAATATATGTGTGTCTATATTCAGAGAAGAGAAGGAGATTTGTAGGACACAACTGTTTTCATACTGATGATGCTTCGCTATCTCCCAAAATGGTTTTTTAACTTGTCTTCTAAAAGAGAAACTGGTAGTAATAAGCCAAGCATCCTCTTTAGTGATGGTTCATATTTTGAGAAGGTGGATCTTTCAGAGGAGACTCTTAATACCTCCATGCCAGAGAAGTGACATTTAGGAAATTATGGAGTCAGCGTGGTCTTACCTCTTAGCAAAAATTGTAAAAAGAAGAACGAAGAAATAATAAGTAATGCCTATTGAATGCTTATGGCAGGCTCGCAGCAACTCTGTGAGGTAGAAAATATCATTTTGTCGTTTTTATAGATGAAGAAACTGAGGCACAGACAAGTTGAGTGTCTTGATCAAGGCCCCAGGGTCAGGATTTGCACTAATGAGCAACGGGATTTGCACTAATACCCTCCTATTGCGTCTCCAGCTCTCTTCATGACTGCACCCTCTGTCGTACACAGACTTCTTCCAGAACATGCTGGGGGAAAGGGCAGTTGGGCTGAGATTAATTCTGAGCATGGATGAGGACTTCTGAGAATTATATGAGAGGACCGTGGTGATAAGTGCTGATAACCAGCACCTTCTTCATATATGTGCACGTGTGTGTGTATGTGTATGTTTATATGTGTGTGTATACATACCTAGGGAGAGAGAGAGAGAGAGTATATATGCATATGTTCATATGCATGCATTTATATAGAGAGAGACAGAGGCAGAGAGAGAGACAGGAAGATATACCATAGAATTCACCTATTTAAATTGTATAATCCGTGGTTTTTAGTATAGTCAAAGAATTATACAACCATCATCACTACCATTTTTAGAAGATTTTCATCATCATAAAGAAACTGCAGTAGTACTTATTAGCAGTTATTCTCCATTTACCCCCAACTCACCACTAGGCAAACTCCCCCCCCCCACCCTAGGCAACCACTAACCTACTTTCTGTCTCTATAGATTTACCTATTCTGATATTGTATGGATTCGTGCAATATGAGGTCTTTGACTACTGGCTTCCTTCTCTTGGTTTGTTTTCAAGGTTCATTCCTACTGGAACATATATCAGTACTTCATTCTTTTTGACTGGGGACAAATATTCCATGGTATGGGTAGACCACATTTTATTTGCACATTCATCAGTTGATGGACATTTGGGTTGTTTCCACTTTTTGGCTATTTTGAAAAATGCTGTTAAGAACATTCATGTACAGGTTTTTGTGTGGATGTGTATGTTTGGTATATAAGTTAGGGATGGAATTGCTGGGTTGTGTGATAACTCTAAGTTTAACCTTTTAAAGAATTGCTACACTGTTCTCCAAAGCAGTTACACCATTTTCCATTCCCACCAATAATGTGTGAGGTGTCTGTCTCCTCACCAAAAATTTTTATTTTCTGTCTTTTTGATTCTAGCCATCCAAGTGGTGTGAAATGTTATTTCATGAGTTTTTGATTTGCATTCTCCTAATAAATGACGATGTTAAGTGTCTTTTGTATTTAGTTCGGCCATCTGTGTATATTTTTCCAGCCATCTGTATGTCTGATATCTATTCAGATACTTTGCTCATTTTTTAATTGGGTCATTTTGTGTTTTTATAATTGAATTGTAATATTTCTTTATGTATTTTATATCTATGTTCCTTATCAGATGTATGATTTGCAAATATTTTTTCCCATTCTGTTTGTTACTTTTTCACTCTCTTCATGATGTCTGTTTCTGCAGAAAAGTTTTTATTTTGACGGAGTTCAAAAAGTTTTTTTCTTTTGTTGCTTGTGTTTTTGGTGTCAAATCTATGAAACCATTGGCTAGTCCACAGTGACAAAGATTTTTACCTGTGTATTCTTCTAAGCATTTTATAGTTTTAGATTTTACATGTAGGTCTTCAATCCATTTTGAGTTTGGTTTTATATATGGTGTGAGGTAAGGGTCCAAATTCATTCTTTTGCATGCTGATATCCATCTGTTCCAGCATCATGTGTTGAAAAGATCATTCATCCCCCTCCCTTCCCATCACCTGTATTGTCTTGATACCTTTGCCAAAAATCAACTGACCATAAGTGGGAGACCATTTATGTCTGGACTCTCACTTCTCTTCCACTGATCTATATCCTTATGCCAGTACCATACTGTTTTGATTACTCTAGCTTTGTAGAAAGTTTTGAAATGTGGGAAGTGTGAGTCCTTCAACTTTGGTCTTCTTCTTCAAGATTGTTTGGGCTATCCTGGGTCCCTTGAACTTCTATATGAATTTTAGGGTCAGCATATCAATTCCTGTGAAGAAACAAGGTAGATTTAATAAGGAATGAGTCTATAGATCAATATGGGGAGTACTGCTAACTTGACAATACATGTCTTCATATCCTTGAACAGAAAATGTCATCAGTGACCTCTTTAGCGGTGTCTCTCGGTCCTTTGGAATTTGTTGAGAGCTGCCTTGGCTTCTGACAGGAGTAAACTGAGATGAACTGTCATGTGCTTGATTTCTAGTGTCTGAGAGTTACCTTGGGAAACAGACCAAGGCTGGGGTAATGGACTTTATTTTCTGTCAATAGGAGTTACCCACAGACACAAGGACTCTCTTGCCCTCTAGTTTCTCCTTGACTTGCAAAGCTAAGGTAACTCTGACCTCACAGTGTGAAACTCCACCTCCCCATGTTTCCATGTGGCGCTCAGTTACTAAATGTTAAAACCACATCATGCTAAGAGTAAACTGGATTTTGTGACTTCCCTAGCGTGCTTGGACTCCTTAAATAAAATGACCAGTACCAAGTTCTCCGTGACCACAATGAAGTGAAATAGCATTTTGAACCCCCTGGCAAATTCAGAACTTTTCTAACAGAGAGGCCCTATTATTTGTTTTGGACCATGCCCCACCAAATCTCCTCTTGTTTTCTGAATACAGAGGAAATGTGAGGTGTTCCTGAACACACCAGTCACTGCTCAAGTATCTACCTGCTTTGGTGATTTAGAGCCAGACTGTGAAAGACATACTCGCATCTACACGAGAAAAGCAGGAGATATAATTTGGCCTGAAGCCAGCCAGAAAATGTGTTTGTTGCATTCCACAGTCTGGGTCATGGGGTAAGACAAATGATCCCATCTGGCCTGAGACCTATGGAGCTCCTGCGGGAATGCACACAGCATAATCTTGTAACACTCTGTCCATCTGTGACTGGTCTGTTTCTCCAAAGGGGAAAAACTCTGCTGCTTCATGCTGCTCTCTACTTATTACCCCACTGTCTCTTTGCTTCGTGGCCCCATTGTCTCATTTCTCTGGGTCTTCTGTGGAGGCTGTTGACCTTTGAGGATCTAAGACTGCCCTGAGACTTTTTTTTTTTTTTAGAGAAATCATCCCCCACATTCACAGTACACACTAGGTATATGCAAACGTACATAGAGGAAAAGAAGGTTATGAAAGTTCCAAAAAGCACCCTACAATTGGACCAAGAATTGGTTCATTTTCCCAAGAGGAAAGAAGAGTAGACTCTGTGTTATTTATGTAGAGCACCATTTCTTTGTCCACATTGGATAGACTCATAATTTTTCATCAACAAACTTGTTTTTGAGGAAGTACCTTGTGAGACTCTTTCTCAACATAAAGAAAGCCTTGCTTTTCATTTGGATACCAGATGCAGGGCCAGATAAATAGCATGAGTATTGGGGAAGTAAAGGATTCTGTTTCCTCTCCTCCCTGTTGCTGAGAGTGCTCTAGGTGAAATGTTAAGTATCACTGGACGGGGTAATAGTGTGTGGGGTAACAGTGAAGTTTTAGTGTTGTCTAACACAGGGACCTGGGCTCTTCCCTTGACCAAATCAGTAAGACGGCACAGAGTCACCAACAATCCTAGGTCACGGAGGACAGTGTTGGTTGGGGGCGGGGAGGCTCATCAGACCTCTGGGTTTAGAGCCAGAGGTAAAGGTGGGGAGAGCTTTATTCCTCTTTACAAAGAAAATGACACACCTAAATTGAGGAAACCATCTGCTAACCTGATATACCAAGGAGATCAGCTTGTGTTCTTACTGTGGGGCTCATCTACCACTCCTCATGATTTCACCCTCTTTTCTAACATTGGACTGTCTTTTTCTCCTAAAGGAACTGAGACTCTATTGCTATCATTGACCGTTCCATTTTACCTGGTTCTAAAACAGGTTTTCAAAAGGTACTGCCATACAGATTACCCAAAGCAAAAGTTGCATCTGATATCCTAGAAACTATTTCCAAAAGAAATGTTCCATTTAAAAAAAAGACATGCACTTTTATTATATATAGTTATTTAAAACCTTACTATATGGATATTTTTAGCCTGTCGACTACTTTATCAAAAAGAGGCAGATTGCAGTTAAAAAAAATTGGGGGGGGAATGAAACACCATCCAAAATATAGGCTGCGTCCTGGGCTCCTTCTCCCACACCTCTCCACCCGTACACATGAGCGCACACGTGTGCGCACACACACACACACACGCACACGCACACACATGCACACAGCTATAAAATGAGACTGGCTTTTCAAAATGATTATTCTAAAGTCCCAGATGTCAATGAAATGGAATTAGTTGTGTGGGGGGGCGGGGCGGGGTGTATTTCCAGAGTAGTGAAGTAATATGCTTTATAAAGTATTTTCCCAAAACAGTAGAAACATGCTGACTTTCTTTCTTCCTTTCTGCCCTGACTTCAGCCAGCCAGAACACCTCTTCACTGAGCGTTAGTGCTAAGCAAGATCTCATTCCAGCTGTGTGGGAACAGATGCCGTCTTCAGCCTGGTTCCCAGCCCTGGCTAAGATCACTGTCACCTGGGAACTTTTTTAACTTGTGTATTCCCCGTCCCCACCTCCCACCTACTGAATGACAATCTGGAGGGTGAGTGAGGAGAGGAGTGGAGCCAGTGCCAGCCCATAAAGCACCTTTTGTGCAAATTTGAAGAAGGTTTGGAAATCCTTCAGGTTGCACTTCTTGGCAGGTTGAGGGCAAGCTGGATTTCTGCCCTCCCTTAGCCCTGCGGCCTGGGGCTCTTGTGCAGTATACAACCTGCACAACCTTACGTGGTGTCCTCATTTGTCTTTTCAAAAGTTGCACCGGTGGCCCATGCAGTTACCAGTCTGTAGGTTGGCCTCTGCTATGCCTTTTTACTCTGGTTATTGAAGATGTAGGGGGTCCTAGGGAGCATTTCCATGACAGAAGCCTTGTAACCAGTGCCAGAAGTCTTAGGGATGCACTCATACAAGGGGAAAAAAAAAAAAACGTTAAATGTTAAACTAAGAGAAAAGAGATTAGGAAACCAAATCAACCTCTAGGAGTGGTGGGAAAGAAAGAAGAACTAGCAACCATGGATGAGGGTAAGCAGGGGCAAGAATAGGGAGAGCAGTGGGGTGCTTCTCTGAGTCCAGCCAGGAGGGGGGTGTTAGAAGGAGGAAAGCCTGCAGGCGAGTTTCTGAGAAGAGCCCAGCTTTTCTGCTCGTCCCAGCAAGCACAGCTAGGCCTGCAGTGGTCCCAGCCCCTCTCCCAAGGGACAGCCCCCTCTGTGCATTTCCCCAACAGTCCCCAGTTGGACCAGGTAAGCAAGTGAACTGCTACTGTAGGTACTCATCTGTCCCAAAGTGATCTCTCATGTGCTTTAGTGATGCCTGAATTGTTATAGTAAGGGAGGACCTACCTTTCTTTGTGCAGTGACATAAAAGTACAAATTCAAGTGCAAATGAGCTTTAATTAACATGCGTGCACCCAATCAACCAGGGTATTGGAGGGTGGACAACATTCATGCAGGAGCCCATGTGGGTCTGTCTATGAGATTTTGTGGGGAGGGAGTTCTGCAAAAGCAGAATGTGGGGTCCGTGAGGTGAGGGCGGAGGAAGGGGCTTGTGTTCCGAAAAGAAAGCCTGCAGAAACAACCAGAGCTCCCCGAGTTCTCGATCTGCCTAGCAGTCTGTTCTGTTTGCTTTTATCCAGGTCCGGACTGAGGCAGGCCATGCTCTCTGGTGCTTTTGTCTTGCAGCTGCAAATGCAAACGTCGATGATTTGTATGACTTATCAAGATTTTTTTTTTTTTTCAACTTGGTCATCGCTAGAAAGCAGATCTGCTTTTTAATCCATCTTTAAAATTCATAGCATCCAAATAGAACGATTTAGCAACCATTTGTTGAGTGTCTCCCAAGTTGGGTGCAGCCACAGTGCTGGGTGGTGCCGGGAACGTGGGTGAAGCGTTGCCAGCCCCTGGCCTGCAGAAGCTCATGTCCTCTCAGGGCGGACCCTGCATGGGCACAGGGGGATACGCCAGTGAATACCGTCTCTACGCCAACAGTAAGCAGCTGCTTTGTTAGCAAGAGGATTAGAGAAGCAGAAAAAGTATTATGATTCTATACTGTGGTTCTTCTCTTCTATAATCATCAAGCCCAATTATTATTAACAAATCTCTCTCTTCGCTCTAATATATGTTTAATAGCTTGTTGCTCAGGAACCAGACACTGAATTGAAATCATGTCCTCCGTTCACTAATGCCCCCAAAGATTGCAGAAGGAATATGAACAATTAGCAAGACGAGGAGTTTGGGTTCTATCTCTGAGAGGGAGGAGTAATGACACCCCAGATGATTTATTTTACCGTATTCATGCAATCACAAATGCCTAGTGAATGCTGGTTTCACATTGAGGCTGCTGGCATAATGCATCAGGCATGAAATGCATGAACATTTCTTTAGAGCTGCTTAGCTGAAGTTTATCACGATCATTCAGCCATTGCCTAGCAACTTGGGAAGGCTATCAAAGAACTCTTTGTCCTCAGTCCTGGCAAAAACAGTCCCTCACAGATCGCCTTATCAGCGTTAGAACGTTTATCAGGAAAAAATGCTTCCATTGAACCAGAGATCCCCTCAAATTTAAAGATACCCCCTTCCCATTTTGTCCCCTCTTCCAAATGTGTTAGGGAGTTGCTTCCTGAAGTAATTCCTATTAGAACCTTTATCTGTTCTTTGGTAAACATTCCAAAAGAATTTCTTCAAGATGCCTCCATAATTCTTCTATTGCTTTATAATCTGGGCTAGCATTAAAAAACACAGACCTGAGCTCATGAAGGTATATCTTCTCCAAAATCTGTAAGGCAGACATTTCTACCCCCTTAGATGGGAAGGGTCACCATTTTAGGCACACAAAATAGAAATATGCTGGGCTCCCTGGTTTGCATGTGCTTCTCGTCACTTCTTTCAGGAAAGAGAGAACTATATGGTTGCTTCATCCAGTTGGAAAATGGTTCTGAATATCATGTTGGAAAGAGAGACTGTGCTTATTGATGCATTCAACAAATCTTTAACACACTCCATGTGCTAGGCACTGTAGTGAGCAAAACCCCCATCTCTCTTTCAGGGAGCTGACAGAATTCATTCATTACCCTGCGTGGAATATGGCGGGGCGGGGAGCAGGTATAGATTTTTCATGTCCATTCTCTCTTGCATTACTCTGGAATTTATCCTCTTTGCATTCCAACTGCCAATGACTTAGTTTAAGACTGTCATGTTTATCTTTTTTTTTTTTTTTTTTACCTGCATAACCTACAACAGCCACCCGACACAGGTCTCTCTTCCAGGCTCATCCTCCTCATACTGTCTTCTGCCCTCCTGCCAACCACAAATTTAATTATGTGCTTCTCCTACTTAATTGTCCATTTGGTCCCTGTCACCCCCAAGGGGGACGCTCACACTCCACAGCATGGCATTCTTGGCTTTCTTTACGTACCATGACCTGGCTGCCCAAAGACCTGTCCTGTTCTTCCCAACCCCAGTTTTAGCTGTCCTCAACTTGCCTGTACTTCTTTGGACATCTGAGTCTCACACCCACCATTCCATTAGCTTGGAACCCTTGTCCACCTTCACAAGCTATTTCTTTTTCTGACTCTGATCCCCAGACAGAGTTAGGGGTGCTTATTCCTGGGCCGTTATCATTCTACAGTTAGAGGTCTTTCTTAGAGAACCTATCACCAGTAAGCCAATAGCCGCTGGACTTCTTGAATGTTGATTAAGTTGAATTCTTTTTTCTGTCTTTGATTAAAAAAGGAAACAGCAAAATGTCTTGTAGGACTCCAGCCGAGTTTGCAAAGATTGGGGTGAAATCAGTGGAAATAATTTAAGAATAACACGCACACTAAAAAAAAATGGTTAAAGCAAACTTACAATTCCCTATCCTGAAAAAAATTGTTCTGCAGGGTTAGCCTTACACAGAGGTGACATCAGTAACCATATACCTAGTGTAACCTAGAGAAGCGATTATCCAGTTACCCACTCTGTGACCCTCACTGCCTGGTATTTCACAATTAGAGATTTATTTCTTAGGCTCCTCACATGCTTATTTCCTTAAAATATAAGTATTCTCTGGAGAAGGTAACAACTCAATAATAATCAATTTATCTCATCTTTTCTTGACTCTAAGAGGAAGGGAAAGATAACAGCTCCCCCCACAGAGCTCTGAAGGGGAGGAGTAGCAATAGGAGAAAATGGGGCAGCAAGAGGAAAAAATGCAGCTTCATACTTTATGTTTGTCTACAAATAGATTAAGCATTAATATCTGAAAAATGATGACTCAGTTTAACTGATGGTAGAGAAAAAGAAGAGGGATTGAATTTTTAGGGGAAGTTGGTAATAGAATTATTATAATTTACTCTTTAAGGAAAGACTTATTTGCAATCCTGAAATAAAAGATTTTTAAAAGTAAGCTTGGTTCAGCTGAAATATGCTTATACGACTGGAGACAGAAGATTTGATAGATGATCTCTAGAATTCCTTGTGATTCTCTGGAAATGAAATCATGGGTAAATCATGTGAAACAAGCATATCATTGTAATGGATCTCTTTGCTATATCATGGGCCCTGTTACTCTATGAAAATTACCTCGATAAAGTTGATTATGACAGATGGTTATGTTATCCAGCTGGACAAACCTATTAGGGAAGACGAGTCAGATATGAAATAAAGGATCACTTTATTCAGATTTGCCAATCTGCCCTGGAGTCATTTTTCTTAACATGCTCTGATTGAGAATGTGCTAAGTCATATATAAATGATGATAATCTATAATGTAAAAAAGCAGCAGATAATTTTGACCTAAAGTGTGCTCCATTCCAACTTCACTGCATTTATTTAATGCGAAGGAGAGATTTGGCAAGAAGCTAATAACCAAATCACCATGAATGGCTAAATCCCCCCTTCCTCAAGCTCCCACCCCACAAAAATGTGCCAAAAATGAGGACTAATTTTCAGGATGATTTTCAGATTAACTCAGCTTCCACGTCTCCAAAATCCTAACTGGGATTTGCATGAATGGCTCCAAACCCAAATGGCCAGGGTTGTCTGAATATCTGTGAAGCGGGTGTCCCCATCTTAGCTGCCATTAAATAGGAGTCCTGGCTCGTGCTCAGAGCTCAGGACCTGAATTTGAACAGAGTGAAGCCTGTCACAAGTTACCCTTGTTGATACTTCCTTCAGACTCACAAAACAAAATTTAGGTTTGCAGCCTCCTTTTGAAGTGGTTTATTCCTCAATATGTTGGATGCTCTGCCTTGTGTAGGTACCAGCCAAAACACCAGATACAACTCTATAGCTGGTGGATCACATTTGGTGAGCATAGCATTTGAATGCCATTCCACTTACCTTTTCAAAAGAGGGTTTTTTTTTTTTTTTAAAAAAAAAGATCATATGTTCGTGAACTCAAGAAAAAAAAAATCACAATAGGCCATAATTCTGTATTTTATTCTGTAGGGAATCCTTAAACCCAGGTCAATTTATAACAGGTCTGATCTCCTTCAGCCAGTAGCTCAAGCTCAAATAATCGTCTATTGTTGGCTCAAGCTAGACACAATGAGGTCTGTGCGCTTTCATGCCTACTTAACAGCCTTTACCAAGTGGGAGACTTTCGGGAGGAGGAAACCGGGAGCAGTCAAAAGCAGAGTTACGGCTCAGCAGAAAGGACACTGGACCCATCAGCCATGTTCACGTTATGGTTTGGGGCTGCTCCTGTTTTAAGGTTTGGGCCATAGAAGCAAAAACTGTAATACAAAACATGCCTTTCTCAGCTTCCTTGGTGCTGGGTGGTGACAGTGTTCTGGAATCCCTGAGTGTGTGCGTGCTTGTGCTTCCTGTGTTTTCCCTTGGTCTGAAGCCAGCCGTGGCCGGTTCGCTACCAATTACAACTCATTGCTTCTCAATGCAGAGAGCATGTCTTTGAGTTGCGGAGAATTCTGACTTACAAGAAAGAGGTGCCTGTTTATTTCAAAAGCAAAGTTACCAAAGAGACTTCTGTTGACCTCAAAAAAAACCTGGTTTTATTTTTATTTTTGCGACTTTCTTTTTTCCCTTGTGTTTTCTTTAGGCATTAGTTCATTCACGACCAGCTCTAGAGTTTCTGTTCCCGGGGTGAGAGTTAAAAACCTACATATAGTATCCTAATAATCAATAACTTAGACAACAGCTATAAATAGCATCAGTTGTGATATTCTGCCTTTATCTGCCCAGTGTCAGATGAAATTTTTAAAGAGGAATTTACTGGCACCAAGGAGTGTATCTTCCCATGCTATACAATGTATCATCAAAATGTTTTAAGATGGTGTCTGCTCCAGGGCGAAGGCTGTCTTTATGTAAAACAATTTAACCACTTTTTACTTCTCTTTATCTTTTTACGCTTTGTTCATTTCTCTGTAAAGATAAAGGATGGTGGGGGGGGGGGAGAAGGAAATTGCTGAGGGCTCAATGATAAAATATTTTTTGATAAATTTTGCCTTTAATAGAAAGAGCCTTTGGGCTTCCCATTTGCTCCCTCCGTCTAAAAAAAGGAAAATCAGTATAACAAAGGTGTTTTATTCCTGCTCTTTTATGACTCCATAGAAAACCATCCTGGGATTATTTTAATGTTATGGTGACACAATACATGATTACACCACATATGATGATGTACTGACATCTGTAAGTGAATTTTAAACCTTACGCCATCTCTGCTCACTGTTGCCTGGGATCACTCAGCTTGGGGACCATGACCGTGGTCCTCGTCTGGGACTTCGCACCCCAGAGGCGCTGCCTCTCACTCAGCCTTGCTCGTGTGCATTGTTTCAGGCGTCCACTGTGACAGCGTGTGTGCTGAGGGGCGCTGGGGCCCCAACTGCTCTCTGCCCTGCTACTGTAAAAACGGGGCTTCGTGCTCCCCGGACGACGGCATCTGTGAGTGTGCGCCAGGGTTCCGAGGCACCACTTGTCAGAGAAGTAAGTATCTCATGAGGGGGAGATGTCTGCCTTCCCTTCTCAGGCACCGTCCGCCGCTCAGCGCATGGTGCTGTTCTGTTGCCGTCGAGGGCAGAGGATACTAGGTCTCCCTGTCCCTTGTGGAGCTGTCCTGGATAGCACTGCCCCAAGAGCTTTATTCGTTCCAACCTGCAGGACGAGCTTAACAGATGGGGCTTTAGCCGTTCCTTCTCAGGAGTGATTTCGATGCCTCCCTGGCATCATCGTCAGGATATGTCTCTTGATCCTGCCTTAAATCTTACAAATGGTGTTCCAGAAATCCATTGACCTGTGAATATTTGATTCAGCAATTTTGGCATTGGCCTTACCTCAATTACCAGAAGTCAACATCAGCCAAACCTTGCGGCAAATCATACATCCTGCTAGTAGTCTTACAGCCGGTGCTGTGGGGAAAATAGCACTGCAGAGGTAAAAATGGGGGCTGGTGACATGGGTCAATAGGACTTTGAAGTTAGGAAGGGATCCATAAGATTTTACTAAATTTTTCAGTAAATGTAATCAAGAAAAGAGTACATGACTATAAGATATCTTATCCTAATTTTTAAATGACTTTTTTTTTTTCATTAAAAGCTCTGTGCATTCATCTTGTATTTAAATCTGAGGAACGGCTTGAGAAGGACCTAATTATGTAGGCTTTGTTGCTTGCTCCCTTTCCAATCACCATGATTTATCTGGACCACGTTGAGGAGGAACAATCCTTTAAATGCAGACCGGAGATCTATTTATAGCCAGTAATGACTCTTAAAGAATAAAGGATCGATACATGGCTTGAGAGTTATTTATTTGGGATTTTAGAATTGTATTTCCTTTCATTTGTTTCTTCAACAAAAATGCTTCAAGCCCCGGTCTGTGTCATGCCTCAAGTTAACTAGGACCATAACTGAGAAAATTGAGAGGACTGAGACATTTGCCTGCCCTCGAGCAATCCCGTCTAGTGGTTTCTTTTCATTATTAAAGGGTATCCTTCTTCCTTCCGTGGTGGTGGTTTTATACTTGGAAAATTCTCAATATTGTTAAAAATTTTTTTTTTTTTTTTTTTTTTTTTTTTGCCCCAAACTGGAACTAGATGCTGATGTGGAATTTGAGAGGCACATATCCCGGGAACGATAACTGTTGATTTCCATTCTGTTTTCAGTCTGCTCCCCTGGCTTCTATGGGCATCGCTGCACCCAGACGTGCCCACAATGTGTGCATAGCAGTGGGCCCTGCCACCACATCACGGGCCTGTGTGACTGCCTGCCTGGCTTCACGGGTGCCCTCTGCAATGAAGGTGAGGCGCGCAAGTGTTTTGGAGAGATGTGCGGTGATGGGCGAAGCGCACGCAGTCGGTCCTTGGGCTTCCCCGGGGACACGTGTTCCGCTCTCAGCTCTCGGGGCCTGCTGGTGCGCTGTGTCTTCAAGTTCTGCAAACATGACTAGGAGCTCCCGAAAAGCTAGCTTGCTGCTCCGGCAGAATCTCTTCATTCGGTATCAATTGGAAACAGCCTCCCATGAAAAATCCATAGAGGGAAGAAGGGTTTTGGCTCCCTGAAGCGAGCGGCCATGAAGTCAGATTTCTAGAAATGTGATGATGTCTCCTGGTTTGGGATGCCGTCATGAGAATCTTCGGCTTCATGTAGCTGCAAAAATGAGCCCGCTCAGGATGAGGGATGCTGTTGAGTGGAGACAGTCAGTGAACGGGCTGCTGGGAGGACGGCTTTCAAAGTCGTTTCCTGCCCCAGGACTAGAGTTCCGTGAGCTGAGATGTAATTGTGCGTTACTGACCGGTATAACTTATTCACAGTGTGTCCCAGTGGCAGATTTGGGAAGAACTGCGCCGGAGTTTGTACCTGTACCAACAACGGAACCTGCAACCCCATTGACCGATCTTGTCAGTGTTACCCGGGCTGGATCGGCAGTGACTGCTCTCAGCGTGAGTCTTGTTTGAGAACAACTGTGTACCTGTGTTTGTTTGCACATTCCTTAGGATGGAAGGATGAGTGTTTCTGTAATCAGGAAATAATACATGAATAATTATAATATACATTATTTTAATTTTAAGCGGCTTTTTTCCCCACTAAGAACTCTATGCAATGTTCCTATGTTAAATCCAAGTATGTCTTAGGAAGAACCTAGATAGGTAGCATTTTGCTTATTCACCTTTCAGTGCTTCTTTGTCTGTAAAATGAGGGTATTGTATAAGGAAAGTCCATTCTCAGTTTTATTTCAGACTTCAAGTGTCAGCTATTAATTTTCCCTTGTTGGGCAAAAGTGGTGCACACACTCATGGGAGAATTTTTTTTTTCCATTTTTTTAAATTCCTTCAGATGTGTTATCTTTATGGGGCCATATTCCTTACTGGGTAACCAAATAAAAATTCTAGATGGTCCTCCTTTTTTTTCCCTCTGGTTTTATTGAGAAGTAGTTGACATACATCACTATATAAGCTTAAGGTGTACAGCATGATGATTTGATGTGGGTATATCGTGAAATGATCACCACAGTAGGTTCAGCTAACATCCATTGTCTCGTGTAGATCCAATGGTGGTCCTCATTTAAAGCAATTATATTCTTAAAGCATTGGTATAAATAAATAGGTGTTTTGTGTTTTTTTGTTTGTTTGTTTGTTTGCTTTTGGTCAATCAGATCATTTTATGCCATAATGTTACACAATTTCAGACACTTTATCTGAAGTTACTGCTCTTCATTGGGCAGTGACCCCCAATGATTCTGTTTTCTTATTTTCTGCATCATCCAATTAAGAGTTTTTATGAGTAAACCGATTCTTACATATAATTGAAACCTTAAAATTTAAACAAGTCTCTAGTGACAGCTCTGGGGTGGAGCATGACTTTATGTGACCCTGGGTCCCCTAGTTTCTCTTGAGTTCCATCATTAGCCCATCTGATCTCTGCTTAAATGTCCTCTCTTCAGAGAAGCCTTCCCTGAAGGATTAGCTCTGGTCATTCTTCCCCCATTACCCTGTTTTATTTTTTCTCATAGTACTTGTTGCCACTGTGTTCTCTGTTGACTGGCTGGCTGGTTGGTTGGCTGGTTGGCCTGCCTGCCTCCCGTACTAAAATATAAGGTTTCAGAGGGTGGTCTGGACCTTGTCTTGTCCTGCTATCCCTTCTGTGTCTAGAATGGTGCTGGGCACAAAGGAGCTCAATGTGCAGTTGTTCAGGAACTAGATCGATACGCTTGAGATGATTGTTGCTCTGAGCACCTTACTCTGTAGTCTGTCGATGAGTACAATGTCTGTAATGATGGTTGCTCTTGCAGTCAGCCTTGCCATCTGGGGATCAGATTCGGAGCCCCGTGCTTTCTTAGTCCTGAGGCACACTGCTAACCTCTCGCATGCTAGGAGATGTGGCAGGAGGACGGAGCTCTCTCTGCTGGGTGCTGACCTCCGGGCTCTAACAGAACTCTCCATGCGTGCTGTGATTTCAGCTTGTCCACCTGCGCACTGGGGCCCGAACTGCATCCACACATGCAACTGCCACAACGGAGCTTTCTGCAGCGCCTACGACGGGGAATGTAAATGCACTCCCGGCTGGACGGGGCTCTACTGCACTCAGAGTAAGCGACCAGCCTTCTGAGGCTCACCAAGGGGAGCCACCGCCGAGGAGGTTGCAGCCTCGCCCTTTGCATGCCTGAGCGGAGCTCAGCCAGGACTCCTGGCACTGGAGCCTTCCCTCTCCCTGATGACCGCTAGACGTTTAAATGTCTCTGTGTAGTTACGAGCTGTCACGTCCCAAGTTTTCTGTCTGTATGTCCTATCAGGACACTGAGGTGGAGCAGTGCTAGATGCGATGCTGTGCGACTTCTCTCCTAACTCTTTTTTAACCAGACCCTGTTTATATGCACCCAACTCCCTATCATTTATATATACATGTTTATGTGTGTGCATATATATGTATATGTATATACACAAACATACACTGTTTTTAGTATGTGATTCCTTTTATATGAAGATCAAAAACAAAACGATCCGTTAAGATTATTGATTGGGAAGGAGCATGGAGAGTGATGAAAATGTTCTTTATATTTTTTCAAATTGGGGTGGTGGTTACGTGGATGTACACCCTGTCATTTATTCTAATAACACAAAGGTTGGGGTAGGTGACAGTGACTAGAAGGCAGTGAAGATGACAAGCCTCACTCCCTAACATAATGCATGCTCTTGGAGAAGAGTGCATTCTGTGGTTCTCAAACTTGAGCGAGCTTCGGGATCACCAGGTGGCTCGATACACACAGACTGCTGGCCCCACTCCCAGAGTGATTCACTGGGGCTGGGGTGGGACCTGAGATTTCACTTTTCTGACAACTTTCCACATGCTGATGCCAGGCTGGGATCATGCCCTAAGAACCACTAGTTCTTTTTTCCATTTTATTTCCCATAATGTCCTAATCGTTTCTTCTTCTGTGAGGTTTTTACCATCATAGCATATAATGTGCAAAGTACTCCACAGCTCAGCACTGTTGGGGGGAAAAAATGACTCTTCTCTGTCCTCTTGTCTTCAAATGAATAAAGGAGACAAGACAGGAAAGCACAAATTATGGTTATTATTAATGAAAATTTATAATTTATTCTTTAAAAAAATTTTTAATAATAACATAATTGTAAGTCACAGAAATGAGCTGAGAAGGAAAGATGGGTCAGGAATTAGACAATTCTTGTTGAATACTAATTAGAGAACATAATTAGAGAAGAGGTTGTACAAGAATTTTGGAACTTTCTGGAAGGGGGTGTAGACCTTGAACCATATTCGAAAGGGAGAGTTGGCTAAGAGAGAGCTTGTCTCGAGCATATTCTGCCAAGATTGTACATGCAGAAAGGTTTTCGAGCTCATTAGAGAAAAGTGCCTATAAGTTATTATTTATCATCCCAAAATTTGGGTCTACCTCAGTCAGAGGACCTTTTTAAGTGGACGTAGCAGAAGACGGTGGGAAGAGCGTGGGGTCTGGAGCCAGACTTGCCTGCATTTTTATCATGGCCAGCCTGCCACTTGCTGGCTCTGTGACTGGGGGGGCCCTCGGGGCTTAGTTCCCGTCTACAGGTAGGACTACCATACAGATTCAGTAAGAGGACGCAGGGAAAGCACCTGGCACAGAGTGGGTGCTGGATAAAAACATGGCGATGGTAGTTGTCCACGCATGCTGACCTCTGTGCTGTGCCTCTATTTCTTGAGAGTTGAACTTTCATTAAAAGGTCTCCAAGAAAAAGGGAAAGTAAAAATCCCATGTGATGCTTAGAGATGGCCCTACACGCAGGCCATACTGAAGCTTGCATTATGCCAGGGAGCCCTGAACACCCTTGCTGGGCAACTGCTGGTCCATGACAGCTCACAGGCCTCGTGCACGTCCTCAGCCCAAAGGCCCCAGAGGTCTGTCTGGGTTTTGGAAATCATGCAGTGGTGTAAGGTTTATTGCTTTTTTACAAAGCACCTGTGAAGTGCAGGGGTTTTTTGTTTTTTTGTTTTGTAAGTTTAGCATCCTACTACACACCTTTGGTGAAGGAGCCAGTATTATCTAAGTTAGCGACAGATGCAGGGGACAGAGCTATAGCGGACTCAAAGACACTCTGTACTATAGTAAAAGCGTACGCGTGATTTTAACATAAAGCACTCATTTCGGTCCACGGCACTTGAGTCCTGGAGTCTAGTAGTTGAGTCAAAGAATACAAGGAAACACCCCGATACTTCTGTGGGGTCGAAGGCATGCCTTGCTAGAAGATACTCGTCTTGTCTCCAGGAGCACCAGCAAGGGTTAAACTGTCAGGTGTAGAACTGTTCTGCTTCCCGCTCATGAATTATGACCTCCTTGCAGGAGCCCCACCCTGGGACTTCAAAGAAGCCTTTGTGACAAGCTGAGATCTGCGTTATTGTCTTTATTCACTCTCCACTGGCTCAGCGTCCTTCAGGTTTAAACACAAACAGTTGGAAGTAGGAGCTTTTCTCTTGTTTCCTCGGCAGCCTCCTGACTTTGATGTCCTTCCCTCTCCAACACAGGATGTCCTCTGGGGTTTTATGGAAAGGACTGCGCGTTGATATGTCAGTGTCAAAATGGAGCTGACTGTGACCACATCTCGGGGCAGTGCACCTGCCGCACTGGCTTCATGGGGAAGCACTGCGAACAGAGTGAGTATGTGAGCGTGACACGTCTAGGTGGTATTTTCCCCTAGAACCCGTTTTCCTACATGCCTGAAAAATATGAAGGCAGGACCTGCAACTTTTAAGTTGTTTGAACTGATGGCCGGTCACTTCCCGGCCCAGCTGACCCGTTCCCCTCCCAGAGACCTGGCCACCTGGGGGTCCTTGCTGACTGTCTTTTCCCTCAAACTTCTTCTGGGTAAGTAATCAGCGCTCTGGGTGGAGGGGGTGTGGCTCCAAGGATGAAGACAGAATTCAAGTTTTCCATCTGTTCACCCTGGCTCTCTCTGACTCTCCTGCTTATTTTTGGAACGGGGCTGCTCAGAGCTTTACGAGCCAGTCAGGTTTTCTTCGTGGCAGAGACAGAGCCTGGAGTGCACCCTGGACGAAAGTGCATTGTCTGGGGCCAGGCTGAGTGCACGGGGTTGGGGGCAGGTGGGCTCCCAGCCCCACTGTGGGTGTAGAACCAGGTCCATGCAAACGTTGCCCCCCTTCTGACAACTTTCTCTAGATAGTACTTTTATACCGTTTCCCCTAGCAACTTCACATCTTAATCTTTACAACTTTCAAGACAATATATTGCCTAAAAATTTTTTGTTGTAAGAATTGCACTCCTGAAGAATATGCTCTGTTGCAGTTACACATCCTTGTCTTGCCATTTTTGCCCTTACAGCTATGCATCTGTAGGGTTATAAGAAAATTAGCGTTAGACTGAGTATTTCAAAGTAGTCTATTGTTCCTTTCCTCTGTGACTTTCATTCAATATTCGGAATGAATAAATAGGGTCTTAGAGCTGTATGGGGCTCACCCTCTTATCATAGATGGCAGGAAAGGGGCAGGACCTTTCTTGCTTATCAGAGGGGGCGCTCCTGGGAAGGATGCAGCAAAGATTATATGGCTGTAGGAGCAATGTAGCCTGGAAAGGTAAATCAGCATAACAGGACTTTGGCAATAAACGATCACCCTCTCTCCACCCCAGCAGCACCTCACAGCACCCCTAGACAGCTAGGTTGTCTTGGTCTTGTGTGCTGAACTCTTGAAATATTTTTGCATATTTTCCTATCTAGTACACAACAGGACTGACCTCCAGGAATCAGCCTGGACAGAGATGACCCAATTTGAGTTTTGTACTGGTATTAATTTCGTCCTGAAACCCATACTGAGTCATACAGTTGCCTGCACACCCTTGTGTATGTGAATATTTTGCATCTGTGTGTATAAATGTCTAAACATACATTCACATACATATATGCATAGAAACCAGAACAAACTCTAAACTGACTTTCCCTTGGAAGCCCAGACCAGTTATGGTCTTATTAAATAAAAGCTGCTTAAGTCCTTCCGTGATTACTTTGAACATCAAATCAAAATGTTCCTATTTTTGGAGACCCCTCCTGATGCTCATTTGTAAACAGAAACACTGGGTTTGACAGAGAACTCCAATAATAATAGCACATTGCCCCCTGCTGCCCACTTTGCAGAAAACATCAGTATTTGGGGATGATTTTTAGATTTGACATGGCTATGCTCTTCTTTGAAACCCACACCCAGCTCTTATTAAGAGTGCCTCATAAAAATCTCTCCATTTGAGTCTCTCAGGCTTCAACCTGCTCATCCCAGTTTTGAGCCATTCTATGGTAAATGAAGTTCTCACCTAGAACATTAACAAAACTTGCCCCTCCCTTGTCCCCTGCTCCCAACTAATCCAAGTCAGAATGTGCCGGTAGGAGGATCACTGAGCCTTCAGTACAATGCTCATGTTCTCAAGGACGGGGCTCTCTGGTTTATACTCTTCAGTCTTCTGTCCAACCGTTTTGCCCGGTGGGGTCATCTCAGATTGCCCTTGCCGATGATCTTCATCCGTCCCACTGGGTTCTACAGACTCTGTACTTACCCCTCGGGGAAGTGGGTGCATAAAAGCTGAAGGAGTCAGGAGCTGTGGCCAGGAGCTCAGTCTCTGGCCCTGTGCCTGGGAGCCCCCCCCCACGAGTCGGGGAATTCTGGCCAGCTCTAGGACTCCCTGGGTGCTTCCGCCTGCACAAGGATGCCCTGGAAGGCCTGCCCTCTATATACACGGGGTCAAATAGTAAGAGACGGCCTTGCCCAGCTGCCCAAGGCTGGCGAGCTTACATTGGACTTTCATCTCCTTCTCAGAGTGCCCTGCAGGAACGTATGGCTACGGCTGTCGCCAGATCTGTGACTGTCTGAACAACTCCACCTGTGACCACATCACCGGCACCTGTTACTGCAGCCCCGGCTGGAAGGGGGCACGATGCGATCAAGGTAAGGACACGAGTGCCTCGCGCTGTGCAACCGCCACATACCAGCCAACGTTAAGTATTTGCTCCTACGGTATCTGATGTAATACCCCTCAGGACACTGCAAGGCACAGCTGGTTATTTAGTTGCCAGAAGGATGCCTTCTCATTGCTGTCCTTCGGGTGAGGAAATGAAAGCTCAGAGAGGCTGAGTGATTTGCCCAAGGTTGCACAGCTATTTTGGAGTACATAGCTGTATGTAGGTCAGGGCTTAGATGCCAGGTTTTTCTGATTCCAAAGCTCATGAGCTTTCCGCTGTGCCTACACATGTTTTCACCTTTATTGAGGTATAACTAACCTATAAAAAGCCACACATGTATGCTAGTATACTACAGATAGATAGATAGATAGATACACATATACATATATATATATACGACACGTATAACGTAAAGTGTACAACCTGATAAAATGTGACATATACACCCGTGAAACCCCAACCACAATAAAGACAGTGAATGCAGCCATCACCCCCAAATGGTACCTTATACTCTTCCCTGCCACCCCTGCCCCCTAGGCCCCAGGCAACCACCGATCTAGTTTCTGTCACTCCGGATGAGTTTGTATTGCTTAGGATTTCATGTAAATAGAATCACACGGTGCTCTTTTGTCTGGTTTTGTTTGCTCAGCATAATCATTTTGAGACTGAACCGTATTGTTGTATATATCAATGCTTCAGTTCTTTTTATTGCTGGGTAGTATTCCATTGCATGGGTATATCATAATTTGTTTACTTCCTTACCTCTAGATGGACATTTGGATTGTTTCCAGTTTGGGGCTATTATAGATAAAGCTCATATGGACAATAGTGTATCAAGTCTTTGTATGGAGATATATATACTGCCATTTGTCTTGGGTAAATTTATAGGTGTAGAATGATTGGCTCATATGATTAGGTATATGCTTAACTTTTTAAAAAACTTGTGCCCATGGTTTTTAACTAGGGCGTGTATCACAATAACCTGAGAACAGTTGTCTTATACATAATCCTATGTGGACAATTCTGATTCTGGGGTGGATGGGGCCTTTGAGAAAGTTCTTCTGATGGTTCTGAAGCATGGCTCCCAGAGAGCTCCTGATGTGTGGGGCTTTCCTCAGGAGGTAACACTCTAGGGGCTTTAGAAAATTCATATAATGTTGTAGGTGCCATCACCTTAAAGTATGCACTAAAGTGTGCATTCCTAGTTCATTTCCTTTCATTAAGTAACTTCTACATGCTCGTGATTTGTATCTGTCCTGACAATAGGATGTGTTATATTCCACAATCGCATCATTATGACACACGCCTTGTGATCACACGGCGCTGGCCTCCGTGCTCTGTGTTTTGGGGCAGGCTGTCTAATAAGGAAGTCCTAACCTCAGAATCATAAAGTCACAGGGACGTTTGAGCTGGAAGCACCTGGTTGGAGGCCAGTTTCCTCCCTTATAGATAGATGGTGAAATTCCGGCCTAAGTGCTTAAAGGAAAATTCAGGATCTCTGGATCAATTTTTTAGACACCCAGTTTCTTGACTCACAGTTCATATCTTTCCTGTCCTCATTGGATGGAATGCGAGAAAGAATTATGTAAAGCTACAGTTTAAATTTTAATGAGTAAGCTTTTTGGGTGATCTTGTCAGGTGTTACTAGGACAGACCTTTCTGTCATAGAAAATAACTGCATAGAACAATATCTCCTGGGGTAAAAAGCCCACTAAAATTAGGATAAGGCAGCCCTATCTCATCTTGGACCAGATTTACAATGGAGTTATCCTTGCTTGGAAGGACAATTACTCTTAGAAATGCTAAAGATAGACATAAAATTAAGTTAGGCAGTTGAGGCATTTAGAAGTTAGCCCTTCATAAGCTTACTACTGCTCAATAAATAAAGCATGGTAAAAACTAGATAAATTATTACCCCCAATGAATTCCTGGTTTGGTCTGAGTGTTTATTTAGTGTTTTCATGCGAGAAGCTCCCAAACCCTACCATGAAGTCTTTGGGTTCAGGAAATCCAATCCCATTTTTGAGGCTTGGAGCAGCCTTTTTCTGGGCACAGACAAGCCAACAACACCCGCAAATGAAGAATGTTTGTTTTTCCTTCCTGCAGTTTCTAAAAGTTTCCAAATTAACCTTTCATGAACTGAAAATATCCCAGAAGGAGCCCAGTGGGAGAATTTCGTAAATAGAGTTCAGACGCTTATCCGGCACCCTGTCGTCCTTACTCAGATCTCTTCTCCCTTTGCTAGCCGGTGTCATCATAGTTGGCAATCTGAACAGCTTAAGCAGGACCAGTACAGCTCTCCCGGCTGATTCCTACCAGATCGGCGCGATCGTGGGCATCATCATTCTTGTGCTGGTGGTTCTCTTCCTGCTGGCCTTGTTCATTATTTATAGACAAAAGCAGAAGGGAAAGGAATCGAGCATGCCAGCGGTAACCTACACCCCTGCTCTGAGGGTCATGAATGCAGACTATGCCATTTCAGGTAAGACTGCTCCCTGGAGCCATCTTACTCCTAGAGAAGGAAGGTTTCATCCTGGTTCTTTGAAACTGGGGCTTGTGGCTGGGCTGTCCGTTAGCCTTGAAGAAAATTTTATGTTTGGAAAAGATATATTGGTATGGACGTGCTTTATAGCTTAGCAGTAGGAAAATCGTCACTGTTGTCTTCCATGAGGGTTTTTAAATTGGCTTCATTATGAGGTTGCTTTAGACTTGGGGAATTTCAGCCTACGGGAAGATTTGCTGGGCACCTAAACTTTTGTCGTATGTCGGGACTGGGAGCGGAGAGGAGGAGGCACCCATAAGTTTGGTAAGGTCATGGTGCAGATCAGGGACGAGAACCAGGTCTTCTGTCTCTGGCCTTGGGCTCTTAACAGAGTGCCTTCTAACCTGCCCCTGGGCCCATACAAATCATTAAGCACAAAGTTATATAAGAAACAGTTTTGTTGTATTAGCAAGAACCAAAGCTGTTCTTTAAGAAAACTCTTTAAAATCTTTCTGTCACATGTCCCCAGAAATGTAAATTTTTAAGCGACATGCTCCTTCATCAGAGGAAGTAACCACTTAGGGGCGCTTGGGTGGCTCAGTCGGTTTAAGCGTCCAACTCCTGATTTTGGCTCAGGTTGTGATCTCAGGGTTTTGAGATCGAGCCCCACATCAGGTTCTACATTGAGCATGGAGTCTGCTTAAGATTCTCTCTCTGTGCCTCCCCCCTCCCCAACTCTCACACATGCTCACTCCCTCTAAAAGAAGAAGAAGGAGAAGAAAAAGAGGAAGAAGGAGGAGGAGGTAGAGAGGAAGGGGAAGGAGAAGAAGAAGAGGAAGGAGAAGAAGAGAAGGAGAAGAAAGAGAAGGAGAAGAAGAAACTACTTAAACTAAGGAATTTGTACACTTAAAGTATTTATTATTTTTGGCAATTACTGCAGGATTTCAGATGGGTTACATGTTTATAAATACACCGATTCTAGGGGAATACTTAAAGCAGCTGATTTGCTTAATAGCGTGTTTCTAGCACAGAATATTATGGTGAGAGCTTAAGTGCCTAAAAAAAAAAAAAAGAGGCAGGTTACAGCAGAAGTAGCTTCAAAGTGATGGCTTCCCAGGTGTATGAGCCCCAGAGCAAAGAGGAGTTGTCTGAGGACACTTGCAGTTTTCTAGGGGGCAGGTAGGAAGGCAGACACCTGCTGCTTCTAGAAGCTTTGCTGAGTATGCTGGGCAGTAGGGGATTCTGCCCAGCCTGTGATATGGAAGTGGTACAAACATTTGTTCTGGGTATTTGGCTTCCCTTTTATCCATGCAGACTTAGGGGATCCTGTCGCCTTAACCGTTTCCTTCTTTTCTTACAGAAACCCTTCCCCACAGCAACGGGGGAAGTGCGAACAGCCATTACTTCACCAACCCCAGTTACCACACACTTACCCAGTGCGCCACATCCCCTCATGTCAACAACAGGGACAGGATGACCATCGCCAAGGTGAGAGGAAGTGACTCCCAGGCCCGAAGGTGGGCAGGGGAGAGAGGACAGGAAGGAGCATGGAGGGAGAGCTGCTGTTGGCCAGATGCGGCTCTCAGCACTTTATATCTCTTATCTTGTTGACTGTGTATTAGAATCTCAAGTTTACTGGTGAAAAACCCGAGCAATGGGGAGTTTCATTCACTTCAAAACAGAGCTCCCTAGTTCGTGAGGGAGGCGGTTGCGGCCTGAGTCACGGTCTCCTTGTCTCCAATTTGCCGGTGTAGCTCCTTGGAAAAATGTTTCTAATATTGCCTGAGGTTTTAAAATGATGTCTCAGAGCTGACCTTAGCAGACTCCATCCCGGGTCTTTTCCTGTGTCTTTTCTGACCACCCGCCTTCTAGTGCCCTATTGGGCCCTCCTGTCCTTTCCTCCCCAAAACAAACTCCATGCGATGATTTAGGTTGAACTACACTTTGTGTAGGTCAACAGTGATCAAATAGAAACTATGTGCCAAGCATTTCTTACCAGTCTGCAAATATAAATTCATCTAACCTTCACACTGATCCCGTGACTCAAGAGTGATTGTTATCCTCAGTTTACAGGCACCCAGAGAGGGTGGACACCCAGGGATACTCCTCCCATACCACTCACCTCACCCCCAGTCTCCTCGAGAATCCTTGGAAATCCCAAGCATTTCTTCCGACGGTCCCAAATTATATATTTCCAATCTCCATTGTCTCATTCTAGCTCTCTGCTAGAAGAAAACCAAGCTAATCAAATTAATTCCGTTGCAATTAAATTAATGCAGCTGGATTTTAATTATAGCGCCTAATCGTTAAATAGCACTTCCCATGCCCTAGAGACTTTTGTGTTCATCATTGCATTTGTTCTCCTACATATTCAGGGAAGGAGGCAAAGTACATAATCTTACCCTCATGTTTATTGCTAAGAAAACTGCTCAGAGTCACTGGTGACTCATAAAAAACCATACCGTGTTTGACAGGAGAGCTCAAACCAAGAGTTTAACTTTTTTTAATTCAAAGTTCCACGTACGTTAACTCAAGTAAAGTCGAATGGGCACAGAGTGACTAAACGAAATGAAGAATTTGAGGAAGTAGGGGAATAGTTGGGGCCAAGGGACATGTATTCCTGCTGCCCTTTAAGGCCCATCCGATAGTCACCTCTGCCCCCTGCATGGCC
The DNA here is from genome assembly GCF_964656455.1 of Halichoerus grypus. NCBI lineage: Eukaryota > Metazoa > Chordata > Mammalia > Carnivora > Phocidae > Halichoerus > Halichoerus grypus. Next base: position 130,475,538 of record NC_135713.1, on the reverse strand, counting down.
TCATTGAAGAACCGGCCCTTGATCCATGCTACGGATGAGCTTTCCCACATCTGTAACACTGTGTTCTCTTTTTACATCCTTGACGGTTTATATTCTTAACAGTCGAAGAACAATCAGCTGTTTGTGAATCTGAAAAATGTGAATCCTGGGAAGAGAGGCCCAGTGGCGGACTGCACGGGAACGCTGCCGGCGGACTGGAAACATGGTGGCTACCTCAATGAGCTTGGCAAGTTCTCTCTCAACATCTGTCTTCAACAAGCTCCCTTATCTTTTAGTCCCCTCAAATAGTCATAGATTCATGATGTGCCAAAGCGATCTATTGGAAATATGCATGAAAAAAACAGAATGATAGAATTATACCTAATGCCTATATGGGGCTTACTACTGTCTTACTTGCTTTATTCATCCAACAAACATTTATTAAGGTCCTAGTGTGTGCCAGGAAAAAAAGAGACGAGAATCTCTGCCTGCTTGTAGCTCCCATTCTAACTCTACATATATTAATTTACATGATTCTCACAAGTACTCTGATAAGTAGGTACTGTAATTATCATCATGTCCATGTAACAGTTGAGAAACTGAGTCACAAAGAGGGTAAGTCTCTTGAGAAAAGTCTCAAAGCCTATTAAATGGTAGAGCCGGGATCTGAATCCTGTCAGGGTGGTACCAGGATGTGCATTCCCCTTTGCTCTCTTTTAATATGGGCACCCATACTTGAGGGCCCCTTCCCTGAAGATATTAACAGGAAGATAGTAAGTCAGGGCTTCTCAAACATTTTGGAATCAGGACCCCTTCACACTCTTGAAAGTTATCAGGAACCCTGAAGAGCTTCTTTCAATATGTGTTATATCTATTGATACCATGTTACAATTTAAAACTGAGACCATTTGAAATAGTTATTTATTGCTTTGTTTATAATAACAGTAATCTAATATCATGATAACGTAAAACACATTTTTATGAAAAAAATAACTACATTTTCTAAAACAAAAACAAATTAGTGAGAAGAGTGGCACTGTTTTACATTTGTTGGATCTCTTTAACATCTGGCTTCAGAGAAGATGGATTCTCATATCTGCTTCTCCATTCAGTCATTGAGGATCCCACACTTGGTGCAGCTCTTAGACAACCACCACGCACTTGAGAGAGAATAAGAGTGAAAGAGACAGGGGCGCCTGGGTGGCTCAGTCATTAAGCGTCTGCCTTCAGCTCAGGTCATGATCCCAGGGTCCTGGGATCGAGCCCCACATCGGGCTCCCTGCTCAGCAGGAAGCCTGCTTCTCCCTCTCCCACTCCCCCTGCTTGTGATCCCTCTCTCACTGTCTCTCTCTGTCAAATAAATAAATAAAATCTTAAAAAAAAAAAAAAGAGTGAAAGAGACAAGTAATGTCATTGTATTATTATGAGAATAGTTTTGATCTCGTGGCCCTCCTGAAAAGGGGGTAGGGCCTCCTGGACCAGCCTTAAAGAGCTGCTGTGGTACCCCACTGAGTGAACTGTGCCTTCGCCAAGCAGTTGCCCCTGATTTCGGGGAGGCGCTTGAGGATGCCGTAACTGATATGTGCAAACCCTTTCATTTGTATTTATTTGATGGTAGGGTGGCTGGGAAACCCAGTCAAATTTGAATTTCAGATAAGCAGCAAATATTTTTAGTATAAATATATCCCAAAAGTTGCATGGGGCATACTTACCCTAAAAATTATTTGTTGTTTCTCTGAAATTCAAATTGAAATGTCCTTCCTTTGTTTTTATTTGGTGGATCTGACAACCCTACTGGGTAGGCCCTTCCATGAATCTTGGTTTTTTAAAGTAATAAACTGGGAAGCACAGAGAGGTTGCCCAGGATTTCATGGAAGGAAGAGGGTAAAATCAGGTCTCAAAGTTCGTCTTCCAACTACTCCTCCCCTGCTCTTTCTGGGAACACCATATATGCCAAATCACCTGAGCCAGATGTAGGAACTAATCCTTATGGGCTCTGGAATCCCCTATTACTATAGACATGCAAATGTTAAAGTAGGAAAATGAATACAAATTCTTAACTTCTATCTGCCTTCTATATCCACATTATCAAATAGCTGGGCATTTCTGAACACAAATTATTTAGATACCAGATTCACAGTATACTTATAGGTCAAATCATTTAACATCAGAGATTTTTTTTTTAAGTCTACATTACATTAGTAATGTAGCTCCAAAAAATACATGAATTGATATTAGTAAAGTACTACCTGGCACTAATGAAAGCAAAGTTCTCTTATTCCACCTTCACCTGCTACACTTGGTCCAGACTCTAGAACACAGTCACGGCAGTGGTCACATATAAACTTCTCTGCTTTTTGTCTCAGTAAGACCCACCAGACTGATTGTTGAGAATGTAAAATCTTCATTGGAAATTCTGGGTCTCCTTCATGTGTTTCCATCCAAGAGCAATTCTGCATGTAATGTCCCTTTACAGCTGTTGCCCAGAAAGTCTTCCTTTACAAAGGACACACTATGGATCTCTAAGTCCTTGGAATATCCCAGCCAGTAAGAGTGTTTCTGTCTACCACACTATGGATAAGGCACACTATGGATGCTGAAATGTGTAGGTGTTTGACATGATGGCAAAGTTGTTGGGATGCTGTCTGAAAGAGCTCCGAACCTGACACAAAAGCCCTAAGGTTGATTCCTGGTTCTGTTCTATGATGCCGGGCTAATCAACCCCACGAAGCAGATCAGTTCATTTGTGACACAGAGACAGTGATCATGTTGTGACTCATTGTATGAATTAGATTAAGCCAAGCATTTGGAAGCATCTATCCAGGGATTGGAACATATGGGAGTTTATATGAGGAAAACCGCCTGCTCCCTCATTAAAACAGCCCCCAGAGAAAACCTGGCAGGGGTACTGGTATGACAGTGCCACTCTTGTTCCCTAATTTACTCTCCACCTCAGGCTGCTCCTCTCCTTAGCCTCTTGGGGAATGCTAGCCGTTGCACAGTTAAGACCAAGACAGACAATAAACAAGATTTTGCTACAGTTTGGAGACAGCTGAGTGAATCTGGCAGAGTAGCAAAGACAGAGTTCCCTGATAGGGAGCTCTCAGAGGCCACAGGTCCTACCCATCTTCATGTGGTCCCTTTACAAAGTCTGGGAATCCCTAAGACCACCCTCAGGATCCATAATTCCACAGAAAGACTCACAGAACTCACTGCAAGCTGTCATACTCATGGTTAGAGTTTATCACAGCCAAAGGATACAGAAGAAAATCAGCCAAGGGAAGAGACACAGTGGGCAGAGTCAAGGGAAGTTCCAAGCCAGAAACTTCCAGTTGTCCTTTCCCAGTGGAATCATGGAAAGTGCTAACTTTTCCTGGTTACAGTATATGACAAGACGCACGAAGTATTACCAGCCAAGGAAGCTGGCTTCAGCCTTGGTGTCTAGAGTTTTTACGAGAGTTTGGTTAGGTCAACATGGTTGACCACCCATGTGGTTGACCTTTCAACTGGCCCATCTGGAGATGGAGCTGACACTAAGTGGCCCAAACCCCCTCTCATAAATCACTTTGTTACATTATCCAGTGTAGCCCTAGGCCCCAGGTAAACAAAAACACTCTTACTGGGTGGGATATTCCAAGGACTTAGAGATCACCTCCCAGGAACTAAGGGCAAGGGCCAGACCTCACTTTGATTAGGTTAATTCACTATTCATCCTTATCCCGCCTCCCTGCATAACAGGGCACCTTTCCCACCAGCTGGGAGCTTGGCTAGACTTCACAACGCAGATCCGAGAGAGGAAAACATTCTCTGAGAAAGGGGGACATTCCTATTTCCTATCCCACGATATTAGACACACCCTCTCCCCTTAAGGGATGCTCCCTCTTTCTTCACAAAAGTGTGTCCCCCAGGACATCCTAACTTGAGTCTACTATCACTCTAAGGGGTACATGCACAGTGGCAGGTGATTGTACTCCTTACCATTCTCCTACTTATTTGAATATTTGTCATAAGTCATTACTTTACTCTCTGTTTCTAATGTAAGTCTATAGCATTCCATTTAAAAGATCATGAAAGAGGCCTTGGAATGCTTGCATGTAGACTGGAGCTGGGGTCGTAGGACACATTTAGTGTTACAGTCACTGAAACACCATTCATTTATACAGCACCTCAGAGTTTACAATGCCTTTTCGTGTGCTCTAGTTCACTTAATGATCACACCAGCCCTGTAAAGTTTGGAAGGCAGGTTTTGTTTTCTTCATTTTAGAGATAAGAAAATTGACCCAGAGAGAGTTGAACATCTTGCCCAAAGTCATGTGGTGAGCGAGTGATGAAATCGAAGTCCTTTGTCTCAATTCTAGTCCTGGCTGTGTCCTTTCCACGGTGTGACCTTGAATCAAGTGTACCGATTCACCCATGCCTTATTTTCTACCTGTACTGATCAGCCTTTCCCAAAGTCACTGTAAATGAGCAGGAGGATGATCAGAATGATATATATATGTACTTTAAATTCTAAGTGCTGAAGACATCAAGCATGAGCGACCTGGTGCAAAGGTTTGAAAAGCAACAGCCTTGGTTATTTCCTGCAGTGGGGAGATAGTGGGTGCCCAAACCATCCTCCTCCACGACCTTGGAATATTAGATGGGTTTTCTCTTGTTTCCAGATCTCACTGGAGATTTTTTTCTTCTTTATCACAGGAGCTTTCGGACTTGACAGAAGTTATATGGGAAAATCCTTGAAAGGTATGGTGTAAATTTAAGGAAGAAATACATCTATCAGAACCATAATTTTAAAAACAATTTATTTCAGAGACTGAAATAGTTGGCTAAACAAGCAAGAGTGGCAGTGTAGAGAAAATGTACAGTTGTTGGTGTGGTTAATTACCCCACCAAACACACAAACATGTTTGACTGAGGTCAAGAGCGTGACCATAGGTGCATGGTGTTAGAGCATAAGTCTAGGGGAACAAAGGTTTCCGTTTGCTGGGGAAACACTCATATTTCTTTGAAAAGATGTAAGACTTATGGAGAGAGAAATACACACACACACAAAAGGAAATAGCAGGAAAACAAGAGCTCAGCATGGTTACATGAATAACTTCATGTGCCCAGTCCTGAGGTTTTACAAGGAAGTCTCACGTCACAAAAGCCTCCCTCACCACCATGATAGAACTTTCTTGTGCTCCCAGGGGTATCCACAGGTGGTTTCTTGACTGAAACCTCTGAGAATTCAGAGCTATTAGTAAATTAGAATGGAATTAATTTTGAGTGTGAAACAAAATCAAAATGAAATCAAATCCACAATGTTCACATTGATACTCACCTGAGAGAGGAGCTAAAATTACTTTATAGATGGGTAATTTTACAGCAGATTCTCTCCAAAATAAGTGGAAATGTATGGTGTTATTGTCGGTATATGTAATTATAGAAATCTAGCTACAAAGAGAAAGAAGTAACCTGTCCGAGTAAATTACCCCCAAGAAAAAAATTAATGTTGTCCATAAAATAGTATTTGCTTTTCTCCCCCATCTCTCTTTACAGATTTGGGCAAGAATTCTGAATATAATTCAAGTAACTGCTCCCTAAGCAGTTCTGAAAATCCATATGCCACTATTAAAGACCCACCTGTACTTATCCCGAAAAACTCAGAGTGTGGCTATGTGGAGATGAAGTCGCCAGCACGGAGAGATTCCCCCTATGCAGAGATCAATAACTCAACTTCAGCCAACAAGAATGTCTATGAAGTTGGTGAGTTCCCCTAACCAAAGGAAGAACCTAATATAGGAATTTTTTTTAAACGGTTTAAAAGTCCTTGAGTATACAATAACAGTTCGTATAAACATTATTGAAGACACTGGTCCATATTTTCAGTGCGACCTGTGTTTTCAGTGACCCTATTAATTGGTGTCAAATAAATTTTTAAGGGAAAATAGCATTTAGAAAATTTAAAGTAAATTTTCCTTATCTCTCACCTGGCTGTCCACCTTTTGTTTTGTAACCATAGTGACTATTTGAGCACACCTGTGGAATATGTCTCACATTAGCTCTTGTGTTGAGTTAGCCCAAACAAATGGTTCAAGGGCATGAAACAGGTGGTTCCATTTCCTGGTTGCATATCCATTACGTTAATATAATGCTTTTAGCAGGATGGAAACATTTTACTTTTAAATTTGTCTGATATATTGCTCATATTCTTGGATGTGAATGGGCTGGAAATTAATAAGAATTCAATTTAAAATTAGAATTGTTTTGATTGCTCCTTACAAATACCATTTCGGGAAAGTTAAAACACATCAGAGCTGTCACTGGGTGGGTAGAGTAGGGCTACATATTTTAATTTTTTTTCCTCTCTCTCTCTCAAGTTTATGATTTAAACTTTAAAAAATTCTCTATTACTTATAAATGAAGTGGCTAATTTAACTCTAGTCACTAGTACTTAATTTATGCCACAGACATGACACTGAAAAGATGAATAACTATTCTTAAGAGTTAAGACAGCTTTTAAAAAAAAAAAAAAATGGAAGGTGTAGTGAGTGACCTAAGTTTATTTTTAAAAGTCAGTCACAAACCCCCTTTGAGCCATCTGGTAAACCCAACACTTTAACATGGGAACGCAACTGCGAGCCTGGGTCCTGAGTCCTCAAGTGAACTTGTTAAGCGTTTCCATGAATTGAGTTACCCTGAAAGGACCTCAGTCTTCTCACCTATGGGATAAAGGATTTGGACTAGATTACCTACAAGGTGCTTTTCAGACAATGATTCACATCCAGGGTTTCTGTCTTGTCCCTGGATGTCTTCATCCCAACCCTACGGTCACCTTATTGTTCAGAACGCCATTGTGTGCATCAGCTGGTCTAACAGCCGTAGAGTACCCACCTCGATGTGATTATAAAACCATCCTTTGTTTCTTAAAATAGTGTTTCTTTACATTTTTGGAAGCGCTCCTCTTATATGTTTGAGATTCGCAAGAAATGCCATATTCTATTCTGTTTAAAATATTCCATTGCTGATAAATTAATGTGTCCCTGGTTGTCACAGAACCTACAGTGAGTGTTGTCCAAGGAATATTCAGCAATAATGGGCATCTCACCCAGGATCCATACGACCTCCCAAAGAACAGTCACATCCCTTGCCATTATGACCTGCTGCCAGTCCGAGACAGTTCCTCCTCCCCCAAGCGAGAGGACGGTGGCAGCAGCAGCAGCATCAGCAGCGAATGACACCAAAGGACGGCTCGGTAGCCGCTGGAACAGTTTCCAGAACTGCACTTCGGTTCTTCTCCATCCTCAAGTTTGCCACCTTAGGTGAATGTTAATCTACTTGGTAGGCAACTGTTGGACATGAACCAGAAAGCTCAAAGCTGAGGCTGACTGACCGTAGGTCCTCCTTATACAGGTGGCTCAGAAGGAGATACCAATGTGACTTCCTCTTCTTCCTAGTTTTAGAACTGCACTCGTGAAGCGCAAATTCCTATAAAATCTGGGCTAAAAGCATGAACGTGCGGAGGTCCTTGGGAGGGAGTCATAGGGTGCGGTGGCCGTTGGCAGTATGGTTTGAACGATTACAATTTCAATATTTTCTTTCTCATTTGCATTGCAGAGCTGTACCGAGGATTGTGCAGTTTGTCATAAAATCTAGTGTGAATCACTAAGTGTGTAGAAGAGAAGGGGCATATTATCGAGTCCTTATGTTTATTTTTTTCAGCTGGACTCAGAATTATAGGGATAATATGAACCCAGGAAGAAATGTTCTATCAAGTGGCATACCTGGAGAGACTTTGAGTAAACTCTAGAATTGGTTAGCACATTTAAATATGAAAACTTTAGACCTGTTTTAGGATGAAGAAATGAAAAATTAGAATTATTTTAGAAATAGTATAATTATTTCAGGAATCAGTATACAACTGTGGCTGGCAGAGGGTTGTCTTCTTCGACCCTTGGCCCACTTTTGATCCATGAGGTCATTCTGATCACTGTCCCCATCGTACATATTCACCACTTAAGGTCCATAACATATCAATAATTATTTCATAAATATGGAAATGAAATAGTTTTATTTTTGAGAGACTGGATTGAACAAGTGTATAATGATTGGAAAAGGTTGTAAATTTTAAGTGTAAGAAGATGCTTCGGTTTTGTAAACCATTAGTAACTCATACTGTAATATAGAATTAGTAGAAAGTTTTGATTAATTTTTCCCTAGAAGTGACCGGAATATTTTTGTGCATATTTGAGAAAAGGGCACTTTCCTTTTATTAATTGTTGATTTATGCTTAAGCTGGTCTTTTGCATTGCTAATATGACATATACCCCATTTTTCATTAATTTGTATTTCCATTTTTAAGTTGTATATTCTATGTTTTGTAGTGCTTGGATTGTTAATGAAAAAAATTATATTATATGTCCATTGTTTCTTGTATTATTGCCACTTATCTTTTTGCTTGATAAAAATGCATTGTTCTTTTTTTCTTTTGGAGGGAGGAGACGTAAGTATATAAATCAAATCTATTAAAAATCGGTCATTACTTAAATAGTAAAGTAACCATAGATGAATGGCTTATAATTGAACTAGAGAAGCTTTTTAATATTCCAAAATGGAGCTCCTTTTGATCTGTGGGTTCTGAGCCTTGGCTAAGCCAGTGGGTTAGGGGAGTGAGGAGCTGTTGGTTATTGAGCAAGTACCACAGACTGGTCTTACTGAAGACCTTCCTTGGGATGATCCCACAAGTGATCATCCAAACTGGGACACTTTTGAGTGTAAATGAGGGCATTATTAATATTTAACCTGCAACGGGCTTAAATCTGGACTGTCCCAAGCAAACCAGAATGGATACTCAACCTGTGCACACCTGTCACGCACTAACATTTTTCACTTCAAGGTGGTTGTCTCGAGAATGCCAACCTGATGCAAAAAAGCCAGTTTCTCTTTGACTTACCTGAGTAAGCGGAAGGGCTGAAAAGCTGCATGAGGAAGCAACTTCATGAGAGGAAACTGTGGCTGTGAATCTTTAAAGACAGGAAACCCTATATGGTGTCTCAGTGAATCAGTTGACATATATGTATTGTGCACCCATTCTGCCGGTAATATACATACATAAGGCATTGTCCCTGCCAGTTATCAAGTTGTGGTATCCAATGAGTTCACATCACACACCTGCCCCTGTGGTGGTGATTTGATCAAGGAGATGATAGAACAAACACACCTCGAACATTCACTCCTTTGATGGTTGTTTCTTGTTGAGAACCCCAAAGTTAATTCAAGGACATATGGAATTACCTGGAACACATCTTAGAAACAATTGATTCATTCCAACAGTTACCCTTTTGCTGACCCTTGGCTCCGGGGGTGGGTAGGCATCTAATTGAGACACTTGTGGGTCACTAGCCACGAAAAGTCCTTTCTGGTAAGAAAAAAAGTCTTTTTCCCCTTCTCGTTTAAGCATCATCTCTTTACTGTTCCACAATACATTTGAGTCTCCCCATAACGTCTTCGATAGAGTTAAAAAAAAAAAAAAATTTTTTTTTCTCATTACACTACAAAAAAACCCAAAAAAACAAAAACACTAAAACCCTGAAAGCTTCCTGTGCAAAGACAAGAGCATCTCAAGCAGAAAGCCTGAGCAGCAGATGTGGACCCCGAACGGGCACTGACGTCCCTCCCTGTGCATTCTCTCTGGTAGACCAGTTGCTCAGGATTGATGCTGTCCTGACGCCACATTTGTATCAGAGGTGAGTTTTGCTCACCAGAGTTCACTCAAGATTTTTCAAACACCAGAACACATATAGCATTTTGGACATTGTAAAAATGACATAGTGTATTTGGAGAGGTATAGTTGAGAAGTCAAAGCTTCCTGGATATTTTGATCTAGGTTTGGGTAAAGAGAGAACTTCATTTGTCGGAATGAAAATTAAAAGACAAAAGGACCTGGCAAGTTTTTTTTCCCCCCTGAAATTGCCACCTTTGGACCCTTCCAGATATATCTAATGTAATTTAATGGTGAGGTAATTCTTTATACACCGTGACTCTATTCTCTTGACCTTTGAGCTCATTCATTGGGACCCTAAAATTAATTTCTTCCTCATATCCTACAGTGATCAGAGCAGTGAACGAGCTTGGCAATACCAAGGAAAAGCCATTCACGTAGGAATGTCAGCCAAACTCTTCTTTCCCTAGAGGATGGTATGTCAGAAAATTTATAAACTATTTTTATTTATATATAAATACATCAAAAGTGGCCCAGCTAATAGCTTATGTACTTGCTGTAATATGGAGAATATGTTATTTATAGTGAATTATATGATAAGGAATATTTCATAATTATTTACAATGCTTGATATAAATTCCTCTCACATGCTACAGTCGTTATGCCAAGAGAGCATGTAATATGTTTAGCATTATCTCTATGGTAAATTATATTCACCAATTTTAGGAAAGCCAATGTAGAATTTTGTAAGATAGTTATAACCTGTCCCAACCAATTCTGTTAGCACAACCACTGCGTGCTGTGAGAAATGCAAACCACTTTATGAAAATGTGGTCCATCCAAAGAGCTACAGAAGTACTTCACAATTATTGGGGGGCTTTAAACCATAAATACTGAAAAAGTTGCACAGGAGTATTACACTACTAACTCATGTCAGCATTAGAAGTCCAGTTACCACTTAGAATAAGATGAAGTCATAAAAATTGCATTTTAAGGTTATGTTTTTTAAAATAACAAATCTCCTATCTTTGGGTAATGTCTTTATTATCCAACTCAGTATTTAATAGATATTTTGATCTTAAAGGCTTTACGTCATTGAACTGTATACAGATGTGCCCGTGTGAGTCACATGGTGTGGATGAGTGCTTATCTCTTCACTAAAGATGTACGGCAAACGACCCTTTTAGGGTCCTCTGACTAGTGGTGACCTAACTCCGGGTCTGCTTGTTTTCCTTCAGTATTTAAGCCAGGCTTCCTTTTGATATGAACAAATCGCAACGTATATTTTTAAAAGGAAAAAAAAAATCCAAATACGTAAGAATTTTCCTGATTGTAGCAAACACAAAAATGCTTTCAGTGTGAAAATATCTCTATTTTCCAAAGATGGTAAACTTCGGTCAGTATTAGCTTACATTGTCATTTATATCACCAAATGAGGATAGATTAATGCAATAAACTGTCTAATAAAAAAAACCTTTAAAGTAGTGTTTATTTCTATGTCTGATTCAATTGTTAATTAATGAGAAGCGAAAACCTTATGATCTTACTGGAAAAATTAATATTTTTTCACGTGTAACACCATAGCACTTTATATAGGCACGTAAGAACAATTGCATTTTATTATATTTAACTGTTCACATATCTGCTTTCCCTTCAGACTGCTTGTTCTTTAAGGACAGAGGCAATATTTTGTACATATTTGGATTCCAGCAACCCGGGTTAGTGGCCGAGAGTCAAGTCTTCTGTATAAATAACTTTAGGTCATCTTATGTGAATTTGTTTCTTAAATCTTGGTAGATTGTTAATTTCTTATTTTATAGTTAAAACATTTCTGGAGCATCCACTTTATAGCACTGTTTTCTAGAGATCAAGTATGAATAAAACATTGCTTCTCTCAATTACTGTTTATTTACTGAGGGCCTGAGTGCCAAGCACAGTTGGGAATGCAAGAAAATATGATACATGAGCTATTTTAAAGTAGCTCATTATTTAATTAAGGAAATAAATCATTTTACTAGCCGTGTGACTTTGGTAAGTTACTTAACTTCCCAGAGCCTTGGTTCCTATATTATAATATGTTGGAAAGAATGGTATCTATTTCATAGGGGGTTCGTGAGAATTTAATAACTTTATGCATACACAACACCTACTTCAGGGCCTGACACATAGTAGATAGCTGGTAAATGTTAGCTATCATTACTATTATGAAAAATTAGCGAATAACCGGAGCCATTTTATAGTAACCAGATGAGTGATGAGGCTGGTAAATCAAAAGTGAGCATTTAATGAATATTACAAAAGCTACATATTTGTGTGACCTTATCCCAATCTATTTTTGTACTACCACACAATTCCATATATATTTTATTTCTAGAGTGGTGATTTAGGAAAGCAATAATAATATGATTTCATCTTCCAGCAGTGTGTTATCTTCCTAAGAACTGAGAATGCTTTTAAAATGTGTGGATGTGGGTTTCTGGAAAGATGGTGACCTGGCTTCACATTCTCATCCTGGAGAATACAGCCATCCAGAAAAAGTCAAGGGCTGACCTTGGCAAACCGATGAGGTTCCACACACAGTGAGATATCAAGTTCCTGAAAGAGGGTGCAAATGGGGGGCAAAATGTAAATGGGAGTTGCTGGAATTGATGGGAGTTGACTATAGAGGGGGTGCATGGGAAGGGCCAGCTGACCTGGGGGAAGGAAAGAACGTCTCTTCTGTTTGCAGGATGCATCGGTGAGAGGCTGTCCCTTGCCTGACGGCATCCTAGGAGGGGTAGTTTCCATGTTGAGCTAAGGTCAGCCTATGCCTCCTTGGATTTGTGAACTGAGAGGCTTTCACAAAGTGACCATGGGGATCGCTGGTAACCACCGAAGGAAAAATCCCTCCCCTGGCTGTCAGTATGCAGGAAAGAACCAGAGAGACGCACAGGTGTTGAAAGCCAGCACGCTGTCATGTGAAGAGACAGAGAAACGTCACAACCACGTCATGGGAACATTGCAGCTCAGATGAAAGCAAAAGAGGCTGACATGGTGGAAAACTACAATAAACCTCTGTTATGGAGGCGGAGCCAACATGGAAAATGGAGGAAAATCTGGATAGAATACAATTTAAACTCTTGTAGGGATATTATTGGAGGACCAGAGAGAGTTTCCTAGGACTGAAAACAGGGGTTCCCCAATTTAAAAATTCAATAGAGGAACATGAGATTCAGCTAAGGCTGGATTCGGGTTTCGGAAAATGAACTACAACCACGAGAAAAACAGGAAAACTCATCCAGGAGACCCAACGTTGAAACAGTTGCTAATACAGAAGGGGAAAAAGGCGCCATGGCGGAGTAGTAATCAAAGAAATAATCAAAGAAAACTTCCAGAAACTATGCCCTTCCATAATGTGAATCTTTCAGATCTTTAGATCTTCCTTTCAGCTGTAAAAGGACCTACTGGGCTAATGAAACAGAATTGATGAAAAACAATATGGAGGGAGAGAAATCGACCTTCCCAAACTCTAAGGCTAGAAAAACAAACTTAAAATGGCACGAGCAAAAGTGGCAGATTGGTTACAAGGGAAAGATAATTCAATTGAACGGAGGAAGTGTCCAGTGGGGACAGGGAAGGGCAGGGAAAGGGGTGTGTAGCTGCCTGCTATTCTCCGGCTGCAGCATCAGCTGCCCATCCTGTCCTCCTAGGACAGCATGGCTACCTGCCAGCAGATTGGTTAATAGCCTGCCTTCCATTCTGCTTGAAACCTCTGCCCCGACTAGCATGGGCCAGGAAGAGACAGGGCCACAGGATTTGGGAAAGGAGCTTGTGTGATAGACTGGCACAGGATTCGCTGGAAATACTGAAGCACCAGTTTACCACCCTTCATTGAATTTGCTGTGAAGGAATCGCCGAAGTGTGATCAGAAAGAAAATCAGAAGCCTTGCATGGCTGTAGGCTTATGAAAGACTGCTCTTCCTCCTATATTGGTGGCCTGGACTTCCTTAATGGTGAAAAAGCAATAGAAAAATCCACATATGCCACAAAGTGGCCAATTTGCCCTGGTCTACTTTATTAGCAGAGGATTGAGACACTTCTGGAACAAGTGATCCTGAAATACCTAAAAGCAGATTTCTTGTAACCTCTCCTAAATACAACACCGAACAGAGAATATACTACTTAACTAACATTTGAACCTTTTATTTTAGCGGCAGCTTGGACATGGGGACACTTAGGAGAACAGACAGGAACAGTGTCCTCTCTGCAGTTGTAGCCATGATCAGGGATTTGAGACATAGCTTCCCAAGTGTTTACAGTAGAACCTACCCTGAAATTAAGGTAAAGAATTTAGTGATTGTAGACCAAAGCCAAAGTAGATTGTCATAGTAGGACTATTACCTATCATAGGCAGGTTTGGAGCCTTTGTGCTTGACTTCTACAAAGTATGACATGCTACAGAGGATTACGAAGAAAGCAGAGCTAGTATTTGTCATCATGTTCCAATGATTGGAGTCATGTTATAAAATTGATTTTTATAATTAATGGGAAAGAGATCACCTTTTTTTTTTAAGATTTTATTTATTTATTTGACAGAGAGAGATAGCGAGAGCAGGAACACAAGCAGGGGGAGTGGGAGAGGGAGAAGCAGGCTTCCTGCCGAGCAGGGAGCCCAAAAGATGTGGGACTTGATCCCAGGACCCTGGGATCATGACCTGAGCCGAAGGCAGACGCTTAACAACTGAGCCACCCAGGCGCCCGGGAAAGAGATCATCTTTCTTATTATGTATTTCGTATAGATGGCTGGTAAACCTGGCTTGACAATAATATAATATTTTTATATGATACAATAATTGAGTCACTATGTCAAAGCCAAAATGATGAATTATTTTGCTTCAGGTTAAATATCTAAATCCTGTGTGTAACAAAAAAAGAAGAGGGTTTTAGTTCTTTCTGGGCCTCTCATATTTTGTATATGAACTACCTTATCAACCTTATTATCCAAAATCAGATGGAATTTAATAACTCAAGATAGTAATGCTTAAATTGTAGAAACCTAAATGTGCAAGAACTTTTTTATTTTGCACATTTTATATCTTGAGAGAAAATAAAAGGAGTAACTGTTGTTTTTAAAGAAAAAAAGTAAAAAATTTTTAAAATCCCTGTGGTCTTGTTTACATATTCATAGGATTCTAGTTATCACTATTTTAAAAAATTTACTATTTTCCCCAAAAATATTGCAGGGATTTTTTTTTAATAACAATTGCCCTTGGAACAAAGAAACTAGCATAGACTATTCTGCTTCAATGTATTTATCTGTAATCTGCTAGCTCTTGAGCAGGTGGTAGATAGAGAATGAGGTCAATATCAAGTGGATGTTGTGTTAGTTGACATGCAATTATTCTGAGCCAGGAGGAACTAGAATAGCTGGAGTCAAATTATACTCTTCATCAGGAAAGGGGAAAACTCTAATCATGGCTATTGCTCAATCATTACTTCTTGAGAAAGATCTTTCCTAACCACTTATGTGGGATGAAATCATCATCCCGTATCCTATGACCCTGCTTGATTGCCTTCAAGGGTTGATCTCTGAAGTTACATATTATTCAATCTCTTTGTTTATTCCTTTATTGTTTGTCTGTTCAACTGGAACATAAGCTCCATGAGGGCAAGATCTTTTCTGAATGGTTCACTCCTGTATCACTAGAACACTAATGTCTAGCTGATGACAGTTGATGACAATAAAGATTGATTGATTGAGGGGCGCCTGAGTGGCTCAGTAGGTTGAGTGTCTGACTCTTGATTTTGGCTCAGGTCATGATCTCTTGATCATGAGATCAAGTCCCATGTCGGGCTCTGCACTCAATGGAAGTCTGCTTCTCTCTCTCTCCCTCTGCTCTGCGCCCCCCTCCCCATTCTCTTTCTCTTTCATAAATAAATAAATCTTTTAAAAAATGATTGATTGAATAAATGAATAAATGGCTTCTGCTTACTTGGACAATGTGGGTTTGACTTTGCTCTTCCTTGGCATTCTTCTTGGGTGACTTGGAAATGTTGCTCCTTCCATCCCATCCTACCATTGCACTCATTCATGATGACAGCTGCAAATTCAGGAAGCTGGTAACCTGAAGGGATGTAGGATAAGAGCTTGTCTATCTAGCAAAATATTTTCTTTCATATTTCACCCGTAAAGCTGAGAGTACCAGCTCCAGAGATTTTGGATGTCAAGAGCATATCCATTGTATTTTTGAATAGATGTTTCGAAGGAGTGGATTTTAATTAAACCTGTGATAATCAGCATCACCCACCCTTTGCTTCTATTGAACCCTGTATCACAACCACGTTATTTCTGTTTGCTGGCCTCCAGTCTCCTCCTCAGCTCCCACCATTTTTTTCCCTGCACTTGCCCATCTCTCTCTTTGTCCCTGTGCCTACCTCTATGACGTCGGCCCAAGGCCATGCTTCCAATAGGCTGCTTTCACACAGGGATTAAGTGTAGGAGGTCAGTTAAAGAAAGCTTTTTTTCTGTGACATGAGGGATTCCTTTGGCAGGTGATTTTGGCTCAAAGAATCCTTATTGGCCTGACCTAAACTTTGTTAGAATTGTGCTTGCATTGTAGACTCTTCCTTCTCTCTCCTTCACCAGACCAGACTCATTATCACACAATCATATAGTATTTCCACAATACAAGCACAATAGATGTCAATGACCTCAAGATCATAACTAATAGTAAAAGGTAGTGAAATAATTAAAATTGTTGAGTTTTGAGTATTTATTGCTTATAAAAATAGAAATTACTGAATTGTAAATTTATATACTTCAATTTTAATAATGGCTGGGTTTGGGGTGCCTGGGTGGCTCGGTCAGTTAAGCATCTGCCTTCGGCTCAGGTCACGATCCCAGGGTCCTGGGATCGAGCTCCACATCGGGCTCCTTGCTCAGCGGGGAGTCTGCTTCTCCCTCTGCCGCTCCCCCTGTTTGTGCTCTCTCTGTCTCTCTCTCTATCTCAAATGAATAAATAAAATCTTTTAAAAAAATAATAGCTGGGTTTAACAGCTGGCTCACAAAATTCTGGAAAATTTAATAACTGGCTCTCACAAGCCTGTATGAAATGCTTTAGTACCGCATTACCACAACCCTGACTTCCAATTGTCCAAGAAAGGGGTCCACAAGCTCTAGCCAAAACACTGACACTGGCGCATACAATGTAGGAGCTGGAAGGAGTTGCTCAGAGCACATTTCTCTCCCCCGTTTTCATTTCACATCTGGAAAAACCAAAGTCCAGCAAGTTTATACGTTCAGGTAAGCACTGTGTACTAAAAATACAATAAGCTGGGTCTCCT
The DNA here is from genome assembly GCF_964656455.1 of Halichoerus grypus. Classification (NCBI taxonomy): domain Eukaryota; kingdom Metazoa; phylum Chordata; class Mammalia; order Carnivora; family Phocidae; genus Halichoerus; species Halichoerus grypus. Next base: position 130,458,536 of record NC_135713.1, on the reverse strand, counting down.
CCAACACATATATTTCTGTTGTACTCATTTTACCAGAAAAAAACAATAGGAACTGGATTCCCTCTTTCTTAGGAGATTTTCAGGCTAATTATTTGGCTGTGAAGGAGTCCTCTCTTAGGTTTTGTAAGAAGCACTGAATGGGCAGGTGACCTTACTCAAGGGTCCTAGGCTCCATGTAATAGATGAACTCTAAGCATGAGGATCTATCTATGAATTGCCATTTAGGAAAAATTCACTGATGCACAAAGCTATTTCATTATTGTTGTTTATAGCTCTACACAGACAGGCTTCCTTACCCTGGTAAGTGGGTAGCAGAACCCACGTGAGGCTTCTGGATGCACGCCAACTCACTGAGGCCATTCGTAAGGGACAACTATGTTATAAGAACTGGATTGACTGATTTCTTCATATAGCACTAGTTTTAAAAAGAAATGCTTTAATATTGCTGCTCACTAAGTAGCTGGGGGACAGATACATAGCAATTGTTGGGCTTTATGCTTGAATTGTGGCTGCAAATCAAGTTAAAAAAAAAAAAAGTTCCCGAATATTTTATTTGTACTGCAGGTAGATTTTATTTCTAGCAGAAAACAAACTAGGGTTGAGTCACTTGACAAAGGTAATTTTAAAACAGCAGGATGAAAGGCAGGGTTTTCCGTGCTTGCCTGAGATATTGAAAGAGAATTTTGACAGGCTACACTGAAATGTTGATCTCTGGGAGAATGTATTATTTAAAGAGTAGAGTAAAGGAGGGAAAGGCTAGGAAAAAAAGATGCAGAGACTCAAAATATTGCTATTTCCCCGCATAGAGAAAAGTATAAGGTGACTGGCAGGGAATACCATTAAACCTGGAATGAGGAACCACATGGCCAAATTAATTACTAAAAAATGTCTTTTTGGTTATTAAGAGTGCCCTTTCTCTTAGGAAGGCATCTGATTCTTTGATGAGCTCAGCACCTAGTATATACAAGACAGGTTTCCATTAAACGATTTTGATTAAATGAACAAATACAAGAACATTGTGTTCTTCATTAAATGCTTTAGACACTTTCAAAGCAAAGTCAGTTTTAAATGGCATACATAATACAAAGCCACAGTGCCATTAATCAAAAGCTCAATGCCTAAGCATAATGTACTAAAACATTGTCATGTCACCCTGTATATAACATAATACAAGACGATGATAATACAATTCCTTTTTGACTTTCACTGGTTCTATAGACAGACTGACTTAATCCAAGACAGCCTCTCTTAAAATAATCTTGTCACCACCCAAGGTGATTACTTCAAGGCAAACATTTGCTTGGATGTTTACATCCTGAATTAGTCAATTTTTTAGAAACTAGACTCACCACTTAATAGAGCTCTTAGATTGTTATAAATTGGTTCAGAGGCTAAGGGAAAAGAAGTTCTCCAAGGAAAACGTCAAAGGAATCTGGGAAAACCACCAAGTGCCCTGCGAGGGGGTGAGGGCACGGACCCTTTATCCAGTGACAGAGCTGGCAGTGACCTCAGCTCTTACAGGTGTGATCAGCCAGCACCCAAATCCTCTGGTCGTGGTGGATTTCTTCTCGACATTTTGACTCACAGCTGTTCACAGCATCTTGTTACTTAAAGCCTGCCAAAGTGGAGAGACCGTTGCTTGTGAACAGCCATTGTTTTGTTCATGAGGAAAGAAGGCTGGTAGCTCGCCTAAATAGAAGGTGAAGGCGTTGATTTGATTTCTCTCTGCTGGTCTGTGGGGGTCATCCCACCCTTCCTCGAACTCCCCCACTTTCCCCACATCCTACCACGTGCAGACCACACAATCTCTTCCAACTAATATTGCTTTATGAGGCAAAGAAGATTTTGCTATTTTTTAAAAAGATTTTATTTATTTGTTTGAGAAAGCGTGCGAGTGGGGGGGGAGGGGCAGAGGGAGAGGGAGAGAGAATCTCAAGCAGACTGCGCTGAACACAAAGCCCTGATGCAGGGCGCGATCCCACAACCCCAGGATCATGACCTGAGTCGAAACCAGGACTTGGATGCTCAACCGACTGAGCCACCCAGGTACCCCGTTTTGCTATTATTTTTAAGGAATTCTGATCTCAGTTTAATGGTGAGTCACAGTTATTATTTGTCTCCATAGTTATTTATTTTACCTTCTCTCTTTATACCTTACTATCTTCATTGTTTATTTTTGCAGTGCTGTAGAAGTGGTTATTATTATGACTGTAAATTCTGTGTAGGATTGAGAGGAACATCCTTTAAATCAGTATCATTTGAGAATGATAGAAACAAGAGGGAATATGGAGTTGGCAGGATGGGTGACGATTTCCAGTTTTGACGCCTTGTGTGATCTTGGTCAAGGTAATTCATTTCACTTGACTCTAGTTTATTCAACCAAAAAGAAAACATATTGACACATATCGACACTGTTCTTTCCCATAGAATTGGCATAACATGTAATATGTGTAGCATTTGAAAAGTCCAAATATTGGAAAATAATATAAAACAGCTTTAAGAGTTATTGAAATATTTTGTCGAAGCTTGAATTTACCAAAATTATCATTGTAGAAGGATCCAGAAGGAAGAGATGTAGATGCAATTTTCTACAGTTAGCAGAATGACATAAAATACATGGCTGGGCTGACTCGCCATTCAGTAGATTCTTACAGGATAGGGTCATGGGTGTAACCATGGAAAGGGTAAATTAGTAATTTCAAATCCTGATTTAACCTGCTCGGCTGATGAAGCTTCCGGGCAGCTCTGTTTAAATCACTTCACCTTCTACTGTATGAGTAACATCTGGGGTTTCCAGCAGATGACCGCACCAGAGAAATAACGATGGGAAAAAAAATGTCCATGAGATAATTTCCAGAAAAGCTCTAACCTTTTTTGGAATAATGTTGCTATAAAAATGGCAAATATTTTTTAATACAGGAATAATCTCATGGAAGTAAAATATTATTTTTAATAAATAATGAACTTTATTTCTTAGAGCAATTTTATGTTGACAGCAAAACTGAGCAGAAAGTACAGAGGGTTCCCATATACTCCCTGGCCCCCGACATGCACAATCCCAATATTGACATCCCACACCAAAGTAATTTATTTGTTGCAATCGACAAACCTACAATGACGCACCGTTATGACCCAAAGTCCATAGAGTACATTCAGGTCCACTCTCGGTGCTGTAGATTCTATGGGTTTTGACTAGTGTTTAATGACACGTATCCATCATTGTAGTATCGTACAGAATAGTTTTACTGCCCTAAAAATCCTCTGTGCTCTGCCTAGTCATCCTCCTTCCCCTCTAACCCCTGGAAACCACCGATCCTTTTAATGTCTCTAACATTTTGCTCTTTCCATATTATCATATAACTGGAACGATATAGCATGAAGCTTTCTCAGATTGGCTTCTTTCACTTAGTAATACGAATTTAAGATTTCTTTTCGTGGCTTAATAGCTCATTTCCATTTAGTGCGGAATCATAGTCCATTGTCTGGTTGTACCACAGTTTATCCACTCGCTGGCTGAAGAACATCTTGGTTGCTTCCAAGTTTTGTCAGTTATGAATAAGTATCCGTGGTGCAGGTTGTTGTGTGGAAATAAGTTCCCGATTCATCTGGGTAAATGCCAACGAGTGCAATCGCTGGATTGTATGGCAAGTGTGTTTCGGTTTGTAAGAAACCGCCAAACTATCTTTGAAAGTGGCTGTGCCATTTGGCATTGTCACCAACAGTGAATGAACATCCCTGTTACTCCACATCCTCAGCAGTATTTGGTGTTGTCAGTGTTCCAGATTTAGGCCATTCTAATAGGTGGGAAGAGGTTATCTGGTTGTTGCTTTAATCTGTAATTACACACTGGAACATCTTTCCATCCACGTATTTGCCACCTGCATAGCTTCTTTGGTGAGGTGTCTGTTAAGATCTTTGGTCCAGGGGCGCCTGGGTGGCTCAGTCATTAAGCGTCTGCCTTCGGCTCAGGTCATGATCCCAGGGTCCTGGGATCGAGCCCTGCATCAGGTTCCCTGCTCCACGGGAAGCCTGCTTCTCCCTCTCCCACTCCCCCTGCTGTGTTCCCTCTCTCGCAGTCTCTCTCTCTCTCTGTCAAATAAATAAATAAAAATCTTAAAAAAAAAAATCTTTGGTCCATTTTTTAATCATTTGTTTTCCTACTGTTTAGTTTTAAGAGTTCTTTGTATGTTTTGAAGGACAGTTCTTTGCCAGATGTGTCTTTTATCAGTGATCGCTTTCACAGATTAGACCGTGATGATGTAAGAAGTCTTCATCATATCCACGGTCATGCAGGGTTTGTCCTATGTTCTCTTCTAGGAGTTTTATAGTCTTGGATTCTATGTTTGGGTCTGTGATCCATTTTGGATTAATGTTGGTGAAGGGCATATGGTCTGTGTCTAGATTTATTTATTCTTTTTACATGGCTGTCTAGTTTTTCCAGTAGAATTTGTTGAAGACTCTTTTTGCTCCATTATATTGCCCTTTGTTCCTTCGTCAAAGATCAGTTGACTTTATTTATGTGGGATATTTCTGGCATCTCTATTCTGTTCCAATTGACTTGTCTATTGTTTCACCAACTTTTTCTGTTTTATCTGTGGTTTAGTGTGTGACATTAATTTGGGGGAAATTCTCAGTCATTATTGCTTAACTATTGTTCTGTTCCCTTTTCTCCTTTCCTTGTCTTCTGCTGTTCCCATTATGTGTATTTACAACTTTTACAGTTCTCCCACAGTTCTTGGATATCCTGTTGTGGCTTTTATCTCTTTTTTCTCTTTGCTTTTCAGTTTTAGGATTCTCTATAGTCCAATCCTCAATCTCAGAGATTCTCTCCTAGCTTTCTCCAGTCTACCACGAACCCATCAAATACATATTTCATTTCTTTCATAGTGTTCTTGATCTTTGCCACCTCTTTTCTGTTCTTAGAATTTCCATCTCTCTGCTTAACATTATCCACCTGTTCTTGCATCTTGTCTACTGTTCTGTTAAATTCCTTAGCATGTTAATCATAGCCTTTTAATTTCTGGTCTGGTAATTCCAAACTGTGTGCCCTGACTCTAGTTCTGATGTTTGCTGTCTTTTCAAACTTGGTTGTTGCTCTCTACTGTGCCCTATAATTTTGTTGAAAGGTGGAAGTGATGCATTAGGTAAAAGGAACTAGGGTAAACAGGCCTTCAGTAATGTAGTGGTAAGGGGGAGGGAAGCGTTCTGTGGTCCTGTGATTGGTCTCAGCTTTTCATGAGCCTGTGTCCTTGGGCTGTGCACTTCACAGGTGCTTCTCAGTGTCCTTGCCCCTCCTTTTAGGTGGGATAGGATGGCTAGAAGGGGGTGGAGTTGGGTATGTCCCTTCCCCCAAGTCAGTCTCTGATAAAAGCCCAGCCGGTTAGACTCTGGTTAACTAGTTTCCCCTGAGGTCAGGTCTTGTTAAGAAGAGGCGTTCTGGCGCATTTCAAAATGGTTCCTTTTCCCCTCATTTGCTATAAGTAGGAGAGGATTTGCCTCTGAGGCTCCCTGAGAGAAACTGGTTTGAGCTCCTGGAGGCGAAACTCACCAAAGCATGGGGACTGTGTGTGACTGGGTCCCCATGGAGTTTTTAATTCTCAGACTTGGCCACACGGAGCTTGCAGCAATTCGCTCATTGCCCTTCAGGTATGTTTACCTTGGCACGGGTTCCTGCACAGGTGTCCGCGCTGGGAAGCTGTGATTATCTTTATCCACCTGTCTTGTCGGCTTGGGGAGCAGTGCTTTGCCCTGTGACCTCCCTCCTCTGACGGATCTCGTAAGAGTCGATCTGAGTGTGTCCGCTTTTTAGTGGTCGTCAGGGTGGAGTGGGGATGTCTCGCCTCCTTACACGCTGGACTCAAAACTGGAAGTCTGAACTATCATTTTTATTTCAAGTAAATGGTGACTTCTGAAAATTAGGAGTGCAAAATTGCGCTGCAGAATCCATACCAAATTCTTGCTTTCTTCTTGATTAAGCAAAAGACGTTGAATTCCTGGTTCAAAACCGCACTTAGATGGGCTTACTTTGTATTACTGGAAATAGTCAATGATGAGCATGTCAGCCGTTTTCTTGTAATAATAGAAGACATGCGCATTTTGAAAGTTCCATTTTTCTTACTTCCTATCATGCTTTTTCCTATAGAGGGCGCAGTGTGGACTATTGTGTGGTAAGAAACATCACCGTCACCCTTTGGGAGCCTCCAGTCCAAACTGAATGTTCTTCCTTGTACGTACCAACTCTTCTCATGAGTGATGGCAAAGCCAGGAGGAGAAGTATGAAGAGCTTTCATCAGTACTTGCTAGTCTTAGAATCCATGGAAAGTTCTAAAATATTAAAAATGCAACTATGTATCCTAAGAACAAGTTTCATGATATTAAAATAGTCTTTAAAGTCAGTGTAAGCAGGCATTTTTGCACTGTTCATGTCTGATTGCTGCCTATTCGCTCAAAAGGATCTAAAATTCGTTCAAACTGCCCAATTCTATGTTTTTGGGGTTTTTTTCCTTCAGCTTTTCTCATCCAAACATGTATGGATTAATGGCTGAATCCTTTCCTGTCAAGACCTTGCTAGGCAATAAATCACTTTCTATTTTAAGCAATAAGTGATTTCATTTATCTCTCATCAAGGCACCCAAATAGTTGCATAAATTGCTAAGACAAACTTAAAAGAAATAAGGGTTGGGTCCTGCGGTTAACCTTTTATTTCTTTGCAATTATTTTCAGATCCCTCGTTCAGTGGTCTCATTACTTTTCAATATTTGTTATCATCTCTGTTCCTGCTATCAGAAAATGTTTTGTCCAGATTCCACATCATATGTGATCTATCCTAAGTTTTGTTTTTTTTTTTTTAAGTATGTCCATGGCTTAAATCAAAGTGGAGTATGGCCATTTATCACTTTTGAAAGCTAAAGATTTGTTCACAACCTTTCAGCACATCCGTGCGATGGGGCTCGGCTTTGAAACAAGCAGTCCACATCTCAGAACTTACCCTTGGGGTGTGATGCATTATCACATCTGCGCAGCTAGGACACCCCATGGCTTTGCTAGCTGTTTTTTCTTAGCTTCATAAAGTTTCTGTGAGGCAGCCCATACAAAATGCAGAGAGTCCAAGTGCTTGATAACTTGACATTTTCCATAGAGGGCTTTGAGTTCTCCTAGATCAAAGCTTCGGTCAGAAACCAAATGAGTTGCACAGGAAGTGGAATTCTGCCTCAGTACAAGCTCAGGAAGGAGCAGGAATTCTTCCAAGTTTGCAGTGAAGCACCTGAGCTCCTGCAGGGATTTGCATTCAAAGGGGAAACTCCACATGGATAAGTAACCCAATTTGCAGAGGTACCCTGTGAAACTCTAAAGCGTGTTCTGTAACCCAGCAAACATTCACATGTGTGGATGTCCCTGTCAGGGATGTGTCAGAGAGGGAGAAGGCAGTTTGCCCTGAGCCTCTGCTCGGGCCAATTCTGGCTTAGCTACAAGCATGTACGTTTGAACTGGAATGGATTGTAAAGAGACGCTTCTGTCTGAAGAGCTTCTTAGATGTCTGGCTTTGTGAAAATGTCAGTAATGAACGCTTTATTCTCTTAGTGCCCCGAGTGCTAATATAATTAATAATGCATCATTTTTTTATTGCATACAATACATCGGGATTAATTTCCAATTTCATTATAATGTTTCAGCAGGTATACACAGATACACTTTTGACAGATTTTATATGTTACAGGTTTAAGTATGAAAAAGTAATTTGGGGGCGCCTGGGTGGCTCAGTTGGTTAAGCGACTGCCTTCAGCTCAGGTCGTGATCCTGGAGTCCCAGGATCGAGTCCCACATCGGGCTCCCCACTCAGTGGGGAATCTGCTTCTCCCTCTGATCCTCTCCCCTCTCATGCTCTCTCTCACTCTCTCTCTCTCAAATAAATAAAATCTTTAAAAAAAAAAAAAAGAAAAGAAAAAGTAATTTGGGTATACTGATAATCATTTTTCCTCCCAGATTCCTTTAATTGAGGTATAATTGACATATAACATTTTATTAGTTTCAGGTGTACAACATAATGACTCTATATGTTGTGAAATGATCACTATAACAAGTCTAGTTAACATCCATCACACTTTTTTTTTTTTTAAAGATTTTATTTATTTATTTGAGAGAGAGACTGAGAGAGAGAGCACATGAGAGGGGGGAGGGTCGGGAGGGTCAGAGGGAGAAGCAGACTCCCTGCCGAGCAGGGAGCCCGATGCGGGACTCAATCCAGGGACTCCAGGATCATGACCTGAGCAGAAGGCAGTCGCTTAACCAACTGAGCCACCCAGGTGCCCTCCATCACACTTTTTACAATAACTTTTAAGATCTACTCTCTTAACTGTCACCTATACAATACAGTATTAACTCTAGTTCACCATGCTGTCCATTAGATCCTCATGACTCATTTATTTTATAACTGGGAGTTCGTACCTTTTGACCCCATTTTGGCAATCACCAATCTAGTGTCTGTATTTATGAGCTTGTTTTTTTGGTGGTGGTGGTGGAGGGTTAGATTCCACATATAAGTGAGATCATGTGGTTTTTGTTTTTCTCTTTCTGGTTTATTTCACTTAGTATAATGCCCTCGATGCAACTTGTTACAGATGACAAGACTTATTTTTTTCATGGCTGAGTAATAATCCATTGTGAATATATACCACATTTTAAAAGTCATTTATCCATCAATTGACACTTAGATTGTTTCCATGTTGTGGCTTTGGTAAATAATGCTGCATTGAATATGGGGTGCATGCTTCTATTTTTAATTTTTTGGGCAAGCTCCCTACTCTTTTCATAGTGGCTGCACCCATTTACATTCCCACCAACAGTGCACAAGGTCTCCCTTTTCTCCACATCCTTGCCTACACTTATTTCTTATCTTTTGGATAATAGCCATTCTGACAGACGGGAGGTGATATCTCATTGTAGTTTTGATTTGCATTTTCTTGATGATGAGTGATGTTGAGCACCTTTTCGGGCATCTGTCGACCATTTAAAAGTCATCTTTGGAAAAATGTTTGTTAAGATCCTCTGCCCATTTTTTTAAATCAAGTGTTTTGTTTTGTTTGTTTTGCTATTGAGTTGTATGGGTTCTTGATATATTTTGGATATTAACATCTTATCAAATATGATTTAAAATTTTTTATTCTGCTTGGTAAGTTGCCTTTTCATTTTCTTAGGGTGTCCTTGCTTTATGAAGGCATAGTAGTTTGATGGAGTTCCATTTGTTTATTTTTGTTTTTGTTGCCTTTGTTTTTGGTGTCAAATCCAAAGAATTATTGCCAAGACCGGTGTCAAGAGCAGCTTATTGCCTGTGTTTTCTTCTAGGAGTTTTATGGTTTCAGGTCTAACATTCAAGTCTTTAATCCATTTTGAGTTGATTTTTGTGTATGGTGTAAGAAAATACCAGTTTCATTGTTTTACATGTGGCTGTCCAGTGTTCCTGAAACCATGTGTTGAAGAGGCTGTCCTTTCCCCATTGTATACACTTGGCTCCTTTGTTGTAAATTAATTGGCCATATGTATGTGGGTTTCTTTCTGGCCTCTCTCTTCTATTATATTAATCTATCTGTTGTTTTTATGCCAATACCACATTGTTTTGATGACGATAGCTTTGTAATATAGTTTGAAATCAGCCAGTGTGATGCCTCCAGCTTTGTTCTTTTTTCTCAAGATGGCTTTGGCTATTCAGAGTCTTTTGTAGTTGCATACAAATTTTAGGACTCTTTGTTCTATTTCTGTGAAAAATACCATTGGAATTATGATAGGGATTGCATTAAAGCTGTAGATAGTTGAGTCTGAAGAGTTTCTCAGATATGCGGCCTTGTGATATTTGGAATTAAAATCTTTGGATAGAATATAGATGTTATAAACCACAACAAGGTAGAAGTAGTGATCTGACTAACGATACAGGTTGGTAGCATGAGAAGGAAAAGATGAGACATAATAACTTTAAGTATATTGATTGAAACATCTTTCACAGTGGGGGATGTGTTAAAAAGATACTGTCTCTAGGGACAGAGACAGTATCAGCTCTTCTGATAGCTCAAGAAAAGAATATTATAATATGTTAAAGATAAAAGGGAGAAGAACTGAAAGTAACATAATGAGCAAAAATCAGATGGTGCGGTTGGGGGAATGTCTCATCTCAGTGGAGGTTGAGAATAGAATATCTGTTCTTCATTTTCATAGTGGAAAGTTAGCAGATGCTGCCTGAAGGGGACAAATCAAGAAATAAAGACTTAAGTAAATTATATCCAATTATAAAAGTTACGATTCAATGGAGAAAAAAGCAAATTCTCAATTATTAGAAGGGAAATAAAGACCCACAAAAGTAAACAAAACACATTCTATAGAGCAAAAGACTAAAATCTAAAGAACTATTAAAAATAAGACATGTAAAACAAAATGACAGAAAAAAAGATTGAATATATATGTCATATACAAATGTAAACAGTCTAAAATATTTGTTAAACATAAAATTTCAGGACCAAATAAAAAATAAAATCCAGCTGTGTTTGATATACATAATGCATATTAACCATAAGTAACTCCAAAATGTTCAAAGTAAAAGGATGAGCAAAATACGCATCAAGAAAAATTATAAAAATCAGGAATTTTGATGTTAATATCAGAAAATGCTTATTTTAGGGTAGTAAGCATTAAATGAGATAAGAAAGACAATTTATATCAATAACTGCTTCAACAAACTATCAAAACATATATACAATCAAAATTCATAAGTCAAAATGATAAGAAATAAAAGAAGAAAAAGGAAGAAACCACAATATTAGTAGGAGACTTTACTCTTTGATTCAGTCTGTGCCAGACCAAATAGACAAATAGGTGAGGAGAGAAAGGACCTAAAGAACTTAATGTATAAGAAGATACGTTGAACTCTGTACTCTAAAAGCAGAGAACATACCTTAAATTCTACCCCTGTAATCTTTTACAAAATTATTTGCTATTCTACAAAATGCCTTATAAAATACAAGTGGATTTTATATATATATATATATAAAATATATATATAAAAGCATATATATATATTTTATATATATATTATATATATTTTATATATATATATAAAAGCATATATATATATATATATATATATATATATATGCGCTATGGTGTGAATGTTTGTGTCCCACCAAAACTCATATGTTGAAGCCCTAATTCCCAAAATGATAGTATTTGGAGGTGGGGCCTTTGGGGGTGATTAAGTCATTGAGAGTAGAGCCCTCTTGAACAGCTTGAGTGCCTTTATAAGGAGAGAGACGAGAGATGTGGGTGATCTCTCTCTCTACCACATAAGGATATACCAAGAAGTTGACAGTCTGCTAACTGGGAAAGCGGCTCTCCCCCAGGTACCATACCAGTGGGCACCCTGATCTTGGACTTCTCAGCCTACAGAACTGTGAGAAATAAATGTATGTTGTTAAAGCCACCCTGTCCATGTTATTTCTGTGATAGCAGCCCAGGCTGACTAAGACACATATTTTTAAATGTTCCAATTTATCCATAGTTTTTTAAAAACACAAATTTATTTTTAAAGGATTTTATTTATTTATTAGAGAGAAAGAGAGAGCGAGAGAGAGTATGAGCATGAGCGGGGGGAGAGGCAGACGGAGAGGGAGAAGCAGGCTCCCCACTGAGCAGGGAGCCCAACACGGGGCTCGATCCCAGGACCCTGAGATCATGACCTGAGCGGAAGGCACACTGAGCCACCCAGGCACCCCCCAAAAACACAAATTTAGACAAGATGCTGTGTTTCATTTATCAGATGGGAAAAGGTCATCAGGTATAGTGGTATACCGCACTAAGATGTGGGGAAAGTATCATACACTGTTGATGGATTTGGGAAATTTAACATATAGGTGAACTCAAATATACGCTCAAAGGAACAAGTAGGATGTTTATTGAGGTTTTGTTTATAACAAAAACAGAAACAATGTAAATGTCTGTTCCGAAGATATCAGTTAAATAAATATGTCCTATCTAGAAAAAGGGATGTCATGCTGTTATTCAGAAGGAGGAGGTTAATCATAGGGTCATGTGGAAAACTTTGTTGAAAATACTGTTCAAGGGAAATAAATAATGCTCAGAATAAGTTTTGTAACAGTGCCACCTTGTTACAAACGTGTGTGTGTGCACCGAAAATCTCTTGAAGGACGTGCGCAGAAAAACCAATCACGGTTGCTTCCAGTGAACAGACAGAGTTGTTCTGGAGTAGGGAGGAACGTTGTTTTTCATTATATATACTTCTACTCTGATTTTTTTTTTAACCGTGTCCAAATATTAGGTTTGCAAGTTTTAAAAGAATAGAAAAAAAGAAACGAGGGACATCATAGTGCCCATGAGCTTATAGGCTACTGAAGGAGACAGACATTGGCTTTAAAATTACAATGCAGTGTGAACAGTGATAAAATAGATTCGTGCAGATGGAGCAGAGAGGAGGCGCCTAACTGCAGTAGCTACTTTCTTTAAAAAAAAAAAAAAAATAGGAGAAAGTATTGCATAATGGTACCCCCCTTTTTTTCCTTCTTAAATTGTTTGCATCCAACTTCTTTGGAAAAGAGGCCTCATTTGCCGATCTGAAACATGGAATTCTGTTGTGCCAGATTCTCATGAACAAAGGAAGCAAATGCAGACAAAACCCAAGAGGAATTATTTCTGAACAGAATATGCCATTCTCGCCATGGGGAAGGATCATTCTTCGATAACGTCTTCTCTGATTATTTTTCCCCATTCCTGCCTTTTCCTTCTAGCCATCTTGCAGGCAGGGTTGAGAATCGGTGTTCATGGTTTGCTGCTATCAGTAAGTAAAGTTTGTCCCAAGAGCTGGGTCATGGACTGCGTTTGTATCGGAAGTGAATTCTCCCATCCAGGGCAGCGGCCCCGCCCAGTGGCTCTCTGTCCCTTGTGGCAATGGCTTTGCCAGCATGTGACACGGTGGTGACCGTGCTGTGGCCGTTGGCACAATGTGACCTGCCTCCTTGCTTTGTGCATTTCCTGGGGCTTTGATGATGTGGCCCATTGTTAGAAACAAGGGACCACTTCATCTTGACACGGACAAAAGGAGTGAATTACTGAAAAGCTTGAAGGACTTAAGTTTCGCACGATAAACGAATAGTCTGGGAAGCAAAGGCAGCAATATAATCCTTTAGAGACACACTGATCTTTGGGTTTCTGTTCATTGTCTGCTGGAGTTCAGAATCCCATGCTTGGGGCAGAAAAAAAAAAAAAGGAATGTTTAAATGTATGAAACGGAATAGCTTACATAAGGGTAGAAGCACTGTGTGCAGGCCCCCACTTGACAGATAACCCTCAAGTTTTGGAAATGTCATGTTGAGCTTCAAGGCCTTTAATTCTGAAATGTACTAGCAATTCCAAAGTCAATGCATTTTTGCATCGTCGCAAAAAGATGCTTGATTGGTTTTTGTCTCTGCATGCCTCTTTCTTTCCTGCTTTCTTAGAAGTGTTTGAGAGTGCATTTATTTTCTGTCCTTGGAGCTTTTCTCAATTGTTACTAAGAAAAATAATTTTGTGAATTGATCTAGTCAGTGAATAGGGAAACTATCCCACTGTCTGATAAATGGATTCTCCCACGACCCCTTTAAGCTTTATAGATGGTAAAAGTGGCAAAACCTTAGAGCGGGCAATTCATAATGTTTCAGCATTATTGAGCAACCAGTTCGCAACAGAAGACAAAGGAGAAAGGGAAACAAAGTAAACAGGGACTTCGAAATCTTCCGAATAAAGCTCCGAATTTATCAGCATTATATTCCACACTTCCAAAGAGGTGTGTCACTTAAAATGAAGGTTGTAAAAATGACAATTAAACTCAACTGAGAATTATTCATTATTCCACACTTTATTTTTGTTTCTGATCTTTTCTAATATTAGAAAGCTTCCATTTTAACATGAAACTATAGCTCCTTGCTCCTTCTGTATTCCACTGTGGGTAAGAGTTTAGACAGTGTTAAAAAACCAAGTTACTGTAACATTGTTTTATCATTGCAACTACCTTCTGAGAAGGCGAATTCCAACAATACAAAGAATGTAACCAAACCTGTGTGTGTTAAAAATAAATTTTAACTTCATGTACATTAAGAATTTAGTTTAGGGGCGCCTGGGTGGCTCAGTCAGTTAAGCATCTGCCTTTGGCTCAGGTCACGATCTCAGGGTCCTGGGATCCAGCCCCGCGTTGGGCTCCTGGCTCAGCAGGGAGTCTGCTTCTCCCTCTGCCTCTGCCCTCCCACCCCCCTCCTGCAAGCTCGCTTGCTCTCTTTCAAAATAAATAAAAATAAAATCTTTAAAAAAAATTTAGTTTCATGTAATAGTAGAACAGGTTCTTAGATTTAACCCCTCCCTCTATAAAAATGATTTTACACTGATGTTGAATTCGTTTCATTTGAGAACATTCACTGATGCTGCCTTTCCTCCCTCTGCATTACATACTTGGTGAATTCTCTATGACCACGTGATCCAGATTGGCTTTCCCTTACCAAGCTATGTACTGATTCTATGATAGACTGTTGTCTTCATAAAATGAAAGATCGTTTTAATGCTGACTTCAGTAAGATACCCTAAGACAAACTGACCACCTACAGATAACACGATGTTCTTTAAAGCCAAATGGAAATGTTGTCGGATCATCTTCTGTTTGCAATTATCGATACCACCACTCCTTTTTATCACTCCAGGGAATGAGAGCTTAATGTACTTCCCTTAAATGCATCAAAGGTAATTTGATGGTTTACATCAAGATTTTTGCCAAGTTGTCTTTAGTTTCTATTCCTATCCAGCCGTTAATCCCTGCTGTCTGACAAATATTTAGCTCCAGATGAGTTTCCCACGTATTTGTTAGAAGTACCCCATTCGACTTCCTATTTCCGATACTTAACCCATGGCCTGGCCAGTAGGAGATGCTTGTCTTTGTAGCTGCTGCATATATGGCAGATGTTACTCCAAGCCCTACGTGTATTAACTCATTTAATTAACTCATTAACAAGGAGTATTAACGTTAAGAAATATTATCACCATTTTACAGATGACAAAACAGTTTAAACAATAGTCCAAGGTCATCTTACTAGAAACTTACATTCAGGCAGTCTGGCTTCAGATGCTGTGTTCATAACCACTGAGCTATACATACTCAAGCAATAATAATTTCACAGAACTGACTGTGTTGAGAACTTTCACAGATTCCAGGACTAAAATACTGGCGAAGGGATGAGTGAAATCTGATAACTCAGCAGATGGGGCAGCTAGACTGCACTCTCACTCACCTTCTAAAGTATTTTATGCTCCTTTAAATACCAGGGAAACGTTTCTTCTGCATGTGTCTGACATACTTGCAGTTGATAATTCTCCCAGAACATCATACGCAGTTTAGGTTTGCTATTTTCATCATTAAGTTTATTTCTTTTTAAATGAAATGTTCACTTTAATTAGCATGCAAGTCACATCCTCTCCAAATGTTCTTTACTGCATTTCCATGAAATCATAAAAGTACACCCTTTCAAATGTTTTCTGTTCAACAAATATTGATGCAGTGTGGAATAAAACATATTTTAGATTTGTATGATTCACTGAAATTAATAAAGCCCTTCTATGTAAATAGTTTTTACAACTCTGCAAAGTAAGTAGAGTGGGTGTGGTACTTCATATTATAGATAAGTAAAATGAAGTTAAGGCACTTAGGTGTGTAACACCCAAAGTAGCATTTTTTTCCCCCACACACTGTGTTTATAGATAATACTGTTATGTGGTTGGCTGTGGATACATGTCATTTTCCTCAAAATTGTAGGTAATCCAATAGCTATTATTGAATGGGGACCTGCTATGCCATAAGACAGATATTAAATAATGTAGTATTATTGTTCAGAGAAGAGAGTAATTATTTTTGGATGAAGGAGTAGGGTGTGGGAAGCAAGACCCAAGGAAGAATAGAACATAGACTTAAAAAAAACAAAAAAACAAAAACAAAGATGCAGAAGACTGTTCCAGGTAGAAGGATAATCAAAGAAGGATTTCTCTAGTTTCCAAAACATGGTAGACACAGCTAATGTGGGACCTCTCCTGCCACAAACACCTGAAGATTCTGGGGAAAAAAAGTTTAAAATAATGTAAATACATGACTGATGTTGCAAAAGAAAAAAAAAAAACTGGAAGGGGCAATCCTCCTGGTGTCAGAACAAAGGGGGCAGTAGAGACTGATACTGCTGTGGTCAGGAGGTGTGATATCAGACCCACAATTAGGTTTTAGACACTTTGAAGCTCAAGACCTAATGTCCACACAGAAAGAGAAGTCAAAGCTTTCATCTGCCATGAAGATAAGAGCTGGAATTCTGCATGAAGATAGGAAGGGTTGCTCACACCATGAAAGGAAGCTAGAAAAATCACATCTTCAGGACCAAGGATGGTGAAGAATGTCCTGAGCAATGTGCAGGAAAAAAATCTCCAGGAAATAACTCCCTTGGTAAAACAATCTTCAAGATGAAAATTTGGTATAAAATCATTGTGAGGCCAGTGATACCCCTATGGTATCAGATATTGTAAAAAATTAATACTCTTCAGGAATGTCATTTCTATAACCCAGGCCACTTAGGATTATCAAAGATAAAATAGTTCCTACTAAAGATGAGCTCACAATAAGTATTAGAAAACATCAGGAAATGATACACCCTGAGTGAAAACCAGCAAGCCTAAAGTAAACGGAAGAGTAATACCTCCAAGAAGTTGAGGTAATAAAGCCACCTGAAAGAACAAAGTAATGATGCTTTTATTAAATAGAGGGATAAACAAAGGAATGGAATCCATAAGGAAAACAAAGACATCAAGACAAAACATTTCAGAAAGAATAAGAAGAAATTTCTAGAAATGAAGCAGAGTGTCCTTGAAATTGTCAGGGTTGAGCAGCGGATTATACACAGCTGAGCAAGAAATCAGGCAGCCATGATTTTGTGCCACTCAGATCTGCTGAAGGGGGAATAAGGGTTGGGTGGCCTAGTTCTTTTACCCTGAATCTGCCATTACTTTTGTTTATGCCAAGGCGAGGCTTCCAACAGCCTGGTTCCAACCAGGGCCTGAGTGTACTAGGGAAACTGAGGCAGACCTTGTCCTGTGATTCTCAAGACTCCAATTGATGCCAAGGCTTCCTACTGGTCTAGCGGAAACTTTCTCAGGCTGTTTAAGACACTGCTTACCCAACACTCCCTCTTTCCCTCCCTCTTTCCCAGGGGTTAGACCTGTATCCGGTCTGTCAACTCCCCTCTCCTTCAGCACCTCCCTTTCTTCTTCACTGTCATTGCACTCAGTAGATGCCTTGTATTCTAATCCTGTCTTGATGGCTGCTTCTTATGGGTCCCAAGCAAATGCAGAACAGGATCGGAAATATAAATCTGAGAATAATCATCTGGAAGGCAAGACCATGCTATGAACTACCATCTAAAACTGAGGGCAAAGATAAGACATTATAAACAAGACATTTTACTCATAGACCCTCGCGAGTGTAGTTCAGGAATAAAAACCAGTGAACCCAAAATGAAGGAATGGGCCCTAGAATCAATAGTGATAAAATGTGGATATTTTAAAATGTGGAATTAAACTTAAAAACAGCCACAACACATGATATAATTAGTGGGATGTTTATTTTATTTTAAGATTTTATTTATTTATTTGCCAGGGAGAGAGAGAGAGAGAGAGAACAAGCAGAGGGAGCTGCAGAGAGAAGGAGAAGCAGGCTCCCCACTGAGCAGGGAGCCTGATGTGGGGCTTGATCCCGGGACCCTAGGATCATGACCTGAGCCAAAGACAGAGGCTTAACCAACCGAGCCACCCAGGCTCCCCAGTTAGTGGGATTTTTAAAATCAATCAAAATCCTAGGCCATAATAACTTGGCAGATGGACAAAGAGGTACAGTTAAATCATTCTATGGACCTATTATTATTCAGGAAGAGGACAGAGCTATTTGAATAAATTTATCCTTCCTAAGTCAAGTAGGCATACACAAGTGAAGGTAGGATTGCTTAATAAACATGCCAGTTTGTACATATGTGTTTAGCACCACTTATTCCCCAACACCCACTAAAATGGCAACCAATGAGTAAGAAGGAAAGAACCACAAGAAAAAAGGGAACAGAGGGGATGATAGCACAGAGCCTTGTGTTTAAGGAACCGATTGGCAACATAAAGTGTAGGACCTAGAAGAATGTATTAGAGCAGGGAAAATGGAAATTCGGGAGCACCTAACAGGTGAAGCCCATAAGAAAGCATCCGACTCCTGCCCCAGCATCAGGAAAGGCAGAAGCAGTGCGGGCAACAGGTGTTGCTGAAGTTGGGTTTGGAGGATGGGTAAAAGAGGAGGATAGATGGAAGAACAGCACAGAGTCTGAACCTCAAAACGCCTCTGTGCTGCAAACAGACTGACTCCTCTTCCCTCACTGCAGCTGGAACTGGAGTTTAGTCTCTGAAGAATTTGGACGAGAAAAGTTGTAGAGTTGCAGGTCCTGGGCATGTCTACGAGCAGAGGTGCGGTGCTAAACATGAGTATAGGCAGTTCTGTAAAGGTCCGCAAGCTCAGTCCTCAACCGCCCAGGCTGACACTCTCAGATGGGAGATAAAAAGACTCCTCTTTAATCGAACTAACCAACCCAAAAGAACAAAAACTGGGCATTCTATATCATTTGGGGAGGACAACAGAGTGATAGAAATTCTAGTTTGCTTTTAAGGGCCTTGTTCTTAAATATGAATAGACAGCTCATGATTGCTACACATTAAAGGGAAACCCCCATCATAAAAAAAAAAGGAGAAATAAAAATAATTGAATAAAGAGAAAAAAAGGAACGTGGAAGATTAAGCAGATCTTTCAGTGTAACTATGATTAATATTCTGTGAAACACCAAAGTTACTACAACCTCAAAATAATAACAAGAATTTTCATTGAAAAAAAGAGAATAATAATAATAAAAAACTTTGGAAAGGAAAAACAGAATTATCGAAAAAGTTGAAAACATATTCCGGAAAGTAGAATGAAAAGCACATATTGGCAATAGGAGAGAACAGATAAGAAAGTTAAGGAGCCAGTTCGAGAGCTCTAATATCCAAATAACAGGGGGTTTAGAAGGAGAGAACAGAAAAATCTAGAAAAGGAAAATATCAAAGGTATAATACAGAGAACTTGGAGGATGAAATGTCATGGGACTCCAGACTGGAAACGCCCCAGTGAGTACACAGTAGAATGAGTGGGGAAAATAGTTTCATAGGAATGCTGGTCACTATGAAATATCAGACCAATATATTAAGAGACAAACTTGAAGGTTTCCAGGACAAATCACACAATCAGAGAGAATGACATTATACCTCCCAATAGAAATATTGGAAAGTAAGATGCAATGCTTTTGAGTTTCCAAGGGAAAATGATTTTCAATTTAGAATTCCATGCCTGAATACCTAGCCAAAGAATCAAATATGAGTGCAGGATAAATATATTTATTTCAGACATGCAGTTTCAGATAAAAATTGCTTCCTGGGCACTTCCTTTCTAAGTAATCTACAGAAAGATACATTGTCTCAAAACAGATGGGTGAACTAAGAACTAAGACATCATGGGGTCTAGGGGCAGGAAAACCAATATACAAATACCAGGATAAGTGTAAAGAGAAAATCCTAGGAAAATAGCCATAACGGTAATTCAATAGATAGTGTCTAAAATTTAAAAATGTAAATGTTGTTTAGAAATACAACCATTATTAGAAGAAAGACTTAAAGGTGTTCAAAGGAGATGCTTCTGGAGAGTGGGATTTAAGAATAGGAAGGCTCAGCCTACTCCTTTACATAATAAGCCTTAAACATAAGAGCTTTGGGTTTTAAATTTCTTGTATTATTTTAAGAAAATTAACTTTTTCAATCAAGTGTTCCTACAAAGTATACAAACAAAGTCAGTGTGGGGAGCAGTCTGTGAAATGGAAAAGGGGAATTATGGAAATCTATATTAATCTAATTAAAAAAAGAGAAAGAGCTTTAAAAAATCATAAAAATAAAAGCACAAAGTAAGACCACAGAAGTAAATCTAAAATATAAATTAAAACTAAAATGGATTAAACGTGTCAGATAAAAGTCAAAGAGTCATATATGAAATAATAAAACCCAGCCCTCTGCTATTTAAAAGACATATTTAAAGCATAATGATGCAGGAAAGTAGACATTTCAAATATGGGAAAAAGATACGCCAAACAAATACCAAAGGAAATTTGCTATCATGAGATTAATATCAAATCAAATAGACTGTAAGGCAAAAGATTTATTAGGGACACTAATTTTTACATACAGATAAAATAATATAGCTGGAAACCATAATTTTGAATCCTTGTGAGCCTAAATATATAGCCCCAAATATACAAAGAAAAATTGAAAGAATTTTAAGGAAAAGTGAAAAATGTCAAAGTTTGGCAAAGTAGAACATGTTTTAAAAGCATAATTAACAACCTTGGATGAACATAAATGAGCATGTGCCCGTAGATAAATATAGGTATAGAAATGGATAAAGATACAGATATATTTTTGTCTTTATATATGATTTATTGAACTATCAAGCTTGTTGTAAAGTGCAAGGAGAAACCAGCTCATCTTTCCACCTCTAAGGACTCGCTCCTAAATGTAATCTTGACAAGTTCAGTCCCTTAGTAAATATCTAGTCCAATATGACCAAATGCACAGTCTTGCCCAATTATAGATGATTCTCTTCCTCAGCTCAGCAGTCATGGGGTCAAAAGCCTGCCTTGGAGAAATAGGATATGGTCGTTGGCTTCTTGCTTCTTCCCCAGTACATGCCCTTCCTCACTCCCTAGATGTGTTTGTGGCCAATGGGGGAGAGAAGGAGCATAAAAATGGGATTAAGGAAAGAGGAACAATCTTGGAAGGCTCACAGAATTACAGTCTGGTATGAAACTTTGCCCTGTATGCCACACCCATATTCTGGCTCTTTCTCTTAAGAGGCACTTCTCTGAGACTATTATTTTTTTTTAATTTTTAATTTTTTATTGTTATGTTAATCACCATACATTACATCATTAGTTTTTGATGTAGTGTTCCATGATTCATTGTTTGTGCATAACACCCAGTGCTCCATGCAGAACGTGCCCTCCTCAATACCCATCACCAGGCTAACCCATCCTCCCACCCCCCTCCCCTCTAGAACCCTCAGTTTGTTTTTCAGAGTCCATCGTCTCTCATGGTTCGTCTTTATTTTTTTTTTAAGAGACAAACTTAAACATGCTTCTAAACCCCCAGCTTGGCCGTTAGCTTCTAACAGTTCACCCTTCTGTTGTAGTCACCTCATCCCCTCAGGTCGTGCTCTTGGGGGTGTCTCCCTCTCAAGCATCTATACAATCTTGAAAGATTTCATGCATAGATATTATGCATCTGCTTTTGCCTTGATAGACTGTGAAAGTACATTCCATCTTCAGAGGGATGCTTTAGCCAGGCTCATACCTTTTGAATTCATGAGTCAGGTGTCAATTACTGTGTCCCCAAATTCTAGGGAGTAGTTGTCTAGCTCTCTGATTGGTTCTCTGAGATGTGCTCCTTGATTAAAATGAGAGTGCATTAGTACCACATCTGGACAGAGAGGAGAAACACGGAGGCTCTCCTACTCTCTCGAAAGAAACATTTCCTTTCTGAACCTTTATCATCACATAACCAGTCCCCTAGGCTGGTCACACACCCCCTCGAAGTGAGTGATGACCTACAGGTAGTAAAACCGGTTTCCCCTTCTCTCACACCCCCTAGCAAAGATGTACGTGGACAAGCTCTGTGCCTTCTGCTGCAACACTAAGACAACAGAAGAAGTCACATCTTGTGTCACATACACACACCACCCTGCACCCACAGTATAAACCCTTAGATAAAACCACAATGCAGGGAGCGCCCGGGTGGCTCAGTTGGTTAAGCGCCTGGGTGGCTCCGTCATTAAGCGTCTGCCTTTGGCTCAGGTCATGATCCCAGAGTCCTGGGATCGAGCCCCCCATCGGGCTCCTTGCTCAGCGGGAAGCCTGCTTCTCCCTCTCCCTCTGCTGCTCCCCCTGCTTGTGCTCTCTCTCTCCGACAAATAAATAAATAAAATCTTAAAAAAAAGAAAAACCCACAATGCAAGTTTCAACATTCAACATCAAAGAAGTGACATGATATGGACCACATTATTGTATCTCAGTGCAATAAAATTAGAGATCAGTAAATAAAAAGATGAACACAATCCACATATATAGGAAAATATGACACAATTCTCAACAAGTCATTGTCGAAGACAAATAATGAAATTAGAAAATAATTAGAATTGCAATGAAAATCCCTGTGTATCCAAATTTGGGCATTAAAATGGAATTTAAAGAAAAAGGCAAATCTGTATATACTAGGAAAAAATTAACCCATATGAAGATTTTAACATTTACCAAGTGGCCAGTAGGATGTTGCTTATAGATTTTATTCTATTAGATCATATATATGCTCCTTGTGCTTTTTTTGAAAAATGATTCATTCTTATTTTTTCATTTTAATATTTGAGGATCTCTAAAGTTATTTCTTTTTCGTTTTTTTAAGATTTTATTTTTGAGTAATCTCTACACCCAAAGTGGAGTTCGAACTCATAACCCCGAGATCAAGAGTCTCATGCTCCACTGACTGAGCCAGCCCAGGCACCCCTAAGGTGATTTCTTACCCTTTGTATGGTTAAAATGGTACAAGTAAATTATTCTCTAAATACTGTGATACTTTCATATTATTTTCATATTATTATAATAAGTAATTCCTTAAAGGCAATTTATTTTTTTTAACCAAGTAGGTATATAAGGGCACATTACCTGCACTTCAATTGATCTTTTAAAAAGTCTAGGAAAATTCAGGGTCTTAAAGATGAAGAGTCTAGGCAGTCAAGTGCTAAAAAAGTCAGAAAGAAAAAAAAAATAAGCTTTGAGCTCCCTCTTCTGGCCCAAAGAGAATATTCCCAGAAACAGACAAATTAAGTATCGATTTCACGTAAGATTTATTTAAATTTTTAAGTATTCAGATGGCTGCTCCACTTTAAGTGGAGTGTCCGTGGTGCAAAGGATTCATGTGCACCCTGTTGATGCTGTGCTAATAGCCCATTCTTTTCACCCATGTTACTCACGAGGCACGTTATCTCGCCCCCTAGTGGGTATTTACAAAAATGACACAAAGATATTTTCAAGCTAAGAGATTAAATTATTACAATTATAGAATTTAGAAAGCACTGGATGAGGCTCTCAATACTGTTTAGTCCAATCTGTCATTATGTGCTTGAGAAGTAACAGCTTACTACAACAGGAAGAGATGTCTTCTCCATGTGTATATGCTGATGAATATTTATTGTTAAATAACAATTTCATGTTTCTCAATTCTTTCGAAAGGTTGCTTTTTGAATTTGCACATATTTCATTAATAAGTGAGTTAAATTGTGCTTTTAATGTTCTTAAAAATGTGTAATTGTTGCTAAAATGTCATGATCTCATTCAGTTCAAATCATCAACTATTTATTGAGTACCTGGACCCTTGAGTTACAACAATAAAGCAAAGGCCCTGTTCTTAAGGAGCTTATAGTCTAGTAGAGAGAGAGAGAGTCTTTTTTTAAAAAAAGCCATGAAAGCTGAGAGGATGGTGAAAAAATAATATTTTATAGTGAATGTTTCTGTGATCAGCTGTGCTTCCTTTATCAATAACTTGATGTGGGAGTAACTCTGTTAATATCAGAGAAAGCAGACTTGAGAGCAAGAAAAATTATCAGGGATAAAGAGGTCATAGTGATGAAAAGTTCACTTCATCAAGTTTTTACTGTGTGCAACTAACAACAGAGCATCAAAATACATAAGGCAAAAACTGATAAAACTGCAAGGAGAAATAAATGAATCCACTATTACAATTAATGATTTCAATATTCCTCTATCAGTAACTGGCACATCCAGCAGGCAGGAAATCAGCAAGGACCTAGTTGAACTGAACGGCACCATCAATCAAATTAATTTAACTGACATTTATAGAATACTTCAGCAGAATATACATTCTTCTTGAGCTCACATGGAACATTTACCAAGACTGACCACATTCTGGGCCTCAAAAGTCACTTTAACAAATTCAAAAGAAGAGAAATCATAAAATGTATCCACTCAGCCCATAGTGAAATTCAACTAGAAATCAATAAAGCAGTAACAGAAAGAAAGCTGTAAAATCCCACTCTGCTTGAGATTAAGCAGCACACTTCTAAGTAACACAAGGGTCAAGGAAATCTTAAGAGACATTTAAAATATGTTGAACTAGATGAAAATGAAAATAGAGATTAGAACTGAAATCAATAAAATTGAGATCAAGAAATTAATAGAGAAACAATGGATAGTGGATCACCACATCAAAAACTAATGATGTACTGTATGGTGACTAACATAACATAATAAAATTTTTAAAAAAATTAATAGAGAACATTAATGAAATCAAAAGCTGTTTCCTTGACAAAATCAATAAAATGGTAAACTTCTAACAAGGCCAACTAAGATTAAAAGATGACACAAATTACTAATGTCAGAATGAAATAAAGGTTATCACCACAGTCTCAGGGATATTAAAAGGATAATAAAGAAGTATTAGGGACAACGCTATGCCCACAACCTTGATAACCTAGGTGATATAGAACAATTCCTGAAAGACCAAATTCACGTCTTAAAAATCTAAACCCTAAATTCAAGAATGAGAGAACAAGCAACCTGATATTTAGAATTGCCAAAAGATCTGAACCGGCACACCACCAAAGAAGATATACGGATAGAAAATAAGCATCTGAAAAGATGCTCAACATCACATGTTATTAGGGAGTTGCAAATTAAAACATCCATTAGACACCACAACACACCTCTTAGAATGGCTAAAGTCCACAACACCAACACCACCAAATGCTAGCAAAGATGTGGAAGAACACAGCAGCTCTGATTCATTGCTGGTGGGACTGCAAAATGGCAGTCACTTTGGAAGACAGTTGGGTGGTTTCCTGCAAAGCTAAACATGCTCTTACCTTACAATTCAGCAATCACAGTATTTGCCCAAATGAGCTGAAAACTTTTGTCCACACAAAAGTGAATGTTTATAGCGGCATTATTCATAGTTGTCAAAACTTGGAAACAGCTAAGATATTCTTCAATAGGTGAATATATAAGCAAACTGTGGAACGCCCATACAACGGGATATTATTCAGTGATAAAAATAAATGAGTCATCGAGCCATGGAAGGACAAGGAAGAACTGAAATGCACAATACTAAGTAAAAGAAACCAGTCTGAAGAGGCTAAGTACTGTATGATTCTAACTATATGACATCCTGGAGAAGGTAAAATTATGGAGTCATTAAAAGGATGAGTGGTTGCCAGGGGATCAGGGTGAGGGAAGGACAGATGAATAGGTGGAGCACTGGGTACAGTGAAACTATATCCTCAATATTGGCTCACCACTTGTAACAAACATACTACATTAATGCAAGATATTAATATGGAGAAACTTTGGTTAGGGGGTGGTATGTGGGAACTCTCTCTCTCTACTTTCTACTCCATTTTTCTATAAACCTAAAACTGCTTTAAAATACAGAGTTGTAATTAACAAGGAAAAGAGAGAGAGTTTTGAAATTTGGCAAAGATTTGAATCCTACCACTTATAATGTGTGTGGGCTTTGGCTCTTACCTTTTAGAGACTCATTGAATGGAAACATAATAACAGGAGGGGGTTTGAATGAGCTAACAACTGAAAAGCTCCTGAGAAAGCCAGGTACACATCAAGCACTCCACATTTACTAACTTCTCCAGCTTTCCTTTTCTTTGTGGATGTGAATACTTGATATTAAATGTCAGAGGACGGGGTGGGGCAAGTCCTTGCCAGGAGCAGTGCAGAATCCAAAGTAGAGTTGAAGTTGCAGGAGATGATCTAATGAGATCGACCTTTGGCACTACCAAGAAGCAAAGCCCATTTTACCTCTTAATCTTCAATTAGAGGATTGAGCTTTATGGCAAGAAGCACCCTCACTTCTACAGCTAGTAGCAGCCAAACCTCCATGCTCAAAACGTGAACTTTCCTTCCCTGACCTCCTTCACAGGCTCCCACTTGAAAAATGGTACAGAGCACTTCATTTGCATGAATAGTCTTAAAAGCAAAGTCCATTTTATTTTACTTCTCCAAACATAACTGAAAAGCGTTGCTTCCCTTCATACCTCCCTGCTCCTCTTTCTCCAGACTTCTGAAACTCTAAGATCTCAGAACGGCCAGTTGCCGCTGATTTGACTTTTGCATTTGCCCTGTCAGATTTTCTGCTGCAGGGACTGGGTTTTTGGCTTGTCCTAGTCTCCGGTTTTGCTTTTCAGATGAGGTAAGGGTTTAAGGTTGGCGCTACAGCCTGGAAGATGAAGAAGACTCTTGGGAACTGTTTTAAACCAATAAATCAAATAGCACAGGTGTTTGATTTAAAAACATAAGGGTAGATGGGGCACCTGGGTGGCTCAGTCGGTTGGGCGTCTGCCTTCAGCTCAGGTCATGATCTCAGGGTCCTGGGATCGAGCCCGAAGTGGGGCTCCCTGCTCAGTGGGGAGTTTGCTTCTCCCTCTCCCTCTGCCCCGCCCCAACCCTACTCATGCTCTCTGTCTCTGTCTCTCTCTCAAATAAATAAATAAATAAACAAACAAACATACATACATATGGGGAGATACTACCAAAAATATATAACTAGCTAAAATGGGTGGGTAGCAGTAAGGAAAGGCCGTGGGCATATTCTGGTTTCATCTTTCATAGCTGCTTTATAGGGAATCAAATATATTGCATAAAGTAGTAATTATAAGGATAACCATCAAAACAAAAACATGAACTTTCTAAATTATCAGATAATACACATATGATACATTATAGATAATATAAGAAAATATTATAAAAATATAACAGAAAAGATAATATGTCAGATAAAAACTAAACATATGTCATATAAGTAAAAGTAAGTTGATGAACTCCTCATTGAAAGAAAAAATCAACATTTGAATCATAAAGCAAAATTTAATAATATTTCCAAATTTCAAGAGACAGACCTAAAATAAAATAACTCCTAAAAATTGAAAATTAAAGAACGAGCAAAGGCCTGTCAGGCAAATGTGAAGAAAACGGTAAAGGGTACAATCCATTTTGGTGACCTCACCATTATGGACACCTATGAATCCAATAACCTTGTAGCAGCATAGTTAAAGCAAAAATTACAGGAAACACGAGAGGAAATAGAGACCTATTAGGTATTGAAGATTTTAATTCCTGCATCTCAGTTCATGACATAGCAAGGGAAGAAGAAGTGTTTGTCCATGGAATATATAAATAATGAAAGTAATAGGTATACTGGCTTTGCATAGAATTAAGTTATCATACCTTCACATTATTTTCACGCATCCGTAAAATATTGGAGTTAACAGACCATATTGTAGGACACAAACAAAAAAAAATCTTGGTTAGTTTAAGAAAGTTAGATGAGAGAAATAATAAGTGTAAATATGGGGATGCCTGGGTGGCTCAGTTGGTTAAGCATCTGCCTTCGGCTCAGGTCATGATCCCAGGGTCCTGGGATCGAGTCCCACATCAGGCTCCTTGCTCAATGGGGAGTCTGCTTCTCCCTCTGCCTGCCACTCCCTCTGCTTGTGCTTTCTCTCTCTGTCTGTCTCTCTCTCTGACAAATAAATAAAATCTTTAAAAAATACTTTAAGAAGTGTAAATATGGTAAAGGATGAGTAAATAAAAGCAAATCAATTCATTGGCTATTGGAAACAAGCTAGTTCTATAGGGTGAATGGTTACAAAATTGATGTGATAGAATGAATAGCCTTCCTATGTATAAGTAACACTCAATTAGGAAATGCAGTAGAAGAAAAGACTATTGGCAACAGCAAGTTAAAAGGTAAAATACCTAAGAAAAAGTTAAATACTAAAGTTCTGTATTTTGTAAAAAATCAAACACTATTGGGGCATATAAAAAGACCATTAGATAGGAAGACAAAGCATC
This sequence comes from Halichoerus grypus, assembly GCF_964656455.1. NCBI lineage: Eukaryota > Metazoa > Chordata > Mammalia > Carnivora > Phocidae > Halichoerus > Halichoerus grypus. The sequence continues at coordinate 130,430,445 of NC_135713.1, read as the reverse complement.
ATAAAGATGTCAATTTTCTCTAACACAATCTATTTATAACACAGGATTCTAGTGAAAATGTCATCTTTTATTTTAATATAGATGAATTGGCTGTAAAAAGCTAATAACTTTGACTCTAGAAAGAGCAGAAATTTCTGTATGGCAACACACACATAAAACCCCACAAAGTCAAAATCCAAATTACACAGAAGACAAAATATTTGTAATATGTTTTTCATAAATAGGTCTAATTCTTTTATGGCATAAACACCTCCTATAATCTATTTTTAAAAATCAATAATATAATGTAAGATAAAGATCACTTCAAAAGAAATACAAATGACTTTCAATCGCATACAATACTTAGTCTCACTCTTCACAAGATAAATGCAAAGAGATACATTTTCCTCTTGGAAATCAGCAAAGACTCAAATACTTGATAAGAAAGTGTAGTTGGAGAAGAGTTAGAGAAGCAGGCCTCATACCTAGCTAGTGAGAGGATAAACTAATAAATTCTCAATGCAGAGCAATTTGGAAGTATTTATCATTTGATCAAGTGATTCTACTTATGGGAATTCATTCAACAGAAATGCTTGTATGTGTGTAAAATGATGCATAACTAAGTAGAATCAGTATAGATTTGCTGGTATTAGCAAAAGACTGGAATCAACTATGTTCAGGAATTGGTGCAAGTTAAAGAAATTGTTGACAAATGTAGTCCATTTAACGGAAGGGTATGTAGCTGTTTAAAATGAAATAGCTGTAAACATAGTGATAGTGGATGAGCTCCAAGATCTATGTATGTGTGTGCAAGTGTGTGTGTGTAGAGAGAGATGTGGTATTTTACACACACACACACACCCAAGCACTAAGGTCTAATATTTCCAGTTGTGTTAAAAACCCAAGAGAAAGAATAGCATACCTGTGTGCTTAGGATACACAGAGCAGTGGTTGTCCCTGAGGAAGGGAACTAGGAGGTTGGACAACAGGCTGGTGGGAGAAACTTAACACTACACAGTTTTCTGAACCTTTGATTTTTATGCTCTGTCCATATATTACCTAGGAAAACAATACAAATCAAATCAAACGTTTAAAAGTGCTTAACATGTAAAACAAAATCTGGATTTATGCTTACTAAATAAGGGAGATCTGTGCTTTTAGGATACAGTCTCTGGAAAGAGCAAATTGCCGACTTACATAGGGTCGGTGTTTGAGCAAGGGTCCACTGTGCTACTGCTACCATCTTAGCCCCGACCTCATCATGGCTCACCTGGAAGTCTTCCTACCTTCCCATGGGCCCATAGAGCTTCACCGTGGCCAAAGCTTTAGCAGGTCTGGGACTTGATGAATATGGTTGGCGGAAGAGGGAGACCTGTCAAACAGTCTTTCTGAGTACTGGATAACAGTGATAAGTATTCATGAAATGGAAAAGGCAAAATCTTAAAAAAATTTCATGGATAAGATGAGTTTATCTTTTAGCTGATTGAATTTGAGAAGATGGTGAGCTTTCTAGGTGGTTAGAAATGGGAACTGAGGTTTTAAAGAAGCATTAGAGACAGACTTCCAGGACTGAGGGTTTCTGTTAAAGCTCTCAGAGTAGATTCTTTCTCTTGTCTACACATAGGGAATACACACATGGGGTTGGCAGACTTTAAAAGTGGAATGTGTTGGTTGTGGGGGGCGAGGGAGCTGTAGAGGAAGATGGAGGGAGTGAGGGCCCTGAGGGGTGGTACCCAGTGACTCCAGCAAGCTAGAGAGTGAGGATTTGTCAACTATGTGCTGCTTCCTGCCTGTCTCCATAGCAGGAACATGAGAGAAGTGTCTCTCTTGGCTCTCATGAGTGTGTGTCTGGGGAGAGCAGGAACAAAATGTTACCGAGCCAGGATTTAAACCTTTGTTCGGTGACTCCGGGTATGAGCTGCATGCAAAATAGGTATTTCTCAAATAAGAAGGCAGGAGGACTAAAAGAAAAGAATAAGTTTTATAAGACAGAAGTTGTAGTCGGAGGGAGTAGGAAAAGCGATTAGTGCAGTTAATGGATCCAAGGGAACAGAGAGTCTCCAAGTAGAACGGCCTAGTCCCAAAAGTAATGGTGCATGACAAAACCACAGAGACCCGTCTCCTGATGGCCAGCAGCGAGGACTCCTATCCCAAAAGCTGTATGGAAAAGATCAGGTGTTTCCCACAGCACTATGTAGTTACTGTCCCACTGTTTGTGGTCTCCCTGGCATTTTGTGCAGAGTGGTTAGAAGACCCCCAGTTTTCTTCCCTGTGTTTTCATGCTCTGGGTACATTATCTTTCCTACCGACTGTGATCTCTTTCAGTGCAGGAATCAGTTCACGTTATTTTTGGCCCATGGTTTCTGGCATAGTGTTTCAGTCAGTAAACACCGGTTGAGTGAATATCTGCAAAAGCTTCCAGGAATTGTGACATCTAGAAACTTAAGCCGCGGACATTACCACATGCCTATGCTGACAGATTACGCAAGGAATCTGACTGAACTCCCACCTCAGGTGGAGTTTCTGAAGCCACGTTTAACGGACCCACACTAAATAAAATGTATTTTATGTATAGGAAGTAAACAAAGAACTTGATCTCTGCAAGAGGAGTTTTAATTTGATGGAACCCAAATCGTGAGACTTTAGGAAAGAAGAGCCCTCTGCCTCATTACATCTGACCCTCAATACATCCCCGTAATGTATTTGTTCATTTAACAACTGTTGCTTGCCTACGAAGTTCTTGAGGGCAGCACTGAGGATACACTGGTGACAAAACAGAGAAAGTTGTTCTTGAGTTCACAGACACTTACATTTATAATGCAGGCGGTGAACAAGATGCAAAGAAATATTACCATGTATATCGTAATGTCAGAAAGTGCTAAGCTTTAGGAAGGAAAATAAAGCGAGGGGTTGAGCAAGGGTCTCTCTGGGACTCAAATGACGTGAGGAAGCAAAGCAGTGTCCAGGAAGAGGGAGCGGAGGGCCCAAGGTGTGAGCGGCGTGGGCGCCCTTGAGAAACAGCCCCAAGGCCACTGTGAGAGCAGATGAGCAAGGGGAAGTTTGGCGGGTGGTGACGCAGAGAGGTTCTAGAGGCTGGATCCTGCTGCACTGTGTGCAGCTCTGTGGGAAAGGACCGTAGAGGCAGGAGTGGAGACAGGTGGGCCCCTGTAGGGTGCTAGTGAAGACTTCCAGGTGACAGATGAGGAAGTCGGGGCTCAGGTGACAGGAGCGGGGGCTGTGGTCAAATCCTGACGAAGGATGTGCCCAAGGATTAGGTGTGGAGGGTGAGAGAAAGTGCAGGGTCAACGTTTCTGCAAGGTGGTGGTGATTTTAGAAATAGACTTAACTTTTCACACCAGCTTTAGATTCACAGAAAGCTGGAGGAGACCGTCCAGAGACTTCCCTTATACCCACACCTGGTTTCCTCCGTTATTAACCTCTGACGTGAGTGTGGCACGTGTGTTATAGTGAATGAACCGCTGTTGCTCCATTATTATCTAAAGTCCATACTTGCATTCAGATTTCCTTCGTTTTTAACCTCACGTCCTTTTCAGTTCCAGGATCTCAACCAGGATACCCCTGAGAGACCGAACGTACACATGGACAGTGGCCAGACTGTATATCAACCTGCCCAGAAAGCCAAACAGCCACCCTTGTAGCAATCAGCCCCGAGCGGCCAGGGTTGGATTAATAATTGACAGCTTCCGATTTAGGACCAACCAGAGAAGGCCAACTACACACCCCTAGTCAGTCACACAGAATGCCGTGCTTCCCCAATGTTCATAGCAGCAATGTCCGCAATAGCCAAACTGTGGAAAGAGCCGAGATGCCCTTCAACAGATGAATGGATAGAGAAGATGTGGTCCATATATACAATGGAATATGACTCAGCCATCAGGAAGGATGAATACCCAACTTTTACACCAACATGGTTGGGCCTGGAGGAGATTATGCTAAGTGAAATAAGTCAAGCAGAGAAAGTCAGTTATCATATGGTTTCACTTATTTGTGGAACATAAGGAATAGCATGGAGGACATTAGGAGAAGGAAGGGAAACATGAGGCGGGGGGGGGGATTGGAGGGAGAGATGAACCATGAGAGACTATGAACTCTGAGAAACAAACAGGGTTCTAGAGGGGAGGGGGGAAGGGGGATGGGTTAGCCCGGTGTTGGGTATTAAGGAGGGCACGTACTGCATGGAGCACTGGGTGTTATACGAAAACAATGGATCGTGGATCACCACATCAAAAACCAATGATGTATGGTGACTAACATAACATAATAAAATTAAAAAAAAAAAAAAAGAATGCCATGCTTCCAGTTGGCCCGACAGCAGCCTCCTCCTCCGGCAACCTGTAATCAGGGTGTACCTGAAGTCTTCCCTTCTTGCCTCTCTAAAGCTTTCCCAGCCCACTGCCTGCCTTTGAGTCTCTGCCAAACACAAGGGGTGATGGCTGACTCCCCTTCAGCTCTGAATAAAGAGGCTTTTCTTACTCTTATTTGGTGGGCATTGCATTTGGTAGTCTTGCCTCCTTAGACTCCTCCTGGCTGTGTGTGTCTCAGGTTTTCCTTACTGGGGTTGACCTTGACAGTTTGGAGGAACACTGGGCAGGTAGGTGGTAGAATTCATCTCTATTCTCATGCTTACACCAGGATTATGGGTTTGGGAGAGGAGAGTGCCATTTTCCTCACAGCAAATCAGGGGCAGAGTCTATCCACATGACTTATCGCTGTGGATGTTGACTGTGAGCCAAGGGGTTTTTGTATAAAAACCTTTTTTGGAAAAGCAGAATTGTCAGTTGCTGACCAGGGAAGTGCAGATGGGACAGTGTTGTTTTGTTTTGTTTTGTTTTTAAACATTGAGAGTTTCAATTAGTCTCCTGACTAGACACCAAAGTAAAGCTACTGAATCATTGTAGAGTTCAGGAGTGTTGTTATGGCTGGAACTCTAAGCGTGGGAAAATGCTTCTAATATCTTGCCATTAAGTATGATATTTGCCGTGTTATTCCGTAGATGCCTTTTCTCAGGTTAAACATTTTTCTGAAGTGAAACCACCCTTCCATTCCTGGGGGAAAAAACCTCCTTAATCACAATATATATCATCCTCCTGCTCATCCAGTCCTCAATTCCAGGTTCTAAGATTTCATCTAGGATTTTCCATCTCTGTTGGTAAGTACAAATGTCTTAGCATTTTCTCTGCTCGTCTCGTTAGGAAGCCAACCATAATGAACATCCCCTGCAGAAATCCCTTAGCTATCTATCCTTCACTTGTCAGGGGAGGAAATGAAAGTTCAGAGAAGGTAACCCCAGAGTTGCATTGTTAATTAGTGATAGTATTGGATTCCCAAGCCAGTGTGTTTTCCACTTTACCCTGATGACCTACTCAGAAGCAGTTCTGTGGGACCCCAGGGAGAAGGACACCGGATGCCTGTTCACAAGCAGTTGGGATGATATGTGAATTTCAGGGATTGGACCGGTTCCTCTCCTAGGCTCACTTCCCCAAATTTCACTTCTAAGCCTTAGAGAAATACTGAATTGCCCAAGGGAATGGATGCAACTTGTCAGCTTTAACCATTGTTTGAAAATGAAGGTGCTTGTAAGAACATCTGTGTTATGTTTCCTATTCTTTTCTAAAGCGATAGAAAACCTACAGGGAAAAAGTGAAGTGTTCTATGAATTCAAAGACTTGAGAAACACTCCTACAAGATATAAATATTTAGGAGTTATTTTGTACTGGGAGCTGTGGGTTGAAGTTATGCAAACTTTTAACTTCGTAAAAACATGAAAGTCTAGAAAAAAATTTTAAATCCTTTGTAATATGTTATTGCATATTAACAGTGTTTCCTTGGGCAGAGAACTCATTTGGGTTGCATGGTTCCTTGTTCAAAGTGAATTTTCAAATTTTCCAAAGGAGACATAAGTGTTCTGTTTCCTACAAGATTACTTTTTTTTTTGTAAAATCATATCTAGGGGAGAAAAAGGATTATGAAGACTTTTTGCAGGGTGTATACTATATATCAGTCCTCATCGGAAATTCAAATCAATTCAATAAAATGTCCACGGAGTACTCTATGTAAAAATGTGAATGTATTGGGATTCTACAAACAAAGTTATTACCATCAAGGAGCTCCTAAACAAAGATGGGCTATAGACATGTACAGCCAACAAAGATGCAGTGTGGAAGGTTTTATGATGGAAGAAAACTGAGCAGATCCTTAAAAGATGAGAGGGGCGCCTGGGTGGCTCAGATGGTGAAGCGTCTGCCTTCAGCTCAGGTCATGATCCCAGGGTCCTGGGATCGAGCCCCACATCGGGCTCCTGACTTGGCGGGGAGTCTGCTTCTTCCTCTCCCTCTGTCTCGCCCACTGCTCATGCTCTCTCTCTCTCTCTGTATCTCTGTGTCTCAAATGAATAAATAAAATCTTAAAAAAAAAAAAAAAAGATGAGGTATATCTGTTAGTAGAAGGTAGAAGGGGGGGAGCATTTCAGGCAGAGGGACTGATAGGAGCTAAGGCTTCTATATGGTTTCTGGAGGGGGCAGACGTGTGCAGCTGGTGGCTGGGGAATATGGAGGAAGATTCAGAAAGAGTAAAGTATCTAGAAAGTAAAGGTAAGTTGGATTTTTAAGATTTTATCATTCGGGCAATGAGGAGTCCTCAAATGTTTTTATAAATATATATTTTAGAAAGAGAAGTTAGTTCTCCTTTGTAGCAAATAGAAATGGACTCTGGTAACGACCATTACATGTGTATGGTTGAGAGGCAGGTATTGAAACGTTGACACGCTAACCCACTTGTGCAAGAAGAGAAAGTTCTCTTTTTAAAGAAGAGTAACTTCTCAATATCTCTGTAACTAGAATGACCATAAGACATACTGTCCAAACTGGAACACTTTGGAGAACAAAAGGTGGGAACTTTTAATAATTCTATTAGGGCAGTAGTCCGAAATTGGGGGTGTCCTGGGCAAATTGGGAGCTGCTCTATTTATAACTAAAGGAAATTTTTAGTTGACAACAAACAAGCATATAAAACCTTTATTTGGAATTTACAACTCAACCTCACCTATATAAAATTTTTTTTGATTTAAAAGTCACTGTCAGGTGAATAGTGAGACAATTTATAAGTGAAGGAAATGCGAACTAACACAGAGAGAACACTGTGTTGGGCACTGTTCACAGTTGCCAGCACTTTACACATATGAAGTCATTTAACCCCAAGGAAAAAACTACAAGGTCAGTATTAATATAAGTTCTCATTATATAGGGGAAGAAATCAAGGCAGAGTTTAAGTGACATGCCCAAGGCTAGCTGTTGACCTAGCAGGTACTAGAGCCAGGATTCAAATCCAGGTTGGCTGGTACCAAGACTTATGTCCTAAACTCTACTGCATTGCCTTGCAGACTCTAAGTCACACCTTGCTTGCCTTCTAAATTTGAATTCCAGATAAACAATGAATAATTGTTCAGTACAAGTATGCCCCATGAAATGTTTGGGTCAACACTTCTCCTTCCTAGTTGCTGAAAGAACTTATATATCCTGTTTGCATGGGTGTGGGCTCCTGGTCTCTGGGTTTTGGCCAGTACTCTTGGTACATCCACTAAAGTGTCCTTCGTGGTTGTGTAGCTCGTGGACCATTTTCTCAGCAGAGCCCGTGGTATTTCTGACCAGGTTCAGTTCTGCCTTTACTCCTGGTAATGCTGTAGATGCCCAGGGTCCCAGCCTCTTCTCCTTCCCACCTGAAAATACATGCTTTAGTATTCATATGAATATTATACATATCATGGACTGTTTTGATAATATTTAAGAAAAGACTTTGAAGTAAGCTAGAAAAAAGTCTCAACTCATGTGGGAAAATAGTTCTGTTTGCCTGTGTGTGATAAAATCAAAATTCTACCATAACACCGAATCCCTCATTATTGCTCAAAAATGGACTCTATTATATATGAGGGACTTCCTATAAGGAAAAACTTGGTGAGGTCTGTTTGCAGTAACCAAAAAAACTAAGCAGATCATTTTTCTGTCATTAGGCTGTGATTTTCTATCAGTGCCCTTCATTGTCCTCCATCTAAGACCACATTTTCTTACTACCCCAAGGCAGGCAAACAGTTGGGGCGCAGCTAAAGAATTCTGGGTTTCAGTTCCAGATCTATACACAATTCTCAGAGCCTTAGTTTCCTTATTTCTAATATTGGAACAATAATACTACCTGCCACACAAAGTTCTTTTGAAGTTTAAATGAAAAGTGGCAAGTAAAACATGAAATGTTTTAAATGTAATTCAAGGTGATGATCTTGCTTATTTGCTAGACTCCTGTCTCTCATGGCCCATGTAGTGGGGCAGAATAGTGGCCTCCCCAAAAGATACATCTACCTGGAACTTGTGACTGTGAGCTTATTTGGGAGTTGGGTTTAGACCCCCAAGGGTCTTGAAATGGGATCTTGAAATGAGATCATTCTGGATTTAGGATGGACCCTCAATGCAATGATAGGTATGCTTAGAAAGATCAAGAGAGGTTTGAGACACAGAGATACTAGGGAGAAGGCCATGTGAAGACAAGTAGAGATTACAGTTTTGCTGGTACAAGCCAAGGAACATCTGGATCCACCAGAAACTAGAGAGACATGGAAGGATTCTCTCCCAGAGCCTTTGGAGAGTTCCCACTGACCCTTGATTTTGGACTTCTGGCCCCTAGAACTGTGAGAGAAGAAAAATGACTGTTATTTTTATATTTTTATCTTTTTAATATAAATAAATATTTTATTTTTTATAAATAATATTTATTTTTTATATTTATTTTTTATAAACAATAAATTTTAAATTATAAATTATAGATTTTTTAAATAATAAATTATTTATTAAATAAAATAAATAAATAATATAAATAAAAATTTATATTTTTATCTAACCAGTTGTGATTTGTTGGGCAGTCTTGGGAAACGGACACAGCTCATGTTCCATCCATCAGTAAATCATGACAACTCAACCTTCAAAATGTATCTAGACCATGCATCACCTCCTCCTGCCCAGTGAGCTACACAAGCCACCAATGTGGTATTATTGGCCATCCTGTGTTAGTCCTTTTGTCCCCTAGTCACAGCAATCAGAGAGTGATTTTACACTGAAGTCAAATCTTGCCAGTCCTCTGCTCAAAACTTTCCACTTCCCGTTTCTCTCAGAATATAACCCCAAGGTCTTACCGGGGCCTGCAACGCTGATATGATCTGGCCCTGCTATCTCCCTGACCTCATTTCTTACCACCCAGTCTCAGTTTCCTTGTTGTTCTGCAAAGGTGCCAAGCACCCTCCCTCAAAGCCTTTGTGTGCCCTTCCTTCTAGCCAGATAACCACAGGCCTGCTTCCTGACAGGTCTCTGCTCAAATCCCACCTGCTCAGAGAAACCTTGCTCATCCATCCTATCCAAAGTGGCCAATTACTGTCTATAACATATCGGTTTATTGATTATCCTGAAAGTGCCCATTGGAAACCGTCTATTTTCCTGTTCATAGCCTCTCTCTCTCCTGTGTCAGGACATTGTCTTGTTCATTCCACATTTCCAGTATTAATGCTCAGTACATTGCCGCCACTAATAAATACTTGTTGAATGAATGAAGAAACCGATAAACCTTATAGCTATTAAGGGTGTCGACCAAAGAAGATGGGGATGGTAACTACTTTCAGTCCCACCCAAACGGCGCTTTTAGAAAAGTAACCTAGATAACTACCTACACACATTCTCTGTGGATGGAATAAGAGTCACCACCAAAAGAAACAACCCACTGTAGTTGCAAAGGAAGATCTGAAGTCAGGGCATAGCTAAATACTGTCAACTTTTTAATGAGGCATTTTAGAATGCTCACAACTGTCAAGTCCAAGACCTCTATTAATGTGAAATCTATAAATGGGTTCCTAAAGGAATTTGGAAGCAACAAAAACAATTTTTCATGTGTTTAACACTCAGCAGTTTAAAAAAGTGCTTTCATACTCCTCATTTTGACTGTTACATGTCTGAATTAGAGATGGTAGATAATATTCTCATCTTACAGATGGAATTAGGGAGACAGGAGGTAACGAGGGTGCCGTTCCCGCGTGTAGGGTCGTGGAGAGCGAAGCATGACCGTGCTACTGGAAATGTTCTTGAAGGGGCCGGGGCCCAGTCCCTGGGCAGCAGGACCTCAGGTCACAGGTACTCAGACGAGTTTAACCTGCGTTCCCGGGACGTGGGGGGGGCGCGACGAGGCTCCCAGAGGGCGGGGCGGGGCGGGGCGAGGCGCGGGGCGGGGCAGGGCGAGACGAGGCTCCCGGAGGGCGGGGCGGCGCGGGGCGGGGCGGGGCGGCGCGCGGTCGACGTGGCAGCCGTAGGGGCGTGCGCCTCCGGTGGCCATTTTGGAGGCGGGGACGCGCGGCCGCGAGCTCCTGCCGGCCTCTTCGTGGTCTTCTCGGAGCCGTGGTCTGAGCACCCCGAACTCTCTGTCTCGCACTTCCCAGCTGCCACGCAGACACTCTCTCGGGCCCCCCAGGTGAGCGTCAGCCTAGCAGCGACGCGGGTGCTGGCGGGCGGCGGGATGGGATGCGGGCGCCAACGGGCGCAGTCCCTGCTAGGTGGGCGGGCCGGCCGGCCGGCGCCGCGGAATGGTTAGGGTCGCGGCGGAGCCCCGCAGTTGTCGAGTCCCGAGCGCGGGCTGTGCGAGCGTGCACGGTGCGGCCGGGGCACCGGGGCCCTTGGCCAGACAAGCAGTCCCTGCCGCGCTTAGCACTGTGGGTGCGGGTCCTGGGTCTGGTTCCGGCCCTTTGCTCCGGGGCGCGGACCCAGACCGGCGCCCCTGGCCGTTTGGCTCCGCCTTCCAGCGCGCTGGCGGCCGGAGCGGGACGGGCGGCAGGCGCCCGCTGACCTTAGCCCGGCCCAGCCCGGCCTGGAGACGTGGCAGAGCCTGCGGGGAGGCCGCTGTCTCCAGGCACAGGATTTCGGCTGTTCCCGCCTTCTCCCGACTCCTGGGTCCACACACCGGGAACGGCAGTGGGAAGGAGCTTATTTTCCCCTAGGTTCCCCCAGCTTTTGCATTCTGCTCTTTGTTCGTTCTTGGGACCGGTTTCCGGCAAATTTGCAAGGTAGCTCCTATCTTAGATTGGCAAAATTTATATCCATTTCTGCCAGTCAGAGTAGGTGTTTTTGAGTGACAACATGTACTTGCTTGCCAGCATGACATTTTGGCGTTCCGGTCTTTTTCCTTCACAGCCACTATTTCATGCAGTTAACCTTTATGGAAGTTTATTTTGGCATCAGAGCTGAGAATGTAGAGACAAAACTCACGTCCTGCTTTGGAGTTCGTTATCTGTTAGAACATCAATAATAATTGCTTTTAATGCTTTTACTTTGATCAAAGCTGCATTATTCCATTTCTTTATTGTATTCTTATAAGTAGCCATTTACTTTGTACCAGAAAAACCAGAATGGAAGCAAATTGGAAGAGGAGGGTCAGCCAGAGACTGAGGACTCAATTTTCTAAGCCATTTTCATCACTTTCTTTAATGTTGATACATTAGTAACACTTTTTATGCTGATGAGCGGTATGCACTAAAACCTTTACCAGCTGACACTTGACTGTTTTCACAGTAGCTTTCCTTCAGTAAGAAGGCATAATATTTATGCACACAAAATTTGCTTGATAAGGTCATTAAGCCATTTCTTAGTGTGTCTTTTAAAGACTGAAAGAAATTGACCCTTTATTGCAGGTTATAAGTTGTTTTTATTGCACAGGCTATTTGCCAACACATTCATTAATTTTAGGGATCAAGATTATCTTTAAATGTGACTTCCAGTGGCCAGTGTAAGGATTTGGTAGCATCTGTAAGGAGGAAGATGGGGAGATGAATAGAGGTAGCTTTGGCAGGGAGCAGTGAAGTCCCCAGAAGGCTGTTTGTGTTCCAGGTTATCTCCCTTTGGTGTAGAGGTACTGAGTGAAAAGAGGGTGCCTCCCTGATCCCTGGTCTCTATTTAAATGCCATAGATGTTTCCTCTACTTCCACAACTAAGCTCTTTGAAAGTGTTGTGTATTTCTACCTCACCTTCTCCTACTCAGTCCAGTTGAAACTGGCTTCTAGCCCCGCTCTTTCCAAGGAAACTGCTCTCACTGTGTTCATATCTTCAGTTTGGAAAATCGACTGCATTTTTTCAGATACCACCCTATTTTGGCATTTCTGCAGCATTTGACACTGCTGCCCATTCCCACCTTGGAACTTCTTTGGCTTTTGGACACCACATTCTCCTGGTTTTCTCCTTTTTGGTCATCTCACTCTTCTCTGCAGGCTCATCTTTTGCCAGGCACTTTTTCAAGGATCAGTTGGGTCATCTTTTCTTTTTCACTTGGTGTTCTCTTCTTAGATAACCTTATCCCAGAACATGACTTTAGAGACTGTCAGTAAACTGAAGAAACCTACACTTACTGCTAAACCGCAGACCACGTCAGTATCTCTATTTGGGTGTTTCCAGGAGCTTAAACTCAGTATGTCCAGTTTTAAACAGTGCATAATACCCCTTCCCAAAAAAGAAGACATCAAACATCTTGACCTTTTCCCATATTCCCTATCTTAGTGAATGCATAGCCATCTATACAGTTAGTTGTGCAAGTCATGCCCCATATCCAGTTTTTGAATCTACTCATTCTTCCCTGTCTCCCCTGTCATCACACTAGTCTAGGGCAAAGCTGATCACTCTTGGCACTATTGATACGTGGGGCCAGGTAATTCTTTCTTGTGAGGGTTTTTCTGTAAATTGTGCAATTTTTAGTGGTATTCCTAGCCTTTACCTACTAGGTACCAGTAGTTGCTCTAGTTCTGACAACCAAAAATGTCTCAGACGTTGCCCAGTGACCCCTGGGGGCAAGATCACTCTCCTCCCCTCCGGCACTTGAGAAGCACTTGTCTTGGGAGTTCTCAGTTCCTGTATGAATTACTTCTGTCCTTCTTAATAGTCTCTCTGCATTTACTCTGACTGCCCTATGTCCCAACCTGCATACTGTGGTCAAAGGAATGTTTTCGGAACACAAATATGACTTGCCAAAAACTGGAATTAGCCTAAATGTCCTTCACCAGACCAGTAGATAAACTGTGGCACATCAGTAAAATGGAATACTATTCAGCAATTAAAAAAAAATGTAGTGCTACATCCAACAACTTGGATAGGTCTCAGCATTATATTGACTAAAAACAGGCCGATCTCAAAATGTTATATGCTGTATGATTCTATTTAGGTAACATTCATTAAATGAGAAAATGATAGAGAATAGTCCGTTGTCACAGCTTGTGCTCAGTGGGAGGCCGTGACAGAGGAGCACCATGAAGGACTTTCTTTAGGGTGATGGGACCGTTCTGAATCCTGACTGTGGTGTTGGTTATATGAGTCTTTGTGTATGATGAAACTTATAGGACTACACACACACAGAAACATACACAAGTAGAAACAGGTGAAAATCCAAATAAAATCGTTAGTTACTAGTATTGCATCAGTGTTAATTTCCTGGGTGTGATCACTCTACTGCAGTTAGGTAAGAGGCTGTTGGTGGGAGACGCTGGGTGTAGGATACTCAGGAACTCTGGTCTATTTTTGCATCTTTTTACAAATCTAAAATTTCTTCAAAAAAGTTAAAAGACAAATATGTCATCCGCAGCTTGAATGCTGTAAGGTGCCTTTCTGTTCTTAAAAAACCCAACTCCTTGACCTGGTTTATAAGGTTCAACACGGTCTAGGTTCTTGCCTGTGTCTCCAGTCTTCATTCTTTTTTTCCTGTTCCTTGCCACATGGGTTTTCTTGAATGTGTCTTGTCCCCTCTGCCTTACAGGGCTGGTATACATAGCGTATATTCACTTTTTCTGGAATCTTCCCTGTTTACTTCTTTTTCCTTGCCTAATTAAATTCTATACATCTTTCAGATCTCTGTTTGTATGTGACTTCCTTTCCTCACTCAACGGAAAATCGTATTCTTCTCAAATAGGATGGTGTTCTTACCCTCAGAGCACATAATTAAGGCTACAGTTCATTGTACATTAGTGGTATTATTTGATCCTCTCCTGTACTGGACTGTAAGTTTTCTGTTTGTTTTTGCTTACATTGTATGTCCAGAGGCACCAGTACAGTGCTTATCAAGCAAGTGACTTTCACTGAGTATTTGTTAAATGACTAAACACATCAAAATCAAAAACAGAAGTTTTATTTAGAAGTTTTGATTTTATACTTGAGACACACTTGAAAGTTTGTAATTTTTAAGGAAGTTTTCCCATATTTTATAATCCATTTTTATCTTAGGACTGCTATTTAGTTACCATATAACATTTTTGCTGAAGTTAACATTTCTAAAAAATGAGACATATCATTTAGCCATTACTAAGTATGATTTTATTTTATTTATTTATTTTTAATATTTTATTTATTTATTTGAGAGAGACAGAGATAGAGAGAGCTCGAGCAGGAAGGAGGGGGAGAGGCAGACACCCCGTGGAGCAGGGAGCCCGACGCAGGGCTTGATCCCAGAACCCTGGGATCATGACCTGAGCCGAAGGCAGAGGCTTAACCATCTGAGCCACCCAGGCGCCCCACTAAGTATGATTTTAAATGTGAACCAGGGACACTGGGAATTGAGCACATTTCAGTTTTTTTTTTTCATGTTAACAGAAATAGCCCATATATAATGTTTAACGGAGAAAGAAAAAAAAAATATATTTTTATTTTAAATGTAGTAGTAACTGGAATGTAGATAAAAGTCTAACGTATATTCATGTGGCAGAAAATTATATTAGTGAGTTACTGTTTGAAATTTACAAATAGTTAACATAAAATTATTTCCCAATTATAAAGTATGTGTATGAAAATGTTATGTGCATATTACACAGACAGTGTTTTCCTAGGAATTTTGACAGATCCTTTATCCAGAAATAAGTGGCGTTATAAATCGTATAGACCTCTGTGTCTTGATGATTTCTTTCTAAAGTTATTTTTTAAAAATACACTTGATTACTGTGCAATATATGTTACATTTCTCTCTTTTTACAGTAAACCGTAACTGAAGAAAAATGATGGAAGAGAGCGGAATAGAGACAACCCCCCCGGGGACCCCTCCACCGCACCCCGCGGAACTGGCCGCAGCTGCTGTGGCTTCCACCCCGCTGCCTTTAGGTATGTGGCCGTGCCGGCACCTCGTGTGTCTGGAGGGTAGGAACGACACCGTTAACTTTTCTCAGAGTCAATTAAAAGAAAAATACATAGATGAAAACATCTTTGATCTTTTGCCAGGATGAAGGGAAGTGACCTTTTTTATTTAAGCCTAAAAGTATATTTTGCTTTGGGTAAACTTTTGTTCTCTGTAGTCATACTGACTATAAATCATCTTCTTAGGACAAAAATATCCTAAAAAGCATGTGTTAGTTTTGTCTTGTGTTCGATGACTTTGTGATGATTAACCTTCTGACCAAAATTTTTGAGTCACGGTGTAGGTTTTTATGCTGAAAACAGCAGGGGTGAAAAACGGCTCTATTTTCTTTAAAAATAGCAAAATGAATGAAAACAAAAAGATCTACTTACAAACAGGACTATAACAATTTTATATAACTGCTACTTTTACTTAGGGGAGTCGAAAGTCATTTGCACTTAGTCGTATGTGTTGTATATTTTAAATAACACATTAAAAAAAAGTTATTGGGTTATGGTCTGTTAAATTTTTAAATTTTGCAATAAAGAAGTAATGAGATACTTTGAAAACTAAGTGAAAAGCATTTCCAATTTTGTGGGTTTTTTTCCTCCCCATCTTCTAGCTGCAACCAGTTCTTTCTCTTCTCCAAATGTGTCGTCCATACAGTCCTTGCCGCCACACGCGTACTCCACCCCTCAGCCGTCCCTCCCTCCTGTGAGGCCTTCGGCACCCTTGCCCTTCGTGCCGCCTTCACCGGTCCCTTCTGTTCCAGCCCTTGCTACTTCCATCCCACCTCCTGTCTCTCCACCACCTGCTGCTGCCTTCAGTAATCCTCCTCTGTCCCACTTCCCGGCTTCATCTTCTGCCCCAAGCACTCTTTTATCTGCACCCTCTTCTGGTCCTCCCACGTCGGGATTTTCCGTTGGGGCACCTTACGACATTACAAGGGGACATGCAGGAAGAGCTCCCCAGACGCCCCTCATGCCGTCCTTCTCTGCGCCTCCGGTAACAGGTAATTCTCTCTTACTGATACTTTGAAATAAGTGACTACAGCTAATGTTTAAATACGTTTTTTAATAACTGCTTTATTGGTAAATAATTTACGTATCATACAATTCACCCCTTTAAAGGATACAATTCAGTAGTTGTCACAGTATTTACAGAGTTGTGCCATCATCACTCTCATCAGTTATAGAACCTTCTAATCATCCCCAAAAAGAAGCCCTCTACCTGTTAGCAGTCACTCCCTACTTGCTCCCGATGTTCACAGCCCCAAACAATCATTCATCTGTTTTATGTCTCTGAATATACCTATTTTGGATCTTTCATATAAATGGAATCGTACCATATATAGTCTTTTGTGAAAACTTCTTTCACTTAGTTTTTTTTTTTTTGAAGATTTTGTTTATTTGAGAGAGCGAGTGAGCGAGCACACGAGTGTGGGGAGGGGCAGAGGGAGGAGAGGGAGAAGCAGACTCCCCACTGAGCAGGGAGCCTGATGCGGGGCTCGATCCCAGGACCCTGGGATCATGACCTGAGCCAAAGGCAGACGCTTAACTGACTGAGCCACCCAGGTTCCCCTTAGTATATTTTTTAAGTTCATCCACATTGTAGCATGTGTCTGTACTCTATTCTTTTTTATGGCTCAGTATTCCATAGTATGGATTTTCCTTCCACATTTTGTTGATTCATTTCATCCACTGATGAACTTTTGTGTTGTTTCTACTTTTTGGTATTACACATACTGCTTTTATGAATATTTGTGTACAGGTTTTTGTGAGGACATATTTTCATGTCTCTTGGGTATATAACTAGGCGTGGAATTGTTCGCTTTTAAGAAACTGCTAGACTGTTTTCCAAAGCAGTTGCACCATTTCACTTTCTCATCAGTACTGTTTGAGTGTTTCAGTATTTCTGCATGCCTTTTTTTTTTTTTTTTTAACTTTTTTTCTTTTTTGCTACATTACTTTTAACTCCTATCTTTGATCTCTGGAGTTTTCTGTTCTCGCGTTTTGACATTTATATTATCAAAATAAAGCTGATGTTACTAGTAAATGATAAATTTTGTGTGTTGTAAAATGTAAAGTATGTATAGTGTATGTAGTGTCAGATAAAATTCGAAATACTTGTTCTAATATTTTGTATACTTACAGAGAGACACCAGGGTGATATTTGAGAGTCTTCTTTAAAGCTTTTCTTAAAAGGTTATCTGGACAAGAATGGTCCAGGGAGTAGTTTTATTTAGCCAGGTAGAAATTTAAAACCAAATAAAAGCTCATGTGTGCCTTAAGTTTATGGTAATGGGCCATCTTTTCTAAGTCGGTTACACCTACCTTCTTGGCTTCCCTGGAATGGTTGTTGGAAACTAGTATCAAAACTTCATCCTCGTCATCTTTTGCCTGTTACTTCTCATTTTAGGAAAAGAAGCAGCTTTGTTCTGATTTTTATTATCCAACTTTGCTAATCTACTTTTACAAATAAAATTTTTTTGCATAGTACAGGCATTATGTCTATGTCTTCGAATATGTGAATTTTATTTTTTGAGTTAAAGTAGGGCATATGAAATAAGTAGTAATTGTTACATGCTTTTATATGATGGGCTTGGGTGCTTACATCAATTATTTTTATGCATTGAAGGGATTAGAATTATAGTTGCCCACATCCAGGTGCTAAATGGGACCAACAGGAAGTACTTTTTGATAAATATTTTGTCCATTTTCAGAATGTTTAGTTAAAAAGCCTACAAAAAGGTCAAGAAATTTCTTCAGAATTTTGTTTCATTTGTATTTTGTAAAGGTTTGGGTGATTCTTGGAGTGCATTCAGTCTTGAAATGCCTGAGTATATATTTACATTATTAAAGCTATTTTGAACTACTTATCTCCTATAGTGTATCTTCTTTTTATAGAAAATAGTTTATGAAATAAATTACATATATTAGAAATTTTTGCCATTTACTAGGTATGTTGCCGACTCCCATTACTCAGCAAGCCAGTTTGACATCTCTGGCCCAGGGACCAGGGACCACATCAGCCATTACTTTTCCAGAGGAGCAAGAAGATCCTCGAGTTGGTAGAGGTCAGGATGAGGCGTCTGCTGGTGGACTCTGGGGTTTTATTAAGGTAAGGGGTATTTAGTTTGAAAGTTATACTGAACTTTTTAATTTTGAAACTATTAGATGTTCATTAGAATGATTTTGAAAATATAGAATGGTATAATGAAAAAATAATTCTTTTTATTCTTATTACTAGTTTTCTATAGTTCTTCTCAGTCTTTTTTATGTGCATATCTGTGTAGGTGTAATTTTTTTAGTAAGTCAAAACGGGTAGTAACATGTGGACATTATTTTGTATCTTTTGTTTGTCTTTATCTAGCATATATCAGGAACATCTTCCCAGTCATAAATATTCTTCAGAAAATTTTTTTTTCTTTATGGCTGTTTTTGCCCTCCATGCCATGGGGCATTTATTTCCCATATTTTACTAATGTACTTTAGCGTTCTCTAATAGTAATTCTTACAAATACAACTATGATGAGCACTCTTGCATGCAGATCTTTATGCCCATCTCTGTTTTATTGAGATTAATTCCTGGTGAATGTCAGAGTGAACATTTTAAAAATTACTGATAAAAATGACTCTCCAGAAGGGTTATACCAAAATAGACTGTCCCAGCATTTTTCACTTGCCAGCACTCATTATGAATTTGAAATAGAACGTTTTCTAATTTGATAGACAAAAAAAATAACCTCGTTTTGATTTGCTTTTCTTGGTTACCAAATTTGAACATTTTTTCATATTTTTTTTGTTTGTATTTTTTCTTTGTGAAGTCTCTAGTCCTGTTCTTTGCCCATTTTTGAATTGGGATGATTTTCCTTTCTAAATGAATTTGTAAGAGCTCCTCATGTAGTAATATTTTATTACACGCTGTCATTTATTGACGTTTTCTCTTTTATCATACATTTAAATTTTATTACCCTTTTGTGACACAAAAGCTTCTAAATTTTCAGTAGTCTTTTTTCTTTTCATTTTTTTATGTTAAGAATGACCTTTTCCCACCACAGTATGTGGTAAATGTTCTGTGATTTCTTCTAATTCTTCTATGGTTTCATTTTTTTTTAATACCTACCAATTTAATGTTTCTGACACTTAACTTTATTATGTAAAGTAGAAGTCAAACTTAATTTTCTTCCAACCACTTACTCAACTGTTCCAACATCATATCCCAGTGTTTTGATATGTCATCTTTATCTTAGTTATGCAGTTGTTTGTTAACGTCAGTTTCTGGACTCTGTGTTCTATTCTGCTGTTTGGCCTGTCCCTGCAATAGTACCCTACTATTTTAGTTATTGTTAACTGTGTTTATTATTATGCTAATACTTATTGAAAGTCTACTCTGCTCGGGTGGGATGGGGAATATGCATTGATGAGTAAAGAAAGAAAGGTCAGTTCCAAGTCTCTGCGTTCATAACGATGTATCAGTATTTAGTTTTATAAGTTTGCCAGTTTCTCTTTACTTCAGAATTTTTCTTTACTAGTCTTTTCTGTTTATTTCTCTTAATGAATTTTGGGATTACTCTGTCACATTCCTCCCAATATTCTGAGGGTTTGGCTGCAACTTAATTATATATTAAATATTTTTAAATTGGTAGGTGGCTAACTAATTTACTACATTTGAGCTTTATGTTTCATAAAGATGGTATTTTCCTAAGCTTCTTTTTTTTTAATCCTTCTGTACTTCTTAAAGTTTTCTTCATACAGGGATTATTCCTTATTTCTCTGGTTAAGAGCATGTGTCAGTGTGTCCATTAGCTCAGCTCTACATGTCTTGTAAATCGTTCTTTTAATATCCCGCGTAGGATTGGTTGACAGTTTTAAATACCCGTGTTATGGACTCCGCTTTTTTCTGACTCACCTTGGTTCAGTGGTAGGTTGGAAGAGGTGGAAAGGTGGCCTGTTAGCCAGAGGCCATCTCAGGGGGCACGGCTCCCTTGAAGTCCTTTTACCACCGGAGAAGTATAGCACGTTAAGGGAAGACTCAGACCTGGTTCCTTCTGTTTAATAGTGTGGTTTTAAGAATTCAGAGGAATAGATCTGGGTTAAAAGAGAATTTGGGAATTAACACAACAAATATGAAGTAGGAAAACAGAAGAAACATTAGTAGAAGATAGCAGAGTAATATATATTAATAGGTAGCTTCTGGGGAATAAGGATGAGAAATGTTAATATTTTTATTTTTTTCTTAAGGAACCAAGTATGAGTCTATGGAGACGACTAATTACAGTTTTTATTTGGGACCTTGATGGATAAGTTTTACCTGGTCTTTCATAGAAATAAGTAGATGTGAAATGAAATTAAAATACACACACACAGAGAAATAAAATGTGTGTGTATGTATACATGTATAAAATGAATACGTATGAATATATACATCCATAAAATGAACACACATATGTGTGTGTATACCTACTTCCCAGGTCAGTGCTCCTCACAGTGTGATCTGCAGACTGCATGGGTCTATGAGAAGGAGAGAGAAGGTGAGAGTGAGCATTTTGAAAACTTAAGAGCAATTTGACATGGCCATAACCTTGTTTTTCTTACATTTTAACAAATTACAGGTCTGTGATGTATCAGAAACTTTAAAAAAGTTTTCTCTCACCATTAGGTGTTCTTTACTTAGAATGGGCGTTTATATGTTAATTTGTCTTGTGCAGGGTGTGGCCGGAAATCCTATGGTGAAATCTATGCTTGATAAAACAAAACATTCAGTAGAAAGCATGATTACAACGCTGGACCCTGGCATGGCTCCGTATATCAGTATGTACTTAAGATAGAGCAGCATCTGCTGTACGTTTTTAAAGTATTTGCCTTTGTCAGCCTCTCACTGTGATTCCATAGTCTTGTAATCAGTGGAAATCCTTTTATGTTGTAAGTTGATTGTAAGTCTTAGTGTTGGTATTATTAATTTATCTTTTTCTTAGTCACAAATAAATTTTGAAAACTCCACAGAATGAACTTTGGGAGGAGTAAAACCAATATGCATTAGTATACTAATTAGTATACTTCAATTGTAAGTAATACATTTTAATTATAAATACAGTTAGTGTTGCTTTGTATGAATTTTATTCACTAAGGACATTTGAAATGATGCTTTGTTTATATTTGATTTTGATAATTGTCCAGTTACCTGTTTTAATTAAATGTGATTATGCTTAACCTGGGAATAATATTTTTAGAGGAAGTTAATCTATTTATTAATGATATCTGATTAGTAAGTTTGGTGGGGAAGCTATTTTAACCACCTTTGAATCCTCCTTCCCAAGAATTCTCCAGACAGATGACAGAGACATACATGCTGTCTGCCATTTAATTTTAAATGTACATGTCCAGTGTGTGAAGAAACAATTGCTTAGCAGGATCAGTGAGCAATTATTAGTCATTCTGTTAAAGATAACAACTTGGAAGCCAAAGCTGTGCACTAGAACAGAGGTACTAGAACAGAGGTTTTCAGTAGCTTTCAGGAGTCGTGATGCTGTTGGTGGTAAATGTCAAAGAATAAGACCTTAGTAAGAAGTATCATTTATTAAGTTCTTGCTCTGCCAGGCAGTACTTAGGAACTCTACAAGGTAAGTATTTTTCTCAAGTTTCAGGTGAGGAACCCCTGGGTTCAGAGAGATGATTATCCTAGGCCACACAGCTTGGTGGAGCTAGATTGGGCCCATATTCAATTTGTTTTTGCACTTAGCCACTTTGCTTCCCTGA
Source organism: Halichoerus grypus (assembly GCF_964656455.1). NCBI lineage: Eukaryota > Metazoa > Chordata > Mammalia > Carnivora > Phocidae > Halichoerus > Halichoerus grypus. The sequence goes on along the minus strand of NC_135713.1, from coordinate 130,408,531 downwards.
AAGTATAAAATTGAATCAAGTATTAAGTCATCTGAATTGTTTTTTGTGTTCATAACTACCAGAGGATTTAGAAACTGGACCCTGCCCTAGATATGGCTTTATAATGTTCATAATAATTGAATTTGACATAATTAATGTATCATATATATTCTTTTCTTCACAAGCTTGTATTTTGAATGAGGGAAAGAAAGGAAATTAGTATTTTTGGAGTCCTTGCTATTTTAACGGGTACTGTGTTAGACTGTGAAAGCAGTTACTTAATCCTTAGAACAAGCCCTGTGAGGTGGCAGATACTTTACTGTGAAGAAACAAGCTCATTGACTTCCCCAAGGTAACAGAGCTAATGAAGTCAGGACTCAAACCCAAGGCTTATTCTCAGGCCATAGTCAGCCTGACATCAAGAAAAAGGCAAAAGACGAAGGGGGTGGGGTTATAGGGGAAGATATAAAATGAAATGTCTATTAGCGAAATCATAACAATATATAGTCTTAATCAGTTAGCTATAAAAAGCAATAAAACTGATGTGAAAAAGTTGACACCTTATTGACAGGCAGCAAAAGCAAGACTATTCTGATGTAACAAAACTTGAATTAAAGCTTAAGGTATTTTTACAGAAATATTCTAGAAATCACCATAACAGTTTCAGATGTATCAGGAAAGCATAAGAACTGTTAGAAATGCATTTTAACACAGTTTAGCTTCCTGTGTTCTTAGAATTACTTTTCCCATCATCATTAAAGTTGGCACTACTTATTACAAAAAGGCTGAAAAAGCCTTTTGAGCTGAAGTTCAGTGGAACGGTACTCAGATAGGGTCAAGAGACATGTCCCACAAGGAGAAAAAAATGAGTAAAAAGTGTATTTGTTCTCTTCTCTCCTATGGGAGTCAATGCTTTTAGGTTTTAGTAACTTATGAAATTCTAGTCAAGATGGGAGCTATAGATCATCCTATTAGGAAAAAAGATACTTGATAAAAAGCCCATGTATTTTGAAGATACTTTCAGCTGTTCCACAACATATTAGGGAAAAGCGTAGCATTGTTTCTGGGGCAAAATGGTTTACCATACAAACAGCTTTCTGGATAAATCTATTTACTAGTGATAGCCATTAATACTAAGTAGCAAAATACGCTATGCTTAGAACTAGGTCTTCGAACTCGGTATGTCACAAAATGTTAGATAAAGATTTTTTTAAAAATTAGGTGTATTTGATCAAATTACTCTGTCTAAATGGTACATAGGTTTTAAAAATAATTGAAAATAAAAAGGTTTTAAAATATTTATTTCATATCTTAGCCTTTTTACATTTCAAGTTTTATATATGTTGGTATTTCCATTTCCTTATATGCTTGCATATTAGGACAGTAATAGTTGTATAATTTATAACTAAATATCCCATTTGTGGCATCTGCTGTTTTTTTTTCTTTTAATGATGTGGTTGTATGATAAAGTTGACTCCCACATTTAAACTGTTTTCTAGATAAAAAACATTTCATGGCAGTCCTCATTTAGTGCAGGCTTCTTTACAACTCTGACAAATTACTTGTAATCATCAATAACAGTCTTCATTTTCATTTTCTCTAGTGTATCCTAAATGTGTAACTTGGATTTCACAAGCCACATAATTCATTTCTGTGATAGCTCAATAGTTGAAGGCCTAGGAACTCCAGCATCCCCATGGTATTAGAAGTTTGTGTATAATAGATGTGTGTCTTTATTAACCAACAGCAGAAAAACCATTTTGATTTGCAGCCTTAAAAAATGCAGTGTTTTATCCAAAGTTTAAACTTACTAGAAAATGAGATCTTGTGAAATCAATAGAGTGATATAGTAGAAAATTAAACTTTTTTCATAGCTGTTAGAACATTACTTCCCAAATTGACATCTATGGAAAACTTTCTAGGAGTGGTTATTAGATGTTAACATATTCCATGAACACATTAAGTATGGAAAGTACTGGGTTAAAGTCATGAATTTTAACTTTTGGTTTTCTCAGAATCTTTTTTTTTTTTTTTTTTTTTTAAAGATTTTATTTATTTGACAGAGAGAGACACACAGAGAGAGGGAACACAAGCAGGGGGAGTGGGAGAGGGAGAATGAGGCCTCCCACAGAGCAGGGAGTCCAATGCGGGGCTCGATCCCAGGACCCTGGGATCATGACCTGAGCTGAAGGCAGACGCTTAACGACTGAGCCACCCAGGCGCCCCGGTTTTCTCAGAATCTTGATGTTAATGTTCATTGTGAATTTCTAAGAAAGAAACGTGTAAAGTATTTCCCAAGCTTGTTTGACGACAAAATGCTGTTTTAAGGTGGGGCTACTAATACATTCTGGAACAGTATTCCATAGAAAAAAAACTGTTGTGTTCTATCTGTGGCAGATGGGATACTCAGAACCATTAGAAGATATGTGCTATCTTCTGCCTGCAGATGAGACTCCCTCAGATAATGCATTAAGTGCTCATTTTTAAGTCAGGAAAAGTGGTAGTTTGGGTCTAAGCACTTGGAATAGATGAGAGATGTTAGATGAGATGAAAACGTGTGTGATGGATCAGCTGTGTAGTGAAAAGAAGATTTTGGTATGTGACAGACCTAGGTTTGAGTCCCGACATCATCGTTAAGTAAGTAGCTGTGTTAGGCAAGGCCTTAGGCAAGGCCTTATCAATCTTAGTTTCCTCAGCCTATAAAAAAGTTCATCATCTGTATCTTGCTGTATTTTGTGAGGTCAGTAATAATTATTAATAAAATGTTAGGATATGGCATTGCTTATGAGAATTTCATTATTTTAATTTGGAATTGAAATTTTCTTCTGATCTTTGTAGAATCTGGAGGTGAACTGGATATTGTAGTGACCTCAAATAAAGAAGTAAAAGTTGCTGCCATCCGAGATGCCTTCCAGGAGGTCTTTGGCTTAGCTGTGGTCATAGGGGAAGCTGGACAGTCCAATATTGCCCCACAGCCAGTGGGCTATGCGGCTGGATTAAAAGTGAGTAATACAACCCCTTTTTTCAGCATAAAGAAACTGGCAGTTAATTTTTTCATAGTTCTGATAATCTTTTGCTCTTTATGGAGCTAATGGGTTTTTACATTCTGAGGTATTGATCATCTTGGTTTTTATTTAGACAACTGTTGTGTAATGAAGATACAGTGGAGTTTTAATTTAAAGAAACTCAGGGTAGGTTTTGATGCTTGGGCCGGGGAGGAAACAACTTGCAGAGAACACAGAGAGTAGTTAGTCCTAAAAGAAATCTTAACCTAGTGCTAACCTTTAAGTCCTACTGAATTTAAAAATTTTGTACTGAAATTACAGTACCTTTAGAATTCTCTAAGCTTTTTATTACTATCACTATTAATAATACTTTACACTTATGTATTTCTTCATGGTTTTGGGGACTCTAACATATTTGAAAGTTTCCAGAGTGGTAATGGAGTTCCAGTAGGCAGGTTCTAGATTGGCCCTCTAAGTCTCCCTTTTCTCTTGTACTTGGTGAGGGGACTCAGCATTCATCCGGAAAGCTTTCTCTTGCTTTCTTGCTTTGATTCCTCCCCTTCTCCATCCTTTTAATTCCCTTGCCTTAAGGACCTGACTGCCTGGCACCTTATAGGTATGTATAATACCTATATATAACCAGAGTTTGCCAAGGTCTCTTTTAATAGAGACCTATTAAATATTACCAATAATAACATCAATAGGAAGAGGCTTCCTTAGTTTTTCCATAGTGAGAGAAGAGGATCTTCTGATCAAGTCTATACATAATAAATTCTCCATAACAGGGACAGATGATAGGGTAACTTATTTTAAAGAGAAATTTCATACAACCACATACACCACCACTTCAATATTACAGTTTGTCTTCTGGCCTGTTACTATTAAAAAACTTGTCACACATCTGCATGAAACCAGTTCCATTCCCAGTGAACTAGGTCTGGTCCCCTCAAGCCAGTGAAGGTTAAAGTTCCAAGAATCCTGTCCCCTCATACATTTTTTTACCACCAGCATATAGACACGTAAGAACAAATGAACAGTGAACAGGTCATCAGCATACAAATATTTCTCCCACTGAAAAAAGCAAACGAAAGAAATTTTGAACAAATTTTTTTTAACCTCCTCTTCTCATCATCTACCACCTTAATTTTTTTGCTGCTTTTTGCAGCAAAACTCCTCCAAAGAATTGCCAGCATCTTATCTCTAATTGTTCCCTTCATATTCTCTTACACCCGGCCCCATCAGGCGCTTAGCCTGACTCCCCAGAGAATGCTGGGCAGGTCAGCAGTGTTCCCCGTCTTGTTTTGCCTGTCACTGGCTTTTGAGACAGTTGTTATTCTTTAATGTTTCTTTCACTTGACTTCTGAAGTGCCATACTTTTGTTTTCTTCCTTGCCTCACTATTTGCTCACTCCCCTGTGCCTCCTTTGCTGGTTCCCCCTAATGATCTTGTCTTTACATTCCCTCCCTCGTGAGTTGATAGTGTCTGGTGGCTTTAAATACCATCTGTGTGTGGACAGTTTCAAGTTTCTATCTCCAGCACAGGCCTCTCATGTCAACTAGATTTATGTAAAAGTTGCCTCCTCAACCCCTTAACTTGAATGTCTCAAACTTGACCATGTTTAGCATCCATCTGCTTTTCTTTCCTCCAAGCCTGCTCCTCCAGCCTTGTCCATCTCCGTTCATTGATGGCAGAACTATCCTTCCATTTTCTCAGGTGAGAAACCTTGGAGTCACCCTTGACTCCTCTCTTTACCTATGTCCAGTTCATTAAGAAATCGTGTTCGTCCTCCACACCTGTTCGCAGCGTGTCCAGCATCTGACTCTTCTCACATGCCCACCGCCACTGCAGTGTCGTGATGGAACCTTGCCATTGCCTTCTACCAGGCCATCCGATTTTAGCATCGTCTGATGGGGTAACCTTGTGGCCCTCTAGGTCCTTCTGAACGGAGTAGCCAGGTGATCCTTTCAGGTCACAGGTCAGAGCGTGTCACTTGTGTTTCAGCACTTTATATTTTACCCATTGTAAACCCACATTCCTTACGGTGGCTTCCACGGCCCCACACAGTCTGGCTAACGTGGTGCTTGTTCCCTGTCTGGCTGCCTCTCCGGCTGGTCTTCCCCTTGCTCACTCGCGCCTGGCACGTCGGCTCCCTTCTAGCTCTTCCTACTTGACTGGCATGCCCTCGCTTAGCCTTTTCACTAGCTCTTTCTTCTCTTGGGGACATTCTCCCTCAAATGTGTACTTGGTTGGCTCTCTTAAACCTTCTTGAAGTCTTCAATCTTCCTTGCACAGCGTGGCCTGTCCTGACTGCCTGTTTAGTACTACATTCCACACTTCTGTACCAAGATCACCCTTCTGCGCCTCTGTTTTCTTTCCTGTAGTACTCAGCACCTTCTCCTGCACTCTATCATTGTGTTTTATAGTGTTTTCCCACAAGAATTAAGGTCCTCAAGAGCAGGAATTTTGGTTTGGTTCACAGATGCGAACTCTTAGATGTCCTTTAGAATGAATATCTAGCAGTTTTATCAAAATGTCTAAGCTGTAAACATCAGAATTAAAAGTGTAAGGGTATGTTTTTAAAATTAATCATTTATTTCCTCAAGTTAGCAGTCTAATACAGAAAACATTTTCATTGTAGGATCTGCTTCCAATTTTGGTTTAACACCCTATCAGTTTCATGAGAAGAATAAAGATTTTTCACTTAATAGCACTCCAGCAGCCCACCTGTTGCAGTACCTTGATCAAACCTCCACAGTCAAACAGTGGTCTTCACACTGGTCTAGAAGTACCTCTGGATACACAGAGATTTTACAAGATCTGAGGAGACCCAGAGAGTTTTAAGGAACCCAGCTTCTTCAGCTTCCATATGTACTCTTGCCTAAAAATTTTCTGCCCATATGTACCTGTGATTAAGGCAACTTGTTCTCCTTTCCCATCTCCCCCTTAGGAAGCCCTGTTCTCTCCCTTTGGGAAATGAAACATACCTCTTACCCACCAGATATTCACGTGATACATTGCCTCCGAACATGAAAGACTCCTGAGTGTCATCTGAAGGGACAGTTCAAAATTGTTTTTGATGTTGGGAATACAAATAACATAATGACTGGGTAAAACCTTTTTGCAAGTCATATGGTTTCCAGTTGTTGGTTCTCATCAAAACTGAAGAGGGACCAGACAGAGTTGTCAGCTGATAGGTCATTAATTTTTGATGATAAATCACCATGTGATATTTGGAATATAACTCAAAATTTTCATGGTTTTTAAAACATGTGTCTTAAATATTTTGTTACATTAAATATTATTACATAGAAGATACTTAAAATCATTAGGTGCTGCTCTTAAAAGGCTGAGATTTTTTTCTAAAAGAAAAACCTCATCTTCTGGGTAATATTAATACTTCGGTTTATGTGGTGGTTTTATTAGTGTTTGACAGATTCATTTTTGCTGTTGGTTTTTGCCCTTCAAATTCAAATATTCGGGTTTCTTTTCCATAATTTTAAATAAAAGCTTAAAATCAAAATTCATTGAAACTGATGCATGCATAGGAAAATCATTTACAAATTTATCAGCTGTTTTTTTCAGAAGCAGTAGAGGGAGCTAATGAGAAGAAAAATAATGTAGAATCCTAGAATATTAAAATTTGAACCCAGATTTTTTACTCCCCATCAGACTTTGTTTGAAGGAAAACTTAGGTTTAAGGAAATAAATCTGCCATAAGTAACATTAGGGAGCTTCTGAAACTTATGTGCCAACCGTTAATTTCATTGCAGAGCCAGTCATAGTTATGACCACTGTTTTATAACTTACTTTACCAAAGATGTAGGTAATATTTATATGCAGGTAAGAAGAAGCATGGAATTTTGATTAAACCAAATCACTTAGTATAAACTCTTAGAGTACAGGATAAGCTCTGGGGGCCTTTCTGTATCCTTCTGTTTGAGAGAATTACTTCAGTGTGGCCTCAAAACTACCTAATTCTTGATTCCTTACACTTCTGAAAATAAAGTTAAAATTTTATTCTCAAAACATTGGTAGGGATTGATCTTAAAGTGTCTATTCCAAAAGATGCCACACATAATTAACATCAGAGGAGAAGAGGCACATATAACCCCCTCTTCATTTTCCTTATGAAATATAAAGTCCTATGTTGCTGTATAGTAAAAAATGAACAAACTTAGTTTCCTGGAAACATTAAATCTAGGAATATTTTGTTGTTGTGCTTAGCTTAGATATCTTCAAAGAGTTAGGGATGAATCTCTTAAATATCCCACTAACTCCCTAATAGTTTTTATTGAATTAACATTTATTTAAACTTATTCATAATCAAAATTCAACCATAACTGATTTCCTCTTGGGAGGAAAATGATTGAGGCAAATTTACATTATCCAGTATAACATCTTATCTGTTACATTTTCTTTCAAATTCAACAGCTGCCTCCTCATTCACTGTTAGTAGATTTACATCATTCAGATTCTTAACATGAGTAATAAAAATTTTTAAGAAGGCCCTTATTTCTTCCCTTCTTCGTTTCTTCGTGTAGTATTTTCTTACTGAATGTCTCTAGGGTTAGACAGTTGTGCGTGGTACTAGAGAGATAAGAGTGAGCAAAAATACAGTCGATATTAGTATAGCTTAATTCATATCTTCTTTCATCCTTAATCTTTATAAGCTAATGTCTTAAATTGGTTTACCCATTTTCATGCACTGGTCACCTTCTCTTCTTTATTTCTGTTGTCTCTGAAGTAAGTCCAGTTGTCTCTAGAAGTGTCCTAGCTTTTGAAATTTTCATTTGATGAGAATTGACCACTTTTTCTCATTCACTACTTACCTCTGCTGTCCATAGGAAAAGTAGGCTAATGTATTATCCATGGTAGTTTTATTCAAAAATAGAATGCATTTTGTCTTGCTTTTTGAACACTTACTGTCACTTCTCTTATGATCACTGTTTATGAAGTGATTCAGATAAAGTAGTAAATAGCAACTTTACTAAAAACTTGTAGTTTTCTACCATAAGAAATGTATTGATGATTTTGTTATCTGTACAGGGTTCTCAGCCCCTCAGTTTTATTGCATAAATGGTAAATAAGTTTTGGTGCAATGTATACATTTGCAGTTAAATATAAATCAGCTGCCATTTTGGTGCATATTTTAAGGCTATATTTAAAGGAAGTAAGAAGCAAGAGAAAAAAAAAACATTCACTTTGATACAATGGCCTACCTAGATACCTGAAGGGAAAATTAATTAAAAACTACTAGGACTGAAAAAAGATTTTTATCAGTAAGATATCCCCTTGGCAGATCAACATTAAGAAGTACATAGTTTCATTTTATTAGTAATAACCAAGTAGCACATTAATATAAAAATCCATTTCGTAGTAGCAACCAAAATAATAGTGTATGTGGGAATAACTTGGAATATGCTCTATAAACTGTTAATACTGAGGGGAACATGAATTGGACTTTTGTACTATTTACTCTTTATACTTCTGTATTTGAATGTTTACAATCGGTATATAGGTGTTCGTGTGTAAATGTATTTGTGTATTACTTGTATAACCATATTAGTATATTTAATACTGAATAATTAGAAATGGTTTCTAACCTACATGGTTGTCATTCAGGGTGCCCAGGAACGGATAGACAGCTTGCGTCGAACTGGAGTGATCCATGAAAAGCAGACTGCTGTGTCAGTAGAAAACTTCATTGCGGAATTGCTACCTGACAAGTAAGAGGCTTTTTTTTTTTTTTTTAACATAATTACAAATTTGTTTTCTTGTAATGAGAACTCTCAAGATCTACTCTCTTAGCAATTTTCAGATATACAATACAGTATAAAGTGTAGTCACTGTGCTGTACATTTTATCCTCATGACTGACTTTATAACTGAAAGTTTCTTTTAACAACACCCTTCACTCGTTTTACTTGCCCCCCTGCCCACCGCCCTTCCAACCATCAGTCTGTTCTTTGTATCTGTGAGTTCATATTTTTTTATTCCACGTAAAAGTAGGATCATACAGTATTTTTCTGTGACTTATTTCCCTTAGTATAATGCCCTGAAGGTCCATTCATACTGTTGCAAATGGCAAGATTTCCTTCTTTTTCCATGGCTGAATAATTGTGTGTGTGTGTGTCTGTACACACCACATTTTCTTTATTCATTCTTCCATTGACAGACACTTAGGTTGTTTCCATGTCTTAGTTATTGTAAATAATGCTGCAGTGAACATGGATTGGGGGGGGTGCATATATCTCTTCAAGGTAGTGTTCTCATTTCCCTCAGATAAATACGCAGAAGTGGAATTGCTGGATCAGTATGGCTCATTTAATTTTTTGAGGAACCTCCATATTGTTTTGTACCAGTTGACATTCTCATCAAGGGCTTGCTTTATCTCCATATCTTTTCCAGTACTTATTTTTTTGACTTTTTGGTAATAGCCATCTTAACAGGTATAAGGTGATGTCCCATTATGGTTTTGATTTGCATATCCCTGATGATGAGTGATGTTGAGCATCTTTTCATGTACATGTTGGTCATCTCTATGTCTTTGGGAAACTATTCAGAGCCTCTGCCCATTTTTTAATTGGATTGTTTTTTTTGTTCTTGAGTTCAAGTTTTTTTATCTATTTTAGATGTTAAACACCTTATGAGGAATGTGATTTGTGAATGTTTTCTCCCCTTTAGTAGGTTGCCTTTTCATTTTGTTGATGGTTTCCTTTGCTGTGTAGAACCTTTTTAGTTTGATGTAGTCTTACTTATTTTTGCTTTTGTTGCCTTTGCTTTTGGTGTCAAATCCAAAAAATTATCACCAAGACTGATATCAAGCAGCTTACTCCCTCTTGTCCTCTAGGAGTTTTATGGTTTCCAGTCTTAAGTTCAAGTCTTGAATCCATTCGAGTTACTTTTTGTGTATGGTGTAAGTAGTCCAATTTCCCCAGCACCATTTATTGTACAGGCTGTCCTTTTCCCATTGTATATTCCTGGCTCTTTTGTTGTAAATTAATTGACCATATGTGTGGGTTTATTCCTCAGCTCTCTATTCTGTTGGATTGATCTTTGTGTCTATTATTAGGCCAATACCATACTATTTTGATGAGCATAGCTTTGTAATATAGTTTGAAATCAAAGAGTGTGATGCTGCTTCTCTCTCAAGATGGCTTTGGCTATTCAGGGTCTTGTGGTTCCATACAAACTTTAGGGTTCTATTTCTGTGAAAAATGCCATTGGAATTTTTTTTTTTTAAGATTTTATTTATTTGACAGAGAGAGACACAACGAGAGAGGGAACACAAGCAGGGGAGTGGGAGAGGGAGAAGCAGGCTTCCCGCGGAGCAGGGAGCCCAATGCGGAGCTCGATCCCAGGACCCTGGGATCATGACCTGAGCCGAAGGCAGCCGCTTAACGACTGAGCCACCCAGGCACCCTGCCGTTGGAATTTTGATAGAAATTGCACTGAATCTGTAGATTGCTTTATGAATAGTGTGGACATTTTAACAATTTTAATTCTTCCAATCCCTGAGTCTGGAATATTTTTCCATATATTTGAGTTTTCAGGTTTTTTCAATGTGTCATAGTTTTCAGAGTAGAGATCTTTCACCTTCTTGGTTAAATCTATTCCTCAGTGTTTCTTCCTTTTGGATGCGATTGTAAGTGCTATTGTTTCCTTGTTTTCTTTTTGATAGTTTATTAGTATATAGATATTGCAACAGATTTTGGCATATTGATTTTTTATTCTGCAACTTTACTGAATTCATTTATGAGTTCTAACTTTTTTTTTTTAGTTTTTAGTGTTTTCCTGTATGTAGCATCATTTCATCTGAAATTAGTCACAGTTTTCCTTCTTCCTTTCCAATTTGGATGCCTTTTATTTGCTTTCCTTGCTTAATTGCTCTGGTAAGGATTTTCAATACCATATTGAATAATGGAAGTGGAAAGAATGGGCATCCTTGTCTTGTTCCTGATCTTAGGGGAAACACTTTCAGCTTTTCATTGTTGCATATGATAGTCGCTATGGGCTTGTCATATGTGGCCTTTACTATTTTGAGTACATTCCTTCTAAACCTGTTTGGAGAGTTTTTATCATTAACAGTTGTTGAATTTTATCACGTGCTTTTTTTGCATCTGTTGAGATGATCGTATGATTTTTGCCCTTGATTTTGTTAATGTGTTGTATCACATTGATATGTGGATGTGGAAACATATCTACATCTCTGTAGAATAAATCCTAAATCATGTGTATGATCCTTTTAATATATTGTTGAATTTGCCTTAATATTCTGTTGAAAATTTTTACTTACATGTTTCTCATAGAAATTGGCCTTTGATTCTCTTTTCTGTTGTGTCCTTGTCTGATTTTAATATCAGGGGGAATGCTGGCCTTGTAAAACAAGTTTGGAAGTGTCCCTTTTCTTATTGTTTTGGAAGACTTTGAGAAGCATTGGTAGTAATTTTTCTTTAAATGTGTGGTAGAGTTCACCAGTGAAGGTGTCTGGTCCTGACTTTTGTTTGTTGGGGGGTTTTTGATTACTAACTAGAATCTCCTCACTAGAAATCGATCTGTTCAGATTTTTGATTTCTTTATGATTCAGTCTTGGTAGGTAGTATGTTTCTAGAAATGTATCCATGTATTCTAGGTTGTCTAGTTTGGTGGCATATAATTATTCAGTAAGAGGCTTACCCTTTTGTTTGTCTTATGAGCAAAATACAATTGGTCCTGGGGGGCTGACACTGAATACCTAGTAAAAAAATGTATCCTATTTTAGAGAAAACTATATTCTTGTCTAGCTATATCATTTAACTAGCTGTGTGATCTCTAAAGCTCAGCTCACATTTCTACCCAGGTTTCTCCTTTTTAATTATAAACTGGAGATAGTAATGCCTGCATTGTAAGATTGTGTGTACATGGGCGCCTGGGTGGCTCAGTCGTTAAGCGTCTGCCTTCGGCTCAGGTCATGATCCCAGGGTCCTGGGATCGAGCCCCACATCGGGCTCCCTGCTCCGCGGGAAGCCTGCTTCTCCCTCTCCCATTCCCCCTGCTTGTGTTCCCTCTCTCGCTGTGTCTCTCTCTGTCAAATAAATAAATAAAATCTTTAAAAAAAAAAAAAAAAAGATTGTGTGTACAATCACTGAATATGACAGCACTAAATTTAAGAGGATACAATGTACAATGTTGTATTGGCTTAGAGGTAATTGATCACCAGTAACCAACATAGTCATTCACGCAGTTATTCGGCATAATGGAAGGTATGGGCAACAGAGCCTGGTGGCAGTCACCAGGTTTGAAATCTAGCAATGATGCTTATCTATTTAGTTTGGAGAATATTCAGAGAATAGGATTCGTTATGGTCTTTAAGGGCTTTGTACTTTAGATGGCTTTTTTATGGAAGAAATTATTTTTAACATGTTGAATTTATTTATACTGAAAGAGCTTCCCAACTGTTGAAATTGGTCTCTTTTGTAATCACATTTGGTTTTGTTACATTTTTTGTTTATTTAGTATTGAGTAGCATTGTGCCTGGTGCTTTATGGCTATAGTATATTAAAAATGTTCTCCAACTTTGAGGTTATACTGTTGGCCAGTTGGGAGAAAATATGTACACAGATGAACAGTTTTAAGTGACTGCGTAAAATAGTGTGTAATTTTTTGCTGATAGGAAATGTTATATACAATTCGAGGAGAAATAACTGAGTGTAGAGGTAGCGTCAGATGAGATTCGTGAGTGATTGGGACTTGGACGGGATAGTGAAGAGTAGGTAAAATTTGGATAAGTGGCAGGAATAGGACATTCTGAGTGGAAGAAAAGCTTGAAGATGATGAAGAGGATTCTGGGGTCAGTGGTTACATTAGCTTTGCTGATCATTTGTTGGATTTAGGAAATCAAGAAGTGGTTTGGGGACAGATGTGTGAAGAGCTTTGAATGCTAGGGTGAAAAGCTTCTTTCTCCAGATTGCTTTGGCTATTCAAGGTCTTTTGTGGTTTTATACATATTTTGGTATTATTTGCTCTAGTTCTGTGAAAAATACTACCAGTATTTTGATAGGGGATGCATTGAATCTGTAGATTGTTTTGGGTAGTGTGGACATTTTAATGCTATTGATTTTACTACATAAGCATGGAATATCTTTCCATTTGTGTCACCTTCCCTTTTTCTTCATTGTCTTACAGTTTTAAGAGTACAGGTCTTTCACCTTTGCTAAATATATTCCTAGGTATTTTATTCATTTGATGCACTTGTAAATGGGACTGTTTTCTTAATTTCTCTTTCTTCGACTTTGTTATTAGTATAGAGAGATATACCAAATTTCCATGTGTTGAATTTTGTATCTTGCAACTTCACTGAGTTTATTAGTTCTTTTAGTTTTTTGGTGGCGTCTTTAAGTTTTCCTATACATAGTATCATATTCTCTTTCATTATTGATGGTTTGACTTCTTCCTTACCCAATTAGGTTGCCTTTTATTTATTTTTTCTTGTCTGGTTTCTGTGGCTAGAGCTTAGTGCTCTGTTGAATAAAAGTGGTCAGAGTGGACATCTTTGTCTCGGTCTTAGGGGAAAATCTTTTGGTTTTTCACCATTATGATGTTACCTATGGGTTTGTCATATATGGTCTTTATTATGTTGAGGTGTGTTCCCTCTAAACCCACTTTATTGGGAATTCTTATCATGAACGGATGTTGAATTTTATCAAGTGCTCTTTCTGCAGTTACTGAAATGATCATATGGTTTTTATCCCAGGTTTTGTTAATGTGATATATCACGTTGATTTGCAAATGTTGAACCAGTCTTGCATCCCTGGAATAAGTCCCACTCGATTGTTGTGATTATTTTAATGTATTGTTGAATTTGGTATGCTAATGTTTTGAGGATTTTTGCATCTGTGTTCATCAGGGATATTCGCCTAGAACTTTCTTTTTTGTAGTGTTCTTGTCTAATTTTGCTATCAGGGTAATGCTGGCCTTGTGGAATGAATTTGGAAGTTTTCCTTCCTATTCTGTTTTTTTGGATAGACCTCTAAATAACTCAGAATTCTCTTGTGAAACTGCCTGGTCCTGGATTTTGTTTGTTGGGGGCTTTTTGATTACTTAGTTTTGTTACTAGTAAATAATCTGTTCACATTTTCTGTTTCTTCCTGATTCAGTCTTGTATGTTTTTTGGAATGTATATATTTCTTCCAGGTTGTCTAGTTTGGTGGCATATAATTTTTCATAGTATTCACAAGTATCTCTTAAAATTTTTTGACTTTTTTCTTGATTAGTCTGGCTAAAGGTTGATTTTGTTTATGGTTTCAAAGAAGTAGCTCTTGATTTTTTTTTTGGTTTCTATTTCCACTCTGATCTTTATTATTTTTGTCCTTCTATGATCTTTGAGCTTTGTTTGTTCTTTTCCTAGGTCTGTGAGGTTGTAAGGTGGAACTTTTTAGTTGAGGTAGGCTTTTAGAACTGCTTTTGCTGTGTCCCAAAGATTTTCAGCCGTTGGGTTTCCATTTTCAATTGTTTCCAAGGATTTTTCGAGTTCCTCTTTGATTTCTGTGTTGACCCTTTGGTTTAGTAAGTAGCATATTGTTTGGCCTCCATGTGTTCCTGTTTTTCCTAGTTTTTTTTCCCTTGTAATTGATTTCCAGTTTGATAGCCTTATGGTAGGAAAAGGTGCTGCTTGATAGGATTTTATTCTCTGACATTTATTGAGACTTGTTTTTGGCCTAACATATGATTTATCCTGGGAACATTCCATTTGCTGTTGAAAAGAATGTCTTCAGTTGGTTTTGGAAGGAATGTTGTATATAGATGTGTTAATAAATCCATCTGGTTGAAAGCCACCATTTTCTTACTGATTTTCTGTGTGGATGATCTATCCATCATTGATATAAGTGGGGGAGGGGTAAAATCCCTTAATGTTACTGTTTTACTGTCACTTTCTCCCTTGAGATCTGCTAATACTTGTTTTGCATATTTAGATATTCCAGTGTTGGGTACACATATAATTGCCATTATTCTACTCTCTTGTTGGATTGATCCCATTATTACTATTATTATTATGTAATGCCTTCTTCGTCTTTTATTATAGTCTTTGTTTCAAAATCTGTTTGCTCTGATACATGTCATGCTTCCCAGTTTTTGGTTTTTTTTGCTTCCATTTGCATGAAATAGCTTTTTCCATCCCTTCACTTAAAAGTCTCCGTGTGTCTGTAGGTATAAAGTGAGTGTCTTTTAGGCTGCATATAGATGGGTCTTGTTTTTTATCCAGTCACCCTATGTCTTTTGACTGGAGCATTTAGACATTTACATTTGAAGTAATTACTGATAGGTGCAGACTTCACCACCATTTCATTGTTTTGTAGTTTCTGTAGTTCTGCCATGTTCCCTTCTCTTTTATTGTGACTGATGGCTTTCTGTAGTATTATGTTGTTTTATTTTTTGTGTATTTATAATAGGCTTTGGGTTTGTAGTTATCATGAGATTCCTATATAACATTTTAAGTTACGCAGTCTATGAAGTTGATCTGTTAAGTTCAGACACATTCAGAAAGCACTTTACTCATTCCTCTACCTTTTATGTATATGATGTCATATTTTGTATCTTTTTATTTTGTGAATCTCTGAATCTTAAGTAATTAGTGTAGATATAATTGATTTTACTACTTTTGCCTTTTAATGTTCACAATAGCTGTCTGTGTAAGTGATTGATCTACTTCCTTTACTGTGTGTTTGCTTTTACCTGTGAAATTTTTTCCTTTTCTAGTTTTAACCTCTAGGCATGGCCTTTTCTTTTCTTAGAAAAGTCTTTTTAACATTTCTTAAAAGGTTGGTTTAGCGGTGATCAATTACTTACCTCTTCTTCAGGTAGAGTATTCCTGATTGTAGGTTTTCTCTTTCTACTTTGACTAGATCATGCCAGTCCCTTCTGTTCTGCAAAATTTGTGTTAAGAAATCTGCTGGTAGCTTTATGGCGTTTCCCTTGTATTGTCTATAACTAGATGCTTACCTCTTGATGGCTTTAAGATCCTCTCTTTATTTTTTGATATTCTGTTTATGTTTCTTGGTGTGGACCTCCTTGGGTTCATCTTACTTTGGGTGGTGATTCTCGGACCTGGATCTCTGTTTCCTTCCCCAGGTTAGGGAAGTTTTTAGCTCCTTTCTCTCTCTTTTCTGGGACCCCTATAATGCGAGTATATATATAGTATGGTTAATGTTGTCCCAGAGACCATTTAACCTATCTTCATTTTGTTTTTCTTTTTGCTCTTCAGCTTGGTTGCTTTATGATACCCTGTCTTCCAGATCACTGTTCTGCCACGTCTTCTTCTTTGCTGCTGATTCCCTCCAGTGTATTTGTCATTTCACTTATTGTATTTAACTCTGATTGGCTTTTTTATATTTTCTGAATTTATGCACTCTTTATCCAGTAGACTGAATCTCTGTTTCATTTAAGCATAGTCCTGTCTCCTCATTTTGACTTTGTGATTTAGGTAAAACACTTAGCTCTCCCAGTCTTGAAAGGGTGACCTTTCATAGGGATGTTCCCTGTGCAGTCGATGTGTGTAAACGAGCCTTGGGGTGTCCCACTGTGCCCGGTGCTGGGGCCGCCGTGGCGGGCTGACTTGAGCTGGTGTGCGCGCGCTAGGGGCACAGGGATCACTGAAGTAGCCGGCCGGCTAGAATGCCCGACTCTGCTCCTGTCTGTATTGTCAGGGTGGAAAGGGAACATAAACCATGGTGCTCCTGAGCACCTCCAACCCCAGAGAAAATTCTAACCATTTCCCTACCTTTAGGGAGGTGTTAGTGGTGGGTTTCCTTCACTTCTCGTCTAGTTGCTGAGTTCAGGCTGGGTGGCACTCAGGTCCAGCTGAAGGTCTTCACCTCACTCTGAAAGCTTTTCCCCATCCCCAGTGTTACTCCATTTTGTCCTCCTGCCCCAATTGGCTCTTTGACACCTTTAGATGCAGGAACTGTGTACCTCATCCAGCTTTTCATTGGGAGCATTGATCTGCCATCAACTGTCCCATCATACCTAGATGTGGTATGTGGTATTTTTTCCTACCAAATGCCTTTTGACAAGTACAGTAGCATATTAGGAAGATTAGGGATAGTAAAAAACAGTTGACTCTTGAAAAGTATGGATTTGAACTGCACAGATCCACTTACCTGGGTTTTTCTGATACAGTTCAGTACTAAAGATGTATTTTTTCTTCCTGTGGTTTTCTTAACTATTGTAAGAATACGGTATATTTTATATGTTACATACAAAATATGTATTAATAGACTGTTATCAGTAAGAATTCTGGTTAAAAGTAGGCTGTTAGAAGTTTTTGGAGAGTCAAAAGTTAGATTTTTGATTGCACCAGGGGGTCACAGCAACCCTAACCTCCACATTGTTCAAGGGTAAACTCTAGTATTAGGAAATGCCTGGTGTCTAGTGTGGATTAAAGAGGAGAGAATGGAAGGGCTGTGACAGGAAGGTACAGAGGAGCAAGAGTGAGGACATGTGAATGGAGAGCAAAGCCAGGATCCATACCGCTTGATCATTCCTGCTTTGGCTCTTCTGTCTGCCGTGGTCCTGTGGGAAATAAGTGCACAGAAGATAAAGTCAAAAACATGCTTACAACGGAGAAGAAACTAATCCAGGAAGAGCCAGACAGCCAAAAGAAGAGATCCCAAAATGGGTTTAGCCCTAACAAAGAATAGAGCTAGGACAGACCTGCCAGTCTTTGAATTCTGCATCAGTCCATGCTATATGAGAAAAACTAACATGACGTGTACCTTACCTGGACAAAAGCCTGTGTAAGCATGGACTATCCTTATTCTGAGGTTAACCCACCAAGTTGAAAAATCTTAGGTTGTGTGCATGGTGTGTTAAAATGTCCTTTTTTCTGAGAATTGACCGATGGTGGTAGATGATCTATCTTTTGTAAAACAGAGTGGCAATTCCCACATTCTGTTATGAGATTTTTGCTGGTAAATGAAATCCAAGCATCTTGGAACCACAGTTCTTCTTAAGCCCTTTTTTAGTCAAAGTGACCCCTGTGGGATCGGTCAGAGTTCTTTCAGCAGCTGCTTGGAGAGGGAAAGGGAGGGAGACAGAGCCTTAGTGACTGTCCATGAATGTGGGGTGGGGCGGGGCGTGCCCGTGGAGTTGAAGGACAGTAACGAGGAGAGGAGAGCCGAGCCCAAGGTTTCCCTAGCCAGCAGCACTAGTGAGAGAAATGGTAGAGGTTTTCATGGGCATGACCGTGGTTGCAGTTCTAGCTACTAAATGGGATATTCCAGTTCATATGGTCAAGAGCACGACAATTTCAGATAACAAAGAGGACCTTCGAGTTCTTCTAATGTGTATTCACCAGCATCACGGAAGGGACTTTTACCTTCCGTGAGTCTGCTTTTCAGGAAGTCCATGCCTGACAGCTTAATCACCACGATTGTTCTCTACTATCTGCATTATACACAAGTTACTGACTGATTAATATGCCAAATAAAATTCATGTCCTTATTTAATGTTGTTTATTTGAAACCAAGTTTTAGGATAGGAATACTACAGACATTACCTGCTATCATTTTAATTCTCAGCAAAACTGTCATTTTGTATTTTACTTTGCTCTTTCTTTGAATATGTAAATAGAAGTTACCTAATTCATTTCGTATTTTATCACATTTCATTAGATCTACATATTTTTAAAAATAGACAACTTTTTTTGCTCTATATATCCTCTTGTTATCCAAACTCATGATTTCCTGGCATCTGGTGGTTGCATAATTCTGGTTAGCTAAAATGCTAGTGGCGTTACAGATGACTTAAGGCAATTATAAAATGTATTTTTATAATTTATGAGTAACTTTAAATGGAAGAAAGTTTTCTTGATTTCATGAAGTGTTTTCAAAGACATTATCAAGAATAGAGATAAGATTTGTTATTTCCTCTGAATGAGCTTAATTTGCTAGTAACTTTGCAAGTGGGCTACATAGTAACCATAGAGATGGTAAAATAAAATTTCCTGTATTTTAGCAAGTGACATTTTTAAAAAGTTACCCGTGATCAAGTATTTGCATATTCAGATGAGTAACTATCTGTTGCTTTTTTGAATCCTCCTCTCTCCATCCTCCCTCAGTCTCAGCGAGGAAAACTTTACGTGGATAAGTTTTAGGTGTTTTTTCTTTGTTGTTGTCCTCCCTCCTCTTGGAATTAAGCCAACAGGTCATTTTATATATACTTTTCATGGATTATCCTCTTGAAAACTGATTAGAAAAAACACTTCCTTTTTGAACTCTAATGTTTTATCTGAATGATACTAGTTGTTGTTTGGGTTTGTTCTGTCTGGTCACTGTAACCTTTATTTGGCACATAAACAAACAACTCAGTCCTCATCATTCTGTTGCAGGTGGTTTGACATTGGCTGTTTGATAGTGGAGGACCCCGTCCATGGCATTCACCTAGAGACCTTTACACAGGCCACACCCGTGCCTTTGGAATTTGTACAGCAGGTTCGTTTTCTCCTTTTACATCATACTCCAGAGAAACTTGAAATACTGTTTTCAGAATACAAGTTTGTGTGAGATAGGCCGTACGTATTCTTGATTTTGCGGCTTCTTTTCACTTTCAGCCTTTTCTCTTTGCTTTTCAGTTTCCAATTTCTTTCATGTTGTTGAGTACCTTCCTCCTTTTCTCTTCCAGCTGTCTTTGAAAAGGTAATACGTGACAGGCTTAATCACTATTTTCCTCTTGTTTTTATGATTCTGTTCACTACTGTAAGAGCAGAAAAACGATTTACCTCTTCTACTGGTGGTCTGTTTACTTTTCATTATCTACCATTTTGGTTCCCCCATTACTTCCGGATCTTTTGTCTTTGTCTATTTGTTCATCTTTTGTTAACAAGTGGAAACCTGTTGAGAAACCTTACAGGAAAAGCACATGTCTTTAGGTTTGTTGAAAGCATAACTAACTCTTAGTTTACCTGTCACATAGTTTTTAGAAGAATGGAAGCATCATGTATAATGATTGGTTCCTTACCTTTCATCCTTTCTTGAACAAAATAGAATGTAAATATTGGTTTACGTGGGAGCCTTAGTACTCCATGTAAAAGGGCATTTTGTTGACGTTTTCCTTTCTTCCATTTCATAAAATTTTCATCACATTTGTTCTTAAATGTCATTTCAAAACTGTCTCCTAAAGTGATTTGGGTCTTAGGCATTTGAGAATCTGATAAAAGCTATTGGATTCTCTCCCAAGAAACTACATGTACGTTCTCAAGTATAAATTTGGCTTTTATGTTTATAGAATCCCTGAAAGCAACCAGTGGCTCTCTTAGGGCTTTACAGTTTCCATGAGGCTGAAGAATTCATGCTTGGAATTTTTAAGTTTTATTGAACCTTTTACTTAATTTTTATAATTTCCTCTCAAAAGTTCAGAGAAATTTATAGATGGTAACATTAAACTCATCCCAATATGAAGGTGATTTTCAGTGAATACTATTCTATTACATCAAGAAATTAGATGAAGTGGCTGATTTTCTAGGAAAATAAAAATTGCCATTTAGGTTGAACCACATGAAACTGACTCTGACTTCAGAGACAGCAAATATTGTCAGTTTCTTCCATTCTGAAAATATTGATAAAGTTTTCCATTTTATTTTATGAGACTAAACTACCCCCCCAAAAAAATTACAGTATACTATCACTTCAGAGCTAAATGTCAAAATTAATAGTACAATTAATAGATAAAATTTAAAATTATATTACAAGAACATTACAAAGGTTCTAGAACCAATTATAATATGGGGGGGTTCCCCCCCCCAGTGCCACCAAGCAATTTTCCAACACTGGCTGGGTGTCCTGCATTTCAACAGTCTTACACCTGTAGAATCTCTAACCCTAACCTGCAGATAGCATCGGATCCTACAGGTGTGAGACTGTCTCCCCTGCCACCCACTTCAGACATCGTAAGTTCAGGTTGTTAGCTGTTTGGCTATAAACCAGAAGTTCTCATGACCCTCTCTCCTTGGGTTCAATTAATTTGCTAGAGCAGCTCATAATAGCCAATTGGAAGAGATGCAAAGGGCAAGGTATGGGGAAGGGAGACAGAGCTTCCATGCCCTCTGAACCCTTCGTTATTCGCAAATCTGTCATGTTCATTAACTCAGAAGCTCTCCCAAACCCATCCCCCATCCTTTTGGGGTTTTATGGAGACTTTGTTACATAGGCATGATTGAATCAGTGGCATTTGTTGACTGGGTCAACCTCCAGACCCTCTCCCACCTGCACACCCCTCCCCGACTTGTGGGGGAGAATGAGACAGAAAGTTCCAGCCGTCTAATCACATGGTGGCTTTCCTTGGCACCCATCCTTAAGGATGTCACCTCATTGAAACAAAAGACACCTTTGTCTTTCTCCCTGCTTAAAAAATTACAAGGTTGTTAGGAGTACTGTGCCACAAACTGAGGTCCAAGATCAAATATGTATTCCTTATTATAAACCATAGCATTACACTCCAGCCCTGGTCCTCAAACACAAATTCCTTATAGCAGAATAATCACAAAGGTCAAAAGATAACTTGCACGTTAAGTCAGTAATTGATAACTATCCAGTCTGTCATCACATCCTGTCAGAATGTGTCCCAGGGAAAGGCCACTCAGGTTTGCAGCCTTCTGTTCTATTTTGTCAGGTTCCTAAAACAGGAGTGGGATCAGTAATACGGCTTCACCCTTGTACACAGGTGGAGTAATTGAGCAAAGAGACCGTGTCATCTCTTATCCTGAGTCTCTTTTGAGGGTTAGCGTAACATTCCGTTTCCCTCATTATATAACCCATTAATTCAATCCTTTACCCACAGCTACAGGTTATCCTTTTTTCAATCTATACCCAAACTTTTCTACCTGTTGGACGCACGTTACTTTTAGTCTGTGTTCGTCTTGTTGGAGGCAGCACTACTAGTCTAGGCTGCGAGTGCCTCCCCACTCAGTCCACTTCTGGCCGAACTACAGGCACCGCTCAGACGCTGCAGGTTTGGGTCCAACCGTGGAGACGATCAGGCCAGTATCACAATGAAGCATGGCAAATGTATTTATTTTCAGTTTCTCAGTGCATACAGGTTATGTTTATGCTATACTATAGTCTGTTAAATCTGAAATAGCATATTTTAAAAAGTTCACATTTTAATTAAAAAATGTTATTGCTAAAAATTCTAACCATCATCTGAGCTTTCAGCAAGTTGTAATTACCAACCACAGATCACTGTAATAAATAAGGAAAAAGTTTGAAATATTCTGAGAATAACCTGGATATGACCAGAAGTGAACAAATGCTGTTGGAAAGGTGTGTAGCAACTCTGTTGACAGAGGTCTCTGTAAAAATGCAGTCTCTGCAAAGCCCACTCGAGCGAGGTGCGATGGAAGGACGCACGCCTGCAGTGAGCCAGCTCCGCCACAGGCCGGGTCGCTGCCTGCGCTGTGGCCCCAGTTCTGCCACAGAGAGAGGCACATCCTGCCCCTCAGGCCCTTAGGAAGTGTAACATAAAGGTTAAAAACAGACTTAACCATTTCTTGCTTAGGAATCATCATCTAATCATCTGTTTCCCACATCTGCAACATCACATAGGGGGAAGGAGAAGTTGACGTGATCTGGGGAAGGAAAAAGGTCACTTTATCAGCAGCCTTCCTCCCTTTGCCAGAATTGCACAGTCATTACCATCATCCTTGGCCAGCCCCTGCCCCCGATCCACAGGAAAACAGAGGGATGTGTCCAGTAGGGACACTCCTTTTCATCCCACTCATGTTGTGTGTCACACTCCTGAAGTCACGTAAGCCAGCAGCTTCATGCCTTTCTCGGCCCCACTTTAGCCCACTAGGCTTTTGACTGCCCGGTTCCATTCTCGGTCAGAGTACAATGAGTTGTCACGTGTGTTCCCTGCGCTGAAGGGAGGATGCTCAGCCATCCACATTGCTACAATATCATCTTCTATTTTGGTTCTTTTATTGTGGACCCAGGTGGCCACCTAAGGCAGGGATATTGGCTTGTCCGTTACACTCACCTGGAAGTTCCAATGGGATCGTGTCCTACTTCACTGTACCCTCAAATTCTCAGAGTGATTTGCACAGGGCTGTGCCCCATAGGGGCATCATTTTAATACATTATGTTCCCATTGCACCTTCCTGCCTGACCGTGTGGCCAGACCATTGGCCGCTGCCTCTGAGTCAGTAAAAACCGAAACATGGGGCATTTTTTCTATCACTGCTGAGAAAATAGGGTGCATTTCAGCATGCAGAGGTGATTATTTTTAGCCTTTCTCCATCAGGGTGGTGGCCTTCCATATACACTGTTGTCTGCTCACCTTGGAATTGCTGTCCACAAACCAAGCAGCTAGCTCTGTGTTGTTGAGAGTTGTTCACAGGGCACTGTCTACATGGCAGTTGGTTCTTACAGCTTTTCCCATGGCCTCAAAGTGAGTCCTAGAGAAAAAGAGGTGCCTTGTTCATGATTGTCTCCCTAGGCATCATGACCCTCTACATAAACCACTGCCATCCCTATTAGGATGTTTCTCCAACACCATCCTAGACATTATGGGTATTTCACATTTCAAAATCATTTTATGTCCTTCAGTGAAAGGGGTAGCTTTAATAATGTCTACTAGTAAATGCCCCCCAGATGGAAATATTCTACTCCCAAGCCCCAGTAGAGGTCCCTCCAGGCACACTCAGATTTTTGCCATATTCCTCAGTTAAGCTCCACATGGGGCAATGGCACAGAGAATTAGTCCCTGCTAGCATCCAGCAGTGTCTTTTACTTTTACTTTAGCTATGGTAGATAACAACCACCAAGTGTTGGACTGTTGCCTTTTTCTTAATAGTTTGCATTTTTTTATGTATTCCGTAAACCAGCTTTCCAGGAGATGGCTCCATCTCTAATTTCCATTGTTAACTCTACCTTTAGTGACAGAGTGCAGCCCAGATGCTGCTCCACTCCAGCAGTGACCACCCAGCAACCAAAGGTTCTTCAGACCTCATCCTTTCCTCCCTGCTCTTCATAAGCTACACATTTCAACGAGCCAGGGCTGGTCTAGCCAAATACCTCTTCTGACACCAACTATTGAGGTTTCAGACCCAATTCCTATGTGTGGGAGGGGTTTTTCCACACCACAATACTAGCTGGTGTCAGACATTTCATCTCAATTCTGACTCTACACCTGGAGAATGAGGACTCCGTCCTACAAGACTGCCCCCTCCCCATCGCAGATGCCAGTGACAAGTCCAGGTGATAAACTGGTTCTACAGATTGGTTCTGACAACCGCCTCCTTCTCAGGAAGGCTCTCTACTCACTAGGTTGCTTATTTATTATGAAAAGACAGAACTCGGGAACAGCCAGATGGAAGAGCTGCAGAGGGCAGGATCCCGGGAAAGGGTGCAGAGCTTCCGTGCGCTATCTAGCCTGCCACTCTGCCTGAAACTCCACATGTTCACCAACCCAGAAGTTCTCCCAACTCCATCCTTTTGAGGTTTTTTTGGAGGCTTCACTGTATAGTCATGATTGATTCAATCATTCATCATTGGTTATTTAATCAACTTGCAGCCTCTCTTCCTGTCCCAGAGCTGGGAGTGGGTGGGAAGACCAGATACAACCGACCTTTGAACAACATGGGTTTGAACTGTACAGGTCCATTTATAAGCAGACTCTTTACAGTAAAGTACTTGGTAGTTTCTCTTTTTGATTTTCTTAACATTTTTTCTGCAGCTTCGCTGACTTTAAGAATATGGTATATAATACATATACAAAGGGGGTGTTAATTGACTTATCACTAAGGCTTCTGGTCAACAGTAGGCTATTAGTAATTAAGTTTTGGGGGAGTCAGAAGTTATAGTGTGGATTTTCAACTACACCAGGTGGTCACTCTCCCTAACCCCTACATTGTTCAAGGGTCAGGTGTATGTATTTTTAATTGTAAATCACACTATCACGAACAGAACAGCCTGGCCAAGATTGGTTTATCCCAGAAACGGCCTGATGGTTCAAGCAATAACTCACCAATTTACGCAGTTCAAACTTGAACATACTAAAGGAGAGAAAAGGATTTCAATAGAATTGAAATGTGTTTGCTAGAAATAGCTACCATGCTGTTAACTGTTAGCTGATTAGAATATGTATGTGCTGGAAAATCAACACAAAAATCAGACCTACTGATCAAACATTAGAACCTCAGACACCTAATGAAGTAGACAGTGTATAGGTAAAGATGTCAATGAAGGGGGAGAGGAAAGATGGTGGAGGAGTAGGGGACCCTATTTCAGCTGGTCCCCGGAATTGAGCTGGATATCTACCAGACCACTCTGAGCACCCACGAAATCAGCCTGAGATGTAAGAGGATCTGGGTCTCTACAAACAGAATATTGCAGGCAGTTGGTTCTGAGGTACGAAGCAGGGAGCCGTGATTCCCTGGGCAGATATCGGAGGATAAACGGCAGCGGGAGGGTGCCTGGATGTGGGGATCCTACACTGCCGGTGAGTGACAGCCTCACACGCTGGGGACGGGGCACAGACTCGCTGACCGGTAGCGGCGGGGAAGGGACTTGAGGGCAGCCCCCGGGGCAGAAACCCGGAGCGGCTGGCAGTTTTAGAAGCACAAAGGGCAGAGACGTGCCCCGACCTGGAGGCAGGACTGGGAGCACCGCGGAGGGGCACACAACCCAGGACGCTGCAGTTTATAGCAGCATGGACAGAAATGGAGACAGTGTGGCCTGGAGAGCTCACTGAAGAACAGACTGCAATCTCTCTGCTCTGAGGCAGAGGGTTGGAAACGGTCTCTTCTGCTCTGACTCGCGGAAGAGACGTGGAAAGCCACCAGGGAAAGCCGCCAGAGGACAAAAGCCCCCAAAACTGATTCCCACTGAGTCCATCCCCTGCCACAGGGGGGCAGGGCAACTCTGCCCAAATAGGGTTGCCTGAGTAACACAGGCCCCTCCCCCAGAAGACAGGCTGGGAAAACAAGAGGCTAGCAACCCTAAGGTCCTGAGAAAACAGGTGCATCTTGCTTGGGTTCTGGTCAATAATTGGGACTCTATACATTCCCTCAAACACCCATCAACAGAATGACTAGGAGGAGGAACCCCCAAGATTGAAAAGACTCAGAGATTATGATTTACGCTGCAGATTTACAAATGGATGCAGATCTAACCAAGATGTCAGAGATGGAATTCAGGCTAGCAATGGTGAAGACAATAGCTAGAATGGAGAAATGAATTAATGGTAACATAAAGTCTCTAAGAGCAGAAATGAAAGCTGAATTGGCAGAACTTAAAAATGCTATCAATGAGATCCAATCCAATCTAGATAATCTAACAGCTAGGGTAAGTGAGGCAGAAGAACGAATAAGCGATCTGGAAGACAATATAATAGATAAAAAGGGAAAAGAGGAGGCCAGGGAAAAACAACTCAGAATCCATGAAAATAGAATCAGAGAAATAAGTGACACCATGAAGCGTTCCAATGTCAGAATAATTGGAATCCCGGAGGGAGTGGAGAGAGAGAGGACTAGAAGATGTATTTGAGCAAATCGTAGCTGAGAACTTCCCTAATCTGGGGAATGAAACATTCGAGTCCTAGAGGCAGAGAGGACCCCTCCCAAGATCAAGGAAAACAGGCCAACACCCCGGCATGTAATAGTAAAACTTGCAAATCTTAGAACCAAGGAAACCATCCTAAGGGCAGTTAGGGGGAAGAGATTCCTTACGTACAGAGGGAGGAACATCAGAATAACGTCAGACCTATCCACAGAGACCTGGCAAGCCAGAAAGGCCTGGCAAGCCAGAAAGGCCTGGCAAGACATATTCAGGGTACTAAATGAGAAGAACATGCAGCCAAGGATACTTTATCCGGCAAGGCTGTCATTTAGAATGGATGGAGAGATGCAGAGCTTCCACGACCGGCAGAAACTGAAAGAATATGTGACCACTAAGCCGGCCCTGCAAGAAATATTAAGGGGGGGTTCTATAAAAGAAGAAAGACCCCAAGAGTGATATACAACAGAAATTTACAGGGACAATCTATAAAAACAACGTCTTCACAGGCAACATGATGACAATTAATTCATATCTTTCAATAACCACTCTCAACGTGAATGGCCTAAATGCTCCCATAAAACAGCACAGGGTTGCAGATTAGATAAAAAGACAGGACCCATCCATAGGCTGCCTACAAGAGACTCATTTTGAACGTAAAGATACATCCAGACTGATAGTGAAGGGATGGAGATCCATCTTCCATCTTCCATGCCAGAGGACCTCAAAAGAAAGCTGGGGTAGCAATTCTTATATCAGACAAATTAGATTTTAAACTAAAGTCTGTAATTAGAGACACAGAAGGACACTATCTCATTCTTAAAGGGTCTATCCAACAAGAAGATCTAACAATTGTAAATATCTATGCCCCCAACATGGGAGCAGCCATCTACGTAAGCCAACTGTTAACCAAAATAAAGAGTCATATTAATAATATGTTAATTGTAGGAGACCTCAATACTCCACTCTCAGCAATGGACAGATCATCGAAGCAGAAAATCTACAAGGAAACAAGAGCTTTGAATGATACACTGGACCAGATGGACCTCATAGATATATACAGAACATTACACCCTAAAACAACAGAATACTCATTCTTCTCGAGTGCACATGGAACTTTCTCCAGAATAGACCACATACTGGGTCACAAATCAGGTCTCAGCCGATACCAAAAGATTGAGATTATTCCCTGCATATTCTCAGACCACAATGCTTTAAAACTGGAACTCAATCACAAGAAAAACTTTGGCAGAAATTCAAACACTTGGAAGCTAAAGACCACTCCGCTCAAGAATGTTTGGGTCAACCAGGAAATCAAAGAAGAACTTAAACAATTCATGGAAATCAATGAGAACGAAAACACATCGGTCCAAAACCTATGGGATACTGCAAAGGCGGTCCTAAGGGGGAAATACATAGCCATCCAAGCCTCACTCAAAAAAACAGAAAAATCCCGAATTCACCAACTAACTCTACACCTTAAAGAACTAGAGAAAAAGCAACAAACGATGCCTAAGCCACGTATTAGAAGAGAAATAATTAAAATTAGAGCAGAAATCAATGAATTAGAAACCAGAAACACAGTAGATCAGATCAATGAAACTAGAAGTTGGTTCTTTGAAAGAATTAATAAGATCGATAAACCACTGGCCAGACTTATCCAAAAGAAAAGAGAAGGGACCCAAATTAATAAAATTATGAATGAAAGGGGAGAGATCACGACTAACACCAAGGAAATAGAAACAATTATTAGAAATTATTATCAGCAACTATATGCCAATAAACTGAGCAATCTGGATGAAATGGAGGCCTACCTGGAAACCTATAAGCTGCCAAGACTGAAACAGGAAGAAATTGACAACCTGAATAGACCAATAACCAGTAACGAGATTGAAGCAGTGATCAAAAACCTCCCAAAAAACAAGCAGCCAGGGCCTGATGGATTCCCTGGGGAATTCTACCAAACACTCAAAGAAGAAATAATACCTATTCTCCTGAAGCTGTTTCAAAAAATAGAAACAGAAGGAAAACTTCCAAACTCATTCTATGAGGCCAGCATTACCTTAATCCCCAAACCAGGCAAAGACCCCATCAAAAAGGAGAATTTCAGACCGATATCCCTGATGAATATGGATTCCAAAATCCTCAACAAAATCCTAGCTAATAGGATCCAACAGTACATTAAAAGGATCATCCACCACGACCAAGTGGGATTTATCCCCGGGATGCGAGGGTGGTTCAGCATTCGCAAATAAAAGGAGGGAGAAGAGGGCACCTGGGTGGCTCAGTTGGTTGGGCGACTGCCTTCAGCTCAGGTCATGATCCTGGAGTCCCAGGATCGAGTCCTGCATCGGGCTCCCTGCTTGGCGGGGAGTCTGCTTCTCCCTCTGACCCTCCTCCCTCTCATGCTGTCTCTCATTCTCTCTCTCTCAAATAAATAAAATCTTAAAAAAAAAAAAAAAAAAGAGGGAGAAGAACCATATGGTCCTCTCAATTGATGCAGAAAAAGCATTTGACAAAATACAACATCCTTTCCTGATTAAAACTCTTTAGAGTATAGGGATAGAGGGAACATTCCTCAAGTTCATAAAATCCATCTATGAAAAACCCACAGCGAATATCATCCTCAATAGGGAAAAACTGAAAGCCTTTCCCTTAAGATCAGGAACATGTCAAGGATGCCCACTCTCACCACTATTGTTCAACATAGTACTAGAAGTCCTAGCAACAGCAATCAGACAACAAAAAGAAATAAAAGGTATTCAAATTGGCAAAGAAGAAGTCAAACTCTCTCTTTTCACAGACGACATGATACTTTATGTGGAAAACCCAAAAGACTCCACCCCCAAATTCTAGAACTCATCCAGCAATTCAGTAATGTGGCAGGATACAAAATCAGTGCACAGAAATCAGTTGCTTTCTTACACACTAACGACACAACTGTAGAAAGAGAAATTAGAGAAACGATTCCATTTACAATAGCACCAAAAACCATAAGATACCTCGGAATAAACCTAACCAAAGAGGGAAAGGATCTATACTCTAGGAACTACAGGACACTCATGAAGGAAATTGAAGAAGACACAAAAAGATGGAAAAATATTCCATGCTCATGGATCGGAAGAATAAACATTGTTAAAATGTCTATGCTACCCAGA
This sequence comes from Halichoerus grypus, assembly GCF_964656455.1. Lineage (NCBI taxonomy): Eukaryota > Metazoa > Chordata > Mammalia > Carnivora > Phocidae > Halichoerus > Halichoerus grypus. Next base: position 130,378,865 of record NC_135713.1, on the reverse strand, counting down.
GCAATCTATACCTTCCATGCCATCCCGATCAAAATTCCAATGACATTTTTCAAAGTGCTGGAACAAACAATCCTAAAATTTGTATGGAATCAGAAAAGACCCCGAATCACCAAGGAAATGTTGAAAAACAAAGCTGGGGGCATCACGTTGCCCGATTTCAAGCTATATTACAAAGCGGTGATCACCAAGACAGCATGGTACTGGCACAAAACAGACATATAAACCAATGGAACAGAATAGAGAACCCAGATATGGACCCTCAATTCTATGGTCAGATGATCTTCAACAAAGCAGGAAAAAACATGCAATGGGAAAAAGTCTCTTCAATAAATGGTGCTGGGAAAATTGGACAGCCACATGCAGAAGAATGAAACTTGACCATTCTCTAACACCATACACAAAGATAAACTCAAAATGGATGAAAGACCTCAATGTGAGACAGGAATCCATCAAAATCCTAGAGGAGAACATAGGCAGTAAACTCTTTGACATCGGCCACAGCAACTTCTTTCAAGATACATCTCCAAAAGCTAGTGAAACAAAAGCAAAAATGAACTTTTGGGACTTCATCAACATAAAAAGCTTCTGCACAGCAAAGGAAACAGTCAACAAAACAAAGAAGTAACCCACAGAATGGGAGAAGATACTTGCAAATGACACTACAGATAAAGGGCTGGTATCTAAGATCTATAAAGAACTTCTCAAACTCGACACCCAAAAAAAACAAATAATCAAGTCAAAAAATGGGCAGAAGATATGAAAAGACACTTCTGTGAAGAAGACATACAAATGGCTAACAGACACATGAAAAAATGTTCATCATCATTAGCCATCAGGGAAATTCAAATCAAAACCACATTGAGATACCACCTTAACACCAGTTAGAATGGCAAAAATGGACAGGGAAAGAAACAAATGTTGGAGAGGTTGTGGAGAAAGGGGAACCCCCTTACACTGTTGGTGGGAATGCAAGTTGGTACAGCCACTTTGGAAAACAGTGTGGAGGTGCCTCAGAAAATTAAAAATGGAGCTGCCCTATGACCCAGCAATTGCACTACTGGGTATTTACCCCAAAGGCACAGATGTAGTGAAAAGAAGGGCCATATGCACCCCAATGTTCATAGCAGCAATGTCCGCAATAGCCAAACTGTGGAACGAGCCGACATGCCCTTCAACAGATGAATGGATAAAGAAGATGTGGTCCATATATACAATGGAATATTACTCAGCCGTCAGAAAGGATGAATACCCAACTTTTACATCAACATGGATGGGACTGGAGGAGATTATGCTAAGTGAAATAAGTCAAGCAGAGAAAGTCAGTTATCATATGGTTTCACTTATTTGTGGAAAATAAGGAATAATGTGGAGGACATTAGGAGAAGGAAGGGAAAACTGAAGGGAGGGAAATTGGAGAGATGAACCATGAGAGACTATGGACTCTGAGAAACAAACTGAGGGTTCTAGAGGGGAGGGGGTAGAGGGGATGGGTTAGCCTGGTGATGGGTATTAAGGAGGGCACATACTGCATGGAGCACTGGGTGTTACACGAAAACAATGGATCGTGGATCACTACATCAAAAACTAATGATGTATTGTATGGTGACTAACATAACATCATAAAATTAAAAAAAAAAAGATGTGTGAACATTTCAGATGATGGGCAGGCTCAGAAGAACACACTGATGAGGGAGGGACCGTGGAAAAGGATGGGAAGGGTTAGGGGTGGAGGCGTGCTCTCAGCACTCCTCTTCCTCTTAACCTGAAGCAGCACGGACTTGGACTGGAACCTAAACCCTTGGACACTGAGCACTGTCAGATGGCGTTATTAGATGAAGACTGAGAGGACTCTGAACAACAAAATGAGTTTACTGTGGACACTGAACAGAGGAGGTGTGTGCAGTAGTGTTCTGATTATTCTGTAGCCTTGTCACATCATAGAGCTGCCCGCATAGCTGTTTCTCAGGATTTGTCATCATCTATACTAAAAGTAATAAAGAGACTTTGAGATGTCACTTACAGCTAGTTCCAGTCATTTTTTTCAATGCACTATAAATCATACCCTGTTTCATTTTTCCCTAGGCTCAAAGCCTCACTCCCCAGGACTACAGTCTGAGGTGGTCAGGCCTTCTGGTGACAGTGGGTGAAGTCCTGGAAAAGAGCTTAGTGAATGTGACGCGGACCGACTGGCACCTGACATTCACCGGCATGTCTCGCCGGCAGATGATCTACAGTGCGGCCAAAGCCATTGCCGGCATGTACAAACAGCGCCTGCCCCCCAGGACCGTGTGACGGAAGACTCACCCAGGGCCCGGAGACCACTTCGCTTGGAACTTGGCGGTAAAGACTTTGTCCCATCCCCAGGTGGAGAGCTCCAGTGGATGCAGCAGTCTTGAGAATTTGCCTGTCGGCTGCACTTGATCTTTCCTAGAAAGGCACGGTGTCATTCCAGTAGCTACAAAGAAGCAGATCCTTGCCGTGATTGTGTCATTTCATGTACCACAGTTCTTAGAAAACAAAATATATAAATATTTTTATAGGACAGTTTGATACACCAAATTTGTAAGGGGCAAATTCACGTGCTACGACATTTAACTTAATGATATATACTTGATTATTTTGTTGTTGAAGAAGATATGACTCGTTTAAGAACATGTCATTGTTTATTTCCTGATTTCTCTCTTACTTCTCAGTCTTTGATGCTTTGTGTGTGTGCAGGTCATCTCAGGTCTGACGCTGAGCTGTGTGCTCGGTAGCTGACCCTCAGACACGTACTCGTAGAGAGATGGCGCACATTTCTATGCATACTTTTTACATGGGCCAAAATAATGGGGTTTTTTTCGTTATCATGTACGTACACACATAATCTAAAAAAAAAGTTTTTTTTAAAATAAGTTTTGGCATTTCAGATTTAGACTCTGAAGCATTGCAGTAGTATGTTTTATTTTCCATTGCTATATGACAACTAAATGGCCCATGATTTGAAGGTATTTTAAATCAGAAGCATTTCGGTTATTTTCATATAATACTATTCAATATTTCCAAGTGAACTCTGACAACGGCCATTATTTCTGCCTCCACTCATACATTCTCGAGTGTCGTAGAGAAATTTTTCAGAGGAATTACTTTGTTATTTATGGAATTGTATGCCTCTTCTTTTAGTTAAGGTTACTTAATATTTAGTTTGCCTTAAACACTGCTTTTCTAACTTGGTGCCATTCTGCCTTTACTCTTTATGGAAATTTTCAGTGAAACTGTTTAATATTCAACTGGTTTATCTAGTCCATCATGTTTGTATTTAGTGAAAGCTTCTCCCCCCGCTAATCCCAAATAATATATTTTAGCATTTTTGGATTTATATAAATCAAAATTTAAATAGTTTGTCTTATACTTTGGACTCTATGTATGCGAATTCCTATAACTTTTTGAAGATAGTTTCTTACACAAATGTAATTTAATTTTTATTTACTCATCTATACAGTTCTTTAGCTGTAAATTAATTAGCACAATCTTATAAAGGGTATTGAAGCTCTTATCCTGCACTGTCACTACAGGTAACGTTGGCTTTGTATTCCTTTGGGTACTTACTTGATTTTTGCTTTTTTACCCAAGGACGAGAAGCATTATTTTCACAACTATATGTTCATTTCCAAGCACCGTATGATTGCTTGGTGAAATTAAGACTTGTTTGTCATTAAAAGTAAGGAGAGAAAAGACATGTAACCAGTTGCTGCGGCATAATAGGGCTAGAATGCTTTTCTCCCCTCTTTTCTTGCTATTTGTGCAACACTTTATCTGTTTTCTCCATCTGATTAATAAAAAAGAGAAGCCTTTCTGTACCACTTGCTTTTATCCTTTATTTTTTTAAAGCTACACTTTTCTAACCAGATTTTATCATGGCATTGGCCTGGTGACAAATCACAATTAGGGATGAAGGATGCCCGTACTTGGAATATGCAAGTGCAGATATGTCACTTTCCCTCCCGTTATAGGGAATCTTAGAGATCCTAAAAAAATGTCTGTTTTTCTTTTTATTTTACCAAGTCTCAAATAGTTTATGTTTTTGAAAGCTGTTTTCACAGAATCACAAACACGGACATCCCCTTAGAGGACAGTTTTCCCACAGTCCTCAAATTCTTCAGTTATTCTGTAGCTTGGGTGAAGCCAGGTAATTTTCCCAGCCCTGTTCATCTGCTGAACCTTCTGCTCTTTGGAACAGTGTGAGTGGGCGAGGAGGATTAGGGAAGGGCACATGAAAAAGATAAACCCAGGATCCACTTTTGACCTCTGACGCTTCTTTTGGCCCCCAGTTACCGTTGAAAGTCATCCAAGCATGCCTGACTCCACACGCTCTGTTTTCCCCACCTCACGCTTATTTTTTCATCTTTAGATTTCTTTGTCGTATGAGGGGCAAGAAAAGTCACTCATCGCTTCGTACGCAGCCTGGCGGCTGAAGCCGGGCAGGCCCGTGGTGAGTGTTGGCCTGAGATATATGCGAGCCCTTGGTCCGAGGCCACATTTCCCCTCACCCGTCACCCAGCCGCCCCTGGTTCTTTGCCCTTCCTGCTCATTCCCTCCCGACACTAGTATTTCTGAGGGAGAGTCAGACTCGTGGCTCTTTGCTCTTTTGGTCCCTCAAGCTTCTCAGGAAAACCGATCTCTAACACAGTTCTTCAGCACTGTTCTTATGGTCGGGTCTGTGATATTTTGTTCCTCTGAAATGCTCCAGGAATCACTTCGTGAATTTTCTCTGCTGGTACACTTTTTTGTTTTAATTAAGCAGTGTGAAGGTCACCAGGAAAAATGCAGCAAGAGAAATGTAATGTCAACCTTAGGTGACAGAAGGAACTCCGATGACTCCATTCAAGACCCTTCGGCTAATAAGCCTGGACCAGGGCTCTGCCACAGCGGGAAAGCTTCAGACAGTTCTAGTTTTCTCCTCCTGTCTCTTAATTACTTCCCCATTCTTTGTTCCTTTTTATCTTAAGGATTAATGAGGTAGAAAATCAAGATGACTGAATTCAAACCAAATGGTAGTATACTGGTAAGTTTAAGGAGAGTATGATATGCATGTATTCAGAAATTATGCAAATTAGCAATACACTCAGGGTCAACTTAATTACTTTATGTTGTTGAATTTACTTTGTTCCTTGACTACAAAAAATTCTCAACAGGTATTTGTGTTCTCTGAAGCCAAATTGATGGTATTTTGTGATCCACAAGATGTTGGGTTATGCATAAATTATTAAGAAACTTGGGTTTTTACTCCCAGAATATGATGTTCATTCTTAAGAAACTCTGCAGGATGATGTACTGGATAAGAACAGTTTTGTAAGTGGGCGCCTGGGTGGCTCAGTTGGTTAAGCGACTGCCTTCGGCTCAGGTCATGATCCTGGAGACCCAGGATCGAGTCCCGCATCGGGCTCCCTGCTCAGCAGGGAGTCTGCTTCTCCCTCTGACCCTACCCCCTCTCATGTGCTCTCTCTCTCTCAAATAAATAAATAAAATCTTTAAAAAAAAAAAAAAAAAAAAAAAAGAACAGTTTTGTAAGTATGTAAATATGTCATAAATAAATAATACCTCATTTTATTTCCCAAAGTTGTAAAGTGATTTTTTAAATGCTAAGTCATATTAATATTCTATTAGAAGGAGCTACATTACTTTCATTGTCTCAGTGGGCTACTGGCTGCCAACAATTCTTACAGAATAGCAACTTAAAACATATCTTTCAAGTGCAGTGGTAACAATTCAAATATACCAGAATCACCAACTCAGGATGTTTAGGGTAGAGAATACTCTGGAGATGGGGGTGATGGGCAAGAAGTTACGGCCTGTGTTCCTGAGGATATGTCTTGACTGGGGACTTTAATTTACCCTTAACTTCCACAAGTATTTTCTTTAAAAAAAAAAAAAGTTTATTATATTTGCTATTCTGAGCCTGTGATCTCAGGGCAGAGATTCTTGTTTTGATTTGGTAGGCAAGGGGGTACTTTACAAAAGACCATGAAATATTCATTTGGGTGTTTTGTTTGTTTGTTCACCAAAGGAAAATAATATTGTTTTCAGTACACTAGAAAAATACCAATTCGGGACCCAGGAGAGGCCCTGTTAAGTTTATACTTTGTTTTTTAAGTTTAGGCAATAGAAACAAAATTAGCAAGACCAATATCAAGGTCTAAAAACTCATACATAGGGCGCCTGGGTGGCTCAGTTGGTTAAGCGACTGCCTTCGGCTCAGGTCATGATCCAGGAGTCCCGGGATCGAGTCCTGCATCGGGCTCCCTGCTCGGCGGGGAGCCTGCTTCTCCCTCTGACCCTCCTCCTCTCATGCTCTCTCTCTCTCTCATTCTCTCTCTCAAATAAATAAATAAAATCTTTAAAAAAAAATAAATTAATTAAAAAAAAATAAAAACTCATACATAAAGGAAATTTTTGAAATTATCCTTGTCATGAATACCTATTAAGAATTTAAAGCAGTAAGAAAAAGGAATTAACAAGTGAGAAATGCGTAGTGCTGGTTAGGTACTAGAGTAGAAACTTTTTATAGGTGCAGTAACTGAAACAGGATCAGCTCCTTACTCAGTATCATCCCAGCGAGTGAGTTACAGGCAAAGGACTGAAGCGGAGGCTGTCACTTCCCAGACCATTTGCTTATGAAACATCCTGCATACTTGCTTCACGAACTTAGGGGTACATAGCTAACCCTGTAAGTATTTGTTGAATTCAACTTAATTCAAACAACAGCTTGAGACTTTGCCCTGGTATACTTTCAATTTTACAACATTATGTTTAAGGAACACTTTTGACTCCGTATTTTTCATTTTAGTTTTGAGTGCTGCTTTGGGCTTTGCTTCTGGTATAAGAATATATTTGTGGTCACTGAATATTCTGCTCCCAAATTTAAGAAACCAGAAACTAGGTTTACATTTGAGTATCGTATTTAGGATTAGAGCCAGAAATGTAGTTACTGTCTAACTAGTCTTCAAGCAAGATACTGACCACATACCTTGTAAAATATATTTTAATATTTTGAGTCCTCCTGCTCCAGGTGCCACGCTTTTGAGAACCACTGCTGTGATACCATTCCTGACTCATTCGTCACGTCCTGAAACTTTAGAGAGTGATGTCATCCAGATAGCAGCATAGGTCGCTCCTGACTTCACTCTCCCTCGCAGGAAGAGCAACTAGCAAGTATTCATGGACAAGATACCACTGAGAGAATCGTAGAACGAGGGGGTGAGGCTGAAGCAGCCCCGCGCCACAGAGACCGAGAAAGACGGCGTGAGAAGGGGAAGAGGCCCAGCTAGCCGCTTGCCTGTGTTGCCCCTCCCCCCAAGGCTGGCACAGCACCACTGACAGATCCCCCTCTGAGCCTCCGGTTCCCCCTCAGGGAAAAGAAATCCCAGGGTGGACATCTAGCTACCCCAGCATTATGGGTTGCTTCTTGGGAGCCCCCACTGTAGTCTTGATTCTGAGGAATTGCGGGCGAATCTGCAGGACTTGACCGTCGTGGCCAGCCGATTTCCTTCCTGCGGCACCCGAGCAGTGGTCCCGGTCAGCAGTTTGCTCATCTGCAGAACCAAGTGTGTGGCACAGTGTGACCCGGGAATTCAGCACGGTGCAGGTCTGCCTGCTTTGGGTCCTCTAATCAGTAGCCTCCCCAGCCCTGGATCCTGGTCTGCCCCCACCCAGGCAGGGGAGCTGAACCAGAGCCCAGCCCTCTGCTGAGTGTAACTCCTAGCCCCATCTGACCAGAAAGGCCAGCAGGAACCCCTGGAAGCTGCATAGCCTGGCAATGCTTGTGCAGAGAGAATGGCAGGCAGAGCTGATCGTCCACAAAATGAAGCCAGTGCCAGGTGTGGAGGATTCCCTTGCTTTACCAGTCAGGAGCTAATTCATACCCTACTCACCATTAAGTAAAACTCCCAACACCACCAAACCAGAAAGCCAGACTCAAACACCTGGAAAGCTACGTAGCCCATCAATTCTTGAGCAGAGAACCTGGAAGGCAGAGCTGATAGTCTGCAGAGCAAGGCTGGTAACCCTGTTTAGCTAGGAAATTTGAGAAATGGGTTGGCTTGAGAGAAGACAAGGCTTTACCAGCCTTGGAGCTGGTTCTCCCTCTGTGCCAGGACAGGGAAACTAATTCACAGCCTCACTCATTGCTAAATAAAGCCTCGGCCTGCCTTCCCAGAGAAGTTAGCCATAGGAAGCTGGGTAGCCCATCCAATAGCCCATGACTTTACCCATTTATAGAAAAAAACCAGTGGCCTTGTTTGGCCAGGAAATTCAGTGTACACTTTTGCCTGATTCAGGTCCCCAGTCAATGAGTTATGCATGTCCTGGGCTCCGGCCTGCTGTCCTGCCTGGGCATGGAAGCTATTCATAGTCACACCAGCTGCTGAGTATAGTACCCAGTCCCAACCATCTAGTATGCCTGACCAGAGAACCAGGCAATTTGTGGGGCCCATCCTACCACTCGACTGGGGCAAGGAATCAAACCAGCAGTTTAATCCAACTATTCTCAGATAGCCACACCCCACCTTAGCCTCAGAGCTTGGGCAGGTGCCTCAACCCAAATTAGACCCTGATAGCAAGCCCCACCACCCCAAGGATGTTCCTAGCAGATATTTCCAGAAAGCCATATTGAGCATACTGGTGAAGAACTGGTCTAGGCCTACTCAAACCTGTGAAGTATGGAAAAGGAACCACTTACTTGAATGTGCAAATACCAAAATAAGGAATCCAGGATCATTAAAAATAAGATAACAGGAAGCACCAAAGAAAACCTGAAGCTCCAATAACTGACCCTAAAGAAATGGAGATCTATCAATTATCAGACAAAAATTCTGAATTATCCTTTTTCTTTTTGCCCCCACTCTTGTTTTCCAGAATAATCCTTTTAAAAATGTTTAGTGAACAACAAGAACACACAATGTAATGAAATTTGAAAAATGCATGCACAAAATGGTAAGTTCCACTTAGAAAGAAACTATCAACAACAACAAAAATCCAAACAATTCCTAGAGCTGAACAGTATGACGACTGAATTGAAGAATTCAAAAAAGAGCTTCAAAAGTAGATTTGACCCTGCAGAAGAAATAATCTGTGACTGAAAGAAGGAACATATGAAATTCTACAGTCAGAAAAAAATTATATATAATTTTATATGTATATATATATATACACACACACACACACACACAAAGCCTACTGTTAATGGGACACCATCAAAAGAAATGTTACCCACCATCATGGGAATTCTAGAAGGAGAAGAGAAAGAGTAAGTGACAAAGTATGTTTAAGCAAAAAATGGCTGAAAACTTCCCAAAACCTGGGGAGAGAAAAAGAAATCCAGATACGTAAGAGCCAAAGGACCCAAAGTAGGTTGAGCCCAAATAGGGCTGCACAGAGACATATTATTAAATTGTGAAAAGTCAGAGATAAATAATTTTGAAGCTAGCAAGAGAAAAGAGGAAAGTTACATGCACGGGAACCCCCCCAAAGACTCTCCATCTCTCAACAGAAATGTTCCAGGCAGGAGACAATGGGATGATATATTCAAAATATTGAAAGAAAAAACTCAACCAAGAATTCTATAGCCTGGAAAGCTGTTCTTCAGAAATAGAGGAGAAATGAAGACTTTCCTGAGTCAACAAAAGCTGAGGGAGTTCATCTACATCTACCTTACAAGAAATGCTAATGGAAGTTCTTTGGAAATAAAAAGAAGCCAATTAACATCACAAAAACAAAAGAAGGTAGCATAAAACTCACTGGCACTGGTAAACATAGTGAAAGTTAGATTCTATAATATGGAATGTTGGTACATAATGCACTTATACGTCTAGTTTAAAAGTTTTAAAACATACTAAAAATAACTGCACTATTCTGTTACTAGATATAAAATATTTAAAAATATGCAAACTATAACATCAGTAACTTAAAATGAGGGTGTGAAAAGTATAAAGTTTAAGATGCTATTTGAGTTGATTTTTAGTTTAAAATATAATTTTCAGATATTTCTTGTAAGCTTCATGGTAACTTCAAAAGAAAAATCTAGAGTACACAAAACAACATTACAAACAGTTCAAAGCATACTGATACCAAAAGACATCAAAACACAAAACGAGAGGATATGAAATAATGGACAGTGGATCTTCAAAACACCCAGAAAATAACTGACAAAATTATTTATCAAATACCAAATAATAATTATCAATAAGTATCAATAATTACTTTAAATGTAAATGGATTACATTCTCTAAAACAAAGAATGGCTCTATGGGAAAAAAATTAACAAGATCCAATGATATGTTGCCTACAAGTAAGAGACTCACTCTAGCCTTAAAGAGATATAGACTGAGAATAAAGGAATGAGAAAAGGTATTTCAAGCAAATGGTAAACAAAAACAAAAAGCAGGGAAGCTCTACTTGTATCAGAGAAAACAGACTTTATAGAAAGACTGTAATAATCAGAGACAAATGGCACAATATAATGATAAATGGATCAATTCACTGAGAAGATATAACAAATGTAAATATTACCACAATCAAGTGGAATTTATTCCATGCATTCAAGGGTGAGTCAATATCTACAAATCAAATCAATATGATACATCACGTTAACAAGAGAAAGGATAAAAATCTTATGATCCTCTCAATAGATGGAGAAAAAGCACTTGACAAAGTAAGATATCCATTCATAATAAAAACTTTCAACAAAGTGCGTTGAGGGAACATACCTCAACATAATAAAGGCCGTATATGACAAACCCATAGCTAACATTTGATGATGAAAACCAGACTTTTTTTCCCCCTAAAATCAAAAAAAAAGACAAGGATGTCCAGTCTCACTTTTATTCAACATAGTACTGGAAGTCCTAGCCACAACAATCAGACAGACCAGAAAAATAAATAAAAGGCATCCAAATTGTTAAGGAAGAAGTAAAACTGTCCCTATTTGTGGATAACATAGTACTATACATAGAAAACTCCAAAGACTACACCAAACAAAACAAAATAACCATTATCATTGACAAATGAATTCAGTGAAGTTGTAGGATACTCAATACACAGAAATCTGTTGTTTCTACACACCATAATGGAGTAACAGAAAAAGAATTTAAGAAAACAATTCCATTTACAATTGCATCAAGTAAAATAAAATACCTAGGAATAAACTTAGCCAAAGATGTAAAAGACCTATACTCTGAAAACTATAAAACACTGATGAAATTAATTTAAGGCAACACAAATAAATAGATACTCCATACTCATGGACTGTAAAAGGTACAGATTTCCTGTTTTAAAATAAGTCCCAAAGATAAAAATACTGCATAAGGAATAGAGACAATATTGTAATAATGTATGGTGACAGTGCTTATCGTGGTGAGCACGGAGTAATTTATAGCCCTGTCAAATCAGTATGTTGCACACCTGAAACTAATACATCACTGTATGTTAATTATACCTAAATAAAAAATCCCCACAATCTATAGTAGATACACAACAGATAAACTGAAAGGAATCTAAGCACATCACTGTGGAAAATCATCAAATCATAAAAGAAGAGCAAGAAAAGAATATAAAAACAAAGGTATTATAAAACTGGCAGAAAATCATTAACGAAATGGCATTAAGTCCATACCTATCCATAATTACTTTAAAAGTTAATGGACTAGGGGTGACTGGCTGGCTCAGTCAGTGGAACATGGGACTCTTGATCTCAGGGTTGTTCAAACCCCATGGTGGGTATAGAAATTACTTCAAAATAAAAAGATATTTTAAGAAAAAAGTAGGGGCACCTGGGTGGCTTAGTTGAGTGTCTGATTCTGCTCCAGTCATGATCTCAGGGTCCTGGGATCAAGCCCCATGTTGGCTCCATGCTCAAACGAGAGTCTGCTTCTTCCTCACCTTCTCCCTCTGCCCCTCCCCCTGCTTGTGCTGTCTCTCTCTGTCTCTCTCAAGTAAAAAATAAATAAATGGGCTAACTTCTCCAATTAAAAGACAGAGTGGCTGAATGAATTTTAAAAAAAGACATAAGTAGGGGCGCCTGGGTGGCTCAGTCGTTAAGCGTCTGCCTTCGGCTCAGGTCATGGTCCCAGGGTCCTGGGATCGAGCCCCGCATCGGGCTCCCTGCTCCGCGTGGAGCCTGCTTCTCCCTCTTCCACTCCCCCTGCTTGTGTTCCCTCTATCACTGTGTATCTCTCTGTCAAATAAATAAATAAAATCTTTAAAAAAAAAAAAAGACATAAGTATATGCTGCCTATAAGAGACTCTCTTCAGCTATAAGGACACACAGACTGAAAGTGAAGGGATAGAAAAAGACATTCTGTGCCAAGAAAGCAGAAGAAAGCAGATATAGCTATATTTATATCAGGGAAAGAGACTTTAATACAAAGATTATATTAAGAGACAAGATCATTATACAGTAATAAAGTGATCAAATAAGAGGATTAAATACTTGTAAATATTTATGCACCCCAAATTAATTAGGAGTAATTAAATAGATAGGCAAACATTAACAAACCAAAAGGGACAAATAAATAGTAGGGAACTTCAATACATTACTCTCATCAATGGCAGATTATCCAGACTGAAAACCAATAAGGAAATACTGGATTAAGTGAAATATTAAGTTAGATGAACTTAATAGGTATTCACAAAACATTCCATCTAAAAGCAGTGCACATGAAACATTCTCCAGGAGGTATCATATATTAGGCAACAAAAAAGTGTTAATACATTTAATGAGACTGAAATCATAACAAGTAGCTTTTCTGATTGTAACAGTTTAAAACTTTTTAAAGATTTATTTATTTGAGAGAGAGAGCACTCGTGTAGTGGGGTGGAGCAGAGGAAGGAGGAGAGGGAGAGAGTCCCAAGTAGACTGTGCACTGAGCGCAGAACCCCAAGCAGGGTTCAATCCCATGACCCTGAGATCACAACCCAAGCCAAAACTGAGTCTGATGCCCAACTGACTGTACCACCCTGGCGCCTCTGATTGTAACAGTTTAGGTCAATTATAAGGAAACTTGATAATTCACAAATATGTAGAGATTAAACAACATGGTCCTGCATATCCAATGGATCAAAGAAGAAATAAAATAAAAAGTAACTTGAGACAAATGAAAATACATACCAACATATCAATACTCATGGGGTGAAGCAAAAGCAGTTCTAGGAGGTAAGGTCATAACAATAATGCCTACATCAAAAACAAGAAAGCTCTCAAATAAACAAAGAACTCTATTTTATGCCTTCATCAAACTGGAAAAAAGGAATGAAGACTGAAGTTAGTAGAAGCAAGGTTCTAACAGACCAGATTAATGAAATAAGGACAAAAAAGACAATAGAGAAGATCAATGAAACTAAGAGCTGTTGTTTTTTTTTTTTAAAGTTGACAATCCCTTATGTAGATTCATCAAGAAAAATAAAAGAGTCAAATAAAATCAGAAATGAAAGAGGAGATGCTACAACCAATAGCAGGGAAATACAAAGGATCATAGGACACTACTATACTATACTATGAAACAAACTGAACAACATAGGAGAAAGATTCTGAAAAACATGCAAGCTACTGAGAATGAATCAGGAATAGGAAATACGAGCAGAGTAAGGAGATTGAATCAGTGATCAATAGTCTTCCAAGAATCCTAAGACAATCAGATGGCTTGACTGGTGAATTCCATCAAAGATTTAAGCAAAATTAATATTAATTCTTCTCAAACTCTTTCCAAAAACTGAAGAAGAGGGACTACTTCCAAAACCTTTCTATGAGGCCAGCATTACCTTGATAATAAAACCAGACAAGAATACCACAAGAAAATAAAATTACAGGCCAATATCCCTGATGAATATAGATGCAAAAATCTTCAACAAAATATAAGCATACTGGTGTGCCTATCTGGCTCAGTTGGAAGAGCATGAATTCTTGATCTCAGGGTCCTGAGTTTGAGCCCCATGTGGGGTGTGGAGATTAAAAATCTTAAAAAAAAGAGAGAACAGGGGCGCCTGGGTGGTTAAATCAGTTAAGTGTCTGACTCTTGATTTCAGCTCAGGTCATGATCTCAGTCAGGGTTGTGAGATGGAGCCCTGCATTGGGCTTCCTGCTGGGCATGGAGCCTGCTTAGGATTCTCTCTCCCTCTCCTTCTGTTCTTCTTCCCACCTCCCTCTCAAAAAAAAAAAAAAAAAAAAAAAATTTAAAAAAGAGAACAAAATATAAGCATACTGAATTTAATAGTACATTAAAAAGATCATACACCATGATCAAGTGGAATTCATTCCACAAATGCAAGGATAATTCACCATTCACAAATGAATGTGATGTACCACATTAACAAAATGAAAGATAAAATTATATGGTCAGCTCAGCAGGTGCAGAAAAAGAACCTGACAAAGTTCAATATACATGTATGATAAAAACACTCAACAAATTGGGTACAGGGGAAATGTACCTCAACCTAATAAATTAGTCCATATATGACAAATTCACAGTTAGCATCATATTAATGGTGAAAAGCTGACAGGTTTCCCTCCAAGAATAGGAAACTACAAGATACCCACTCTTACCAATTTTATTCAAGATGGTATTAGAATTCCTGGCCAGAGAAATTAGACAAGAAATAAATTGCATCCAAATCAAAAAGAAAGAATGAAAACTGGCACTATTTGCAGATGACATGATATTCTATGTAGAAAACCCTAAAGACTTCACCAAAACCTGTTAGAACTAATTGACAAATTCAGAAAGTTGCAGGATTCAAAATCAATACAGAAAAATCTGTTGTATCTCTATACAGTAATAATAAACTATCAGAAAGAGAAATTAAGAAAACAATCCCATTTATAACTGCATCAAAAAGAATGAAATACCTTAGCAACAAATTTTACTAAGGGGTTAAAAGACTTGTACATGCAAAACTATAAGATACTGATATGGTAAATTAAAGAAAATACAAATAATAGAAAAATATTTCATGCTCATGGACTGAATAATCAATATTGTTAAAATACACATAGTACCCAAAGCTAACTACAGACTGAATGCAATCCCTATCCAAATTCCAATAGCATTCATAAAAAGAGAATAGAAAATCAAAAATTTTTTTTTTTTTTTAAAGATTTTATTTATTCATCTGAGAGAGAGAGAATGAGAGACAGAGAGCATGAGAGGGAGGAGGGTCAGAGGGAGAAGCAGACTCCCCGCTGAGCAGGGAGCCCGATGCGGGACTCGACCCTGGGACCCCAGGATCACGACCTGAGGCGAAGGCAGTCGCTTAACCAACTGAGCCACCCAGGCGCCCGAAAATCAAAATTCTTATGGAACCACAAAAGACCCCTAACAGTCAAAACAGTCTTGAGAAGGAAGATCAAAGCTAAAGGCATCACATTTCCTGATTTCAAAATGTATTACAGATCTAGTAATCAAAAAAATATCACAAAGGCATGAAAAAACATGTAGATCAGTGTAATAGAATAGAAAGCCCAGAAATAAACTCACACATATATGATCAATTATTTTAGGATAAAGGAGGCAAGAATATACAATGAAGAAATGATAGCTTCTTCAAAAAATGGTGTTGGGAAAACTGGACAGAACTGGAAAAGAATAAAACTGAACCACTATCTTATACCATACCCAAAAACTAACTCAAGATGGATTAAAGATTTCAAGACCTGAAATCATAAAACTCCTAGAAGAAAATTGTCAGTAAGCTGCTTAACTTTGGTCTTGCCAATTATTTTTTGGATTTGACACCAAAAGCAAGACAAAAAAAGCAAAAATAAACAAGTGAGACTTTATCAAACTAAAAAGCTTCTGCACAGCAAAGGAAACCATCAACAAAATGAAAAGGCAACTTATAGCATGGGAGAAAAATATTTGCAAATTATTTATCTAATAAGGGGTTAATATCCAAAATACATAAAGAATTCATACAACTCAATAGCAAAAGGACAAATAATCCCATTAAAATAGGGCAGAGGATCTGGATGGGTATTTTTCCAAGGAACACACATGTTCAAAGAACATGAAAAGGTGTTCAACATTACTCATGATCAGGGAGAAGTAAATTAAAATCAAAATGATGTATCACTTCGTACCTGTTAGAATGGCTACTATCAATAAAGACAACAAAGAACGACCAAGATAGTGACACTGGACATGCTTTATTTCACACTCTCTCTCTCTCTGTCTCTGTCTCACACACACACACACACACACACACACACAATTAACAACTATTCTTGGGCAAGACACCACTGAGAGAACTCTAAAACTTGAGGGTGAGAGTGAAGCACCCCTCTGCATTAAAGGAACCCAGAAAAATAGCATTAGCAGGGCTAGAGGAGAGGCTACATGCTGACTGCATTGTCCCTCCCCTAGGCTGGCACAAGAACACATGCCTTGAGGTCTTCCCTGAAGCTAGAGTTCATCCAGGGGGCAAAGAGAGCCCTATTTGGGCTCCAGCCCCCCCCCCCCCCCCGCCAGTGTTGTTTCTTAGGAGTCTCCTCTCAGGTCTCACCCCATGGAGATTGCAGGAATGTCTGCAGGGCTTCACCACTGGAAATCTGATTGTGATGGCAAAGGAGAAGCTTACCGTAACTCAGATCTTGGTCAACTAACTTCCTACCTGTAGAACCCAAGTAGTAGTCCCAACCAGTAGTTTTGCTCATGATCAGAACCAAGCCATAGTACACCCAGACCAGAGAACTCTGGGGTGCAGGTCTGCCTATTTTGGATCCTCCTAAGAGGAATTTCCCAGGCCTACGTCCTGGTGTTCCCCTGTCCGTGTAGGGGAGCAGTCATTGCTCCAGCCACTGATGAGTAAAGATCCCAGACCCACCTGATAAGAAGCCTGGTAGGAATAACTGGAAAGTGACACAGTTATATATATATGAGCCTTACCTGCCTTGGAGCTGGTTCTCCTACTGCACCTTGGTAGAAAAACTAATTTATATCCCTGCCATTGCTCAATATAGCTTTCAGGCCACCCTACCAGAAAACCTAACCAAAGCATATGGTAGGCTATGCAGTGCATCCAACAGCCCTGCTTACAGTGATACTTGAATATAGAGCATAGCCTGTGGCTTTTCCCATTTGTGTAGCAGAACTGTTGGTCCTGTCTGGCCAGGGACTTCAACGCACAGTCTTGTCTGATTAGTATCAGCAAACAATAAGCTGTGCAGGGCCTGGGTTGCATCCTGCTACTCCGCCAAAGCAGAGAAGCTAATTCATAACCCCATCTACCCCTGAATATAGTACCCAGTCTGCCTGTCTGGTAAGCCTGACAAGAAAACCTGGGAAAATTCATAGCTCCTTCTATAACCTCATGTAGTCAGTAGTCCTACCCAACTCCTTTCAGCCAGCAGCATGTCCTTTCTTCCTGACTTCAGAGCATTGGCAGCAACCTTGTTTAAAAATAGACCCTGAGAGCAAACCCTGCTTGCCCAAAGCCATTAGCAGCAGACACGTCTAGACACCCAACTTGAGCTGATTGGTAAAAAACAGTCTCTGCCAAAGCCAACCTATAAAGTATAATAAAGGAGGCCACTTACTTAAATGTGCAGATACTAATGTAAAAAAAATCTAGAATCTTAAAAAAATGTGGTAAACATGACACCATCAAAGGAAACTAATAAAGCTCCAATAGCTGACTCTAAAGAAAGGGAGAACTATAAACTGTCCAACATAGAATTCTTAATAATTCTCTTAAAGTATTTTAGTGAACTATAAGAATATACAAAGAACACAAAGAACACAAAAATCCTAAAGCTGAAAAATACAATGACTGAACTGAAACATTCAAAAGAGAGCTTCAAAAACAGACTCAACCATTTAGTAGAAACAATCAGTGACCTTGAAAACAAGAAATCTGGTATTAATCAGTCAGTGGAACAAAAAAAATTAGAGAAGATGAAAAAGACTGAAGAAACCTACAGGAATAATAGGATACCATCAAAAGAAACAGTATTGTGATTATGTGAATTCCAGAAGGAAAAGAGAAAGAGAATAGGACAGCAAGTATATTTAAAGAGGTGCCTGGCTGGCTTAGTTGGTAGAGGACACAACTCTTGATCTCAGGGTCGTGAGTTTGAGCCCCATGTTGGGTGTAGAGATTCCAAAAAAAAAAAAAAAAAAGAACTTTAAAGCATATATAAACAATAATGGCTGAAAACTTCCCCAAACTTGGGAGAGAAATGGACATCCAATCCATGAGGCCAAAGGACCCTAAAGAGATTGAACTGAATAGGGCTATATGAAGACACAATATAATTAAATTGTTCAAAGACAAAGAAATAATTTTGAAAGCATCAGGAGAAAAGAGAAATTACTTACAAGGGAACTCCCATAAGATTATTAGCTTTCTAAGAGAAACATTTCAGACCAGGAGAGAATGTGATGATATATTCCAAATATTGAAACAGGAACCTGTCAAACAAGAAGTCTATACCCGGCAAAGCAGTCCCTCAGAAATGAAGGAGAGAGAGAGAGAAAGACTTCCCTGAAAAAACACACGTTCAAGGAATTCATCACTACTCGACCCACCTTATAAGAAATGCTAAAGGCAGTTCTTTAGTTAACATCATAAAACATAAGAAAATATTGAAAATTTTACTGGTAATGATAAATATATAGTCAAAGTTAGATTCTGGAATACGGTACTGATACTGCCTTATTTATTTAGAACTCTAGTTTAGAAGTTAAAAATAAACTTAGTAAAAACAAACCTAACTACAGTCTGTTATTATCTGCACAATATAAAAATATGTAAACAGTAACATCAATAGTCTGAAATGTGAGGGAAAGGAGAAGTAAAAGTATAAAATTTAGGGGCACCAATCAGTTGGATGTCTGCCTTCGTCTTGGGTCATGATCCCAGGTCCTGGGATCGAGCCCCATGTCGGGCTCTCTGCTCAGTGGGGAGCCTGCTTCTCCCTCTCCCTCTGACCCTCCACCTGCTTGTGTTCTATTTCTCTGTTTCTCTCTCTCAAATAAATAAAATCTCAAAAAAAATTATAAAATTTGGAAATGTTATTGAAGTTGGTGTCAGTTAAAAATAGGATGTTATAATTTTAAGATACTTTACGTAAGCTTCATGGTAATCACAAGGAAAAAGCTACAGTGATTACACAAAAAAACATGATTGAGAAGTCAAAGCATACTGATACTAAAAGACATCAAAACACACACAAAAACAGTAGGGTACCAGTTTCTGTAGTACAGTGATTATCACATTCCCCTCACAAAACAATGAGATAGATCTATAAAACATCCAGAAAATGAAAAAACAGCAATACTAAGTCCTTATATATTAACACTTGCCCCCAAATAAATATATTAAATTCTCCAATCAAAGGACATCAATCACATGGCTGAATGGATAAAAAAACAAGATCCAATAATATGCTACCTACAAGAGACTTGTTTTTGCTTTAAAGACACACAGGCTGCGAGTAAATGGATGAAAAAGATACTTCAAGCAGATGGAGCCCTCCAACCCCCCCAAAAATAGGTGTAGCTGTACTTATAGGAGACAAAATGGACTTTACATGTGGTAAAAGAGACATAGGAGGGCATTATATAATGATAAAAGGAATTGATCCATCAATACATGCACACACATATATATACATGTGTATATACACACATATATATAAAACATCTTGTTACATTTACACATATATATTTACATATTTATATCTCCACCAACATATATACGTGTGTATGTATATATATATATATATATATGAACATTTTGTTATATAAATATAACTAATGTAAATATTTATGCACCCAATGTAGGAGTACCTAAGTATATAAAGCAAAAACTAAAAACTAAAAGGAGAAATACATAGCAATAATAATTGGGAACTTTAATACTCCCTTATCAATACTGGATAGATCACACAGAGAATCAATAAGGAAACAATGTATTTGAACAACACTATAGGCCAAATAGACCTAACAAACATAAGCGGAACATTTTATCCAATAACAACAGAATACACATTCCTTATAGATGCCTATGGAACATTTCTAAGATAGACCTATGTTAGGCTACAAAACAAGCCTCAGCAAATTCAGGAATGAAATCATACTAATATGCATCTTCTCTGATTACAATGGTATGAAACTAGAAGTCAGCAACAGGAGGAAAACTAATTTCTCCAGAGAGACAAAAATGGAAACACAACATACCAAAGCTTGTGGAATGCAGCAAAAGCTGTTCTTTTTTTTTTTTTTTAAGATTTTATTTATTTATTTGACAGAGAGAGACACAGCGAGAGAGGGAACACAAGCAGGGGGAGTGGGAGAGGGAGAAGCAGGCCTCCCGCGGAGCAGGGAGCCCGATGTGGGGCTCGATCCCAGGACCCTGAGATCATGACCTGAGCTGAAGGCAGGCGCTTAACGACTGAGCCACCCAGGCGCCCCAGCAAAGGCTGTTCTAAAAGGGAAGTTCATACAATAAATGCCAACTTTAAGGAAAAAAAAAAAAGATCTCAAATAAATAACCAAACTTTATCCCCCAAGAACTAGAGAAATAAGAACAGATGTAGTCCAGAGTTAGCACAGGGAAGGAAATAGTGATTAGAGAAGAAAAAAGAGAACAGGAAAATAATACAAAAGATCAACACAACTAAGAGTTGATTTCTTTGGAAATATAAACCAAGACAGTCTTTAGCTAGACTAACCAAAGAAAAAAGAGGAACCAAATGGACAAAATTATAAATGAAAAAGGAGACAATACAACTGTTACCACAGAAATACAAAAGATCCTAAGAGGCTACTATGAATAAATATATGCCAACAAAGTTCATAATCTAGATGAAAAGGTAAAATTCTTAGAAACATACAATTTACCAAAACTGCAACAGGATGAAATAGAAAATTTTAACAGGCCAATTATTAGTAAAGAGATTGTATGAGTAACGGAAAAATCTTCCAACAAAGTTAAGCCCAGGACCACAGCTTCACAGATGAATATTATCAAACATTTAAAGAATCAATGCCAATCCTTCTCAAACTCTTCCAAAAAAATCTTAGAGGAGGGAATATATTCAAACTAATTTTATGAGGTCAGCATTATTTTTGACACCAAACCAGATAAGGATATTACTACAAAAAAAAAAAAAAAAAAAAAAAAACTAGAGACCAATATCCCTGATGAATGTAGATGCAAAAATTCTCAATAAAATACTAGCAAACATAATTCAGAGGCACATTAAAAGGATCATTCACTAAGATCAAATGAGATGCAAGGATGGTTCAACATTCACAAATCAATCAATCTTGTAACACATTTTTTTTTTTCCATATCTCTGGTATTTTAATAGGAAAAAACATCAAACACACATAATAAAGGAACTGAAGTGACAGTAAAGCTAATACAAAAGACCTCTTTAAATATACACTTGAAGACTACATAAGACCAATTTTTCTTTCTTCAGTGAAATCTGTAAATGAACCAAGTTCTCATAGAACTTGACATTTTGTTTCTCTTTCCCAGGATCAGAAATTCCAAAATTAGAGGGAAAAAATGGAAAAAAAATAACATTGCATGACAATGGACACTAAGTTCATAAAGAACCTTTTTTAAAAAAATGAGATATTATGGAAGAAAATACCATGAAAATAATAATCCTATGAGAATTGTTTTTTAAGCACAGTAAATTTGAGCCTTGGTCTTCATGAAGATACTACAGCTTATATAGAAAACTATAAATATACAAGACTCCAGGAAAAAAAGTCAAAATACATATTATTTAACATTCTGTAGGCCTAAAAAACTTTTGAAGGGAGGGAAAAGGATAGCCAACTGAATCTTAAGAATACAGAACTATGAAAAATTCCTGGGTCAAAAGGGTGCTCCAAATGGAACCATACTTCATGAAAACATACAACTTAGATATACTTTTAAAGGAAAGAAAAAGTCCTGAATAACTGCAGTCCCTTCCAAAAAGGAAATCTTAAATTAAGGGGAAAAGATTCTAATAGTGTAAACGAGTCTGGCTCAGAAAGAAAACTGAACAACATATCCAAGATTCTGTCCATAAAAGTAAAGACGTTACATCTTTAATATTAAAGAAATAGGCTATAAAAAAGTTCATTCTCAGACTTGGTTTTAGTAAAAAGCTCATTTGTGCTCCTTTGTGGGTGCATAATAAAGTTCCATGGGTTTGTTCACTTTCCAGTATTTCTCACTGACCAATTCCAAAGAAAAAGAGCCATTTAATACAGTGAACTGCCCACTGGCTGTTGCTATGTAAATGGTATACTGCTTCTCACTGGCTGTATCAAGGTTCATCTGATTTGATTCTCCTTTGCTTCGAAGTTCTTCCAAAGCTAACCTCACAGCCAGATACTTGGATAAGTGATCAACAGTGGCATTACCTGAAGTCTTTATGTATCTTGTCTGTGCACTATCATCTTTTTCCATTAGTGTGGGATGAGGCCTGAATACTAATTCAATTTCACTAGCACCATCCATTACTGGATCAATTGCCACTGTTGCATTGTTATTATCAAGCTCAAGCCCGGAATCATCAGATGTTTTGGTCCGTTTGTTACTAGGTCCTGCTTCCTGATTACTGTGTGTGGAAGCATTACTACAGTGAGAACTGTCACCATTGTCTTCTGCTCCACTACCATTTTCAATCTGTTGTTTCTTGCCTCGCTGTAATCTGTTCATGGCCTGTATCTTCAGTCCTTCCTCAATGCTGTGACTGAGTGCTTGCTGATTATTGTGCTTGTTGATCCTGGCTAATACTCTCTCTTGATGAGCTTCATACTCATCACGACTTGGATAAATTTTGCTGATGAGCGCATCAAAGTTTGGGTCTGGCCTTAGTGATCTTTTAGAAACTAGCTTTTTCCGACAGGTAGGACATTCTTTATTGCCACTTCTGAGGGCTGTGATAATGCAGTCTGCACAAAAACGATGTAAACACTCCTTTGTAGTCATGGTGTTCTTCAACATATCCAAACAAATTGGGCACATTAATTCACTGTGTAGACTTCGAGGTGAAACCACAATTTCCAAGCCATCCGTTATTGCCTCCTGAGGTGTTCGTTGTAATTCATATAAACTGAGTTCCCATGTTTTGCTTAATGGTTGAGTTCCGTTTGTCTGCACAGCCTGAGACATTGCGGCTCCTGCCCCAGCCCGGGACTCCGCTGGCCGTGGCCAGACCGAGACTCAGGTACAAGCCGCTGCGGCCGCCGGCGCCGCCGCACAATATGGGGAGCCTCGGCTTCCGCAATGGAGCTCCTCTATGTAACACATTAATAGAATGCAAGATACAAATCATATGATCATCTCAATAGAAGCAGACAGAGCATCTGACAAAATTCATCATTCATTTAAGCAAAATGTCTTCACAAGTCAGGAATAGAAGCGATATACCACAACATAATACAGGCCATATACAACAAGCCCACAGGTAAACCATATTCAATGGTAAAAGATGGTAAAAGCTTTTCTTCTAAGATCAGGAACAAGACAAGGGTGTCTCTTCACACTGTTCCTGTTTAACATTGTACTGGAATTCCTAGCCAGACCCATCAGGAAAAAAAAAAAGAAAGAAGGAAAATTATCTCTATCTGCAGACAGATCTCTTTATACAAAGAAAATCATAAAGACCCCAGCAAAACCTCTCAGATGTCATCAATGAATTCACTAAAATTGCAAGATAGGAAATTAACATACAAAACTCAGTAGCATTTCTATACACTGACAATAAATTATCTGAAAAAGAGATAAAGAATATGATCCCCTTTACAATAGCATCTGAAACAAAATACTTAGGAATAAATTTAACCAAGTAGATGAAAAATCCTGTACTCTAAAAACTATGACACCAATGAAAGAAATCAAAGACATAAATAAATGGAAAGGTGTCCCATGTTCATGGATTAGAAGAATACGATAAAAATGTATTACTCAAAGCCATCCATAGATTCAATGCAATCTCCATCAAAATTCCAATGGCATCTCTAAAGAATCCTAACAATCTTAAAATTTATATGGAACCATAAAAGACCCCTAATAGCCAAAACAATCCTGACAAAGGAAATAAAGCAGGAGGCAGCACATTTTTTGATTTTAAGCTATTCTATCAAGCTATACTCATCCAAACCGGATGGTACTGGCATAAAAACAGACACACAAACCAGTGGAACAGAATCAACAGTCCAGAAGTAAACCCATGCATACACAGTTAACTAATATTTGATAAGGGAGCCAAGAATACCCAATGGAGGAAAGACAGTCTCGTGAATAAGTGGTGCTGAGCAAACTGGATAGTCACATGTAAAAAAATGAAACTAGACCCCTATCTCACATGACTCACAAAAATTAATTTGAAATATATTAAAGACCTAAATATAAGACTGAAAACCATAAATCTCCTTGAAGAAAACATAAGAAAAAAGCATCTTGACACAGGTAAGAGAAAAGCATCTTGATAGGAGTCTTGGTAATGAGATTTTTTGGTTATCACAACTAAAATGAAAGCAACCAAATGAAAAATATAAAAGTGGGACATTAAACTAAAAAGCTTGTGCACAGCAAAATAAATGATCAGCAAAATGAAAAGACAATCTACAGAATGGGAAAATATTTGCAAACCATATATATGATAAGGAGTTAAAATCCAAAATATATAAAGAATTCCTACAACTCAATAGCAAAAAACCAAACAATCCGATTGAAAAATGGGCAAAAGTCCTTAAGAGACATTTTTCTAAAGAAGATATATGAATGGCGAACAGGTACATGAAAAGATGCTTAACATCACTAATCATTAGGGAAATGCAG
This sequence comes from Halichoerus grypus, assembly GCF_964656455.1. Classification (NCBI taxonomy): domain Eukaryota; kingdom Metazoa; phylum Chordata; class Mammalia; order Carnivora; family Phocidae; genus Halichoerus; species Halichoerus grypus. The sequence goes on along the minus strand of NC_135713.1, from coordinate 130,354,043 downwards.
ATCAAAATCAAAATGATGTATCACCTCATACATGTCAGAAGGGCTAACATTAAACAGACCAGAAATAGCAAAAGCTAATGAGGATTTGGAGAGAAGAAAGCCCTCCTGCACTGTTGGTGAGATTGTAAATTTGTGCATCCACTCTCGAAAACAGCATGGAGTTTCCTCCAAAAATTAAAAAGAGAACTATGGTATAATCCAGCAATTCCACTTCCAGGAATATATCCGAAGAAAACAAAAACACTACGATAAAGAGATACCTGTATTCTCATGTTGATAGCAGCATTATTTATAATAGCCGAGACATGGAAATAACCTAGTGTCATTTGGTGGATGAATGGATAAAGAAAATTTGGGGTGTGTATGTGTGTGTATACACACGCACAATAGAATATAGTTCAGCCTTAAATAAGAGGAAAGCCTGCCATTTGTGATAATATAAATGGAACTTGAGGGCATTATGATAAGTGAAATAAGTCAAAGACAAATATTCTATGATCTCACTTATATATTGAATAAAAACAAACCAACAAAAAATCCAACCTCTTCATAGAAAAGGGGAGATCAGATCTGTGGTTACCAGAGGCAGGGAAAGTTGAATGAAGGACATCAAAATTTCCAGTTATAAGATAAATAAGCACCAGGGATGTAATCTACAAAGTGATGGATACAGTTAACACTGCTGTAGGTCATATATGGAAGTTGTTAAGAGTAAATCCTAAGAGTTTGCATCACAAGGAAGAAGAAATACATATTTTATCTGTATCAGATGATGGATATTAACTGAACTTACAGCAATAATTATTTCATGATTTATGCAGCTGAAATCATACTGTACACCTTGAATGTATATAGTGCTATATTTTAATTATATCCCAAAACAACTGGAAAAAGAAAGATATAACAAGTGTTGGTGAGGATATGCAGAAAAGGGAAACCTTGTGCACTTTTGGTGGGAATATAAATTGGTGCAGCCATTATGGAAAACAGTATGGAGTTTTGACAAAAAAATAAAAAAATAAAAACAGAACTACCATATTATCCAGCAATTCTACTCCTGGATATTTATCCAAAGGAAATAAAAAGACTAACTTAAAAAGGTATATACACCTCATGTCCACTGCAGCATTATTTACAATAGCCAAGACATAAAAACAATCTAAGTGTCCATTGACAGATGAATGGGTAAAGAAAATGTGGAATGTATACACAATGAAATATTACTCAGCCACAAAAAAGAAAGAAATTATGCCATTTGCAACATGGGTGGACACTGAGGGCAGTATGCTAAGTCAGTCAGATCTCAAAAGATAAATACTGTATGATATCACTTATGTGTGGAATCTAAAAACAGAAACAAAACACCCCCAAAACCAAACTCAATAGAAAACGTATTGGTGGTTGCCAGAGCTCAGGGGTGGGGGTTGGATGAAATAGGTGAAGGGGGTCAGAAGTTACAACTTCCAGTTATAAAACAAGTAAGACATGGGGATGCAGTGTATAGCATGGTGACTATAGTTAATACTGTATTGTACATGAGAAAGTTGCTAAGAGAGTAGATCTTAAAACATGTCATCACAAGAAAAAGTTTTTTTTTTTTTTTTTTTTTTTTAAAGATTTTATTTATTTATTTGAGAGAGAATGAGAGAGACCACATGAGAGGGGGGAGGGTCAGAGGGAGAAGCAGACTCCCTGCCGAGCAGGGAGCCCGATGCGGGACTCGATCCCGGGACTCCAGGATCATGACCTGAGCCGAAGGCAGTCGCCTAACCAACTGAGCCACCCAGGCACCCCACAAGAAAAAGTTTTTTAACTATATGTGGTGATGGATGTTAAGTAGACTACCATGGTGATCATTTCACAATATATAAAACTGTTGGAACTAAGATAAGGTATGAATTACATCTCAATTTAAAAAATATTGAAGGTAGCTTCGTATCAAGGGAAGGTAGTAGTAAAGGGTTGAGGGTACCTAGTTATGGAAAAAGGACAACACAGAATGATGGGGGAGAATTATGCAAGGAGCACTTCCAAGTCAGAGCAGGGGTCTCTCTAAGCCAACAAGAACAACATGGGGTGAACCAGTGTAGTGTTCCAGAGCTTCTGGTCCTCACCTGTGTTTATTATGATGAATTTGGGGGTGCTACATGAACCAGCCAGACTTCCAGATTATGCAATCTACCCATTTACCGATTTTGTCGTAACTAATTGCTACGGAACTGTGGGTTGTAGCAGAATGAAAAGAACTTGATACTTGGCTTACTTGTAATCTTTAAGAAACTGTTAGGGGCTGAATTGTGCCCCTTCAATTTTAACTGTTGAAATCCTAACCCCTGTACCTCAAAATGAGACTGTAATTGGAAATGTCTTAAAAGAGGCAATGAAAATAAGGCCATTAGGACAAGTCCTCATCCAGTATGACTGGTGCCCTTATAAGAAGAGATTAGGACACAGAAACACAAAGGGAAGACCGTGTGAAGACACAGGGAGAAGCCAGCCATCTGCAAGCCAAGGAGAGAGACCTTAGAGGAAACCAATCCTGCCAACGTCTTGACGTCAGCACTTCCAGCCTTCAGAACTTCTAGAGAATCAGGAGAAAATACATTTCTATTGGTTAAGCCCCCCAGTCTGTGGCACTTTGTCATGACAGCCGTAGCAAACGAACACAGAAACTAATTGTCACTGTATATGAAACAGCATGTGTAAACCAGCATCGGCAAAGTCAAGGGCCTGCAGGGGGCAGGAAGGCAGCAGAGGTGAGCTGGGTGGAGAGACCACCCTGGAGAAGCCATAACCCACCCATGGGAGACAGGTGCTCTCAGCTTCAGCTCACTGCTGTCATGTGGGATTGCAGGCCTTCGTGTGGCCAGACCATCCAATTTTTTCAAGAAAAAGCCTGGATTGTTGTATACAACTGCCCAATTCCTAAAACCCTGACTAAAGAAAATATAACACAGGGTTGGGATCTGGCCTCTGGGCTTCCAGTTGTGACCCTACTGGAATGTAACAGATTATACAAATCTATCTGTCGATTCCCCCGAGAGCTTTAAAATGAGGAGTTGTAGGATGGTTAGGTGTGGTGCGGCCCTAAGCTGTAGGACTGGACCAACTCAACTCCAGATCTGGTTCTTGTAGAAATTGCAAGGGATGCTACATAATGTGTAGATACTGAGATCAGTTCAATTCAATTGTCACTAAGATGACCTATTATTTTATTTTCCAATGGTTGGGCTGTTCCACCCATGCTTTCCACCAAATAACATAAAGATGAGTTTCCTTCTGCCTTTGCAGAGTTGGTACACCCAGGACAGATTCCAACACTTTGCAGAACATTAGGACCTAGGGCAACAGCCTAAAATGGTCCCTCTAGCTTTATTCCTTATCACTGCTTCATTTAACATGAAAACAAGGGGTAGAAAAAATTCCAGGGTTTCTAACCAACAGAGCTAATGAGATTCTTAAGTCTCTTCTATAACATAAAAACTGAAATAGTTTTGAAGCTTAATCAACAGGGCTTGTCATGGAAAGAACACTTATGGAGCAAAACTTAATACCACATTTTTAGATTTGCGCAATGGTTTGTTGGCAAGCTGGGTTTTCCCCCTGCCACGTTGCCTATGCTAAATGCCTTAAAAGGGTGTAGGCAAGTATTCTTGTCAGCAGGGACTTGGCAACTCATGTCTCCTTCCTGGACCCCTCAAGACAGTGAGACAGCCAGCCACCCAGGCGATGTTTTATGAATCTGATGCTATGAAAAAGCAGGCAGTAAATTAGGGGATGGAGTCTCTCTGTCTCCTTTAGAATATGCCACTTTGGGTGTGTGACCTAGGTGTGGCCAGCAGGAGTTCCTGAGACAAGATGATGAAGTGGAGGTCTCTGGATAAGATTTTATTATTTTTTCAGCTGACTTCGCCCCAGTGGATATATAGAAGGGCGGGGGGGAAGTGATTCCATTGCCTAGTAGTAAAAATATACTTTCCCCCTGCTTCTTGGTAGGAAACTAAGGAATGGTAGACAAACACTTCCATGAAGTAATAATTGCCTTTTGCATAAGCGTTTATTAGTTAAAAAAAAAGCAGTCTATGCCAAGTCCAAGTGAAAATGTGCATGGAATCATGGTGGAAAATATATATTCAGCATGAGATCAGAGAGACAACTAGATGTTTCTGAGTTTCCACTGTTGCTACAGAAAGAGCAAATCCAGTGAATTATAGACGTATGTATACCGTGTATCAGACGGACAGATAAAACTCCATTCAATGAGGGCCTAGTTCTAGATAAGCCTAGGCACTGCACACATATTAACTAATTTAGTCTTCACTTTTCATAGAAGGTCCTATTATCTCCTTTCTACATATGAAAAACGGAGGCTCAAAATGGTTAATTACTTGCCTAAAGGCACTCAGCTATTAAGAAGTGGCAGGGGGGCACCTGGGTGGCTCAGATGGTTAAGCGTCTGCCTTCGGCTCAGGTCACGGTCCCAGAGTCCTGGGATCGAGTCCCGCATCGGGCTCCCTGCTAGGCAGGGAGCCTGCTTCTCCCTCTGCCGCTTCCTCTATCTCTCTCTCTGACTCTCATGAATAAATAAAAAAAAAAAAACAAAAATTAAAAAAAAAAAAAGTTTAGAATACTTATTAAAAAAAAAAAGAAGAAGGTCCTATTATCTCCTTTCTACATATGAAAAACGGAGGCTCAAAATGGTTAATTACTTGCCTAAAGGCACTCAGCTATTCAGAAGTGGCAGGGGGGCACCTGGGTGGCTCAGATGGTTAAGTGTCTGCCTTTGGCTCAGGTCATGATCCCAGGGTCCTGGGATCGAGCCCCACATCGGGCTCCCTGCTCAGCGGGGAGTCTGCTTCTCCCTCTCCCTCTGCCTCTCCCCACTGCTCCTACTCTCTCTCTCTCTGTCTGTCTCAAATGAATAAATAAAAAATTCTAAAAAAAAAAAAGAAGTGGCAGGAAGATTCAAACCCTATCCTCACAGGCACTGAGTTTCAAGGTCCTTCTATTTTGACGGCTGAGATATTGATAAAATGAAGCTCATCTTCACAATTGTGTAATATTACATACATAGTGTGCGCATGAGCACGTGCACGCACTGCTATCTGCCAGGAAGCTCAGGCAAATCAAGTAAGAAGCCTGTTTATGCAAGCAGAGTAAGTCCGAGAAAGACAAAAACGCTATGATCTCACACGTGTAATCTTTAAAACAAAACAAAAACAAGACACAATCTAGCTCATACATACAAACAACAGATTGGTGGTTCCCAGAGGCAGGAGGGGGTGGGTGTGTGGGTGGAATGCCTGAAGATCGTCAAAAGGTACAAACTTCCAGCTATAAAATAAGTCATAGGGATGTAATATATAACATAGTGACCATAATTCTGTATTGCATCTTTCAAAGTTGCTAAGACTACATCTTAAAAATTCCATCACTGGAAATAAATTTTTTTTTTAAAGATTTATTTGAGAGAGAGCACAAGCGTGGGTGGGGGAGCAGCAGAGGGAGAGGGAGAGAGAGAGAGCGCGACAATCTCCAAAAGACTCCCCACTGAGTGAGGAGCCCGATGTGCGGCTCCATCTCAGGACCCTGAGATCATGACCTGAGCCGATATGGAGAGCCCGAGGCTTAAATGACTGATCAACCCAGGAGCTGCAGAAAAAAATGTTTAACTGTACGTGGTGACAGATGTTATTAACACTTATTATAGGGATCATTACACAATATACAAATCTTGAATCATTAGGTTGTACCCTGGAAACTAATATAATATGTCCCTTATATCTTAAAAAAAAAGTTAAAAAGCATGTTCAGTTATATTGTTCTAATAGTTTTAGCAAATTTTTATGTACTGCTTTTTGAGCATCGTATTTTATCACAATAAAGTGATTTTTAAATTTAAAAAAGAAAACAAAAAACTAGAGTTTTGCTCCGGAGGAGGTAAATGCATAAGCAAGTGACAGCAAGGCTCCTGTGAACAGTGCTGCTGTCCCAGGAGATGGTGTGGGATCATGGGCAGGAGCCACTACGATACTGGGGATGCTTCCTGGAGGAGAGGGCATTCGCAGGACGTGAAGGATGGCCAGCGGTATACCATGTTCTGCACAGAGGGCAAAGCATGTGTGAGCACAGCAAGAGGAGCTGGGGAAAGGGAAAAAGCAGCTCAAGAAGTGACCTGGGCTCATGTCATTTTATTGTACTTTTCCCTAAGATCACCAGATAATAAATTTTCTAAACCAACCAACCAACCAACCAGCGAGGAGCCGTGTAAAAGACAAATGAGAAGGGGAGAGGGCACCCAACTTGGAAGACATAAGAAAGTCACAATGCAAAATGACCAAGGCCTGAATTGAAGTGCAGTGTCCAAGATAAATGAATGGAAGAGGTTCTCTAATTTAGGTGATGAGGCTGGCCCGGAAGGAGGGTACGCTCTGCCCTGGGGGACAGGTGGGTACCAGCAGTGAAGTTTCTCCTCCAGGCCTAAGCACCATTTTGATGGGAAGGAAGACTGGACAGTGGATGCCTATGTAGGAGACTTAGGTAGATATCATCTCTGGTCTCCTGCTGGCTTGGGGGGATTTCAGCTCACAGGAGGTCCATGTTCTGTTCTGGCAAGGGATTGTGCCATGTGTGAGTTCTGCCCCCTTATTCACCATTCTCAGAACCAAGAGGAACTGCGTGATATTTGGAGCTTATCTGAATTTTCTGAGACAACATGGAAAACCTGTTTCCAGCTAGGAAGTTCCCCAGAGATACCTGGCAGAATAGTGTCTTCATCTCTGGAAGAAATCTGAACCCTCCAAGATATTTCAGACCCTTATCTTGTAAACCCAAGGATGCCTGCTGGGATTTACTTTCTGAATTACAAAGGCACTCCAAAGCACCTTCTTGACTTCTGGCTCCTTCATTTTCTCATCCCTCCCTGTAAATCTGGGGTAGGATAAATTAGGAAGAGTGGATTGCTTGAAGCTTAAAAATGAGAGGCTGCATGGCTGGAGATTACTCCCTGCCATGAGAGGGCACCAGTTGCATGTAGAATGTCTAGGTACTAACGTGCCCAACATTCTTGAAACACAGCAAAAGGTCACATGAAAAAGACTCCCAAGGAGGTACTTTCCCACTACCCCACCCTTATTTGCTTCGTTTCTGCTACTGAGTTTATAGTGTTTTCAGATTTTTCTTTTAATTCAGAAATCCAGTAAGCTGGAGATAAGAAGAGATGTTTTTCACAGACTCACATCACTACATCACGCTACCACGCATCTGCCTCTTATGTGCTAGATGATCCGGGAAACCTATCAACTTTGCACAGGGTTCTAGTTCAGATTCTGCAACACAGTAGTTGGTGTGGGCAGAATGCCTCTCCTGGATAGCAAAATTGCAAAATAAGGCACCTGGGTGGCTCAGTTGGTTAAATGTCTGCCTTCGGCCCAGGTCATGATCCTGGAGTCTCAGGATCGAGTCCCGCATCGGGCTCCCTGCGAGGCAGGGAGTCTGCTTCTCCCTCTGACCCTCCCCCCTCTCATGCTCTCTCTCCCTCTCAAATAAATACATAAAATCTTAAAACAAAACAAAACAAAACCCTGCAAAATAAAATTCCCCACTCTCCACAGTAGAGTACAGGTGTCTCTATGAAACCAAGCTATTAGGTTCTTCTACTGAAATTTAGCAAAGCTGCTCAGACATTTGATGTATGGAACCTTGTGAGGAGGGATGGCACAGAAATACAGGGTCATAAAGAACCTGCTAACAGTCCAGATTCCTTCCCCTCGCTTTGCCTCGGGGGGCTGACCCTTGTGCCAAGACCTTGTTTGAGTTTATCCAAGCAAAATAAGCTCATCGTTTTACCTGTGATGTTTTCCCCAACCCAGAGCCTTGTGTTTTGGAGAAAACAGAAAGGAAGTGAATATTCACTACGAACTATTTGCTTGTTCGGTACAGAGTACCGAATGGAAGTGCAGGGACGTGGCCTACCCAGGCAGCCCCCATGTCACGTCAGCTGTAGGAGGCCCCCCCCGGGAGAGAGGACAACCTGTGGGAGCAGGTGCGTTAGGGGTTTGTGAGTGCCGTCGGGCGGCGTCTTCAATCACAGAGCGCCTTGTGCCATAGACTCTAAAAATGGAAATCCAACCCCTGGCTTCTCACTACACTATGTGACGCTTGATGGACGGGCTAAGTGAACCCAGGAGAAAGGAATTAGGCCAAATAGAAGGTAAAAGGCGGGGGGCGGGGGGGCTCAGAAGTCTGAGGTTTTCCTGCCCTTTGAATCCGCACATCTCCAGGACCAGGGCAAATACATTCAAGGGGCCTCGTGGGATCAGGCAGGGGTGGCAGGAGGACAGGGTGACCTCACAGACGGAGAAACCACGCAGGGCCTGGCGCTGGGCTCGGTTTTATATCGACTCAACACCCTTAAGAAGAGAAAGTATGATTCCTGTTTTATAGAGAAACAAATGAGGCTACGTGGATTTTCAAAACTTGTCCAAGGTCTTCCTGCTCATTAGGAAAGATAAGAGGATAAGCACTGACAGTCACCACGGACCAGGTGCATCCCCTGTACTAAGCACCGGGCTCCTCTCTCAGGTTCACGACACCGCACTGGAGAGATCGTCGTACACATTTTGTAGATGAGAAAGCCGAGGCTGCCGGAGGTTAAACCACTCACCCAAGTGCACCCCCACCACCATCTCTTCCTAGCTCTTTCCTCTCTGTTGCCACCCTCGGGCATGTTTCCAGCTCTGCTGGCTCTTTCTACAATTAAAAAAAAACCCAAAACCCCAAACATCCTGATAAATGAACTCACACGCACACCCAGGAACAACTGTTCAAGCCGACCCGGGACCAGAATGTCCCAGGGCTCCCGCACGAAGGGCCCTGGGGCCAAACACACGTACGAAATGTAACACGCTTTCTCCTCCTCCTAGAGATTCCCAGCCTTACCACGTGAAGTCCTGGGAGCAGAAGAAACTTTCCGGATTTAAGGACAGCGCCTTCTACTTGCAACCCCATCTCTGCCGCAGTTATGGGACCCGGGGAGCCCGGCCCGTCCGGGAGATGACATCGTGCACGGAAAAGCGGGTCCGGACTGGTTCTCCATAAAGCCTGCGGGTGATTGTGACCATTGGCTCCACCTGTTTTAAAACGAGGCTTCTCGAGCACGCGGGCGATGCCCTGAGGGCTGTGGTCAAGCTTGTGGGCCCTCCTTCCAGAGCCCCTTCGCCCAAGCCAAAGTGCGGTTGGGGAAAAGATAGGGATTTTCAGACAGGGATAGGGGCCGTGTGCTAGCGTCAGTGTTGTCCTGATAAGATGAGGATACAAGAGTCCCTCCCTCTTAACGTTTGTGAAGATCAAGGGAGGAAACAGCTCAACAGGTGTGAGTTGTTATTATTAGAAGCTCGAGGGAGAGCACCTGCCCAACACGAGGGTCTGAAGCAGCCGAGGAGAGAACTAACTTCAGGAGTAAGACTTTCTTCCCTTCAGAACTTTATTTGGATGAACTCATATTTGAAGGTTAATCTCATTTCCTTCGTGGGATAAAGTATGATGAAGCAGTAAAGGAAGGAATTGACTATTATGAAGAATGAATGAAATTTCTGGAAAAATTGCAGACAGCTCCCTCTCCTTTGGAGTAGCAAGTCTGTGAAGCGACATCAGATCCTGTCCTTTGAAAGGCCACGGGCTGCCTGGGAAGGTGTGCAGGGGACACGGGCCAAGTGAGGGCAGGGGTGTCAAGGTGAAAATGGGTGCATATAAGGGACACCGTTAATTTATCAAGATTCCACATAATCCTTTAAATAAATTCAACCTGTTTCCATTCAAGTAAATGTCTTATTCCATAAATGTTTAATCTGAAGGAATAATAGATATTTCTCTGGAAAAATACTGAGTAATTCCTCTTCTTGGCTTCCTCGGACCAGGTTCCCTTCCTCCACTCCTGCTGCCTGGAAGATGGAGCAGGAAGGTTAGCAGACATGGAGCTAGGGGAGCTGAGCTGGACTGAGTGTGAGGGCAAGGAGGTGGCAGAGGATGAATAAGACAGGGAAGGTCAGAGAACGGCATTCAGAAGGGCAGAGAAGCTGCTTTTCTCAAGATGCTTAAGCTACTCCTTATTCCCAGAGACTAATCAAGTCCTGTAAGGGGAAAGAGAGAGAGAGAACAAGCCACCAATAAAACTTAGCATACGAATTACAGAATGAAAAGAAAGAACATGTATGTGTGTGTGTGTGTGTGTGTGTGCATTTTTGTATCAAAACCAGAAAATGTACTCTGAAAATTACACAGGTACGGCAGCTTTTTAGATATGGTCGGTCATATTAGTCATTCAGAGGACTCTGACTTCTTAAAACATTGCACTTGATACAGTGCCTTTGTTACTTAAAAAAATAAATTTCTTTTAAAAGTGAGTTCACTGGAAGCACGACAGATTTTTTTAGATGAAGTCAAGGGAAGGAATCCTTATAGTTGAATAATACATGGAAAACTCTCGTCTCAAAGCAGGTGCTCAGTGAATGTTAGTATATTTCTGTTTCCCTTTCTTTCCTAAAAAAAGGATGGAAAAAAAGGGCAGGTAGGTGGGAGAAGTAGAAGAAGAAAGAATGAAGCAAGGAAGCTAAAGAAAGAAAGGAAGGTAATTTTCCTCCCAAAGGCTATGGCAGCTGAGACACGGAGGAAGTTTGTGCATTTAAGTATCGAAACATTTCTGCAGTATGTGCTGGGAGTAAAATCCCATACTATCAGGAGCCTTTTTTTTTTTCTTAATTAGACTTTACAGCCAATTCACTATATAACACCAGTTGTCTATCTTAAAGAGCTATGACCACAAATCAGATTAGATGTTTCTTCCTCTGCTTGTTTCTTTTCTGTGAGTAATTGTTTTAAGGGACAAAACTGTCCCTTAAAAAACTGTCCCTTTAAAAACTAACCTTTGATATCGGGCTGCAATCATCTTGTTGACCTTGGTTGGACCATATGATTCTCTTGAAAGTCCAGAGGCGTGAATAGATCTTTGTGTGCTCAGCCCTCATGCAAGCCAAGCCTGCATGGGTTTTGTTTTGGCATGCTCAAGAGAACACCATAGACAAGAGGGTTTTGATTTACAGATACACACAAGGAGATGTGATTTCCTTTCCAGGAAAAGGGCAGGATGGGCCAATGCGCTTTAATTTACTCACATGGGGCTCTTTTAGAAGCCTGTATTGTAGTTGGGGCTTGTTCAAAGTGGGTCCTTTGGCAGGAAACATTCCTCCCAAATGCTTACTGGTAGACAGGAAATCTGGAAAACCCTCAAGACAAGGAGGTGGGAGGGGAAGACACGGATACAAGAATTTTTGAGGCCGGAACGTAAACATCTCACTGTAAAGAGTTCATAAATTTCACATGCCTCCAAATTTTATTTGGATCTGGTTTTCTTTGTTTTAGTGATTTCCTGTTTCTCAGGCGGGGGTGGTCCTTTTGCCTGGAAACACTGCTATATTTTTCCTCACATGTGGTTTTCTGAGGGATAAGATTTCTCTAATAAATGAGGTAGATTTGCTCTGATCGGCTGGGTGTCAATTTTCTGCTTGTGGACATGGTTCCTTTTCATCACCTAAGCAGAAGCCACAACTTAACCAACCTCAGAGCTCAACAACCTTGAACAATGACTTGTTGGTTCCGCGAACGCTAACTTCAGCAAAAAGATAAACAGGTAGCGCTTTTTAAAAGCATCGGGATTCCCCTCACACATTCCTTTGCACAGAGAAAAACAGTTGCATTGGCTGCACGTTGAGCCCCAAAGCCCAGGGAAACGTCTGTGTTGCTCATAGGGGACGGCGTTAAGGAAAAGCATCCGTTGCAGGTTTCCAGCCCCTATTCTACACATTTGTGCTTTGTTCTGACAGGCCAGAGAGACAAAGGATACCTCTATCCTTTGTTTGGTTGGCTTTTCCTTAGTGGAGCTTCCTGCTCCCAATTTGGATCCTATACTCCATTAAGACTGTTCCTGTGACCGGAAGGTGATAAAAGAAACACATTTGAAATAGTAAAAACAAGTGTCCAGGAAGGATCTTGCCAGCAGGTTCAAACAAATGAAAAAGCCAGGCCTCCAGTTTCTCTGTCGGGATCTGGAACAGCTGAGGGAGGAGAATCAGCGAGGCTCCGAGAAGCTCTGTCAGGCACAGGGAGCCTGGACGCGCCACTGTCCATGTCACCGGCTGGACCCGGGGGGTGGGGGGCGAAACATGTCCAGGGCAGCTGCTCTGTCAATGGTTTGGACAGCCCTTGCTTCCCTTTGTCCCACGTCATATGTCCCCTGCTCCTCCCTTTCTTACACTATTTCTCCCCCTCTTCCTTTTTTTACTCTCTGCTCAAAACTCTGGACTCCTCTCACCTTCCATCCACCTAGCAAATAGCCCCAAGTCCCAACTCTTTAGTGGGTCTCCTTCTGTGTATCGTGGCTAGGGTAACGACGGCTCTCAGTTACGGAGGGCTGATCACGTGCTTTCCATCTCCCTTAGGTGGCCCAGCAAACTTTGAGCCGGTGTACTAATCTGCACAGGCTAACTGCTGCAATATGCCGTCCCAGATTTGCAGCCAGCGCTTCTCGCTCTCGTGCCGAGTCTGCAGCCCGTGTTCCTGGTTGTGCGGCTCTCCTGGGTCCTGTCCTTCAAGCAGTGAGCATGCGCTTCATTGTGCCTCAACCATCCCGAAGTCTTTTGCATAGAAGGGAGGGAGTACAGGGAAGATCACAGGGAGGTTTTAGGGGCCAGGTCTCTGGGTGCCCATATCCATATCCCACCACTTCCCCCCACCTTCTTTTGCCCCCAATATCACCTATGGTTCCCCTCCAGCTGCAGGACAACCAGGAAATGGGGGGTGAAGACAAAACTTCACCGTGGGTATGGCATGGTCTCCACAAGGAGATAATGTTTCCTCCAGGTATGGGAATTGAGGCTCAAAGACTCAGAGTCATCAGCTAAATACATCATAGAACCCAGATTCCTACCCTGTGAATACAACCCCAGAACTACTTTCTTAACCTTGTGTTCTGCTTTCTTGGTCTTCCAGTAAAGTTATTCTCCATTTTATGCCAACACTTGACCTTTTACAAATTTTTACTCCCTTCCTTATCACACTGTGCTGCACCTGTGGCCCCGGTCTGTGAGTGTCCCAGGGAGAAGGAATGCTTTTCTTCATATCTGCATCATCAGCAGATTGCATGATGCCTGGCACACAGAGGGGGTCAATGAAAGTTCGATGAATGAAGAATAGCTACGGTTTGTGTGGGGGCTCATGGAAGGAGAACTGAGGCACTTTGTAGTGATTGGATTATTCACCATACAACTTTTCTAGATTATAGTCAGGGAGTCTGGATTATTGCAACAATCATCCCCATGTCGCTATTTTCAATCCAGCCATAAGACTGATCATTTAAAAACATGTCAGAGTATATCTCTCTTCTGCCCAAATCCCTCCAATGATACACCTGTACCCAGATCATGGTTTCTTTTTTTTTTTTTTTTTAAGATTATTTATTTGAGACAGAGGGAGAGAGAGAGAGAGAGCATGAGCAGCAGGGGGAAGGGCAGAGGGAGAGGGAGGAGAAGGAGACTCCCCGATGAGCAGGGAGCCTGACCCGGGGCTTGATCCCAGGACCCTGAGATCATGACCTGAGCCGAAGGCAGATGCCTAGCCAACTAAGCCACCTAGGTGCCCCAGATCTTGGTTTCTTAATACCATGCTCCAATTAGAGGAACCAGGGTTGCTAAGAGCAATGGCTGATTCTAGGGCTGTACAGAGAAAATTCAAGATGAGCCTGGAGTACCAAGAAATCTTGTAGGACCAAGGAAATACTACTACAACCTTGTAGTACCAAGACATGTGAATATGCTAAAAACAAAATAAGAAATGGGGGTGTGTCAAATGGACACAGGAACTAATCTGAAAGAGTTCCCAATGTCCAAAGCCAGAACAATTGGAGAAACCAAGAAATTATGATAGTATTGGATTACAATCCAAAGAACAAAACAATTATACATGAGCCTATCCTGATATAAATAAATGAATAAATAGGGGAGAGAGGATAAATCTTCCTCAGAGAAGAATTCCAAACATCAAATATAGCAGGAATGAAGCAAACAGAAAATGACCGTCCGAACACTACTTGTTACGGTCAAGACCCACTGATAGATGCTAATACTAACGGGCAAAACTTTAAGAGGCATTCCATAGCTTTGAAGTATCTTGCAAAAGTGTGGAATACTCATTAATTACTGTGGCAGTTTTAACATATATTCACAACTTCTTTGATAATTCTTAGTCTAGGAGGTGGGACTTAATTCACTCCATTCCAGTGTGGGCTACACCTAGGATCCACTTCCATTGAATACACTATAGGAAGGGGAAAGAGTTTACTTTATGGTAGAGAATCCTGGCAGACAACACTTTAATCAAGGGATCAAATTTAACACCACCAGTAGTTAACCACGGTAGTATCATGTGCCCCATGATATGTGAAAAGAAGGACACTCACCTCTGTGGAATCTTCCCCCAAATCCATAACCCCAACCCCTAATCATGAGAAAATGCCAGGCCAACCTAAATCAAGGGACATTTCCCAAATACCTGACCAGTACTCTTCAAACACATAAAGTCATGAAATGCAAGGGAAGGATGATAAGTTGTCCTAGATCAGAGGAGACGAAGGGGACATGACGAAGTCCAGCATGGGATCCTGAGTTGGATCCTGACAGGAAGAGAACATGAGCGCAAAAAATAGTGAAATATGAGTAAGGTCTGTAGCTTAGTTAATAGCTTTGTACCAACATTAATTAGTTTGGATAAATGCCAGGGTATGTAAGATGTTGATATGATGGGAAACTGGGTGAAAAGTAGATGGGGTCTTTTTGGACTACCATTGCAATACTTCCAGAAATCCAAAATTATTTAAAAATAAAATATTTCTAAAAATACTGAAGGAAAAAACCCCACGTCTCCATTTTACAGAGTCAAATCCAAAGTTCTTTTCCCTAGCCTGCAAAGTGGGATGTGATGCTCCCTGGTTCCGTCTCTGTGCATCTTCTCTCATTCCCTCCGTGCCCTCCTGCAGCTTTGGCCCTGCACGTGTCTGTCTGTCCCTCCACACTCCTAACACTCTCTCACCTCGGGGACTTGACACTAATTGTTCTCTTTGCAGGAACGCTTTCCCCGAATATACCTTCATGGTGAGTTCCCTTATCTTTCAGAGATTTTTACTCAGCTGTCCCCTCATCAGGAGACCTTCTCGGATCAAGCCTTATAGAAGAACACACACAGGTCCTGCATACCCGGTTCCCGCTCCCGCGTTGCCTTTCTCTATTGCCCTTAATATCACCTGTCGTTCAATATATTTTGTTTTCCTTAGCTATCCCCCTCACGGGAGGCAGGAGAATGGCCCCCAAAGATGTCCGTGTTCTAACCCCTAACACCTATGAATGCGTTAGGCTAACATGGCAAAGGGGAGTTAAGATTGTAGACAGATTTAAGATTGCTAATCATCTGCCCTTGAGATGGGGAGATGATCCTGGATTAGCTGGGTGGAAGAAGGAGGCAGCAAATAAGTGGGGAGTGATTCGATGTGGCTTCATCCCTGTTTGCTGTTTGGGAAATTAAAAGGAGCCATGAGCCAAGGACTGTGGGCAGCTTCTAGAAGTTGGAAAAGATGAGGAAACTCTTTCCTACGGCCTTCAGAAACAATGCAGCCCGGCTGACATCTTGTTTTTAGTCTAGTGAGACCCACATCAGACTTCTGCTTACAGAACTGTAAGGTACAAAATTTGTATTGTTTTAGGCTACCAAGTGTATGGCAATTTGTTACAACAGCATAGACAACTGACTCAGCACATGAACAAAATCAGTGACCCATCCCTGATGTCCAAATGGGATCTTGGGTCTGATGAGTGCTGTCACTTGGCCAGTGTGGGAACTGATGTACAAGGTGCAGATGGCATTTACCCATCAATCCTCCAGAGATGGTCTGCAAGTCAGTGAGGCTCCACGAACACAGGGAATGTCTGAGGGTGTGTGCGCGTGAGGACGGGTGACGTGGTGATGTCCACTGTGGGGTTTCTGCCATACACTCAGAGACCTCACAGGCACGGTCCCCAGCTGTGGGGTAAACGCCATAAGTAAGTCCTTTACCATTTTTTGTGTTCAAGATGCAGAGTCTCTAGTGGACTTGGAAAACACTTCCAGACCCTTGCCTGAGGGCCCTGACTGCCCTGTCTGCTTTAGACAAGAGAGAAATGGTGGCCACAGCATCTTGGAGCTTCCTGTTTAGGGCTGACTCTGAGACGTTAAAGAAACCTGACAAGAAAAAGCTGATTTACGAGGGCATGGCAAGTGGTTCTGCTGATTTTATTCAGAGTCCTTCTCAACTAGAGTCAGACCTTTGAGGGGTTATAGATTGATGGGTGAATTTGCATGTTTTTATCATGTAGAATAACAGAAGAGCCAGAAGCAATAAAACCAAAATACAAGAGAGCTTTATAAGTAAACTAGAAATAATAGATACTTGAAAGATAATGTCCCCAAGCACTTTAGAAATGACGAAAGTGCTTAGACATTTTTTAGATGAATGACTGAATTCATTTCAGAATAGGATTTCATCATTAAATTTCTTTTCTGAGTCAGTCAGCAAAAGTTTTAACTACAGAGAAAACACAAATCCAACACCCAGAGCATCCACCATGAAGTGTTCCTTGATGTACTTAATGTAGCTATAATCAAGTCATCTAAGTAGAAGATTTTGGTTTGCACACAACAAGAAAACCCGCCTCAATTCGGCTTAAACAGTAACAGGAATTTATGGGCTTATATAAGCAAGAGTCCCGAGGTAGGGCAGGCTTTGGCAGAGTTGACCCAAAAGTTTACAACGTCAATGGGACCATGCATTCGTTTCCTGCTCTTCTTTCCAAAATTTATTGGCCTTTTCCTTGAGCTGGCTTCTCTGACTTCTACTGGCTCCCAGAGGGGTCAGGTTCCTTCCCCACATTTGGTGGATAGACACCCCCTGGCTGGGAAATTCTGGGTTGTTAATAACAGAGCAGAGGTCACCAAACAAGGCCCGTGGGTGAAATCCAGCCAGCTATCTGATTTCGTAAATAAAATTTTCCCCGAAGATCGCCATGCCCATTCGGTTACATATTGCTTATGGCTCCTTTCACGCACTAATGGCAGAGTCGAGGACTTACCATAGACACCTTATGTCTTGCAAAGCCTAAAATAGTTACTGTCTGGTCACTGACAGAAGTTTGCTGACACCCCCGAAGCAGAGTTATAGAAAATAACATTGAGGTCACACCCCGCCCAGAGGCTGTTCTCTTCTCTTCCATTTTCTCTCTTTTTCTCACCAAAGAACAGAAGGAAACTTTTTCTTAGGCAAGTACAGCAAGTGATTTTCAAAAATCATGAGCTCGACTTCCGGATGGTTTAGGATTTACATGGATCCTCCCCATAGCTAGGAGTCACGGCGATAGCTATTGTTGGAGAAATGGAATTCTTGAGGATTAGCACTAATTATCACCAAGAGCATGCACTAGAGGTCAGATTCTGTGTAAGCCCTTTGCATATATTAACTTCCCACAAAATCTCTTGAAGCATGTTCTGTAATGGTTCCCACGTTACAGATGAGATGCGGAGCACTGCAGAAGTGTCCTCGGCTTACAGACCTGCTGAAGTTATGAGTGAAAGCCAGGCCGTGGGCCTCGAGAGCCCCCAGTGTTAGGGCTTAGGAAGGGAATGTCTGAACCACATCAGTGTCAGACAGACTGAGTGCCTTGGAACATGCCCTCTAGAAGTCACTCCATAGGAAAATGGGCCTGTGGTCAACTCCCTTGTAGAAATACCCACATGCGCTAAGCTAACCCCCTCAGGGAGATTCCCAATGCCAGTGTTTTGAAACTTTAAGAAAATGCTACAGTAAAGAAATTTGTTTGTTTAACCCAGTATTTACTGAATTTATTTGACCACTGCCTGTTCTTCGTGGGTAGGTATGATGTCTATAAATATCCCAAAGAACAAACTTTGGCTCCATTTTGTTGTATAATTTAAATGCATCATTTAAATGTTTAGTATTAGGATTGATTCCGTAGCCCATCATGGGAAACTATTGCTTCTTAAGTTACCTTTTTGGGTTGTCTTTTATAATCTTAGTAAAAGAGCCCTTCCAAGGCAATTAAAATAGGAATCTGAAGTAGGTGGATCTCTGGGGGCCAGACAGAACGACCATGGAATGAGGTGAGCTTCTTTGCCCAAAGGTGCTGTGTAAAGCCCACTTATGGGAGGCCTGAACATCAGGTTCTCTCTCATTGCAATGGCGGCATCGTAAGTAGGATTGTTTTAATATACTATAATATACTACAGGGCTAAATCGTGCAGGATGACTGAGTAGGTAATCAGAGACAGAAAAAAACTGCAAATAGTACAAGTGATTAAAGTCAAAGGAATTTAAAGATGGAAGCTATCAGCACAGCATGGATTATGGCTGACGGGGGAGGGTGCATGGGAGGATGGGACAACCGAGCTGGACCTTCAAGGGTCTAGTGGATGTGGGCAGTGAGGGGGAAGGGGGAGTGGGGGTTTCACACCCAGAGCTGGGGCAGCAATGTGTGTAAGGTGTCGGCCGTGGTTGGTGGGATCTGAGAGGTGAAGTGGCCGGGGTATGGAAGACCTCGAAAATCTTGCAGAACAGTGTGGATTTAATTCTGCTAATAACATTGTAGGTTTCTGAAGATGGCCAAAGTGTGTGTCATCTGACATAGATCTTTCAGGCTACAGCATAAAAATGGATTGGCAGAGAGGAAGCTCAAAGAGGAAGTAGAATTTCCTTATTACAGAAAAAGAAGAGATGGTTAAGGACGATTCATTTTAGTTCCATGCGTCCAAGAGGGCTAACTTCCAAATCACCGAAGTCAAAGTCATTGATTTTATTCTTTGAAAGTGTCCAGACATGGATTCTATAAGCAACTATAATTGACTGACCTGCTGTTGAATCACTGTTACAATTAAGAAGATGATTTGCTTGCTTTCTTTTGTCTCTCCTTTATTTATGAGAGAAAGAGAGAGAGAGCATGAGTGGGGAGAGAGGTAAATGGAGAGGGAGAAGCAGACTCCCTGCTGAGCAGGGAGCCTGATGCTGGGCTCAACCTCAGGACCCTGACATCATGATCTGAGCCAAAGGCAGACGCTTAACCCACTGAGCCACCCCGGCGCCTCTCAGCATTCTTACTTTTTAAATAGCCTTATGAGTCTTGAGTCATGCAGTTTCTTGAACCCTCCCTGCCCACCTTCTCTGGAATGATGCTTCATTAGTCCCATTAGTCTTCTCTCTTGCTGATTTTTTTCCCCTCTCACTTAGCTTTTTTTTTCTTTGTCTGCAGACCTTCACAAAGCCCCTTTACCCAACACCAACAAAAGGATTATCCTTTTCCTTTCTCTTTCATGTATGTGTCCTTCTCTCTTTTTCTGTCTCTGACTCTGTTCACCTCACTCCTCCTTTGACCTGAGCTGAAGGCAGTTGCTTAACCGACTGAGCCATCCAGGTGCCCCTGCTTGCTTTCTTTTAAAATAATATATGTGCGGGGCGCCTGGGTGGCTCAGTTGGTTAAGCGACTGCCTTCAGCTCAGGTCATGATCCTGGAGTCCCAGGATCGAGTCCCGCATCGGACTCCCTGCTCAGCGGGGAGTCTGCTTCTCCCTCTGATCCTCCCCCTCTCATGCTCTCTGTCTCCCATTCTCTCTCTCAGATAAATAAATAAAAAATCTTAAAAATAAAATAAAATAAAATAAAATAATATATGTGTATATCAAAGGATTTTAACCATGTATATCATTTGTTTATCACAGCATATTTGGGAAATACAGAAAAATCCAGGGAAGAAAATAAATCATCCACAGCCAGAAATGGTTATATGTTTGGGGAATATTTCCTCCAGGAAACAACATGGTGGGGCCTGAATGAGGTGGTGGAAGAGTGAGCAGACATGGTGGGGCTCAGCCATCGCTGTAGTGATGCTTGATGGCAGCCTGGGTCCAAGTGAGGGGAGAGGAGGAGGACGCATGGGCAGGTCACGCAGGTGCTCATCTGTCTTGCTTGTAAGCACATGTGAGTTAGGGTTAAATGCTCTTGACTTTTAATTCTCAAGAGTAGGTCAACTGTCATCATCTCATTAATGTGACCCTTTGTCATGCCACCTAATCCGTGTCCATCAACCCCTGCTCTAAGGTCCAGCCCAAGTCAAGAGCATGTATCAAAGAGATAGTTCTGTTTTCCAAAAGTCTTGAAACGTAACGTGAGTCCTCAGTGAAGGTGTCTGAAGGGAGGTTGCATCATCACATAACACATAACAGAACTGCCTAGAAACCTCTTTACCTGGTCGTCTCTGAAAAGCCCCACCTGGCCCAGGAGTGGCTTCTCCAAAGCTCTCCCAGCAAACGGTCTCGACACATCTGCAGGATTTGCTGGCTTTCTCTTCAGTGCTCTCGATGCTCAAGCTTACTTCCTCCTCTCCCTGTTGTTTCCGGAAGTTTTCCTTTTCGGAGAGCTCAGTTTCATTCATTCTTTCTTTCTTTCTTTGAATTTATGTGAATAAATGAAGTGTCCCTAAGTACTTGTCTTCCCTTTACCTAAAACCCTCTTTAAGAGATGAAGGCTGGGAAGCTGAGCAGTTCAAAGAATCTTCCTTACAAAGCTGAGGAGGGTAGAAGGTAGTAAATAACTAGGTTTCCATAATCTTGTACCTGCCACATCAAGAGGTGGAGGTGATCCATTTTATTAAGAGGCCAGAGCTCCTTAATCCAGATTATCTACAGATTAACTGCAGCCAAAGATGATCTCTGGAAAGTAGAAAGCTGATTACTGTTGCAAATAAGCTCTGGGAGACGGCTGAAGAAAACTCTGACTCCTAAGTAGTTGGCTCCTTTGTGATGTTTCACTTAGAAGCACAGGTTTGGACACCGGGATTTATGAGGTGGGAAGGCTTACACCAGCTCTGGGGACCCTGAATGTTGAACAAGGCCAATTTGCTTCATATGGTTGTAGTTTTATGTAAAACTTTTCAGGAACTCCTGGGTGCTATTTGACAGCTGAAATGATGACTTCTCAGCCTTATATTCTCTCAGTGGCTATTCATATCACACCCAAAGTCTGACCATATCAGGTGCACAGTCCAGGTCCCTGGGTTAGCTTTATGACACTTAAAGATGGCTGGGTGTGGTCTCACTTTTGAAAATGTCTGAGTCTTTCTTGTAGTTTCCAGGTATCAGTAGCAAAATCTTTATCTCCTACCATTCCTCGGGTCTGTAGATCTGCTCTCATTTATTCCTCTCCCTGTCCCTCTGTCTGTCCCGCAGTTGTACATACTCCTGCTGTATGCATTGGTGTCTTCTCTACTGTGGAGTTCAGCCCAGCCTTGTCTTTGTAGTTTCCTTGGGAATCTTTTGAGCACAAATAGAACCCTTCCCTTCTGCCATAAGAGAGGAACTGTAAGGCTGGCAATGGAATTCTAAAAAAAAAAAAAAAAGGCTTTCAGCAGCTTATGGTAAAGTATTTAAGGAACAAGAACCAACTGATGGGGGTGTGTATGCAGCCATGACATGAGAGAGAGAGAGAGCAGGGTGTGCATTGCTCAAGAACTTGACAATACAAGGAGCTCTGACTGTCACAAAGCACAGAATCGCTCAGGAGTGAGGGGTGGAAGACAAGGGTAGGAATGTGAATGCGCGCCCTTGCTGGAGTGTAATAGATCTTCAAAAGCCCCTGTGCTATCTCAGCTGAGCCTCCAACCAGAGAATAAAAGAGGAGGTGCCAAATACGTTAGATCCCACTTGCTAAGGAGATGGCAGAAGCTCTGTGACACAGACCAAGCATTCAGACATTTTCTTTGGAGGCAGTTTGGAGTGCTGTCATATTTCCCTTCTCCCTCCCTCACTCATCCCAAGTGTTGCTGTTGAAGAGGGAAGAGTTTTATCCCTTAAGACCAGTGAAAGGAGCTTCAAGGGACCACTCAGATAGTTTGACACACCCCATCCCCAGGCTCGAATGTGAGGCTAGGTCAGCCCAGATTTGGCAGAGCAATGGGCGAGTGCACCTCCTTGAGAGTGAACAAGATGGCAGCACAGAATGATGGTTTCCATGGATCAGATGTGGGCCTGACAGGAGAGACCTGCCCTGTCCACAAGAATAGTCTGGAGGAGTAAAAGGACCCCACAGAGGCAGAGACTTCGGAAGCCCAGAGGCCAAGGGGGTGATAGATGGCCACAAAAGAGGCATTGCTTGTTCAAGGGCACTGTGGCCAAAGGCTCCAACTGGGTTCTCCTAGAACCAGCTGACACACCCCACTGGAATCAAGCCCACCTCAGGGCACGGACACCAATTTACATCCGTAGCTTGTTTCCCTACCCCTACCCCTGGGCCTAGTCACAGAGCAATTAGAGCAGAAACTGTGCGGGAGAGAAGGGAGGACAAGAGGGAAGAGGCCCAACATTTGCTCCTCCCCCTCCTCATGGCAGAATTCCAGGGTAGAGCGGACCTGGATGGGGCGACAGCGAGAGGCTTTAACTCTGGACGAGTTTGGAGTTTTGTGACTCTCCTAGAACAGCCTGAACTCTATAATTTTCCACTGGACTGGACTCAATAATGTCTGAAGGTAACCAGAGAACTTCTATTATCTAAGCATGATTGGAAATCAGAAACATCCCTACAATTTTATTTCAGGGTCAGGAGAGGGCAGGTGAGGGAGTTTAATCGGCAGAGAAAAATAAAATGAAATTGGTTTCTAGATCAATTAACAAGCTGGTTCCATGACCTGAACACACATTGAGATCATGTGGCTTTTGGGTTCCAAGGAAAAGGTCAAATGCCAATGACTGGTGATGGTAAGTTGCATTCTCTCTGAGACAAGTGTCTGTAAATTACTTAGCATTGTGTCTGGGATGGCACAACCCTCGATAAACAATAGTAATATTATGCTAGTTCTCTTTAATTATTATTACAGGGCATGTGATTTAAGACAGATCCACTAGACTCTCAACCAGCAGGTTACAAAGCAGGGACAGTTCCAGGCATCTGAAGAGGGAGCTCTGTGGCCGTTCCTCCCCAGGCTAAGTAAGAGGTGGTGGGGACTCTCCCAGCTGTGGCTTCCCTGGGAAAATGATCCAAGGGATAAGTTGGAGCCTGGTGGAAGGATTGGGCTGTCTTGAGGTGGAATCTTAGCTCCAGAGTCAATGGTGGCACAAATTATTAACCTCTCTGAAATTCAGTTTTCTCAGGTTTAAAAATCCCAAAATAATGTGTACCTACTGGAGGGGGACTGATACCTACTTAACCAGGTTGTTGTGGTCCATAGTGGGTATTCCATTTGTTGCTTCTGTCTCCCACTTCCCCTAAGCTAGCCGTGTTTCTCTTTTAATTCTTGATACCAGGCATTCTTCAACTTTCCTGCTCTACGCCCTGTTTCCTCTACTTATTTGGGAAAGTCATCTAAGAAACTAATCTCTAATGGTAGAAAGGAGTGGTAATTGCTAAGACTGGAGATTGCCTTTTAACAGGAATGTGAAAGATGAAAAGTAGAGAAGAAATCTCCGAGCCTAAGCTTTCCTACCTGTAACAACCTGATGGGACACGGTGAGGGTCGGAAGGACCACATTAAGTACATCCACTAGGCTGGTGCTCAAATGATGGCAAAACCACCTTTTTTCCAATGTGGGCACCCAACTCTTCTAGCTGATGGTGGTGACCTGCTCCGTTCACCTCTGTGCCTGGCGCTGACCTCAGAGCTTTGTCAGGATCACATCGCATCTCTGTCACATCTGGAAGGGGAGGTATCGTTAGCTGAGAGTGGTGCCTACTCAAACCCCAAACCAGACAGACTTCAAAGCAGTGTCCATCCCAGAGACACCCCCGTGAGAAGGTACTGAAGCGATTCAAGACATACGTGTGTGTGTTGGGGGGGAAACAAGATGAAAGCTTTGCAAAGAGGAGCAGAAGAGGGGAAAAAAGATGAAAAGTCCTAGTGCCAAACTTGAAATGCTTGAGATTGTCCTTGAACTCTTTATCTTCCTTCCTTGTGAGCTAATACCCATTTCTGTTGGATCAGCACACAATCTACTTTCCACAAATCTGCCAGGTACTTGACCGCTGACAAGGGGTCAAAGCGTAATGCGTGTGCATGTCCTTTCATCTAGAGCTGGCATTTGGCGGTGTTTGAGGGGGACTTAACTTTAATTAATTGACTCCTCAGGAAGAGAGCTGACAGTTTTCCCTTCATGGATTTTAGAAAGTTGAAATTTTTTCCTCAAAGACTTTTACAGTGCTCTAAATCCCTGGACCAGCGGAGGAGGCTATCATAAAAGAGACATCTCTTCTGGAGGGTCTCCTGCTTCACACAGCACTCAGTGTTCTTCATCCTTGCAGGAAAATGTAGGTCCTAAAGGATAATCACAAGGGTCTTCGGCATTGAGATAAGGGGGAAATACAAAATTTATAACTGAGGTGTGGTCTCTGAACATTCCTCCTCCTTGTCATCAGGAAACTTTCTGGTGGCTTCTCGTCTCATCCTGTTGAACTTCAGTGCACGATGCAGTCCTGCTGAAGAAATCTCAGCGCCTCCTGACCCCAGCCTCTCTCCACAGGTTCTGAGTGCACTGCCATCAGTCATCCCTACTCTGGGAAGCAAATGCGGCCTCAGGCTGGCAGTAGGGGTTGCCTCGGGAGGCTGAGCTGTGCTTGTCCCAGTGTGCAGGCATGTGTGAACACGTCAGGAGGGTCTGTGGATGGGCCTGCCAGGCTCTGTTTCCCAGTCTGATCAAGGCACCCACTAGGCAAGAAGATACCCTGAAGCAAAGTGAATTCTGGGAAGCACAATTCGACATTGCCCCAGGGGATGCTGGCCCGTGTCCAAGGGAGAAGGGCTGACGGGAGATGGGACAAAAGCTAATGAGCTCTTGGGGACAGGATACCAGCAGCACAGGCATCCAGAGCTGGTGTTGATGGAGCATGGCTCCCTCAGGGGGCACAGCACCTGCACTGATGTGGCCTTGTCATAAGCTAGTGACCTGGCCAGGAAGGAGCCAGGGCGGCACTCTGGTGTTATGGGCATTGTCAATGGTGACTGAGGGTGGGTTGCAGTTGGAAGTAATGCTTTGGATCAGCCATAACAAGAGAGAGTTCCACGGTGAGCAGCAGGAAATAGATGTGACCGTTGAGAGAAGTGAAAACTGAATACGGAAAAGAAGGGCTTCACCGAACACATGCAGGACCCCTCTGAGAATTCCCACAGGTATCATGCTACATTTTGAGGGGAGAGATACCAGAGTTCCCAGAGACCTAGTGGAGCTGAGTCAGAGAACTGTGTAATGATATTATTTCAGGACTCTTGCTATTCCCGGTTGATGTGTTACAGGGAGTCAAATCTATGTGTGTTAGGACAGTGGGTCTCTATTTTGATTGTTGACGGTGGGCTATGGGGACGAGACAGAATGCTGACTGGGAATCACGTGGGTCAGGAAGTGGGAGGATGGAGAGATCTAAGGCGGCTGTTGACTTCCCTCGGCTCTGAGGAGGCTATGCCATCCGCACCGAGTCCGTGGATCCTGGCCCATCCCCACACCTGTAGTGAAGCAGCCCTGGGGACTCATTCTCTAAGGACTGTGCCCTAATTAAGCCATAGTAGGAAATGCCGTTGGGTGGGGGATGCAATTCTGGGCAGAACATGTTTTGGATGATTGGATACCTCTGACCCGGCTACTTTGCCATCAGGAGTAACCTTGGGATGGTGACCAAGTCTGTGCGTAGGGTAAGGAGCTGGGTCTCTATAGAGCTATAGGTCTGAGAGCAGCCTCGGTGAGACAAGACACCCAGGCAGCTCTCCCCTGAATGGGGAGAAACTCCTATCGGGTCAGCATTGGCACATGTGCTGGGGTTTCTTCGGTAGGCAAGGACTGTATCGGCACAGTGACAAAGAAACTACTGCAGCTGAAGCGCTTCAACTACTTGACTGACTGATACAGATTGAATATTTGTATTCTCCCAAAATTCGTATCTTAAACTCCTAGCTGCCAATGTGATGATATTTGGAAGTGGGGGTCTTTGGGAGTGACTCATGCCCTTACAGTAGAAACCCCTGAAAGCTCCCTTGATAGCTCCACCAGGTAAGGACACAGCAAGAAGACAGCCTTCTACGAACCAGGAGGAGGGCCCTCACCAGACACCACATCTACCAGGGCCTTGAGCTTGGCAGTGCCAGGTTCCAGAACTGTGAGAAATAAGTGTTTGTTTGTAAGCCGCACAATCGATGGTATTTTCGTACAGTAGCCTGAACAGACTAAGACTCTGACCAAGGAGGGTGTTCTATTCTCTCTCCTGGAATAGTTGGTCATCAAAACTGGCCCATTGCACTGAGCAAACACTTCTGAGTCTAGGGACTTCTTTAGCGAAGAAAGACCCCAGGGATGGAAGAAATGCTTTCCCCCATACGTGGATCGGGGGAATTAGGGCAACTTATTTTGAACAGTAAAGAGAGTGGTACCTTATTTTGTTTCCCAAGTTAGTAGAGGAGGCCAGACAATGCGATACTACACTGTGAGGATTATTGTGTGTTCCCAGGTGTTTTCAGTGCTGATGGAATGGCTCCAAGAAGACTTCGAAAATTTTAGGAAATCAGTAGTTCCTGCTGGGAGCCTTGCTCATGTAAAGATATGGAAGAACCTGCAAAGGCAGGACAGACAAGTGAGAAAACAAGCCTGAAGCTCATCTTCATGAATTTATTAGAAGTGCCTGGAGTAGAAGCTAGAACCTGGTTTGAAAAATAAGAAAGTCCTGTGGTTTAAATCATTGAGCCGTCCCCTTATCATCTGACTCTAGCAATGATCCCTGAACTCGGTCTTTCTTTTCATAGTCCTTGGGAAATAATGAATCATTTCTGGAAGAAGACACCTGGATAAAATAAGAGATGAAACAACAAATAAGAAAATGAAACATTTTCTTCCAAGAAAAATAGAACTAGGCACTTTTGCATCTCATAAGCTTTGCTGTATAAAGTTTTCTTTCTTAACTATTTATAGCAGATATCTATTTAAGTTCTGCCATGTATCCAAGACCAAGATTTAGGAATGGTTGTGGTCTTGTTTCAAGTGTTTCTTTGTTAATGCTGATCCATAATACAATAGCTTTATTTTTAACATACTCTCTTCAGACACATCATATACTCAAAACTTCCTAAGCCAGAATAGGTTCTGGGGAGGCAAATTAGATCATGTCCAACAAGTATCAGAATGAATAAAGAATGCCTTAAAGCCTGGCAGGGAAACCATTTCGGTCTACAGGTAATAGTCCGTTGATTAGAAATTTTGTTCATGTCATTAGGAGAATCAGTGTTATCTTTAATTATTATTGCTGTCTATTGGAAAAACCAGGGAATTACAGAATCTCAGAGCCTGACTTCACCTTCTTTTCCAATGGTAATTAACTTGACTAAGTCCTGTCTTAGTTCGGGTTATCTGGAAACTGTCCTTGAAATGGAGATTGGTGTGCAGTAGATTATTGAAGCAGACTGAGGAAGAACACCTATAGGGTAGTGAGGGAAGCAGGTCCTGCATCAGCCGGTACTGGATGCAGGCTGTCCTTTGGGAGGAGAAAGGCAGCCCTCTTTGGCTGAGGGCAATTCCTGGAAAGGGACACAGCTATGAGCCCTCAGCAGATAGTATTCCTCTCTTATGAGTTTCTCGGTTCTAACTGGAATTGGAGAGAAATGGAGGGAGAATCTGATCATTACACTACAGATCTACTGCAAGGTCCCTTATTGAACAGGGGCCTAAAACATAGTGGCTTAAAAGAACAAAACTAATTTGTTATTGCTCCTGGTTTCTATGTGTCAGGAGTTCACAAATAGTTTGGTGGGGGTGGTGGAGGGTGGGGTAGGTTCTGCTTGAGGTGTCTGGTCTGAATAAGGTCAGATGGTGGCTGAAACAGCCGGGGGGCTGGCCAGGCACCTCTCTCTCTTCGTGTGGTCTTGGGGCCTCATCATGAGGTCTCTTTGTCTTGCTTGGTTTGGCTTTCCTCACGGCATGGCTGCCTGGCACTTCTTACTGACATCGAGGCTTCGGGCTCCAGGAGTGACTCTTCCAAGAGAGACTGGGAGACACTGCATGGTATTTTCTGACCTAGCCTTAGACATCATGTGGCACAACGCCTTCCACATTCTACTGGTCAGAGGCCCATCCAGCTTCGAGAGAAAGAGACATAGATTCCATCTCTTGATAGGAAGTGACAAGATCTGTAAGATCAGGTAGGATGGGACATTTCTTTGGACAATACAAAAGCTTTAAAGCTTATATTTTCTGATGGCAATAGATCCAATGCAGAAGAGTTTTAAAAGCATGGTATAACTCGAGGGGGCGGAGCAAGATGGCGGAGGAGTAGGAGACCTGGATTTCGTCTCCTCTCAGGAATTCAGCTGGATAGGGATCAAACCATTCTGAACACCTACAAACTCAACAGAAGATCGAAGAAAAGAAGAGCAACAACTCTCTGAACAGAAAAGCGACCACTTTCTGGAAGGTAGGACGTGCGGAGAAGTGAATCCGAGGCGATATTCGGGAGGATAGACGGCGGGGGAGGGGCCTCCGTCGGCCGCTTCTGGCAAGTGATAGAGCCGCGGAGCACAAAATCGGAACTTTTAGAAGTCTGCTCCGCTGAGGGACGTCACTCTGGTGGCGAAGTGGGGGGTGGAACCCTCGCGGGACAGTGTGGTCTCAGGACCCTCGGGGTCACAGAAAGACCGGGGGTGCCTGAGTGCGGCAGAGCTCCCAGGGATCGGAGCAGGGAAGCCGGCTGCAGAGACGGAGCCCAGGCGCGGGCTCTCAGCTCGGGGTTGTCATAAACCGTGATCCGCGGCACAGTCGGGCCACTGCTCCTCCAGCAGGGACCCAACAAGCGGCAGATCCGGGGAGACTCACCTTCTTCCCCCGGGAGGAGAGGTGCGGGAGCGCACCGCGGAGATCCGCTGGGTTTGGAGACTCCACACGGGGTCGGGTGCCAGAGATAGAAACGCTCAGTCACAGGCCGGGTGAGCACGGAGTGTGGCCGGAGACCGGGGAGACAGGAGTGACTGACAGCTTTTCTCTGGGGGCGCACTGAGGAGCGGGACCACGAGCTCTCGGCTCCTCCGAGGTGGAGACTAGGAGGCCGCCATTTTCACTCTCCGCCTCCAAAGCTGTACGGAAAGCTTGCAGGGAACAAAAGCTCCCGAGAGCAAACCCGAGCAGATTACTTAGCCCGGAACCGGCAAGGGCGGGGCAATTCCACCTCCGGCAAAGACATTTGGGAACCACGGCAACAGGCCCCTCCCCCAGAAGATCAGTGAGAACAGCCAGCCAAGACCAAGTTTACCGATCAATGAGAACGGCAGAACTCCAGCGCTAGGGGAATACTGCACATAGAATTCATGGCTTTTTTTACCATGATTCTTTAGTCCTTCAAAGTTAATTTTTTTTTTTAACTGTCTTTTTTTTTTTTTTGAATTTTTTTTTCCCTTTTTCAACCAACATCTTATCAATCCCTTTTTTAAAAAAAACATTTTTATTTTTCATTTTTATTTTTCATTTTTAGAGTCATATTCTATCCCTTCATAGTAGTTACCCGTATTTTTGGCATATATATATAAGTTGTTCTCTCTTTAAAATTTTGAGATAGTTTCTTCTAACAGATCAAAATATACCCTAAATCTCTAGTGTATGGTTTTTTTTCTACTCCCCTGCCTGATCACATTCTCTCCCTTTTTTCTTTTCTTTTTTTAAATCCTCTTCTTTCTTTTTTCAAACAACTTATCAATTCCTTTTATAAAATTTTTTATAATTTCCATCTTTACAGTCATATTCCATCCCTTCATCATATCAACCCTTATTTTTGTACATATATAAGTTTTTCTTTCTTTAAAATTTTGGGAGGCACTTTCTTTTAACAGACCAAAATACACCCAAAATCTAGTGTGTGGCACTGATCTAAAAACCAGCCTGATCATATTTGATCACATTCTGTTTTTGTTTTGTTTTGTTCTGTTTTTGTTTGTTTTTATCTTTATCTTTTTCTTTTTTCTTTTTTTCTTTCTTTTTCTTTTTTCTCTCTTTCCCTTTCTTTTCCCACTGCTTCAGGTCTTTTCTGATTTGTTTAGAGTATATTTTCTGGTGATGTTGTTACCCTGCTAGCATTTTGTTCTCTCATTAATCCATTCTCCTCTGCACAAAATGACAAGACGGAAAAAATCACCTCAACAAAAAGAACAAGAGGTAGTACCGACTGCCAGGGACCTACTCAATACGGACATTAGTACGATGTCAGATCTAGAGTTCAGAATCATCACTTTAAAGATACTAGCTGGGCTTGAAAAAAGCATGGAAGTTATTAGAGAAACCCTTTCTGGAGAAGTAAAAGAACTAAAATCTAACCAAGTAGAAATCAAAAAGGCTATTAATGAGGTGCAATCAAACATGGGGGCGCTAACTGCTAGGATAAATGAGGCAGAAGAGAGAATCAGTGAGATAGAAGACCAAATGATGGAAAATAAAGAAGCTGAGAAAAAGAGAGATAAACAACTACTGGATCACGAGGGCAGAATTCGAGAGATAAACGATACCATAAGACGAAACAACATTAGAATAATTGGGATCCCAGAAAAAGAAGAAAGAGAGAGAGGGGCAGAAGGTATAATGGAGCAAATTATAGCAGAGAACTTCCCTAATTTGGGGAAAGAAACAGGCATCAAAATCCAGGAAGCACAGAGAACCCCTCTCAAAATCAATAAAAATAGGTTAACACCCTGACGTCTAATAGTAAAACTTACAAGTCTCAGAGACAAAGAGAAAATCCTGAAAGCAGCTCGGGAGAAGAGATATGTAACCTACAATGGTAGAAACATTAGACTGGCAACAGACTTATCCACAGAGACCTGGCAGGCCAGAAAGGACTGGCAGGACATATTCAGAGCACTAAATGAGAAAAATATGCAGCCAAGAATACTATATCCAGCTAGGCTGTCATTGAAAATAGAAGGAGAGATAAAAAGCTTCCAGGACAAACAAAAACTAAAGGAATTTGCAAACACGAAACCAGCCCTCCAAGAAATCTTGAAAGGGGTCCTCTAAGCAAAGAGAGAGCCTAAAAGCAACATAGACCAGAAAGGAACACAAACAATATACAGTAACAGTCACTTTACAGGCAATACAATGGCACTGAATTCCTATCTTTCAATAGTTACCCTGAATGTAAATGGGCTAAATGCCCCAATCAAAAGACACAGGGTATCAGATTGGATTAAAAAACAAGACCCATCGATATGCTGTCTGCAAGAGACTCATTTTAAAACCAAAGACACCTCCAGATTGAAAGTGAGGGGGTGGAAAACCATTTACCATGCTAATGGACATCAAAAGAAAGCTGGGGTGGCAATCCTTATATCAGACAAATTAGATTTTAAACCAAAGACTGTAATAAGAGATGAGGAAGGACACTATATCCTACTTAAAGGGTCTATCCAACAAGAAGATCTAACAATTGTAAATATCTATGCCCCTAACATGGGAGCAGCCAATTATATAAGGCAATTAATAACAAAAGCAAAGAAACACATTGACAACAATACAATAATAGTGGGGGACTTTAACACCCCCCTCACTGAAATGGACAGATCGTCTAAGCAAAAGATCAACAAGGAAATAAAGACTTTAAATGACACACTGGACCAAATGGACTTCACAGACATATTCAGAACATTCCATCCCAAAGCAACGGAATACACATTCTTCTCTAGTGCCCATGGAACATTCTCCAGAATAGATCACATCCTAGGTCATAAATCAGGTCTCAACCGGTACCAAAAGATTGGGATCATTCCCTGCATATTTTCAGACCACAATGCTTTGAAACTAGAACTCAATCACAAGAGGAAAGTCAGAAAGAACTCAAATACATGGAGGCTAAAGAGCATCCTACTGAAGAATGAATGGGTCAACCAGGAAATTAAAGAAGAATTAAAAAAATTCATGGAAACCAATGAAAATGAAAACACAACTATTCAAAATCTTTGGGATACAGCAAAGGCAGTCCTGAGAGGAAAGTATATAGCAATACAAGCCTTTCTCAAGAAACAAGAAAGGTCTCAAGTACACAACCTAACCCTACACCTAAAGGAGCTGGAGAAAGAACAGCAAATAAAGCCTAAACCCAGCAGGAGAAGAGAAATAATAAAGATCAGAGCAGAAATCAATGAAATAGAAACCAAAAGAACAGTAGAACAGATCAA
Organism: Halichoerus grypus; assembly: GCF_964656455.1. Lineage (NCBI taxonomy): Eukaryota > Metazoa > Chordata > Mammalia > Carnivora > Phocidae > Halichoerus > Halichoerus grypus. Next base: position 130,321,734 of record NC_135713.1, on the reverse strand, counting down.
CGAAACTAGGAGCTGGTTCTTTGAAAGAATTAACAAGATTGATAAACCCCTGGCCAGACTTATCAAAAAGAAAAGAGAAATGACCCGAATCAACAAAATCATGAATGAAAGAGGAGAAATCACAACCAACACCAAAGAAATACAAACAATTATAAGAACATATTATGAGCAACTCTATGCCAGCAAATTAGATAACCTGGAAGAAATGGATGCATTCCTAGAGATGCACCAACTACCAAAACTGAACCAGGAAGAAATAGAAAACCTGAACAGACCTATAACCACTAAGGAAATTGAAGCAGTCATCAAAAATCTCCCAAAACACAAAAGCCCAGGGCCAGATGGCTTCCCAGGGGAATTCTACCAAACATTTCAAGAAGAATTAATACCTACTCTTCTGAAACTGTTCCAAAAAATAGAAATGGAAGGAAAACTTCCAAACTCGTTTTATGAGGCCACCATTACCTTGATCCCAAAACCAGACAAAGACCCCATCAAAAAGGAGAATTACAGACCAATATCCCTGATGAACATGGATGCAAAAATTCTCACCAAAATACTAGCCAATAGGATCCAACAGTACATTAAAAGGATTATTCACCACGACCAAGTGGGATTTATCCCTGGGCTGCAAGGTTGGTTCAACATCCGCAAATCAATCAACGTGATACAATACATTAACAAAAGAAAGAACAAGAATCATATGATCCTCTCAATAGATGCAGAAAAAGCATTTGACAAAGTACAGCATCCTTTCTTGATCAAAACTCTTCAGAGTATAGGCATAGAGGGTACATACCTCAATATCATAAAAGCCATCTATGAAAAACCTACAGCGAATATCATTCTCAATGGGGAAAAACTGAGAGCTTTCCCCCTAAGGTCAGGAACGTGGCAGGGATGTCCACTATCACCACTGCTATTCAACATAGTATTGGAAGTCCTAGCCACAGCAATCAGACAACAAAAAGAAATCAAAGGCATCCAAATCGGCAAAGAAGAAGTCAAACTCTCACTCTTTGCAGATGATATGATACTTTATGTGGAAAATCCCAAAGACTCCACCCCAAAACTGCTAGAACTCATACAGGAATTCAGTCAAGTGGCAGGATATAAAATCAATGCACAGAAGTCAGTGGCATTCCTATACACCAACAACAAGTCAGAAGAAAGAGAAATTAAGGAGTCGATCCCATTTACAATTGCACCCAAAACCATAAGATACCTAGGAATAAATCTAACCAAAGAGGCAAAGGATCTGTACTCAGAAAACTATAAAATACTCATGAAAGAAATTGAGGAAGACACAAAGAAATGGAAAAATGTTCCATGCTCATGGATTGGAAGAACAAATATTGTGAAGATGTCAATGCTACCTAGAGCAATCTACACATTCAATGCAATCCCCATCAAAATACCATCCACTTTTTTCAAAGAAATGGAACAAATAATCCTAAAATTTGTATGGAACGAGAAAAGACCCCGCATAGCCAGAGGAATGTTGAAAAAGAAAAGCAAAGCTGGCGGCATCACAATTCCAGACTTCCAGCTCTATTACAAAGCTGTCATCATCAACAGAGTATGGTACTGGCACAAAAAACAGACACATAGATCAATGGAACAGAATAGAGAGCCCAGAAATGGACCCTCAACTATATGGTCAACTAATCTTCGACAAAGCAGGAAAGAATGTCCAATGGAAAAAAGACAGTCTCTTCAACAAATGGTGTTGGGAAAATTGGACAGCCACATGCAGAAGAATGAAAGTGGACCATTTCCTTATACCACACACAAAAATAGACTCCAAATGGTTGAAAGACCTCAATGTGAGACAGGAGTCCATCAAAATCCTAAAGGAGAACACAGGCAGCAACCTCTTCGACCTCAGCCGCAGCAACTTCTTCCTAGAAACATCGCCAAAGGCAAGGGAAGCAAGGGCAAAAATGAACTATTGGGACTTCATCAAGATAAAAAGCTTTTGCAAAGCAAAGGAAACAGTCAACAAAACCAAAAGACAAGTGACAGAATGGGAGAAGATATTTGCAAATGACATATCAGATAAAGGGCTAGTATCCAAAATCTATAAAGAACTCATCAAACTCAACACCAAAAGAACAAAGAATCCAATCAAGAAATGGGCAGAAGACATGAACAGACATTTTTGCAAAGAAGACATCCAAATGGCCAACACACACATGAAAAAGTGTTCAATATCGCTCGGCATCAGGGAAATCCAAATCAAAACCTCAATGAGATACCACCTCACACCAGTCAGAATGGCTAAAATTAACAAGTCAGGAAATGACAGATGTTGGCGGGGATGTGGAGAAAGGGGAGCCCTCCTGCACTGTTGGTGGGAATGCAAGCTGGTGCAGCCACTCTGGAAAACAGTATGGAGGTTCCTCAAAAAGTTGAAAATAGAGCTACCATATGATCCAGCAATTGCACTACTGGGTATTTACCCCAAAGATACAAAAGTAGGGATCCGAAAGGGTACGTGCACCCCGATGTTTATAGCAGCAATGTCCACAATAGCCAAACTGTGGAAAGAGCCAAGATGTCCATCAACAGATGAATGGATAAAGAAGATGTGGTATATATATATACAATGGAATATTATGCAGCCATCAAAAGGAATAAGATCTTGCCATTTGCAACGACGTGGATGGAACTGGAGGGTATTATGCTGAGCGAAATAAGTCAAACAGAGAAAGACATGTATCATATGACCTCACTGATATGAGGAATTCTTAATCTCAGGAAACAAACTGAGGGTTGCTGGAGTGGGGGGTGGGGTGGGAGGGATGGGGTGACTGGGTGATGGACACTGGGGAGGGTATATGTTCTGGTAAGCGCTGTGAATTGTGCGAGACTGTTGAATCTCAGATCTGTACCTCTGAAACAAATAATGCAATATATGTTAAGAAAGAAAAAAAGAAGAAGAAGAATGTAGCAGGAGGGGAAGAATGAAGGGGGGGAAATCGGATGGGGAGAAGAACCATGAGAGACGATGGACTCTGAAAAACAAACTGAGGGTTCTAGAGGGGAGGGGGGTGGGAGGATGGGTTAGCCTGGTGATGGGTATTGAGGAGGGCACGTTCTGCATGGAGCACTGGGTGTTATGCACAAACAATGAATCATGGAACACTATATCTAAAACTAATGATGTAATGTATGGGGATTAACATAACAATAAAAAATTAAAAAAAAAAAAGCATGGTATAACTCAAATCCTTTGGTTTTCTTTCACCTATTCACTGTACAAGTTCAGCCTAGAACATTCTGTATACGAGAGTATAGGAGACATTAGCTAAACCAGGTTCTTCCTGCATCACAAAAGCCAGCTGAGTGAATTCTACATTAGTTTTTATCCACGACCAGCCTATATTTGTACATATCATTATGCACAAACTCCAAGTCAATCCTCGGTTTTCGCAGTGATGTTAGGAAATTACAAGATCAGTCCCCATGTTTCCGACATTCTGAGCGTCTATTTAGACGCAGAAATGCAGTTGGCCCTCCTCGTCTCACTTGGTTGAAGAAATGTGATCACCACCATGGGAACTTGGAGTCATATTCTGTTTCCAAAGGGACATAAACTTTGAAACCAGGCAAATTATGTTAGCTCTGACTAGGACAGACTCTTGGAGTCATTCGATCGATGCTAATAGGTTTGTCCCTCTGAAATTTCTTTGATATTTCCCAGGAGGAACAGAAAAATACCTCCACGTGATGCAATGCGGGGAAACAAAAAAACCAGCCTTTGTGCCTCGGAGTGCGGCTCTTTGGGTATGGAATTCAGACACTTTCAACATCTCTGTCCTTTCCTCTAATCTCTTTCAATGCTGTTCTGGGTGACCAGGATTACCAAACACCTCCAGGCAAAACAATCGAGGCAGGCACACAATCAGCGTTTGTCTTGGGGGAACAAAAAGATTTGTTTTAGATTAGGAATCCACCAAATCAGGCTTTTGCAAAAACTTCTGAATTGTTTTATTATAATATCTATTGGTCTAGATAGCAAAGGCTTTTTAGCGTATAATCTGTTGCCGGCAAGTGTACAATGTACAATTTAGATGATAATAAACAAGGCTCCAAATCCTTTTATGGTGCAGAGCATTTTTTTTTAAGCAGCGTTTGGCAGTATAATCGATGTTGTTTTCACAACTTAGAGTGAAAAGCATTTGATGGAAAACCGCTGTTGCAGAATGACATTGTATTCCAGTGCTTGCTCCAAAAATGAACATCGTTAAAAATAACTTCTAAAAGAAATGATTCAAACCCCAAAGATATAAACTTATCTCAAAGTTGTTAAATGATGGTTATCTGTACACTTTAAACCACATCCCCAATGTGGAGATGATATAATAAAAAAGCAAAGAACTTTCATGGTTGGACGATATTCCATATTTTGTTCTCTACAGAGAGGCTTTTTCAAGTCTTTATCTCTTTGAGGCTGGGTGACTGGTGGGGAGATAAGCTTGCATCTGTATAAGAAAACCTTCAGGACCTTTCTCAGTTCAGCTTCCATTTGGGCCCCAGGTCAGGGGCTCTGTGACCCGAGTTGCTGCATTGTTTCTCAAAATGCTTAAAAACGCAACAGAGGGTAAGGCTTGGGAGCCTTTTAAACTGCTGAATATTATCAGCAGTGCAAGTCAGTGTTGTTGATGCTTCCCCCAGTACCTAGAAGAAGGGGGAGATGGAAAGAGACAACAGGACGGGAAAGAAAGAGGAGAGAAAGTGTCCCTGGCTAGTAACAGGATGAGGTGTCACCAACTGGGGAGTGGCTTATTAATTCTTTATTGTGAGTTTGTGTGTGTGTGTGTGTGTGTGTGCACTGAGGGTGTAGATTTAAGCTTGGTCATCATTGCTCAGGAGATCACTATGAAACAGGTTGGTATGACACTTCTATGCCTTTTTATTTTTTTATTTTAATTTAAGTAGGTCCCATGCCCAGCGTGGAGTCCAACACAGGGCCTGAACTCACAACCCTGAGATAAAGACCTGAGCTAAAATCAAGAGTCGGACGCTCAACCGACTGAGCCATCCAGGCTCCCCTATTTTTAATGTTAAAGAAAAAAGTACCGAAGGAGCTCAGGTAATAAAGCTGGGGCCATGGACATCAGCTCAGAGAGCCCAGATCTCTGCCTTCTTGGCTTCACCTTGGTCAGGAGGCACCTCTTCCCGATTAACAATGATCAGGGTAAGGGTCTCCCCTTTGCTTTCTTTCGGGGTGAACTCCTAAGGGATTCTGAGGAAATGACTTTGGTCTCTCAGAGGAAGAAGGCAGGTGGTTCTAGTTTGTGTTTTTCAACCTCTGTCCTTTGCTCTCCTCAGACTCTCCGAAATTTGTCACTTTTGTCATTTTCATTTTCAGAGAGTGACAGTTCCCTGGAGATTTTTCACTCCACATCATCTCTTGACCTTTCTCTGAGAGATTGTTTCTCATTTTGCTGCCAGTTTGCTGCAGGGCCCTTTCTTATTTGCAAGTTTTTAGGGTGAATACTTTCATGAACTTTCTGTACCCCAGGCTGTATTTTACACGGGGACCAACCCTCCCTTGTAAAAAACAAAATAAAACAAAAACGAAACAAAACAAAACTGGATAAGATGACATGATGACCTAGGTTTTCCTGCAAGCTCTTGAATTCTACCATTTGGACTTTCATATTTCAAATCTTATGCAAATTTGACTTTTCAGGATTTCTCTCTCTGTTTTTTTTTTTTTTTTTAATATTTTATTTTTTTATGATTTTTTATTTATTTATTTGAGAGAGAGAATGAGATAGAGAGAGAGAGCATGAGAGGGGGGAGGGTCAGAGGGAGAAGCAGACTCCCCGCCGAGCAGGGAGCCCGATGCGGGACTCGATCCCGGGACTCCAGGATCATGACCTGAGCCGAAGGCAGTCGCCTAACCAACTGAGCCACCCAGGCGCCCTCTCTCTCTGTTTTGTAAGCACTTTCACTGAACCTGAAGAAATATCTGCTTCATTGAGATTATTGCAGAAATATCAAACTCCAGAGAATTTGACATTCCCGTTCTCCTTACTATTTTTTTTTGTGTGTGTGATACGAAAGCCCAACATTAACAGATGATCAAAGCCATGTGGTATTTATATTTTACCCGACCTCGTTTGAAGCATCACTAACATCAGGGGATAAGATGCTAAGGGAGAGTCCTTCACTTAGTGGTAGACTCTAAACTAAGAAGGAAGAAAAAAGAGTTTGGAGAATAAATGTCTCTGACAGCATGAAATTGTTCTTGAAGTTTTAATGATGGAGAAAATAATAAGTTTTCATTTAAAATAGCTAAATTACCTCGTTTGTTGAAATGTGGTTGATTTGTACTTCATTTGAATTACCTGATTCTGTCCAAAGTAAATAGCAAAATATATATTATATTTATAATATAAATATATATTTAAGGAGGAATCCTGAAAATTAAGATAACATTCAGGAGGTCTTACTTATATACAAAACTTCAGTTCCCATATATTCCGATAAGTATCGTTCCTATGCTGATCCTCTATGGTATGTGTGCTTACCTTTTTAAAATTGCACTTTGCCTGAGATGTTATGTCAAAACATGTTTCCATCATGGAATTTTTCAGATCATTTGGGTGAGTAAGGACATTTTTCATCTTCCTTATTCTGCTCTTAAATGAGTAGCAACTGAAGGAAAGGGCTCAGGGTAAGGCCTGTTTGGGTTTCGGAAGGTGGGGGTGGGGTGGGGAGGGGATCCTGCAGCTATTCTAAGAATCAAATACCCTCACCCAAAGTAAAAGTGATACAAGGGCCTTCCCCTCTTTATTGTCCTTTATTTTTTTAGGAGCCTGGTAAACGTATTAGTTTCCTCTTACCGCTGTAATAAATTAACTTGAACCTAGTCACTCAAACAACACAGATTTCTTCTCTACTCTTCAGGAGGTCAGAAGTCAGAAATCAGTGTCATTGGGCTACACTCAAGGTTTTGGCCAGGTTGTTTCCTTCTGGAAGCTTGAACGGGGGAATCCGTGTCCTTGACTTTTTCAGCTTTTTCTCAAGGCTGCCTGCATTCCTTGCTCGTGGCCCCTTCCTCCGTGCTTCAGAGCGAGAAGCATAACATCTTACTTCCTCTCTGACTCCTGCTTACACCTTCTCTCTCGGACTTCGACTCCTCCTGGTGCCTCTTTCATGAGGGCCCCTTGTGATTTCTGGGCACAAGCAGATGACAAGGATCATCTTTCCATCTCAAGTTCCTTACCGTAATCACTTCTGCAAAGTCCATTTTGTTATGTGAGGTTATATATTCCCAGGTTCTGGAGATCAGAAGGTGGACAGCTTTGGGGGGCCATTATGTATCCCATTCTGTATACCACAGTAAACAAATGCTCTGTATCCCTCAAAACTTTTTTCACTAGGCTTTCTTTTGAACCCCAGGGCACCAGGACACCCTAGAGTTAGCAGGCACTATTCTCATAACTGAGGAGAAAACATTTAAGCTGCAACCACTGTTATAATTTTAATATTTACACCATCTTGTCTGAGAGAGGGTCTCTCCAGTGAAGGTTTATTTATGGTGTTCGGGCTTAGGAACTTAGCTTTTAAACCTATACCACTGCTTGTAAGAGAGCACGAAGGCAGGAATATCTAGATGCTGTGAAATAAATTTTAGGAGTACTTTACTCTTTTGGACTCCTTCCCAGGCAAAACAACATTCTCTATTTCCCATTTATAGTCTGTGCCATTTTGAAAATGACTTGTCAAGGCTTCTAGAGGCTGGTCACTCAGTTTCAAATATTCTTACTGATGGACTAGATTAATTTTTACACCAAGATTTTTTTCCAAAAGCGTTAAATCAAGATGCAGGTACTTCTATCAACTGTTTAGCTTTTACTCAGGTACCACACTCTATGCTGGTTTTCTATTCAAAAAAAGAGGGGGAGCATTCAATAAAAGGGTTCCTGGACTGGGCAACGGAGGGCAAAATAGGATGAATGGTCACAGTCAGAGTCCCAGACTGGCACTGGGGGTGACCCCCAATACATAGGGCTGTTTCAGAAGTCTGGGGTCATCTCAGTGGGTCTCAGGAAATGCCTTCAGTCATTGTTGCCCCTCATTATCCCAAGCATAAGTCTCTATGTGCAACTTTCATGTTTTTTCATTCAGTCCCAGAGTAGCCCCCACGCTGGAATCTTATTCTGCTGATATGGACTGCCACAGGACATGAGAAGTGCTCTCCTTCCCCAGCCTGATTTCCTGTGGAATCGTAACACAGGAAGCCACGGAAGGTTCCAGAACCAGGGTAAAGTCCAGGGCAGTATCCGTCGAGTACCCATCACTCATCAAGTTGCCAAAGATGTCATGGTCACCGCTGAGTTTTCATCAGTTTTTGTCATAATGAAATAAGCCCTGGAAAGGCCTCTTTTAAGATTTTTAAGTCTCAATAAATCTGTCTGCATTTCCTCTTAATAAAAGGTTTTCAAATTAATCCTCAAAATGCCAACAAAACCCAGTTATCATAAATCTTAAGTTTATTTAAGGTAAGTAAGATTTTTTTTTTTTTACCCTTCAGGTTATAAACTGACTTAGGACAGTGATTTTTAAGAAGTTAGGAATGTATTTTCCTTGTAGGAAAGTACCTATTTTGCCTGAGAAAGATCCAATATTTTTGATTATCTTCCTATGAATTAGTTCACATAAATAGTAGTGTTTCTTTTTCAGCTAATCTAAGAAATAGATTTTACTTGTTACATGGGTGTTTGTTAACTGCTTATGAAAGTGCAAATGTCAAATCCATGGTTTTCTTAAGGGTTTCTTTTTTTTTTAATTTTTAAAGTTGTTTTTTTTTTTGGTTTGTTTTTGCTTTTTTTTTTTTTTTTTGAGAGAGAGAGAGAGATGCGTGTGCATGTGCACACTTGCCCATGCTGGGGGGACGGGGGAGAGGGAGGGGCAGAGGGAGAGGGAGAGGGAGACAGAATCTTAAGCAGGCTGCACTCTCAGCACAGAGCCGGAGGCGGGGCTCAATCTCACCACTCTGAGATCACCACCTGAGCCGAACTCAGGAGTCAGATGCTTAACTGACTGAGCCACCCAGGTGCCTCAATCTACAGTTTTCATAAACAAAAAAAACCCACTTTTTTTCCGCGATCCACAGTAAGAAGTACATTTTACAGTGCGCCCTCACACATAGTATAGACACACATTTTACATAGTTTTGCAACAAAATTTTAAGAAAAATAATTTCCTTTCTTGTAGCTATACTCTGATAATTCTATTTTATTCTATTTCTTTAAGAGACCACTTGTTGTGACCCACTAAGTGCATTTCATGACCAGCAGCATGAAAAACACTGTGTTATGAAACGATACAAAAATCCATTTTATTTTGAGTTGGAAAGAAAAAAAACATGATTCTGGGTAATTCAAATGAATTATCCGAACATATTCTATTATAAAAAGATTAAAAGTTAAATCCTTGAATCATGAGGATTACAGTTTAAATTTTTTTGCTAAACTTATTTCTGTTAGATTTATAATGACTTCTGGAACAATGATATTGAGTGACCCAGACTATCCACAAAAATAAAAAAATTTAAAAAAACCATTTTTTAAAAGTTGCCGAGGTGGTTTATTTAGCCCCACATTCCACTGGAGTCTGTTCTACTGTTTATGAACACCTATGGTTACATTTTAGCACATAGAGAATTCCATCCAGGGTATCACACAAGCTAAATGCATGTATCTAAGGGAATCAAACCTTAGGATCTTTTTCTTTGGTGACCAGCCTCCCACCCCTCCCAGCTCCCCCCCCCACCCCCCCCAAAAAAAAGAAGTTACAAGGGCTGACTATTTTTATTCTGGAAAAATACGGAGACTGCCTGCAGCTGGGGGAAGCTTCAAGATGTTGTGAAAGTGTTCTCTGTTGGGTCAGAGAAGGTATGACTGGGAAAGGTAAGGTTTTGATGGATGAAGGATGGAGTTTAGATTTGCAGAAGAGCTGCATGGGTGTCTAGAAAAGCCTGGAATGACCCACGTTGAGAAATTAAAGCCCAGAAAAGATTAAGATGCTTCTCTACTCTAGAATTCCAACTGAAAACAAGACTGAACTGTGAAAGAAGCATAACAAATCCATTGAGTTCTTATGTTTCCATTGGTTAGTGCTTTAATGCCATCAACATATAAAATTGTTTCCAGTTTTTCCTCAGACCTTTTGATGCCTCTCATTTGGAAGTGCCCCAGGCACATTCTCATTATCCTGCCTGTTGCCTGCCCCGGTTGCTTCTGGAAAGAAGGGAGGTTGTAATTGTAGTTGGTGGTTGGTGGCCCCTGGGTATTTTGTAACCATGTATAAAGCGTTCCTGCTGGAGAGACACATTTTTCTTACCTTACTCCTCCAGCACATTTTTCCTGAATATAAATAACTTCAATTCATCTTCACTTTTATATTGCCTTAGTTGCTGCTTCTAAGTGCATTTCACATCAGCTGAAGAGTTTTCTAAGTGGGTGACCTTCACATCCTCGTACAGGAGAAAATACAAAATGAGACCTGGGATTACCATTTTAAATGGAAGAGCTATAGGAAGAAGAAAAATAGCTCCTCCAGGCCCTTGAAGCGGAGTTGATGAGTCAGAAAGAGCTAGAGGCAGAACACATACCCTCCTGCTATATTTGCTGAATTTCTTGACTGGTTTTTAGGTTCTAGGCTTTAAAAAGGAAATCCCCAAAGCAAAGAAGGGCATATGAAGAATGGGAAATAACATTTGCTTGGCATCCGGGGCTTTGCATCTGTGCTCATTTGTCTGGACCAACAATACCAGCCGTTCATTCATCACATAGTCATTGAGCACTTCCTATGTACCAGGTTCTTATACACACACACACACACACACACACACACACACCACCTATATTTTATATAGGTATATATGTATCTTCCAGTAAGTGCTAGAGAAAACAATACATCAAAGAGGAAAAAAGGAGTGTGGAAGGCAGGTAAGATCACTCACTTATGGTGACCTGTGTGTGACTAGAATCTGAAAGTGAGAAGAAAGAGCCCTGTAAAGATGTTTAACACCCAGATGTGGGCGCTGCTTGGCATGTCTAAGGAACAGCAGGAAGGTCCGTGTGTCTGGAGCTAAGTGAGGGGGTAGTATGAGATGAGGCCATAGAGATAAGGCCCTATCCTCTTTCCCTCTCCCTCCCTCCCTCCCTTCCTTCCTTCCTTCTTTCCTTCCTTCCCTTCCTTGGTTCTTTCCCTTCCTTCCTTCCCTCCTTCCCTCCTTCCTTCTCTACTGTGTAGTTGTGGTATTCATTTGACCTACAGTTAGATTCATTTGTTTCAAATTGCTTTCAATGTCAATTTTATCTTTCTGTCCGTATTGATTCAATTTTATTTTCAGCTATGTAGGATATTAAGATGCTTTCAAGAACCAAAACCATACAAAATGATATACTCAGATCTCTGAGTATCCCCCCACCTGTCTTCCCTCTACCACCTCTACCTTATTGGCCACTAACCTCATTATTTTCTGGGTTTATTGTTCTTGTGTGTGTTTTGTTAGTTTGAATTTTTCTTTTGTAATAAGAAAACAGATGTATATTTTCTTATTTTCTCTTTATCATGAAAATGCTGGCATTCTAAATGTGGTCTTTTGTACTTGGCTTTTTCCATTTACTGCTATCTCCTGGAAATCGCAGCTGTGTAGTATTGCACTGGGTATAGTACAATAGTTTATCTGATTAATCTCCTATACTTGAACATTTAGGAAGTTACCAGTGTTTTACACTTAAAAGTGATGCTGCAGATGAATAAGTTTGTGCCTATGTATTTTTGTATTGATGAACGTGTTATCTTCAGGACGAATTTCTAGAAGTGGGACTACTGGATCAACAGTAAATCCATGGGTAATTTTGTTACTTCATGCCAAATTGCCCTCCATTGGGGTGATACCACTTTATATTCCAAACAGCCATATATGGGAGTGCCTATTTCCCCACAGCCTTACCAAGAGATTGTATTGTCAAGCTCTTGCATTTTTGCCAGTTTGATGAGTGAGAAATAGTATCTCAGTGTAGTTTTAATTTGCACTTCTTGTGAAATGGAACATCTTTTCATATGTTTTTAACAGACATTTTTAGATCCTCTTTGTAAATCATCTGTTCATGTCTCTTGCCTAATTTTCTATAGAATATTTTCTCTCAATTAAAAAAATGTATTATATATTGGGGATGAGAGCCTTTTTTCCTGAGGTAGATGCTGCAAACATTGTCTTGCAGTTTGTCACTTGTCATTTTATTTTGTTCATAATGTCTTTTTTTGCTTTAAAGTAGATAAATTCCTGACTTTATAGTCAATTCCACTGATCTTTCTCTCAATTCATGAATTTGAATATGTTTTGAAGGTAGAAATTATAGAGTTTAGTGATGAATTTCATGTGGGTCATCAGAAAAAGAAGTCAGGCATGACTCTAAGATTTTGACCTGAACAACCAGAATGTGAGAGCTTCCACTTCCTGCAGAGAATTCAGTTTTTGTGGAGAATACCAGGAGTTCTGTCTTGGTGATAGGAAATCTGAGATGCCTGTTAGACCCCCAGGTGGAGATGTGAGGGGGGCAGATGGCGACAAGTACAGATTTAGGGAAAAGGTAAGAGATAGACATTTAGTGTCAGCCATGTGGAGACAGAATTTAAAACCATAAAACTGTTAGGAGGTCTTGATGAAAGCATTATGTCCACTTTGGGGATAGATGTCCCAATATTTTGAGGGTTTAAGTCACTCATCCAAGTAAAGTGCAGATCTGGGCCATGAATCGAGGTCTTATCCTCTGATTCATTTGCTAGGGCTGCCGTAACAAAGTACCGCAGACTGGGTGGCTTAACCCACAGAAATTTGTTTTCTTCTAATTCTAGAGGCTAGAAGTTCGAGATCACGATGTCAGCGGGGTTGCTTTCTTCTGAAGCCTCTCTCTTTAGTTTGCAGATGGCTGTTTTCTCCTCCTTGTGTATTCACATGGGCTTTTCTCTGTAGTATGTCCGTGTCCTAATCTCTTCTTATAAGGAAGGACACTGGTCATACTGGATTAGGGCCCACCCTGAAAGCCGCAGATTAACCTAATCACCTCTTTAAAGACCTTATTTCCAGATACAGCCACACTTGGAGATACCAGGGATTAGGCCTTCAAAATATAAAATTTGAGGGTACAGAATTCACCCCGTAACACCCCTCTTTCCATTATACCAACTTGTTATGTATTTGAGAGGAAATAGGGATTTAGAGTCTAAAAGACCTTATCGTTTCATAAAAGACCTAAAATGATGATGACTCTGATGTTCAGGAATTAGTATTTCTTCTTGATTTGGGGACTATTTAGATGGATGATATAAATGTGAATGATATTTAATATGAGCCCATGGTCCTCAGATCTGCTCCCAGGGAAAAGGCCTTGTCCTCTCTGGGAAACACAGGATCTGGAAAAGCCCCTGACACAGAAGTGCCAGCAGTAAATGTGGGTCTTGTCTGGGCTGGAGGAAAGTAGGATGAACATATTTCAGAATTAGTGCTAATGTTGATCTCAGAGAAGTCGTTCTTTGGCCACTAACAAATGAGGATTAATGTAAATCAGAAACATCTTTAGGTAAAAAACATATGCCAAACTCCATCCATATACTTTCAGTTAGAAGTAACCCCAGTGTTCATAGCAGCAATGTCCACAATAGCCAAACTGTGGAAGGAGCCGACATGCCCTCAACAGATGAATGGATAAAGAAGATGTGGTCCATATATACAATGGAATATTACTCAGCCATCAGAAAGGATGAATACCCAACATTTGCATCAACATGGATGGAACTGGAGGAGATTATGCTAAGTGAAATAAGTCAAACAGAAAAAGACAATTATCATATGGTTTCACGTATTTGTGGAACATAAGGAATAGCATGGAGGACATTAGGAGAAAGAAGGGAGAAATGAAGGGAGAGAAATCAGAAGGGGAGACAAACCATGAGAGACTATGGACTCTGAGAAACAAACAGGGTTTTAGAGGGGAGGGGTTGGGGGGATGGATTAGCCCAGTGATGGGTATTAAGGAGGGCACATATTGTATGGAGCACTGGGTGTTATACGCAAACAATGAATCATGGAACACTACATCAAAAACTAATGATGTAATGTATGGTGACTAACATAACATGATAAAAAAAATTATTAAATTAAAAAAAAGAAGTAACCCCAAGGAGGAGAGGAAAACAAGCCATAAGAGACTCTTAAAGACAGAGAACCAACTGAGGGTTGATAGAGGGAGGTGGGTGGGGGATGGGCTAGATGGGGGATGGGCATGAAGGATGGCACTTGTTGCGTTGAGCACTGGGTATTGTCTGTAAGTGATGAGTCATCGAGTTCTACTCCAGAAACCAATTCGCACTGTATGTTGACTGTCTAAAATTTAAATTAAAAAAGAAAAAGGGGAGTAACCCCAAGGAAACTTCTCCTTTTAGATATAGTCTTTAGTTATACATTGAAATTGGGAGTCAAGACTTAAAAATTTTTGCAACAAATTCGTTAAACATTTGTGTATTTGGAAATACCTTAAAAAGAGAAGACTAAACCTCTCTGCACTTCATGGAATGATTCCATAAGTTCTCTAGTTCACCTTTACTTGTAAAGATCCTAAAAGTACTTTTCTGCATGATTTTGTAATCTGTTTTTCAATATTTTTGCCACTGGGTGATTATTCACTAGGCTATAATGTCCCGGTGCAGGAAAACATCTTTGTAAATTACAAACTGAAACTCATCAAGATTCTATGGGAGACAAATTACTTTCAGTTTGCCTTTCCAAGAATTTATAGTTATTTCCTAGTAACTTTGCCACTGACATCTGTGATAATGTTTCTGGAATTAGAATATATTCTCTAACATTTTTACTTCTCAGAATAAATGATCTGAATGGAACAAAATCTGCTTGAAGACATTGGGCTGGAATAGAGGTTGAAGTAACTTCGATTTTAGCTGACATCTAAGCCGAATTTTTTAAATGGTAAGTTTGGAGGGCTAGTAAGACGGAACATTCCAGTGGCCTTGGGTTGCTTAGGAAGGTCATGGGGCTATTTGGAAGATGGCAGCCTACCAGCTGATATCCCGGGTGGATAATGGATAGAGGAAAGCATAGACACTGTGGAAGAAAACAACGCAAATCAGACCAAAATGTAAAGGTTAATCAGTTAATGAGGGTTAATTCCTCCTTAAAAATAAGAAAATACACCCTACCTAGAACAAAACATGGAAAAGAAATAACTGTTCATCACATGTGCGGCCCCGTCTTAATAGGATGGATCCTCATCTTCAATAACCTTCAGTTCTCCCTTCTGTGTGGCTCCCAGGCTTCGTTCACAAACATTGTTCAGGTAGTCACAAAGGTACACAGTCAGGACCGAACGTGTAAAATGTGAACACAACACGGCATCCCCCTTTTGGCATTTCTTCTCTTTTCAATAAACAGAAATGGCCCTGGGGCTGCTCAGACCTGTCAGAGTCCTAGCAGACACCAATTACTTTATTTTTTGTTTTGTTTGGTTTTACTTTTTAGAAAGATTTATTTATTTGACAGAGAGTGAGAGAGAGAGAGCATGCACAAGCAGGGGTAGCAGCAGAAGGAGAGGGAGAAGCAGGCTCTCCGCGGAGCAGGGAGCCCGATGCGGGGCTCGATCCAGGACCCCGGGATCATGACCTGAGCAACCGCCCAACCGACTGAGCCACCCAGGAGCCCTGGATACTGATCACTTTAAAATACTGCCAACACACCATCAGCCTCGCTGGTCGTGGACTCACTGTACTCTTTAGGTGCCATGTTCCTGAAATGAAATGGTTTCAGGAGCCGTGACGCTTCCCCAGGCCCGAGTCCCTCTTCTCCCATGGCCCCAACTCTGCTTCCTGTAACTTTGTCACTGTGTTTTGGGGGAAAGTCATCTGGGACTTTGGTGTCCAGATGTTTTTAGTTCCCTTGTTTATGGCTGCTCTCTTTCTGGCACATTCTGACCACATAGCAAACCGAGCCCAACCCAACCAACCAAAAAACGTCCAACAGGTTAAACACGGCTCTCCCTGGTTGGGCCGTGATTAACCCTTTCCTCAGTTGCTGTTTTTAGGACAGGCACTGACTAGCACAGCTCAGTACTTGCTTTAGAGAGTGTAAAATGGCAAAAGAAGTGTGTGTGCTGAGCCCTTTAAATGGTACCCTGTGGACATGCTGTGTCACTGGGCCACAGAGACAGAGAAACTCCAGGACCTTGCCATGTGACCTAAACCATAGTTTTGGGTCAGGTTTACTTTTATTCTCCTTCCCATGGGATCCACTGGAAGGGCACTGGAACCATAGCATTGCTCCCACCAGGGAAATGCGGAACACAATGGAAAGGTCCTTCTTTAAATCACACAGACATGTTTAAGAGAAAAGTGAAAACGCCTCAATCCTCAACTGATGCGCAACCAGGAATATGTCTTTACGCAGCTTTTCCTCTAAGTTTAACTACATAGAAAATTAATGAATAGAGTCCTCATTGCAGAAATAAAGGAAGACTCTCCCACAGGAGAGTAAGCAGAGTCTCTTTTTTTAAAAAAAGATTTTATTTATTTATTCATCAGAGAGAGAGAGAGAGCACAAGCAGGGGGGATTGCAGGCAGAGGGAGAAGCAGACTCCCCGGTGAGCAGGGAGCCCGATGCGGGGCTCGATCCCAGGACCCTGGGATCATGACCTGGGCCGAAGGCAGACGCTTAACTGACTGAGCCACCCAGGTGCCCCCAGAGTCTATTTATTCAGAGTTTGCTAGAGCAAGGGAGCCAGCCACCATCGCTTGCCTTTAGCAGAGATTCAAAGGCAGGCAAAGGAGAGGGAAAGCCTAGCATAGGAAGAGGGAAGGCTTCATATAAGCCCTGATCGGGGGTTGGTGGTGTGTGGAAGCTGCAGGCGGGCTCATCAGAGTAGGGCATCCCATAGGATCGGTTGGGGGTACATATTTGGCTTTTTCCTGTTGGTCCAAAGATGGGAGCAGGGTTAAAATTAGGGAAGCTGCCAGTTAATAATCAAGTCTTGGCTGTTTTGGACCAATTGCTGCCCGGGGAAGTGACTTCCTGGGCTCTTGGCTACAGAGTTCTATTTTTATTTATGGTCTGATCTTTCGGTCTGTATATGGCATCTCTGACCAAAGGTAATTATTATTCATAGGTTTCCTACATATCCTGAATAGGATCCCATTGTCTGTTGTATATCGCAAACCATAGTTTCTCCCAGACTGTTGTTTTTCATATTGGAGTTTTACGCTTTTTATGTAAGCAAATCTTTTTCTTTATGACTTTGAAAATGTGTAGCTTTCCTAAGAAGGCCATCCTCTTTATAATATTACTACATATGTCTCCTACATTTCCTAATGTAATTATAGTTTAAAAGATAGCTTTGTAATCCAGATAAACCTAATTGTTATCCACAGTGTGAAAAGGAACTATAGCTTTCTTTCCTTTTCCAAATACTAGTCATTTGGAATTACACATTCTTCCCCCATTGACTCAAAAACCCCAGTGCTTGCTTCTGGGTTCTGTTCTTTCGATCTATATTTCTGCTTTAATGACTAAAACATCACAGTTTACTTTGAGGGCAATAGCCTCTTCACTTCGGTTTTAATTTCTTTCTTGAACTTGAGTCATTGAGAGAAGTATTTTTTTAAATTGCGGTTTTCATAGGCTTTGTTCCTTTCACTATTTTACAGAGTTATTGCTTCATAGCACAAGAATGTGGTCTGTGTGATTTTTGCTTTTTGATTACCGAAGATTATTTTGGTCCAGCTATGTCAATTTTTGTGAAGTTCTTACTTAAGTTATTTTGAAAATAATGTATAGTCTCTATTTCTTGGATTAAATGTAGATATTTATTCTTGTTATGATAAACCTCGAATCCTCTATGACTTTACTGTCTTAAACAGTTTCTAAGAAATGTATCTTCAGTTCTCTCAGTATGATTTTGGATTTGCCGATACCCCCCTTGAATATCTAACAGCTTTCGGCTTATATTAAAGCAATGTGATTAGTTCTGTAAATGTTCATGACTATTATAATATCTTGGTGGATGTTGGATCTAATATCTTGGATGCCTCTTTCCTAGTATTAGAAGGCAAATCCATAATGGGGAGGTAAGTGGAAATCAAAGCAGAAAGTGACTAAATGTGAATTATTTTTACCTGGACACAACTGGGGCTCATACTCTCCTCAAAAGAAAACATCTCCATGATAAAAGTCCTTTTCCTGAGAAGCAGCCGACCTCCTCCTAGGACATACTGAATTAACACAGCCACAATGTGGCCATGAGCCCTTCCCGCCCTAATGTTTCTATTTCCACACGGTCCACTGCCCATTTAATTACTTAGTTTTAGATTTTAAGACCATTAATTAGAAAACCTTTGAGTCTGCTGGGCTTTTTTGTCTTGGCAACGTTCCTTTTATGCTCTTACTATTAAGTATTGATTTTGTAGGTCAGGCTCTCCAGTCTTGAGTACCTTTTACTATGTGCTTGTTGTACTCTCTTTAGATAAAAATGTTGGGATAGGGAAGAAGTGACTATTTAATGGCTATTAGATTGGTTTTTGAGTTGAGATTTCAAACATTCAGTGGAAGGATGCCTGTTTTCCTTTAGCCCAGAAGTCGATTTTGTACCCCTCAGTCCGGAAATCCCCTCTTAATTCCAAAGAGCTGTGATTTCTAGGTAAAAGCAAGAGGTACAGAGTACCCAGAGTTATACCAGGGATGATGAGTGCCACGGCCACACACTATGATCTTAATGGAGAGTTTTGTTTTCTGGATTTCTTTTTTCAGTAGGGGAAATTAAAAGTGTAACGAATGCAATTAAATTTGTATAATGTTAGCAGGATTTATATGTAAATTAAAAAATTCTAAAAACCCATTTTTTTATCAGACTAAGTGCCCCCATTTTTATCAAAATACATGGTAGCAAGGCACCTGGGTGGCTCAGTTGCTTAAGTGTCAGACTCTTGGCTTCAGCTCAGGTCATGACTCAGGGTCCTGAGATCCAGGCCAGCCTCCGGCTCTGTGCTCAGCGGGGAGTCTGCTTGAGATCCTCCCTGTCTCTCTCCCTCTGCCCTTTGCCCCCTTCTCTCTCTCTCTCTTTCTCTAAAATAAATAAATAAATCTTTAAAAAAAAGATACGGGGAAAAATATGGTAGCTCTAAACTGCTATAAACAGTAGAGAACACAGAAGAACCTGAGGAAATATTCCTTGAAGGATTAAGAGACAATTTAGGGAGAAAACACCCTCCCATAAAGACCATTAGAAAATGATAGAATACAGTATAGAATCAACTGCTATTAAAATAGCATTGTCTATAAACTTTCTGGAAGTTCATAGAAATTTTCTTTTTATATAGATATACCTTGATTACCCCAGACAGAGCTTTTATAGACTAGGCATCTCTTCCCATTCCTATCATTTAGAGCAGGCCAGGTGATTTAAAGAGTTTGGGAGCAGGTAACATTTCTTCTCTGTCTTAGGGTCTCAGCCTCTTCCAATTATGTGAAAGGAAAAGGCAAACCTACGTGTACTGAGTGCCGGCCATTTGCTGAGTACTTTTATATGTTCTGTTTCTCTTTCTCTTCATCACAAACCTGCGATGTAAGTACCCATTTTACAGATGGTAAGACTTCAATTCAGATAAAGTCTCATGCTTGAATTACTGAGCTTTCAAGCAGCGGGACCAGGGTTTTATGCCGAGTCAGAACTCCTGGTCTTTCAGAATCATCATCATGTCACTGGGACCTCTGATTTGTAGTTGAGTCAGACAGAAGTTGGGAGTAACCTGGGGACCTACTACTTGTGATTGGCATGTGAAGTAGGGGGGCAGTCTGCTGACCCTGGGGATGATGCTAACTCTAGACAGTTAGTGTCAGAATTGCTTGGTGTGGAGAACCACCTCGCTGGGGTCAGAAGTGTTTAGTAGAGTAGAATAAACCCAGGAATGTTTTTCCTATCCGGCAACAATATGTAACCAATACATTCTTTTTTTTTTTTTAAGATTTTATTTATTTATCTGACAGAGAGAGAGAGACCCAGCGAGAGAGGGAACAGAAGCAGGGGGAGAGGGAGAGGGAGAAGCAGGCTTGCCGCGGAGCAGGGAGCCTGATGCGGGGCTCGATCCCAGGACCCCGGGATCATGACCTCAGCCGAAGGCAGACACTTAATGACTGAGCCCCCCAGGCGCCCCTGTAACTAATACGTTCTTAACAGAGACAGGGATTCTAATGATTACTCAGTTTTGACATATGAAGAACGCTTCAGGATTCATAAGATTGGATGATTATTTATTAGCATCTATCATGTTTTCTTAATAAAACGATGTGGAGAAACACAGTAAACTATTACCCTGAGTTTCTAATGGATTGTTTAAAGTATATTCTATCCAATATCAGAGACACTAAGACATCGTGGTTAAGAGCATGGACACTGGAGCCATGAAAACTAGATTTTACGTTTTTCCAGCTACGTGACCTTGGGCGCATGATTAATCTAAGAGCCAGTTTTCCCACTTGTAAATATGCAGAGTAATCACAAGTACCTCACAGAGATTTGAAGGGATGAAATATGATAATGTATGTTCTTTGTACACTCAATGGCTTGTAGTGAATGCTCAAAAATGTCAGCTATTACCGAGCTGCTTTCAGTATAAAAATATGTTCTGATTACATTTAAAATGGAAATTTGGCAGATAAAGGACGGAAGCTCAAACCCAAATCTTGCCAGCATGTTATATTTTGTTAGTGATATTAACAGGATCAGAATGACTTTCTGTTCATCTAGACAAGTGCACAACCCCTGACACTGTGAACTTGGCTGTTGTGGAATGCTAATCATCACTAACAATGTCAGGGTCAGGCAAAGCGCCAGCTGGAGGAAATTTAACCAGGGATCCATCTTCCACATCTTTGTGTTACATTTTATGTACATTTAGCATAACTGGTTTGCATGGAAACACCTTGCAACCATAGAATATTCATGAAGATGGCTTCTTACACCTCTCATGTTTTACTTCCTGGATTTATACATTCTCCCATCCCCCCCACCACACACACTTTCTCTCTCTATTCAGACAAGCATTTATTGATTGATTCATTGAGAACTGTGGACTCCGTTGGCTAGATGTCACTGATCATGAGTTTACTCTATAAACAGAGAAGAGAAACTGTTGTAGAAAAGGAGTTGGAGGAGAAGAAAGGAAAATGAAAAACACTAATAGAAAATGCCAAACAGAAGAGAAAAGTCGTAATAAATAAAAATACAGAGACTAAGTGGAAGCCGTAAGAAAAATGAGTATTTGTTTGGTGTGGAAAATTAGTGCAGAAATGACTGAAGGACAAGTACTATTGAAGAATTTCTTATGACTGTCACCAGCACTTACATTTCGTATTGTTTCCCCTAGCTAGTTTAAGGAAAAGAAGGCTATTGTTAATCAACAGCACTAAACGAAAGTGCAAGTTTAGCTTGTAGTTAACGTTAAACATTTGCCGTAGCTTTATGTGCTTACTTTGCACAAGCACTGCTTAATTTCAGTTTGCTGGCATTGGAACTTGAAAGAGGGTGACATATTGAGAAATAAGACGATTATCAGGGTTTCTAGGTAAATAGGGAAGCTTCCTGGTTAGAAGATCCTGTGTTACCACTGAGACACAGTTTTCCCATCGGTATGTAGAAATCATTTTATGTGTTCTTCTGTCATACCTGAATAATAAATGAGTCAATGACTGGATATGGTCAATGAGATGGAAATATATTCCTCACATTTAATACTTTAAGGCAACAAATTTCAAATGGATTCCGCAACAAAACAGGGAGGCCAAGGAGGGGGCAGTAATGAGAGTTTGGACCACCAGTCTCCAGATGAAGGATATGGTGCCCACCCCACAAACAACAGGCTCAGGTGAATTCATGCATATTGGATGCTGAGCGCTTGGATGCCCCACTAGGCTTCCATCACTCAAATAGGACAGAGAAAGATTCTCCTGTGGGGAGTGTGAGCAGCCTAAAATAGACTGACATCATAGTTTTCTGACAAATGGTGCACCACACCACACGATAATGAAGCTCAAAGTCCACAAGCCTCACAAGCGTATTCAGAGCTTCCAACCAGAGAAGAACTTCAAGGTGGAAGATAAAAACCAGAACAAACAGGGAATGAACAACTCGGCAGAAAAAGAAACAGGTGAGGAAAAAGACATCTTCCAAAGCCTATTAATAAATATTTTAGATAGTTAAGAGAAGATAGTGCATCCATGAATTGAGAACAAGATGCTAGAAAGAATTCAGAAAACAAAAAACACTTTTTTTTTAGATTAAAATATAAGAAAGTGAAGAGTTGAAAATAAAGTCAGAGGAACAGTTCAAAAAGTAGAGCAAAAACAACAGAAAACCGGGAGAGGAGATAAGAAATTTAGAAAACAGTCCAGAAAATCTATAATAATAGAAATTTAAGTGTGCAATAATAGAATTTTAAAAAGAACAAGAATAGAGAAAATGGAAGATAGGAAATCATCAAGAAAAGAACTGAAGGCATTCCCCCAGGACTAAAGGTCATGCATGTCCAAATTAAAATGGTTCCTAGGAGGCCCAAACAATGAGTGAAAGTGGGTCTACGTAAGGCACATCAGTGTGAAATTTCAGAACTGGGCACAGGGAAGATTCTCAAGGCATCCAGATGGAAAAAGCAGTCATATACAAAGTGTTAAATATCATATCAATTCTGTAAGCTAGAAAAAGGGAGCATTTCTTCAAAACTCAGAAAGAATATCATTTCCTGTGCAGAATTTAATACAGAGCCAAAATGTCAAACCAAGGAGACAAGAGAATACAGATACGATCAAACATGACAGACATCATTTTCCAGAAACTGTGATCCACCCAAAGTGAGGGAGCAGGATTAAAAAAACATGGGACACAGTAAACAGGAAATCCAACACAGAAGAGAGGGAAAAGGGACCTCTAGGACAACAGTGAGGAGGGATTCCAAGAAGGCTGCTCTCTCCCCATCATGCAGGGTGAATGGGCCACAGCTTTAGATGGAAAATTTGTAGCGAAGGACAGTGCCACCTGCTTTACTCTGTTGCCATCCTTTCCCCCACCCAGAGGGAAGAGATAGGTATACTGAAAGTCACTGAAACCACTGCTGAGATCCATGATGGTATATGATGAGAACAAATGATGACATAATAAAATACTATGGTGCACGCGAAAGATCGGTGTCATTTTTTTTTTTTAATTGAAATCTTGGTAAGAGCTTGTGGTTCCCATAGACAAAAATGAAGAAGAAAACACAATTCTGCCTGAATAAGAATAAATCTCCTTTATATGCAGTCATTCACTCTATTTCTCCATTAATGAGGGTTAGGTATCCTTCCGGGAATGTGTTGGTTGCCACTTTTATTTTAAGAGACCACAATAATTATGCCTCATGGAATCAAGGACTGTATCAAAGTCACTCCTGGCAGGAAATCTGGAAGGCTGGGAACCTCTGTCCTGATGGAGCAGTGGGCGAGAACGGGGTCATTATAACAAAGGACCAGGTCTGGGGTGCCTGGGTGGCTCAGTCATTAAGCGTCTGCCTTCGGCTCAGGTCATGATCCCAGGGTCCTGGGATCGAGCCCCGCATTGGGCTCCCTGCTCAGCGGGAAGCCTGCTTCTCCCTCTCCCACTCCCCCTGCTTGTGTTCCCTCTCTCGCTGTGTCTCTCTCTGTCAAATAAATAAATAAAATCCTTAAAAAAAAAAAAAAAAAGGACCAGGTCTGTAGCTCAGTTTTGCTTTAAGGAATCCCCTGCTCTTTAGATGGAGAACGATGCTGAAGGACATAGAATCTTTGGTTTTACACCGGCAACTGAGGTGTTCTCTGTGAATCTGTGATTTTCACTTCAATTCTGGGAGATTTCTCATTGCCATTCCTCACATGGGCCACTCCAAAAGCATGCCCCTATATTTACCAGTCTTAAGATCTAGAGTCCTAGTGATTTTGTCAAAGAAATATGCAGTTATTAGATGGTTTTGGTATGTTTCCTTTTGTATAGATTAATGCTACTTAGTTTAACTACAGTCAGTTGTTCCAAATATGTAAGTAGTTAGGATGATACTAGTATTAGGGAACATCTTTGAGAATTTCCTTGGTGACCTATTGTTTTTTCTTTCTGCCTCAGCCCATCAGGAGGACATGTTATGCCCCCACCAGCCACAACGACTCCCAGAAAGTAGAACATGCCTCCACACCCAAAACGGTGGGTCTTCTCCCTTCCTAATTGATTGTGATCCATGCTCACCCTCCAAGAGAATTTGAACAATGCTGTCAAAAATAATCTATTCAGTTTATTAAAGTCTTCTCTCCTTAATTTTTGTGTTGAGATTTGACAGATAAAATAGTGATAACTAGGGGCGCCTGGGTGGCTCAGTCGTTAAGCGTCTGCCTTCGGCTCAGGTCATGATCCCAGGGTCCTGGGATCGAGCCCCGCATCGGGCTCTCTGCTCGGCCGGGAGCCTGCTTCTCCCTCTCCCACTCCCCCTGCTTGTGTTCCCTCTCTAGCTGTCTCCCTCTCTCTCTGTCAAATAAATAAAATAAAATCTTTAAAAAAAAAAAAAAAAAAAATAGTGATAACTAATGGGAATTTTTGAAATGAAAAAGATCTTTACTTTTGTTTATAAAAGTTACTAATGAAGTTTGAAGACTATTTTTGTTTTGTTAAAGAAAAAATCAATTTAAGTTTATTTTTACGTGACTAGGAGAGATCAGAAATACTTCAGTTGCACTTTACCTGAATTATTTGCTGACGTAGAGGACTTGCATTGTCCCTATGACAAAGTAGTTTCTACGTTTATGTTTTATGTCCCAAATCCTGACATCAGATTTAAAAAATGTATTTCTTAGCTGCTATCTTCTGTGGTTTATCCTCAAGAAAATAGTATTTGTCATGGGCGGTTTTGTAGAGTCTCTTTGGTGTATCTAGAAAACATACGCTCTAATCCTGTTATTTAGTTGAAAATCAACAATGAGACAAGACCATTGTGATACTCTCAGACAATAACTTTCACAAGGCATATGAATTAAAAGATATATCAAACTTTGCTTTTAAAGACTTAAGAGCTTTTAATGCAGCTGCTTTGCATTCACCCACCAAAACTCCTATCTTATGTACAACCAACTCTTTTGAGTACCATGTGATATTCCCAAAGTTTCTGAATATCCGCTTTGAATCTTGTAATGTGAATGAAGTGGAAAATCACACCGTCGGTTGTGTAACTTACAGTCATAAACTTCAGGGGTGAAAAATAAATGCAACTTCATTTATTTTTTAATTCTGAACTTGGAATAGAATGCTTCTGTTTTCTCATTCTGCCAAATAGCAGAATTTTTTATCCAAGTTACTTTTAGGCAATCTGTGTTACTTGTAGATTTAATCTCAGTCTCTTGGGTAAATAGTCAGATCTAAGGTTCCCACCTCCTCTTTATTTTCCCTCCTCCCCCAGGGATGAGCCATGCCCGGGGGTGGGATTGAGAGGCACTTGAGCCTGTCACTCAGTTGAGTGCATGTCTGTGTGTTTGTATGTCTGTGTGTATACACTCAGGGAGCAAAGTACCCCGCTTAATGTATGACCCTGTTACTTTGCACTACCACTTTGGATTGGATTGTGAGGGACGATTTTATGAAATGTTATGTTTTGGAATACAAATTTGGAGTCTAATTTAAAGATCCCAGAATATGTAAAGTGGCTGAGGAGATTTCAAGTTCCTGGTCATTGAGAATTTCTAGGTTCGTCATGGAAGGAAAAACATTGCTGAGGGAGGCTGACTGGCCTATTAATGTTAAGATAAGATGATTAGAATAATCAGGGGCACCTGGGTGGCTCAGTCGTTAAGCGTCTGCCTTCAGCTCGTCCTGGGATCGAGCCCCACATCGGGCTCCCTGCCCTGCGGGAGGCCTGCTTCTCCCTCTCCCATTCCCCCTGCTTGTGTTCCCTCTCTCGCTGTCTCTCTCTCTCTGTCAAACAAATAAAATCTTTAAAAAAAAAGATGATTAGAATAATCAGACTATGTATACATGTATATATGAATATGAACCCACATATTAACAAATAATGGGTATTTACATATTAATATACATGACAGATTTTCATGTTGCATACATATGTATATGTGAATTTGCATATTCATATACACACACTATTTCTATTAATTGAACTTAGAGCATTTTTATTATCTTTACTTTTTATTTTTTGAACTTAACAGCATTTTCATTTGTAACTCTATAGATGTTTGAAATCCTGTAAGATTAAATGTGTGTGTATATATCATACACTCGCAGGAAGCAATTAGTTCTATCCATTTGAACATTTCCCCATTATTCAAGAGACTTAGGTGAATATGTTTTTGGAATACCATTAGTCTAGAAGAAAACTTTGGTGAGACTCTGTGAATAATCTTCTCACTTCCCCATCGCCGCGCTGTGAAATCCATAAATGAAGTGTTAGAGTATTCCCACTTCTCATTCACACTCGCACCACCGCACCCACTCACCCCAGAAGTGTTCCTGCCGGGAGCTGTGACTAACGGGCCGATGCCTCCCCGGCCCGTCCATTGTCCTTTCTCATGGCCTCTCCTCAGGCCCTCGGGGCCCTCTGAGGACCTACGGCCGGGCTCAAACACTGGTGCGTCTCGCACTTTTCTCTACCGTCGCGTGTATGTGCCAGTGGACACAAAGGGATAAAAGAGAAGGAGACCCTGAATAACACAACCCCACTGCAAGCGTATAGCCGATCGGCTGCTGTGGAAAATCCCCTGACGAGCTACAGCCGCATCTTCTCCACTAAGCTCAGAAGGCCCGGTGTCAAGAGGTGACACACTCTTGTCCCCACCCCCCAACACCTCAGGCTTGGAGGGTTCCTCACCTGATTTTATGCAAGAGAGGAGAAAGGGAAAGCTACCAAAACTACCCTGCCTTAAGGGCTTTTATTTATTTATTTTTAAAGATTTTATTTATTTATTTGACAGAGAGAGACACAGCGAGAGAGGGAACACAAGCAGGGGGAGTGGGAGAGGGAGAAGCAGGCTTCCCGCCAAGCAGGGAGCCCGATGCGGGGCTCGATCCCAGGACCCTGGGATCATGACCTGAGCTGAAGGCAGACGCTTAACGACTGAGCCACCCAGGTGCCCCGAGGGACTTTTAAAGAGCAAAATCCTGGAGAGAGCTCGGATTGCAGGGCCTTCAGGTGACAGGGAATTTCCCTTTGCTGTCCTGTTGGAATCGAAACCCTTCAGAAATAACATAATCTTTTCCAAATTGTCCATTTTGCCTTCCTGGCATGAAAATATAAATCATCAGTACTCTATGTAAAGGGACTTTTTTTTTTTTTTTGCCTGACCATTAGAACTCCGAAGGTTTATTTGTTATTACTGAAAGAGTGTGGGTTTTAGAGTTTCCCAGCATACTGAATCGCTCCCACCTCGTCAGTACATTTAGAGGGATTGCAGAAATGAGCTGGCCGGGCTCGGGAAGAAATACTTGATGTAATATGTCTGAAGGAGGCTGGGTCCCTTTAGTCCAGGGAAAAGGGAGCTAAGTCTGGATAAAGCGTGTCCCTCTCCTGTTGTTACTCAGGTCCTGAAGTCAGTTCTCCTGTTGGGCTCCATCACCAGGCTCACTGCTCCCCACAGGCCGGTAAGGGATCCAGAAATGAGTGTGGCCCTGTTAAAGCTTGAGTTCTTTTTTCCTTTCAATATCCATGAGCCTGTTTGTTGATCCCCAGGAGCATCCAACTAACAGTAACCAAGCCTGAATGGATACAAGTATCTTAAGAATTAGACACAAAGTAGTGTTTCTGGGCAGATTGCAACACTGCATTACCATGCAGAAGGCTAGATTTTCTTCTTTACTCCTCAAATCATTTGGCCTTCTTACCAGAAGAGAAAGAATTAGAAAGAGAGAGAGACTTCTATTCCCTACCTTCAGCTATAAAGTAATTACTAAAATAAATTACTTCTAAATGAGTCTGTGAGAATAAATGAGACATTTTAAGCAATAAATAGTGAATTCTGGCAGAAAGAGTTTCTCTCATCAGAAAAGTCAGTGAATATAATTAAAAATGTGAGGAGCCATCCCCTTTAAATATTTTGGATATATATTTATGAAATATATTTGTCACTGTTTCTAAACAATGTCACTTTTTCTAAAGATATTTCTAAATTCTTCCTGAAAGCTTGTCTAAATAAATATATATTTATGCATGGCACACTTAAAAAGAGGAATTCTTGTTATTACAGGCATCTAGGGAAAACCTAAACACATTTGTGACTTAAGATCCATTTAAATATGTATTTTCATTGCCAATCATTTGTTTATTTAATGCAAAAATGTTCTGCCTTCATTAAAATTTTGAGTGCTCATAGGAATTTAATAGCAGTGACAAGTTCAGTTAGTAATCTCAAATACTTTTACCTGTAGTCAAGGCCAATGATTTTGCTTAACCTGAAAATTGTTTGCCCTTTTAATCACAGGAATATAAACTGAACACTGATTTATGAATTTTCTAACTATTTTCCTTGATATAGTCATTCACCACTGTTTTGTCTTTGGCTGCAACACATATTTAAAAAACATTTGCTTATGCCTTTATTAGAGACCACAGGGGCAAATATTAACTAAGCCTGGTTGAAATATGAGCTACTTGAAAGGCAAATAAATGATATTTTTCTCCTTTCTCACTGCAACTAATGACCTACTTATGACTGAGCCACTTATACAAGAAATTTTTTTAAATTAAATTTTGATATTAGAAGTATAAGTGGGTTGAAATTCATGAATTGAGTAATTATGCTCATAAGTCCATGCATAGCTGAAGCATATGGCCAATGTGATGAAGTTCAGATAATTACAGCCATTATTTAAATAAGTTCAACATAGAGGCTTTTTATTATTTAGAATTATTACGTTAAGAGACCCTTTACAATCATAACCTTAAGAATATTGCCATGTATACTATTTGCCATGAATATTTTTCACTTACAATCTGTGTGTATAGTCATTACTATCAAGATTGTGTGTTAAGTGCTCTTCTGGGCTGGGCTATTTAGGCTAGATTTGGTGGGGAGTGAGGTGCCTCTTTCCTTATATATGAGAACCTTAAGAAAGCTCTCAGGTTGAAATATATCTCCCTCTTTGCCTACAATTCCATCTCTGATATAGGTTCATTCTTGCCATTCTGATTTTCTTCAATATAATCCTGATTAAAGCACAATATTCCAGAGAAAGTAATATGTTAAGACATTAATATCCATTAACATCATTGTACTAATCACAACTCCCTCCTAACTGACAGCTAGTTCAGAGCAGAGTGCTGATGAAGTTGGTTAAGTTTTTGTTTTTGTTTTAGATTTTTATTTATTTATTTTTATTTGAGAGAGAGAGAGAGAGTGCGAGCAGGGGGAGGGGCAGAGGGAGAGGGAGGAAGCGAGAGAATCTCAGGCAGACTCCATGCTGAGTGCAGGGCCCCAAGCAGGGCTCCATCCCATGACCCTGAGATCATAACCCGAACTGAAATCAAGAGTCAGACACTTAACTGACAGAGCCACCCAGGTGCTCCTAAGGTTGTTAAGTTTTGGTGTAGGGAAATACAGAAAGCTCTTTTATAAGTCAGCATGTGAGCTGACAATACAAAGGGTCAACCCTGAAGACAGTGTCTAGGGACAAGTCTGAGAAACAAAATAAGTTAAACTCAGTTCCTACACTACCTTAAATTTCAATATAAAATATAAAATCTGTGCACAGACAGACATGTTAAGTATTCAACACTTCCACTAAATAAATATTCACATTGTATCATTAAAAAAGGTGATATAATCTATCTACTTCAGTAGAAATTTACTTATTCTAGTAGGTAAACTAAGAATCATGAGAATACATACTCAGAGTAAGTAGATTTGGAAGATACCCCCACATTTTTTCAGTGGTAGCTAGCAAGATTTTAGGGTATGTATATTGTTGGAGGAGCTGTATATTTGTAGAGAGAAGATAGAAGTGTGGTTGGCCTAAGGAAGACGAAAGAAGAGCTTGCATTATGAGAGGTAGAAAATGAGCTTATATTGTGCCAAAGAAAAAGCTGCAGGTTCAAAACTGGTTGCTCCTGAAAGGCATCAAACAAACTAAATTTATTTTTCCATTCAATTTCTAGATGAGAGGAGTGTTCCAGGACCTTATTTTTTGATTGGATTTTTCTGAGTCATGTTCATACCTTGCTTTTCCTGTAGCAAAATTTCCCAAGTTTTTGTTAGTCACCAATGCAGAGGGAGAAAAAGACTCACACAGTTTTTATAAACTCATCAAAATTTTCAAAGTTCTTTTCTCAGTTATTGGTACTGTGGGCTAGCAAACTCTTTAGTGAGTTTCCAAAAAAATGGGTCTAACAGGTGGAACTGTCTTCCAGTATGTGAATTAGGCACAAACATATTATCTACTGTGGGAGGACCATAAATATTGGGACAGGAGATCTAATGTGTGTGGAGGGTATTTGGGGTTTTCTTCCAACTGAAGTGACCTAAGTATTTTTCCAATAAATGTTGAAGAGTGCTACCTGTTACCCAAAGTTTATTCTAACCTGGTAATTCTGAGATTTTTCCTCCTGGAATGAAAATAGTCTAGAGTTTCTATGTCTTTGGTGTTGCTAAAGTTTTAGAGGCCCTGAGACTTGTAGATAGGCACTCATTTGTATGAATTTCTCGCTGAAGTAGTGTGATTTTTTTAAAAAAGTATGTAGATTTGAAAGTAAAAGATTTTGTCTTATGCCTTGCGTTAGCTCTCCTAGAGATCTTGCTATTCATTTGGAAAGAATGTATCCATGGTGATCAGGATAGTAACAAGCAGGAAACCTTCTCAACTGTCATTGAGCCCATTTCTCCCCTGGGCACCAGATAAACTCACACCACAAGTTAGCACAGTTCATTGTGGTTAAAGATGCCTAGCTGAAACCCATAAGCACCATGCAACTCTGAAGAAATCTCTTCATCTCAAGATTTTTTCTAGGTTCAGAGAAATGTAGCCTTATTTGAATTATTCTGAAAATGCTCTTCAACACTAAGGCTAGTCAAGGCACATAAACAAGCTTGAGCTTTCTTTCTTTCTATCTGGATTTGTTTTCTCTCTGTCATGCAGAATGATAATGGGTTGAAGCTGTTGCTTCCATTAACAATCATGGCTCATATCTCATCTTTTCAGTTCTGATGCTAATCACGGCAAGGCCCCAGCAGTCTGTTGAAGCACTGCTGAGCAATCCGTGTTCAACTGTGACCCGAATTCTAAAAGTGAAAAGCAAAGGTAATGTTTCCAAATAACTTACCAAGAAATGCTTGCACCGTAGTACAGTCCAATTCGAGCATCTCTTAAAGATGTGACATTTCAGTTACTTATATTCCTCTTCTTCCTTCCTCTCTCCTTCCTTGTCTTGCTTTGCACATTCCTGTGATCCTTACCATTTATACTCATTGCTGATATTAGGAACATCTGATTTTCATGTACTTCATTGAGGAAAATAGGGTTGCTGCCTTCAAAGCACTTAGAGACCAATTAAAACAGTGGTAGAGGACCGATGGCCTGGGAGTCAGATTTGGCCCACCTGGTTTTGTTTGGCTGGTGAGCTATGGCTGGTTTTACAATTTTAAATGATTGGGGGAGAAATCAAATGAAAAATAGTATTTTGGGACACATGGAAAATTATATGAAAGCCAAGTTTCAGTGTCCATAAATAGTGTGATTGGAACACAGACACAGTCATTTGCATATGTGTTAGCTACGTTCATGCTCTAACAGAGTTCCGTAGTAAATACCAAGATTGTCTGGCCATCAAAGCCGAAAATATTTCCTCTCTGGCCGTTTATGAGAAGTTTGCTGACCCCTGAATTACACTATAAAATAGTGAGTGCTAAAATGCAGACGTGAAGAAAGTGATGCCCTGAGGGGAAATGAGTTCACTGCCTTGGGGAGGTTACATTTTCCACCATCAGTTATTAGTCCTTAATATTTTGAAGACATCTCATATTTGTGGAGTTTTTTTCCATCAATAGTATTTAACCATCACAACCAAATGCAAGCTAAGGCAGCTCTACAATTAGAGTGAGTCAGAAGGAAATGGCTTTTGCCACTGGGAATAAAAAAACTGAATCCATAGGAGAAGAAACGTTTGCTTTATATCCAAAAATGTGTGTTGCTAATAGAATTGGAGAAGAATTTTCCACCGTCCCCTGTGCAGCCTTAGCAGTTCAGTGGCTGAAGAAGACTCTGGGCCTTGGGTTTTGCATCTGAAAGAATGATGGGCAGAGAGGCAATGCTTCCTGAAGATTCCCCCACACAGCTGACTTCCAAATCCCCAGCCTCTTCCCCTCTAGCTACTTAGCCATTTGGCATTCGACTGTGCCTCATCTTTGAGGTTGAGGACGCTTACAATGCATAAACCCATTGCAGGTTGTTTTCGGTTGAGAGGTCTTAATCACCATTTAGCTTTCAGATGGACATTTTCAATGCTTCACTCCTCTGTGAAGTTTCTGAAAGTCCTGTCTACTGGTTAATGTTACAAAAAAGAAGAAAAAGTCAGGGAGGAAGGGAAGAAAGAACCAGCTTTCAAGAATGATGATCCTGATTCCTCATTATCACCTTTTAAAAAGGCATACTCAGCTGTTGAAGTGTTCCCAGGAGTGAAGTAGGTGCAAGAACACGTTCATGGATAGCATACGGGGAGGGTTAGCACACCCATCCTCATTTCACATCTGGGAAAACCGAGGCTCGGAAACATTAGTGAATTGCCCAAGTATATAGAATTTGGAAACTGGCAGAATTGGCATTTGTACTATTGAGTGGAAATTTTGGGCCGCTTCTATATCACAGCTACTTCGTTGTTGTAGAATATAATGAAAGCTACATGTCTAGATTTAGCTGTCTCTGTTGCACACAGGTTAAAGATATGAACTTAGCACACTCTATTGCTGCAAGGAAGTTGCCCTTCAGTGCATGATCTGACCTGTGTTGCCCAACCCAGGCCTCCTGGGAAGATTTTGAAGTCTGCACCTGACAACTTCAGCCCTTCAGCTAATGTGGTCTGGAGAGCTCCAGATTTATAAGGGCTGAGTGATAACTTTGTTTTAAAAGCAAGAGAGAGGCAGATGGCTCTCAGAAGAATGAAGACAAAGCCTTGCCAGGTGGGGACCTCTAGGGAACGCAGGGCAGACTGACCAGATGTATGGTGCGGGGGAGAAGTACTGCCAGGGGGAAACTAGTCCTAAATCAGAAGTGGAAAGATCACCTCATGGAACCCTAATTCTGGAATTACAATTAGATGGGAAAGCATCCCATAAGCCCAAATATTTATGGAGGGCCTCTTATATGCCTTAGACCAAACTCGACTTTCTGGAGGATATAAGGCTCCTCCTGGAGGTTCACATGTAATTAGGAGATAGGACCTAGATTCTATAAAAGTTCATCCATTAAATAAAATCGTGCCCCTTGTAAAGGGTCTGAACTTGGGCAATTCTGCCAAGAATTGTTGTTTAAAACTGACTTGTCTGTGATTGCACAATAGTAACTATTAGCTCAGGAACTGAAATGAGGAATTTTCCAACCATATCAAGAATAGCATAGAGGATAATCAAATAGCCTCCAGAGGCCAGTTGCCCTCATTTGAATCCCTCATTCATCGCCTTCTACCTGTGTGATATCGGGCAAGTCATATAACCAGTCTATGTCTCAGCTGCAAAATTAGGACAACAATACCTAGTTTGTGAGGATTAAATAAATTATTACATGTAAGGCATCTCGAAAGAGTTGGACACATAGTGAAAATTTGATAAAAAGTAACTGTGACGTATGCATTAATGATTCAGAATAGACCTCAATATTTCTTTAAGGTTTCCGTTCCAACTTGAGCGTAGGCAGTAGGTTTTAAAATTATACTTGCATTTGAATTTGCTGGCTTTATGCTGAAATGAAAAATTATAATGTACTTTATCATGGGAAGATATGCTATCATCATTGGTGCAATCAGAAGATAAAAGATGAAAGTGATATTTATAATTATATAAGAGCTTGTACTTTTATAAAAGCCTATACTCCTATGTGCCAGGAATGATTTTAAGCTCTTTTATATGAACTTGATTCACTTAATCCTTACAACAACCCTAGGAGATAGGTAAGTACTATTATTATCCCCATTTTACATATGTAAGAATACAGGCACAGGGAAATTGAGAGAGAAGGAGGACAATGCAATTATTTGAATTGCTTTATGTCTTATGTTGATGTTAACTATGAACTCTTGCCCTTCCATTAAAGTCATTCTTTTATATGTTTATAATCTATTAGTGTAATATTTTAAGTGAAGTTTTATCTATGAATTATATATTTTAAGATTTTGCTGATTGTGTATTTTATGGAAAGTCACTGGGGGACAGGGCCAAGCTAATTGATGAATGGACTACAGTGGATGAGTGGTTTCTGGAGATGATTAAGAGATAGGTCAGAGAATTGGAAAAGCCAACACAAATGACAATTGCTAACAATAGAAATAATCTTGAAATTACATTATGGTTCAATATGACCAGACTTCAAACTGGTAAAGACGCTTGAGTATAAGTACTTAGTTGTTTTATGGGGGAATCCTAATGGCAAAACCTCATTTAGCAAAGCATCATGAGAAACTTTCCACTGAAAGTACTGATGAAAGCATCATGATTTTTAATTACTCTCCAAAATGACTCTTTATATTTAGGTCTTCACAGAATATGCTTCTGCTTGAAATCCACTGAATTTATTTTCATTTTATAAATAGTAGCCTTTGAAAGGAATGTAGCTAGTGCTGTTACCAGCCACTAAGTTTGAATTGAACCAATTACTCAAATCATGATGGATTTGAATTAGTTTTCTTTGAGTTTATGAAAACATGCTTGTAGAATTGAATTTTTCTCTCCCATCATTTATCAGTAAGAAGATAGCTCAAGTATTTTGAAATAACAGTATGATTCCCTATGATTGGTTTACAGGCAACATTGAAGTATTTTGATACTCAAATGGATTATGGAAAATCCTTCTGGATGTTTGATGTTTTCAATGGTCAAGGCAGGACTGTGTATGGACCTCATTACTGTGCTTCATCCACAATAGGCACGGGCAATATTGCAGATTTGATTTTCCCTGATATCCATCCAAGAACATGTAAGAAATCTCTCTCATCCTCCAGATGAAAATTTCCTTCTAATTTTCCTCCTGAAATACTGGTAGAACCACTCTACCCTGGAAAGGTGGAGTTCTTGAAGGGCTTGGGCTCCCCCCAGGTATCCTGATGGAAGTGGTGAGTGCTCTGGGAAGCCCATCCAAGCATGGAAAGACAGTGGTGGTATTTTTCTTGTGTGCATATGATAGACCTAGAATCATAACATTTTAGGTCTAGAATTTAATAGCTGAGCAAAGCAGGACCCAAGGGCTAGCTTGCTTAGGATAACTGTCCCACAGTCACTGTAAGAATGCAGATCTCAGGCTTCCATGCACTGCTTTACCTCCCATAGGTCCCAACCCAAAGGACCCAGGAGACTCTCAGTAACTTTCAATTGTCTTTTCTCAGTGGTAGATTACACTGCTCTGAATGAGTTATCATGTCCAGAATTGCATAAGATTCCCTCCAAACTGCAGCTTGCTTGCATTCTGGTTATAACATGTAGCCAGAGACTCAAAGAATTTTCCCTGAAATAAAGGAACTCAATATTCTTAAACCAGCAGAACTCTGATTGCCTTATTTGTTGATACCTCCTGCAGTAAAACATCCCTGAGATGGAGTGTGGAGCTGTCTTTTGGTTCCAGGCTAATTAGAGTACAGTTTTGAGAAATGGTTTTTTTTAAAGATTTTATTAATTTATTTCAGACAGAGAGAGAGAGAGCGAGAGAGCACAGGCATGAGCAGGGGGGAGGGGCAGAGGGAGAGGGAGAAGCAGACTCCCTGCTGAGCAGGGAGCCCCACGTGGGACTCGATCCCAGGACCCTGGGCAGATGCTTAACTGACTGAGCCACCTAGGTGCCCAGAGAAATGGTTTTATAATACTAAACACAAACATGAAAAATATTGATGGAAATTTCTTCTTTAAATTAAGTTATAGTAAGTTCTGTGGACTTATAAGTTAGACAATCTATTCCCCCATCCAACCCCTGACCCAATGCTTTGCTCAGTTGGATCCACCTATAATGCAATATTTGAACTCAAGAGCAAATTCAGCTGCCTCAGTATAAGAGGTGGGGACAGGGAGCAAAGGACCAACAAACTCAGCTGTCCAGTAGTTGGGTTAGTGGTCTTGCCACACAGTGGCCTCTTCAAAACCCCTATTAGCCTCAGAACTATTAAATTTACACAGGAAGGTGAACGAGCCGGTCACTATCAAGAACACTGACATTAGTTGAGGGTGTTTTGTTTTGTTTTGTTTTGTTTCAGTTGCTCTGAGGAGCTTTTTGTTTCTGCACTCAGGAAGGCACCAGGCTTATGTTCTCCTCAGAGGACAGAGAAGCAGCAGAACCATTAAACAATGTTTATGCCTTATGGAGTCTCTAGTAGTCTAAACTAATGCTTCCATTCTTATTAGAAATGTTGCTGCTATTTTAAAATTCTGATTCTTCGGGCATCCAGGAGAGGGCATGGCCAAGGTCAGGACGGTTACAAGGATTTCACAAGTGTGCAGTTAGGAAAAAAAACAACAGAACAATAAAAGATGGCAGAGGAGAACAAGGAAGACAAAAATAATCTCTGATTAACAAAAAAGTTATTTTTGAACATTGCAGGTAGGTCAAAATTATGATCCTTTTCTCTGAGGATCTCAAACCCAAGAACTGGTTGGTTGCCTTATTGTGGAGATCCAGCTCACGGCCTTCCACCCATCTCCCAGTCACACCCACGCCGTACTCTTTCCCTCCTTCTGCTGGCATAAGACATTTCTGCGACCAGAGGGTCAATGCTCAGACTCCAGATTGGATGTAGTCTCTTGTATGTCCACGTCCACTTTCCTTGCCCACTAAGAAATGAACGTTTTTCCAGAGTCCCCTATCAAACTTTGAGTTATTTAGAGACACAGCCACGTCTATGTATCTGAGGCTGTGCAGAAGAGAGGTAGGCAAAAATATTTTAAATGTGATCTTTGTGTTCTTGAGCAAATCACTTCATCTCCCCAAACCTTGTCTATGTACCTATAAAATTGGAATAATTACATTATGTGTCTTGGGATGGTATGGCCCCTGTGAGGTACTCGGTGTGATACTTGACCCATTAGGGATGGAATCTGGGTGTGGGAGGGGATCTAGAAACGTCACGCTGTGACTTTGCCCATTCCCGAAAGAGTCAAAGAGTTCTGGGACTGCACTGGAAGGGCAATATGCTAAATGGATTGTCTCCTTGGGCCAAGCAAGAAAGGAGACAAGACATACTCTGAAAGAGGACCCAAGAGTTCAGAGGCTAAAAAAACCAAATGAACCCAGGCAATAAAATCCAAGCTGAGACTAGAAGCAAAGGGGAGGCAAGGAGCTCGAAGCAGGAGATCCAATTGAGGTCAGAGGGACCTGGAGCAAAGAAGGATGGGAGACAATGTTGGATGAAGCTCAAGGATGCTGAGATGAGTGACAGTTGTATGTCAGAGAAAGGTGATCATGGGCGCACCATCTATGGGAAGTCACTATGTAAGGGGTAAAACTCTAGTTAAATGTAATGGTAGATGATGTCACTGTTTGACAGAGTTCCATCTTCCTTCCTAGGGAAAAATGATACTTCTTAGCCTATTAAATTCAGATGTAGCCATGAGATTTGCTTTGTCCATATAATTTAAGCCACCTTGTAGAGGCCGTAAGAACCAGGACGTGCTTTGCCATGCTCTCTTTTCCTTCCACCTACATAGCTGGTAGAGGTTGTTCCCTTTGGGTTTTGGAATGAGGAAAATGATCACTTGGGAGCAGAATCCTCAAGTGACCCTTAATGAACATGTAGCAAAAAATAAATTTTGTTATTCTTTGCCACTGAAAATGTGTTTTTTTTAATCACAGCATTATCTGGCCCATCTTGACTGATACAAATGCAGATTACTGGTTGGAAGCTAGTAATTAATGGTTATGCTTGGTTAGACTTATTTTAATACAGCAGGCAAAGTATGACAATGATGTTGCAAGAGAAAACAAGTAGGGAAAAAATACAACTGCAATGTTTATTTAGGACAATTTGTAACAGAGAATGAAATCTGCGGGTAAATTTGTTATTTCTGCTAATATCCTAGCCAGTCAAAATAAATTGATAAATTAATTAATAGGGGGCCCAGCCTTCTTTATTCTCAAGTATCTTATAGTCTAATCAGAAAGTGAGAACAAATTCACACATACACAAACACACACACACACTACTTTCACTGGATAAAAACATGCGAAAGGGTACAAGTCTTGCCATTGTAAGAGTTCAAAGTCTAGGGAGACCAAAGGTACAAGATTGCTGAATTTTGTTATTGTG
This sequence comes from Halichoerus grypus, assembly GCF_964656455.1. Taxonomy (NCBI): domain Eukaryota; kingdom Metazoa; phylum Chordata; class Mammalia; order Carnivora; family Phocidae; genus Halichoerus; species Halichoerus grypus. The sequence goes on along the minus strand of NC_135713.1, from coordinate 130,283,169 downwards.
ATTGTATTGTTATTCTAATTATTCTAATTGATATTTTGCTGTTGCATTTGTGGTGTTAGATACAAAGAAGATAGGAAGAGAGTAGCTGTTGACTGGAGTTGCAGAAATAAGTTCCATTGTTCTTCTTTGTTGTAGTTTCCTGAGCCAGGTAGCTTTTGAATGGACCATACATGATGGGAGAAGGGTAATTTGTTGTTTGATGTATACAGATGGCTTAGGAAAAGTTGTGGCTCTGGAATGATGGAGAAAGAGAAAGATCTTGGAGGAAAAAAAAAAAAGATGTAAGGAGCTGTAGTCAGGTAGGCAGACAAGGCATGGACTCCATCCCTAGATGGAAATCAAGACAGAGCTCTAGGAGCCAGCAAGAGCTCATCTCCAATCACAGAGGCTAATTTTCAAAGGCAGGACCAGGGAAGGGGTGACTGTTAATGATGAATGGCCTATTCTCCCATCCTGACTTGGCCTAGAAATGTGGGCAGGTGCAGGGAATGATAGAGATTTTTCTTCATCCTTTCCTCATTTGCAAACACAGCTTTTCTTGGCTTACACATTAGTAATCCCTAGTCCACTGAATATCATATTGGCATTTGACCGGAGCCCCTAACTGTATTCACGATACACAATACCAATCGCAGGGCTATTGGCAACACTAAATGTTCATTTTTCTCAATTGGCTCCATATCCATTTCTGAATTAAGAGAAATATTGAGAATAAGAGCAAGGACCCTTCCTAAAAGTAATGCTGAAGGGCATTCTCATGAGGACAAAAGCAAATGGAAGTGAGACTGAGTTAATATCTGCTCTGCCTCACGTTATTTTTATTTTTATTTTTTTATTTTTTTATTTTTTTAAAGATTTTATTTATTTATTTGACAGAGAAAGACACAGCGAGAGAGGGAACACAAGCAGGGGTAGTGGGGGAGGGAGAAGCAGGCTTCCCGCGGAGCAGGGAGCCCGATGCGGGGCTCGATCCCAGGACCCTGGGATCATGACCTGAGCCGAAGGCAGACGCTTAACGACTGAGCCACCCAGGCGCCCCTGCCTCACGTTATTTTAAAGGTGCTGTTCTTGAGCATTGGCTCTTTGAAAATTTTTCCTGAACTAATATTCAATCTGCACTAATTACCCACACAGCTTTTTCACTTCGGTGTTAGTAATATACATTGAACCTCTTGTTATTGCATTTGTTTATAAATAATTCCTGCAAAATAAAGTTTATAAAAGACAAGTTTTTTTTTTTTTTTGACAGAGAGAGACACAGCGAGAGAGGGAACACAAGCAGGGGGAGTGGGAGAGGGAGACGCAGACTTCCCACCGAGCAGGGAGCCCAATGCAGGGCTCGATCCCAGGACCCTGGGATCATGACCTGAGCCGAAGGCAGATGCTTAACAACTGAGCCACCCAGGCGCCCCAAAAGACAAGTTTTTTCTAAGATTAGATATGGTGTCTAGTGCTTCAGCCTAAAAAGGTTTTATTTTACAAAATTTGAACAAGTACATCCAGCCTTTTTTTTTTAGATCAGCAATGGGAAAATTCATTATTAATACATAATAACAGTGATATTCTGCTACCACTAATGATATAAATCTACTTCATAACTTTCTTCAAACGTTTCTGAAATTTAACGGGGTATAAATACATACACATAAATGAATGAACAAAGAATAGAAGTCAGCTAAATTAATAAATACACAACACATATTAAAATAGATGACTTCTGAATGATAGGGGGAAACCGGGGCAACGGTTTAGATTTTATTGCATTGCCTGTGGTTACAAGAAATCACATTTTAAGTATACACAAGAGGTTTGAAGAGCACCTAGAAGGCTTAGCTTTACTTATAAGCAGAATAGACCAGAGCCCTCCAGGGGAGTTTCAAGGTGTTCAAGGAAGCCCCTTGTCCTCAAAGAATTATCCGCTTCCCCTAAGATGCCATCATGAGACTCATTGCCTGGGTTTTAAGCAAGGGTTTTATTTCGTTTTTAATGGTTTGCCCATACTATTCTGACAGTTTCTGCCAAGTGAAATTGCACGTAGTTAACAATATGCACACAGTTAAACAGTCAAATTGCTTAGAGAGGCTTATAATGGCAAGTAGCGCTCCCGTGCGCTACCCTCACCTTTCAGGTCTCACCCGAGGCAGAACCAAATTTGAACAGTTGCTCTTTTTAGTTCTCTGGTTATTTTCTCATTAACAAATTGACCCCACGCTGGTCTATTCTGTGAATGCTGACATTCTCTATTCCTACGCTACTGTCCTAAGTGACAATCTGGCTCAATCTTTACCGCTGCCTCTCTCGATAATTCCATCAGGATTCCCGGCCCACAAGGTACTGGACGGCCCCAGAAGGCAGTGGGAACACTCACTTATCCCCAGACCTGGCCCTTCTTCCTATTTGTGGCCCCACTTCTCCTTCCCGACCATAGTCTCCCGTGCCGGGCTGTCACCCTGTCCCAGCTGCAGCCCCCTCTGCATGGCGTCTGAGCTCGCTCCACCAGTCAGCCCTCCTCCGTTCATTTCCTGTCCCAGAAATCCACCGAGCTCCTCTCTGCCTCGTGTTCCCCTCTGCTGTCTTCATCACTATGGGCTTTTATTCTGGTCACTGTTCACTATCACTTTATTGGAGATAAGAAGGGGAGGAAAAAAGAGAAGATGCATGTGTTTTGAATGGAAATTTCAGGCAGAGGTTCTCTAAGCAGGGTACAGTATGTGCATGTTTCTAATGAGGGGTCCATGGATTTAATCCAAGAGGTCTGGGATACCTCCAGTTTTAAGCTTAAGGCTCTTCCCTCAAGGACTTAAAATGCCTAATCTTGTGGTGAGCATAGCACAGAGTACAGATGGAGCTGTGTAATCACTATGTTATACCCCTGAAACTAATGTTAACATTGTCTGTCAACTATATTTCAATTAAAAATAAAACAAAATAAAATAAAATAAAATGCCTAATCTGGCCAATCAAGAAGGGAAAAAAAGACATTTAACTTTATCATTTTCCAAATGTAGACTTCATATGCCCTATGTCATTAATCATACAAGTTTCTTATTCAAAATACAGATTCTTGGTCTTACTGAATTAAAAAATGTGAGCCCGGGCCCCTCAAATCTGCATGCTTAACAAGCTCATGAGGTAATTTAATATCACATATAATAGAAATACAGATGATGGAGACTATTCACATGCTAAATACATAATAGATATTATTTGCAGGCAAAATCATAGATGGTAGGCTGCTATCAAAGTTTGAAATGCAGGATCGGAAGAGAAAGATGTACTCTTAACGTCTATTAATTAATCTTAATGTCTGTTACTCTTTTTTAAAGATATAATTAATTAATTAATTACTTAATTTAGAACAGGGGGAGGGGCAGAGGAAGAGGGAGAGAGAATCTCAAGAGGATTCCTCTCTGAGCACAGAGCCGGACACGGGGCTCAATCTTACGACCCTGAGGTCATGACCTGAGCTAAAATCAAGAGCCGGATGCTTAATCCACTGAGCCACCCAGGCGCCGCTGGGGTCTGCCTTTTAAAATAATATGCTACACGACCAGACCTTTTGATTGATCCCACTGGACTATTGGAACATATGTAGAGTTAAATGGTTTTTCAAGCAGCAGTTGATTACATCATTCAAAAGATGTAGCATTGAGGCAACTGGAATTTGTGCCCAAAGACCACAGATCATAACTTCTGTTTATGACCATTTTTTTCATTCGTCAGCCTCCTTTCCATCATTTCCATGAGTTGAAATATCAGAAGTTGAGACTGGCTTTTCATAAATTTTTTTAACCAGCATTTTTTATTTTTATTATTATTTTTTAAGATTTTATTCATTTATTTTGACAGAGAGAGAGAGAGAGAGAGACAGTGAGAGAGAGAACACAAGCAGGGGTAGTGGGAGAGGGAGAAGTGGGCTTCCTGCTGAGCAGGGAGCCCGACATGGGGCTCGATCCCAGGACCCTGGGACCATGACCTGAGCCGAAGGCAGCAGCTTAATGACTGAGCCACCCAGGCGCCCCTAACCAGCATTTTTTAAACTGCTTTGTAGGATTAGTTTTCTCCTCTGGGTGTTTTCAAATTGATTTTCAGTGGTGAGATTTTTAGTTCCAGAATTTTGTCAGGTATGAAAGTCAGGCTAACAGGTCAGTAATTCTCAGGCTGATTCTATTTCATTTTCTAAATCATCTTAATGTTTTAATCTGCTCAATCCTCAAAGTGTCCACACAGTAGAGGTCCCTTCTAAAGAGCAGCTGTTGAACAGAAAGAATAGTGCCAAAATGAGAGCATAAAAATGGAGAGGGATGGTACGTATAAAGCTCTAATTGGCACTTTATATGATATTTTAAAGGTATTAAGTATTTCAAAGCCATTAAAAAAATTGTTATTATTGTACAAGGCATAGAAAAAGAATAAATTTACCCACCAGGCTGTTAACTCCTCGGTATGAATTTCTTTTGAACAGTGAATAATCCATAGTAACGTTCTAATACTTTCATGCTGTAATTAGAATTAATATCAAAGTTTGCAAATATTGACTCTAAATAGAACAGGGTTGGACATCAGCTTTTTCATGATGCATTTCCTTCCTTGATGTTTTATTGTTTTGACTTAAAAGGAAAGAAATAAACAAACTTGTTCATTTCACAGGCAAGCCTTATTACTTGCAAGTATTACATTCTATGGGTGTTTCCATCCTTCCAAATACATTTCCACTGAGTTGCAGCATTGTTTGTTTCTGGTTTCATTTCGAATACCACTCTGTTCCAGATTCATTAGCTACTAATTGAGCATTCAACATTCTACAGAAGTGATGTGTACAGAAATGCGTTCAAGGAAAAAAAAAATCAAACCAGGAGGCTGCTAATTTGCAGTTGGACTTTAACCTGTTTGCTTTTAATAATGCTTGAATATAGATCCTAATTTATGGGCTTGGTGTGAATATTATTAAACCTTCCCTACGGTTCCCTTGTGCTTTGAATGTTCACTGACCTGTGAAGAGAGCTGAGTGGATAAATATATGTAGACCTGGCAAAGCAGAAGGATATTAGAACTAGAGCTCATCTTGATTAAAAAAAAACTTTATATCACATATTTTTTTTTTTAAATGAAGAGGACAGAAACATAGAAATAACACAGAAACTGACTTTCACTGCTTTTTTATGAATTGAAAGTGGGGGACCCATTAATATGTATCCTAGCCTGCCTGTCTTTCCACCCTTAATTTCACAGTTGCTGGTGGTTACATGAGTTAAACTTGGCTTGAGCCTCTAAGGGGCGAATGAGAGACTATGGAGGGAGAGGAACCAAAGGGACACCAGGGAGAGGGGTAGACCAAGAGGGAAGAGGGCTGAGATATCAGTTCTGCCACTCCACCTTACTCTGTGCGTCTTTTTATCTAGCACTTCCCTAAAGACTGGTCAGCTATGTCCCAGTGTTACCACAAAGAGTGAGGAAGATCAATACTGCAAGTTTGTGTTTTTTTGTCTTTTTTGCTTGAGACAATGAGAAGCCACAGATGACCTTGGGAAATCAAGTCCTGTAGAGAAATGAGGACATAATTCAGATGTCTGCTGGCTGAGCAGGGAAGGGGTGGTGAGGGAGTGGAAAACAGTGGAGGTGGGCTTATCTGCCCAGAAGCTTGGCCCCTGCGGCTGGACGTGGAGCCCCTCTGGGTCCTTCCCAGGGAGCTTCCCAGAGTTGTGCAGTGATAACCTGAACAGACGGAGGCAGGCACCGACTTCCCCGTATTTGTCATTCTTCCCCCACCCAACACAGAACATATCTGATGCTGAGTGAATGAACTGATTGAATGTTTCTTGACTACGTGAAAGAAAAATGGACACTTAGGAAGAAACTAGATTTTTACCAAGAACCTAGTGATGAACATGAAAAGAAAATCAGGTTTCTGTTTTGAAGATTCTATCAAGAATCAATTCGATTTTGAGGATTCGACAAAGAAATACAATAAAGATAATGCTAATATTAACAGCTTTGTGTTGGCATAAAGCTTGATGGTTCATGAAGCATCTTTTTTAAAAAATAGTCATTGTCCTTTACTTTATGAAAAAGTGCAGCATGGGACATTGAGGGAAGAACTGTAATCTAGAGAATATTCAAGGGTGAGACTTGAAATTAGAATATAGAGAAAGTTCTTAAAATAGATTTCTAGTAATATTGACTCAGGATGTTGTGTGGCTAAAAAGAAAGACTGAATTAACACCCAGGAGTAACCCTGGGATCAGAATGTGTCAGAGAAGCATAGCATGAAGTCACCCTATTCACCACAAATCCATGTGAGTCTGAGCTTTGCACAGCCCTGTGTAGCATTCCAGGTTCTCGATTTAAAGCTGGACCAGAAAGCAGAAATTTGGAGAAGAATTCAGAGGAGAGGTAAAGAGAGCATTAAAGACTAAAGAAATAGGACCAACTGTGAGATGTTCAAAGAACTCGACTTTTCATAAATCCTTATTCGCTGTTCCAGAATTCTCGATGAGTCCCATAATGTGGCTGCCTGGGGGGAAGGGCTCACTCCCATCATTTCAATTACAATTACCTTATAAAAGAAATATCCAAACTTGGCTGCAGGATCTTCACCAAACGTCCTTTGGTTTCCCTAGTTCAAGCTTCCTCGGGGGAAGAGCATTCTCACAAAATCGTGTGGTGGTTCATGACTGACTTTTTGCAACCGGGGTGGAATGAAAAGAAATGCACCATCCCATTGAGACTAAGGAAGCACCGGAGAAGTTAGTTTCAACAGAGGTTGTCAGAGTGGGGTATGGAATCTAAATCTCTGGGGAGTTTTAAAAATAGGCCAGTCTCTGTGGGACGGTTTCAGCCTGCAGAGGAGCCTCTCATGTTCCCTTCCACCTCTCTGAGTCTATAGGGTAAAACACGATCTGAGGAGGCCTCCCGGGCAGGGTGAGCTCGCAGTAACTCCGGCTCATTTCTAACTAGAGTGCCTTCTCACCCCATGGAATGAGAAGTATATAAGTACGGGTGGGGTCAGAATGTTCCCTGAGCCACACTCCGTTGGCATTACCGAGACAGGTCTCTCCCTCCACAGTGCCGTCGGCTGAAGAGCACAAAGGATACCAGTTAGTATTGAATGATAGTGCTCTGTCGGATTCCATTTGTCCCATTGTGCGTGCGTGCGTGCGTGTGTGTGTGTGTTTGTGTGAAAATATAATCAGAGAAACTCATTGGAAAGGAAATACGGTTAAAAATCTGGAAAACACATGGAGAGAGAACCTTCATATTCGAGTGAGGCTAGCTCCTAATGTCAAGCATTTGATTCTGACATTAGATCATAACATTTGGCATTTACGTTTTCTGGGGTCTGAGGTCTATCCAGGATTGTTGTCTGTTGCTGGCAGTTGGAAATTTTCCTCCTAGACAATGAGCTCTCTCCCAGTCTCTTACAGCTACTGGGTAATGGCCGGCTTCTCGCAAGAGGCGAAGAAACAGCAAAGCTGACAGGCACAGTCAGAGTGAGCTTTAAATATCATGCACCCCATCATTTGGTGGGTGGGTGTTGTTGCTAACTGCGCTTCTACTTCAACAAAGAAAGTGGTGAGTTGCCAAAAAACAAGGATGTTCCATCTTAAGGATTGTGCTGAATTCTTTCCAGAGAAGCACTTTTTTTTTTTTTTAAAGATGAATTTTATCCTAAAACATTTTCCAAATTTATTTAGGCATTCCATCCAAGGAAAATAATTTAAGTATTGTGCCATGTAACTAGAATTTGTAGAATTAGAACAACTTTCTCTCTCCAAAGGTCTATCTTTATTCATCAGTGGTCTCTGACGGCCTGCGTGGGGTGGGGTACCTGTCAAGGTCACAGTCATACAGGCTGACCAACAGATACACTGGACCTGGCAACCTCCAGCCTAGCACATTTACAAACAGGTGGTAAAAATATGATTTTGTGGGTTTTTCTTTTAATTGTTCTTTCCTCTTCGCCTCCCATAATTACTGCTTTTCTGAAAGGTCAATTCTGTTTTCTTTAGGAAAAAGAGCCTTCCCTTTGTTTCCCAAATACTATGTTGATGCCCTTCCTTAGAAGTCTTCCCCTTAATTAAGTTGGCCCGAAGGTCACAATCCATAATCAATATGGAGGCTGGTTGCTGCAAGGTGCTAATTGACATCCCCGAAGAGGAATAGTGTCAACAATCAATAGAGAAGAGCAGAGCATTGGTAGATTTATGGCTTTGATTTTGAAAAGGTATGGGAATGCCCGGTGATGGTGATGTTTCTCTGCTCCCCCCTCCCCCTCCCCCCCCCCCCGTACTCCTTTTGAATGTTAATGCTTTCTTGAAGATGATTTCCGACTCACTGCTAGGACACTGCCTCTACTCACTGAAGCAGAATCCTCTGAAGAGTTGCGGAGGCAGAACTGAAATCATGGCTTGCCACAAAGCAGCAGCTGTATTGGCCGCTAATGATGCCTCACACAGAAAGACGATGCTCCTTTAATTCGGGGGTTTTAATGGGAAGTTTCTAAGGCTGAAAGGACGGCTTTAGATCTGGGGTGTGCCATCAGCCGCTTGCAGATACCAGTCTCCTGCCTCAACACAGCCTGGTCGGGAAGAATGGAAACTAAAGAGGCTTGTAACTACCTGTAACTGTTCCACCAGGAAATGGATCAAGTGTTTGTTCAGCCAGATGCAGGTACTTGACCAACACCGTGTCTTTGATGGGCTAATTAATGCTTTTCTCTAACTTTACAATGTATGCGTGAGCGATGATGGCAGGGCTGCCTTTTGCATCCAAGTTCTGAATTTAGATCTAGATGTCAGATGAAGTCTAATTAAACAATTGCTAGGTGAAGTTAATGCGAGGGGGTGAAATGGAATGATGCCTTTATGTTTAAAGCATGCTTAAGTTTACAGTGCTACCGATACTGGATAAAGGAGGAGTAAAACAGGCTCTTTTCTTTGCTAAGCTGCAGTAAATTGTTCCTGAAAGCTATTTGCCCATTACAGTTATTTCTCCATTCACCTAAAACATCCAACCTTCCAGAATGTTACAGGGATGTTTTAATTTGTTCACAAAGGATCACAACTCAACAACTCCCAGTGATAACGCCGACTGTCCCTGGTGTCCCTGGGTGGCAAGCACGGTGCAGCCCTATCCTTTTGAGGTATCAGCAAGCACTCTTGTTCACTAGGAAACATGCAAGGACAGAGAAGGCAAGCCGGGGATAACAGTAAGGTTTATCGTTTGAACAGCAAAGTTCCAGTTTGCTAGTGGTGCCTTTTGGTACCCCCAGTTCCCGATGCGGCACTCACGTGGGATTTTCCTGAGGTTCTCAGCCAGGCTGTAGCCTCGCCCTGCAGTCCCTTTAAAACTCTTCTAGCAGATGTTGGGAGGAAGATGAAGACAGGGAAGAAGTAAAGCTGAGGTTAGGGCTCAGGCTGAAGAGAAAGGTCTCCTGCTGACCCAGAGCTGGCAAGCCAGGACCGAGAGGGGTCCACTCCCCAACCCAAGCAGACATGTGCAGGCTGACTGGGCAGTGACAGCCCGAGGGAACGGACCTCCCCGTGCAGCAGTGGGGGCGGGTGACAGTTCCGAAACTGCCTGTTGACATTTGTAGCCGACCACATTTACTAGTGTGTCAAGCCATTGTTTTGGGGCTTTCTAGTAGCCTTGGGTCTATTTGTTGGCTATATAAAGTTCTATCTCTGTCCTTAGCCATCCTGTGAATTCTGGAGCATCAGGGCTATTGTATTGGATCAAGAGGGCTGTATTCAGAAAAGAAAAATATGGAACTTGCCATGTATTTATGTGAGAAAAAAAAGGGAACTATATGTTGGTTAAAATATATGAAGTACCTAGAAAGAGCCAGGAAATCTTTACCTGAATTTCTGGGCTGGTCACCAAGAGGACCATGAGTTCTTTGAATTTATAGGAAATATTTTGCCTCCTTGTGTGTGTATCCTGGAATGCAAATTACTGTTCCCTGGGCTCATACACAGTAGTTCCACAAGATTCATAGGTAATAACTTTTGTTTATATAGTGATTTGATTCCTTAGATGAGGTAGCTTTTTTGGGGAGGCTCACAGTTATAGGGGAAGATATATAATAGGGTCGACTGGGATGTTTACACGTCTGGGGTGGGAGGGTTGGGATGGAGGGTGGAGTATATCTCCAGAGACTCTACTTATGCAAACAGCAATGCAGCTGAGGCTTTGTTTAGCTCAAAAAGCAGAGATGATTCTCTTTAGCCTCACTCTCAGCATATGTATTACGTTAATCATTGAAAGGCATGTTAACATTTCAACAGTCAGTTTCAGAACTGTTGCAGAATAATGCAGCACTGAGAGGATCTTCGTCTCTGCTAGTCATTGCAAATTCAGTCTTGCCTACCTAGCCAATTCCCTTCCTGGTACAGTCTGCAGAGTGGTCTCACTAGTCGGCCAGATAAATATAAATAAGATACACGGGATGTCTTTGTAGGACGAAGTGTGTCCTGTCCATCACATGCGAATGTAAACTCTACAAACCTGTGGGTGTTCTTGTTCAACAGACCCACTGTTTTTGCGTCTACTTTTGAAAACATGTCAAGTCACAGAACTAGGTTTCTGGCGTAGAAGTTTTTAAAAAATGAGGTGTGGCATTTAAGTGGTTTAGAGGTACTTAAAATACAGTATTGCTTCACTGCGCCCTGCACACCATTAGCAGCTGGGGGATGGCTGACTTGCTACTCATTCCTACACGCTGGAGAGAAACTTGCGAGTCAGCAGCCTTTGGGGAATGCTTCTCTTCTGGTAACGGATTTTTATGATTTGGGCCAGTTTACTTATAATCTCCATTCCCCAGTGTGTTTGTTTGCATAATAGAAATGAGAAAGAAACCTCATTTTGCACAGAAATGGTAGAAAGAGGAAATGCTCATTCATCATCACGGATTTATTGAACGTTCACGATGTGCTAGGCAGGACTTCACATGCACTGCCTCTGTTATAACTATGACCCATAGTTGCAACCCATTGTGGAAGGGCGGGGGGGCGGGGGTCCATGAGCTGATGGCCACGAAAGTGAGAGGGTGGGACCAAATGCCTGTGGGCAGCTCCACAGAGCAAGGTGCCAAAGGCACCAAACTAATTCTGTTGCTGTCACTTTAAAAATAAGAAAAGCAATATATCATTGCTTTAAGGTCTATTTTCTTCAGATAAGATAATTGCCCTTACTGTTAAGTTGTATAATATGACGCTAACAAAATGAAATGTCCAAAGGATCCAAGCTTGGGAAGGCTACGTGTTGACACTTACGGTTTCCAGGTAAGACATCTGGCTTCAGGATATTGTAAACGGCTGTTCTTCCCCAGCAGCAAAGCCAGTTAGCTCCGAAAGGCTTGAGCCCTGAAACAGAAGGGCCACCGTTAATTTTTGTATTTGATGGGACCCGACCCATCAGCCTTGAAGCCAAGGAAAATTTAAAAAGGCAAATAACAGCTTTTCAAATCATGAAATCGGAGACTATTAAAGTGTCACTGTGACTCAGACTATCTGTGATTCTTTGAAATAAGATCTACTTCAAACACAATGGTCTGACATCCCAGGCTGGCTGGATGACATGGGCTTTTTTACCCCTTCTTTGTCTCAGCTGGTCCCTCAAAGTTTGAATTCAGTTCCTTGGACTGTAAGGGGCCGGAGATTTGATTCAACCTCTGTTTTAAAAAAAAAAGGCAGTGACCCCAGAACAGCCAGGAATTCCTCAAGGAGGTTGCTATTTAGTAAGGGGACCGAGTTGAACACCCTGTGGAGACGGGTCCTTGTGAGAGGTGCTGCCACAGAAAGCAGGTGCAGGGCTCCTGCGGGGGACAGAGCTGGAAGCGCCCCATCCCTCTGGTGCAGGGAGAGATGGAGGCCCCACCGAGGAGGTGGCATTTGGCGCGAACCCTGAGGGAGGGAGCGAAACCCACAGGCGGGAATAGAGGGAGGAGGAGGGCATCAGGCAGAGAGCATCATGACTAAAAGCTCAGAGGTGGGAAACCTGGTGGGGTTCAAGGAACAGCTCGTGTTAGGTTGAGCTGCAGAGCAGACCAAGTGAGGACGGCCTCCTCAGGTGTCTGCAGACTCCATCCCATGTAAGTCTGTTCTTCTTGGTCCTTGTACTCCAAACCAAATGCGATTTGATCTTTGTTCCTGTTTGAACTTAGGAGAAAAAGAAATTCCTAGCTTACAAAAATTCCATTGTCGGAATATGACCTAATTTATTGTCCAGGCAACAGGGCTCTCAGGTCCGGGAGGGACTCAATGGGCCGTTAGGGTCCTTGGACGTTGGGGCACCAAGGTTTTCTGGAGGGAAGAAGTGGTAAGATCTGAGCTGAGAAGGATGGATCATGGCGCAGTATGTCGGAAGCATGAGGAAAGAAAGAGAGGCCTCTTTGTAAATTATTTTAAGTGGGGCTAGTGGCTGAGAGTGACAGTGGCTAGGGCCGAGCTGAACTGCTCACCAGGGGCTTTGTAGGTGATGCAGAGGGTTTTACACTTTGTGACGATCACAGAGTCCAGGGAGCTTGACTCTGGGGATGTGTTATAGGATTTTTGAGATTGGCATCTTTTAATTCAGTTTTCCTTGGTCCAGTATTAAAATGAGCCTTTATTGTGTTCTGAGCACACACAAATGGAGGTCCAGGGAAGACATGCATGCGCCGTGTGATGGGGAAGCCAGTTAGGATCGAAATACGGCCGTGAGTAACTGCGGTCCTCTCATACTTAAAAGAACCGCCTTTGGTTATTATTAACAGGACGGTTATGTCGGAAGTCCTTTGAAATAATTTACTTGCCCAGATTTCTCTGTTCGTCTGAAAGGAAGATTTCATTATTCAGGTAGAAGCCATCGTGAACATTTTACAAGGATCATTTTTGCCAAAAGGGGACATTTCACTCCAAGGCAGACATTTAAAAAATTTTGCTGTCTTTGAATATTTGGGGACTGTGGTAGCTAAGTGATTACATTTATCTCTTTTTCTGCCTCTTCCTCTATCCATTGCTGCCTTTAACTTCAATGTGCTGTGGAGCTTTCCCAATTTGTAAATTACTGATTAGCGGATCGCGGGTTTAAAATCAAGCAGGCTCTTCGAGGGATTTCAATCAGTCCCAGGCAAAGCTGTGAAAGAGCCGGCTTTTCTTCCTGGGTCTCCGTATCCCCATATCCCTTTCTAACCATCTCCGGATCGTCTCATCTGTACCACCCATCCCCCACCCTCCCCAGGACTTCCGTACTGGGCCATCGGCCTTCAGCGCCCCATGTCTGCTCCCCCAAACCCCAGTGGCCCCTCATTTCCAGCAAGACCCATCAGCCCCCTTACTATCCACCACATTTCCCCTCCTTCAAGTAAGAGCAGTTTTCCCAGACAAATCCTTGCTAAGTTTATCAGGAAGGGGTTGGAGGGTATGTATTTATGTTTTAGCAGGCTTCTCAAAACCTGTGAGGAGGCTGCAGAGAGGGTTAACCATATTCTTGCATCTGCTTTTTAATCAGCATAGGGTGGTATCACTGCAAATTAAAACTGATTTTTATATCATTCTAAGGGTCGGCTTCCCTGGGAAGAAGCCAGGCTCCAGACTCATTTACAGGGAGACAGAAGAGGGAAATGGGGCTGATAACCTGAATCAGGATGACTAGGTTAGTTGCTGGGGCTTCTTGGAATGCTCGCCCATCCCCGCAGACCCCACATGAATGGTGGACCAGCTCAAAAACATGAGTTAGGAGGAAGCCTAGGCAGTGTGAGATCATGAGCTAGGAGAAAAGGAGTTGGCATTTTGCCTTGGACGAATGACAAGGCTGGGGAAGACTGCTCCTGGGCGTCAAGATGGCTCTCATCAAGTGGACACTGGGGGTGAGAAGGGGAGAACTGAATAAGGTATCACTCTTTTGGCCCCCCAGCTTGTGGCTAGGGAGTCATCACAGGCTCAAATTGTCCTATGTCTAGTTGTTCACTGTTTTCAATGAACTTCACAGATCCAGAAATCTTTATGTCATATGTTTACACAGTTAATGGGCTTCAATTTTCCTCTAATTCCTTTCTGGATTACATCATGTTTTTGTACAGAACGTCCTGAAAATGCATAGCTATCTCAGCCGTGTTAAGAAGAGACAAAGAAAGGGACTCTGGCCTCATTTGGGCTGGAGGGAAAATGGACATAGAGTGGGACTCTAAGTAAGTCCGTGGGGAGGGCAGGCTCAAAGGGATGGGATGCTCAGTAGGACATGGAAGGACAAACGGGAACATGGCAGGATGGCTTAGGTATTCATTCTTTGAGCAGCACATGACTTTCTTTGCACCCAGCCCGTGGTGAATTTTATATTCAGTGTGAACAAGTCTAGTTTGGATATTTCTTGGGTGTGCAAACGGCCCTTACTGGAAGCACTAGGGATCCTGCGTTGGAAGCTCTGGCCACCCTTTCCTGCCCCCTCCCCTCAGCCCAGTTATCTGCCGAGAGTTAACACCCAAGGTTGGGAGGGTGCTTAAAAACAAGCAAACCGAACCCAACCCAATCCATCAGCATCCTCTATATCCCTAAGGAGCTTCTTTTTAAGAAACACCATCAAATTTTATCCCAATCTTGCTTCAAGACAAAAATGAATGATAAGCCAATCTACCGCAACTATTTCAGCCTTAAACAAAATGTAGTCACAGAGCGGCAAGATATTCTTTCCCCCAAAATTGGTAACTCCTTCCTTCCAGACACTGGTTGTAAATCCCTTTATAAACTGTGTCTTAAACTGTGATTTTATAAACTCTGAAGTGTCAACACACACGCAAACTGTTATTATGATCACTAATGCTATACTTCAAGGCAACAATTAGAAGTTAACAGTAGAAATATTGTGTTCGAGCTTTGGGTCATAATTTCTATTTTTATTTGGTTGCTTATTTTCATTGAACATCATTTCTTTTGAATCCATGTTAATTCCCATAGCTGACTACTCTCCTACACAATTTTTCTTATAAACAGACTCATACATAGATTTAGTTCAACATCTGAAGTTTTCATGGCCTTTGTCTATACTACTCCAACTTGCCTTTAAAGACAAGCAGTAATATCCATATATCTTCATTTTTCCGCCAGTAAAATGGAAATAGTGATAACTTATCTTTTTCTTTCTCTTCCTCTTTATCAAATGGTCTTAAGCAATAGGAAGCCACTGTGAAGCTTTTTTAAAAAATGCAGCCAATCAATTCCTTCTCCCTAGCTCAATTCTCAAGGTGCTTCTCGGGGTCAAGTATTGAACCTGGTCTTTGTTTTCTGAAGAAAAAAGAAAAGCAGCTGGAGCTTGGTGGTCTGGGAGTCTGAGATGCCTCCTTTCTCCCTTGGCCCAGGCAAGAGAAAGCAAAGGAGAAGCATCCTGGCTTCCACGGCCATGTCTGAAGCAAAGCAACTCTTCATTTTGTTCGTTTTTCTTTTCCGTATACTTTTCAAAGTGTTTTCGCAGACATCCATCCTCATTATGGCACCGTGAATGAGATACACAGACATTTCTGATTCCATTTTTACGGCTTCGTGACCCCTCCAAGGGCCCATACTCAGTGAGCAGTAAAATGGAGGCCAGAGACTAGGGCCCAGAATCCGATACTCCCTGAGGGTTTCTCTGCTAAGCACCTTTTCCAGCCTCAGTTTCCTTCCACCGGGGCTATAGAGGTCTCTGCTGTCTCGGAGCTTGTGGTAGAATGGCTAACCTATGTTGTGTTTAGCTGCAGTCTTGGCACATAGTTGAGGTTCCATCAATAGTATCATTATGAGAATGATGTGAAAGTCATATTATTGGAGGGATTCTGGAAGAGACTTGGCAGGGGACACTGGGTTTGGATGTCAAGTTGGCAGCACACCGTGAGGTCAACAGTACCTTGCACATTTCTCATCTTCTGTACTCTGGTTGTCTTCCCTGCTCAGCCCTCCTGGCCCCAGGTGCCTGCCCTGAGGACAATCTGGTAATTTCATGCAAGAGTAAAATATTCTTTCCCATAATGACACAGAATGTAGCACGTCTGGTGAAAAAGTTTAGAGATTCCTCGTTTTCTCTGACGAACAGGACCTGTGAGCTCAGAAATCCAGTTGCTCTTTGGTAGTTATCCCCTCTCCTTCCCTTTCTTTCTCCTACAGATAACTCAGCGTCTCCACGGGGCAGCCACCATGATCTCAGCAGACTGATGATGGAAGAGAAGGAAACTGGGAGATCCCGTGCTCCTGCTTCTCTGGACGATGGATGGAGGACAGCCCGTCCCTTCACCCCTAGTGCCCCTTGAGAACGTGTCGGCAGATTCTAGCATGTCTCTAGAGCAGAAAACCACATTTGTGTTTGTGATTTTGTTGTTCATTTTCTTGGGCATCCTCATTGTCAGGTGCTTCCGGATCCTTCTGGACCCGTATCGGAGCATGCCAACCTCAACCTGGGCCGATGGACTTGAAGGGCTGGAGAAGGGGCAGTTTGACCATGCCCTTGCTTAGCAGAGGGGGGCAGGAGCCCCTCCTGAGGAGGTGAGGTGCAGCATGTCTTGGCGAGGAATTCTCTTTAGTCAATGCTCTCAACAAACCAAGTTTTAACAGCACCTGGTCCTAGACTTCCAATCCCTCATTTATTAAACATGCTGTTAGGTTAAAAGCATTTGAAGGATATTGGAGATGAAGGTTTATAACACCCTCCCAAAATAGGAAGGCTTGAATTTCCATGTTTCCTCGGTGAATGAATATTGCTGAACGTGTGCGATGGTGAAAGCAAGAGCATCAGCACTGACACAAACTTTGCCATAAAATGAAGCGCTCTCCCACCCAACCAGAGAATAAAGAATGGAAAGGATCTGAAGTGAATCTGGTCACAGTGCCATGAAGGGCATTCCTCGTTCTGAGCATGTCTCTCAGTTGGTTTATTTGCACTGGAATCCGGGTCCCGGGCAGAGACTGGGCTGGGTGAACCCGGAGGAGCACTGGGAAGCCAGCGGGTGGGGGGCGCTTAGCGCAAATGTTTCCACGCCTGGAAAAGATGAGTGAGGATGATCTCGTTTTATTTCTCAAGTACAACTGAATTCAAAGGCTTATGGAGGTTTGAAAACTCTCCACCAGGCCAAGTACATTCTAGGTATTCATATTAATAAGCTGTGTAGAAGTAGTTATACATAACCTGAATTGACTTTCTTGACACAGATGATTGAACTAATGGGTTGTAAGTGCAGCTACGAGTTGTTGTTGTTGTTTGTTTGTTTGTTTTTAAATAAAAAGTTAATTGTTTAGAAGAGAAGACTGTCACAGTCTTAGGAGGAATGTATGTTTGTGACGGAATAGAGCAGCCAAATAAAACTTCTCAAGAAACGGTAGTGTCTCCTTTCCTGTTTCACTGAGACCAATGTACTGGTGGCAGCATGTGATACCGAGCGCGGAGGACGAGCTGTGTTCTGAGAGACAGAAAAAGCTGCAAGGTCATCAAGTTCATCCCTCTCCCGTTTCAGAAAGGGCTCCCACACATCGTCCTGCACACGTACAACCTATTCTCAGCACAATTTAAGACCACCGAGAAAAGAGCGATGTGAGCACTTCTTATTCCAACTTCTCTTGGTAGGAAAACCTTGTGTCTACACTAGACCCCCGAGGCTGTGTTTATAATCTCTGTCTTCTAATTTTCTCCTCAGCCAGCCATCCTATTTTTTTATTAATTAAAAAAGTTCAAGAAGTCAACTATGCCTGAAAAAGCAGCCCTTAGTAAAACTGCTTCCTTGTCTTCCTTTTTTATTTTTATTTTTTTAACATTCTTTGGAGGGTCTGCTGTCTAGATTCCCCCCTCCCCATGTTCCACTTGACTTTGTTTTCAAAAAATTTTTTTTTTTAAGATTTTATTTATTTATTTATTTTTTTTTTTTTAAAGATTTTATTTATTTATTTGAGAGAGAGAGAATGAGAGAGAGTGAGTACATGAGAGGGGGGAGGGTCAGAGGGAGAAGCAGACTCCCCGCAGAGCAGGGAGCCCGATGCGGGACTCGATCCAGGGACTCCAGGATCATGACCTGAGCCAAAGGCAGTCGCTTAACCAACTGAGTCACCCAGGCGCCCAAGATTTTATTTATTTATTTGACAGAGAGAGACAGTGAGAGAGGGAACACAAGCAGGGGGAGTGGGAGAGGGAGAAGCAGGCTCCCCGCTGAGCAGGGAGCCCGATGTGGGGCTCGATCCCAGGACCCTGGGATCATGACCTGAGCCGAAGGCAGACGCTTAACGACTGAGCCACCCAGGTGCCCCTAAAATTTTTTTAAACTAATTTTTAAAAAGTAATCTCTACACCCAAAGTGGGACTTGAACTCACAACCCCAAGATCAAGAGTCACACACTCTTCCAACTGAGAGAGCCAGGCATCCTCTTGACTTTTTTTATTTAAAAAAAAAAAAAGTAACAGCTCTATTGGAATATAATTCACATACCATAAAATTTACACTTTGAAAGTGTACAATTCAGCAGCTTTTAGTACCTTTCCAGAATTGTGTGACCATCACCACTGTCTAATTCTGGAATTCTATACCCACTAGTAGCCACTTCCCATCCCCTTCCTCCCAGCCCCTGGCAATCTCGAATCCACTTTCTGTCTCTATGGGTTTGCCAATTCTGGAAATTCTATTTTAAATGGAATTATAGAATACGGGGTCTTTTATGTCTGGCTTTTTGCACTAGCATGTTTTCAAGGTCGGTTCATCCATGTGGTAGCATTCCTTTGCAGGGCCAAATAATATTCTATCGTTTGGCTGTACCATGTTTTGTTGGTTTATCAGTCGTCACGGTTATCCAGCGGCTAGTATGATGAGTACTGCTGTGAACATTTGTGTCCACGTCTTTGTATATTTTCACTTCTCTTGAGTATATTCCTAGAAGTGAATTTGCTGGGTTATATTCTAACTCTATGTTTAACTTTTTGAAGAAGCTGAGACTGTTTTCCAAAGCGGTTGCATCATTTTACCTTCCCACCAGCAATGTATGGGGCTTTTGGTTCTTTTCTTAACTCTCTCCAATGACCCAAATTTCTTGTTTAGCTATAGACTTTATAATGGAACACACCACTTCAAGAATGAGTCAGATTAAAAGGAGAGAATCACCTCGTGGTATCTACATGCTGCTAGTTTACTGATGCTTCCGAAGATCCTTTGCTTCCAGATCTAAAGCAAAACAGTGATGCTGATCTGCAGTCATCCCCTGGTCTGTGATGTCACCTGAATATTTTTTTCTGTTTTACTAATACATATTTCTTTAATCCACTAATTAAAAAGTTTTCTTTTTTATTCAAATGTCCCATGTCCCATGTGTCCCTATTCAATTTTTTCCTGTTTTCTTGGGTCTCTTTAAACCCATTCCAGTATTTATGAACCACCTGCTTCGAGCCTGGCCTTTCTGTCACAGGGGCCAGTTCTTGCTCTTGAGTACCTTTCAACCTTGTTGGAGGCCTAAGAAATGAAAGAAGGCATGTGTCTGAATCCTTGTGACCGATATGGACTTATGGTTCCCATACTATCAAAATCATCTGGGACCTTACAAAAATATATATGACCCCCCCACACTAATTGTTCTTATAAAAGTTGTACATGATCATGGTAAAAATGTATAAACATCATGCAAAAATATAAGGTAAATATCCATAGTCAAAATTCTGCCTCCTCAGGTCACTCTAATTCCAGTTTCTCTAGGGGAGCTTGTTGAAAATGTAGAGTGCTACAGCCTTCCATCCCTAGAGGTTGATTCTGTGGAGCTGGGTTGGTGAACAAATGCTGTGGGAGACAGAACACGGGAGCGATGGACATGGGCCAAGACAATCAAGGAACTCTCCCGGGACACAACGATTCAGGTGTGATGGTACATGTTTAAATGTTTGGTATAAGGCTTTATGCAATGGAAGTCATTATTATGAAATAAATTATATCTTGACCTAATAGGATGGAGATGTTTGGGGTATATGCAAAGGAGGGGAGGAGGGAAAACAACAGAGTAAGGAAAAGGGGTGTGGGTGTGGAACTTGCAGCCAGGAGAGCAGCCTGGCTGGGGAAGACGGTTGGGGCATAGCCAGAACTTGTGTAGAAGGGATAAAGGTGAATACCAGAGTGTCCTTAAAAGCAAAATGAAGTGTGGGAGTCAGTGCAGGTTGGCGAGAAAGAAAATGACACGAAGAGTGGCTGTCAGTTCCAGTTTGTGCACGCTTCCTCGGGGCAACATGGGGATCTGCTTCTATAATGGGAACGGACTGAAATAGCCACCTGCCCTCTGAGGCTTGGAGCCCAGGACTGCCAGTAAGTGCAAGGGGGCCTCCCGAAGCCTGCTCTTCTTTCTTTCCTCCCTTCATTCCTCGCTCCATTTCTGTTTTTCCTTCTCAGATTACTGCTCCTTATTCAACCTGCCCTCACTGGGTCTCCCGTGCTCCACCCCTCCCTTGTCCAGAGCCAGAGTACCATAACAAGTGATAAAAGCTTTGGGCTATTCAGAGTAAATCGATCCCTCCGGTGAGAAGTGCTAACTCTCTGTTTTAATTACTCACAGCTCCTTGGGGTGAACAGCATATTCTCGAAAGGTCACATAAGCCCTCTCTTTCCCGGCTTTCTGGCTTCAGGAGTTACAGTGCAGCATTGTGCCTACCTTACAAGATATTTATAACAAGTGCAGCTGCCCTCTATCGTGTATATCTGCATCTCAGGAGGAAGAAATTACTTCCCCAAGGTCACTCTGGAGTAGAGCTGCCTTTTGATTCAGAAAAAATGTGGCTAAATCATGCTCCGCCTAAGATCTATGCCCGGTCTATGCCCCCAAGGGACCCCAAGTTCTAGATCAACATTGCTCCCTCCAAGAGACCTTTTTTAAGTATCTTAAGCACGGAGCAAAGTAACTCTGACATGGGGTGTGAAGCAGATTAACTTGACTCCTGCTGTTGAAGTAATGAACATTCCAAGCCAGATCATTCTTTTACTATTTTTAAGGGTTAAAGCTGAAACAAAATAAGCAACAGTTTTAGGAGGCAGAAGTTGGAACAGATGCTTAGGTATGTAGGAAAAATATGCATTCAAGTTCCTTTTTTATTGGCTTCATTGCATAGTGTTTTATTGAAACCCTGAAGCTTTCCTATTGTAAATATATTGATAAATTTGGGGAGATGAGGGCGCCTGGGTGGCTCAGTTGGTTAAGCGACTGCCTTCGGCTCAGGTCATGATCCTGGAGTCCCTGGATCGAGTCCCGCATCGGGCTCCCTGCTCGGCAGGGAGTCTGCTTCTCCCTCTGACCCTCCCCCCTCTCATGTGCTTGCTCTCTCTCATTCTCTCTCTCTCAAATAAATAAATAAAAAATCTTAAAAAAAAAAAAAAATTTGGGGAGATGAGAAATTTTATTTGCCCACCGTAAATCATTTTTGAAAAACCCTGTAGTGAAGAAGATGTCAACTTCCCAAACTGACATGTAAAACATATTGAAACACAATTATTTTCAAAAAAAATATTTTAACCCCAGAGCCCTGAATAATTCTGAGATCTGATTTATGAGATTTGAGGGGTGGGTCTTCTGAGACAAATTATGCACAGGACAGAGTCTCAATTGTTGATTAGTCACAAAGTTGTAGAGTAGAGCCATGATCTCCGAAGTCCCCAAATCACTAAATGTGTATATGCAATCAAGGTAACCCATGCCGGAAGTTATTTGCTCCTTGTGAGGCATCAAAGAAAGACTCCCTAATCTTGGTATCTCTTATTTCTTAAAAGAATCAATGAATGATTTCCAGAGAGATATCTACCTCTTCAAAAGCAAGGCCTCCCCATCCTACAGCGTGGGTTGACCCGATGAGCCAGGGTCCAACATTTCAGCCAGTCTAGGGTCCTTTCCAAGGTCATTTTTGAGAATAGCATTCCCTGGCTGGATTGAGTATAGAATGGAAATTTTG
The DNA here is from genome assembly GCF_964656455.1 of Halichoerus grypus. Classification (NCBI taxonomy): domain Eukaryota; kingdom Metazoa; phylum Chordata; class Mammalia; order Carnivora; family Phocidae; genus Halichoerus; species Halichoerus grypus. Next base: position 130,261,272 of record NC_135713.1, on the reverse strand, counting down.
TTTCCAGTTTCCTGCCATAAACTACACTCATGTCTTGTCACAAACACCACGGGATACTATTGTATCCCTCCATCCTGGAGCTTTTCCCACTATCCTGATTGATGTTGCTGTGCTTTAGGGTGGGAGAGGTTCCTTTTAAGCTATCTTTCAAAGGTGAGTTCCACCCTCACTTTTTCTCTAAGCCCTATTGCCCAGCCTAAGAGCTCCAGATTTATGCCAGCTTTCAAGAAAGTGGCTGTCCCTGGATTCTTTGGAGCCTGAAAAGCTAGAAAGAAACATTGCTGCTATTTCAACCCCCTCACTTTGCTTATAAAGAAATAGAGAGGCAAAGAGGTCAAAGGGCATGCTCTGTCATCTCTACCTACTGGTTAGAGCTCTATCACTTCCCCTAAGTGGTATGAAGAGGAATTCAACCAGAATGGGCGGGTGATAAATCCTCAAAGTGAAATGATGTCCATGTTCTAACTGTCATGATGGTTATTCTTAAATAATCTCTCTCTCTCATTCTCTTTTGGAGGGGGACACAAACATTTTATTTCTTAAAAAAACAAACAAACAAAAACCCTATGGATACTATATTTTCCTTTGAGGTATTCTCAAACTTCAGATGCAGACTTCTGGACACCCAGAAGTATTTCTAGGTAATTATAAAGGATTCCTTAACAAAGATTCTATTTCTCAAAACACAGAATAATCAATCCAGGGTACAGCTGCAAAGTGTCTTTATTTCCAAATAGACTTTTGAGCTGTGTTTCTTAGCTGAAGAGGCAGACGAGGGAGATTACAGCATAATGTTCATAAAGGCTTTGGCTATGGCCCTATCTCTGGTTTATCAAAGAGATATCTGATCCTCTTGGGGCCCAGACAGAGCTTCAGAAGATATACAATGAAGTATTTCAAGCTTGAAAGTATTCTTTATCATTTTTTTTTTTGTCATGCATTTTTTCCTAGTTACTTCACTTTTTCTTTCCCTCTATTTTCTGATAAGTGGAGTGTTAGAAGAAGCTTAATGTAACATTGAATGCAGCGCTTCTCTGGTATATAAATATTAATAGTCCTTAACAATCACGACAAATGGCTGCCTGGCTTCTGCCTGACCACATCCAACTTCTTCAGAAGTCCACTGCACTTGGAGCTTGTTCTGCTTCTTGTGTCTTGTTCTGTTTTTTTTTACTAAAACTATTTCCCTATCTACCATAAATGTGTCTTTTGGTAAATTTTCACCAACTAGACATTGTTTTTTTTCCCCTGAAGGGACCAAATGTAGTTACTGTTGAAAACGATGGATGGATCTCTCCTCTTTCTGCTTGTCCTTCTGGAAGAGGCACTGACAGCTCTTTGTTCTTTCTCAAAGATGTGTGTTGAGAGATAGGATCTGTCAGCCCCTAGGAAAATGGTTGGATGGGTTTGCTTGCACACTATTACGAAAGAGTGGGATTTCTTATGGACGAGCTTCCTCTCCTGCAATGCAACCCACAGTGTGCAGGCATTATCTGGTGTTTTTTGTGTTGCCCTGTGGGAGCTGGTGCAAGAAAATGTGGGTGTTGTAGGTGCTGTGATTGCTGTGATGTTCTCTGTCTCCAAGTCTCATGTCATCCGCCAGCATCCGTGAAACCGTATTGGGCTAAATTGTCAGCTTGCAAGTACGGTAAAACCTCAGCTCCTTCGTAGCTCTTGACATATCAGTATTCCCCCGGGATAAAAACAATTTCAGTGCCTTTAACCATCTCATAGGGTCATGTGTTTTGAATCATCTCCTGCTCTTATCAAACATTCTGGATGCTCTTCAGTTTAACTCTGTCTCTGCTGAGTAGAAAGGAAAATAACAATCCATCTGCAGTCTGACTAAAATGAGTGAAAACAAATTGTCCTTTATTTTGTTCTGAAAGCCACATGTTGTGAGACAGCCCAAGCCGAAATGATCTTTTTGGCAGCCATGTTGCTGTTGACTTATATTGAATTCACAGCCTAAACTCTGGGGCCTTCTTATCTATGCCAAGGTGAAAATTTATGGATGCCAGGGTTATGTCAAATATAAGTTCCCATCCTATTCTTGTACAGGTTTTAAATTTTGCACCTGAGTCTAGGAATTTAAAATTTCCCTGTTGTGATTTCACTGTATTCCATTTGGACTACCATTCTAGGCTTTTTATAACTTGATTCCCTCATTATCCTATTCAGTGGGCTCACCATCTTTGTGTCATCCATAAATTGGCTGAGCAAGCCATCTATGTATTTATCCACGTTAATGATCAAACTTTGAGCATATCAGAGCTGAGGAGAGAGCCCTGGGCCACGCCACAGAGATCCACAGAGTGCATTTAAGGCATCAGTTGGCAGTGGTAATTGTTAAGCAACTGTTCCCCACAGAAGCTCCACGGAGATGCTCCATGGAGATGCTCAGCAAGGGGTGAGCATGAAGCACGAGGACTCATTTAAGTCTGCAGCAGAGCTTAGGAAGACAGGGAAACCACCAAAGTGATATTTGTGTAACTTTCAGAGCTCAGCTGAAACGTTAGGGATCCAAATTGGCAAGTGGGAATCACACAAATGTCAATAAGGGACTCGATCCACATTCCCTCGAGCTTAAATCTCAGAGGCAGTGAAAAGACTTTTGGCGATGCCCAACTCTGCCCGGCACTGTCGCTCTGGTTATACATGAAAATCATCACGTAATATCTGCCTAAGGAACACTTCTCCCGGGGGCAGAGATCATCAATCATATGCGGCTCCAGCTGAGAAGGCACAGACTATGAAAAGCGCACCCGCCTGGTTCTCTGGCAGCCTGGGTTCATGACTTGTTCCACGATGAGCGAGCTGGGAAGCTTTCTGAAGTCACTTAATTCCTCTGGGCCTCACTTTCTTTACTTGTAAATTGAGATGTTTGGACTGTTAAACCTCCAAATACCCTTTTACTTCTTAAAAAAAACACCTATAGCTAGAAATTTAGGCATCATTTACAGAATGCCAATATGAAAGGCACTTGAAGGACTCAGATCTTATGCCCCAGGTCGCGTGGCCGGTGGGGAGCAAAGGGAACATGTGAACCCGGTTTGCCTTGAATGCTTCCCTCTCTACAAAATAGCACTAGGAGTCAGACCAAGAGTGAAAACTCTAAAACTAAGGGAAACTCCAGAAATAGAAGTCAGGTTTTCTAGAAATACTCGTTGAACCAACATTCTGCTGAAGGTTTAGTTGTTATTATTGTTATTTTTAAGAAACCACCTGGAAATAAGGTTTTATGGGCTAGAAAGTGGCCTTTGCCATGGCTGGGAGGATGTCTTAATATAGTGAGTTTTGTTTTGTTTCGGATACTCAGCCTGTTCACATTCAACCTCCAACCCTCACTAGTTTTGTGACCTTGGGAGAACCGGTTACCTTAGGGCTCATTTTTCTCATCTGTACAATAGGTCTGAGATTCCTAGCATCTCCACTGCCACCCAGTTTTTGTTTTTTTTCTTCACAAGGACTAAATGAGAAGTCAAGAACAGTCCTTGACTAGCAAGCTTTTAACAAATGTTGGCTTGGGGCGCCTGGGTGGCTCAGTTGTTAAGCGTCTGCCTTCGGCTCGGGTCGTGATCTCAGGGTCCTGGGATCGAGCCCCACATCAGGCTCCCTGCTCAGCGGGAAGCCTGCTTCTCCCTCTCCCACTCCCCCTGCTTGTGTTCCCTCTCTCGCTGTCTCTCTCTGTCAAATAAATAAATAAAATCTTAAAAAAAAACAAAAAACAAATGTTGGCTTAATGACTATGACAGTGCGGGAGGGGTCTTTTACCTGCATATCTCCCTGAGATGCTAATTTAGATATGTGCCTCAAACACAAAACTCCACCATTAAAAACTAGGCCATTGAGGGCAAATTTGATAAAATTGTGCTTTTGTGATTATTTCATTTGTTTTTCCAAGTTCAGGATATAATGAGGAAAACGTCCATTTTTAAGTGAAGATTACTTTGAACCCTGCACCTAATATAATAAAAGCTTTAACTTTGGAACCAGCATAGACCTCTAGGCATTGAGACACAAGCTTTCTCTTTTTTCATTCCCCAGAGGTACTCTTTCATCATAAATTTTTTTTTTTCTTTACAAGAGCCAACTTGCAAAATCTTTGGAAACAGAAAGGGTTCACTCTCAGGTTTCTAATCATTGTTTTGCTGGTGACCTTGGTAAAGTCAATTGAATTCCTTCATGGTCCCTCATAAAATGGAAATAATAAATGGGACGATTTAGCAAATAAGTCAATGATTTTTTTTGAGTGCTTAAAATCTTGCCAACATATTAAATATCGAAATATGAATATTTAAAAATAATGAATTTGTGTTTGTGTTCCCAAAAGAAATAAATTAGACACTCGTTTTATTGATAAAACAAGAAACATTGCACATGTGGCAAATGCTATTTCGTAGTCCCCACGTGACATATTGGATTCTGAATTCTGGAGAATTGATTGTGGATGTTTTCTAGCAGAAAATCCCTGCCCCTTGCCAGCCTGCCTCCCCCTCTAAGATAAGTAAAGGCTGTTGCAGCTATTTCTAGTTTTAAATTAGTTTTAAATAGGGAAAACATTAATCTTGTGATTACCCTCCTCACAGAGTTCCAAGACTGAGCTTTCACGGAGGTCACACTGTTCCTTTGAGTGATCTGTAACTGAAGTTTCAAAGAATACCCAGGAATGAAACTATGTGTTTATTTAAATATCTCACCAAGGAGGGCAAAATATGAGAATGATATGTCCCCTAACTTTTGCAAAGGAATTCTTGGCAATAACTCTGGCTGACTCTTTAAAATTGGATAGCTCTGCTCAGGACTTTGGACAGTTTTCCAGGATATCAGGTTATTGGCCATGGCTTTTTGTAGCGAGGTTTCTATGGGGCAAACACCTCTGGGAAGAAACCTCCAATTGGTGAATGCTATAGGATATATCACTGGGAGGCTGAGTGGAATAGCTCCTGTGGTCAGCTGCTATCACCCCCCAGGGAAATTTCTCAAAATGTCATCTCTCCCTTTTGCCCTGGGAAACACCTGCCTATTTCCTTGGGTTGTTCTGCATTACTAGATCATTCTCTACCTTTGCTTACCTTTCCGGGAAATTTAAATTTAAGAAGTGAAAGCTTCCAAAGGCTGCAAAATCACATTTTTCATTAATCTATTAATTCATTCATCAACCTATATTCCTAGTACCTAAAGGGTATCAGGCACTGTGCCAGGCCCTTGTTAGGTTTACAGAGATAAATACAGAGCGCCTACTCTTAAGGAGCATACATTCTTGGTGGCAAGCAGGAAAAGGTTCAGATTCTGATGACTCACTACTTAATAATTTTTGAAGAAGTTAGCATTTTGATAAAATTTTGCCCAAGGTGCATCTTAAATTTGATTTGTGTGTTGTGTTTTTTTTTTAGAAGATTTTATTTATTTATTTGAGAGAGAGAGAGAACACAGAGCAGAGAGAGAGGGAGAAGCAGACTCCCTGCTGAGCGGAGAGCCTGACATGGGACTCATCCCAGGACTCTGAGATCATGACCTGAGCCGAAGGCAGACGCTTAACTAACTGAGCCACCCAGGCGCCCTGATATGTGTTTTAATTTACCTTCTAGAAACAAATTACTCTCTGTTACTTTATCAATGGATATAATTTTAAAGCTTTTCATAGAATTCAGTAAAATATATATGAGCAAATGTTACTGATATATGTAAATGTTCTTGAATGAGGTATTCATATCCCAGAACTAGCCAATGCTTCATTTCTAGAAATGTCTTTCAGGTGGATTTAAAGAAAACCTTTGGATTTAGGCCAAATGAAGAATTGTAAATTCTAGGAAGTTGAATTAAAGCAAGTAAATGGTGGTGAAAGAGTTATCCATGTAATCCAGACCCCTTCTCCCCTAAAGGAACCAGTGTTAAAGTCTATAAATGGGGAGAGGGTTGATATTCAGATTACCTGATCTATAAACAGTATCCACACTGCCTGAAAGCTCTGATTAATTTTGGGATAGGGATTACTGTTATCATCCTTATTTACCTCATATTTCCTAGCCACCATACTGCTTTAGATATAACCGATATTCACTAATTATTTGTCACATAGCACAGAAGCAAATTTAGTTAAGTGCCCAAATGTCTACTTATCACTGTGGCCACTAACTACTGGTGGTGATAAACTTCTATACTTTGACTCTTAAGGTCAAAAACATGGAAGGCCTGTGACTGCCTTTTTCTTTCTTTCTACCCACTCTCCCCCATTTAAAAAATTACTAGTAGGCCCTCTGTGAGGAAATTTTGTTTCTTTTTTTGTGTGGGGCTTTTCCTCAGGGTTAATTTTCATTAGGGATAAATTTTGCTTTCTAACCATCCTTTGAGCCCTATGTAAATGACATATTTAAAAACAGAAATATATTAATGGTTTTGTCCCTTTTAAGCTAATCCCATCTTATATTAAATTTCTGCTTTTTAAAAGTCACTCCCCAGCCCCAGTTGGAAATGGAATTTAGTATAATAAACATTTACTTAATAAACATACCAGGACAGAAGAATTGGGGTGATAGATTATCTTACAATTAAACATCCACTGGCAAAAACTAACCAACTCTTTTTCAATTTAACTTGACTGAATCTTTTTGGCTGGCAGCCTTTCTGCACTCAGCTGAACTGGTACTCTTCATATTTTAAAGAGACACATGGATTTCCAAACTTAATCTTTAAACCCCTTATAGCTTGGTCTCTGCTATAATTCACTAATTCCCTTCTGCTTGTTTGAATGAAAGGAAAGGCTTACAGAGGAGGGATGAAATTATTTTGTTAAAAAAATCAATAACAAATTTTAAAATGTATGTGGGGCCTTTTTGTTCAAGGAGATCAAAATTCATTGCATTATGCCTTATACTTTTTACATTTTCATGCATCTGTTTTCTCATTTTATCAGTTTGATAGCCAAGGCTCAAAGTTGCTGTGCCATTTTCCTTTGTTCAATAATTTATTTGACAAAAAAAGCATTGGAGAGTTTCCTGTGTGGAAGGCATTGTACTGGACATACATCGTATCAGCAACATTGGCTTTGATATGTTTAAAATCTAAGAAGAAAGCTAAGGATCACAAATATCCAGCAGACTATGGACTGAGTATGGGCAAAGAAAGATGGGTCCCTGCTGGTTGGTCATAATGAAGGAAGTGCCATTTATCTTAGATCTTGAAGAGTAGGTGAAATTTCAATAAAGCCAAATCAGAAGAAAGAGAAAGAACGAACGACGTGACTTAAGAGGCATAAGTCTGGAAAGTGGTAGATCTGAGTTCTGGCCACTGTCAGAAACTCATTTCATGAGCTTCAGGACCTCAGGGTCTTCATTTATACAATCAGGGATTGGGCTAGGGGCTCTTCAACTCCCCCCACCCAGCATTACCATTTCGCAACCTTGACAAAGCATGGAATTAGTATGGATGGTCTGGAATGAGCACTAATCAGGATGAACTGTTGTCTGGGGGTCCATGTTGAAAGAGATAGTAGTAGAGTTTGGTCTTGAATATCATACTGAGAAGATTACCTTGAACAATATTAACACTAATAACAATATCTAATATTAAGAGCAAGAACTTAGGGGTCTGCTGCACCCAGGGTCTGACATTCAGAAGACAGCACTGAATGGCCAGATATTTGCAAGAGGTTTTGTCACTCTGTATTTCCAGTTGCTCCAATTAGTAGCTTTAGAGAAGTTTGATTACTTCTTACTCTTCTCAGAGAGGAACCTGTTCCACCGTTTGGGATCTTTAAGTCACAATATTATCAATCTTGGCATCTCAAAGGAGGGGCCAAGACCCTCGAATGGCATCAGAAACCCTTTCTTCTACCCTGTTTTTACATAAGTTGCTGGTTTTGTCAACAAGTTGGTAGCTTTAGGAACTCATGAGAGGAGATGTATTATTCCAGCTTGTGAAATATTTGTGAAAGATAACCTTCTCTAAACCAGGTTTGGTCAAGTTAAAGTTAAAGTCACTGACCAACTCCTGTGGAGATGCTATTTGACTTCCACAACGTCAAAAGGAAAGGAGGGGTTGTGGGGGAGATTATTCCAGCCAAAGAGAGTTTCATCTCACTCTGCATTACCTTATTACCCCAAGGGATCACAGCTAATATATGAAGAAGCAAGGAGCTGGGGGGCTATAATGCTATAACCGTTTGGACTTTATTTGCAAGGCAGAGAGAAGTAATTTTTTTTTTTTTTTTTTTTTTTTTTTTGAGTAGGAAATGGTTTGATTTGAACCTTTCATTAGGAAGACTGACTTTGAGACAGAATGCAGCATAGATGAGGGGCAGTGGAGGAGGGAGACCGTACAGGCAGAGAAATGTGCTAGGAGGCACTTTACGAAGCTTTAACATGATGATAATGGTAAGACTGAATGAAGGAGATTCAAGAACTGTTGAGAAAAAGACTAGAAATGATCTAGAACAATGCCGTCCAATAGAAATATAAAGCAATCGTACATATACTTTAAATTTTCTGGTGGCCACATTAAAACAAAACAAAAAGAAATAAGAGAAATTAATTTTAATAATATATTTAAGTCAATACATCCAAGATATTGTCATTGCAACATGTAATCAATATAAAAAAGTATCAGTGAGATATTTTACATTCTTGCTTACTATACTAAGTGTTTGAAATCTGGTGTGCACTTTGCCCTTACAGCTCGTCACAATTCAGACTAGCCACATGTCAAGGACTCGATAGTTACATGGCTAGCGGCTACCATATTGTTCACTTTAACTCTAGAGTAACAATAAATCATATATCCATTGGAGCCTGGAAGCAGAAGGGGGAGAGTAGGTGAGGGTTTGAGTCTCAAAGAAGAAGAGTGGCTCCTTTATTAAAACTGGGTAATGTCAAGAGATGTGTGTGGCTGGGGAAAGAGAGTGAACATAGGGGATGATCAAGGAATGATTCTCATTTCGACTTAGCGGTGCCAGTGGAATAGCTGTTAAGAAATACCTGCAATTGTATACAGTTGCTTGCAATTGTAAAGGAAGGGTTACAGTTTGGCATGGAGGGCAGAACTCAGAATGGAGCTACAAACTTGGGAACTGGTTCTAGGGGGGTGACCAGTGAATGGTGGTATCCAGTGAGGTTACCAAGCTCAGGGAGAGGAGAGAGCCTTGAGGAATGCTGCAGTTGGATGGGACAAGAAGGAAGACGGTGTGGTAAATGAGAAAGGGTCACACGCAGGGGCCTGGAGGGAAAGCCAGGTCCGGCAGTGCCAGAATGAGGGGCTGCTGAGCTGAGGTCTACCCAGGATTCAGAAGGCACAGAAGACAGGAGAGAAAGGGAAGCACCATAAGAAAGCAGTAGTAAGGAATGCCTGTTTTAAGTCTGAGGGTCATTCTGACATGAACTGGCTTTAGAGAAACTACTGTGTTTCTGAGTTTTCGTTTTCTAACTATAATACTAGAATAATACAAGGTAACTCATATTACTTGTTTCCTCTCCTATGTGCCAAATACTATGTCAAGAGCTTTATAAACATTATGTTACTGAATTTTCACAAAAGCCTTATGAAGTATATTTCAGGGGTCATGCTGTGGTAGGGTATTATTAAATGATAATATGGCCTAGGGACCCATTTACGACTTATGCTAAACACCTTTCTTCCTAATGAGGTTGGGTACGGCAAATAGCAGATTCATAAATTTATGTACATACATTTTTTTTATCTCCCCTCCCCAAATAAACACCATTTCTGTCAGCTTACCATGCTTTCTTAGGCTATTGGCATATTAATCCTCCAAACACCAAGTTATTATATTAGGGTTTCTCCTGAAATCAACTTTGCTGTACTAATTTGGTCTAAACTCTCTTAAGTCAGAAAATGACAAAATTAAAAAATGTCTAGGCCTGGGGAAAGATTACATTTTAGGATTTTGGCATAGGCTAACCTTGATCATTCTTAACTTGTGTTTGGCATAAAACTCCTATGATTTCATTCAGACCTTGCCTCCTTATATCTTCTTCTTTTTTTTTTTTTTTAAGATTTTATTTATTTGACAGAGAGAGACACAGCGAGAGAGGGAACACAGGCAGTGGGAGTGAGAGAGGGAGAAGCAGGCCTCCTGCCGAGCTGGGAGCCCGACGCTGGGCTCGATCCCAGGACCCTGGGATCATGACCCGAGCCAAAGGCAGTCACTTAACCAATTGAGCCACCCAGGCGCCCCTCCTTATATCTCCTTAAATACATTATCTATCTTCTAGAAGCAGTCTAAAATGACATTGTATTTTTTTCAAGCTAATAACAGCCAAACTTTTGTGTAAGTTGCTAGTTTGGAAATAACCTATGATTTTCATTCAACCCTAGCAAAATAGTCAGCATCTGTAGAGTGCTTTCTATTTACTAGGTGTATTATATGCTGATTATGAATTAATGTTTTTAAATATCCCAGGATTCCGTGAGTTAGATGCTGTCATTATCCATAGTTTATAGAGTAAGTCTAGGCAGAGGACATTTTTGTTACTTGCTCAAGATCACACAATTAGTAAGCTGGAGATCTGGTATTCAAAGACTGTGTGAATCCTGTATATTAACTAATAGGAATTAAAATAAAAACTTAAAAAAAACCCCAAAGACAGTGTAGCTTTAACCACTAAACTATATTATATTTCAAATAGAGAGCATGGATGTCTGGAATGCATACAAACAGTCTCAAAAGTTTAGGCCCCACTTTAAGAACCAATTAAAATTCCTTAATCAAATTTATGAGTTAAATGGAAATTTTGTTATTTCACTATATCAATGCTCATTTATTTAGTATCCATGATCCAGCATACAAGAGAGCATGTTGTAATGCATAATGATCATAGAGTCCTTGCCCTTGAGTCATCTATAATCTAGTTGGGGAGGCAAAATGACACATAGAACAGACAGCAATAAAAGTAAGTGTGTAGTTAAATGCTAAGTCATGTGGTGTATTAAATTGCATACTAGAAGAATGAAAAGAGGGAGAAGGCAGAGGGCCAGTGTGGGCTGGGAAAGACTCACAGAGCATCTTAAATGAGAGAGAGGGAAGCCAGATGAGGAAAGGAGAGGAAGGATACAATAGTCAAGAAGAGCAAGCTGAAGCTGAATGAGAGCCCAGAGAGGAGAGATGAGCATGGTAGGATGGTTCCTATTCCTCATTCCTCTCCTCCTTCTTTTCTCCCTCACTCCCCACCCCACTTTCTGTATACACACACATTCCTACACACATACATGCTTATGGTTGCCTATGAATGTGTACTATGTGTGTACACATAGATTTACCTCCAAATAATACCTGTCTTACACAAGTATTAAGATATTTCTGATAAACTCAAACATGATGGGTCGCTGGGAGATGACAATTTGTAATTTTTTTTTTTTTTTTTGAGAGAGAGGGTGGGAGGTGGGGAAGGGGCAGAGGGAAAGGAAGAGAGAGAATCTTAAGAAGGCTCCATGCCCAGGATAGAGCCTGATGTGGGTCTTGATCTCATGATCCTGAGATGAGGACCTGAGCAAAATCAAGAATCTGACCCTTAACTGACTAAGCCACCCAGCCACCCTCAATTTGTAATTTTTGAATCTGCAGTGGATGACCCATAAAATGAGAGGGTATGAGAGAGAAATAAGGTATTGGCTACCCTTGACTATATCCAGCAAAACCATCTTCCTTTCAGAAATCAAGGACAGGCCAATACTTACACGAGAAAGATATTTTTATTTAAAAAGAACTCTTTATATGGCAAAATAGATTGTTTTTTGATTGACATCATACTTTACCCTTAACTTGTATACATTTTTGGCTTATCATTGCTATGAGCAATAGAAAGAAAATTGCTCTGTGATATTATCCCTCTGTGTTTGGCAATAAAATCCAAAATAAAAAATAAAATATTCCTCCAGTACAGTGAGTTAGGTGACTGAGATGAAAATTTCCAGTTTTATGGGTTGAAGTAGAGTTGTGAATCATGGGTGCTGTTACTAAAAAAGCTAAGTTTCTGTGACCAAGATAAAAAATTCTTATATAAAACTCACAATATCCTCTGCTGTCTTGATTGTGTAAATCAAAGGGACCAAATATTTGCTTTTATTTTTTAAAATTTTGAAACATAGTAAATTGGGTTTGATTTGCCACAGGAGGAATTTTACAACTGGTAAAAAGATATTGCTTCATATTTAACTGAAAACTACTGTAAACCACGGACTAGGATTTAAAAGCTATCTTATTTCATGTCAATTGAATATGATATTCTTGTTCTGTTACTGCATCTTAAACAACCCTCTGTGAGCAATCTGTGAAGGAACAGCCATGTTTGTATTCTGCAGATGTACTCAACTGGGCAATTCTATTTGGACACTATCATATCTGGAAGTTGACTAACATGGTAGAACCAGGTGGCAAAATTGATTCTTTTCTTTTACAAAACCCATTATGAATTTATAGACGTTATAAAGCCATCAGTAGTAGTATTGTTTCTGATTCCATCAATAGGACGTATATCTGTATCTGAGCCTTGGTGTCTGGGTGTGTAACCAAGACATTCGCCTCTTGGAGTAATCGCACATACTCTAGATTTCTAGAGTCACTTAATATTTAAGCAAAAAGTTCACTGACTCCTCACATCGTGTTGGAAATGTAGAATATTTTCCAACAGTGACACTGATTTTTGTTGGGGTTGGTTGGTGAGGGATGTTGCTTACATCTTTTCTGGAGGACTTTTGACTTCTGGTTCTTGTTCTATTGAATTCTCAATCTCTTCTCAGTCTTTCACTTGCTATCTGTCAGGCCCTTCTGCACTATTTCACTCTGTTTACACTCTCTGAATCTCCATATTACCAAAATACCTCTGGATCTAGGCTATGTGTGTAGTAAGTTTTCCTGAAGACCTGCCAGGGTAAAGGAGAGTTATGTAAAATGTACAGCATATTTGATGGAATCTAACCTTCAATGTTAGACAGCCTTGTTCTTAAACTGGATCATTTCCATTATAGCTATTTTTCACTGGTTATATATTTGACTTTGGCCACATTCTACTGTCATGTTGCTGGGTTCTCCTCTCTTTCTTCACCTGTTTCCCCTCTCTCTTCACCTTACCAATCTTTAACCCCCAAATTCCTGTAGAATAGTTTATCTATATCTCAAAATAGAAGAATATTACCAGAAGTGGCTATATGAGGCTCTGTTCTGAAGACATTATCTTTGTCACCAAAACACTCCATGATATGATTTGTGTGGTCAATTCATAAGTTTAAAATGTTTTTCTTTTTTTTTTTTTTAAGATTTTTATTTATTTATTTATTTATTTATTTATTTATTTATTTATTTAACAGAGAGAGACACAGCGAGAGAGGGAGCACAAGCAGGGGGAGTGGGAGAGGGAGAAGCAGGCTTCCTGCAGAGCAGGGAGCCCGATGCGGGGCTCGATCCCAGGACTCTGGGATCGTGACCTGAGCCGAAGGCAGACGCTTAACCATCTGAGCCACCCAGGCGCCCCTAAAATGTTTTTCTAAAGAGTGATACATGCTGAAAATATTACAGAAGAAATGATATGCCTGGGGCTAGTTTCAAAATACTCTGGGAGAGAGGAATGGGTAGAGGAAGAGATGAAACAGTGGTGATGATGAATTGTTGTATCAGAATTGTATTGTGTCAATATTGATCATGCCTGTTGAAGGTGGGTGATGGGTACACAGTGGCCCACTACATTTTTCACTCTACTTTTATTTTAAAGATTTATTTATTTGAGAGAGAGGGAGAGAGCGTGCATGGGGGAGGGGCAAAGGGAGAGAGAGAGAGAGAATCTCAAGCAGACTCCCCACTGAGTGTGGAACCCAACTCGGGGCTAGATCTCATGGCCCTGAGATCATGGCCTGAGCCGGAATCAAGAGTTGGATGCTCAATCGACTGAGCCACCCAGGTGCTCCATTTTTTTTCGCTCTACTTTTGTATATGTTTAAAACAATCTCTAATAACTAATTTTGTTCTACCTGATATACATAACATATAATTTATATATAATTTGTTAATATATACTATAAAATAAAAAGAATCTTATATATTATATAATAATTAAACTAGGTACAACTATATATAATTAACATAAGCCAATCTAAGAGATTAGTAAACTAAAAATTAGAGGGTAAAGGCAAATATTGGATGAAAGACAAACTTAAAGGTACCCTAGAGATAATTTAAGATGGAGAGATGCAGTGATAACAAATGCATTAATTATCTTTCAGTGCACAATAAATCAGAACAAAATTTAGTGGCTAAAAACAGCAAATATTTATTATCCCAAAATCATGTGGGAAAGGAATCTGGGCACAGTCTAGGTGGGTGTCTCTGGACCAAGGTCCTTCACAGGGCTGCAATCAAATTGTTGACTGGGGCTTAAATTATCTCAAGGCTTGACTAGGTAAGTATCTTCTTCCAAACTCATTTATGCAGCTCTTGGCAGGTCTCAGATCCTCACTGGCTGTTGGCCTGAGAGCTCAGTTCTTTGCCCACATGGCTCTCCCCATTGGGTAGCTCCACAACATGGCAGTGGTTTTCTTTAGAGAGTGATCGAGAGAGCAAGCTTAACCCAGAAGCTACAATCTTTGTGTAACCTAGTTTCAGATGAAATGCCATTGCTTCTGCTGTGTTCTGTTTCTTAGAAGCATGGCTGTAAGTCCAGGCCACAAAGGAGAGGATGACATAAGGTGAAAATACCTGGGAGATGAGGCCCAGTGGGGACCATAAGAGAGGCTGCCTTTATAGCCTGCACTTTAGGCCCCAGGAATTCACATTCCTTCCTCATTCAAAATACATTCACCCCCTTACAAGGTCCCCAAAGTCTCATTCCATTATAGCGGTAGCTCAAAGTCTAGAGTCTCATCATCTAAATCAGGTCCAGGTGTACACGAAGCTTCTCATCTCATGAGGCATAGCTGCCTTTTTTTTTTTTTTTAAGATTTTATTTATTTATCTGAGAGAGAGAGAGAGAGAGAAAGCGCAAGCATGAGCTTGGGGGAGACAGAGAAGCAGACTTTGAGCTCAACGTGGGGCTGGGGCTCGATCCCAGGACCCTGGGATCACGACCTGAGTTAAAGGCAGATGCTTAACCGACTGAGCCACCCAGGCGCACCCTCAGGCATAGCTTCTTAAATACAGCAACTTGTGTGCAGTTTCTCTCAACATACAGATCTGTGAAACTAAAGGTCCATGTGATCTGCTCTTGATATATTCAACACGTAATGGTGGAACAGGCGTAAGATAACCATTATAAACATTCGTGGTCAGAAAAAGAGAAAAATGGTAGTCACAAAGGAGATCGTGGTGCATAGCAATTCAGAAATCTAAATAACAAAATGTTGGAAATTCCTTGATTGGGTCCAATAATCATTCTCCATGGCTCTTGGCTCTGCTCTTGGGTCTGTATTAGTCAGCTCAGGCTACCATACCCATACCATAGGTTGAGTGACTTAAACAACAGAAGTTTATTTTTTCACAGTTTTGGGGCCAGAAATCAAATATCAAAGGACCAGCAGTGTTGGTGTCTGATGAGATCTTTTATCCTGGTTTGCAGATGGCCACCTCCTCACTGTGTCCTCACGTGGTCTTTCCTCTCTCTGTGCATGTGCAGTGAGAGAGAGAGATCTGGTGTCTCTTCCTCTTCTAAAAAAGATGCCGGTCCTATCCAATTAGTGCTCTACCTTTATGACCTCATTTAACCATAATTACTTCCTTAAAGGCCCTATATCCAAGTACAATCCCATTGAGGATTAAGACTTCAACTCTGAATTTGGGGGGACACAGTTTAATCCAAAACAGGGCTCTTAGTTCTGCTTAATGAGTCATCCTTCTTTTTTCATGAAAGATATCATACATTTGCAAATGAGTAGCTTTCCCAGCCTAATTTCTGACATTTTGGGGGATCCAACTGCCTCTTTGTACTTTTACACTGTTTCTGTCCTTTTCGTATACCTTTAATCTCAAAGGGCCTTCTCTATGACTGAATAATTCTCTGAGGTACTACCTTTGATCTTCCTGAGGTTTTAAAAGATTTTGCAGTTACACCCTTGGCTTCAACTCTAGACCAAGGACACAATATCATGTCTTTGGTATTTTTGCCAAAAATGCACAACTGAATTTAATCATGAAGAAACATCCAACAAATCCAAATTGAGAGAAATTTTACAAAACATCGAGCCAATGCTCTTCAAAAGAGTCAAGGTCATGAAAGACAAAGGAAGCCCTAGAAACCATCCCAGATGGAGAGAGACAAAAGAGATATGGCAACTAAATACAGCATGGGGTCCTGGACTGGATTCTAGTCCAGAAGATGGACATTAGGAGAAACCTGGCAAAATTTGAACAAAATATGTAGATTATTTAGTAGTAAAGTAATATGGAAAAGTTGGGTAAAAGGCGTATCGGCATAGTACTATACTATTTTTACAACTTTTTGGTAAGGGTGATATTATTTAAAATAAGTTTTTTTTTTTTTTTTTTAAGCTTTAAATAGTTTACCAGGGAGTAGTTATGCGAAGACATGAAACTTAAGAGTGTAGGCTAGGAAGTGATGAGTACTGCAGGAATTTTCTGAAGAACAAGGCAACAGGTAGAATGTATCACCGCTAATCCTAACCATTCCAAATTTTGGGCCCCCAAATTAAACTAATTGTGGTCATGAAAATACGGTCTATATTGAGCACTGAGGATCTATGTTGACTTTGCTGACTTCATTTATTTATTTATTTTTAAAGATTTTATTTATTTATTTGACAGAGAGAGACACAGCGAGAGAGGGAACACAAGCAAGGGGAGTGGGAGAGGGAGAAGCAGACTCTCCATGGAGCAGGGAGCCCAATGTGGGGCTCGGTCCCAGGACCCTGGGATCATGACCTGAGCCGAAGGCAGATGCTTAACGACTGAGCCACCCAGACGCCCCTGCTGACTTTATTTTTCATAGATAGATAGAAATCTCTTTCCCATCCCTATCATTTAGATGCCAGTTGAATATGAATAAAATTTGAGATAAATTATTCATTTATAGACCACTTATTTTCATAATTATTAAATAACAGGCCAATAAATATATAATATGATACACCCAAATAAGCAGGGATGCAATAGCAAAAAAAAAGTCTTATCTCTGTAGGTTTGGATGCTGGAATGCTGTTATGTCAGTAGAATGTTGATAGACCGTCTTATACAAAATTACACAAAGAAAAACAAAGAATGGGCATAAAGAATGGGTACCAAGGTTCACAAATCCAGGTTTAGAACTGTTTGTTTCGGGAGCAGGGGAAGATGGAAACTTGTGCAGAGCATGAATGGGAGACAGAAGAAGAAAATGGGGCTCTCCAAATTAGATTGTTACAGGAATGTGTAAACTGGGGTGTACTTGAAGTCTGTGCTGACATATAAGGATATACTCATCTCCAATCTGGTGAGGGTGAAAAAAAAGGCATTTCTAGATAGACCTGATTCAAAATTGGAGTCAGATCATAGGGGTTAGAGCAATATGAACCATCTAGTGCAGCCAACTGCAAGAGTGTGGTATATGATATGTTAATTATAATAATGAAAAAAATGGTAGGCATGGGATAGTGGAGTATAGAATAGTCATTAGAACAGTTTTTTATCATCAGATAGATTCTGGCTCTGCCCCTTACCAGTGATATGAGCTTTGGAATGATAATTCGTCATTCTGATCCTTGATTTAGCATAGTAAAACCTGTCTCATAGAGTTGTTGTGGAAATTAATTGAGGAAATGTATATCAAAAGTAAGACACACATATGGTTTCACTCATATGTAGAACATAAGGAATAGCATGGAGGATATTAGGGGAAGGAAGGGAAAACTGAAGGGGGGAGAATCAGAGGGGGAGATGAACCATGAGTGACTATGGATTCTGAGAAACAATCTGAGGGTTTCAGAGGGAATGGGGTGGGGGGATGGGGTAGCCCGGTGATGGGTATTAAGGAGGGCACGTGTTGTAATGAGCACCGGGTGTTATACGCAAATAATGAATCATGGAACACTACATCCAAAACTAATGATGTACTGTATGGTGATTAACATAACATAATAAAAAAAAAAACCTAAGACACAGAGTAAACATTCAATGAATGGCAGCTTTGGTTTATATGATGATGATGGTGATGATGAAATTAGGCCACATCTAAGCAGACTGGTGTTTTGGACAGAGGTGTCCCACAAAGACACTGAGTAACAAAGCAGATAAAAGGAAAAATTCGAAAAAATTTTCATAATTGTCAATATTTCGTGGGTTAAGGACCAAAATTATAGCTTGATGAGCCTTGGAAATTTCAGGGTTTCACTCAAACACTACAGATCCTTGGACAAATCTAGAAAAATTATTTCTGTTCTCTCTGTCCACAGGTAGAAGTAGAACTAATATATTCATTTTATCACTAAGGAAAGGAGGAGAATTTCATTACATCAGGGTTTCTCAAAAGAAGCACTCTTGATTTTTTGGGTCAAATAACTCTGTACTCTGGTCCTCTGAAGTATGGGTGGGTAGGGAAAGCCAAAAGGGAGAGTTGAAGTCACCAGCAGCTGAAGGACCCTGACGATGAATTTAGCAAGCTTGCATTTCAAGGGCTTGGAATGAAGTTAAAAAATATCACACAATTTTATATAATCACAATACATTTTCTGACTTTGAGCCTTCACTGAACATGTGCACAAATGCATAAACATAATCATAATTTATTCTAGGTAAACTCAGTGAAAACACAGTGAT
Organism: Halichoerus grypus; assembly: GCF_964656455.1. NCBI lineage: Eukaryota > Metazoa > Chordata > Mammalia > Carnivora > Phocidae > Halichoerus > Halichoerus grypus. Next base: position 130,242,527 of record NC_135713.1, on the reverse strand, counting down.
TTCTCAGGCAATCCTAGCACATTATAATAATTATAATCTAAGCACATTCCGGATAAAGCTTTCTCTGCCTTTTCTCCCTTCTTTTCTCCCTGGATTTGAGTCTAAGTTGGAGGATTAAGGTAGGTTGATCAAGAAACTTGCTCAAAAGCTGTGCAGTATTGCTGGGAAGGAAGCCAGTTTCTTCTTAGTTTTGATGTGTTTTGATCCTATGCAAATGTCCTTTGAGCTGTAACTAATTTGCTTTGATTTTCAGGCACATCTCATGTTTTAGCACCCACCAGAACATACAGTTTTATAAGTCGGTGTTTGGTCATTTGGTCATCAGCCTCTGCCCAGGGTTTATCCACTTAGAAGTTTGTGATGTAGCCATGGTCTCTGGTTGTCACGCTACATTTTCATTGGCCTAACCGCTAGGTTTCTTTTGGTCTTCTTTCTCTTGTTCTAGTTCTCTCCCCACCCCCACCCCCCACCCAGTCTTGAGATTCAAGATTCAGGAATGATCAGAGGCTCTCACTGTGTCCCCAACACCGTCTCTTACCCATCTCTGCTCTATTATTTGCAAACTCTGTTCTCAAGGGGAATATTGACTTGGTGGAAGGAAATCAGACCGGACCAGTGAGGTATTCTCTTCCATCATCATGATGCCAGGGATTTCTCCATGCTGGTTGCTCTCTCATTGAGCCTCACCCATGATGCAAGAGATGTTCCCTTTTGTTATCAGAAACCAAATTTATTTATTTATTTATTTATTTAAAAATTTAATTTATTTCAGAGAAAGGGAGTACGTGCACATGAGAGTGTTGTGTGCGCATGAGTGGGGGTGGCGTAGAGGAAGAGAAACTCAAGCAGACTCCACACTGAGTGCAGAGCCTGACCCAGGGCTCAATCCCATGACCCCAAGAGCACAACCTCAGCGAAAACCAAGAGTCAGATGCTTAACTGACTGAGCCACCCAGGTGCCCCCAGAAACCAAAATTTAAATGACAATTCAGCTGTATCCACCTTTGCGTGTGGGGAGAGTGATGAGAAGGATCAGGGTCAGGCACCAAGACAGACAAAAGTCTATAGGTTCTTGATTCTCTTCCAAATTTGCTTCCTTTCCTGCACAGCTTAGATGGTTTTCTGGTCTGGGGTAGGGGTAGGAGCATGGATGTACTTCACCAGATTGTTTTTCCTTTCAAGTCTTTTTGGTCATACGTTACACTTGCATCAATGTTTTTGTATTGGAGTCTGCTCTCCAGCCCCATCAGATCCTAGGTAAATGGCAAGATCCATCATGGAAGGGGTACAGGAAGAAAGAATAAACTGATACCTCAAATGATCCCTCTGACAGGTGAATGTTATTCAGGTTTACCTTGGCTTCTAACAGAAATCCTTCCTTCCATCATAGCTCTGCTAACAATAATTTGTAGGGTGCCCTAATAAGGATTCTAGCATGTGCTACACTCCTCTGATAAAACACCACCAGTTCTCCTTGGGCCAGTATTCAGATTTTATTCATGCAATGTGCATTCCCTCTGTTGACAGGTTCCTGTTGTCTAGAGGCTGGACTTGCTCACTACTGCCCTTCATTTTTTTGGATCTTATCCATAAGACATAAGGTCCGTTTTAACCACCTTATGACATCTTTCCCAAGCATCTTTCTTTTCTAACTAGCTAAGACTTAATGTGAGGTGTGTGTGTGTGTGTGTGTGTGTGTGTGTGTGTATCATTGAAAATAATTCAAATTATTTTCTCAAGTTTTGACAACAGTTTGATTTCTGTTTCCTGGAGACAAAACAGGCTTCTGAAAAACAGAAATGAATATTCCTAATTTTCTAAATTTTGACCATATGACTTATAATAAAATGATGATCACAAATACGACAAGCTTTTAAAATTGCCAAGTAAACAGTCTCGTTTGCTTCTGTGTTTACTATTACTCATTTTCAGCATGTTATACTGTTTTCAGAGTCAGTTGTCCTTGCCATTTTAAAGTTCTCTTTACAAGAAATAGGTGTGAAAATACGTTTAATAAAGTAAAGAAAGGCCAGTACAGCGTCAATACAGAGATTCATGCTAAGGAATAATTGGAAATATTATTAATACTAACCATAATAAGTTCCCAGAATGTCTTTCTTGTACATAAAGATAAATTCACTGAAAACAGCACTGGATAAATCAAAATTATGTTCAATTATAAAAAGAATTATATAATTATATGATTTTTCTATTATTACTTGTATCTTACTGACAAGACCTTGGTTTTGTCATGTATTTAGCAAATGATTATTTAGCAAATGATTATTAGCTACTTACTACTTGTTAGGTATTGAGCTTACAGGGGTCTCTGCTCTCACAGAACTTATAATTTTAGTTTCTTTTTTTTTTTAAGATTTTTATTTATTTATTTGTCAGAGAGAGAGAGGGAACACAAGCAGGGCGAGCAGCAGAGGGAGATGCAGGCTCCCAGCTGAGCAAGGAGCCCGATATGGGGCTTGATCCCAGGACCCTGGGATCATGACCTGAGCCGAAGGCAAACACTGAACTGATTGAGCCACCCAGGCTCCCCTAAATTTTAGTTTCTAATTCTATAGAGTGATTCAATTTTCTATGTAAGAAAGGACTATAATCAAAATTATAATTTTTTCAGGCAACTTATAGACTCTCTAAATGGTTCTATTTTTGTAAACACTTTTTAAAGATCATTTTAAATAACAATTTAAAAAATATTTTGTGAACGTGCTTAAAAGCTAAAAGGGCAATAGAACTTTAAAAATATTTAATTTTGACTTTAAATCTGTATTTGCATTTTCACTTGTGGCCAAGAAGGTACTTGGATTTGTGTTGAAAGAAGTAGTGCAGTGAATTATACTTTTTAAAGGTAACTGCCCCTAAGACACTAGGAGAGGAGAAATGATGCTCAGAAATCCCCTGGCTCACTCACTGTTGCCTGAATTAAGAGCTTCGTTTTAATATTAGCACTTGGAAGGTAAGCACTAGCAGCCTCCAAGGGAGGTGATGTTCACTGGATATCATATGACTCCAAGTGGGAGGACAGAGAAACTGCTCAACTGTTGACAAACAGAGGTGAGAAAACATTTATGCCAGAAACATACACACCCACCATCAGTAACATCACCCTGACTCATCTGCCCTAGTGGATAATAGACATTTTGGAGTCCTCCCAGAAAGATGGCCCTTGTAGGATATGTATTTTACTTTAGATAGCTCTCAGTAGGATGTCAAAAAGAGTCTCTATGCAGAAAAATAAACCAGATAGCTAATAATTCTTTGGATAATTTAACAGAACCCCATCAAACATCCTTCGTGGCCAGACATTTGGCAAGGCTAGAATATTCCCAGCATCTCCATTCTCATCAGCGTACTCTACTCTGCCAATGTCTTCTACACATGCTCTGCTGACCTGGGAGAATATCACTAAATATCAGGAATGACTTGATAGCCTATATTCATTTTGACAAGTGAGATAAAGTTGGAAGAGGGAAGAATGGGCCTTTTGTGGTTCCATCTCTTGCGTCGGTCCTGAGGCACGGTACACAGGATCCCAAAGATCTCTCCTTGCCCTTTGCTAGAAATAGCACATAAATTGCCAATCTAGCTCTTCTATAATTCAAAAGTGATCCAACAATTAAAATGTATCTCTGTTTAGAAAGTGTTAGAGCCTAGTTGCTCAGCTGTTTTACACTTCAAAGCTGAACAATGTATTTTCAAACAGCATTCTCATTAAAGGAGATTTTTGGAAGCTTGCTTTGATTCTTTGAATACTCAGTTGGGTCCTGGTCAGGATATTTTAGTTTGCTTAGTAAGGCCCACACTATGATTTTCTCAGCATAAGTAAAGAGTTCTAGTTAATTAAATCACATCCATGAATTGCTGCCATCACACTCACTTTAGAGATATGATATACTAATAACTGCTCCTTTTTAAAACCACATTAAATGGGTCATGAGTAAATGCTAAACCATCTGAAGCATGACTAAGCAAAAGAGGAAAATATACCACTGGAAGGGAGCTAATGAGTAGAGGGATTTCTCTTGAATTTATAAATACTGGTTAGGTTCTATGGTGGGGAAGTATTAAAATATTAAGTTACAAGAAATAGGTGTGAAAATACGTTTAATAAAGTAAAGAATAATTTGTAGGGTATGGCTAAGAATCTTTCTTTTACTGCAGCCTTAGAAGAACAGAGGAGAGATTCCTAATTCACATGGGGTGGTGTTTTGCATATCTTAGCCAATTCGAATAGAACAACAGGTAGTTTTTTTCAATGAGACCTTCACTTTTGCCAGACATCTTAGAATGGAAGAAAGCAAGTCAGGGAAAAGGAAAAATAGGTGAATAACCATTTTCCATTGTATAAGCTGCTATGACCTTCTGTTTTTATAATAAATACCATATAACATAAAACGAATGGAAGAGAAATTACCAAGTGTCCCAGAAGCCCATCTCAGAAAATGTAAAATCAGAAAAAAATCTTTTGAAAACTCTCTTAATGTATCTCTCAAGACTGAAAGAACTATACTATTTTAGGCTTGTCCTTCTGACCCCACTTTCCTTCTAGTGAGTCAACAGAATTCAATACTCAAATGTTTCATAGGATGCAAAAGGTCATAATTCCCAGGCACAGTTAATGGAGTTACTACTGGGGAGAGGCAAAAACCATAGGTGTGTCTTTGTTTCTTTGTTGAGTCTAGGTCTGACTCAAAACCAGAGGAAAACCATAAAAGCATCAAGCCAAGAAGACAATTGTATGTTTGGCCTTCCTGTAGAGACAATGGTAGGACTATGAGACGTCCACATTGTCTCAAAACAAGTTTCTGGATTTCCTCTATCATAAGTTCCCTTCCTGAGATTCTCAGAGCAGCCCATATTCAAGAACAAGGCGCCGTGCAAAAACAAGATTTAATTAGGGACCCAGGAGGTGGCAAAGATTTAGCATTATGCAATCAAATTAAATATTCTTCTGCAGCTTTTTGTTTTCTTAACAACTTAGCAAAGTTACTCAGAATATAATAAATCCAATGGAGAATAAAACCAAGTGATTAAATCAATGGTGGCAAACTCTATGACCTTTTCAGAGCATACTTAGTTTTCATTTTTGTCTGAATCCATTCCAAGAAGTAACTTCAGAAACAATGTGGAAAATTATTTGATCCAGTGTCCAAAATTCAGGGTTTGTCAGAAAGAATCAAATTGTGCCTTTATGTCTGAGGATTTTCTGAGTACTGTTTCAGTGAGTTCTTTACCTTTTAAAAGTTTTAGGTCCACCGTGGAATAACGTGGAAAGCACTGGGATCTAGTTCTGGCTTTATTCATTAATTTGTTCATTCATTCATTCATTCACCAACAGACTCACTCATTCTTTCCACAAATATATGTTGATAACTACTATGTGCTGTGCACTGTGCCAGGCATTAGTGATGCCATGTGGATCGAAGACAAATAGCCTTTGTCCTCCAAAGCTTACTAGTCCAGTGAGGAGGAAATCTATGTTATCAAATTACAACTACACTATAAACGTTTCTAAAGGAACATGATCCTATAGGGAATAACATGTATCAAAGCCTTGGGCAGGAGAGAGCACGGTATTTTGGAAAAGTTAAAGAAAGCCCGATGTGATTGGAAGCAGAAACAACTCTAAAAATGGTGTGGATCCTGTTTTTTTAAATGTCATTCTTTACTAACAAAAACTAGGACTCCCTGGAAAAATGGCCAATTCCAGGGCTGGAGAAGGACAAGTACAAGACGAGGCCAGTAAGAAAGTCCTCAAAGAACAGAGAGGAGTTGTCAAAATGACACTGAAGCAAAGTCAACTTTAATTAATTTGACCAAATTTCTGGCAATTTGAGTATCAAAATAGATAATGAAAATAGCATGTTATAAAACATTGAATAAAAAAATGGAATAAAATAGGAAATGATGAGGGCGCCTGGGTGGCTCAGTTGGTTAAGCGACTGCCTTCGGCTCAGGTCATGATCCTGGAGTTCCTGGATCGAGTCCCGCATCGGGCTCCCTGCTCGGCAGGGAGTCTGCTTCTCCCTCTGACCCTCCCCCCTCTCATGTGCTTGCTCTCTCTCATTCTCTCTCTCTCAAATAAATAAATAAAAAATCTTTAAAAAAAAAAAAAATAGGAAATGATGAGTCCCTAGTGATGTAATTATTATACATGAATAAATTCAAAGTTTGGTGAAGAATGAGATATTTACATGGTCTCAAATTACCTCCCTATAAAATATTTCTTAATTAAAAAAGGAAACAAAAATTAATGAAGAACCTTGGCAGATACCACCTTCAGGGATCAAAGTTAACATCATTAGTCACCATAAAAATTGAAATTGTCTTCTATGTTATAGCAATCAGTCAGAAGAACACATTTTCTGATTCTTGCCAAGATGCACAACCATCATGAAGAAAAGCCAGACCAATCCAAATGGAGAGACAGTTTCCAAAATAATTGGCCTGTAGTCTTCAAATTTCAAGATGATGAAAGCCAAAGAAAGAATGAGAAATTGTTCCAAGTTGAAGGAGACCAAAGAGAGGCGATAACTAAACACAATATGTAACTTTCAAACTGGACCTTTGGCTAGGACATTTCCCAAATACCATATAAAAAATTGAATGGGATCTGAGAGATGAATTGACATGAAGTTGCCGATTTTGATGGTTGTATTGTAGTATGGAGGGAAATGCCCTTGTTTATAAGAAATGCACTAAAGGTTTTGGGGGCTAATGGAGCAGCAATCTATGCACCCAAATAACTAAGGGGAAAAAATGATGTGCTCTATACTTCCAACTTTTATACAAGTTTGAGATTGTTGCAAAATAAAAAATAAATCACTTAATTAAAAAGGAGAGCAAAAGGCCAACGTAGCTAGAAATCTTGGCCCTCAATTTCACCACCTGGACAACAGGGAGAGTAGTTGAAACCCATGAATATCACTCAGCTCCAGTTATACTATAGTGTGCTACCTGGTCCCCAGGAGTGACACACAAATGAAAAAGAATTATGTACTAGTTGTCTATTGTTGTGTAACAAATTACCACAAACTTGGTAGCTTAAAAATACTCATTCATTATCTCATAGCTCTAGAGTCCAGAAGTCAGGAATAGCACAGTTGGGTTCTCTGCTGAAGGCTGAAATCCAGGTGGCAGCTCACCACATGCTCAATGTGTCCTCTTGGGCTGTCCTCTTCCAAGCTCATGCCTTTTATTGGAAGAATTCAGTTCCTTGAGGTTGTAGGATTGAAGTTGCCACTTTCTTGCTGGGCACTGCTCTCAGCTCCTAGAGAATGTTCTCAGGTCCCTGTCTTTTAGTCCCCTCCATCTCAGCAATGGAGAGCCTTCCTCACATGAACTCCTTCTCACATTTTCAATCTCCCTGGCTTTCTCTTGTGTTACCATCTAGAGAAAACACTCTGCTTTTAAAGGGTTCATGTGATTAAGTTACACCACCCAGACCACTTGTCTAGCTTAAGATCAATTGATTCGTAATCTTTACTTCTGCAAAATCCCTTTTGCCATAACACAATCATGGGAATAATACTGGGGGGAGAGAGCTGTGGGGGCCATCTTGGAATTCTGCCTGCCACAGGATGGAAGAGAGAAATTTGTTAGAGTGGCTGTCAAACAATGTGGGTAAAAGAGAGAAGAATGTGCTTCTTGAATTCATGAACTGGGGGTTGGGAAATTCTGGACTATAATATTTGAAACATCTTCAGCAGTGAAATTCTTTGATTTCTCTTTATTAGGCTGTGAAAACAGGCACAGTGTGTTTCTGATTTACTGTTGCATTCCCAGCACTCAGCTTAATGCCTGGCACATAGTAGATAATCAGAAATGTCGAGGGTATGAAGGATAAACAATAAGTGAATGATTGGCTTTGACAACCAAGATTTATTTTCTTATTTAACTAATCTAAGTCTTCAGTGCTGCTCCCTCAGTGAGTTGTTCTTCCAGAATAGTCTGGTTAAGGGGAAAGCTGACAGTTAATATTCAGTTCCCTTTTTATTGATGATGCTTGTGTGCATATAAAATTCCAGAGTTCTTTTTTTTTAAGCAAGTGTAATTTGCTAAGAAGACTTGAAATATATTCATTGATCAATAAAACCAGCTAATACATTAAGATTGAAAGAATCTTATGATGTATGTTTCAGTCAACATGTATTATGATGAAAACTTAAAACATTCCCAAATAGGGGTATAGGAAGAAATTATATTAAAGATTATTTTGGAAATACTTTTATTGCTATTTTCATTTTATTATAAAATGTGAATTGCTATTTTCATTTTATTATAAAATGTGAATATGCTCAAGGTAAAAAAAATGAAAAATGCACAAGAGTGTGAAAAAGAAAATAAACATCCATAATCCCACAACTCAAAGATAATCACTATTAATATTTTGATGTATATCCTTTCAGATTTTTTTCTCGGCAACCATGGGTAACAACATACCAGCACATACATGTATAGTTTTACATAGATAATTTTATATAGAGTTGTTATACTCTGCCTCTTTCGTTTAAAAGTATACCATAGACAGAGTTCTAGGGTCATAAATGCACTTATGAACCATCAAGTTTAATAGCTGTAATGTAGTTTTTTATGTGGTTGTAATAACATATTTTATTTAGTCAGCCCTTTCTGATGGGCTGGCTAAATAAATCATCTTCAGTTTTAAATCACCTCCAATTTTTCTTGAAGTATATATTTCACTGCAATAACCCCCTCCCCCACCCAGTACATAAATTTTTGTACTCTGGCTTCCTTATTTCTGTAAGCTAAGTATGTCCAAGTACTAGTGATAAGTGAAAAAGTATGCAAATCTTGATATTTCCAGACTGCCCTCAGAAATGTTTAACCCCACAAACAGATTATGAAGTGCCTGTTTATCCTTTACCAAGAATGGGTATTAACAATTAAATATTTAATCTTTTCCAATTTGACACATAAAATATGTTGTTTTCATTTGCGAATAAAGATGGAAAAAACATCTTTATTTTTTCTGTTCAGTTTAAAAAATGTTTTTGAAGATGGCTCTTAGACATTATTTTCTCTTATTCTTTTGTCAGAAAGTGTATTTTTGACCTCTTGTAAATATTTAAGCCATTATCTAAATAATTTCCAAAATGCATTCATATGGTAGGCAGCCTACAGGATGGCCCCCAATGATCCCAGCCACCTGGTATTCACAGCCTTCTGAAACCCCCTCCCCTTGTAGGTGAGCTGGCCTTGTGGTTCCCTCCTTTGTACAGCCAGAACAACATGGCGAAGGGGAGGGGATGTCACTTCTGTGATTAGGTTATGAGACATCGTGACTTCCATCTGTGAGCAGCTTCTCCCTTTTGGCTTCTTGGCCCCATGCTTTGCTGAAGCAAGGTGCATGCTGGAGGCCCATGTCACAAGGAACCCACAGGAGGCTTTGGCCAAGAGCCAGCAAGAAATGACACTCTCAGTCCAACAGCCCTGGAGGAAGTGAATCCTCCCAACAGCCATGTAGGCTTGAGAGTGGATCTTTTCCCGGTTCTGTCTTCAGATGTGAGCCTGCACTTGGTGGACAGCTTGAATACAGCCCTGGCTATCCCCAGTCCCTTGTCCTGTACAGTCTCATGCTGAGATTCCCCCTGCGGCATATTTTATCTTCAAAGTTTACAATGTGCACTTTCCAGTGTATGGAAATGTGACTTTAACACATTCTATCTTATGGTACAAATCTCAAATATTTATTTTGAAATTCCTATATAAACAAGTTTTCATAGACTGTATAGCAATGTGGGCATTTTAGAGTAGCCAAAAGGAAATTTGGTCTGAGATTTATTTACTCTTGACAAGAAAGTTGATGACAACTCTTATGTTTATGCTTGTTATTTTTGTTATAGGACTTACTGGATACCCTCTCAACATTCTACTTTCCAGCTAGCACTGGGATTCTTAATGGCTCCCTTCTGCTTTGATTTCACAATAAAGATTGGAAATTCTATACCAATTTATTCGCATGTACTTGTATTTGTATAGATTTCAGCATGTACTTATCTATGTCCGGACTTGTCTAGCTTTTGTGAAAGGTAAAAAAGATAAATCTCTTACTTCTTGATCCTGGGGTGCATAATTCCCCTGGGAAATGTTTCTTGGCAGGGGAGCTGGGTTGTATAAAGGCACACCCCTTCTGCCTCCAGAGGATTTGAGGGTACCTCTGCTTCCCCCTCTAGAATAACAATTGTTGTCCCTCAGCATTTCTATGTCAATGTGGGTGAAAGTGTTTAAAAACTTGAAGACTTTTAGTGATGTAAGGAATTTATCCACGACTTCTCATTTGGTTCTCTGCCTAGGAGGCTTGGTCAGGGGTCTAGAAATTGTAACTTACTGTGAAAGGAGAAAAATTCTCTTCCCTTTCCACATTGCTTCCACTCCTTGACTCTATGACTTTCTGCCTTCACCACGTTAAATGCCACTTCAAAAGATTCCTTTGGGAGGGGGAAGGGCAACAATTTTCTTCCACTCATTTAAATGTCTATTAATTGTGAGAGCTAGAGGAAAAATTTAATAACGCCTTATAGGGACTATATTCACACATCCATTAAGTGAAATTCGCCAAGTTTTCACAAAATTGTGAATTCAGCAGTGAACAAAACAAATGTTAAGTTTCTATCAATCAAGTTTTTTTTTTTTCCTCATACAAAGGAAGGTGACAACACAAGAATTTGAAAGGTGAGAGCTACAGGTGGATTAATACAGGCAAGAAGAGCTCAGAAGGGAGAGGGATGAAGAGAGAACATATACCCTCGTTCACAAGTTTAGCCCTTGTCAAGCCATGTCTGAGTGACCACTACACATTCTGTTTTAAACAAAACAAAATGATTGCTTCCCTCCTGCCCAAAGTCAGGGTCCTTCTTATTACCAACTTTACCATCTTATTTTTTTTTTTAATTTTTTTTATTATGTTATGTTAATCACCATACATTACATCATTAGTTTTTGATGTAGTGTTCCATGATTCATTGTTTGCATATAACACCCAGTGCTCTATGCAGAACGTGCCCTCTTTAATACCCATCACCAGGCTAACCCATTCCCCCACCCCCCTCCCCTCTAGAACCCTCAGTTTGTTTCTCAGAGTCCATAGTCTCTCATGGTTCATCTTATTTTGATTTAACATCTTATTTTATTAAGAGAAGTCCAAAAGTCTGTGTTTTTTTTTGTTTGTTTGTTTGTTTTATTTATTTATTTATGAGAGTCACAGAGAGAGAGAGAGAGAGAGCAGAGGCAGAGGGAGAAGCAGGCTCCCCGCCTAGCAGGGAGCCCGATGCGGGACTCGATCCCAGGACCCTGGGATCATGACCTGAGCTGAAGGCAGACACTTAACCGACTGAGCCACCCAGGCGCCCCATCAAAAGTCTGTGTTAAAGGCTAAGAGAGTTCCCAGCCTCAGCATGTCTAAAGAAGTAAAACTTTTGAGCATCCCATGGAAGAGTGGAGAGATCATTGTACTCCCAGATATGAGCCACAAATACAAGGGGAAAGACTGTTGCCACAGGGAAGTTCAACAGAACATACTTCTCAATAGGAAGATGGGGATTAATCCACTAGAAGTAGCTCCAGTTCTCCTTTATAGAACACTTAAAGAGTAAGAGAGGTGCCTTCAGGTTTTTTCCCTTATGAGTGAATAATATCTAAGAAGGGACAAGTTTTCACCTCTACTTTCTTCATTGAAGGACTTCCAGAATGAACAGATATGCCATGAAGGGTGATGGAGACAGAGGACATAATTTGGAATAAGAACACAGTGATTTCACCCAGTACTTCCACCTGTGTGAACAAGTCCCTACACCTCGACAACCTCAGTTTTCTCACCAGTAACAAAGTCGCTATGTTGTTTCAAAATCTATTGAGATAAAAAGTGTGAAGTGTCTTGTTCTCCACATTACACTTGCGATTTTTATTGCTATGTGTGTGTATAAATTCCAGAACGTTTTAAGAGAAGCAGCCTGACTTAGTTGTCCAAACACAGATGCTGTGACAGAAATGTAACTGTCACTCATAGGCAGCAGGAAGGATTTGAATCTTCATTCCATTCCCTGAGGATACATCTAAAGATATGCCTGGCAAAGAAGAGCCCTGCAAAGTTTTTACAGTTACCACACACACAACTAAAATAAGCCTGGCTGGTTGTTTACATAAATGACAGCCCTTTCTGATGACTTGAATTTAAGAGAAACCAACCCTTGAATTAAATCACCACATTTTTTTTCTTTTTTTGCAATAGCCAGAAAGTGAACCTAAAAAAAAGTTAAGTTTGAAGTTATACTAACTAATATTTGTTCTTGAAAAGACGTGAGGGAGGGGGTTGGGAGGGAAGGGGAATCTTACCAGTTTCCCAAAGTATATGCTGTGATTCTTAGGCCTTCTGATAAATTTTCAGTGGATGAATCTGAGTACTGTACTTCATGACCTACAATATTTTGAGCGGTGGTAGGCTAGAGGAAATGAACTATAGCATTGAGGTGAAGAGCATGGATTGTAGTTCCAGAAAGATATGTATTTGAATTTCAGGCTTTTTAGTTACTAGCTGTGAGATCTTGGATAAATAATTTGTGCAAGTCTTGGTTTCTTCACGTGGGAAGGGCCAATCATCATAATGATTGTCAGCTACAGTTTTAAGACTTAAACTGAAATAATATAAATAGAACTAAGTTGGGCACATTGTAAGATCTCAATAAATGATAACTCTGCTTATATTAGTTTTGATGCACCCTTTAATTGTTTAAAAGTAGAGATGATGGAATATATTTTAATGATATTCTGATTCCATTCATTTTCATAATTAACCCACATGTGTACTTCTCATCTTAGAGCAGCATTTTTCTCTTATTTGGGTATATTCCCTTTTGTAAAACAAAATAAATCAATTTGATAATGAGGGGTGGGTATTACACTAAAAAATAGAATTTTTAATCTTTGTTGAAACATACACCAGACTTTTGAAAATCTCAAGACAGCTGTGTGTCCTCTTTCTGGCCCAATGCACAAGTCCTTACATGGACAAAACTTTCTGTGTAATTAGAGGGGAACATGGACCTCCTCTAGCAAAGAGGAGATTTTTTTTTTAAATGAATAAACATTCAATATTGCAAATAAACCAACCCTTAATTTATCTGTTGTATAAACTCAAATTTTCACGTAGCGAGTTTTAGTGAAGTACCTTACATAGACTATTGCTGTTTAATGTTTCTGAAACATAGTAAAATGACACAATGTTTGCTAGATAAAGTTATTTTTAACCCAGGTTTATTATCCATGTTGTACCTAGCAGATTTTTATCCGGTGAGCACTCACTGATATACTCTCAGTATTACAGTATTACTTGTGTGTACTGAATCACACAAGCTGATTCATACTTCCCTTTAAAGCTTTTTCTGTACTAAAGAACCAGCAAACACAGTGATCTTTTTTCTCCCAGAAGAGTTTTTTTTTTTTTAACTTTTTATTTTCAATAAGTGTCTTTCAGAGATTTCTATAAAGTACTTATTCTCATAGCATATCAATATCTCCTGGAAATAATCGAACATTTGAATCTTAAAATCAATCACTAAGGTTTGGTAAGTTTACCAATAAATACTTGGCTTCACTCCTGGACTCAATACCATATTAAAATTAACGTAATATACTATTTCAATATTTGAAAATAACAAAGGGGTAATAGACTCTAAAGACTTGCCTGGCAGCAAAATGGGATATTCCTACTATTAAAAACAAATCACAATGATACTTTTGAATATATGTTCAAAGAAATGTTTTGAGAGATATAAAAAATCTTGAGGAGATGAAGTTTAGCTATTAGGCAACTTTTGAATTTTCATTTCTGAAGTCTTAAATTAAGAAGGGAAGTAATTTAAGGAGAGGTTGTCACCCTAAGATAACTTACGTTATCTTCTCATTTGTGGTTTTGATCTGCTTTAGGTCAACTAATGAAGTCTGATTGTTTGCTTCATTTTTTTTTTTTCATAAGCTATAGGACTTAGATAATCTATATGATATTTACGGTATTTTAAATTTTTTTGCCGTTCCATAGTAACAGTGAGAAACAACCTCAAACTGGCAGGAATTTTGTTTGGTTGCTGATATTTTGCATCCGCCTTGTGTGAAGTGACAGCAAGATCATTCAGGAAATTCAATATACCCACAGAGAGAAGCCAAACATGACAGCTTATTTTGGGAAACATTCTATCATGAGGATACATTTGTTCTTGGAGCAGTCTCAGAAAGCCTCCCCTTTATCAAACTGTGTCCTGATTAAAGGGACAGCTGATGTCTGCTACATAGAGAAGGGTCTTCTCTTGACAAAGTTGTCTTACTACCATTAATGGTTTTCCTACTGTAAGGAAGATATTTTATTGTTAAATATTTGATTATTGTCTGTTTCGAGCAGCACAGATTGCAAAATGGTTCCTAGAAGTCTGGGCACAGTCATCTGATAAATTTTAAATAGTAAATCCTTATAATAATGTATGTGGCATTTTTATTTGTTAAAGATATGCTTCTGAAGAAGGAGGCTTGGCAATGTAACTGTTATTTCTTTACATTTTTTTAAATTTGTAATCTTCATGCTTGTAGCATAGTCTATTTAGTAACTAAAATTTGGAAATTAATTCAGAAGCTACTGGTTTTTTCCCCAGAGTATTTAGATGAAAGCAGATAATATTAATTGTAGATAAAAATTAAGAATGCTATTACTGCACTTAATCATGTTTTTCATCTTTCATTCTTCTGAATTATTTTCTTTCTCTTACCTATAATTTCTACACCATCTTGAGATTTACTGTTCATGTGACTTCTTTTGCTAATGCAAGTCAGAATGGCTAAAATAACCTGTCATAAAGGAGAAGTAAAGAGTATGATATATTGAGTATGATATATAGGTAGGTAGCTCTACTTAACCAGTTTTTGGGAGTTTACACTCATGCTAAATTGCTTTTAGAGTTAGCGAGTATCCCACAAACCTTCTAGAAAAATAAAATAATCACCACTGTCTTACAAGGACAAGATAATTCACTGGTTGAGACGTGTCTGGTGGATCGTGAGTGTTCTTTGCCCTGTGTGATATAGGTTGAGTGTGTTGCTACTTGATGCTAAGAACACAGACAAAACTATTTCACTTTTGGAGTCAGACTGCTGAAAGTTTTTTTTTTACTTGTTTCTGACCATCTTCAGTTTCTAATTTCTTCTCTTTGGCTTAGATTGTAGTTAATAATTATTTTCATCCTCAAAATTGAAACTACATTTCTCAAGACTTTTTGGTTATTGAGAATTAACTGATCTTTGGATAATCTTCCTAAGTTGTCTGTGAATCAAATACTGCCCTGTGCTGAAGTGGGCAGTTCTAAGACAAATTATTTCTCCACCGCACTGCTGGCTCATGCTGATGACTACTTCTAAAACGGCGAAACGTTCCCTGCATTGAATAAGTACTGATGGTGCAGACTGTCTTTCCTACTGGTCATTTGCTTTCAACTCACATTCACATCAAGTTCCAAAGTGCTGTCTTCTTGGCAAAGGATAATGATGAAGATGTGACCTACAGGTTAAAGATGTGGCTTGTCTGTCGTGTTCAGACTCTGGTATTTGAAGTTGAGAACTCTTTCCTGTTATTCAGTGGCCTGGTATTAGCACTTTGGTAAAGGAAATATGTGTACTTTTATCACATCTCTGTTCTCGCCTATCTTTATCCCAACTCTGAATCTTCTGACATCACCTTCAATGTTCTTTGTACTTCAGGAAGGGTAAAGAAACCTCTCAAAACCCTTGTCCATTTGTGCAAACAACACACACACACACACACACACAAATACATTTAGTGCCAAGTAGAGTGCCTGGCACAGAGGAAGTAGTCAATCAAGTGAATGAATTCAGTGAATAATTGAAAAGATAAAGGAATAACTAATGAAGTGAACTACAGTGAAATACAAAAGGAGATGAAGGAAGATTTCAGTGAATTTTCAGGCTGATCAAGATGTTTTCATTTGTTACTGGCTTATGAAGGTCAAGATGAAGGTTCATCACTCTTCGGGATAGAGAGATTAAAATGGATGTCTCTTCTAAGTTAAATAAACACATTGTTAGACATAAAAATTTCAAAATAATTTCTAAGCTATAGCTACAAGGTGATTGGTAATTCAATGAATGTAATTAGATTAGTGAGTACAAAGTATTTTAAATAGAAATATTATATTCTAAAAATAAATCATCTATAAACCAGTAGATAGTTACTGTTTATTAACTACATAGTTTTAAGACAGTGAGTCTCAAATTATATTTCATAGCAGAGTTTTAAGTGTTCTCCTCACCTTTTCTTTAACTTTTTGTTTCCCTTGGTGGTATATACCTCACTGAGAAATAGTAAAAATACAGAGAAATAATAACCTTAAGGGTTGAAAAGGTACATTAATCTTATCAAACATTTTCCTAGTCTAGATAATATGAAAAAATATATAAAAAGCACTTATATGGAAATATCCTATATTAGTAAAGATATGATTACTATAATTTCTATCATAAAAAATCAAATAATAAATACATATGTGAATTATATAACAATTATATGCAAGTATACACTTACATTAGAGAGTTTTAGAGGCTCTCAAAAATATTCCATCCTTCCCCACAATGTAGTATTCATGGGATTTGAAAGGAATTGATCCTACTCTGAGTACTAAGGATGGGTTCTGATGGATCCTTTCCCGCTCCCACAGTGCTTCACTTGGGGGAGAACATACAGTTCAGATTTAAGTCAATCAGCATTTCTCCAGCCATAGTGATCCAGATATTTAGGATCTCCCAGTTAGAACAAAACATAGGACTTCTGTTCTAAGGTTATGGAAATCAAATATGATTCTCTATCTTCTGTCATGAACAAAGTCACCTGCAGTCCCAGTTACTATTGGCAGCCATTCTCTACCCATGAAGAAAACAAGCCTTCAGAAGAGGCCAACCCTGTTGACAGAAGGCTGGCGAGATGGAAAGATTGGAGAGATTATCATGTGCTGATAATATCACTGATTAACCTTGAAGAACTTTTAACCTGTGCACTTTCTAGTCACATGAGCCAGCAAATTCCCTTATGAGTTAACTGCTATGAATTGCCTTTCCTGTTACTTGTAACTGAAAGTGTCTTTCACTGTACAGTATCCGTCAAAACATGGTCATTCATTGGCTGTGAGACATGAGAAAATCCAGGTGAAGATGACTTTTCTGAGACATGGCTTCTTAGGATTCCCTACTGTCACCTTGGTTTTACTGACTTGCAATTAGATTTTTTTTTTTTTTATTGGAAGGGTAAGAAAATTATTAAAGCAATGAAAATATAATATTCGGATAAACTATATTTAATTTTACAGCTAACAAATCTGTAAGAAATTTTAATAGTGATGCAAAGGACATAGACTCTACAGGGCCTAGAGTAGCAAAGCATTAGATAAAACATGAAGGATTTTAAGGAAAGTGATGGATGTAAGCAAAAGAATAAATGAAGATTGGGCTTCAAATGAAACAACTGGGTTTCCTGCATAAAAATCCAAAAAAAAGAAAAAAAGAAAAATGGAAGTACCAACATTAGGCTTTAATTGGTTGGAAGCAAAAGCCAATTCTGGCTGTGAAAAGAGAAAGGGAATTAATTGGTGGTATCACTGGGGCTCATGAAATCAGCAGAGGCTGCAGTTAGGGTGAGGAATAGACAGGAAAAAGAGGCCATTCTAGAGACTAAGAAGCAGGACTCATAACAGGGAAAAGCCAAGCGAAGGTGCAGCTATTTAAGGGAGAGGTGACAAGGTGGAGTTGGTGGTGACTTGAGGGAAAGTCATTTCAGTGGAGACTATGAAAGTTCAGTTGGAGGAAGTTGAAGAGAGATGGAAAAATAAGCGACTGTCTTGATGAATTTTTCTATGAAAGGGAGCATAGAAGGACATGAGATAAGAGATGTTTGCTTGTCTTTTAATGTTACTACTTAGTGTATTTCTATGATGATGGTGCTAACCATTGGCTGGAATACTTTTCCCTGCAAGTGTCCCTAGGCTGGTTCCTTCTCCTCCTTCCTTACCTCCTCAATCCTACATTACCTCCTGCTCCTGGTCATATATTCTTGTTTTATTTTCTCTACATCATTCGTCCCTGTCTGAAAATATCTTCTGTATGTGTTTGGTTACCTTCACCCACTAAAATATGAAATTGATAAGAGCAGCAACTTTGTCGGGCTTATCACTGTATCACCCTCATCTAGAAAAATGCCTGTCACATAGCAGAGTCTCAGTAAATATTTGTGGGATAAATAAGCAAATGGATAACTAGACCTTCAATGGTTTCTTTCATTCTTTTTTTTTTTAAAGATTTTCCTTTAAAAAAATTTTTTTTAGGATTTTATGTATTCATTTGACAGAGAGAGTGAGCACAAGCAGGGGAGTGGCAGGCAGAGGGAGATGGAGAAGCAGGCTTCCCGCTGAGCCCAATGCGGGGCTCAATCCCAGGACCCTGGGATCATGACCTGAGCTGAAGGCAAAAGCTTAACTGACTGAGCTACCCAGGCTCCCCTAAAGGTTTTACTTTTTAAGTAATCTCTATACCCAATGTGGGGCTCAAGAGTCACATGCTCCACCAACTGAACAAGCCGGGTACCCCTGGTTTCTTTCATTCTTAAACCACCAACATTCAAAGTCCCAGGATCCAGTTGCTGAACAGCCAAGTTCAGACCCTTTGTCTGGACAGGGTCTGCTCCATCTTGGGTTATATGCTGGATGGGGGGGAGGTGAGTACCTGAATTTATTGTCCTTTCAGAAGAGAATATGAGAGGAGAAGGGCATTTCCCACAGGGAAATCTGGGACTATTTGGCATCCCCAAATGGCAAATACTCATGGCAGTACAGAACTGTAAGGAGGAAAAAGGAATGTTTACTTCTTGCCATAAAAAAATCCATAAATGAAAAGTTTACATTCCTACTTATCAATTAACAGATTTCAATTTTATTCCCTCTGTTTCCTGAGAAAAGTCTTTAGGATCAAGTGGTAGACAAGTCTTTCTGCTCACACAGATAAACATCCCCCTCCATTAAAACAGGTTGGAAGCCTAGAGATAATTAGACCCACTGTGTCAAGCAATCAGCAGACGGTGAAGAGGTCACAAAAAACAAGGACAATAGAGCTAACTCTTGAGAGAAACAGAAGGAAAGCCTTTGCAATCAGTAGAAAGAAGTTTTGGTTATTGTGTTTCATGGACTGACATGTACTGGTTTGTGCGATGTTCCTTTGGTGTTTATCTCACCTTCTCCTTCCCCTCTGGTCTTCCCCGAGCATAGACACACCCAGACTCTCAGACATGGGCACAGTCACATTGGGTCCATCACAGTGAAAGCTTAGTGAACTTCCCTAGGTCAACTCTGTGAAAGCAGCCATTTGCCTCCACAGGATTGTATCACTGCAGGAGGAATACCTACGAGGTATTTCTGTTTGCTTTTATTTATTTATTCTTTTTGATGCTTGGGATCTGTTAAGTTAGAAGAGCCCTTTGGAAATCCAAGATCTGCTTCACTGACTCTTTTCCCAATAGAACATTCATGCCTGCTAGAACGATAAACTTGATAGAATGATCAGCTCCATGAGAAGAGGGACAGTGTTAATTTCCTTCATGCCTAGCACCACACCTAGTTCACAATGGGTTTTCAAAAACATATTTGGTGAATAATTGAATAAACAATTAAAAGTAAGTGGATAGATGAAGGCCAAAGGGACTGTAAAGACCTCCACTGTGGCTTTCTCTCTCTTCAGCTGCACTACTTCATTGTTAATCTACTGTCTGTTCTTACTCTTTCCTCATTGCTATGTTTCCTCTTTTACTCTCCTTTCTGGTCTTACTGATACTTACTCATTGAAGTTTGATAAAGCTTCCTGATAAACATTAGCACAAGAGCACATGAAGTATGTATATTCATTAAGATTCTTCCTTGTTGTATGCATATATGTGATTTGTGATTCTCAGGAAAGATGCATTTTTGACAGATCACAAGTGATTTTGCAAATTGTATGTAGTAGTCTACAAGAGCCCTGATGAGCTTACAGTTTTTTTAGTTTAAAATATTGTTAATGGTGGAGGTATCAATGATTTATATATATTTCTAGAAGTTTTGTTGAAACACCCCCTTTGTCCTTTAAACTAGAGGGCAGACTTGTAGTTGTTTTTTTTTTTTTTAATTCAGTCCAGCTTTTAAAAACAAGACGATTTCAATTATTTTCATGTATAAGGACTTTTCTTTAACTTAATCATAAAAAAATAGTATCATTTATTTCATTATTTAGCCTGGTCAGCCAAGAATTCTGCAGACCAATATGTCTTCAATAAACCTGCTAATTTCTTCACCACCTCCTTCTGAAATCCTTTGGTAATATTCATTTAAGGAGGATTAACAGTGGAAAAGTCACTTTGTTTTTCAAGGACTTTCTGAAAGTCTGTTTTTGGACCAGCCATATCTCCCCGCCTCTCTTTTTGATCAGTGAGATGTAAGATAAGATTAATAACCATTATAAATAATTAGTGCTTACGCTGCCTTTCACCAGCCATTATTGAGATGACCTTTTTCTCATAAGTTGTTATGAACCAACTACATGTCGAACATCTGCACATTCCTCTAAAATGCACTAAAGTATAATCTACTCTGTGGGTTTTTTTTTTTTTTTTTTTAATAAGAAGGGGTAAGGAAACAGAACTGAATATTAAGAGTTGGAAGGGTTGACAGAAACAACTCAAGTAAGTCTTTTAGAAATAAAAGACCTAAGGCATAGAGAGGTGAGATGATTTCCTGAATTCCAGAGGCTACTAACTAGATGTCAGGCCAATACTCAATCTTTGTACTTCCACATCTACCTAGTTAGTGGGGATTTTTCCACCCAGAACACCAACTGCTCCACAGTTCATAACTTTACTCATAGGTTTTGTTTTGTTTTCTTTAAACTAAGGATCGAGGTGACTTAAAATCTTATTGTAGAAGTAAATGCTAATTATACTCTTGAACTGATAAGTTCCAAACTTGCCCACTGATTTTGCAGTCACTTGATCTAATATGCTCTATCCCTAGAAACAAATTCTGTGATTAGAAAAATTGCTGTCACTCCAACCTAAGTTCTTTTGGGATGGGCTATGTGATCAGGTTTGGGTGAGCCTAGGATGGAAAGAATCCAAACCCAGAAGTGATTCCCATCTGTAGACTGCAGAAGTCCTACATGCACTTCCTGCTCTGGCAGGAAGTCCTACATGCACTTCCTGCTCTGGCAGGAAGTGCAGTGCATACAGGCTGACCCGGCACCACGAACACATCCAGGGAGAGATACAGCAACTGGCTGGAAGAAAGTGGCTGATGTCTTTGGACAAGCGAAGGGAAGAAGGAGCAGTGGTGCAGATGAGTTGTGACACTGAACAGAATGCTCACCGGGCACAATTTACCGCCTCTGCCATCCTGCACCAGGAAAAGAAGCCTTTGTCAGAATGTGGCGAGGTGGAATCTTGGAGTCTGGGGGTCCCCGGGAAAGAAGATCATCACAAGGAGGTGGAGTCTGGGGCGAAAACTACTGCCATCCTGCAAACCAACCCGTTTCTGTGGATGCGCCCCTCTTAGACAAGGAGTATGACTGTCAGCCCTGGTTCTAGATGCAAGCAAGCCATGGCTTGAGCACAAAACCACTGCTTCTGGCCTGCTTTGAATGCATTTTCCAGAAATGATGAATATGTGGTGATTCTTCCTGAATACTCATGCCTGGATCTGATTTGTGAGATGTTTTGAAGGGTTACTGTGGCTTTGTAATTGAGATTTTTTTCCCCTTGGGAAGTAACTGTTCTTCCCACAACCATTGTGGTTGCCTAGCAACAGGGAACAGTAGAACAGTCCACAGGGATTCTGAAGCTAAGGAATGGGGAGAGTTGATGTCTGTCCCATGGACGGGGTACACCAGTGGGCCTGACTTGAGATGGGAGAATGTTATAGCAAGAAATCTGTGGCCCCAGGGTCTGAAACCCCAGAGAGAATCAGGTGAGTTCCCAGCTCCTTCTGTCTCAAAAGAATTTGTGGGAATTTCTAGATGAAGGAGACTTTACTGAGTGCTTCAAAGAAAACCTTTCTTTAAAGTCTGGGGGAAAACATCAAACAGACTTTTTACCTTATCCTGGAAAATGACCCCTTTCTTTGAATGGTGCTTCCATAGGGCAGGGTCTGATACACAATAGGTGTTCAATAAATACTTGTTGAATGAATAAAATGTCCCTTACTTGTTCTTCTCAAAATCACATACTCACCCCAACCATTTTATTGGCATGGGGAGGGAAGGCTGAAGGTTATTAGAACCACTGTTATGAAATGTCACCTTCACCACTTCCTTGCCGGGAGATATCCACAAAAGAAGCTAGGTCATTCCAACTTTCCTCAAATAAAAACCCAAATCAACTCTGGCTACAAACATGGAAGTAAAATTCACCTCTATAATTGATCTACAGTTAATCACAGGGAAGTTCACAAGTAGGCACGATACGCATTTTCCCTTCAAATGTAGAAATACCTGCCACTTAGCATTTTCTTTTAAGCCTGGAATAGGAGACGACCATAACCTCCTCTGTAGAAAGAGCTAGATTGTGATGGGTGGTGTCCTGTGATACGTACACTATAGCTCTGCTTAGTTAGGCTTTAAAATGTATTTTCAAAAGGATCTAAAATGTATTTTCATTACATGAAATGTGTGGGCCTTGTTTTTATTTGAGTTTCACCTTGGGTCTACGGTCCATAGATGCTGTGGGAAATTCACAAATACCCCAAAACCTTATGTGAGATGTTGTTTCTATGTGCAAAAGGTCTGTGACCTTCAAAAGATTAATAGTCTTTGGGAGGGAGGGAGTCTTATGTCTGTTAAAGAAAATGAAATTTAGCAAACACTCATTTTCTTTTAATTTCCCTGAACACAGCATCTAAAGAGATAATATGTCAATGTGCTGACAATCAGAGAGGTGAACATAATGTTACCGAATGAAGAGAAAATGCCCTGTGATTAACAACTTTAAATAAATAGCCCGGTGTACAACCAGCAGGGAAGCCAAGTGAAAAGCAGGACTGTGCTCTCGCTGCAAATTATCATTGGTGTTTTTGTTCTCCTGGTATATGGAACTGAGCGTTCCGTGCAAGTAGAGAGCAGGGCTGTGAGCTTGAACACAGCGAGTACATACCACCCTGGCTAACCCTTAGGTGGGTTCAGTTCAGCTCCTTCATTTCTACGCAGGAGCAAACTGGTCCCATGTGCCTGGGACCTACTTTTCTTTCTGTCCTTCTTCTCTTCTCATGCCCTTGAGACAGATCTTCTCTACAGTTTATAGAAACCAAATGGGAATTTGGTCCTCTGTTGGTCTAAGAAAAGAGGGTTAGGCCTTGGATGTGATTAACCTAGGGAATAGAGAAGGTATTTTCCCAGGAAATTCTTTCCCATAAGAATTGGGTGCTCAATAGCTGTATTTCCAAGCCAGTTTTATTAAAGTCTTCTATTCATACGAACTAAGTGGTAACTGATTACTACCCCCGCAAAAAAACACAGGGTAAAAGTTTGGAAAACAGATAGATACGTCACTGAAAGGAAGGAAATATTTATGTTCTTGTCACTTACTGAGGAAAAAAATGACTGTAAAGCTGAAATGTCCTATTAATACTCCCTGCTGATAGAAATTTAAAGGATTTTCTCAGTTTTTCCATGAACCCTGAAGTAAAACAAAACCACTGCAATAAAAACAAGCTTCATAAATACATTTGTTAATTCTCATTTTTCTCTCTCTCAAGGCTAATAGGCTTTCTCCTGAGTTATGCTACAAACATGACTTGTACTGTGTACGCTGAGTAGCTATGGTTACTCTGAGGCCATGACTCATGACCTTTAAATATTATTGTCAGGCAGCCAAAGCTCCTTCACTTTTAAATCAGTAGTTTTGTTTCAGGCATTATTAAAAGAAGGTGCTTTCAAATAGTACTTTCTCTTGTACATTTGTGGTGCATCTGAATATGCACATAAGGGTACCGTACCCACAGCTTTTTGTATTTTTTTGTTGGGCTTCATACAGTGACCGTGTATTAATTTCCTGTGTGGTATATCACTGGGTGAATAAAAAACAAACAAAGATAGTCCTTGTCCTCTAGGAGGTATCACTGAGGAGTGCAAAAACATAGGTCAATAAATAATTATTTACATGATGAAATGTAATCAGGGCTATAATAAGAGACAGACATACATACACTGCTTTGGACACAGAGGCAAGAAACACTTTTGACCGGTAGGATCAAAGAAGCTTCAAGAAAAGGCAGAATTTGAGTCATGGTGTGAAGAATAGGTAGGATTTTGACAAACATAGAAGAGAGCAAGAGCATTCTTGTCAGAGGAAGCAACCAAAGAAAAGGATAAACACATAGTCTGGGATCACTGGGTAATACAGTTTGAGAAGAATATCATGTTTGTGAGATGTACTCATAGAAGATAAAATTAGTTAGATGGTAAGAGGAGGCAGCTTATTAAGGTCTTTCAAAACCATTTGTTGTTTTGCCCAGCAACATGATGACCAAGTTTGTTTTCCATTTCGTGATAAAGAGGTACTATCAAGGAGAAAGCCCCAAAATGCTGGTTTTTGCTGATTTGGTATGATGCGAGAAGAGCAATTACCTCCCTCAGAACCCCAGCGTGTCCCTCCATTGAGTGGGAATCTAATTAATTTTGTTCAATAGTCACTGATTACTTTGTGAACATTTTAAAAGGTTTTAAGGTTTTTGAAAAGTGAAAGATGTGCACAATAACATGGAAATAAAATAATACATTCATTAGGGAGATAGTAGGATAGAAAATAATAAAAGTACCCTGGGATTTTAAAGCAAGGCTTATTGGTTGGCAGGCAGAAGAATAAGACGTTAGGACTGGGGTGTTACTAAATCATCCATTTATTCATTAATTCGTTAAAAAATATTTATTGACCATTTATAGCCTTATTCAAGATGCCAAGGAAAGGGTAATAAAATAATAATAGAAAAAACTCCCTATCTTCAAGAAGTTTGCGTTTCAGTTGGGAGGAAACATAATAAATATAATTAATAAGCAAATTCCATAGTATGCTAGAAGGTGGTAAGTATAGCAAAGAAAAATTAAGCAAGGTCATGAGGATAGAGGGTGGGGAGGTCAATTTAATTTTTTAAAAAGATTTTCTTATTTATTTGAGAGAGAGAGAGAGAGAGAGCGCACTCAAGTGGGGGGAGGGACAGAGGGAAGGGGAGAGAGACAGAATCTCAAGCAGACTCCCCATTGAGCGTGGAGCTGGACTCGGGGCTCAATCTCATGACCCTGAGATCATGTCCTGAGTTGAAATCAAGAATTGGATGCTCAACCCACTGAGCCACCCAGGTGCCCTGAGAGGTCAATTTTAAAGGAGGGTGCATATGGTAGGCCTCACTGAGAAAAGATATTTGAACAAAGACAAGAAGGGAGTGGAAAAGAGTCAAGCAGACAAGTATGGAGTACATGTTCCTGGCATTAGGACTTGACAGGAGAGTCTATATAAGGAGGTTGAAGAACAGTGAGGAAGCCAGCAGGACTGATTGAGGAGAGTATCAGATGAACTGAGAGAGGCAAAGGTGGAGTTGTATGGGAGGAGAAAGTAGGGAGTGGGATGGAGTTCTACAATGGATGGGAAGGGTGAATGGGTGAGACATCTGTAGGACCTCATATGCCATTATACGGGTTTCAGCTTTTATTCTGTGTGAGATGAGATCCCTTACTGGAGGGTTTTGAGCAGAGGAGTGACATAATTTTTATTATGGTAGATGTACTGAAAATAGAATGTAGTGGGCAAAGATGGAAGCAGAGAGCACCATTTAGGAGGTTAATGCAATTCCAGGCACAAGCTGATGGTAGTCTGAGGCTTGGACCAGGGTGTTAGCAGTGAAGATGGTGAGAGTTGGCCAGATATGGCATATATTTTGACTGTAGAGCCAAGAGTTTCCTGTTGGATTGGATATGGATTCTGAGACAAAAAAAGGAGTCAAGGTGTCAGCCTGAGTGAGTGGAAGGATGCTGTCATCATCAACTGAGATGGGGAAGACTGCAAGCAGAAAATTGGGGGTATGAATTAGGGGTTAGGTTTGGAAATGGTGAAACTGAGATATCTATTAGACATCCCAGTGGGGATGTCAAGTAGGCAATTGCATGAATGAATCTGGAATTCAAGGGAGAAGTCTGGAAATGCGTACTTGGCAGTGATCAGCATATTGATGAATTTAAAGCCATGAGGTTGGATGACATTACCAACGGAGTGGATATGAATAGAGAAGAGAGGAAGCCTTGGAGCATGCCAAAGGTGAGAGCGCAGGGAGAGAGAAAGAACCATCAAAGGAAACTGAGAGGGAGCAGCGGGTGGGACCGGAAGAAAACCTGGGAGCTTAGGACGTCCTGGAGCCAAGTGCAGAGAGCCTGTCAAGGAGGAAGCGATAAATCATGTCAAAAGCTGTCAAGTAAGGTGAGATGTGACAAATGATCACTAAATACAGCGATGTGGAGATGGCTGATGAATTAAGGGCAGTTTCTGTGGAATAGTGCTTGTGAGAGTCTGGATGGAGAGCTGCCTTAACAAAACACAGGAGGAGAGACAGTGAGAATACAGCCTCATTAAAGAGGGGATCAGGGTGGGGCGCCTGGGTGGCTCAGTTGTTAAGCATTTGCCTTCAGCTCAGGTCATGATCCCAGGGTCCTAGGATGGAGCCCCGTGTTGGGCTCCCTGCTCCGCAGGAAGCCTGCTTCTTCCTCTCTCACTCCCCCTGCTTGTGTTCCCTCTCTTGCTGTCTCTCTCTCTCTCTGTCAAATAAATAAATAAAATCTTAAAAAAAAAAAGAAACACCCATTATTAAAAAAGGGGGGGGTCAGAATAATCAAGTAGAAAGTAAAGGGTTAAGAGGGCTCAAGATGCAATAAATAACAGCATGTTTGTAAACTACTGGAAATGATCCCAGAAAGAGAGATTGAGTGAGAAACAGTGTAGGAGACAAAGAATTCCCCAAGTCTGCTGTTTAGTAGGATGATAGGCTTTCTTCCACATTTTCTTTTTCTTTTTTTAGTTGAAATAAGAGATTTTGCAGGTTTTCAGAACAGACTGTACTGTTCAGACTGCTTATTCTCAAGAGAACCTTTAAAAGCTATTTTATCTTCTTTGAGTGAAGTTTACATTCCATAGTTTTGATTTCCTTTAGAAAAGTTCAGAAATTGACATTTGGAGGAAATACTTTATGACAATTATCTTCAATGTCACAGTGTAAAGATCTATTTGATGTGGGGCGTGTGTGTGTGTATCTGTGTATACAACTGTGTGCACACTTGAAATAAAATTTTGGAATTCTAAACTCTTACTTTATTTCAGCACCATGTCTGCAAGTTCAGAGTCAAATACACAACAGAGAAACAAAAAGCCGGTAAGAAATGAAGTTCGCGTGAATTCTTTTTTTTTTTTTTTAAAGCATTATAGTTAATAAAACTGTAACTTCTTTGATTAATGCTGAGGTTTTCCTGATATAGTTTTGCTTTCACATTTTATTAGTAAAGATTTTAAAAATAGAACATGGAATATCCTTTTTTCTAGTAGCATGCAGCCAAGTGGGTAGAGTGCCAACTAAGTGATATTATTGGGCAGTAGGGAAGTTAGGAGTGCTGTGATGTGGCCCCCCGATCTCACAGACATCCTGGTTACTCCAGAGTATTTGCTTATATGTGAGGAAATTCTGGAATTCAAACACGGTACCAATTGGGTAGATCACATTATGCAGTTTATTTAGGCTAAGCGTGAAATCACAGTCTACTCTAGGTATTTCCAGTTCATGCTCTTTCTAGTCGGTTGACGACATACCTAGTTCTGACCTTTGAGATCTTGTCTCTTCCGTGAGCTCTCTTATGCCCTGGGACATCTAGGTTCTTTTTCCCCGAGCCTCATCTAGTACCTGTCTAGGCCTCGGATAGCAAATGTGAAGGCTGTTGAGAAACGTTGCGGCTGCGGGATGGGGACACGGGAGCTCATTACACTAGTCCTCCACGTTTATAAGAGAATTTGAGAATTTCCCTTAAAGAAAAAAAAGCCATCTGTACACCCTTGATTCAGTTTTAGTAAGGATCCCCTTAGACTCCACCATGGACATTTCTGGAACAACCTCAGCTCTAATGTACAGGCAGTATGGTATAGAAGAAAGATCACAGGACTAGGAATCAGGCCCAAGTGTCCCACCTCCAAGCTGGGTGACCATAACCAAGTCATTTAAACTCTCAGGGTCTTATATTTCATCTATAAAATCAGGATGATGAGCTTTAATAGTCTGCTTCAAATACGATGTTTGGGATGTGAAAATGGTTGGTAAAGGACCTACCAGTGCACTGGGGTATAGTTATTTGGAATCGATAGCATTCAAATGGGCTCCCCTGTGGGCCCGGGGACCTTGCTCTTGGATTTCTCGATTTCTTTCTGGATTCAGCAGCTCTGCCCTACTACGCCTGTCCCATCTCAGCATCATCAGCTAAGAACAATTGATCTAGTGAAGCGCATATCAGAAGCCCACTCCTGCTGTTACTTTTTCAAAAACATTAACATCTCTTTTCTAAGTTACATTCACTTAACCTGGCCCCAGATAGCCTGGACATATCCCTCAAATCCATAATTATCTTCAGGAGGAGGGTTTTGTTAAAGAAACAGAAGTCAAGGGAGACCAGCTTAGACTCGTAGAACATGAATTTTATTAAAAATCTACTTGCTAACGGTAGTGATCATTTAATCTTACATTGCTTTTTTTCAGCTGGAAAAAAAAAAGCCTAATAATGAAGATTTTTAATATGCATGTTGGAGCTACTTAGAATTCTGTTGTCCAAAGAGAAAGTATCACTCACCAATACCATATGAAAACATCTTTTTCTACTCTTAGAACCCTTGGATTAGCAGTTAAATTGCAGTTTTGGAAATGAGAGACTTCAGCTCACCAGTCTCCATTTACTGCCTTTCCCTCTAACAACGCTAATCAATTAGCACCCTAGAGGTAACTCTCTAGTTGGCTGCATATGACACTGAAAAGGACAGGCGCCAATTACCACATTTAGGATTTCTGCCCAGGGCTCCCAATTAGCTTCCTGGAGTTCAGAATCTACTGCTTTCAATTTACATTTAAGACAGTTGGGAGCCCTGGGGCTGCAAGTAGCTGGTTCTGCTGTGTTCTACTGTGTTTTTACATTTCTAAAAGAATACATTTAGCTGGAGGAGGTTAGAATTAGAGACCTCAAGGCCATAAGACATCCACAATTAGTGCTGTCTGCTCATCACACGATGCCTTTCAGATCTTGCAACTCTTGGAATGGTCACTTGTCAGAGCCGATTCTGCTATGTACCATGAGGTACATACCAGCTTGCAGGTGCATCCCAGGTGCCTCTTTTAAATAGTGGCTGTTTGCTTTAGCAGAAGACATTGAAATTGAAGGATGAAATCTATTTAATTCTGTGAAGATGTCTCGACCACCCACGCATAGCGAAACAGTCTCCTCCTATCCAGAGATGGTGGATATTTGTCTTCATTACACTGTTCTCTGAATAGTACCTCAATTTTTGGACTCTCCTGGTAAACTACATTCTTAGAGGGAGAACGGGCTTTTCTTTGTTCATCTCTGTGTCCATGGGCAGGGTCTCTGATAGCAAAACAGCACTCAGTCATTATTGTTTGAAATAGAACAAATGGACTGAGCCCCAGGCATGGCCCTAGGTGATTGACAGAGGCTGTCCTTCCGATTCCTTACAGCAGCAGATGGCTGGGGGGTTTCAGAATCACCACTCTCATATTGATACTTTCATTGTAATTATTACCATGTTAGAAATTAAGAAATTGAGATTCGGGGAGGTTGGGAAAGGATTCAGCTACTGAGTGACCAAGGAATATGTGTGCCCAGTAGTAGGAACATTCTGGGATAATGAGGTGTTAGTCTCACTGTGATGAGATCCACATCTCAGGTGCCAGATTGTCCCTGTTTATCTGCACCCTATTCTTCTGGTCCTGTTGGAGGACGAGAATGTTATTTAAACTGTTGCCTCTGCTGCATTTGAATATCTTCTGACAGAGAACAGCGAGTGCATATAAATCATCTCATTTGAAGCTGTTGAGGAAATAAAAATTCTATTGTAAGGAGGCTTGACCTGAACCGGATACCTGGCTCAGGATTTCTCCCTCTGAACTATTCCTGCCCAGCTCTGCCACACAGAGATGAATCATGTAAAACATGTGATGTCACCGGTTATGTGACATCCTCCAAAAGTGAGCATGTGGGTATGAATTCATTAATGCTAGAATATGTATGAAGTAGTTCGCTCGTTGTGCAAAACTAAGCTTATTATAAGACCTCATAAACCCTTAGCTTTCAAGTTGCAGTTTAGTGATGACTTCATTAAAGAATCATTATCTTAGGTGCCAAAAATATGAAGCGCACTACAAAGAAAGTCAGCTCTCCAAAACGACCTTAAAGTAGCTGAAAGATTTTTGCATTTGATAAATTGGGGAGGGCAAGCAATGCCTTAAATTGTGTCAAATTGTATAAATTCTGTTCTGTTAATACTTAGTATGATATAGTATTATGTTTGCAGGAAGCAGGTTTTTTGTCACATTCTCATATTTCTAAATTTTAATGTTCTAAAATGGCTTTCAGAAAATTCTTCCCATTGAGGAGCAAACTTTCAAATCATTTGTTAATATATTACTTGTGTTTTAAATGACCATTTCAAGTGATTTAGAGGAAATATTCCTATTTATTCTTAGAATGAGACCAATATAGAACTGTATTTCTATGTATATTTAAATATAAAGATTTGTGGCTGTTCTAGAAAATTGGATATATGTGTATTTCACTTTAATTCATGAGAAATGATGTCTCAGAACTTTCTGTTTTGGATTTCTTTCTTTCCTCTGTTCTTTCTCTTTCTCTCCCCTTCTCCCTTTCTTTCCTTCCTTCCTTCCTTTCCTCCCTCCCTCCTTCCTTCCTTCCTCTCTTTCTCTTTCCTTCCTCCCTTCCTCCATCCCTCCCACCCTTCCTTCCTTCCTTTCTCTTTCCTTCCTCCCTTCCTCCCTCCCTCCCACCCTCCCACCCTTCCTTCCTTCCTTCCTTTCTCTTTCCTTCCTCCCTTCCTCCCTCCCTCCCTCCCACCCTTCCTTCCTCCCTTCCTCCCTCCCTCCCACCCTTCCTTCCTTCCTCTTTCTCTTTCCTTCCTCCCTTCCTCCCTCCCACTCTTCCTTCCTTCCTTCCTCTCTTTCTCTTTCCTTCCTCCCACCCTTCCTTCCTCTCTTTCTCTTTCCTTCCTCCCTCCCTCCCACCCTTCCTTCCTTCCTTCCTCTTTCTCTTTCCTTCCTCCCTTCCTCCTTCCCTCCCACTCTTCCTTCCTTCCTTCCTCTCTCTTTCCTTCCTCCCACCCTTCCTTCCTTCCTTCCTTCCCTTCCTTCCCTTCCTTTCCTTCCTTCTGTGTCTCTCTTACTGAAGCAAACTTGACTTTGACATATGTATACAAACCAATCAAGAGAAGGAAACTTTCCATCACCCCCAGGAGTTTCTCATGCTCCTCTGTCATCTCTCTCACCCACTTCTCCCCACCTGCCTATAGACCATTCTCAAGGAAGCACTGATTTGCTTTGTGTCACTGTGTATTATTTTGCATTTCCTTGAGCTTTATATAAATGGAGTCACACAGTATGTAACCCCTTTACTGGTTTCTTTCACTTGGCAAAACTATTTTGAGCTTCATCTATGTTGTAGTGTGTATCAATAATTCATTTTTATTGAATAGTATCCCACTGTATTGAATGTATGTTTGTTTATCCCTTCACCTGTTGGCTGACATTTAGGTTATTTCCAGTGTTTGACTCTGACAAATAAAGCTGCTATAAATATTCCCATACAAGTGTTTGTATGGACATATGCTTTCTTTTCTCTTGGGTGAATACCTAAGAGTGAAACGACTGAATCGTACTGTAGATATACTTTTAATTTTCTTAAAAACCATCAAACTGTTTTTCAAAGTGGTGGTTACATTTTACATTTCCACCAGCATGTCGAGAGTTTGAGTTTATCCACGTTCTCTCCAATCCCGGTAGGGTCAGCCTTTTAAGTTTTAGCCATTCTGATAGATGTAGTCCTCATCTCAGTGTGGCTTGCATTTGCATTTCCTTAATAGCTAATGGTGCTGAGCACCTTTATTGTGTTTATTTGCCATCCTTACATCTTATCTGGTGAAGTATATATTGAAATCTTTTGTCCATTTTTAAGTTTCTTGTTTCCTATTATTGGATTAGAATTCTTTATGTATTCCAGGCACAAGTAATTTTTCAGGTATGTGTTTTGCAATTACTTTCTCCAGTCTCTGGTTACTCTTCTCATTCTCTTAACAGTGTCTTTAGAAGGGCAGAAGTTATTAATTTTTATGAAGTCTAATTTATCACTTTGTACTTTCATGGATCAGGCTTTTGGTATCTGATCTTTGCCCAAGGTCACAAATATTTTGTCTTGTTTTCTTCCAGAAGTCTTATAGTTTTAGGTTTTACATTTAGATCAACTGATTGATTTTGAGTTCACTGTGCTTGATGATAACTCAGAGCTGAGTCTCTCTCTAGGAATTTCCCTCAGCTGGAAGAGCTCTGATGCCCCAGGGCCATCTTGTATCCAATGACTGGTTGATGCAGGGCCACAAGACCAGGTCTCTTTCTTTAGACTGAGGACAATTCTGAAAGGCCAGACCTGATCCACAACCCCCACAGAATTGCTGAGGCTGCTGTTGCATTTCTGCTCCCTCTTCCTTTATAGGTGTTGCTCCCAAGAGCCACCTCCAGTAATCTGCTCCCCAGGGACCCTAACCTAATAGAATCACAAAATCAAAATAGGTCTAACCTAATGCATAAGGTTTTGCAAATGGAAATTCATAGGAAATGCAAAACAGCCACTGTGCTGTCACTTAGGGCAAGACAAAAGATGAACAGATACTGTCATTGTAATTTTGATAGCCTTTCAGAGAAACATTTCTTCATAGAAGAGATTTAATGAATATATGTTCACAGACTTTAAGGAAGCAAACTATTTAACAAAGTATGAAAATTTATTTGATCTAAAAAAACTGAGTTTTTCCCCACAAAAGAACACAAATAGTGTAGAAATTGAGTCTTTACTTCTGAGGATATCTGCTAGTTATCTAGACAGTATCTAACATTACTCTATCTGGAAGAGTAATGTTATCTCCCTAGATGCTGGGATGTGAGATAACACATCCATTGCAGTTTTTATCCATTGTTCAACCTCTCACATAGCTTCTTTCATGTTGAGATCTTGCAATAATTGAGGGGCTGATTCATATCATACTCTCCTGCCCCCATCCCCACTCTGTCCCTGTACAGTCATCTCAAATTCACCTAACATAAATTGTATAGCCTAAATGCTATATACATAAGCAACTTCAACAGAGATTTCAGATCAAGTAGTGCATCGAATGGTGGTAGTGATGCTAGACTTGTAATCGGTGAGAAAGATAATTCTTCCTTCGGTTATTATCAAGAAAGACCAAAACTTCAATTCATTTCAGTTTAATTTGATTATCATTAAAATTTTTACAGGCTACTAGTTGCAGGCAGCAAATGGCTTAATATTTTATTTATCTGAAGAATTTATTTCTTTTTCACAACATCCATCCAAGGTGTGATGGAGAGGGACTCTATTCATCATAGTTACTAAGAGACCCTCTGGATGGAAATTTCACCTGGGAATGCACTTCTGCAGTCCTCACAGGTAGCAAATGAAGGAGGGATAAATTGGAAGTTACATGTACCACTTCTATTTCATTAGTCAAAGAAGTCATGTGGCTTAAAACAGCTTCAAAAGCTGAGGAAGTGAAATAATATCATGAGCCTAAGAGAATTTTCAAAAATATGTTGGTGGACAAAAATTACAGCAATATAAAACTAGTTTAAAAAGAAAGAATTAAGCCTAAGGAAAAGAAAAAGAAATGCTATAGATAGATACAAAAGAAAACATTAGCTCTAGAATTTCTCATTTTAATAATATGTTCTGTTTAACTTCAGAACAGAGGCCATAAGAAAGGTCTTAGCCGTTCAAAATGAGGTTGGCCAAAGAACTAGGATTTCTTTAGAAAATGACCCTTCACAAGCAAATGGGCCAGATGACCCATTTCGTTTTAATTTCTATGATAAAGTATATGTATAAGAAACAAAAGGTCCTGTTTTCACATGCAAATGTGTTCCTTTATTTTTTTTAAATGTCAATGGGCAAAGAAATTTAAAAAACGTGTGGCACTGAAACAGATTGTTTACAGATAGGATGTTTTTCAGAATTTCCCCAAGAGGCATCAGTGGCTGAAGCATTTGAGTGTCTGCAAATATGTTTCATCAAATCCCCATGACATTTCTTTCTCCATTTGGCTCCTCAAATGGCAAAGAGTTTCAAACAACGGGCACTATTTGGGGAAAGCATGCCAATTGGTGCTGTGTGGTGCTGACACATTTTATTTTCTGTGAGGGTGGAAATGTTGAGAAGTCTGTATGTATAGAAGGAGGGAAGTTGTGAAGTACAAAAATGGGACAAAAGTTAAATGTATACACATTTAAATAGATAAAAGTTAAGTACATATATTTCATTTACTTCCAGGGCTATATTCTGAATAAAACCAAGTTTCATGTAAAATTTGCTCAACTTCTCAAACCTGAAGGTTTAGATCAGAGGAAGACATGGCAAGGGGGAAGTGTGTTTCCGGACCATCTAATCAATCAGTCTGACTCTGAGAGCACACTTCAATTGCTGTGGTCCGAAGAAAAATACTTTCCAAAACTGAGAGAGAATATCCTCCCAAAGGGCTAGGACAGTTATTCAATCTAGCCTTTCCCAAAGGAGTATGTCTCCTTGAGATTGGAAGAGTGACCCCTGAGGGAGAAGCACAAGGATGCAGGCTCTCAGGGATTAAGCTTGGCCTCTGTCTGCCCTCAATCTCATCAGGCAGATAGAATAACATTGGCTTAATTTGTTTTGATAGTTTTGTTAAACTGAAATTTGCTGCTAGGAATAATAGCCCCAGGTCTTCATGTCAATAGTTGAGCTCTTTGTGTTAGATCAAGTTTCAAAGTCAATTAGTTATTTCAAAATATGGCTAATAATTTGAATCAATGTGATGTGTTATCTGTACTTGATGAGGTTCAGAGAAATGAATGTTTCTCCAAGTTTTGATTAGAGTTTGCTTCTTCAAAAAGTTGACTCCCTCCTTGGACAAATTAATGCATTAAGACACAAGGATGAGAAGCTAATTTAGTCTCTGAAAATTCTATATCTTGTGAGAAAACTTACCACTATTTCAACCCATTTATGAAGCATTTATAAATATACAAAATAAGTAATAGAAAATATTTGTACCATCTATTATAACATAATATCCTTAATATGTTATGGTCTCATATAAATCAATGAGGAAAAAATTAGCCCTTAAAAATAAAAGTACAAAGGACACAAATCACGATTTACAAAAGTCTTAAGGCATACAGATATCCAATAAGATGTCCAAATTTGCAAATATCATATAATAGGTCCAAATAGTAGAAGACAAAGACACTAAAAAATTTTTAAACTTAGGTATCATATTTACTTGTAAGTGTGACAGATATAAAAAGTATTTAGAAGCAGGGGGTCCAAGATGGCAATATAGGAATACCCTGAACTCACCGCCTCCCACAGACACACCCAATCTATAGCTACATATGGATCATTTCCCTCTGAAAAGATCTGAAAACTAGATGAACTACTTTCTAAAGCAAAGTATCAAAGGACCACAAGACATGGGTAAGAGAGGCAGAAACATAGTCTCATAAGCCTTTCACCCCTGGCCACAAACACAATAGGGAAGAATCTCACCAGACAGGCATGTCTCCTAGAGGAGCAAGGTATTGGTGCCCTGCATTGGGCACCCCAGCGCCTGGGATCTGCAATGGAAAGATGAGCTGCCAGTATATCTGGCTTGGAAAAACAACAGGGCAGATGTCCAAAAATCCCAAAGTGCCAGGGGGAATTGAAATTTCCCCTTTTGGAGGGCTCACATGTGGTCTCGCTCACCCCAAGACTCAATGAAAACATAGCTTGAAAAGTACCTAGACTATATGTGAAAGAGATTCATTTGGTGATCTTGAGGCATTGGCAGGGGGTAGGGGGAGTAGGGGATGGCTGAGACACTACTCAGAGATGGAGGCACTGGGGAATGCCATTGTTGCACTTTCCTCGGAGCCTGCTAGGGCAAGTGGATGAGCTCAGATACTGCGCCCTCCTATGCCTTGGTGGTACAGCCAAGGGTGAGCAGTTGGGGCATTTGCTGAGGCTGGAGAGCACAGTTGGTTGCAGTCTCCCTTGATCTCTGGCTGGGGCAGGTGAGTGCAAATAGTTGTGTCGTTCTCCGACTCCCAGCCTAAAGCCAGCATGCTCTCACAGACAAGGCATTCCTTTGCTGCATTGCTGAAGCCCATAAGTGCATACAATCAAGACATCTTCCCACTGCCTTTCTGAAGTCCTGCCTACTACACTCTTCAGCAGCCTTGCTAAAGCCAGAGTGTGCATGCAGTTCACACAGGGAACACCCCTTCATCACCTGGTGGTCTTGAGGATGGATGCTCCAGAGCTGCACAGGACTGTAACAACCAGAAAGACAATTCTTGTCAGGCACCACTCTCAGGGCCCTGTACGGACAGCAGGTTGAAACACACCTCCAGTCTTTCTTGAAAAATGCCTATTTTCTTAGTCTGGAGCTTTAGCCTGATGAATAGGCTTCAGGTTTACCACACATCTAGGACTAAGGAAGTGTATCCAGGGAATGTAAGTAGGGAGACCTCATCCTTGTATACCCTTTAGCCTCACTACATCTCAATAAGACTTCTCAGAAAGGGACTTATACACTTGTCTGAAGCCCTGATTTTTGCAACTCTTGTCCAGGGGACACCTTTAGATCTCCTGGTCTGGAAGTCAGCAGAGTTTACAACTTTAGTCCCACAAGGCTGTATATACTGGCATACTTTAAAAGCTGATGCTGGAGTCTGACTTCCAATCAACCTGAAACTAGGTGCTGAATGAGATTTCCTCCCCTTGGATCACTGATAAGTCTTCACACACACCCAACAATGGGGGCAGATCAAGAATAAGTCAGGCAGTTAAAATAATCACAAAAGTTCAAGAGACAACCAAGAGCTGGGCAAGGTTGAAGGAGAAGAATTATCATCTTCACAAGTCACTCCTTCAAGACTGAGAGATGTAGCTGTTCTGCCTAATACACAGAAACAAACACAAAGAGTCAAGCAAAATGAGGGAATAGGGAAATATGTCCCAAACAAAAGAACAAGACCTTAATGATATGGAGAAAAGTAGCCCTCCTGATAAAGAATTCAAAGTAATGGTCATAAAGATGCTCACTGAACTCAGGAAAAGAATGGCTGAATGCAGTGAGAACTTCCACAAGGAAAGAGAAAACCTAAAGTACCAAATAGAAGTCACAGAGCTGAGGAAGACAATAACTGAAGGGAACAACATGCTAGAGGATTAAATAGCAGACTGGATGAAGTAGAAGAATGTATTAGAGAGCTGGAATACAAAGCAGCAAAAAGACAAAAGAATTTTTTAAAAATGAAAATAACATAAGGGGCCTTCACAACAACATAAAGCAGAATAGCATTCCCATTATAGAGGTCCCATAAGGAGAAGATAGAAAGGGGTAGAAATCTTACTTGAAGAGATAAATGATAGATGCAAACTTCCCTTAGCTAGGGAAGGAAACAGACATCCAGGTTCAGGAATTCCAGAGAGTTTCAAATGAAATGAACTCAAGAAGAGCCACACCAAAGCACATTAAAATAAAAATGTCAACAATTAAAGATGAAGACAGAATCTTAAAAGAAGCAAGAGAAAAAAAATTGTTATGTACAAGGGAAATCCCATAAGGCTATCAACAGTTTTCGTACCAGAAACTTTGCAAGGCAGAAGAGAATGGCTTATGGCATATTCAAAGTGATGAAAAAAACCCCTAAAAAACAAAAAACTTCTCACCAAAAATATTCTACCCAGCAAGGTTATCATTCCTATCTGAAGAAGAGATAGAGTTTTCCAACAGGCAAAAGCTAAAGGAGTTCATCACTACTAAACTGGCCTTACAAGAAGTATTAAAGGAACTACGTTAAGCTAAAAAGAAGTGGGCACTAGTTAAATACAAAAGTGAAAATCTCACTAGAAAAGGTAAATATAGTGTCAAGGTAGTAGATTAACCACTTATAAAGCTGCTAAGGAGGTTAAAACAAAAGTAGTAAAATTAACTAAAATTACTATTAGTTAAGTGATACATAAAAAGTTGTAAAAAGTGACATCAAAAACATCAAATGTGGAGGGAGCAAAAATGTAGTTTTGGAATGTGCTTAAATTTAAATTGCTATTAATTTTAGATAGATTGTTAGATATATAGGGTGATATATGTGAAACTTACAGTAACCACAAAGCAAAAACTTATAGTAATACATAAAGGAAAATGAGAAAGGAATATAAAATAACACTGGAAATGTTATCAATATAGAAGGGAAAAGAGAGAAAAAGAAGAAAAGAACAGAGAGGAACTACAAAAACAGCCAGAAAACAACTAACAAAATGGCATATCTATCAGTAATTACTTTAAATATAAATGGACTAAATTTCCAAGCAAAAGACATAGAGGGGCTGAATGGGTAAAAAACAAAACAAAACAAAAATAAGACAGATCTGTACACTGCCTATAAGACATTCACATCAGACACACAGACACTGAAAATGAAGGGATGAAAAAAGGTATATTGTGGAAATAAAAACAAAAAGAAAGCTGGTGTAGCTATAGTCATATCAGACAAAATAGACTTTAAAATAAAGATTGTAATAAAAGACAAAGACAGGCACTACATAATAATAAATGGGTCAATTCAGTAAGAGCATATAATATTTATGAATATATACACACCCAACATAAGAGCACCAAAATATATACACCAAATATTAACAGACCTAAATGGAGAAATTTCCAGCAACACAATTGTGGCAGGGGATTTTAACACCCCACTTACATCAATGAATGGATCATCCAGGCAGAAAATTAACAAGAAACATCAGCCTTAAATGATGCATTAGACCAAATGGAGATATCTATATCTATATCTATATCTATATCTATATCTATATCTACTTTTGTTTTTGATAGTTAATTACTAGTATATGGAAATGCAGCATATTTCTGCATATTTATTTTGTATCCTTCAACTTTACTGAACTATCAGAAAGAGAAATCAAGAAAACAATCTGATTTACAATCACATCAAAAAGAGTAAAATAGCTAGGAATAAATTTAACCAAGGAAGTGAAAGACTTGTACAATGAAAACTATGGCATTGATGAAAGAAATTGGATAAGACACAAATAAATGGAAAGATATTCCATGTTCATGGATTGGAAGAATTAATATTGTTAAAATATTCATACTACCCAAAGCAATCTATAGATTCAATGCAATCAAAATTCCAATGACATTTTTCATAGAACTAGAACAAAAAATTCTAAAATTTGTATGGAACCACAAAAGACCCCAAATTACCAAAACAATCTTAAAAAAGAACAAAACTGGAGGTATCATGCTCCCTGATTTCAAACTATACCACAAAGCTATAGTAATCAAAACAGTATGGTAATGGTATAAAAATAGACATATAGATGAATGGAAGAGAATAAAGAGCCCCGAAATAATCCATGTATATACAGTCAATTTATTTATAACCAAGAAGGCAAGAATATACAATGGGGAAAAGACAACCTCTTCAATATATGGTATTGGGAAAAGTGGACAGCTACATGCAGAAGAATGAAACTGGGAATCTTATACAATATACAAAAATCAACTCAAAGTGGATTATAGATTTGAATGTAAGACCTGAAACCTTAAAACTTCTAGGAGAAACAAAGTGGGTAAGCTCCTTGATATCAGTCTTAGTGATTTTTGGGGGCTCTGACTCCAAAGGCAAAGGAAATAAAAGGAAAAATAAATAAATGGGACTACACCAAACCAAAAATCTTCTGCACAGGAAAGGAAACCATCAACAGAATAAAAAGACAACCTACTGAATAGGAAAAAAATATTTGTGAATTATATATTGGATAAGGGGTTAATATCCAAAATATATAAAGAACTCATAAAACTCAATTACAAAGTATCTGATTAAAAAACAGGCAGAAGATCTGAATAGATATTTCTCCAAAGAAGAATACAGATGTCATAGGCACATAAACAATCTGCTCAACATTATTAATCATCAGGGAAATGCAAATAAAAACCACAATGTGTTATCATCTAATACCTGTTAGAATGGCTATTATAAAAAAGACAAGAAATAACAAATGTTGGTGAGGATGTGGAGAAAAGGGAACTCTCGTGCTCTGTGGATGGGAATGTAAATTGGTGTAGCCACTATGGAAAGCAGTATGGAGGGTCTTCAAAAAATTACAAATAGCAGTGCCACACGACCCAGCAATTCCACTGCTGGGTATCTATCCAAAGAAAATGAAAACACTAAATCAAAAAGGCATATGCCACCCACATATTCAATGCAGCATTATTTATAACAGCCAATGTATGGAAATAACCTACGGATGAATGGATAAAGAAAATGTGGTACATATGTGCAATGGAATATTACTCAGCTATAAAAAATGAAATCTTGCCATTTGGGCAACATGGATGGACCTTGAGGCTATTATTCTAAGTGAAATAAGTCAGACAAAGAGAAATACCATTTGATCTCACTTATACATGAGATCTAAAAAACAAAAGAAACAAAACAAAACAGGACCCAAACTTGTAGATATAGAGAACAGATCTTGATTGCCATAGGGGATGAGGGCTGGGAGTGGGCAAAATGGGTGAAGAAGATTAATAAGTACAAGCTTCCAGTTATGAAAAAAATAATTATGGTGATGTAATGTACAGCATGGGGAATACAGTCAATAACATTGTATTAACTTTTTAAGGTGACAGACAGTAACTAGATTTATTATGGTGGCCATTTGGCAATGTATATAAATGTCAGAATACTTTATTATATACCTGAAACTAATATTATATTTATGCCAATTATACCTCAAAAAAAGTATTGAAAATGTCATTACTGGCAAAGTTGTAAGAAAACTATGATTCTCATACACTGTGGGTGGGAGGGTTAATTTGCGGGATGTAATCAGAAATATGTATCAAGTATATACTCTTTAAAATCCAGTTACCACTTTTCCTGTTTATATTAAGAAAATAAAAAACAAGTCCACAAGGATGTATAAATATGCTTACTACACGGTTCTCCAATAGTAGGGAAAACTATATGCACTTAGTAAAATTTATTGTGACCTTT
The DNA here is from genome assembly GCF_964656455.1 of Halichoerus grypus. Taxonomy (NCBI): domain Eukaryota; kingdom Metazoa; phylum Chordata; class Mammalia; order Carnivora; family Phocidae; genus Halichoerus; species Halichoerus grypus. The sequence goes on along the minus strand of NC_135713.1, from coordinate 130,201,008 downwards.
AAATATATGGTAATTTTTAAATTAGAAATTATGGAATATGGGGCACTTCACTGGCTTAGTGAGTAGAGCATGCGACTCTTGATCTCAGGGTCATGAGTTCAAGCTACACGTTGGGTGTAGAGCTTACTTAAAAAATTATGGAATAGAACATCTATCATCATTCAAATATAGGTTATACCTATGACACATTGCTAATTGCAAATGATTACGATTTAGCCATATATAACCATGTATACCGTGAATCGATGTTTTACACATTATGTATCTCACAGGTACACACATACAAGTCTAGAAAGTAATACACACAACACACAGACAAAATAGAAAGTAATGCACCAAATGTGGTCTTAGTCTGCTTGGGCTGCCATAACGAAATACCACAGATTGGGGGGCTTCAACAATAGACATTTATTTCTCACAGTTCTGGTGGTTAAGTCAGAGATCGAGGTGCCAGCATGGTTGGTCCTGGCTTGTAGATGGTTGCCTGGTTGCTGTATTCTCATATTGTTGGGGTGGGAAGAGGTAAGGGGGCAGGGAGAGAAAGGGATGAAGGAAAGGAAGGAGAGGGAGAGAGAAAAGGTACCGGAGGGACAGAGTACTCTGCTTTATTCTTTTAAGGACACTAATCCCATCATGAGGATCCCACCCTGATGACTATGTCTAAACGTTACGGCTTCCCAGAGACTACATCTCCTAATACTGTAACATTGGAAGTCAGGACTGCCACTTATGAATGCCAGTGGGCATGGGACACATTCAGTCCACAACATGTGTCAATCTCTGGGTGGTAGGAATCTGGATGAATTCCTCTTATTTTTATACCTTTCATCATGTTTGAAGTTTTAGGACGTAATACATAGAAAATCATGGCACAGAGATAATGTCAGTACATGTCTTTTTCCCTTTCTCCTTTCCTATCCTTATAAAATTGAAGTCTACTTTATCTCTCCTCCTTTTCTCAACCTATATCACATTATGAGCTCCTGCAGGGTAAGGAATTTGATTAATTCATCTTTATCCCCCGGGGTTTAGCTCTGGGTCCTACATAAAAGGAGCTCAATAAATGTGTGAATGATTCGCATTGTGTTTGTTTTTAACTAACTGGACATATTGTGTTTTTCACTTAGGGAAGAAAATGTTCCTGAATCATACATTTAATGCAAAGGAAAATTAAATTGTAAGATATTTTTAAATTAAATGTGGTTCAGAACATTCTTTGGAAAGGAGCAAGCCCTGTTTTGCTTCCCTCAAATGCCTAAGGAAAATGCTATAAATTCTAGAACAGCCTGCTTTCCCTAGGGGCTCTTTCTACTTGGAATCTTTCTTAAAATAGAAATATCTATGTCCATGGTGACTATATTCTGAATCTTATTAATTTTTCTCCTTCTGAATAAAGCAGCCATTTAGGGTTCTTGCCTTCAGATGGGTTCTGACATTCTTTTTTGATCATGTCCCTGAAAATCTAGAAAAAAGTCTCTCATAATAACTTTCTTTATGGCTGCCTAACATGTAATGCTGAGATCCATATGGTCCAATCTCAAAACTGAGTTGTGGTTTAAAAGAAACAGTCTATGGGGTGCCTGGGTGGCTCAGTCGGTTAAGCGGCTGCCTTCAGCTCAGGTCATGATCCAAGGGTCCAGAGGTCTCCCTCTGCCCCTCCCCCCACTCACACTCTCTCTCTTTCTCTCTCTCTCTCCCAAATAAATAAAAAAATACTAAACAAAACAAAAGAAAAAAGAAACAGTCTAGTACCCATAAGGTACCTTTCAAATTCCTCAAGTTCCTAACCCTTAGTATACAAGGAAAATAATCATCATCATTTACCATCTGGATCAAATAAACCCAACTAAATTTTTTATTTTTAAAGTCCTTTTTTAATAATTTACAGAAGAATAAAGGCATAGTTTTTTTTTTTTTTTAAATCCTATTAAAATTTTGATAAAAATTTAAACATAGCAAATATCTTTGTTATCTAGTAAAAATTGTGGCACATAAAAGATGGGAAAATATGGTTACACGTCCTCTTAACAAAAAAGGGAAGTCCAAGTTCTTGTTAAAAAATATTATGTGATAGACTTTGTCTTTTATGAGAATACCCTATGTCCTATTTAGTCCCTAGAGATGTGTTTTTCATTCATTGATTCATGAGTTTGAGGATATTCATCTAAGTCTCTAGGAAGTCATGAGCTGAAAAGGTATAGTCTATTTCACTTGCATGATTAATTCCATTATCAACATTAGTGTCTAGAGCTACACTGTCCAAAATAAATAAACTGCAAGCCATCTATGTCATTTTAAATTTTCTAACAGCTACATTAAACACTTAAATAGGTGAAAGCAAATTTTAAGAATATATTTCATTTAACCTAATGTATCCAAAATATTGTCATTTTAACATGTACTCAATTTAAAAATATATTGAAATATCTTACATTCTCGTATATTGTGCTAAGTCTTCAAAATCTTGTGTGTGTTTTATTTTCGTAATTTTTAAAAAGATTTTATTTATTTATTTGACAGAGACACAGCGAGAGAGGGAACACAAGCAGGGGGAGTGGGAGAGCGAGAAGCAGGCTCCCCGCTGAGCAGAGAGCCTGATGTGGGGCTCGATCCCAGGACCCTGGGATCATGACCTGAGCTGAAGGCAGTCACTTAAGGACTGAGCCACCCAGGTGCCCCTTGTGTGTGTTTTATACTTACAATACATCTCAGTTCAAACTGACCACATCTCAAGTACTCAAAAACCACATATGGTTAATGGCTAGTGCAGTGCACAGTACCGAGCAAGAGTGCTGCTCTTCATATTCATCTTCTGATTTGTCTAAGAACTGTGAAATGTATTTCTCTGTCAATTTTCTTTTCTTTGGGCATTATGAATGGAAGATGAAAAATGCAGTATTCTCACCATGTTTAGTGAAAGCCAAAAGTATAAAAATAATGTCTCCCCCTTTATACCTCGAAAGATGATTCAATACTTTTGGCAACACAATAGGAAATTGAAGGATGGTTATTAATTTTACTATTGTATTGTACTTCTAGTCAATTACACAATTCTTTGCCTTTTAGTCTTTTTTAAAAAGTTACATTTGGAAATAATTGATAAATGATGATAAAAAATAATTCTTACAATGATTCAGTGGCAATATGTTTGAAATATAGGAAAAAAAGATCATTAAGATCCCACAAGATATCTTAGCTTCATAAAAGGTTCCAATGGGTGTGTTGATAATTGCAAGATAGAATGAGTTTTACTATGCTTTTAAAAAATTAATATATATTCTCTTTGTTCTTTGTAAGAATCTCTAAAAAAGGATAAAAGACATGAAATACAGATTTTTAAGAATAGAACAGCTTGAAAAAAGAAAGTCAATACTACATTTGGGCCCAGTGAACTCTGTTGGTATACTGAAGATGAAACTGCATTAATTAAACAGTATATGGGGGGAAGTTTCAGATGTATATATATTAATCCTTCTTTCTTTTCCCATAAGGTTCTATCTCACAAGACAGCTTGTCTCAAGTTTCTGTATCTCCAGTTCCTTGGGGGGGGTTGCCTGGCTGGCTCAGTCGAAGAGCATGTGACTCTTAGTCTCTGGGTTGCGAGTTCATGGCCCACATTGGGTGTAGAGATTACAATTTCTCTTCCTCTTGCTCTTCTTCTATCTCCTCCTTTTCATTTCAAAAGCCCAAAACAACAACACTAGCAAGAAAGTTAAGGAAGGGAAGAAATGGAGCTGATATAGAAATAACTTTCCTGAGCAGGCACAAGAGGGTACAGGCTGCGCCCTCTTCTCCTTTGTTTCAAATTCTTGCTCTTATATTATGTATAATGATCTACTTTTTCCAATAAAGAGTAACCAGGCTAGATATAGTCACATGATGCCAAGACCTCTAGAGTTTATAAGAGTCGCTGGCCTTTGTAATCAACCCGCAGGCTCTTCCCTAGGTTGTGAGCATCCAGAAGCTACACAATAGAAACCTAAAAACCTAGAGGTTAAAAAGATGATGATCTTTGAAAAAACTTTCTTCTATGGCTCAGGGGCCAGGCTAAGTATTTTTCAGTATTCCCACATTTAATCATTACAGCAGCCCCCACGGACTTATCATTTTCTCCATTTTTAGAGGTGAGGAAATGGAGGCTCAATCAACAAAATTCATTACAGTTAGTATTAAGGGAAAAATGAGTTATTAAAGGATATTAGGTATTTCAATGGGTTCTCTAGGAGAGTCGGAGAACCAGGCTTGGAGATCACGGCCGATTAACCACCCCAGATTCTGGGGAGGTACCTACTACTGCTGCCACTGGGCATAGGCCCCACATCACTTGTCACTTCCCCTGAATATGAGGTATTACTTCTAAGTCTTCTGTCACTGCAGCCTCTGAAAACAGGATGATGACCCTGTCTACCCGGCCACATTCCATTCTATTTGGCACCTTTCTCATACCACTTCGTCCACCTTGACATCTCAGGGTGGTGCCTCTGATTGATGGAGCCTAAGTCACAGGCCTACACCTTGGATGCAAAGGATGCTTGAGAGGGCGTTTCTGGCTTTTCCACTTTGGAGAGATGGGATTCATGAGATGGGAAATCTTCCAAACAGGTAAAGACACTAGGCCATCAAAACAGCATGACACATGGTTATCTCAGGGTACAAGATGAATTAGGTATAATGGTCTCCTTTCATAGATGAGAAAGCGAAGCCTACTGTGTAGCTAATCTTGGGCTGGTGTGCCCTCTTCTTTGATATGCTGGCCATGCTTCTTAGTCACATTCTGACTGAGAGACCTTAAAAGAAGTGGAAATTCACAGCAAAAGAGAGCTCTCCCATCTGTCCTCTGCTTACCTTATCATGTTGGAATGTACTATGGAAATTGTTACTGAACTTTTATCTGATCTGAAAGGATTCATAACACATTTCTCCTTTAGATCCTGGTAAAGAGAGGAGTCTGTGCAAATGCCAGGCTGGGTTGGGGTGGGGGAAGGCTTCTCGTGGAAAAGGTTTCTCACAGAACATCAAGTTCAACTGAGGACTTTCTAGCTAGGTTCTGGAACAATATCATTAGAGTACAGAAGTTCTTAACATTACAGTTAAATTTCTTGGATTTTTTTTTAAGTTTACTTATTTAGAACCTAAAATTCACTGGTGGAAAAAAATTACCTATACACTGAACTATCATAAAACATTTGTTGTTGATTATACACAAATATACACATGATATATATAGCAATAATTTATTCCCAAAACTGTTTGAAAAGCCACAGTCAATTTGGGCAATAAAAGGCCATCACCGCCCCCCCCCGCCATAAGCCAAGCTGAAAATCCTTCTTCCTATAGGCAAGTGCATTTCCTAAAAGACTGGGATACAGTAGGAACGTGAAAACATTGTTGGCTAATATGCCAAAGTACTCAAAATCTAAACCTAAGTATGATGTGTGGAAAAAAATAATCCTGTCACAAAAAGACTCAACTATTCAAAATACTGTCTTTACTAATGGGAAAAGTATTTGTATTATTATACGTCCCACTGAACAAAAATTCTATTTAAAAACAAATAGTATATTTTGGACTTTTTTTTATTAAAGAAATCAAAATCCAAAATTTTTTCATTGTGTTCTCACAACAGTGCTGTGTAATAGGTAAAGAGTAGTTGAATTAATTTTAATATCAACTAATTCCTTCACTCCATAATTTATCTGCTTTATAACTTGTTTTATACTAAGTTACTTTTTAAAATTGTGATAAAATCCATATCTTATAAAATGGACCATTTTAATGATTTTTAAAATGCACAGTTGAGTAGTGTAAAGCATGTTTACATTTTTGTGCAACAATCTCCAGAACTTTCTCATTTTGCGAAGCTGAAAGTCGATATCCATTAAGTCCCTATTTTTTCCTCTCATTCATTTTTTAAAGACAAAAAAATCTGTTTTTAATATCAAATTCCCTTGTTGTGTCCTTTTTTATTATGAAGGAAATATATAGTCATTATTAAAATGTTCACTTCCTGGTCAATAGGATGGGTTAGCACTGGTTGTTGTGAGGTTTCAGTTATAAGAACCAGGCTCCCCTGGGAAGACATGCTACTTGCTCTCCCCTCTAGAAAGAGAAACTATGTTGTTTCTTTTGAGTTTGGGTCATTTCCCTAGGAAAAAAGGATTATTTTTTTTATTCATTTGCATGACTTACAGTAGAGGCAGCAAGAACGTAGTGATACTCTCATTCACTAAAATTTGATCTTTTACTTTAGAATAAAAATTGAAGGTAGCTAGCATAGAAACAAATTCCTAAACAAGGAATCCATAATTTGGGCCACATGGATGTCATTGAAGAAGATGCTTAAACAATCTAAAATTACATGCAAAATTGTGGTCATGTGTGTGTAAGCATGTGCGGGAGCATGTACATGGGTAAGCACACATACAACACATGTATATGCATTTTTTTTCCTAATAAGAGAATTCACAGATATTATCAGGTGCTAAAAGAGATTTGTGATGCTCAAAGTTCTAAGAAATTATCCCATAAAATGAAAACGGTGGAGGGCTATTTTGGGTCACAGAACAAATTCTGTAACATAATACGAACCCAAATTTAGGTGTCCTCTTACCTGAATACCTGAAAACCAGTCCCAGTTTTACTGTTAATTTTACCTTAAACAATGGAAGATACACATTGTTTACTAGGTCCCTTTTCTCCTCTGATACTATATGTACATGGTCTCTAAGAAGCTATAAAGCAATGTTATTTGAGAAAGATCTGGAATATTTGAAAACAGGTTAGGACTGCCTCTCACTTCCTTCTAACATCTACCAGAATCCTCATCAAAGAGAAAAGAACAAGCCCCCCAAAGCCAAGAACCGTATATTATGAATGAGCATAAAAAGGTTAAATTAACCACCAAACTTCTGACATTCTTTTGATTTTTACATTAAAACTAAAATCCTAGGATTTTTGTATTGGAGAGAAATTCTAAGCTAAGAGTTTTGGTGAGGGTATTAATCCTGTCAGTCTTCTTACTGCTCATTTCCCCATTGCTTAGCTTCGTGTCAAAGAGTGAGTCTTTAATAAATATTTTTTTAACTTAATGTGTTGAAGTGCTTTGAAGTGAATTAAAATGAGAGTTAGCTTGTTAAGAGTTTCTGGTAAGCTATTATTTAAAGTTATTTACGAAGCTATCAAACGTCACATGGTCATTTCTCTTTAACTTCCATGGCAACAATCTTTTTATAAGTTAATATCTGAGTCAACAACTCCTTTTGAATCTCTCTTCTTTTATTCTTTTTTCTATCAGTGATGCTATAGAAATGAAAAAGTAGTCAAATCTTGGGCACCTGGGTGGCTCAGTTGGTTAAGCGACTGCCTTAGGCTCAGGTCATGATCCCAGGGTCCTGGGATCAAGTCCCACATCGGGCTCCCTGCTCTGTGGGGAGCCTGCTTCTCCCTCTCCCCCTCCCCCTGCTTGTGTTCCCTCTCTCGCTGTGTCTCTCTGTGTCAAATAAATAAATAAATAATAATAAAAAAATTTTAAAAAAAAGTAGTCAAATCTTTCACAGGATGAAAGATTGACCTTTAGAAATGTATTTTTTTTTTTTCCTAGAAAAGTTGTATCCTGGACCTTGCTACAGCAACCTGATATTGAATACAGGTCCGTGTTGGACTTGGTCCAGGGGAATTCAGAGACCATAGTTCTGGAAAGACTGCCTGATAAAACATTCAATTCATAACTTAACAGAGATGACTTAGACAGAGGGTCTCTATACTTTTAGATTTCATAAACCCACAAGAATTTCCACCTCCACAATAATTGGGATTAGATCTCGTAGCACTGCCAACTTTTCATTTTTTTTGAAGAAAATTCACTAAAAGAATAATTTCCATATATTATCACCATCATTTGTTAAAGAAACATCCTCTTAACACCGAAGTATATAGAACGATCATAATCTCAGAATAAAGGACAGTTCTCTAAATGGAATAAATTTGGTTTCATGAAAAATTCATAATGTTTTTTTAAAATTTTACTTCCGTCTTTTTCTTGCTACGGGTGGAGATATTATCCCAAACCAACACAGATCTATGGGCTAGCATTTGGGAACCACTCATATAATTAAACCCCTTTGGCCTGAGGTTTCGTTTCTCTTTCCAGATCCATTCTCCACCCTTCCCCTACTCTGCTTTCCAGGCTCACTGGTCTCTCTGGACTTGTCATTCAGGGTCTCTTACCCTCTGGCTTTTTTTGGGCTCAGCCCAAGGGAGATACAGAAGAACACAGGGTGAGAGAAGAGGAGGTCAGGCTATTTATTCCACTGGTCTGTCCACCATTAGGTCTGAGCACAGGTTGGCGGTGGTTCTTTCTCTCTATCTAGGTGTCAGCTCACAGACATGGCCCTCTCCTCAAGCTCTCTTTCTAGATATTCTGCTATTATCTCTTCCCCTACCTCTCCCATTCAAGGGGAGGCAAAGATTACCTTCACTTCTTGGGAGTGCCCCACCATCCTTCGTTCATGCCCTTAACTGTGCCCACAGGTTTGTATATAGTCCCTCCATTAAACTCCCCTGCTCAGATGTGCCCAATACATGCCTCATTTAAAGATGAGAAATTGAGGCCCCAAGAAGTGAAACCCAGAAGTCACACAGCCCAAGGGATGTGGTGAGGTCCAGAATGTGGCCTTCCAGATTACAAGCAGTGCTGTGCTTAGTCAGTGCTCATCTGACATCCTCCCAATGTCGATCTCCCTCACAGGCATATTGATAGGTACTTTCTAGAACCTTCTTTCTCCTGGACTTTGACAAGAGTTGTAGTGTGTTCAATTTTGAATAAAAAATATCGTATTAGCAGACTGTTTAGGCAATTCCAACACAGAGGAATACTGTTTCCATTAGAATGGATTGAAATCAGGAAAAATTGAGTTTTTTAAACGGTTGCCTAAATAGAAACTGGCAATTTAGCCTAAGATACTGTTGCAAAAGTTAAGCACAAAAGGACATGAGAGTGATGAAATTTCCACTGTAAGATGAATTCTGATCACCAAACAGGGTGGGTAGGGATTATATAAACTGTACAGAGTAAGGGGCTGAGGTGGGAGGCTACGGAAAAACTTTCATCAGCATGAGAGATATGAGCAGGTTATAGAAAGGTAAAGAAGTTTAGAGCCTTCAGTGCTGGTCAAGCAGGGGGAAAGCATAGAAGAGACATCGAGCATGAAGCTTGACCATTGCAAAATGTGTTGAAAGCATGTTTTATCTGGCATGAAGTGACTGAACCACCTGGCAGGGGCTGCTGCTGGATCCCTGTACATTCGAAGTTTCAGAATGCTGGAAACATTTAATTGTCTTAAACTGACCCACGTCAAAACGCTCTTCTGTGAAGGTGCTATTTGCTATCATCACACCTTTATTTAGCAATCTTACTTTTAAACAAATGCACACGCACATATTTAGCACATTAACTTTGTTCTAATTGCATATTTGAATTTCCCGCTACTATCGTTTGATCACTTGCTGTAACAAAAGTGCCTCAATGGGGACATCCTTTTACTAGGGTTTAAAAATAAGCTAGAAAGTTTTAATATCAAATGATTCTCTTTAAAGAAGTTGGGGCAATGGAATTACTAATAATAACATGAACTGAGCATTTCTAAGTAGTTACCTGCTTTAGCTTACTTAGTCTTCAGGACAACCCTGCCATCATCACCCAAGTCATGGCCACCTCCTGGCTTTCTGCTACTCAAGCTTGTACCTGGCCTTTGGCGAGCAGAATTTCCCTAGGGCTCTGACCCGTGCCAGCATCCCAGGCTGGATACATGGAAAGGATTGCTCATAGAAGCCTATCAGCAGAGGGGAGTGCTCCCCTGGTACAACCACCTTCTTTGATGGCTGAGCCTTCAATCCATCAACAGCTACTTACTGGGCTCCTACTAAATGCTCAGCGCTGTGCAGTCTGGCCTCTGCAGGCAGGACCCTTTCTACCTGTGTTGCACGTGGATTCAGAGGCAGGGGGAGGATCTGGGTCAGAGACTTCGAACCAGTCCTGAAGAGTGGAAGGAGTTTGTATGGCTGAGGAAGAAGGGCAAGGTCATCATAAGACAAAAATACTGACTTAAAAGTAAGGAAGGGGACGATAAAAAGATGCTGAGATGGGTTAGTGTCATCGAGAAAATTTAAGTTAGATAAAAAGAATAGATTTTCCCCCAGGTCCTCAAATGAGGAACCTGGACAACTAAACAATAATTGACTCACAATTTTGAATAAGATTTGTCAATTAGCAAATTGTCAACTTTAACACGCATGCCTAAGACTCTAGTGTCTTTATTGTAGCCAAAAAGTTTAATTTGAATTCTTAATTTGTAGCATTCTTTTAGTTTACTCATCTTGGTTATCTTAGTTACCTGTACTTAGATGACTGGATTGATATTTAGGTAGAAGTTTTTAAGACAAAAAGTAGAAGTTCAAAACTGGAACTCCCATTGAATTGCTGGAATTTACCACTCGAAAATCCACAGACAGGATCAAAACCCAAACACCTGTATAAATCATATATTTTCAACATGTGATAGCATTTAACAGACTTTTGATTAGTATAATTCACTCATCAATTACTTTAACTACCAAGAGAGTTTTATGTTCATAATAAACATAAGTGGCTTGATGGGGGGGTGTGTGGCCACATGTGCCTGAAGCAGAATGAACTTTATGGTAGAAGTCCCATTTTCTGCTTTTCCACCTTTCCATCCTGCAAAACTAGGACAGTGACTAACTATGCCTAACTTCTTTAGGGTCCTTGAAACAACACACCTACCTCTAAAACTTCAAACCCCATGTATGTCCTTATTTCTGAAATTATTCTTGGTTTAATTTTTATTCCTTTGTTTGGTAAATGGGAGTTGCTTCCTTTCAAAGAGTGCTTGCCTATGTAGAAGCCATTTTTACTTCTGCATAGATACATTTATGGCTCTTTCCCTTAAGGGAGTGGGAGAACAGGAAGGCCAGTCAGAGAGTGGAGGGTGATAGCTTGCAGCTCGAGCATAGGTGCCAAAGATAGACTGCATTCTTCAGTTTGCTCAGGACTCTCCCTGTTTGGCAACACGTGGTGATTTCTTAAATCCACATGTATAAAAAGTCCTATGGCATCTACGAGCACTCTTCAGGCAAGTCTATTTCATTTGGCTTTGACTTACAATGCTTCTCTCTTACTGGAAATGATTGTCCTTCTTGGCTAGGGAAATTTGGGATGTTTGGAGAGAAAGGTCTAGAGAAACAGATTAATTGATCTTGCTTGATCTACTCACAAAAAATTTAAGAAACTTCCTCTTGAGATCAAACATTAGACAAGAAGTTTCTCCCTGGAAATAGCAACTAGACCCAGAATTCCCAACCTTTTTGAAATAGTTTGGCCTCTTGAAATTTCCCCTTTCTACATAAAATGTTTTGTAGCATGAATTATCTATAGGTGTAAATACACAAGAGTTTTGTGTTGAGGTTCATTTTTTGAGATTTATTTTTTCTGGACTGACTTTTGAAATGTATTGGAATCATTATGGGATGCTGAGGATCATTGATTTACTCCAGATATTGTTGTAGCCCAAGATGTTCATCCCCCAAAGTCTGATTGGTGCAGGGGGGGGTTGGGGGTGGGGATTATGCAGCCTTGTGTGATCTAGGAGCCAGGCTCTTTTGGAATGTAGCACCATTTCTTTGCCCTGCATCCTACGGAGTTTCATTTATATGAGAGGCCCATGGCAGGGCCCTAGGGTCCAGAGTGCTGTACAAACAACTATAGGACCTGAATGAATGCTTTATCTTTATGGCTGGTTCCATTTACCACCAGATGGCTTTATTGTATCATTAGGAAATGCACACATGTATAAAATTGGTGGGCTCCTAAACCAAAGGAAGAAAACAAAGCAGCAGTCCAAAAAAAAAAAAAAAAAAAAAAAAAAGGAAAGAAAGAAAAGAAAGAAAAGAAAAAAGGAAAAGAAAAGAATGAAAACAGTTCTTTCTTTTCATGGGGTAACTGGAAGCAGCTATAGGAGCCTGATTCACAAGAGAACAGGATACACCCAAGACGGCTGGAGGAAGGTCATAATCCTAGCACGTATGAAGTCTCCCTTTTCAAGTTTTCACATTGCTGTGTAATTGTAAATTAATTGTCAAGATAGCCAGAGTTGTCAGGAAGTGCTCTAGTCTCAGCAGGGCCTGTAATTGATATTTCCATACCAATGGTGTATATACTCTTTTGCTTGGAGATGAGAAAGATCAACTACAGAAAACCTTGGAGAGGCCAAGTCTCCATATCTGCTGATTTCAGTCATCCTAGCCATATTCTGGGCAAGAATGATCTGATTCTAAACCCTGTGGTATCTTTGCTTTAATGACACTTGTGATAAGAAAGTGACGATCAGAGGAATCGAGCTTCTCTGAGTTCACATGGTTCTGTTCCTCGGGATAGGTGGATGCTAAAAATAGAGGCATTCTAGGTGACAGCTCTCACTAGGAATGTGAAATTCTGGTCTTGGCCTCTTGAAGGAAGGTTCTGTTTGTATCAAGAACAAAAAGCTGCAGATGAACCAAATTCCAGTGTGGGTAATTTTAGTCTAACTTTCTAAAGTCGTTCATTGTCATAATTTAATATGCATTTTTTACCCTCCCACTTAGACATTAAACTGTTAAGTCAGACTGTTGTTTTTATAACATTTCACTGGTTTATTACTGTGTTGAAGAAAAGGAGATGATTTGTATGACTTTATTAACCCTGTCCTTAATCCATAAAGTTGCTTAAGATACACTCAGGAAGCTATCCATATCAAAAAGTAATACTTGATTATTTTTTTAAAGAAAGAGTCCCTGGAAACCGGACAGATGGCATTTATTTTGGCTCAAGTCGAGGCCTTGGAGATTTGCCTGAAGGAAGCAGAAGAAAAGGCTAAATCCTTATCTGAACAGGTAATACCTGTCATTCAGACTGGAAATCTATGTTCTTCAAGTGTTCAGTAGAACAAGTGTAAATCTAAATACATGTTTTACAAAAACCAGAAACAGATCTATAAATACAGAGAGCAAACTGACGGTTCCCAGAAGAAAGGGGGTCAGGGGATGGGCAAAATGGGTGAAAGGAGTGGGAGGTAGAGGCTTCCAGTTATGGAACATTCGTTCCATGGGAATAAATGGGAATAAAAGCGGTCATGGGAATAAAAGGCACAGCACAGGGAATAAAGTCAATGATATTGTAACAATTCTATATGAGGACAGATGGCAACTACACTTGCAGTGAGCGGAGCAAACCTATAGAGACTGTGAATCACTATGTTGTACACCTGAAACTAACATTTCGTGTCAACTATACTCAAGGTAAATAAACAAACCAATCAATCAATCAATCTGTTTTGACTTCTGCACCTATTGATACACACACACACAGAGGACTTCATTCATTTTAGATATAACAATAATTACTTTAATCTTTATGGACCTTTCCAGCCTTTAAAACTCCTTTTACGTTTCTATTTTGGTTTTCGTTCACTAGCCCATGAGTTAGGCAAGCCATCTTTAAGCCAGTGGCTCTCTTGAATCAGTGAAGCATATTTGCATTACACACAGATAAGCCCAAAGGTAAGATAAAACCTACAGGAACCACACAGGAGCAGTTTTCTCAGATTATTTGAGGAAATAAAGTTTTTTTCAAATATTGGCTTCCCTCTTGGGTTTTTGAAATTCACAGGGGCTATGGAGTCCAGCCTGTAAGTGGGTAGCATCGGACGCTCTAGAGGTGACCTGTGTCCACAGCAAATCTCTGCTTTCAGAGTCATTGACTGTGGTATCAGCAAAGCTCAGACCAGGGACTGGACCATTTTCCCAGTATTACACTTTGCAAATAGCATAGTGCATACAGCAAATCCGAATGTTATTGTTGCCCTTCCCCCGGGGGAGGGGGCCTTGGCCCCAGAGGGCAAAGCTGCCTAGAGTCTGGTGATCCACTTCTGGTGATCCACTTCTGGTGATCATCGGTGGAGGAAAAAGGACAGAAATGTTATAAACATTTATTGATTTATCATGAACTGGTACATTTTTGTTATATATTTTTAGAGACTTATGAAAAACAATTTTAAGTTTTCTTTTCATAACAAGGTCTGTCTAGCAAAATCTGATTGCATAAGAACTTTATAAGAATTTTTGCAGAAACTAGGGGAGATGTGCCTGTGTTACAAGAAAAAGAAGTATAATTGACATATAATGTGGTGACATATGCAAATGGCCTCCATTTCTTTTACCAATTTACCAAAAAAGTGCATCTCTTACTTTGGGATGTGTTTACTATTTACTGACCAAGTGTGATTGATGAAAAACTTATGTCAGTGAATGAAAGGGTGTTGCCCTAGGCCCAGACCCATTTGGAAAAGTTTCTTTGTTTGCCACATGCCCTAACCTTGGCTTACCAATTGGTCTTTCTTCTAAAACAAACAAAAACAAGTCTCAAACTGTAGCAAAATTATGAATTATGAAGATTATACGGATGAACCAGAGCCTCCAAACCTGGGAGAAAGTTTGAATGGCTAACAGAAAGAAGGTACCCCTGCTTGTATTAGTTGCACTGAGAAGATATATGTTTATTTTGCAATTGAATGCCTTTTAATGATTTCTCATTTAAACCAGTAAAATTCGATTCACTCATAAAAGTACTCATCCCTTTTGTTCTTTATAAAATATATATTTTTAAAGATTTTAGTTGTTTATTTGAGAGAGAGCAGGAGTGGGGGTAGGGGTGCAGAGGGAGAGGGAGAAGGAGAAGCAGGCTCCCCGCTGAGCAGGGAGCCCGATGCGGGACTCGATCCCAGGACCCTGAGATCATGACCTGAGCCGAAGGCAGACATTTAACTGACTGAGCCACCCAGGCACCCCTGAAATATTTTTATCCAGTACAACTAGCCCTTAATACTGAAGATTCTTAGCTCGAGGATCCTTTCTGTAATATCAAACTATTAGTCCCATTTTTTTTTTTTTTTTTAGTATTTAGCAGTTTAAATATATAAAATAGAAACTGGATTTTACTCAACTTCTATGTATCTACAATGAGTAAGATGCTAGTTAGGTGTTTGGGGAAGAAAGACATATAAGCAGGGCTTCTGTCCCCAAGTAGCTCACAACCAAAAGAATCACTGAAAGAGCTAGTGAGTGAAAACAGGTGTTTGTACGGCTCCAGATAAACTGCACAATAGCACTAAATTGCAGGGTCTATGTGTGTTATTTTCCTGAAGTATTGCTTTTGGAGTTGCCAAATTTGCCTAACTAAGTGAATTTAATTGGAAGTTGGTAATGGTTTGCAGAAAAGGAAAGGATGATATGTTAAAAAAAAAAAAAAAAGCACATTATAGGCATTTTGAACATTACATTTTTAATTGAGTACTTATTAGATTTGGCTGTCTCTACTGTTATAGTTGAAAAGGTTAATCAGATAGAGACACTGTTCTCAGAGGAGTTAATCCTGAAATTTTTGCTTCCTCCAATATTGCAGCTTAGCCTTATTCTTGAAAAGATACAAAGTATAAGAACATTCCCTTCACCTCTGTTTTTAAATTCAGTAGACCTTTTTCAAAGGTGATGGCGGAAGAATAGGGAAAGGCAAGGGGGGGCAACTGACCTTTCTTAAGGCTAAGATAGGAGAATATTTCAGAATGGAACACCTGTGTCCAACAATCAAACATTTGTCCACTGGGTGCCACTGTCTTCCTTACCAGGCTATGCCACTAAGTGATGGCAAAAAGAGAAATTGTCACTAATATTCAAGACAATGATGTGTGTGTGTGTGTGTGTGTGTGCGTCTATAGGAATATCTCTGCCTGTATCCATGTATACATGTTAAAGCTTCTTTTAAATATCGCTAATTTAGGACTTGTCACAAGGACCGTGGGAAATGCTAGCTGGCGTTCACTGGTAATCCAAATCATTTTGTCAGCCCTGTGGCTGAATATTGGCCAGGTAGGCTGGCCTGGCGGGCTAGAAACAGGTGGGGGAAAGCAGAGGAGATGGTGAGGACAAAGATTTGTGCTGGAACCAAGGAGTGGAACATGGTATTGTCAACAGTCGATCCTGCTTTTGAGAAAAGAGTAAATTTCACCATTAGCCAAATTGTTTCCTCCTGGCTTTGCCTTAGACTAGAACATAGAATTAACTCAGAACGGAAAGTATAGGTGCCGAAGGTTTCATCCGCACTAAGCACCTGTTGGTCCTGTGCCTCAGTTTATCTACACTGAACCTTTCTAAGGTCAGGAAGGTCCAGCAAGGTCTCTGTTGGTTCACTATGAAGAAGAAACCTACAAATAGTGAGGAAATAAGAATATTGTGTCCACTTCCTCTATGACCTCACACAGTAAACAGAATTCTTGGTTGGTTTCCCTCTAGCTGACAATTTCTCTTTATTTCTCTGCGGTGGTGTCTCTATTGTCAAGATAAAAGCAATGAGATAAGGATAATTTACAATTAAGATTTATAATCTGAGCTATTTATAGCTGTAAAAATTTTGCAGCAACTCACTTGGTCAGAGTGAGAAACGACCATGCGAATCAAACTCCTGCCCTAGGTAATACAGTAAATAACTCATCATTAGCAAGTTTTGCTAAAGAAAATACTTGATTATATTTCCAGCAGGTTGAGACCAGTGGGCGGAAATGCCTAGAAACTTGGTAGTAGATAAAGGACCAGGAGGGGCAGGTAGAAACAAAGGAAAAGTGTTAGGGGAGTAGAGAGAAAGCAGAGTGAAAATGTTTCTGGAGAAAATCATAAACAGTTTTTGCATGTGCGCTGGCTTCTATCACCAGTGCAGACGAGAGGGACGAAGAAAGGGGCTTCAGTAGGCTGCAGTTTGTGGCCATACCAAATAAATAGATCCCACAGCTTTTCTGCTGGGATCCCAATGCTTTTCGTGCTGAGAAAGTGTCAGGAAAGCCCACAGTTTCACAATGGAGCGCAGACCCAGAGGTCCCCCCAGTGCAGAGGGACTTGGCAGGGCGGCTCCTGAGACACTTCCTCTGGCCACGATTTTGGCCCATGTCTCTCTCATTCATCAGCAGCTTCTGGTTCCCAGCTCCTAGCAGCAGACCCAGGAGAGCTCAGGCTCCATTACTTGCTAGTTAATGACAGTGGGCAATTCGCATAATCTCTCCGAGGCTCAGGCAGCTGTCTTATCTAGAAGTGGGTTAGGGGCACCTGGGTGGCTCAGTTGGTTAAGTGTCCGACTCTTGATTTCAGCTCAGGTCATGATCTCAGGGTCGTGAGATGGAGCCCTGTGACTTCGGGCTCTGCGCTCAGCGGGGAGTCTGCTTGAGATCTCTCTCTCCCTCTGCCCCTCCCCCCTCAAATAAATAAATAAATCTAAAAAATATTAAAAGGGGGTAAACATACTGGTTTCATAGGCATTTGTGAAGTTTAATGATAAGTGTATCTGGCTTTTAGTAGTTCCTCAACAAAGGTTTATCTCTACTTTTAGTAGCCATAACAAAACTATATGGTTCTCTGCGTCATGTATCATGGACTAACGTGTGTGTGTATAAGGAGTTTCTCTTTTTTTGCTGGTATCTCTCAAAGTGTTTGAAAGACACTTAAGTTGTAACACAGCACTTCTTCAGATTCACGATCTTTGAGTCTTTCAAGCAGGACCCCAGCCAGGTCCCTTGTCCTAGCTTGGCTATTTGAGGGTCTGACTTTTTCATTCACTCTTTCCAAGCTATTCGTGTGGTAACAGGACCTGAGTACTTTCACCTTGTTCATCCTTTCTACTTCATCTCTTGGGTCTTCTGTTTCTACCCATTCTCTGATTTTGCTCAGAGTGGGAGCTGAATGGGCAGTGCTGGGATGTGGTCATTTCAGGATTTTATGGGGGAAACTGGGGAGTCAGGGAAATCTGTGATCATTCCTTCACCAAGGAGGTGAATCCACTGATGATTCTGTAGTCAGAATTAACTTCAGGTATCTTACGGATATCGTACCTAGCAAAATATTAGTTACATATGAAGTGTGCCATACATACTAGCTGGGAAAGAGACGTGATTTGATGCAAGAGGAAGGAGGTGGGAAGCTTGGTGGGAAACTTGACTTTTTTTTCAAATCATTGTTTTTCCCAAGTAGGAATGAGACATAGACAAGATACAACAAGGAGCCCCTTTATGGTCTTTTGCAGCATAAAGCTAATTTTGCCCTTTTTGTTTCCATAAAGAGAGAATTATTGGTGGTACTCAGGATGCAGAGACATTAAAATGGAGAAGAACATGGTAGTATTTCCCAGTTTTTGGAAACAGCATGTGTGAGCCTTTTTCTTACTTCTTAGTAATAGCTCATGTTTCAGCTATGCATAATTTTTCCCTTACCCGATGAGAAGGACATTTGCGAAGGCCCAAAATAAAACTAGTAATGGGGCCTTCTTGTATCCTGACTCTGTAGCAAACTTGGCCACTTAGGTTATATTCAAAGAAGACTCCTTTCCCTTACTTTCACCCCTTGGTATCTCCCTGCCTAACATTCACCTCCATCTTAAATAATAACAGAAGCAATAATGGAGACACAGTGTGAAAGGGGGATGTTGGATGTGGGGTGGGATGTCTAAGCAATCCCATAGGAATGCATGCCTTGTGCTAGACCTCTGCAATGCATTCTAAATGGTAGTCACTGAGTGGAAACTAACATTTATTAACACCTACACTGTTCTGGGTAATAGGCTTAGATTTATAGATGCTTCATTTAACCGACACAAGAATGCTAGGGGGGCCACCATTATGATGATCCCCATGAGGAACATGAGACTCAAAGACATTAAGTCATTTGCCCAAGGTCATACAATTAATAATAGCCAAACTGGTATTAGAACCTAAGTATTTTTAAAGTCACAGTCACTATTCTTAAGAACACGTGGTCACAAGTCAAAGCCACTTAGAAGAAGTTTCCCACTCAAGCAGCACTGAACAAAAACTTATCTCCAAACTGGAACCTGGAGAGTTCATTGATTGTTGGGCCTTACCCTCAGAGTTTCTATTTCATTAGATCTGAGGTGGGGGTCAACAATTCACATTTTTCACAGGTTCCCATTCTAAGTTGAGGTTAAGTTCTAGCCCTAACCCAAATCTATGGGCGAGGGGTCCTCTTCACCCTTGTCGTGCCCCGATGGCACAGAAACTGATTCAATCAGTTAGGATTCATCTTGGGTACATAGAACAAACAACCCCCAAAAAGAGTGGCCTAAACAAGTAGATGTTTATTTTTCACTCATATAATGTAAGTCTGGACACAGAAAGCCCAGGACAGGCGTGGTAGCTGCTTCACAACCCTCAAAAGCCTGGGCTATGTCTTCCATGCATTCACAAACATGGCTTCCGTTCTCAGCATCCAAGATGCATCTGCTGCAGCCATTTTTTTTTTTTAAGATTTTATTTATTTATATATTTGAGAGAGAGAGAGAGAGAGAGAGATTGAGAGAAGGGGCAGAGGGAGAAGCAGACTCCCCGTGGAGCAGGGAGCCCGACACAGGACTTGATCCCAGAACCCTGGGATCATGAGCTGAGCCCAAGGCAGACGCTTAACAGACTGAGCCACCCGGGCGCCCTGCTGCAGCCATTCTACTCACATGTCAAGCAGCGTGAAGAAGGAAAAATCAGATGCAAAAAAAGGGAAGGACAACTGCTAGCTGTGCAGCCCCTTTCAAGGACTTTTAAGAACTTTTCTCAAAAACTCAGTTTAAAAATTCTTATATATCCCTGACGACTGCTATTTGCGTGGAGGCTAAGAAATATGAATATTTAGCTGGGCACATTGCCACCCTAAGAGTATGGGGATTCTTTTACTAAGAAGGGGAAAATAGATATCAGGTTGGCAAATAGTGATCTCTGCCTTGCTCATCCAACCCCTTGACTATACTTTTGCACATGGTACCTTGTCCTGGTAACTTCAATGTTCTCCTACATGGGATACCCAGTTTTCCCAGCTCCATTTGTTGAAGAGATGATTCTTTCTCCACTAAATGGTCTTGACAGCCTCATCAAAAATCAATTGTTTATAGATGTAGGATTCTGTAGACTCTCAATTTGGTTCCATTGCTCTATAACTCTGTGACTTTCAGCAGGTACTTCTGGTTGGAAACCCCACGTAAATTTTTGAGCGGGAATTTAGATTTGGTCTTCTGGGTCCTTTACCAAGATCCTTTCTTACTGTGAGAAGCACAGTGGACCTCTCTTACTTATGCAATAGCTGGAAATTGAATGATTCTTCTAACTGATCTTTTAGTATAGCAAGCAAGCAAACAAGGACAAAGACAAAAGACTATGTTTGACTCTAATAATCCAACATTATTTATCATTTTATACTTAAGGCTCTAAAATAAACTCCCATTATTTGCTTCTTAGTATTCAATCTATATTTCCCTTAAGTATGAGAATAGAAAAAATAAAGATCTTTAGCAAATTTTTAGATGCTAAATATGTGTATGAATGGCTAAAAGTGATTTGATACATACTGAGATTGCCCCCCAAAAATGTTCTGGTTCTTTTTTCTTTGTTTAAATGCAACAGTAGATCCCTTGATGTCAAGTTTATTTGAAATAAGTACTGTGCCCTTGGTAGGAGTATTCATTTCTGCAAATGCTCAGAAATTATGCTTGATATGCCAATCTGAAATCATGAGCTTTTGTGAATGAGTTTTTGTTTTCCAGTCTATTTGGAAGTCTACTTTAATGCCATAAAATCACAAGCAGTCTGTTTGACCTGGAATGGGTTTCCTTATGACAATGAGACCTAGTTACTGGGAACTTCATTTAACACTTTGGTCCTGGTTGAGTTTATAGCAGAATTCCCTCTTTAAACACATACACACACATACACACACACACACACACACACACACACACACACACCCTCTTACCTAAGTAGGTGTCAATTTTTACCCCCTATTGGATTGTTGGGCATTAACTGAGAGCTTAAGGGAACATAAGGGAAAAAAGACAAGCTAGTGAAGAGATGTGTTGTTTTGAATAGAGTCAGGCACAATGACAAATGGGCTTCTGTTGCCATTGTTGTTACAGGCAGGATGCATGGACTGCTGGCCTGTTACATAACTAAAGACTTCCTTTTGCTTGTAAATGTCAAGATCAAACAGAGGTCAGTTTTAAATAGCTGACTGGGCGCTAATAAATGTGACTTTCTTGTCTAAGAAAAAGCCAAAATGCCTTGTCCCTTAGGAGTCATGGCTGTGCTGATAAAAGCAGGTGTCTTTTTGCATGGATATTTTCTTTATAAGCTTTCTCAGAGATGGCAAACTAACTTTCACTTTCCTTAATCTCTGCAAGGAAATTAGTAAATTAGGTATATGCATTATATCAATTATTCATTTATTCATTCAGTAAATATTTATTAAGCCTGTACTGTGAGCTAGGCATTTTGCTAGGTACCCCTGTGTATGTTAGCTCATGCATTTCTTCCAAAGGCCCTGGGAAATCTTATCCCCATTTTGCAAATGATGAAAGCTCTTTTGTGGGATTGCAGCCCTCTTATCTGCTCTTTCTATACATTCTTCCTTGGTGACCAGCCCTAAGGGCACAAAATCTGCCAAGAACCACCTCTTCATCATTAGTCCTGATCTTCCTCACGACCCCAGACCTGAATATCCAACTGCCTACTGACTAGTACCACCAAAGTTCTCATTTATCTCAAGCTCTACTTGTTCATTAGCTTCCTGTTTCAAATCTGTTTCTTTTCCCACATCCCCTAAGCCTGGGACAGGTGTCCCCAGCCACCCTGTGGCTCGTATCAGAAATCTCTCCTGCTTTGATTCTTTCCTTTCCCTCATCCCACACGTCCAGTCAATTGCTAAGTACCTCTTAGCAATGATGCTAAGATGCTAATAATGATACCTCTCAAAGAGTTCTTGAAACCATCTTCTCTTCTTTATCTCTACCATCATTGCCCTTGTTCAGGCTACCAACAGCAGAAACTTCCATTATGGTCCTTGTTTAATGGCTCCTCAACAGTACGGCCAGAGGGAAGACTCCACAACACATATTTCTCCTTGGCTTAACTCTAAATTAGTTACCTTTTAACATCAGGAGCAAATCTATACTCCTTAACTGATCCTACAATCATTGGTGGTCAGAGTCCCTACTTGTTTCTCCAGTTTTCTCTTACACCACTCCCTGCATATCACTATTATACCACTTTTACTCCTTGCATGTACGATATTCTCTCTTACCTTTTTCTCATTTAAGAAAAACAAAAGGCTTTGTTCCTCAGAGTCAAGTTGTATTTAATATATCCTTTTCACTCTGCTTCTGCCTAGAATTGCTCCCACTACTTCCTCTTATCCTCTTTCCCATTATCCACAAAATCCCAACCAACTCCTCTTTTCACATCTTCTATTAGATGCTGCTTCCTCAAAAATGCTTTTCTTCTTCCTTCAGTTTGGAGTTAGATGTCCTTCCTAGGTACTCTCATAATCCATCTCCCATTTCCCCACCAACTGTAATTATCCTACTACACCATATGCCTCATGGAAGAAGTTCAGACAGTGACTTCCCCGAGTCTCAAATCAAGTTCGAATCCATCCACTTATCTCTCTGATGTCAAAGCTCATGCTCCTTCCAATATAGCAATTTGAGTCAACCTATGAACAATGGGGACCCATTAAATGGGGCATATTCATATTTGTACTTAGAAAACTCTGAGGGGACTAAGAAGGACATATCTGTGAGGTGACTAGAGCCAGGCACATTGGTGTGTAGGCTCTTTCAAAAACCCAGTTTGGAAATGATTAAGTGCCTATTAGTTCTGAAGAGAAGATAGAGACAAGATATTTAACAGTTGGATTTAGTGATTAATTAATGGAAAAGTAATATTCAAGACAGATTCCAAGTTTTAGGTGACTGGGTGATCAGTGGTTACCCCAACTATCTTATATTTGAATCAATAAATATTAAAGGTGATTCATTTCCTTTGAAAGGTTCTATGTGGGCTCAATTTACCCCATGTATGTTCTGGATTCTTCTTAAAGACTTGTAATTTGGATTTCCTCACTTAGGTCTTCTGAATGTTGTAGTCTTTTGATATTATATCAGACCCTTAATCCACGTCTTAGAAATAGGTTTTTCTCCTCCCCATTTTTCAAGGAGAGGCTTCTTGGAGAAAATTTTGGATGACCATGTGTTTCATGTCTGAAGATCTCATTTATTAGCCTCAGGGACCACTTAATGTTTAAACTTGGAGTTATATAAATGCAAATCTCTTGCCATTATTGAATGGATGTATAGCGACAGGGCAGTCCTTGATACTCTTTAGGAGATATTCAAAGTCAAAACTATTTGCATAATAATATTAACATGTTATTGGCCTTTTCCGCTATCATTCTTTAACAAGTAGAGGTTTCCCAGATGTTACACGGAAGACTGAACATACAGCAGGTATGAGACTCCAACTGCCCTGTATTAACCTAGACGTTGAAGAAGTTTGAGGAGAAAGGGAGACCCCTGAGAAGAAACTCAAGAATGGCAGAATGCATTTCCCCCAAGCCAGAGAGCAGAGTCAACGCTGAGTCAGACCAGCAGGGGGAGTCTGTGTCCTGTTGCGTGAAAGTGCTCTGAGAATGTGCTGGAACTTGGACTGACTGGGTGTATCCTAGGAATGAGTCCTAGGCCACTAACAGTTGTTGGCTTTAATTTCTCTGAACCTGATATTATTGCTTTTTGATTTTTACATCCAAGCATTTGACCTTTATATCCAAGTCAATGATTAATTGCCTCACTTTTTCCCATGTCTCATTTCTCTCTGATATTCTTATCTGTTCATAAGACACAGAGTGCTTTTTTGGAGATTAAATAAATCTTAGGAATCTCTATGCCTGGAACTTTATATTTCAATTATCGATTGATGTTTTGGTAAATATTTCTCTCTGTTTTCACTTAGAGCTTAAATGTTCCTTTATTACTTAGAGTTCCCTTCCCCGAACAACTTGGGGGTGTTATGGGTTGAACTGTGCCCCCTCCAAATTCAAATGTTGAAGTTCTAACTCCCAGGACCTCAGAACGTGACTTTTTTTTTTGGAAATGGGGTTGTTGCAGATGTAATTTGTTAAGATGAGGACATAGTGGAGTAAGATGGGCCCCAATCCAACATGGCTGGTGTCCTAATAAAAAGTAGATATCTAAACACAGACATACAGGGAGAAAGTCACATGAAGACAAAGGCAGAGACCAGGGTGATGCATCTACAAGACAGGGAATGTCAAAGATTGCCAGCAAATCACCAGAAGCCAGAAGAGAGATACAGAAGAGATTCTTCACACCCTTTAGAAGGAATCAATCCTACCAACTTCTTGATCCTGGACTTCTAGCCTCCAGAAATGTGAGCCAATAAATTTATGATATTTAAGCCACACAATTTGTGGTACTCTTTTTTTTTTTTAATTTATTTATTTGACAGAGAGATAGCACAAGCAGGGGGAGCAGCAGACAGAGGGAGAGGGAGAAACAGACTCCCCGTTGCGGGGCTCGATGCGGGGCTCAATCCCAGGACCCCGGAATCATGACCTGAGCCGAAGGCAGACGCTTAACCAACTGAGACACCCAGGCATCCACAGTTGATGGTACTCTTTTACCATTACTAGCAAACTAATACAGGGGTAACTATGTTTCCAAATTATAGGCCTTTGGAGGTCTATTTTAAGATGTGCATGAACCTATAAATGGCTAGAAATAACTTTTTAAAGGCAGAAATATTAATAAATGTAAGAGTCTGTTTTGTCTAGGACAGAGGTAGGATGAGGAATGTGTTGTTTGTTTTCAACTGTAAAATTGAAACGAGACAAACCCAGTTCTGTAAACTAAATGTATCCTCAGCCAGAGGGGGGCCTGCCCATTCCACAGGTGGAATAGGTAATTTTTAAAGTGCTTACATCCATTATTTATTGCCAAAATATTTTCATAGTTTTTAGTACTAGTCCAAACAGCTTTCAGAGCATTTTACACAAGGGAAGTCTTTGTTTTTAAATGAAAACACTCCTTTCTCTGTAGTATAAGCTTTACAAGGTTTGTCAAGACTCAGTTTGTTGTTGAGTGACACTGGAAACCTATCCTGCAATATTATTTGCTATGTGTATGTGTATGGGTTGTGTAGGAGTTCTAGGAGAAAAGACAATGAGAGGAGATAAATGTGAAAATTCACATTAATTAATGGGGTGGTTTTCATAATTGCACTCCATGATGGATTGGGTGGATGATGAGAGAAAGAGAAGTTTTAAATATATTTGTGGCTTTCACATACTGGGTAGGTCGTTCCATTTATTATGAGAGGGAAGTCTGGGGAATGTGTAAAATATGAGGATTTCATTTTGAATACATTGATTTTCAGATGCCTTGCATACATTCAGGTGACAATATTAAGTAGGTTGTTGGATATACATATTCATTAGCCTGAAGCTAAGTGGTTGTATGTTTTAAAAATGGGAGTAACCGACATGTTTAAATTACGGCACCAAATGAGATCAGCTGGAGAATTAGCATAGATAAGGGAGAGAGTTGGGCCCAAACCAAACTCTTAGATTTCAATATTTAGAGAATTGAAAGAAAAAAAATGTAGCCAAGGAAAATGAGAATCAGGAAGAAATTCAGAGAACCATGAGAATGTTTTAAGAGGCATGAAGTACTCAGATGTATAACATTTTACTGGGAGGTTGAATGAGATGACTAGAAACTTGTCCATTATGTTTGGTAAAATGCAGATCATAAACAACCTTAATAAGATCAGTGTCAGTAGATTAATGGAGGGAAGAAGGCAATTGAAGAGAGATTAGGAGAGAAATATAATTCAGGGCAGTCCTTTTCCCAACGCCTGGGAAATTTTTTCCTGTAGTTTGAGAGGGAGAGAGAGCGAGAGAGAGAGAGGGCATGCCAAGGATGGTGAAGTAAGAGAATTCTGAGAATCTGATTTAAGACTCAGGACGTAGAGGTGCCTCTACTTCCTAGTTAAAAAACCAGTTCATTCTCTCTTTAAGCCAGTTTGCATTGGATTTCTGTAACATAACCAAAATGGTTCTGACAAAAAGAATTGGTGACATACCTGAAACTCGAGCTCAGTACACACACCGTGCCCCGCCCCCCCCACCAAAGGACTACCTTCTAGCCTTTTTCTCGACAGTCGCCATGGAAGAAAAGGACAAAGAAGGTTCCCAGAGGTTAGAAGCAGACTCAAACACATCAGAAACATCACTCCCTGCACAGTCAGGACCCGCCTTGTTATCGCTAGCCAGTACAACGTGGTGTTCACGATGGCCAGTGACAACTAGACATTGTTTCCCCTTTTCCATTCTTTTAAAAGGGGAATTACATTGTGATTGTCCTGTTTTTAGGGAGGGTATATTTTTTATTTAATCCTTAGGCGCTATATCATGATCAGTCTCATCTGCATGAGATTCAGGGTAGAATACGCGTAATTTGGAGATCTAAATGTGGAGCTAGATGCAGTAACTTGATACGACTTAGGGTTATCTCCTTTTGGGGGAGAGGGGAGTGCATTTTTGGATTCATGTAGAATAGATGCATCATATTATGCTGGAGCATTTTGGGAAATGCATATACTTATGACCATGGTATAATTGTGCTTAACACCCAGAGGATGGACTTTAACCAGCCTCTGTTTTTGTGTCTACCTTTTCTGGAGAAATGCTTTTACCAACTCCAATCTTATAATATTTCTATGGTTGTCAATCATAGTCAAGGAAATGATCATTGAGCACATGACCTAGGTTCTAGTCAATTATTTCTTTTTCTAGTCAGGTATGATATACCATTTTCCTGACAATAAAGGCTAATCCCGGGGAGGTCATATGAACTAATATGGGCCAAATAGAGTCCTTTTTCCATGTGTTACTGAAGGACAAATTGTCTTACTATTGAGGTCATGAACCTGGAAGGCTATAGGTAACATTTTTTCCCAATGTGTGAAGAAAGCCTATCTGCACTGGGAAATAATAAGGTCAACACATAGGAGCAGCACCAAGATACAGAGGTAAAAAAAGAAAGTATGATGACTTCTTCTGAGTCTGTGGATCTAGTTGTGAGTGAAACAAAAATCTACTTCCATCTCCCCAATTACATAAGCCATATTTTTTTTCTTAAAAAAAAAAAAAGAGTGGGGTGGGGTTCCTGGGTGGCTCAGATGGTTAAGCATCTGCCTTTGGCTCAGGTCATGATCACAGGGTCCTGGGATCGAGTCCTGAGTAGGGCTCCCTGCTCAGCGAAGAGCCTGCTTCTCCCTCTGCCTCTGCCTCTCTCTCTCTCTCTCTGGCTCTCACGAATAAATAAATAAAACCTTAAAAAAAAAAAAAAAGAGTGGGAATATCTAAGAAAGTGACAACAGTGTAGGTAGGCAATTATTTTAAGAAAAGTCATTATTTTAGGCTGTCAATGGACATCTTTTGTTCATGGGAATTACTATTAACATGTTTATATGCTAAACAAAATCAACCAGAAGGGGTGAGATAGATAATGCAGAAATGGATGGGGGCGTGGGTGTGCAGAAATGACAGGGGTGAAGGCTTTGTGATCAAGGAGATGGGCTTCAAAGCCTACTGAAAGGGCTGGGCTTTGATAGAAGAATATCTTCTCCATTTGTGTAATAAAGGACGCTTTCCCCTCTAAGTAACAGAAATCCAATTAAAGTAATGTAATAAGGCCAGCATGGAAGAATACGTTTTAAGGTGGAGCAGTTCCAACATTGGTTAATTCAGTGGCTCAAGAATGTCACCAAGAACACAGGTGCTACCCATCCTTTGCTCCACCATCCCCTGTGTCGTATTTGTAAGAGATCTGCAGCAATTTTAAGAATTATAGGCACTCCAAAGATACTGAGAAAAAGAGATTTACTTCCTCCTGTGTGTCTTAAAAAAAAAAAAAGATCTGGTAAAATCCTTTTCCTGGGGCTCCAGGGGCCTCTCCTGGGTGCAGGCCCAGGCCTACAATCATCTTTTATACCTGGGAAGGAGACCAACATAGCTGGCTTATTTTCATTGTGATTCATTCCCTGGGACTGGACAAGGCCAAGCTCCCCTAAACACATGGCTGCTAGCTAATCCAAATTGGGTGCCTGGTAGCAAGGGATAAATAGGTAAACAACTGTTGGGAAATGAATTAGCAGTGTCTGCTGCAGTAAGGTTCGTATATTGGCTGGTGAGAAGGTGAGGGAGTAGCCATCTGGCAGCTTCTATTTTTTTCAGTAAATTATTGATGAGATGGTCATTTGGGGTAAGGGGTGGGAGTGGAATTCTGAAGAGAGAGAAAGTAAGAAATGACATTTGAGGAAAGAATAGAGAATAATATTATCTCAGAAAAGAGGAAAGGCACCTTACTAAGAGAAAAATAGAATGACAGTTTGATTTCAGGGCAGCGGTACTCAACACTGAGATGTGTGCTCATTAATTTAAAATGAAAGCAGTCAATCCAATTTTGTTATTTTTTTTTCCTAATAGCATTCCATGAAATGATGTGATGCAAATAATTTTCATGACCACTGAGAGCTAACTAGAAAGTCATTGTATTTTTATAAAGGTGAAATTCATATAGTATACAATTAACCACTTTGAAGAACGCAATTCAGGGGCATTGAATGGATTCACAGTGTTGTGCAACCACCACCTCTCTCAAGTTCAACACTATTTTGGGTGTCTCAGTCGGTTAAGCATCTGCTTTCGGCTCAGGTCATGATCCCAGAGTTCTGGGATCAAGTCCCACATCGAGTCCCATATTGAGTCCTACATCGGGCTCCCTGCTCAGCAGGGAGTCTGCTTCTCCTTCTAACCCTCCCCACTGCTGGTGCTCTCTCTCTCTCAAGTAAATAAATAAAATCTTAAAAAAAAAAAGTTCAACACTTCTTCTTCATCACAGAGCACTCCACACCTGTTAAGTAATTGCTCCCCACAACCTCCTCATCCTATCCCCTGACAACCACAAATGTGCTTTCTGTCTCCAAGGGTTTACCTATTCTGGAGATTTTGTATGAAAAGAATCATACAGTATGTGACCTTTTGTGTCTGGCTTCTTTCACTTAGCCCAATGTTTTTGCAGTTCATCCAAGTTATAGCAAGCAAGCCTCAGTACTTCATTCCTTTTATGGTTGAATAATATTCATCAGATGTATACAACACAATTCCTTTTTCATTCATCTGTTGAGGGACAGTTGGTTTCCATCTTTAAGCTATTATGAACAATGTTGCTATAAGCACTTCTATACAAATTTCTGGGTAGATATATGCTTTCATTTCTCTTGGGTGCATACCCAGGAATGGAATGGTTAGGTCATATGGTAATTCTAACTTTTTGATGAACTACCAAACTGTTTCCCACAACAGTTGCACTATTTTGCATCCCCAACATCAATGTACCGGTTCCTATTTCTCCACATCCTCACCAATACTTTTTATTTTTCATTTTTTAGATTACAGCCATCACGGTGTCTATGAAGTGGAATCTCATTGTAGTTTTGACTTGCATCAAGCAATGCAATGCTATTGAACTTTTTTTCTTTTTCTTTCTTTTTTTTTTTGGAATTAGGAAACATTTCCAATTTTATTCATACAATTATTAACCAAAGTTACAAAAGTAGATTTATAAAGTCACATGTCAATAACAAAACAGAAAGGAAATGAAATGTATGACATCTTGAAAAGTTCCAAAGAAATACACCCTGGGCTAAAAATCTGCAGTTAAACTATGGTTGCACAACAAGCTATATTCATTACTGCATTTTCTCAATAAGTTCTTCCTTGTACTTGTTAGACTGATTCACTCTCTTGTACATCAATTGAGATTTCCTACATTTCCTTCACTCAGTTTTGCTAATTTGTGTATTTCTAAGAATGTTCCTATTTCATCTAGATAATCGAATTTGCTGGCATCCAACTGTTCATAGTCTCTCTTAATCTTTTTAATTTCTAGAAGGTTGATAAAGATGTCCTCACTTTTACTTCTCTTTTCAGTTATTTTTGACTTTTCTCTCTTTTTTAAAAAGTCAGCATAGCCCCTGGGTGGCTCAGTCGGTTAAGCGTCTATCTTTGACTTAGGTCATGATCCCAGGGTCCTGGGACAGAGCCCCATGTTGGGCTCCCTGCTCAGCGGGGAGCCTGCTTCTCCCTCTCCCTCTGTCTGCTGCTTCCCCTGCTTGTGCTCTCTCTCTTTCTGTCAAAAAAATAAATAAAATAAATTTAAATCTTTTCAAAAAAGTCAATATAGCTAAAGATTTGTTAACTTTGGGAATCATTTCCAAGAACCAACTTTTGGTTTCATCACTTCTTTTATTTTTCAATTCTCTATTTTGTTTATCTTCTCAGTCTTTATCATTTGATCCCTCTACTGGCTTTGGGCTTAGTCTGTTCTTTTTCTTCAAGGTGTGAAGTTAAATTGTTGATTTGACATTTCTTCTAAATGTAGGTGTTTTCTGCTATAAATTTTCTTCTGGTATTGCCTTTGCTGCATCCCCTAAGTTTTGGTATGTTGTGCTTTTCTTTTCATTTGTGTCTAAGTACTTTCTAATATCTCTTGTGATTTCTTCTTTGACTCACTTATTCTTTAAGAATGTGTTGTTTTATTTCCATTTCCATTCATTTTCAAAGTTTCTAGTTTTCCTTTTGTTACTGATTTCTAGTTCATTCCATTCTGGTTGGAGAAGGTACTTTGTATCATTTCAATCCTTTTAACATTAGGTCTAACATATGGTCTATTCTGGAGAATGTTCCAAGTGCACTTGGGAAGAAAGTGTATTCTGCTGGTGTTGGCTGATACGTCCTATACATATCTATTAGGTCTAGTTAGTGTGAAGTGTTGTTCAAGTCCATTTCCTTACTGATCTTCTGTCTTAGATGTTCTATCCATTAAGAGTGGGGTATTGAAGTCTCTAACTATTCTATTACTGTTTATTGCCACTATTTCTCCTTTAAATTTTGTCAATGGTTTTTTCATATATTTGGGGGGGTCTATTGTTTGGTACATATATGCACCAACATGGGGCTCTGTCCCAGAATTATAGTTTTGATGAATTGACACTTCTATCAGTATATAATACCCTTCCTTGTAATTGGTACTAATTTTGACATAGCATCTATTTTGTCTGTCACCCCAGCTCTCTTCTGGCTACTATTTGCATGGAATATCTTTTTTCATCTTTTCTCTTTAGACCTATTTGTTTCTTCAAGTCTGAAGTTAGTCTCTTGTAAGCAGCATATAGTTGGATCATGTTTTTTATCCATTCCATAAGTCTCTGTCTTTTAACTGGTGAGTCTAAACCATTCACTTTTATTTATTTTTTTTAAAGATGTTATTTATTTATTTGAGAGAGAGCAGATGAAGAGCAGAGGGAGAGGGACAAGCAGACTATATGCTGAGCACAGAGCCAGACTTGGGGCTTGATCTCAGGACCCCAAGATCATGACCTGAGCCAAAATCAAGAGTAGGACGCTCAACCAACTAAGCCACCCAGACACTCCTAAACCATTTACTTTTAAAGTACTACTGATAATGAAGTATGTACTTCCGCTATTTTGCTATTTGTTTTCTATAAATCTTAACATCTTTTTGTTCCTCAATTCCTCCAATGCTGCCTTCTTTTGTGTTTAACTTTTCCTAGTATACCATTTTTATTCACTTTGGATTTTTTGTATCTTTTTTAGTTATTTGCCCCTATAATGTGTATTTAAGTATGCCTTGTAGTGTCCCATAGGTCCTTTAGGTCTATTCATCTCTCTTCATTCTTTTTCCTTTCTGCTCCTCAGACGAGGCAATTTCACTCACTCTACCTTCAAGTTTGCTGATTCTTTCATCTGCCTGCTTATCTCTGATCTTAAAGTGTTCTAGTGAATTTTTCATTTTAACTATTTTGCTTTTCAACTTCAGAATTTCTACTTGGCTTCTTTTTATAATTTCTATTCCTTTACTCCTATCTTCTATCTGCTCATAAGTCATTCTTCTGATTTCCTTTACTTTCCCCCCCTCCATGGTTTCTTTCCACTCTTTTAGCATATTTAACATAGTTCATTTAAAGTATTTGTCCAGGAAGTCCAAAATTCCAATGTCTGAGTTTCTTCAGGTACAGTTTTAATTAAGTTTTTTTTGTGTGTTTTGTGTTCTTTTTTTTGTTTTGTTTTGTTTTTGTTTTTGTTTTTGTTTTTGTTTTTGTTTTGGTAAATGCACCATACTTTACTTTGTAAGCTTTGAAATTTTTTGTTGAGAACTAGACATTTTGAATACTGCAGTGTGGTAACTCTGGAAATTAGGTTCTTCCCTGACCTTTCCCCAAGAATTGCTATTGTTACTTGTTGAGGACTGCAGTTGTATATTTGTTTAGTTACTTTTCCAAATTAATTTTCCAGAGATTATATTTCTTCTCATGTGTGGTCATCAAAGTCTCCTATTCCATTATCTCTGCAGTAAGCCAGGTGACCTGACAGAGATTTCCTTGAATGCCAGTCTCTTTCTTCATCCAGTACTTTCCTGGATGCTGCAGGTGTTCTACTAGACTCCAGAGCTCTGAAATGGTTGGTTCTGACAGGTTTTACCAGCTCAATGGTTATTTAAGTGGAAGGACCTATTCCTGGAGCTTCCTACTCTGCCAACTTCTGTGAAGTCCAAGTCATTTTGCTTTAACTACTATCTTGAATACAATTCTAAAATATATTAGTCCCCTTTATTGATTCTGTTAATAAACTGTACAATGGATAAAATTTACCTTTCTTTCACTTTTAACTGTATTACAATAGTTTTATAATGTTCTTTTATGGAACAGGATAAATATTGGAAGTTGATTTTCTTTTAGTGGATTTACATAGCCTCAAAGGTATAATATGGAAGTTGCCCCTTTGTTTTACGTAAGTCTTAAGACAAATATTATTCATACTTTTCAAGTCATCTCTTCCCTCCAAATTTGTTAAAGCCACAGGCAGAAGGGAAAGGTACCTGTTTGTCAAAAAGAGTCAGAAGTAGAACAATAGCTTCCCAACATCATGTGAACCTATGTTTCAGCAAAAGTGACCAATTAGGATACATGAAAATTGGTCATCTAAAGAAGAGATGTATTTCTACTCTCTTTATGTAAGCAGATACTGATACTAATTGGACTAAACTTGTTTCTATGCTCCCCAAAACAATTACTTTGTAAAACCATGTGGTTCTTATGAAAAAAGAAAAGAAAGCAACAAAAAAGAAGCAATGCCCAAGGTCCCCAGGTTTTAAAATTTAATTATGATACCTTGTAGGGCTACCTTGGATTTCCTCTTACTTACTTTGATGCCTTATTTTCTAGGTCATAATTTGAATTTGAATTTAGACAGCATTCCTAAAGGCTTTCTGAACTGAAAATTAGACTTTAAAAAGTCCTAAAACCTCCATCAAAACAATGGAGTGAATTCAAAATGGCAACTAACATCTTGTGACTCAGCAATAGAGCATAATCTTTCAGGCAGTGCTTAAATTGAAAAAAAAGAACTCTGATGTGTAACTTTTATTTTATTTCATTTTCCTCCCGTCTCTTTTCTCTTCTATCCTTTTGGATTATCAGTCTTATTTGATGGGCTATTTTCAAAGAGAGCTCAGAGAATATCGTCTTATGCCAATAAACAGTTTCATCATTATAAAAAGGAACACAACAAGAAATTATTCTTTCTTGCCCCCAGTGTATCCATACGTGGAAGAAAAAATAAGATCTCTTTATCCTGCTGTTGTGAGGTGCTGATACATACATATGAAAATTAAGTTTAAAAAGTTAATAAATAGAATGATCTTAGCAAAGATTGTTCCTGGCCAATTCGACTGTGTCCGTAAGTTTTGACAGAATTCTTCATTCATCCTTCTGGGGAATTACAATCTAGTTTGAACACATATGACTGGAGAAATAACCTATAAAAATAGAGCAAAGTAGCATGTAAAATCCTATTACGGGTTCCAAGGTCCTACTGTCAGTGAGTTGTAGGACTGAGACTAAAACATAGATCTCTTGACTCCAAGTCAAGGTTTCTTAGAGTAAAGCCAAGCCTGCAGTAAATATATGTGAGTCAAAGGGATAGTCAGACAGAGGCCCTTTAGAAAAGGAAAAGAAAAAAGATGGTGTTGATGTCTATAAAAAAAGAAGAAAGATGTTAGGATAGAGTTCTCAGGCCTTAGAATAAAAGAAAATAAATCTCTTTCAGGTAAATAGGTAAACATGCTGAGAAAGAATGTTAAGGGTCACGTAGTTAGTGGGGTGGGGCGGGGGGGCGTCCACAGGCTTCATCTGTGCAGGCAGCCTTAGAGTTAGGGTTTGATATAATATAGAACCCAGAGTTGGAGGCAGACCAATGTAGATCCAAATCCAACCTCTTCTCATTAGCTGTGGGCAAGCTAATTCACTCCAAAAAGCATCTAGTTTCTCATTCTTTAAAATGGTGATAATTAACAAAAAGAAAAACAAAACTCCTCATAGAGTTTTGAGCAATAGCACCCGGCAGAATGTGTGGTATGGTATAGCTACCAAATAAATGTTAATTACCGCTGTTGTTCCATAGATTTGACTTATTTGTGGTCAAGAGCATGGGACTTTGGAATCAGACAATAGAATGGAATGGAATTGTCAACAGAATGCTTATGGTAGCAAGTAACAGAAAATTCAATTTCTAAACAATAAGGAAGCTTATTAGCTCACTCTGTGTGAGTCCAAGGACATGCTTCAAGATTATTTGATAAAACATTTCAATAATGTTGTCCACTCTTCCATTCAGAGTGTGGCTTCATCGTATACTGGTTTCTTGGATGTTTATAGGATGACTACAATAGCATTCATATCTCGTAGGTGAGAGAGATTGCTTCTCCAAATCATCAAAATTCCTCCTGTGCAGTGTGAGGGGTCCAAACTAGATCACTTCTCCTCATACAATAACTGTGATCCAAGAAAAGCCAGACTCTAATTGGTTTAGGCCTTGATTCCTAAATCAATCAGCAGCAAAGAGGATAGGATTTTCATGATTCTCAGGCCCCACTTTAGGAGCTGGGGTCAAATCTGGGTTTAGGGAGTCAGACCCAGTGTCCACTGCTGAAAGCTTGGGTTCCAACACTTACTTGCTGTGTCCTTGGGCAAGTTATACAACTTTACTGAACTTACTGAATTCCCTTATCTGCAAAATGGGTATGAAGCGGAATTGAGATAAACAAAGGTGAAAACAAAAGGTTCCGCAGAGCACTTGATATGTAGTTAGTACCCAGTAAATTATTAATGTCATTTTATTATCCACCTAAATATGTTCATATTACATAATAGTTCTAAAATAGTCTGCCTTTCTGGGTAAAGTGTGAATTTTTTTGAGCGTATAAGCAATATTACTCTCATATGTTACCTCTAAGTTTTACATATAATAACTGCTCAACATATCTCTTGAACAAATGAGTGAATAAGTGAATATCTGTTGAATGAATGAATAAAAGCCTGAAAACAATAGAAGGTAGATTTAAAAGAAAGACAACCAAATGGTGCCTGACTCAATGACAGCTCAGCTAGGATATGGGAACAAAATAGGTCAGACTGAAAAAAACTATATTTGAGAGAAAAAAAATGCCAGATCTAGAGAGGTCTTTTCCCCTGAACACCATAGTGGTTGCAGGAAGTAAGTGAACTGAATACATTTCGAGTTTAGGGTAATTGGCCCAAAAATGCTGTGATGTCCTCAGATACTTTGTTTTATAATTTGATAAATAATAAATATCTGAATAAAACAATCAATACTCACTATCAATACTTACTGTAATCTAGAGGAGGTAGAAGAAAGTATAACAATAATAGGTACTAAGTACAGGATATGTTTCAAGCATTATTCTAAGTATCTCTCTTGCATAAACTCATTTACTCCTCAAAACAAACCTGTGAGGTAAGTAGTATTGTTTTCATCCCCATTCTCATTTACAGATTGGAAATTCAAGCCCAGAGAGACTGAGAGACTTGCCAAAATCCCATAGATAGTAAGTAGGAAAGTGAGATGTTTACCCCAAGGGTCTGACTCAAGAGTCCGTGCGTGTGTTTAGTCATTACACTATATTGTGGAATAAATAGAAGGGTGCCTAGAAAAACCAGGCTACATCTCCAAACTATTATGTACTCAAGAGTTAAATGCATCACTGTCCATGGGGAGCACTATGGTCTCCCATGTCACTGAGAGCCGAAAGGTATAGCCAACAGTTCATGACATATGTGTCCCCTCTGGTCCTCCACATGGCACTTTCAGAATCTCCAATGCATAACGCAATGGCTGGGCAGAGTGCCAACTAAACAAATAATTGTGAAGTGAATGATTGTGAGGATGAGTGGATTTGGCTCTATGCCAGTATATATATGATGTGCCCACCTTAAGACCAACCTCTTCATGCTTCTGCTTCCCCATTTGGTAAATTGTCTTTAAAAA
Organism: Halichoerus grypus; assembly: GCF_964656455.1. Taxonomy (NCBI): domain Eukaryota; kingdom Metazoa; phylum Chordata; class Mammalia; order Carnivora; family Phocidae; genus Halichoerus; species Halichoerus grypus. The sequence continues at coordinate 130,164,582 of NC_135713.1, read as the reverse complement.
CTTGCTGCACTTTTCAAGATGAGACAGTCTGCTTTACAACAACACTTGGAATAATATGAAAGAGATATTTAAAGATAATTCATGCCTCCAAGGACACACTGGGAACTGGAATGAATACAAGGTGTGTGTCCCTTTCCAGAGACTCTTTCAGAATTGTTGCTGAGCTACAGAGAAAATGCACAATAAGCTGTCTGAATGAAAAGAAATGCTAGTCCAGGGGCTCTCCAAGGGAATTAAGGAACGAGGCACTATCAAACTACCCTTTTCTCAAGAGGAATCTACAAACAGTAAAACAAAGACAGTCATCTGTAGACATTTTCTGGTTATGGTTTAGCATAGATCTGCCTTTGATCAGACTTTAACTTGAAGTTCCTGCATTTCCCTTAGGCTGCTTATATGGTGAATATTCAAAAGAGTCAGAATTCCTACTCTTTCTAAAGAGCTGTAGTCCCCCAAGAGTTAAGCTCCAAGAACAATGTATAACCCACAATTCAGATTTCAGCTGTACAAGTAAAGTAAAATATTAAAACACCAGAAAGATGAGTGTTGAGCTTGTTGCACTAGAAATCACTCTGCCTGTTTTAACTATGTAGTCTCATCCCTTGCCCAGAAAGATCTTTATAAATAAAAATAAAGTCAACACTATTTCCTTATCTCTCTATACCAATCTCTGTCAGCTATGAGGAATAGTCCAGAAGGCATTTTCATGTTTAATAGGTATCAGTGGCAGGCAAAATATTTATAAATTAGACTTTTAAAAGGAGCTCTAAAAAAAAAAAAAAATCACTGTGCTTGCATGCCCTTACAAGAAATGTCTTTAGCTTGCAGCCTCTGAAGGAACAAAATCCAAACTGCTTGAGCAAGTTTCCTGGCTGGAGGAAAAACTAGAGACTCTGGACCATAAGGAAGACAGTGGGGAACCATACGAAAAAATGGTTCTTGCAAAAGACCAGGTACATTGTAGAAGAAAAAATAATCTTTCTCTTAAAAAGCTACCTAAACTTATATGAACTGACCATTCTGCAGTCCTTTCCGGCTGGGTTGGAAGTTCGTATTTAAGTTCAAGATGGCAAATAATAATATTTGTATTTGCTAAATATAATTGTATTCACTGATGAATATTCACATACAAAATCAATTTTGTTAGTGATATTTTAAAAGTTTGTTTGATATGGATCCTTTTGAACCACATTAGCTGAATATTCTACTTATTTTGTAAGTGGTATTAACTACACAATTATTTTCTTGTTTTTAAGGTTGAATTTTATCAAGGAATACTTTCTATGTCATGAAATAAGTGGATCAGAAAATTTGTCATGTGCTTTTATCAATTATAAGAAGCTAATAATCTTGGAATCTCTGAGCATTTATATAAATTTTTTTCTTGTTCAACTCAAATGGGTTTGTATCTGCCTTTGGTATATATAAATATGTTTTCTGTGAATATATATATATATATTTTCTGTGAATACATATATATATATATATATATATGTTTTCTATGAATATATCCAGATGTCCCAAAGGCAGGTAACAACCCATTTGATCCTATATATATAGGTATATATGATAGAACGTAGGTTAGCATTACCTTCAGTACATCAAGCAAACATTAGTTTCCCACTCATTTCCTAAATCTTAACATATTTGTGCTCTTTGTTGCTGGGCTCTTCAATAGACTGGATAAAAGTTAGGGATAGGAGCAAGGATTTCTCAATGATGATTTCCAAAGCATCTAGCTGAGATTGTGCTGCCATTCACAGGATTTGAGAACTGGTATCTATTTATATCTGGAATCCTTTGAATATGTAAAAGGAAGAGTTACACTCTTTGTTTCTAAACTTTTTCCCTTTTCAGTGCATTGAGAAATTACAAGCTGAAGTGAAAGCTTCCCAAGAGCAACTTACAGCCCATGTAAGTGTTTTTCTCCTTTTCAATCCCTTAATTTATATCATGGTTCTCCTGGGAATGAACAGTCATTTTTCAGAAGTTGTAACTATTGTCTTTCTGCTGTACACCAAATCACGAGGCTAAGAATCAGTATTTTTACTGCCTCTACAAAGTTGCTTTCCATAAGTAGAATTCTGATTTATGCTGATGGTAAAAATTATAAAACTGATGTGTTATCTATAACCACATGGTCTAATCAGGGACCATCAGGATAAGCGAACAAGAAACAAAGGGTAGAAAGACAAGGAAACCAGGCAGGTTTAGTGAGTGAACGGAAGTGGAAATGATTGGCACACCGAATACAGGCCTAGGACAGTGCTGCTTAAACTTCAGTGTTTCGAGAATTACTTGGAAAACTTTTAAAAACAAATTGCCTGGAGATTCTTATTTCTGCATGCCTAGGGTGTGACCTGAGAATTTGTACTTCTAGATGATGCTATATTCAGGTGATGATGATGCTGCCAACTTTGGACCACATTTCAAGTAGCACTGGATTATGTATATTCATTCTTCCCTAGTCTTGTGATTCTTGGGCAAGTGACCATAAAAGATAGAGAACTGTTCATTTTCCTTGCAAATACTCCCCTGAGAGACCCTATGAAATTTTCGGGTGTATTTCATTGACACTTTAGCCTATCTTCACTCAGAGAACAATTAACGAGCATCTCCTGCCACAAGATCCTTGTTTGTTCACACACATAAACCAGTTGTCACCCTGCCTCTGTCCCTTCCCAAGGATCTGAACAATCCTGCTACCTTACAAGTTTCCTGCAAGACTTACTCATCTTCCTTTCAATGATTTCCTCTACCATACCTTGGGGACTGGGGATGACTTCTTGATTAAGAACATTAGCTGGTCATGTTAAATGGCCAATCTGAATAAGAACAAAGATCATCTGAGACCTAAGGGGCTGCAGTCCAGAAGTCCTACAAATATGACTGCAAAATAACAAATTCTGGTCACCATCCCTTTGATATTTGAAATAAGCTAATTTGGATAAATCACGGTAATTGACTTTGTGCCCCCCTCCCCATAGAGAAAAGCTAATCTGCTGTGGAATCTCTTCAGAATCTCTTTTGGCCTTCAGGATCTCTTTTGGCCTTGTATGCTCAATTGAGTAAGAGTGAAAATGATTAAGGCCTGCAATTGTGACATGGGGACATATTCAAAGAGCAGTATATCTCATTAGCTCAGTTTTCTGTTGCAGATGCCTCCCTCCAGTCCCACCCCAGTCCGCCCCTGAGGGTGCCAGATAATGACTATTGTCAGAGGATGTCTCCTCATGCCAGATTGATACCTACAGCCATTCACCCAGGGTGGGTTTAGCTCAGAAATTTTTTAAGGAGAGCAGATTGTTCACTAAGGTTCTGATATTAGCTTCCAGCATCTCTTTATGCAAAGCAGATTAAAAAAAACAAAAACAAAAAACAAAAAACAAACCATAGTCACAGATGCCTTCCGGAAATTCCTGTGGTGTCGTCTTCCATTGCCTAGCTTCTGTGGATTCTATTCCTGTACCATGCTGTTCCTGGCCCAGGCTTGTCTTAACTGGGATTGCTTTCTTGTATTAGGGTATTGATATCCACCACAGAGATTTCTGCCATGTAACTGCTCAAAGTTCAGGTTTTAATATAGCAGTGTGATCACGAAAGCTTTGTTTCAACTCATCAAGAAGATTTAAATGAAAATATTAATAACAGTGTTTATCGAGAATAGATTCTGTGTCTACTATGTGGTACATGCTTCATATATTTTCTATTTTAAATCTCAATACAACCCAACAAGGTGGGCATTATTTTTCAGGTAGGAAAACAATATCAGAGATTAGATCACTTGTCACACATGTCAATTCTACCCATGCTTTTGCTACCACAATTTGCTTGCTGCCTCTCCAAATTATATTCTCTACATGCCATTTCAGGTATCAAACAGTGTTTATAGAGGTTCTTCCTGCAAACTTTCTTCTCGCTCTATTCACTCTGAGTGATTCATCAGTACATAATGCTGCAACTCTCACTTCCATGCAAATAAACAACACCCTCCACCCCCATCAAATTCTTTCTATCTTAATCATCCCCTAATTACAGGTCCTTAGGGCTGTAACGATAATTTCTTAAAACATGGCTCCTTGAAAATAACTTTCCCAATGATGTTAATAGGTATTACGGAAAAAAAATGGGAGGGGCATTGGAAATGAAGTTAGATGGGTTTAGTTACCGCAGGATTTATCAGTGTATAACCAATCTCCAAGAAAGGATCATAGTATGTTGTTTTCCAAGGGTGTTTGACCATGAGTGCACAAAGGTTTGGAGACTGCTAGCATGTTGCATCAAATTAAAGCATTATGCTTGCTAAATATGACTTGAATATCTTGCTGACACCCTAGGCTCAGTATATACAAAGTCAAATTTATCATCTTCTAATCTTCCCTCTTAAGTATGCCCCTCTTTTTGGACCCCCACCATAGTGAATAATATCACACTGTTGTTATTTATTCTACATCCAAAGTACCAAGCAGTATTAAAATCCTACCCCTCTCTGCCTCCATCCCACATTTAGTTAGTTGTCAGGCTGTGAGTATGTCTCTGAAAGTTATCTCACTTCTGTGTCTTCTATTCCATCATACTGCCATATCCCTCTTTCTGATCATATTTCATCTTATTGCTACTGGCCCCCAAATATTAACACATTCAAGTTCAGAAGCTCCCACTGTCCCCCCACAACCCAAATCACAGTGTAGCCCTCTTGCTCTCACACCATCAAGTCCTGTTTGCAGAGAAGAAAAAGGGTAAAACTCATGCGTGAAGAAGCAGGGTGGAGGCAGAAAACCAAACAGAGACAAAGAGTAACACTCAAAGGGAGAATGAAACCTACTGGAGTGGCAGAAAAGAGAACAGGGATTGAAGGACCAAGGTGGTCCGAACGGAACTCTGTAGATGGGGTGAAGGTCCTTCCAGGATAGGACACCAGAAGGCTCCTGGGAATTCTGGGGATGCTTTTATTTATTTATTTATTTATTTATTTATTTATTTTAAAGATTTTATTTATTTATTTGATAGAGAATGAGAGACAGAGAGCATGAGAGGGAGGAGGGTCAGAGGGAGAAGCAGACTCCCTGCCGAGCAGGGAGCCCGATGCGGGACTCGATCCCGGAACTCCAGGATCATGACCTGAGCGGAAGGCAGTTGCTTAACCAACTGAGCCACCCAGGCGCCCTGGGGATGCTTAATATTAAGAAATAACAGAGTATTAATAGGAATTGTCAGGCAGTATATACTTGAATCCCTCTAAATGTTTGGGAGTCACAGGTAAAGTTTGGAATTCCTGTTTGGGCCATGCCTTCTAAATGAAACACTACTGTAGGATGTGACTCTGTAGTAGTCTTCTGGCTTCCCTGCCTCTGCCGTGAAAGAGGTTTCCAAAGGACCATTCTTACCTCCTCGGCTCCCTCCTCTCTCCCTACTCCCTCCCTGCCTCCCACTGAATAAGCTAATAAAATGGCATTGCTGTCTTTCTTTATACATCCCATGCCAGTTGATTCCCTGTGAGTTTGCTCTCTGTGTTCTCTTGGTCAGGACTATCCTTCCCTCTCCTCTTTATCCAAATAATTCTTACTCTTCTTGTAAGACTTATGCCAGGAATCAACCTCTTCCTTAGCCCCCAGATTACTTTCTCAGGGCTCCCATAACCTCCTGTACATACATCTATTTTAGCTCAAAATACTACTTTTTATTGACACTCTCTGTTCATATATCTGTCCCCTACTAGACTCAAAGGTCATTGAGGGCAACATCAAGAATGTGTCCCCGTATCTATTACTCCAAGAACAGGGCTAGGCACATTACAGCTACTCAATATATTTGCTAAACTGAAATGAATTTTACTCTGATCATGTCATTTCCCCTGTTCCAAAGCCTAGAGTAAGACAACGGTTGCCCGTTACTCCAGAATAAAGTCCAACCTCCTGACCGTGGCATTCAACACACTGAAAATGAGGCTCTGACCCCTTTTCCTGACTCCTCCGTATCACACAGCTGTGACTCCCAAGAACGCCATGCATTCCTGCCCTAAGGGTTATGCTCATGGTTTCTTTCAACCTGGAATATCAGTCCCCACCAACAATTCTGATGAAGAATGCCAGGTTTTCCCATTCTTCATCAAAATTGTTCCTTCCAGGAAGTATCTCCTGACCATCCAACCAGAAGTAATCTCTTTCTTTGGTACTTTCACAGCACATCTCTTACACCTGTCTTTTGTCACTTGTCACACTATGACCCACAGGAGAATTATGTGATGTGAACCAGCTCTTCCCCAGGACTGTGAGCTCATGGAGAACAGGGAGCAAGTCTGTTTATCTTTATGCCTCTCACAGGCTCTAGCTCAATACCTTGTTCAATTTCATTGAAATGAATTATTAAAATGGCTAAATTAAAAATAAAGTTATTCTGGTATTTATAGGAGCCTACTTTAAATTTTATTTCTTAAAAATGGCAGTTACATAAGGTGTTACCATAATCTGAATATGATACTTTTAAGGTATAACATGGAAAGGACAAAAGGTAATGATCTCATAGAATGGAAATAGAAGGAAAAAGTAGCAGCAAAAGAAAATACAGTTCTGGAAAACCCCTATTTCAAAAGAAGAAAGAACATCCAAAGGAAATTATGATCTTAACATGAAAATTAACAACCTTGCAGCTTCCTTTTATTCAGAGTTCACTTGTCTGAAACCCAATAGTTGAATTTTATTTTTGTATAATTAAACTGATAGCTATAAAATGGAGAGAAGGCAGAAGCCTAAAAATTTCAGACTGAGTTGTCACTACTATTATTTGGAAGCTTAAAATCTCATCTCATTAACTTTAGGTAGTCACACCTTATACTTTTCAAAGATTACAAAGGGTCGTAAATGCATACTGGATACCCACTCCAGCCACCCACATGGCTAACTTGCCCAAGGCTTTTTTATCAATCCTTCTCACATGATTACTTATCTACTTAGAGATCTACACAGGATTAAACAAATATTTGAAGCAAATGTTTTTTTTTTTTTTTTTTTTTTTTTATTTATTTGACAGAGAGAGACACACAGTGAGAGAGGGAACACAAACAGGGGGAGTGGGGGAGGGAGAAGCAGGCTTCCCACGGAGCAGAGAGCCCGATATGGGACTCGATCCCAGGACCCTGGGACCATGACCTGAGCCGAAGGCAGTTGCTCAACAACTGAGCCACCCAGGCGCCCCTGAAGCAAATGTTTATAATCGCTCAAAGGTGATTGTTCATGTCAGGGCAATTTGAGTCAGGACTAGGTACCTTAAGGAAAAGTATCCTTTTTAAAATTAATGCCTTCCAAATTGTTGAATCCATTGTTTCACTATTTTTAATATTTGAGGGTATAAGTACTTAGCCCTGTCTGCCTACTCTGTTGTTGATGATCTGATTACTTGCAGTAACCCACAGGTTTGCCTCCCTGCCTCACTTCCATCTCAATGGCCAGCCCATCTCTTGATCTAGCTACCTCCAAGACTTGACCATGGCCAAAAGTTCTATAATTTTCCATGGGATTATTTCAAAAAGAGAAATCTGGGTAACTGGGAGGTAGATACTCAAGTGCTATGTTATTCTCTACACTGTCTTGTATGCTTGAAATATTTCTAATAAAGGAAAAAAGTTAAGAATATCCAGAAGAAGGAACCATTCTAGTGAATTGTATAGCATGCTTCAAGCTGTAGGACAGATGAGTATGCCTTTAAATCAGAAGTTCCTGACCTAGAGTTCCTGAGGACATACTTAAACCTGGAAGCAATAGTCTTGAAGCTGGAATCAGGAAAACAGGGCATGGGAGGGCCCACCCTGGGTACCCAAGACAAAATTTTCCTGAAGAGTTGATTTCACTTCTTCCTTTCCTCCTCTAAAGAAGCTATCAGCTGCCTTCTAAAAATCTACAGGAGCCCTCAGTTTAGATCAAGTGCAAACTCCTCTCCCCTAGAATTCCAGGCCCTCTGTTAATTGGTCTTTTCCTACTATGATAGGAGACATGGACTGTTTTTGTTGTTATTGTTGTTTCTTGGCTACATAAGCATCCATTAACATCTTTGGCAATAGTTACCTGATATCCTTTTCAGTTACGTCTCTTCCATCATGCACAGTCTCAGAGGGTCTATAATTCAAAGTACGCTATCACATAGCTGAGGAGTGGGCATGTTCTCTAAGCCAATTAGATTCTGAATATTAATTCAGGTGAAGCAAGAGAGGAAGAATACTTGGAAGTGATATCTCCTGCCAGTGATGTCCAGGCAGCATGATGAAGGGGTTTGTGCTCCTAGGTCCAGAACTGCTCTAGTTCCTGTCTGTTTCTGAATTTGATACCTGTGCATTTTAGGAACCATTCAACAATCCTCATTAGTTTGGGCGCCTGGGTGGCTCAGTTGGTTAAGCGACTGCCTTCGGCTCAGGTCATGATCCTGGAGTCCCTGGATCAAGTCCCGCATCGGGCTCCCTGCTCGGCAGGGAGTCTGCTTTGTCCTCTGACCCTATCCCCTCTCATGTGTTCTCTCTCTCTCATTCTCTCTCTCTCAAATAAATAAATAAAATCTTTAAAAAAAAAAAAAAAAAAAAACAATCCTCATTAGTTTGAAGAAAATTCCCTTTTTCTTTATACTAGTCAGAATCAGGCTAAGTTTTTAGAGGTGAGAAGTTGCAATTCTTACGTTGTCCAAGTAGTTCTAGAAGAGTGGCCCCTGGACTAGAAGCATCAGAGTCACTGGGACTTGTTTGAAATGCAAATCTTGAGGCCTTATCTCATACTTCCCAAATCTGAAACACTGGGAGTGAGATCCAGCAATATGTGTTTTTAAAATCCTCCAGGTGATTGTGATGATGGCTAATGTCTGAGAAGAGCTGCACTGTCCAATAAAACCCCTACCACTTTCAACCTGGACCCTTTGTTTTACCAGAATTACGGTCCCTGACCAGCATCTCCCTGTTGGGGGCCAGCTTCCCTGTCCTCATGGTCCTGCCTCTGGGCAACATCTCCAGGCCTGATTCTTAGTACAGCAAGCTGGGATGGCGGCATAGTGGACGTGTTTATTCAACTGATGAGCCAAATGGGAACAATCTCCCTCCTCTTCCCATCCAAATCCCATACTTCTACGTACTCTAAAAGTATCACTTCATTCCTGAAGCTTGTCATGACTAATTCTAAGATAAGGTGACAGTAATGAATAATACCTTAGAGTCATATAATGATTTACAGTTTCCTAAATGCTCCCACCCACATTATGTCATTTATTTTTCACAACAATCCTGTGAGGCAGGTATTACTACTCCTCTATCAGATGAAGAAAGTGAGAGTCTGAGACAGTAAGAAGCCTACTCACAGCAAACAGCTAGTAGGTTGCAAAGCAAAGACTTACTCCAAGATCCCTGTTGCATAAGTTTGATTTCACTTTTTAAAATTTCACGTTTAATTCAGAATTTTTGCTGAATATATATGCCAACACACATAAGCCAGTGTGTTAATAAATTAATTTTTATAATCTTTTAGCTGTATTATATTCTATAGACGTCATGGCTGTTAATTATCCTGAGAGACTTTGGTGGTAGGATCTCATGGAGCCCTATCTGAAGCCAATGAGGAATGGGGAAATTCTTGCCCTATGGGTTATTCTTTCAGAGCCAGACTTGTTAATCAAAATGGAAAATTCCACAATGATTATTAATGAACACAGCATGGGTGTGTGGGTGATAAATCTCAGAAATTATATTATAGTCAACCCTCTCTGCAGCCCACCTTTGGTTAGTTTGTCTGGACTGGATGACTATGTGGTCCCTCATTTGAATCCCATATGTGGTTATTCCATGGTTCATCTCCTACATGCTTGGCTGGAGAGGTTAAAAATCAGAGAAGAATAGCAGAGGCTTTCAAATCCCATTGACGAGTGTTACTACCAAACTTCTCTGCAGGTTTGGAAGGGGAGAGGGTCTGAGTTTTTACTTCACACCAGCAGGATGCTCATAACTTAGAATCAGTGCTCTCTGAACTATGAGCCATCAAGCAGACCTAGCCCAGTAAGATGTGGCTAAACAGCTAATTTCTAGCATGCTGATGAGGTGATACTCAAAATAAAACTTTGGAACTCCATCAGGATCTTATTAAACTTATCTTTTTTTTTTTTCTTTTGCCTAGAAATCCAAGGCACAATAAATTACTATGAGAACCACTAATCTTAGCTGCTGGATCTCCTAGTGAGGGTAGGTGGAGGTACAGAGACCTAAGGCATAAGTCTGGTCACATCTTGCAAGCCTAGATTCTGGCTGACGTCCAGGAGGCTAATTTTCCCCTCAACCAGATCTGAGTGCTATTTCTTCATGTTCTGTAGATGATGACTAAGTTTAAGCTGAATAAGCACCCAAAGACAATTCCTGCCACCCCAGCTTTTTAGAACCATCACATGTGCTAGATTTTTGTCTAGCCATTGAATTGGACACAGAGTATAATCCTTTCACTTTTTTTGGTAAATACCTATTAGCTACCTATGCATTTCTTCAAACTCTTATTTTTGTGCCTTACTTGATAAGCATGTACTTCTCACAGCAACGTTTTATCAAAGGAATACACAAATTTTAGAGGCCCAAACATTCCAGTATAGGTCATTGTTATAATCTCCATCTACTTGTCAAAAGATCAGATGGCAATAATGCAGGATTATACAAAGCATTTTCTCCCTTTTGATTCTGGGCTGCACTCATCTAGTCATTAATGCTCACACAGAACTCACTCTATACTAGTGCTAAGAGAATCTAGTACACATTGTATTTTCGTTATTTTTTTTTCTTAAGAATTCAAATCACTTTAAGATGAGTGAGAATGATACCTTTCCATTACAAAGAAGATAAGGTATTGATATAGTTCATGAGGGCACTTTAAAAGGCCCCACTATCTGATTCTTGCCAGAGAGAGGGTAGTAACAGAAAGCTAGTTACTGGGCTTGAAGGACGTGACAAAGGTTCCTAAAGTTCTGTTCCTCTTATCTGTGAAGAGAAGCTAATAACATTACTTAACCTCACAGGGTATTTTAGAAGTGAAGTAGGGTGATATGTATGAAATAGTAGAGTGCCCAACACATACAAAGGTTCAAAAAATTTATTAACAGTTATTCCAAAATGAACTGTTTTGGTAAAACTGTTCCACCATTTTTATGGGACTGTGGTTAATAACCTTAGAGAATAAAGTACCTCATTTTAGCTGCCAGTTTATTTTATAGGGGGTACTAGGAAGACAAAATTACTTTCTGAGGAGAATCTTGCTGTGTCCTGTCAGCGCTTCCTCAGATCATTTCTTTCCCTGGTGAATGTCTTTTTAAGCCTTTGGTAGAACTATCTCCTTGTAATTTTTCTGTTTCTCTGCATTATAAGTTTCCTAAGAGTAGAGCCTGCATCTAATTCCTGGTGTCTGCCCCACAGTCAGTTCTCAATAAGTAGGTGTCGAATGACTCAGTCAGTCAGTCAGACGGTGGGTGAGTGGATGAATGGAGGTTGAATTCAAAAAGTATCATTTCAGGCCCCACAATTTCCAAGAGAGGATATCAGCTCTAGCCCCAGCCTAGTTGGTCAATTCTACCAGAGAGCTCTCGGCTTCACTCACTTTAGGGTCTATCCAGGAGTGTCACTCAATATTTAGCTTTAAAAAGCTTGGATGAGAGAAAGCATATCACAGAGGAGTGCCTGAAATAAAGTCCATGTTTTCTTTTAGAGAGACACCCTCAAATCCTTCCTCAGTTAAGTGAGGTCAGCAGAGAGCCAATTCCTAGACTGCATCAAGTTGCCCTAGAATTGCTTTCATTGAATGTGGGAGGAGTGGCTTGGCACGATGCTAACAACTTAGTTTGCGAAGACTTTATAAGAAAGCTCTCCTAAAGGCACCTGGGTGGCTCAGTCTGTTAGGCATTTGGCTTTGGTTCCGGTCATGATCTTGGAGTCCTGAGATCAGGCCTGCATTGGGCTCTACCCTCAGGGGGGAGTCTGCTTGTCTCTCTCCCTCCGCCCCTCCCCCTGCTTGTGTTCTCTCAAATAACTAAAATCTTTAAAAAAAGAAAAGAAAGAAAGAAAGAAAGAAAGAGAGAAAACTGTCCTCTAAAGCTCATTATTGTTTGCTGTCAGATTATTACTGAGGAAATTTATTATTGTATCAGAGTATGCCTTCTGCCCCACAAATATTGACACCTCCACTAAGCACGGGGCTTGCTTTTTCTCCATGGATCCTGTCTCTATAAATGGCTATTTTGACTACCAGAAAGTCAAGAGTCAAGTTCTTTGTGCCTCACCTCTAACAAGTGTTTAGGTAGGATGTCAGGACATGAACTGTGTGAACCAAACTTCACACTTGCCCCATCTTACTTGCCTGCCTTTAAATTCCTTTTACCATATATTTCAAGTTTATTTTAGTGGCCTATAACTTAATATACTTACCTTTTCAAGCTGTACTAATTTTTTTCTGAAATGCATAATTACCAAATGAAATCAGTGAATCATAAGGGAAGTAATCAGACTGATTCCAGAGTTGGTTCCATGGTTCCATGTAAGTCTCTTACTTAAATATCTCAGTGGTTGTTCATCAACCGTAAGAGAGTAAATAGCTATCATGTCAGGTGAGGACCTTGACCAGATCCCTACTACTTCTCCTTTGACAGTTTCATCTCCTGACCTTGTCCCCTGCCTTCTACTTAAAACTGACACTCAACAACGGCACCGATTTGAGGATCTAGGATTCACTAAAGATTCCCCTAGGTTCTGGCCTCCATCCCTTCTCAAGGTGGACACCTTCCCTCTGCTTCACCTACCGCTTGCCTTTCAAAACCTGGAGCACATCTCCATCTCCCTCAACTGACAAGCCTCTCTTGACTCCTCAGGCAGAAACTGTCCCTTCCTCTAGTGCATATTCTATGGATCTTTCCTTTAGGCTTGATTCTACTCCATTAGTTGAGTCCCCCAGTTCTGAGACTTGGCTTTAGTCTCATATAGTTCTTGATGCAAAGTAAGTGTTCAGTAAATGCCTTGTTGAATGAATGACCAAGTAAATACAAGAATCTATCTATCTGTATATGATATTTGCTATTTAATGTGAATGTTAAAAAACAAATTAAGTATGCCCCTCTAGTTGATAGCAGATCATCTAGAAAAGATACCAAGAAATCACTTATTAATAATTTTACCCTAGTTTCAAAAGGAAAGAAACAAAAGCAAGAAAAATATTGTATCTCAAATGGATATGGCCTGGTATATTATGAATATTAAACTTTATGATCTCCTGATATAATTTTATACTGTTATTAAACATTAACTACAATGTTTAATTTAACCATACTTATTTATTTATACTCTATTTAACTTTGCAAAGAATTTGAGCTTACAAGAAATGTATGTATGAAATAGATGAATTTTTTAAGTACATAAGTAAGTATAAATGAGAATATATATTAAAATATAATAACAATAAAAGGAGAAAAATGGAATACACATGTTTAAATCATCACTTCCCATACAGTATAATTGAAGCAGAAATAGAGCTATGATGCTCTTAACAGCCAAAGGCAAAACAGAGAAAATGATAGATGAGTAGTTCTTACTGTACTGGGGGAGGGATGTTACTAATTATTTTCTAGTGAGTTAATTCTGAAATGAGACTTTATGTTGGATTTTATATAGGGAATATTAAGAGATACAGTCAGAGGGGTGCCTGGGTGGCTCAGTTGGTTAAGCGACTGCCTTCGGCTCGGGTCATGATCCCAGGGTCCTGGGATCGAGCCCCGCGTCGGGCTCCCTGCTCTGCGGGAAGCCTGCTTCTCCCTCTCCCACTCCCCCTGCTTGTGTTTCCTCTCTCGCTGTCCCTCTCTGTCAATTAAATAAATAAATAAAATCTTTAAGAAAAAAAAAAAAGAGATACAGTCAGAGGGCAAAAACTGTCGGTAATATCAGGCCAACAAATGCAGTTATAGATTTTATATGACTATTTCTATAATTGCCATCAAAAGAAGCCAAGGACATAGCATGTAAATAGTTAAAGTAATCTCTCCTCACTGTAATTATAGTCTAGTTGGTATTGCATATTTTTTTAATCCCCAGCTACTTATGATAATCCAACAGGAACATTCAACGGCATTCAAAGCCCAAGTAAGTAATGCATAAGAGGGAAGATGGCCAGAACAAGTCATGTGGGTCTGGAGGGTGCATATCTTACGGAAAAGGGAGAGTAAAGCCCAACTTGGCTAGATTATCAGGTTTTTCAGAAGATGAAAATCCAGATTTTTTTTTTTTAAGATTTTATTTATTTATTTGACAGAGAGAGAGATAGCTAGAGTGGGAACACAAGCAGGGGGAGTGGGAGATGGAGAAGCGGGCTCTGCAGACTCCTGGCTGAGCAGGAAGCCTGATTCAGGGCTCGATCCCAGGACCCTGGTATCATGACCTGAGCCAAAGCCAGACGCTTAATGACTGAGCCACCCAGGCGCTCCGGGACCATACTATAATTCTGTTCAAACCCTTCAAGTGGCTACTCATTTCACCCAGAAAAAAAGGCGAAGTCTTTAGAGTAACCACATGATTCCACAAGATGCACTGCACACACACACACATGCTCCCGTCTACCTCCCTCACTTCACTCCAGCCACACTGGTCTCCTTGCGGTTCTTTGGACAGAGTAGGCTTGCTCTTGCCTTCCAATCTTTGTACTGATTACACTGAATGTCTGAATTGTTCTTCCCCCTGACTGTTGCAGGATTTTTTCTCAATTGGTGCCCGTGGTTCTTGATCACGCCACTTCGAAGAATGAAGAGGTAGACCAGACAGTGGTAGGCAGCAAAGCAAGGTTTATTGAGTATGATAGTACAAAGCTCCCAAGGAGGGAGGGACCCGAAAGGGTTGCCCGAAAATCCAGATTTTTGTGTGAAATTTCATCACTTACAAATGTTGGCAACGAATTAAAATAAAATAGAATGCTTTGTGTAGCAAACAAAAGACATTTATAGGTAACCTAAATATGAACTTTACACTGGATTTTAAACTACCATTTTCTTACATCTTTTCTACAATTTGAGAGATACTCTTTACAGAGGACATGATTGTGTGGTGATTGTAGGTGTGAAAAAGTTAGTTTTTATAGTTGTTGTTCCAGCCGCTCTAATTTCATGAGTTAGAATAATGCTAGCTATTGTAACAAGTAGACCCCAGAATTTCAGTGGCTTAGCACAATAGAAATTTCTCGCCTATTCAAGTATTGTGAGTGCTCTTGTTGGTGCGGAGGTTCTGCTCATTCATTGTTATTCAGGGTCATTTAGTGATAAAGACTAATGAAGCCTCTGACATCTTCAAAGGGTAGATTCCCACTATGATGATTTGGGATCATCCCTTTTCTAGATAGTCAGACTAGAAGAGATCATGGAGGTGTGTGCTTGGAAGCTTATAATGGTCTATAAAGTAGTCCCCATGCACCACCTCATCCCACAGGGGATATGTTTAAAGACCCCCCCAGTAGATGCCTGAAACCACAGATAGTACTGAACTCTATATGTACCACATTTTTTTGATACATACATACCTATGATGAAGTTTAATTTAAAAATTAAGTACAGTAAGAGATAAACAACAATAAGATAGAACATGTACAGCAATATACTGTAATAAAAGTTATATAAATAGGGTCTCTCTCTCTCTGAAAATATCTTATTGTACCGTATTTCGTCTTCTTGTGGTGATGTGAGCTGATAAAATGCCTCTATGATGAGATGAAGTGAGGTGACTGACATAGGTATTGTGATGTAACATTAGGCTACTCTTGACCTTCTGACAGTGCGTCAGAAGGAAGATCAGCTGCTTTTAGACCATGGTTGGCCTTGGGTGATTAAAACCGTGGAAAGCAAAACCACCGATAAGGGGGGCACTACTTATCTGCAAATGGTGCACCTAACTTCTGCTCATGTTCATTGACTAGAACTTAGTTGTGAGGCCACAGTAATTGCAGGGAATGCTGGGAAGGGTTATTCTGGCTGTACACCCTGGAAGAAGGGGGAAATATGGATTTTGGTGAGCAGGTATTAGATTCTGCCACACCAGTGTTTAAGTCATTTTTCTTATCCTGGATCTATAAGTATTTACAATTTTACCCCAGAGTAAAGAACATCAGAAATTGGTTTATTATTATTACTACTACTACTATTACTAAACCAGATAAATATCAGACAATCAAAAGGTATGAGAAAGAATGTACAATTTGCCTCCATGTCTAACTTCATGAGATTCAATGTACAAAATATAATATTTTTTTTCTTAAATAAAATCAAATCTGACTCAGGCCCCTACTGTCACTGTTCGCCAGAAATTCGGTCTCAGTTATTGGTAGGAACAATGGTCCTCTCTCCTCCCTGAGGTTTGCACAGGTACCCCAGGCATTTTACTAGCCAAAAGTTGGGTGGCACTATGTTCATTGTGGCTGCCATTTTCCTGTTCTGTGCCCATGCCTTTGGGCCCATACAAAGACCTGTGGCTCTTTTGGTTTAGTGCTAAGTTTTAACAGAAGATTTGTGGGAACTCCTGGTCTATATAGAGCAGTCAGGGCCGAGCCTCCCTTGGCACACCCGCCTATTTGCGGTCTTACTGCCCAAAGGATGCAGGTAGAAGTGGAGTATGCTCCCGGCCATCTGAAGAACCCCCAGTACCTCCCCCTCCCTTTGGATGAATCAACTTCCTCCTCTCAGATTTGTTTACTTTCTTTTCCTTCTCAAAGCACCAGATTCCACTCCTTCTCTACTTGAGATATTTTTAGGTTCTTTTATTCATGAGACCAGGCCTCTCAACCAAAGGCTTTCCAAATGCTCAAAACTTCATCAGTGAATGTCAATTTCCCTTCCTTGCATGGGAATCAAGGGTGGTTGGTGTTGGCATAGGGGCAATTCCTCTTTATGAGATTGTTGTTTCCAGGTTGGATTTATTTGAAACTTAAACTGTCTAAAGAGTTATGTGGAAATGTGTGCTTAGATAGTTGAGTAGAAATGTAGCGTATTTTGTAGTTTATTTTGTTGCTCAATGTGAAGAAGTCTGATGATTATTGATTAAACTAAAATCTGAAGTATTAGCTATTAGCATTGAAATTGATTTTGACTATTCATTCATATCTCAGATAGTTTCTAATCCCCAGGGATTGGTTTATCATCACTACTAGGTATACTAGTCAGTAACATCCATAAGAGAAAACGTGAGCTCTCACACCAATCATGAGGTATAATAGAGTCTTTGGCAACATCTGAGAAGAGAGAGAGAGAGAGAGACAGGATAAGCACCTATCTTTCCCTTCTCAGCTTCTCCTTCACATGACCCACACACTCCACACACACCCCCAGTAAACTGGGCGTAGTGGCTAAATATTCAAGAAATGCTTAAGCATCACCTGCTTGTGTATGAGACCTTTTTCCCACTGCACATTCAAAACAGACTACCTGGGGTTAGGGCACCACTCTTCTAGCTTGCTAGTCATGTGACTCTGGGTAGGTTGCTTGATCTCTTTGAGGCTCAACGCCCACCATTTCAAAATGGTTATAATACATGGATCTAGCTCATGGGGTTGTCATCAAGATTAAATGAGTTAGTATCATACTTAGAAAATTCTTAGATCAGTACTTGCCATGCTATAAATTTTATATAAGTGCTTACTAACTAATGAAACACAACAAAAATAACAACACCACCCAAACAAAACAAAACAGGAAACATTCCTATGGCTTCTTCGGTGCTAAGTTTTAATGGCATTCTTGATGAGAAAATTCAGCATCCTGATATCTATAAAATGCAATCATCATAGAACTCACCTTAATAGGGTTATTGAGAGGATGAAATGAGTTGATAAAAGTAAAGGGCTTAGAATTATGCCTAGGACATAGCCCACTCTCATTAATGTTGACGTTAATTACTGCTGTCCTTGTTGCTTTATCCTGATCATCATTTGCTACATATTCTTTGATGTTTATCTAACAGTTGAAAGCATATATTTTTCAGAACCAGACTCCATTTTATTGAGTTTAACTCTCAAGTACTTCATTGTATTCACAATAAATACATGTCCCTGTTGAACCCAAAGAAATATTAATGCTTATAAGAACTTATTCTTATAGGGACTTATTCTTTCTGTGCATGAGGAGAGCACGTAGGAGACCATCTGCACCTGCCAAAGGAAGCCCAGAGGAACTAATACGGGTGTTTTTGCTCACCTTCGCTTGAGCAAGAACATAGTGATTGTGTTAGGCAGATGTCAAAGCCACAGGGAGTGGAAAACTACTGCTGAGAAGTTTTGCAACTGGAATAGATCATCTTTGATGCTCAGAGGCGATTCTGACCATATTTCTGCCCCTCTACCTTTGCCTTCCTAACCTTTACTTTCTCAGCCCTCTGGGGAATGTCATCCTACCTGATTCTGTCCAATTCTTGCTTGACCCCTTAAAGAAAAGATCCCAACTGGGAGTTTTGATGACGCATATTCCCCCTGTGTAGTGCTAAATGAAATGCAGCTGGTTTAGCCAAAGTTTTCTTGACATTCATTTTTGGATGCACATTTCTGGAAACAAATGTGTCTTTAGTGGGAGAGCCAGGGGAGGGCAGAGGAGGGTCAGTGGGCACACAACTTTCTATGAGACCTTTTTGATGTTGTTCTTCACTTTCCTGATTTCAGTACCTAAGATAGGACTTAAATCAGCCCTGTTTTATTTTGCCCTTATTCTGTTTAGCCTTCCCTTTCTCAAAAATGGTCAGGAATTCCTCTAGAACAGAAGCACCCTCAATTGAGTTGAATGAGAAACCTCAGAATTGTCAAGAATTTACTTTTTAAAACTATATTTTAATAGTTTCCTAGAAATTACTGATGATGTCAATCTCCTGTTTTGAAAAATAAAAAAAGGAAGTGGTTTCTAATTTTAAATGGTAATTTAACTAACTGTTTATGTGCAGATGTTTATCATTTGTAGTGTTTCAAATATAAATAATTCTATCTTTTGCCCAATTGTTTCCCTTTGTTGTAAGTGCCACTTATTGAGAGCTGACATAAACCCCACCGGGAGGCTGCAGGGAGGGAGAAGGGTCTGGGAAAGTTCTCTTGAGCTTTTATAAATGAAAAGGTATTGTTATAGTCTTAGAACCTCTAACAATAATCAGCAACCATACAAATAAATGATTTAGACTCATCTAAATGGGTGCCATTTCTCAGAGAAGGACAATCAGGTCACAGAGTTGACAAATGGTTTAGGTATGAGTTATCTTGAAAATAAAACCAAAAATAATAACTCCATACCTTTTAAACTTTTTCCATTAATAAGTTATGGCAATATGATGTTGCAGGAAATAAGGAGGATTTGGGCTTCTCATAGAGAAGACACAAGTAAATGACAAGGTTCCAGAAGAGGTTATGGAATACAAAACCAAAGGAAATAGTTATTAAGTGTTCATTCTTCAACTCTTTCTGCTTATACTAACAAGCCAGTCTCTTACCCTTCAGGCTTAATGGGTGCAGGGAGCCTGGTTGTGAATTGTTACTGTCTGTCCTCCTGGAACAAATGGTTATGAGGAAGGATTCAAAGGAGCAGAAGGAGGAAGCTTGGTGGTCAAACAGGGAGGCTACTGCTGGTGTAGGGGAAAATGCATAGTGCGCCAGGGCGCAAGTGGGAGTTGGAACAATGCAGAAGTCAGACTGGAAGCTTAAAGGAGAGAATAGGCGGAAATGAGAATAGGAGGCATTATGCTGCTTTGTGGAATTGCTAATGAGAATATAGCTAGATGTTTACATTAAGTACTAAAAACAAGTTATGTCCAGTTTGAGCTCATGGGAATGTTTCCCCCTCAACACTATTCCATGCCCGAAACACACTCATCCCCAGAGACAGAGCTCATGAGGTAACCAGAGTAATTAAAGAGCTCTATCACAGTAACCCTTTAAAAGGCTGTAGTGCTCAGCTAGTCATTATTGTAGATAAAAGTCACACTGGATGGAAACCTAGGATTGAGGTGGATTTTAGCCTGAACAACTAGCATGTTAAATGCTCATAGATGTATAGTTTGGAAAAGTCCAAAGTCGAGGTGAAGAGAGACTCGGAAGATGGTTTCTGATTTCTCCACAAGTGTGTTGCCTGGAGTATTAGTTTGCCATTTGGCCATGGATCTTAGGATAAGAACTTAGACTTCAGAATGACTTCCTAGCAAATCGATCCTTGCTGGTCAGTTTCAAGTCTGACCCCTTTGGGAACTCATGCCAATGAAATCATATGCTACTTGGCTCCCATTGGTCTCCCATTCATGTCTTATATACCTGTATTATCTTAAACATTGTTAAGGATAAAGAGTTGTATTCAAAAATCTTCTTTAAGTATAGAAAATTCTTGGTCTTAGGATACTTTAATTTTGATTCATTTTCATGGAAGGGTTTTTATTTGTTTTATTTTTTACGTTTGAGACCATATGTTCTGGGAAAATTTTTAGCCTAAAAATATAATTCTCTACAGCCTTTATGAATAAATATTATGACAGTGGGGTCTCTCTCTTTTTGTAATGGACACATGTCACCTTAAAAATGCATGGTACTAAGACTTCAGGCTAGTGTTTCTCGATATAGCATAGTATGTTCACAGGTATATTCTTAGGTCCAGATGGTGTATGCATGTACCATGTATCTTGGGAGCTACTGTATCATCAGCTTCCATATATTTTAGGAAGGGTCCATTGATATTTGTGATATTTTCTGTAGACTCCCATATGCCAAAACAAATAAACCTCAGGTAGGTAGAGGAGAAATATCAGAACATCAGTTGAAATGCTACCTCGCTCCTGGATTTCATTTCAGAGTGCTCTCAGAAACTCAAAACCTGGTGTTTAAAGCTGGATCTGTGCAGTAGTCCATTTGAGGATGGAGTGGGGTGGAGAGAGAACCAGCTTTGACAAAATTTCCATACACTGACAGGTTCTTGCATGGAAGTTACCTTTAGCATCACAAAAACAATGTTCTTATAGGCCTTCTAGATTGCCCACTGGAGTCTGGGGAGTGTCTTTATATAGAAAAGTATAAGAAGGAATTTGTCAAAATCAGTGGTTGGATATATTCTTATCAGATGTTATTAATTATACAACATGTCCATACAAAGTTCAAAAATCACAGATTTATGGTTTTTTTTTTTATCAAAACTTTCCATCTATCACTGATGCTCAGATAAAGCTATCAGACAATGTATTTTAAAGCCATTGTGGTACATTCATATGTGTTTGAGAAAAATAGTGGGGCAGGGAGGGTTGTTAAGAAATAAGGCTGCCTGAACTTACACGAATCATGGACTTGGTAAAGAGATCATGATTCAGAATTATTGTTCTGCAGAGAAATCAATATACTGTTGTGGGGATTAATATTTTATTCGTGTCAAATGTCGCAATCACAATCATTCAGACTGCACCTGCGAAACTTTTTATACTCTGAGTGACAGAGAGAATTTGTCAAATTGAGCCATGCAAACAAAGGCTTTTCTGCAAAAGAGATTGGGCATGGCCCTAAAGATAATTAGTGAATTTGGGGCAAGCTTCTCCTTACAGTTCAGCACCAACAGGGTTTCTAAGGTAGAGTCCTGTGATAGCAATCTTATTCTTGTTTAACAGAAATACTTTCTAACCAATTTAAGCAAAAAAAGAATTAACCAGAGATCATGAGTAACTACCAGACTCTCCAGGAGGGCCTCTCCAGAGGACCAGGCTTGGAAGCTGAAACTGGGGTTGATGCTCCAGTTGGATGACATAACTGCCCCAGTGGAACCGCCCACCACTGCATCACCCCAACTAGGACTTCTGATGCCAGCCCTGGAAGCTTCCCCTAGAACAGGAACTTGGGCATGGAGGCTTCTGGCTGGTGAAGGGGAGGTCTCAAGCTTGACCTGAGGATGCAAGGGAAATGGCAAGTGAAGTTTAGATCTCTATCTTGAGGTAATGCTGGGAAACCTCTACTCAGGAAAAGCGTTCAAAATGCTTGGAAGGCAAAAAGAAGGGAATATTTGCACTACACCTGTCAAACCCAGAATCTGGTTCCTTAGGCAGCCCTAACCAGGTAAACTCTTGGCTCTGAGACAAAAAGAAATTGAGGCAAATTCAACTGTAGCCTGGGAAAATAGTGATTGATTTCCTCCTTGCTATTTGTTTCTTTAAATCTTATCCTTTGCTATGCCTGGATTTAATTTGTCAAACAAAGGCAACAGTGTGATATCACTTATTTATACTAACTTAGCAGTTACCAGTTTGGTAACAGCCATAAGAAGAGATGAGGTACTGATTCACGCTACAAGATAGAAAAGGTTTGAAAACACTATGCTCTATGACAAAGGAGCCAAGAATATACCCTGAGGAAAAGACAGTCTCTTCAATAAACTGTGCTGGGAAAACTGGACAGCTACATGTAAAAGAATAAAACTAGACCACTTTCTAACATCATACACAAAAATAAACTTAAAATGAATTAAAGACCTAACTGTGAGACCTGAAATCCATAAAAATTCTAGAAGAGAACAAAGGCAGTAAATTCTCTGATGTTGGCCATAGCAACATTTTTCTAGATATGTCTGCTAAGGAAAGGGAAACTAAAGCAAAAATAAACTACTGGGGGACACCTGGGTGGCTCAGTCAGCTAAGTGTCTGCCTTCGGCTCAGATCATGATCCCAGGGTCCTGGGATTGAGCCCTGCGTTGGGCCCCCTGCTCAGCGGGGATCCTACTTCTCCCTTTTCCTCTGTCTGCTGCTTCCCCTGCTTATGCTCTCTCTCTGTCAAATAAATAAATAAAATCTAAAAAAAAAGGGGCACCTGGGTGGCTCAGTCGTTAAGCGTCTGCCTTCGGCTCAGGTCATGATCCCAGGGTCCTGGGATCGAGCCCCGCATCGGGCTCCCTGCTCCGTGGGAAGCCTGCTTCTCCCTCTCCCACTCCCCCTGCTTGTGTTCCCTCTCTGGCTGTCTTTCTGTCTGTCAAATAAATAAAATCTTTAAAAAAAAAAAAAATCTAAAAAAAAAAAAACCTATTGGGACTATATCAAAATAAAAAGTTTTTGTACAGCGAAGGAAACCATGAATAAAACAATAAGGCAACCTACTGAATGGGGAAGGTATATTTGCAAATGACATATCCTATAAGGGGTTAATATCCAAAATCTATAAAGAATTTATACAATTAAATACCCAAAATACCCCAAACAACTTGATATAAAAATGGGCAGAGGTCTTGAAGGGCATTTTTCTAAAGAAGACATAGAGATGGCCAGCAGACACATGAAAAGATGCTCGATGTCGCTAATCATCAGGGAAGCACAAATCAAAACCACAATGAGATGCCACCTTACACCTGTCAGAATGGCTAAAATCAAAAAGAAAAGGAATAGCAAGCAGTGGGGAAGATGTAGAGGAAAAGGAATGCTTGTACACTGTTTGTGGGAATGTAAATTGGTACAGCCACTGTGGAAAAGAGTACGGAGGTGCCTAAAAAAAGTAAAAAGAGAAACACCATATGATCCGTTAATTCTACTATGGGTATCTAGTCAAAGAGAAAAAAAACACTAATTCAAAAAGATACAAGCATGCTAATGTTTATTGTAGCATTATTTACGATAGCTAAGATATAGAAGCAACCTAAGTGTCCACTGACATATATGTGTCACATGCACACACACACACACACACACACACACACAGTGGAATATTACACAGCCATAAGAAAGGATGAGATCATGTCAATTGAGACAAAATGGGTGGATGGGTATTATGCTAAGTGAAATAAGTCAGAGTGAGAGAGACAAATACCATATAATTCTACTCATATGTGGAATCTAAAAAACCAAACAAATGAATAAAAAAAACAGAAAGCAGATTCAGACCCATAAACACAGAGAACACACTGATAGTTGCCGGAGGGGAGGGAAGTAGGGGGATGGGCAAAATGGCTGAAGGAGAGCGGGAGATACAGGCTTCCAGTTATGGAATGAATGTCCTGGGACTAAAAGGCACAACATAAGGAATATAGTCAATGATATGGTAGTAGTGCTGTATGGTGACAGAGAATAGCTACGCTTGTGGTGGAGCAGAGCATAGCATACAGAGATCATCCTAACATGCAACCAAAATTTAGAACCACAGCTATCAGAAAGAGATTAACCATACATAGGTTATATTGCACATTATGCCCTATGGTGTGATGACAATAATCAAAAATTACTATAAGAACTCAGAGGAACCATCCCTACCTCAGACTGGCGATGAGGATGGCTCAGAGAAACCTTCCGACATGGGGTGATAACTGAGCTGAATATTAAAATATGGGGAGCAATTGGCCAAGTGAAGATGGAGGTGACCCCGAAGAGATCTAAGCAGAGGGAGCAGCCTGTGCCGAGGCAAGGAGAGGAAACGTCATCTTTAGGAAAGGACTAAGTCGAAAAGTACAACAGACGTGTCATACGTGTTGTAGCTGGTCACAGCCATTGGAAGTTTCCTCAGAGACCAACCTCAGTTGGCAGTGCTGGGACTTTCAGGTCATGGCATCTTCCTATTTTCCTGCATTTGAGGAAAGGCAGCAATATCCTAGTACTCGGGATTATAGACTGACCACAGAAGAAAATCCAGCAGTGCTGGGCTTTCCCAATGAAGTGATTGGCTGTTGCAATGCATCCGGGAGTGATTTGTTTTCTAAAACGATTAATGCATCTCTACTCATCTCAGTTGCAGAGCTGCTTTTCCAGAAGCATTTGAGCCCCTGGTGCCAGGTGAAGTTCTTCTAGTGTCCCTAAATTAAGTACCCCCTGCACAGCAGGAAGGGTATAAACTAGGCAATCGCTAGGAAACAGACTGAAAAGGATTTCTTTATAGAGCAAGAGGTGTCTCTTTCCTTCTTATCGCTATAAGAACTTTGGGAGTTGGAGAGTCACCACTTAATTATGTCCACCGACCCAGCTTTAGGGGCCCGGCCCTGTACTCTTACTATCTTGCCAGTCTGATTGCTATTCAAACAGAGGTGGTTCTCACAAAGGGTAAACAATTCACGTGTTATTTCCAGAGGAATATTTGAAGTTCTAGGGAGATTGCCTTTATCTCATGTGGGGGGAGTCATTGATATGCTCACATATGTTCTCTTTTATTGAAGCTGGGTGTCATTACTATAATGCGACTTTAAAGATCTGAAGAGGAGGAAGCTTACATTTTTTTTTTTTTTTACTACAGTTAAACTTAGCACAGGAGCCAGGCCTGCCAATGGCTGTTTCTTTTCCAGATGTGTTCATAAAACGTGTGTATTGTATATGGCCCCATGGCTTCTGAGAGGCTTTCACAAAGAAGTTTACTCTCTGCTTGGATCCCCACAATTTATGGGGAGATTCAACAGCTGGTCTAAGATTGGAAAGTCACTGTGTCATACTTGGAATATGCGGAAGGATGGTTAGACTCCGGTTCCTCAGCACGAATGAATAGTCCATTGTCTAGAAGGTGCTTGAACTTGGTCAGGCGATGTTCATCTCCATTTTTGGGGATACTTTTATCCTTTTTTGTTTTTACAAAATATTTTAAAGCGTGTACACACACACACAACACACACACACACACACACACCAGGAAGGCAAAGGGCTTATTATGATGTTGAGGGATACTGTGGGCTAGTGGTGTGCTGGTGAATGTTTAAGAACCAGCTCCATGGAGTGCTGGGGGAGCTTATTTCAGTGGTTTACTCCCCACCCCCATGGTCCTTCTTAAGCTACTGATGTGAGATCAACCAGGTCCCAACTTTCCCGAAATGTTAACAACTTACTCTCATATGCCTGTATGAGCTGCCTCCAGAATGTTCACTGACCGAGGCTATGATGTGCTTGCTGATGGTAGAAGGTGCTGTGACTTGTATAGGGCATCCTGGGGCTGGTGGAGAGACCCATTTAAAGACCAGCCTCTTTTTTTCTTAAGATTTTACTTATTTATTCGAGAGAGATATAGAGCACAAGCGGGGGTGGGGGGGCATAGGGAGAGGGACAAGCAGACTCTCCACTGAGTGCACAGCCTGATGTAGGGCTCAATCCCAGGACCCCAAGATTATGACCTGAGCCAAAGGCAGATGCTTAATCAACTGAGCCATTCAGGCGCCCCAAGACTAGCCTCTTTTTAAAGAAATCTGAAAAGTTATCTTAGCTCCTTTTTTTAATCCAAAGTTAACAAGAGATTGGAGAGCTCATCTTCCTATGGATCCCATGAATCTCTTCTAAATTCCCAAAAGATCTCTAATGTGGAACTGGGCAACAAGGTTTTCAGAGACTTTATGGATTTATCTCCATTTTATTAATGTTGAAACTAAGCTTGTCCAGGAATCCTGCAGTAAGTCATCAAACCCAGCTCAAATCTATTGTCTCTGACATTTGGAATTCAGAGTTACAGAGAAGAAGAGAACCTGAGAGATCAAGTACCTGTTCAGGTGGTCCTTAAGCCCACTGATGTTTGGAGAATCTTTTCTAATGGGTGACAAGTTTCCTCCATGGAAGCATGAGCGTAACTGCCATAAAAGCCCTCAGATACACGATGATACTCAGAAACCATGGAACAGAAGGGCTAACAGTCATTTATGCATCTTTCTATAAACTTAATTTTAAAATAACTATAAATATTTCCTAAGCTCCATTGGCTGCCTTGGTTTCAAAAAATTCAATCAAGGGACAGTAAAAGGAAGATTTAAAGACCTTAAAATCCAGAGACAAGTCAATCATGACTGGATGCTGCACGTGCCAGGGGCACATGTGACCCAGTTGTCCTGTTTCTTTTTCCCTAAGGACCAGACACTTGTCATGGCCACTCCAAGGACAACTGGTGGGACATGGACATGGTAGGACCCTGCCTTGGAAAGATAAGCAGGAAACCCTGACAACTGTTTGTCGTTCTCAGAGTGAAGAGCTTTCACTTTGCTGCTTGGGTACATCGATTAGTTTAGGTTACACCCTTTGCAGAAAAAAGCCCTTTCCATCTGTGATTCCCCCTTGGGGCCCAAACAGCCCACAGGTCTGAGGAAATTGAGAGAGATCAGAAAGAGTTAAAAGCTTTGCTTAGGGCCCCATTCATTTGTTTCCCAAATGGTCACAGGGGGCCTGTGGTGGGATATTACAGTAAACAAAACAGACAAAATCCCTCCCCTCGTGGAACTCACATTCTAGTAGGGCAAGAAATAGGCTAAGCAAATAAACTAGTAAATATATAAAATAACAGATGGTAAAAAGGCCATGGAGAAAAACAGATTTATGAAATGGGGAGAGGGATCCTAGGAGAGAGGGTTTATTTGATATAGAATGACAAGAGAAGGCTGCACTTGGTAAGATGTCATTAGGGCAGAGAAAGCAGGGGGTAAGCTCGGGAAATGTTTGGGGAAGGGCACTCCACCAGAGGCTCCAGAAAGTGCAAAGGCCACATGCTTGGCTCCACAGCACAGATCTCTGCAGATGAAAACTTGAGGCATGACAGATGGAACAGCCCTCAAGTGTGAAGAGCTGCTGTGGGCGGAGTCAGAGGCTGTCCCAACTCCCTCGGGCCCCTGAGGCACAGTGAATGACAGTTCCAGGTTTAGACTATGTCTGTGCTGTAGGCTGCATGCTTCCCTTGGTGCTAGGCCCGAAGGCAAAATTTCCAGGGAGAGAAGGAACCAGTGACCCTCCATGCTCCTCAAGATGTCTCCTCGAACCAGCAAAATCCCTTGCCTATCAGCTCTGCATGGCCACAGAAAAATCCAGGCACACCTGCCCTCCCCTAAAGGTGTCTATTACGGTGTTTGGGTGGTTTATACCTGTCCTCTGAGTAGTTACTGATAGCAATCGTACAGATGGTAATCTGATCATACAGGTGTCTCTCCCACATTTTGTATGGGTAACGTCAGTCTTTTCAAGTCTGTGGGTACAGTTGATATTGAAAAGCCTTGGGCTGTTTGCAACCAGACCTCTTTCCCCTACCATCTGCCCAGGTCTTTGGTCAGAAAGAGTCCCTTTGTTTTTTATTACTGAGTGCCAGGTTGATCTACATGCTCTTGGGATAATCCAGAAGTCTCCATTATGCCACCTTAGCATTGAAATTCACATTTTAGTATTCCCTAACATATTCTTCTCCTCCCTCTACTTATTTTCCCAATTTCTCAATCCCACACTGAAGATTATTTTACTAGGGAACTAGCCTCTTTCCATCATGTGGTTAAAGGCCACAAGGCTATATGGGTCCAACTTTGCCCCATGCTAGCCAATAAATTCCATTTTTTTCCTGAAGTCTCTTCCTTACTTCTAAAATAGTCAGTGAGCATGTAGGTTTGGTCTCATTGGAAAGAGCCATCCTTGAGTTCCATTCTCTCTCTGACATCTAGGGTCACCTTGAGAATCCTTCTATGTTCCAAAGAGGTCATGGGATTTTCCCCAATGCCCCTTTACAATCATGTTTCAGAGGTTTTATTAAAATTGGTGAAAGGCATTCTGTTCCAACTGTGCCCACACAAAAGAATCATTATTGATTTGACCCTCAGTTGCCAACTAGTCAATTTTTTCTTTGCTGATGGAAATCATGGGCATTTCCAAAATGCTCACTCCTTGTGCCTCCCAGCACCCCAGGCCAACCAAGCTATCACACTGGCTGTGTGCACCTCCACCCAAGAGCAAGATTCCTAACCATGAGCACACTCAGGAAAGAAATGACAGCAAACTAATGGAAAATTAAAGACTACTATTACCACCCTTTGCCCTATGAGAAAGAGGAGTAACACCTAAAAAAGCCTTTCTTCAAGGACATTTCCAAGGCCGGGAGCTCTGCTTCACTTCAGAAAACAACTAGCAGCTAGAGTTTTCTTTGAAACATTAACAATAATATCAACAACTTCCTTTGTAGCCACTCAAAAGGAAAGGATAGGGAGAATAACATAACCTTTAGTTTTGATTGAGAAAGGTACCGGAATTGCTCAATGCCCCATGAAATTCATCTCAATGGATCCTGTTTAAGGATGCCAGCTGGAGGAAATATTATTTATAAAAGCAAACAAGCAACATTCAGTAAGGAAGTAGAACCTGTGAAATAACATGGAAAATTTTTATTTCAAAATTACCACTCTTAATGCTTTCCTCACTGGGGGTTCACATAAATTAAAGTGGTTTTGTTTGAATAATTCCTAAACTCCCCAAATCCTTCACTTATCGCAGCTCTTTCTGAGCACTATTATCATGGAATTTCACAGACCCAAGGACAAAGATACTGTTGCCTAGACTTTGGATACCATTTAATTTCAACATTGTCCTAGATAGATCAAGATGAAATCAAATTCTGTGTTAAAAAAATCTATTGTGATTCATGGAGACAGAAGCCTTGTGTGCTCTGTAGAATGAGGTTTCACCATATCACTCACCTGCCTTCTCCCCTCCTGCCTCATGGGAGACACTGTCCTCCACTCAAGGTCATGCCCTCCTGGAAAAGAGAATGTTCAGGAAGTCACAGAGGTCCTTATGAAATAGCCTATTTTTTTCACCACCCATGTTAAGATAAATGAGGTTGTGTTGATGCCAAATCTTTGTAGCCAAACCTACTCATTTCAAGAGAAACAATGAAAGTTCTCATGAAAATGTTTTAATATGGAAAGGACAAGTTTGGTAGTTTTTCAAGCACATGAGGAGCTCTTTAAGATAGTCTGGATAACTTGGGGCGCCTGGGTGGCTCAGTCAGATAAGCGTCCAACTCTTGATTTCAGCTCAGGTCATGCTCTCAGGGTCATGAGATCGAGCTCCCAGCACGGAGCCTGCTTAAGATTCTCTCCCTCCCTCTGCCTCTCCCCCACCCACCTCCATGTGCGTTCTCTAAAAAAAAAAAACATAATAATCTGGATATCTCGACAGGAACACAACAGAGCCATCCAGCTCTTAGACCAGATTTTGATACTGTTACAAAACTAAAAAATTAAGGTACCTTCATTAACTATTAGCTTGAAAAGCCTTGTGGAGGAGGATTGATAAAAATTAGTAGTCACTTGGAAAGGGATTGCTAATAGCACTTACTTCTGTTTTATCCACTAAAACTCATTCCCAATTTACAAGGAATATAAAAACTCTCTTTGGCATCAGAGTAACAGTTTGGAGACACAGCCCAGAAACCAGCAAATCATATTAGTGCTCTCTCTCTCTAGAACATAAAAAGCATCGTCTTTGAAACAAAATGTGTAGCTGAAACTCTGAGCAGAAACACGTGTCATCATCTCATCAGTCATAAATGGTGACATCCAGCGTCAGCGGGAGACTTGGAGGCCATCTGGTTCAAAATCCATGCAAGACTGGAATCTCTCAGCAGCATCCCAGTCCTTGAAGGATGACCAGACATGCTTCAATAGGCCTGTCTCTGGAGCTCAGCAGTTCACCAGCCTTTTAACTCACACCACAAGAGGTAATAGCTGTTTCCCAAGGAATGAATGGCCCACATCCCCAGGTATTTCTGGAAAGGCCTTCTGGTGGGCTTCCAAATGATCCCCAAATGCAAATCCTTTCCTTCATTTATTGCCAAAAAACTAAAATAGAAAAAACTAAAAATAGAAATACCATGTGGTTCAATACTTCTGTATACATTCACCTTTACATAGAACTAAGATTTTTTGCTAGTTGAATAAAAAGTGAGTTATTATGGATTACTAGTATTTGAAGTTCATAAACTCAACTCAGCATGTCATTAGCATTTAAGAAAGGGGGTATTTTAATGTAGGGATCTGAAGGGGTATGTGCACCCCGATGTTTATAGCAGCAATGTCCACAATAGCCAAACTGTGGAAAGAGCCAAGATGTCCATCAACAGATGAATGGATAAAGAAGATGTGGTATATATATACAATGGAATATTATGCAGCCATCAAAAGGAATGAGATCTTGCCATTTGCAATGACGTGGATGGAACTGGAGGGTGTTATGCTGAGTGAAATAAGTCAATCAGAGAAACACATGTATCATATGACCTCACTGATACGAGGAATTCTTAATCTCAGGAAACAAACTGAGGGTTGCTGGTGTGGTGGGGGGTGGGAGGGATGGGGTGGCTGGGTGATAGACATTGGGGAGGGTATGTGCTATGGTGAGCTCTGTGAATTGTGTAAGACTGTTGAATCACAGACCTGTACCTCTGAAACAAATAATACATTATATGTTAAAGAAAAAAAAAGAAGATAGCAGGAAGGGAAAAATGAAGGGGGCGGGAATCGGATGGGGAGATGAACCATGAGAGACTATGGACTCTGAGAAACAAACTGAGGGTTCTAGAGGAGAGGAGGGTGGGGGGATGGGTTAGCCTGGTGATGGGTATTAAAGAGGGCACGTTCTGCATGGAGCACTGGGTGTTGTACGCAAATAATGAATCATGGAACACTACATCAAAAACTAATGATGTAATGTATGGTGATTAACATAACATAATAAAAAAAAAGAAAGGGGGTATTTTATAAGTAGTCAGTTGCTTCAGTGCTTGCAATACTGGAAAGCTAGTAGTAGGCATGAAAACAATCAGGATGCTTTGTTCTCAGAACTTCGTTAACCTTGTGGTTGATTTTTGGTTTTCAGTTGTTGCTTATAAATTAATGTTGGTTTAGCTTTATCATTGTCAATTTACTGAACATTTTTTGGTTATTGAGGATCATTTGGTTGAAGATAATTGGGTTATCACTTGTTAATGAATATTTGCATTAATGGTATTTTTGGCTTATAATATCTTTAAAATAGCTAGTTACTAAAATATGTGCATGTTAAGGTTTAAATAAGAATCATCCATGTTACTAATGCTAAAGAAGATGTGTACAACCCACACACTACCACCTCAACCTACGTTCACCAAAATGGCTAGTAACATGCACATTGTTGGTAGACGTACTAAGTGAATTTGTACAGATTAGTGAGTTTCAACATATTATAAAATTAAGTGTGATAAAATGTATTTTTTTTTTGTTTAGAGGGTATTGTTTTATAGCACACGGATATAAGCTCACACTGAAAATTGTTTTTTTCCTTTGTTATCGATGAGTTATTTTCAGTTTAAAAGGAGGAATGAACTGTGTAGATGGACTAGAACTTTTAGCTTCCCTCTATCCCCTATCACTAAAGTGGGCCATGATTAAACAAACAAACAAAAAGTTTTGGGCACCTGCATGGCTCAGTCAGTTGAGTGTCTGACTCTTGATTTTAGCTCAGGTCATGATCTCAGGGTCCTGGAATCAAGTCCCGCATCAGGCTCTGCAATCACTGGGGGAGTCTGCTTGAGATTTGCTCTCCTCCTCTGCCTCTGCCCCTCTCCTGCTCAGGCTCTCTCTCTCTCTCTCAAATAAATTTAAAAAAAGTGGAAGACCCACTTCTTTGAACCACAGCACACCCTAAAATGTATTAAAGTCAGAGAGGTTTGAACATGAGCCTTTTTGCTTTTTACTAAGGACATACTCAGATTGCCAAAAAAACCCTGTTAGCATAGGTGAAACTAAACAAGTGACAAAATTCTTCTCTTCTTTTGACTGTCCTGTGCCCAACCTGTGTGTCCTCTCAAGGTCATTCTCCTTGGGAAGTTTTGGCCATAGTGATCTTTTTTTTGGTTTGTTTGTGTTTTTGGAGTGTAGTTGACACACAATGTTACATTAGTTTCAGGTGTACAATATACTGGTTCAACAAGTTTACACATTATACTTACGTTCACCATAAATGTAGCTCCCATATGTCACCATCCATTGCTATTACAATATCAGTGACTGTATTCTCTATGCTGTGCCTTTTATTCCCATGACTTACTCATTTCATAACTGGAAGCCTGTACCTCCTGCTCCCCTTCACCACTTTAGTCCATCCCCCACCACCATCACTTCTGGCAACCATCAGTTTGTTCCCTGCGTTTACAGGTCTGATTCCACTTTCTGTTTGTTTGTTTGTTTGTTCATTTGGGGTTTTTTTTAGATTCCACATATGGGTAAAATCATATGGTATGTGTCTCTTTCACTCTGACTTATTTCACTTAGCATAATACCCTCTAGGTCCTCCATGTTGTTGCAAATGGCAAGATCTTGTCCTTTTTTTATGGCTGCGTAAGATTGCACTGTGTGTGTGAGTGTGTGTGTGTGTGTGTACATCTTCCTTATCCATTCATCTACTGATGGACTATCAGGATGCTTCTGTATCTTGGCTATTGTACATAATGCTGCCATAAACATAGATGTGCAGATGTCCTTTCAAATTAGTGTTTTCACTTTCTTTTGGTAAATACCCAGTAGAATTATTGAATCACATGGTATTTCTATTTTTAGTTTTGTTGAGGAACCTCCATACTGTTTTCCATAGTGGCTGTACCAATTTACATTCCCACAAACAGTGTACAAGCATTCCTTTTCCTCCACATCCTCCCCAATGCTTCTTATTTTTTGTCTTTTTCGATTTTAGCCAGTCTGACAGGTGTAAGGTCGTATCTCATTGTGGTTTGGATCTGCATTTCCCTGATCATTAGTGATGTTGAGCATCTTTTCTTTTCTTTTTTTTTTTTTTAATTTTTTTATTGTTATGTTAATCCCCATACATTACATCATTAGTTTTAGATATAGTGTTCCATGATTCATTGTTTGTGCATAACACCCAGTGCTCCATGCAGAACGTGCCCTCCTCAATACCCATCACCAGGCTAACCCATCCTCCCAACCCCCTCCCCTCTAGAACCCTCAGTTTGTTTTTCAGAGTCCATTGTCTCTCATGGTTCTTCTCCCCCTCCGATTTCCCCCCCTTCATTCTTCCCCTCCTGCTACATTCTTCTTCTTCTTTTTTTCTTTCTTAACATATATTGCATTATTTGTTTCAGAGGGACAGATCTGAGATTCAACAGTCTTGCACAATTCACAGCGCTTACCAGAACACATACCCTCCCCAGTGTCCATCACCCAGTCACCCCATCCCTCCCACCCCACCCCCCACTCCAGCAACCCTCAGTTTGTTTCCTGAGATTAAGAATTCCTCATATCAGTGAGGTCATATGATACATGTCTTTCTCTGTTTGACTTATTTCGCTCAGCATAATACCCTCCAGTTCCATCCACGTCATTGCAAATGGCAAGATCTTATTCCTTTTGATGGCTGCATAATATTCCATTGTATATATATACCACGTCTTCTTTATCCATTCATCTGTTGATGGACATCTTGGCTCTTTCCACAGTTTGGCTATTGTGGACATTGCTGCTATAAACATCGGGGTGCACGTAGCCTTTCGGGTCCCTACTTTTGTATCTTTGGGGTAAATACCCAGTAGTGCAATTGCTGGATCATATGGTAGCTCTATTTTCAACTTTTTGAGGAACCTCCATACTGTTTTCCAGAGTGGCTGCACCAGCTTGCATTCCCACCAACAGTGTAGGAGGGTTCCCCTTTCTCCGCATCCCCGCCAACATCTGTCATTTCCTGACTTGTTAATTTTAGCCATTCTGACTGGTGTGAGGTGGTATCTCATTGAGGTTTTGATTTGGATTTCCCTGATGCCGAGCGATATTGAACACTTTTTCATGTGTCTGTTGGCCATTTGGATGTCTTCTTTGCAAAAATGTCTGTTCATGTCTTCTGCCCATTTCTTGATTGGATTCTTTGTTCTTTTGGTGTTGAGTTTGATGAGTTCTTTATAGATTTTGGATACTAGCCCTTTATCTGATATGTCATTTGCAAATATCTTCTCCCATTCTGTCACTTGTCTTTTGGTTTTGTTGACTGTTTCCTTTGCTTTGCAAAAGCTTTTTATCTTGATGAAGTCCCAATAGTTCATTTTTGCCCTTGGCTTCCCTTGCCTTTGGCGATGTTTCTAGGAAGAAGTTGCTGCGGCTGAGGTCGAAGAGGTTGCTGCCTGTGTTCTCCTTTAGGATTTTGATGGACTCCTGTCTCACATTGAGGTCTTTCAACCATTTGGAGTCTATTTTTGTGTGTGGTGTAAGGAAATGGTCCAGTTTCATTCTTCTGCATGTGGCTGTCCAATTTTCCCAACACCATTTGTTGAAGAGACTGTCTTTTTGCCATTGGACATTCTTTCCTGCTTTGTCGAAGATGAGTTGACCATATAGTTGAGGGTCCATTTCTGGGCTCTCTATTCTGTTCCATTGATCTATGTGTCTGTTTTTGTGCCAGTACCATACTGTCTTGATGATGACAGCTTTGTAGTAGAGCTGGAAGTCTGGAATTGTGATGCCGCCAGCTTTGCTTTTCTTTTTCAACATTCCTCTGGCTATGCGGGGTCTTTTCTGGTTCCATACAAATTTTAGGATTATTTGTTCCATTTCTTTGAAGAAAGTGGATGGTATTTTGATGGGGATTGCATTGAATGTGTAGATTGCTCTAGGTAGGATTGACATCTTCACAATATTTGTTCTTCCAATCCATGAGCATGGAACGTTTTTCCATTTCTTTGTGTCTTCCTCAATTTCTTTCATGAGTATTTTATAGTTTTCTGAGTACAGATCCTTTGCCTCTTTGGTTAGATTTATTCCTAGGTATCTTATGGTTTTGGGTGCAATTGTAAATGGGATCGACTCCTTAATTTCTCTTTCTTCTGACTTGTTGTTGGTGTATAGGAATGCCACTGACTTCTGTGCATTGATTTTATATCCTGCCACTTGACTGAATTCCTGTATGAGTTCTAGCAGTTTTGGGGTGGAGTCTTTGGGATTTTCCACATAAAGTATCATATCATCTGCAAAGAGTGAGAGTTTGACTTCTTCTTTGCCAATTTGGATGCCTTTGATTTCTTTTTGTTGTCTGATTGCTGTGGCTAGGACTTCCAATACTATGTTGAATAGCAGTGGTGATAGTGGACATCCCTGCCGCGTTCCTGACCTTAGGGGGAAAGCTCTCAGTTTTTCCCCATTGAGAATGATATTTGCTGTAGGTTTTTCATAGATGGCTTTTATGATATTGAGGTATGTACCTTCTATCCCTATACTCTGAAGAGTTTTGATCAAGAAAGGATGCTGTACTTTGTCAAATGCTTTTTCTGCATCTATTGAGAGGATCATATGATTCTTGTTCTTTCTTTTGTTAATGTATTGTATCACGTTGATTGATTTGCGGATGTTGAACCAACCTTGCAGCCCAGGGATAAATCCGACTTGGTCGTGGTGAATAATCCTTTTAATGTACTGTTGGATCCTATTGGCTAGTATTTTGGTGAGAATTTTTGCATCCATGTTCATCAGGGATATTGGTCTGTAATTCTCCTTTTTGATGGGGTCTTTGTCTGGTTTTGGGATCAAGGTAATGCTGGCCTCATAAAATGAGTTTGGAAGTTTTCCTTCCATTTCTATTTTTTGGAACAGTTTTAGAAGGATAGGTATTAATTCTTCTTGAAATGTTTGGTAGAATTCCCCTGGGAAGCCATCTGGCCCTGGGCTTTTGTGTTTTGGGAGATTTTTGATGACTGCTTCTATTTCCTTAGTGGTTATAGGTCTGTTCAGGTTTTCTATTTCTTCCTGGTTCAGTTTTGGTAGTTGATACATCTCTAGGAATGCATCCATTACTTCCAGGTTATCTAATTTGCTGGCATAGAGTTGCTCATAATATGTTCTTATAATTGTTTGTATTTCTTTGGTGTTGGTTGTGATTTCTCCTCTTTCATTCATGATTTTGTTGATTTGGGTCATTTCTCTTTTCTTTTTGATAAGTCTGGCCAGGGGCTTATCAATCTTGTTAATTCTTTCAAAGAACCAGCTCCTAGTTTCGTTGATCTGTTCTACTGTTCTTTTGGTTTCTATTTCATTGATTTCTGCTCTGATCTTTATTATTTCTCTTCTCCTGCTGGGTTTAGGCTTTATTTGCTGTTCTTTCTCCAGCTCCTTTAGGTGTAGGGTTAGGTTGTGTACTTGAGACCTTTCTTGTTTCTGGAGAAAGGCTTGTATTGCTATATACTTTCCTCTTAGGACTGCCTTTGCTGTATCCCAAAGATTTTGAATAGTTGTGTTTTCATTTTCATTGGTTTCCATGAATTTTTTTAATCCTTCTTTAATTTCCTGGTTGACCCATTGATTCTTCAGTAGGATGCTCTTTAGCCTCCATGTATTTGAGTTCTTCCCGACTTTCCTCTTGTGATTGAGTTCTAGTTTCAAAGCATTGTGGTCTGAAAATAGGCAGGGATTGATCCCAATCTTCTGGTACCGGTTGAGACCTGATTTATGACCTAGGATGTGATCTATTCTGGAGAATGTTCCATGGGCACTAGAGAAGAATGTGTATTCCGTTGCTTTGGGATGGAATGTTCTGAATATGTCTGTGAAGTCCATTTGGTTCAGTGTGTCATTTAAAGTCTTTATTTCCTTGTTGATCTTTTGCTTAGACGATCTGTCCATTTCAGTGAGGGGGGTGTTAAAGTCCCCCACTATTATTGTATTGTTGTCGATGTGTTTCTTTGCTTTTGTTATTAATTGCCTTATATAATTGGCTGCTCCCATGTTAGGGGCATAGATATTTACAATTGTTAGATCTTCTTGTTGGATAGACCCTTTAAGTAGGATATAGTGTCCTTCCTCATCTCTTATTACAGTCTTTGGTTTAAAATCTAATTTGTCTGATATAAGGATTGCCACCCCAGCTTTCTTTTGGTGTCCATTAGCATGGTAAATGGTTTTCCACCCCCTCACTTTCAATCTGGGGGTGTCTTTGGGTCTAAAATGAGTCTCTTGCAGACAGCATATCGATGGGTCTTGTTTTTTAATCCAATCTGATAGCCTGTGTCTTTTGATTGGGGCATTTAGCCCATTTACATTCAGGGTAACTATTGAAAGATAGGAATTCAGTGCCATTGTATTGCCTGTAAAGTGACTGTTACTGTATATTGTTTGTGTTCCTTTCTGGTCTATGTTGCTTTTAGGCTCTCTCTTTGCTTAGAGGACCCCTTTCAATATTTGTTGTAGGGCTGGTTTCGTGTTTGCAAATTCCTTTAGTTTTTGTTTGTCCTGGAAGCTTTTTATCTCTCCTTCAATTTTCAATGACAGCCTAGCTGGATATAGTATTCTTGGCTGCATATTTTTCTCATTTAGTGCTCTGAATATGTCCTGCCAGTCCTTTCTGGCCTGCCAGGTCTCTGTGGATAAGTCTGTTGCCAATCTAATGTTTCTACCATTGTAGGTTACATATCTCTTCTCCCGAGCTGCTTTCAGGATTTTCTCTTTGTCTCTGAGACTCGTAAGTTTTACTATTAGATGTCGGGGTGTTGACCTATTTTTATTGATTTTGAGAGGGGTTCTCTGTTCTTCCTGGATTTTGATGCCTGTTTCCTTCCCCAAATTAGGGAAGTTCTCTGCTATAATTTGCTCCATTATACCTTCTGCCCCTCTCTCTCTTTCTTCTTCTTCTGGGATCCCAATTATTCTAATGTTATTTCGTCTTATGGTATCGTTTATCTCTCGAATTCTGCCCTCGTGATCCAGTAGTTGTTTATCTCTCTTTTTCTCAGCTTCTTTATTTTCCATCATTTGGTCTTCTATCTCACTGATTCTTTCTTCTGCCTCATTTATCCTAGCAGTTAGCGCCCCCATATTTGATTGCACCTCATTGATAGCCTTTTTGATTTCTACTTGGTTAGATTTTAGTTCTTTTACTTCCCCAGAAAGGGTTTCTCTAATAACTTCCATGTTTTTTTCAAGCCCAGCTAGTATCTTTAAAGTGATGATTCTGAACTCCAGATCTGACATCGTACTAATGTCCGTATTGAGTAGGTCCCTGGCAGTCGGTACTACCTCTTGTTCTTTTTGTTGAGGTGATTTTTTCCGTCTTGTCATTTTGTGCAGAGGAGAATAGATTAATGAGAGAACAAAATGCTAGCAGGGTAACAACGTCCCCAGAAAATATACTCTAAACAAATCAGAAAAGACCTGAAGCAGTGGGAAAAGAAAGGGAAAGAGAGAAAAAAGAAAAGGAAAGAAAAAAAGAAAAAAGAAAAAGATAAAGATAAAAACAAACAAAAGCAGAACAAAACAAAACAAAACAAAAACAGAATGTGATCAAATATGATCAGGCTGGATTATAGATCAGTGCCACACACTAGATTTTGGGTGTATTTTGGTCTGTTAAAAGAAAGTCCCTCCCAAAATTTTAAAGAAAGAAAAACTTATATATGTACAAAAATAAGGGTTGATGTGATGAAGGGATGGAATATGACTGTAAAGATGGAAATTATAAAAAATTTTAAAAAAGGATTTGATAAGTTGTTTGAAAAAAGAAAGAAGAGGATTAAAAAAAAAAAAAGAAAGAAAAAAGGGAGAGAATGTGATCAGGCAGGGGAGTAGAAAAAAACCATACACTAGAGATTTAGAGTATATTTTGATCTGTTAGAAGAAACTGTCTCAAGATTTTAAAGAGAGAACAACTTATATATATATGCCAAAAATACGGGTAACTACTATGAAGGGATAGAATATGACTTTAAAAATGAAAAATAAAAATGTTTTTTTTTTTAAAAAAGGGATTGATAAAATGTTGGTTGAAAAAGGGAAAAAGAAAAATTCAAAAAAAAAGAAAAAAGGAAAAAAGAAAAAAAGACAGTTAAAAAAAATAATTAACTTTGAAAGACTAAAGAATCATGGTAAAAAAGCCATGAATTCTATGTGCAGTATTCCCCTAGCGCTGGAGTTCTGCCGTTCTCATTGATCGGTAAACTTGGTCTTGGCTGGCTGTTCTCGCTGATCTTCTGGGGGAGGGGCCTGTTGCCGTGGTTCCCAAATGTCTTTGCCGGAGGCAAAATTGCCCCGCCCTTGCCGGTCCGGGCTAAGTAATCTGCTCGGGTTTGCTCTCCGGAGCTTTTGTTCCCTGCAAGCTTTCCGTACAGCTTTGGAGGCGGAGAGTGAAAATGGCGGCCTCCCAGTCTCCGCCCTGGCGGAGCCGAGAACTCGGGGTCCCGCTCCTCAGCGAGCCCCCAGAGAAAAGCAGTCAGTCACTCCCGTCTCCCCGGTCTCCGGCCACACTCCGCGCTCACCCGGCCTGTGACCGCGCCTTTCTATCTGGCACCCGACCCCGGGTGGAGTCTCCAAACCCAGCAGATCCCCGCGGTGCGCTCCCGCACCTCTCCTCCCGGGGGAAGAAGGTGAGTCTCCCCGGATCTGCCGCTTGTTGGGTCCCTGCTGGAGGAGCAGTGGCCCGACTGTGCCGCGGATCACGGTTTATAGCAACCCCGAGCTGAGAGCCCGTGCCTGGGCTCCGTCTCTGCAGCCGGCTTCCCTGCTCCGATCCCTGGGAGCTCTGCCGCACTCAGGCACCCCCGGTCTTTCTGTGACCCCAAGGGTCCTGAGACCACACTGTCCCGCGAGGGTTCTACCCCCCACTTCGCCACCAGAGTGACGTCCCTCAGCGGAGCAGACTTCTAAAAGTCCCGATTTTGTGCTCCGCGGCTCTATCACTTGCCAGAAGCGGCCGACGGAGGCCCCTCCCCTGCCGTCTATCCTCCCGAATAACGCCTCGGATTCACTTCTCCGC
This sequence comes from Halichoerus grypus, assembly GCF_964656455.1. Classification (NCBI taxonomy): domain Eukaryota; kingdom Metazoa; phylum Chordata; class Mammalia; order Carnivora; family Phocidae; genus Halichoerus; species Halichoerus grypus. The sequence continues at coordinate 130,124,120 of NC_135713.1, read as the reverse complement.
ACGTCCTACCTTCCAGAAAGTGGTCGCTTTTCTGTTCAGAGAGTTGTTGCTATTCTTTTCTTCGATCTCCTGTTGAGTTTGTAGGTGTTCAGAATGGTTTGATCCCTATCCAGCTGAATTCCTGAGAGGAGACGAAATCCAGGTCTCCTACTCCTCCGCCATCTTGCTCCGCCCCCTCGAGCATCTTTTCATGTGTCTGCTGTCCATCTCTATGTCTTCTGTGGGAAAATGCCTCTTCAAGATCTCTGCCCATTTTTAATCAAGTTGTTTGGTTTTTTGGTGTCTATTGTATAAATTCTTTATATATTTTGGATATTAACCCTTTATAGGATATATCATTTGCAAATACTTTCTCCACTCAGTAGGTTGCCTTATTGTTTTATTCATGTTTTCCTGCACTGTATACAAACTTTTTATTTTGATGTAGTCCCAACAGTTTATTTTTGCTTTAGTTTCCCTTTCCTTAGGAGACATATCTAGAAAAATGTTGCTATAGCCAATGTCAGAGAAATTACTACCTTTGTTCTCTTCTAGGATTTTTATGGATTCCAGGTCTCACATTTAGGTCTCTAATCCATTTTGAGGTTTTGTTTTTTTGGTTTTTTGGGTTTTTTTTGTCAGTAGTAGAAAGTGTTCTAGTTTTACTCTTTTACACATAACTGTCCAGCTTTCCCAGAACTGTTTATTGAAGAGACTTGTCTTTTCCCCAGTGTATATCCTGCATCCTTTGTCATAGATGAATTGACCATTTAATTGAGGGTGCATTTCTGAGCTCTCTGTGCTGTTCCATTGATCTATGTGTCTATTTTTATGTGAGTGCCATACTTCTTTACTATAGGCACTGTGGTACCTCCAGCTTTGTTTTTCTTTCTCAAGATTGCTTTGGCTATTTGGGGTCTTTTGTGGCTCCATACAAATTTTAGTATTATTTGTTCTAGCTTGTGAAAGATGCTGTTGGTATTTTGACAGGGATTGTATTGAACCTGTAGATTGCTTTGGGTAATATGGACATTTTTGCAATATTAATTCTTCTAATCCACAAACATGGAATATCTTTCCATTTGTTTGTGTCATCTTCAATTTCTTTCCTCAATGTTTTATGGTTTTCAGAGTACAGGTCTTTCACATTTTGGATAAGTTTATTCCTAGGTATTTAATTCTTTTTGGCACAACTGTAAATAGAATTATTATCTTAATTTCTTTTTCTGCTACTTTGTTACCAGTGTATAGAAATACCAATTTCTGGGTTTAATTTTGTATCCTACAGTTTTCCTGAATTCATTTATTACTGCTAGTAGTTTTTTGGTGGAGTTTCTAGAGTTTTCTATGTATAGTATCATGTCATCTACAAATAGTGACAGTTTAACTTCTTCTTTACCAATATGGATGCTTCTTATTTCTTTTTCTTGTCTGATTGCTATGGATAGGACTTCCAATACTATGTTGAATAAAAGTTGGTACACATTAATCATGAACTGAATTTTCTAATGACATTAGAAATAAGTTCCTTTTACTAAATAACAAGAATAAAGACTGCTTCTCAAGTTTTCCAACCTTTAATGTCCTGATGACATCTTGGTGATAACTTTAACGAAGTAATTTTTTTTAAAGAACCATGTTTTGATCAGTGTACTTTTGTAAAGATAATTTAAAACCAAATATTAAAATATTTATGCTCATTTTTAAAATATGATAAATCAAGATAAATAGAGAGGCTGAATAAATCATTATTAGTGAAGTAGATGAAAAAAGTCACCGATGTAGTTTCTCCAAGGTCTGTGTTCCAAGACAATGGCAGTGGTAGAAGCAAGATATATGGGTAGGGCTGGGCAGGCTCCACAAAGTAAGCCATAAAAATTCCCAAGGCACAGAGCCTTTTCCAGAGGAGTCCATTTGTTCCTTCATTTCTTCTAGGAAGAGTTACAAGAGGACAGGTTACTCTGCAGGTACACACCCATTTGGTCTGTTAAGACATTGGATCCTGGTAGTAAACTTCAAAGAGCAGTTTTTACTGCTTTTAGTTTTTGAGGCCCCACACAATGTTCACTGCCTCCTTTGGGAATAAAGCCTGAAATAAGGAAAGGTTGCCCTGAAGTTCTTCCCACTTCAGATGTTCTTAATGGCAGCATCTAAAAACTCATTTTCAATTTAATTTAGGAAAATTTTATCATTCTAATGGTGAATGATTAGTGTAAAGTCTTGGAGATGTCTGACAATTTAAGACTTTTGATTTGAACTGGCATGGTTTATTGTGCTTTTAAATGCAGAACCTTTCTGTTCTTAAATATTTAATCAGTGTAAAAGAATTGGGCGTGGTCAGCAGAATGCCCTGTGCTGATTGTCATTAATGCTGGCAAGTTTCCCATGTGCTAGACACAGCTGTGCAACGCACAAGGACTGTCCTAAAATACTGGGTCAACATATAAATGCCAAAACAATAAAAGATAAAGGCACTCTTGCCTCCAGCTTGATCTTTACCTCAGAGAGTAACCTCTTACTCCTTTGGAGTAGTCCCACCTGTTCCTGGACAGAAAAACAAGAGGTGTATATATCCTTATAATCAATTCATTTTAATATCTCTATCCAATTTTTTTCAAGACATTTAAAGTATCCTTCTCTTTCCATACATATACTCTGGAAAAAAGACTTGACTTCTCTTGAGTAATTAGAAACCATTGGGAAAAATACATTACACTTGAGAAGAACAGTGAGTCATGGCACTTATTTACTTGCTCTATTATTAAGTAACAGAAATGGCCTAATGAGTCAACGCTTTGATCCATTTGGAATCCGTACCATTTAACTTTCCTCCCCCATCATCATACTGTCCTTGAGAGTTGTATGAGGAATTAGATAAAGGTTCACTTAAAGTAACATCTGGATTTTTCAACCAATTTGAATGATCGCTTATTTTATTTTAAAACATTCAAACAAAAAGTCAAAACAAAAGGTCCATCAGAAATAGTGTAATCTCTGTTTACTGATTACTTTTTATCTTTTCATTTAATAAATACCTATTAATCACCTATTATGTGCCAGGCCCTGTGCACATAGAACAATGAACAACATAAAAACTGCCTTGGTCTTCTGGCACCTTCAAACTGGGAGATGACACAATCAAGTTAAGCCACTTGTAATGTAGTATGAAAAGTGCTAAAATTGGGTAAATATGAATCTTTGTGACCACACCTGAGAAGAGCCCTTAATTGAGACTGAGGGCAGATGGTAGGTTTCCCAGAAGAAATGACATACAACCTGAGGTCCAAAGTGTACATGGGAATAACAGGTGAGAGAGACTATCATGCAGATGGGTATAATGTTCATTTCTTCAAAAAGGACTCTGGGCCTTTTCTGGAATAGAAAGGTGTCCAGAAATAAGGCCAAAGAGGTAGACATTTTCAAGAGCAGTTGGTAGACAGTGAAAGGTTTTGGATATAAACACTGATATTTTAGAAATGTCAAACTGAGGGCAATGTGGAAAGTCAAATGGAGAAGATGGCCCAACGACACTTACTACAGTGACCGGGTAGGAGGGGATGGTTTTCCTTGGACAGATGCCATGGGGATTGAAAATGGAGGCAACATAGGTGGGACCATAAGAGACTAGAAATGTGCAGAAGGGACATAGGAGAGGAGAAACTGGCAGGAAGTGAGAGCTTGGGAAAGGAAATGGCAGGTGGTACCACCCGTTGAGGAAAGAACCTATTGATGAGCAGGTTGGGGGCAAGATAATTAATTTGATTTTTAAACCCACTGCCTTTGATTTGCCTGGGGGACATGTAAAATGCACATGGTGAGGAGTACGTTGAAAACGCAGATCTAAAGTGAAAAATGAGAACGGGCTTGGAAACAGTTTTAAGTACAAGTCAAGTAAACAAAATGGGAAATTTAAATCTTCTTTTATATATATTTTTAGAATTGTTTTATCGTGGTTAACTTTCTAAACTTCTGGAATCTGCAAAGAAGAAAACACAATCTCCCACCTTTGTCCTTCAAATATCTGTGACAGCACTTATAATTTCTAATGAGCTTATTTGTTTGTTTTTAACATTATTGCTGATAACCAAAGAGAAAAGACAACAGGGAACAAAAGAATGCTACAGGAGGAGCTAGGTGAAGAACAGCCACCTTGTGAAATGTATTTTTAAAATACAAAAAATGAAATATTTCCAATTTCATAAAATATTTGCAATAAAAATTAGATACATGAAGGAAGTAAAATATTTTACTGGGTTTTTATTCTTTAGTTTTTTAAAGTTTACTCTACTTCTCAGATTAATAATTTTCAGAATCAGTGCTTTGTGTCTTTGTTGATTTCTCTGGAGGCCATTAAATATACTTAAATACAGTAGCAATATCTTTCTGTAACCCTCACAACTATTTACTAATGATAATCTAGACACAGACAGGGATCTTTGGCAACTGAGAATAACCTATTGGTTGCTTGAGTAGAGCCATGAAAAAGTGTACTTTTTTCTCAGTACATTATCCATTTTCCTGAAAAATTAAAAATTTGTATTGTGAAGTGGCATGAAAAATAAAATATGAGTTCACATTTCTCGTCTACCTTTGATTCATTCCAAATTTATTTCTAAGACTAGAATGGTTTTTAAAGCAGTTGACATTGTCAGATCAATAATATATGCTATATAGCAAAGAAACAAAAACCAACAAAATGCTCACATGCAAAAGATACACAGGTGCCTTCTGCATTCTCAAGAAAATAAAGGATTCCTCTAGTGTGCTTGTGTGTTTAGTCTTGTTGACTTTTTTTGTCAAGACTTTGGTAGATACATTCTTGTCTTGACCAGGCCTCTAAGGCCACTAGAGAAAGTGAGCCCTGGAAGGGCTTTTCATTTATTACTGCAGAGACTGAACAAAAGGGGTGATTATTCTGTGTATTACTTTGCTAAGGCTGCCATAACAAAGTGCCACAGACTAGGTGGCTTAGACAAAAGAAGTCTATTTTCTCATAGTTCTGGACGTTAAATGTCCAAGATCAAGATGTCATAGAATTCGTCTTCCCTGAGGTCTCTCTCTTTGGCTTGCATTGGCCACCTCCTTACTGTGTCCTCACATGGTCTTTCCTTTTTATACATGCATGTTCTTCTTATAAGGACACCAGGCAGACTAGGTTGGGGTTTACCTTAGGGTCCTTAGGATCTTTAGAGATCTCAGTTTTAGCTCAATTGCCTCTTTGAAAACCTCATTTCAAGATACAATCCAGTTACATTATGAGGTACTGAAGAGATTAGGACTTCAACCTAAGAATTTTGAGAAGACACAATTGAGTCCATAACGCCTTGCTTGCCTCAAATTCATAGGTGGGAGAGTAAGAACAACTCTAACGGTTTTGGAGGCAAGAAGAAATGAGCACTGTTTCCTCCTGTTTCTATGACTTTATAATCCAAGAATGAACTAAAAAGATTCTTTTTTATGGAAAAGTAAAACTTTAAATTTATCTAAATATAGAATGTTAAATGATAGCTTAAGGACATAGTTTGGCAACCCATGGAAATCATTATTGAGTATCTGTTAATGCACTGTTTTCAGCAAACTCACCTAGCAAGCTTGGCAAAGAGGCAAAACCTCCAGGGCTGGTGAGTTGTTTACAGTTAATTCCGAGGGATGTCACTTCTAAATTTGTACTTGAGTTTTTTGTAAAAGCACTAGAGACTTTCTTAATCAAACTGACAGTTTGGAAGATAAGTCCTAACAACAAAATAAATGTTTTTTTCCCTAAAACTTTAATTATTTCTTATGCCCCAAAGTTTTTGTATTTCTTGTGCTGTCAAAAATTAAGAAATACTATATTTTTTAAAGTTCATAAGCATTTAGCACTAATTATAGTAAAAGATGAAATAAATTTAAAATCAAATCTGTAATTATATAAGAAATTATGCTTTCAAATTTAAAAAAATATTGTGTATCTGTGTGTGTGTGTATGTCTTCAACCATTGAATGGGCAAACCATGTTGGATGTGAGGCATTTTTTAGTATGAGCTTTCTCACATAACTTTCTTCTCATCAAAATCAATACTTCTATATTGTGTGTGTGTATGTTTTAAACAGTTATTAGAAAACAATCAGATAACGCTAATAAAGAAACAATTTATTGAGTATTAATCACTGATTATGACTTACTGATTTTTAAGAGTCTTGGAAATGAAAAAAATAACTACTTAAAAGTACTTCCTAATTGTAGAATGTCAAATATCAGGGCGTAATGGTGGAAATTATATCTTTGGTGTCCTTCCTTTGTCAGTGATACTTGTCAAATTTAAGTTTCCTATCTGTCCAAGGATTTCCCTTCATTACAAAAAGATGTTGAATTAGTAAGGATGGGATTATCAAATAAGTAGATACCCACTCTACCTATCTTAGTAGTAACTCCCTTAGCAGACTCCAAGGCAAAGAAGTAGCCTGTCAACAACAATGACCCAGGACTTTCAGCATTTGTAGAAGACATATTGGACAAGGAAATCTCCCAAGCTGCTGTACAGATGTTGAAACATTGGGCAATATTTAACAACCTCCCCACCCCATAAAAGACTTTAAACACATAGCCAGATTAAAACCAAAAAAAGGAAATTCTCAGATACCAGACATGATTAGTACTTCAAAGTGACCATGTTAAATTGGAGTCAATGCCAAGAGGTTTAAGGGAAATGAGGAACAAGTTATCAATTAATGGCTGGGACTTAGATTATAGGGGGAAGGGACACTAGACCACGGAATCGTGGGAGCACAGAGCTGGAACTGAGCTTCATGCATAAAGCCAGAAGTGAAGTAAGACTGTTTCATAAATGAAATGGAAACAAGAATTTCCTGGAATAACTAGAAGGAAGTTTGCTATTTACCCACTGCTATGTGTTGAAATATAACCAATCACAAGAAATTGAAAACCTAAGCCTGCCCTGTTCAAGGATAGAGGTCTGAATTTATGTGATACACAAGGTACTATATCCTCAATCTGAGAAATTAATGTAAAAAAATCTACCAGAGCTAGGCAAATAGGACTGCTACAGGGATGGACCCCATGGAGAAAGAGTTAATAATTTTAAAAAATGACAAACTTTCTGAATAAATTAACCACATAAGAGTGAGTTGACAAACAAATGGCGGATTTGTATAATACACTGGGAATGGAGAAAATGGAACAATTTGAAAGGGACTTCCAATTATTTACAATGTTTAGAAAGAAAGAAAGCCATAAAACAAAAACAGGGCAGTATAAAAAAGAGAAGGAAGACTTCAAACATAACAGGAATTCTAGAAATAAAAATATATAGTTATTGTAATTTCTAAAGTTCAAAAGGCCAAATTTAACAGTAGAGTAATATAATTAAAGGGATTAAGTGAATTAGAAAGAGAAATCCAAGAGAATCATGCAAAACCCTTCACAGAGGAATAAATAAAAAATATGAAAGAGAATTTAAGACATATGGCAAAAAGAATGAAAAGAGCTCAGAGTTTTTAAAGAGAATAGAGAAGCGATATTTAAAACAATAATGTCTTTTAGCATATAAGAAACATATACATCTCCAAGTTGAAGGATTTCATCAAGTTTTCAGACAGAAAAAAATAGAAGTCTGCATATAGATACATTGTAGTGGGATGGCAAAAGGTAATGATGTGACCTTTTGATATATCAATGTCAAAAAGAGAAAATCTTAAAGGCCACCAGAGAGAAAAAAATACATTGCCTGCAAAGAAACAATTAAACTGATATCAGACTACCCAGCAACAATGATTGTAAGAAAAGAATGGGGAAAAAATCCTTAAAGGGCTGAGAGAAAATAGTTGTCATCCCCAAATTCCACACTAAATTATCACTCAAGTGAAAGTGAAATAAAGATAAATGGAGTTAGAAAGATTACACTATTTTCCCACGGAAAGAACATCTAAAGTTCTACATCAGGAAGGAAACTGAACCAAGAAAGCAGTAGCTGGATGCAAAAATAAATGGTGAATAAAGAAACAGGTAACAGATTTTGGCATATATAATTTAGTATTGACTGTTTAAAATGTTTTCCAGTAGACTAATTTAGAGAGCTTTAACAGTGGGGTAGCACTCCACTATAAACCCCCCAGAATGGCTAAAATGAAAGAGATCAATAATATCAAGTGTTGACAAGGAATAAATAATAACTAGAACTCTTAAATACTCCTGTAGGCAGGTAAATTAATACAATCACTTTGAAAACTGAGCGTAGGCATACCTTGTGACCCAGCACATCTATTCAGCTAGAATATGTCAAAACAGAAAGGTGGATATATTTAACCAGAAGAAATGTTCTAGAATGCTCACAGAAGCTCTATTTATAATATCCCCACTGGAAATTACCCCAAAACCCATAACAGGAAAATGGATAAATAATTTCTATATCCATACAATGGAATATTAAACTGCAAAAAGAATGAAGAAAAAACAGCCACCATGAAACAATACACAAGAACCTCAACAACATAATGGTGAGTGAAAGAAGCCAGGCACAGAAAGGTACATCCTGTGTGATTACATTTCATCAAAGTATAAAATCAGGCAAAATCAATTTATGATGTTAGAAGTTCAGATAGTAGTTACCCCTGAAGGAAGAAGTACCTTAAAGAGGGTGCGAAGGGAACTTCTAGAATAATGGAAATATTCTAGATCTCAGGCTGCAGTCCAGTCAGTTAAATGATTATGTTCAGTTTGTGAAACTTTACTAAGCAACACACTAGTAATATACATACTTTTCTTCTATACAGTATTCCACAATTAATAAAAAAAAAAAACAAAAAACTTAAAGCATAGGAGCTCTTAGAGATCACTTACTTACTGCAAATGGGGAAACAAGACATTTACAATAATGCCATCTGGAAAACACCACCCTACCCAAGTATCCAGCCTAGCAACAGGAGTAATAGCACATGTTATTATGAGCCTCCTGATAGAAAATATAAAATGTTGTCTATACAGTCTTCTGACCCAAAATGCTTAATCTAATCATGAGGAAAAATAAATGAATCCTGGCTATGTGACATTCTACAGGAAAACTGTCTTGAACTCTTCAAAAAATGTCAAGATTATGTAAGAAAATAAAAGGCATAGACTGCTCCAGATTAAAGCAAACTAAAGAAATACGACAATAAAATCCAGTGCATGATCCTTGAAATGATGTTGGATTTAGAAAATAAAATGGTGTAAGTGCTATTTTCAGAGTCATGGGAGAAATTAGAATCAGGACTGGATATTGGATGATTTTCCTGCATCGCTATGAATTTCCTGGATGTGAGAGCAGCTTTGTGGTCATACAGGAGAAGATTGTTTTCCAAGGGGATGCTTCCTGAAGCATGCAGGAGTAGTGCTGCATGATGTGAACAACATACGTCAGAGAGAGATCTCGAAAGCAAAGGTGGCGAAATGTTAATTTCTGGATCTAAATGAAGAGTATATGGTGCTTATTATACTGTTCTTTTAACTTTTCTGTAGGTTTGACTTTGATCTAAATAAAAAGTTGGTGGAGCAGTGAACCGATGTACTATCATTTTAAACAATCTGAACATGAAAGGTTTTAGGCGCTGGGGTGAGATTTGGATTAAAGAATCCTAATGTCTTCATAACATCTGAAATATAACAGAAAGAAACAAATAAATCTTAGACTTTGTTAGCTCAGGTAAATGTGTCTAAAAAAATAAAAGTTAAAAGGAAAATAGAGGAACTAGTGTATATAACTGTCAAACTAGTAATGAGAGAAAAAAAATGAGACAAAACGAGGTAATTCTGAAAGCAAAAAAATGAGAGAGAAAAAATAGATAAACTTGATCAGTCCTCATAAGGCCTGAAAGGACAACCAGAAAAAAAGAGAAGCAAAGACAAAGTAGTAGAAAATATCAAATAAGATGACAGAAGTCCAAATATGAATCACAATAAATGGCAAACCTATTAAAGTCAGCACTAAATGTCAGGGATGAACTGACTGGATTAAAAATATAAAATCCAGCTCTGTGCAGCTCACCTGATACACACTTAAAGCAAAATAGCATAGAATGAGTAAAAATACAGAGATCTATATAAAGAAATACTAGGCAAAGATTAAACCACAAACTGTAACTGCCATAATAATAATGAGAAGAAACAACATGGAACTTCATGTAAAAAAGTTTGATAGTGATAGAAAAAGACACCGCATAAAGATAAACAATCTACCAAGAAGACATTAACTCAATGAACATGAACAGTCTTTCAATGTGACCAAGAAAAGAGTGTGTGTGTGTGTGTATGTGTGTGTGTGTGTGTGTGTGTACTGACAATTACAAGGAAAAAGAGATAAATGCACTATGACAGCTGGATATTTCAACATACTTTTTTCAGAAACAATGGGTAAATCAGAAAAAAATGTTAGAGTATAGAACATTTAAAAAACATGATTGACAAACTTTTTCTAATATGTAGACCCCTGCATCCATAAATGAGCAAAAGTATATTATTTTCAAGCACACACAAAACATTTTCAAAAACTGGCTACTGTTCCAATGATTCAGTTATCATGTAGGCCATGATCTCTCACTGAAATGAAATTTTAATGAAATTTCTTAATAAAAAGATAGTTAATACATTTGAAAACTAATCATTCACAAACATGCACATACATATCACACACTCACTCACTCCCAATTAACCTATGAGTTTAAAATAAATCACAAAAGACATTATGAAATACTTAGAAAAATATTACAGTAAGAACAGTATATTAAAAAATCCTATGACTATAACTTAAAGCGATATTTAGAAGGAAAATCATAACCTTAACTGTATTTATTTCTTAAAAACTGAAAATAACTTATCTGTTAATTTTAAAATGCTAGGTAAAGAATAAAACTACAAATTCAAATAGAAGGAATGAAATAAAAAATAGGAAAAAATATGAACTCTTCATGTCAATTTTTTTAAAAGAAAAAGACAACAAAATCAGCAAAGGTGTGAAAAATCAAAACTGACAAGTAAAACTGAATGGGCAATAAATATATGAAAATATTTTTAATGTCACTAGTAATCAGGAAAATAGAAATTAATACAATAAGATACAATTTCATATTATAAAACGGATAAAATAGAAAAAGCATCAAATATTGGAGAGGATGTGAGAAACAGGAAGTCTCACAAAATGCTGGCAAGAGTTTACATTGGTACATTCACTCTAGAACCATCAGGCGATACCTATCCAGGTGAAAATGCACAAGTCCAAATCCGTACCATTCCACTTCTGGGTATATTTCTTAAAGAAACTCTTGCACCAGAAAAATCAATGAAGATATAGGAGAATCACAAAGATAGAGCTACATATATACTATTATAAATAGTATAATATCATTAATGTAGAATTTTTAAAAAACACATTAAACAGTAAAGGCATAAAAATGCCTACAGTAAAAGTACATGTAAATGAATCAATAGAATAACATAGACTACAAAAATTTTAATCTGAAAGAATAACTAAGGAATTCAAAGTAGTAGCTGCCTCTGGGGAGAAAAGAAATTTGGGGGCTAAAACAAGTGGATTTTAAATCTATTGGTAATATTTATAAATGCTACATCCATCTTTTTTTTTTTTTTTTTTTTTTTTTTTTTTTTTTAAAGATTTTATTTATTTGACAGAGAGAGACACAGCGAGAGGGGGAACACAAGCAGGGGGAGTGGGAGAGGGAGAAGCAGGCTTCCCGCGGAGCAGGGAGCCCGATGCGGGGCTCGATCCCAGGACCCTGGGACCATGACCTGAGCCGAAGGCAGACGCTTAACGACTGAGCCACCCAGGCGCCCCAATGCTACATCCATCTTGATGGTAATTTATACAGCCTATAAACGAAATCACCAAAAGCCAAGCTACATATTTATATCCTGTTCATATCTAGCTGAAAAACCAAACCAAACCCAACCCAGCCAAGCCAGAGTACCTCAGAACCTGGGCATCTGTGAATTATCTTGGAGACCACATGTGTTCTCTAAAATGTGCCAGCAGGTCCTGTCCAAGCCCCAGGCCACTGGGGGCCCTCTTGGGGCTTGAACCTCCTGATTGTTGAAATGGTAGCCAAATAGCTAGCCTTTTAAAGCATTTACTCTCAACTCAGACAGAAAAAGGGGTTATTCTGCAGGCTGATAGAAATTGAAGGAAATATTTAACTATGGCCTCATTAAAAAGGCTTCCATTTTTCTTAAGACATATAAATCTTATTCTTTGGTTACTTCCACTCCTCCCCCAACGCCCCATGTACTTCTTACTTAGAAAATGGGGCTTGGAGCAAAATTCAAGTGGCAACATTCCCATCTGCTTCTTCTTTCTCATTTCACAGTCCTGCCTTGTTCCCTTTCACTGATAAATTGATAGCAGATACTCAGCTAATTAATTCTCCTACAGCACATAATTTATCCCTCTATTCTAGTCCTTTTATTATTTGAATTATTTCATTCTTTTGTTAGAATTATTTTAAGTGGTCATCACTTTCAAAATGATTTAAGCTTCTAATTTGCCGTCCTAGTATCCAATATTAGGTATGTTAGGTGCTCGATAAATACATAATGATGTGAGATTCTTTGATTTATTTCTTCTGGTCTCTGTTTATGCTATGTTATAAATACAAACTAGTAAACTGATTGAGGGCAGGGATATTATCTTCTGTGTACTCTGCTTATATGCTTTACTATTTCTTACCTACATACAGCAATTGCCTCATACTGCTTAAATGATTGCTTAGGCAGAAGAATATTTTTTTTATTTTTTTCCCTTACCAAAGCAAAGCTCCATATCTATAGACCTTCAGAGAGTTCCAGTGCTTAAAGCCGGTAGTTTTTTGCAGATGATCTGTTGTGTGTACTCCTAGAATTAATAAACCTGCTAATAAAAAAGCTGATTTTCTAGCTATGTAAGATCAAATCACTGCACTTAGCTATAACAGTGTTTGAATAAAGCTGTGTAAAAACAAATTGAATTCTTTGTCTCTCGGGAAATTTCATTTCCAACCAAGACTGAGACCTTGAAAATATCTCTTCTGTCACTTACCAAAAACTTACACATATTTTACTAAGCATTCGAGATAAAGAGAAAAGTAATTAGAAATCAAGTCAAGAAAATGGAAATCACAATAACAAAAAATGAAACTTTAATATCAGTGAATTATTACAGTGCTCAAACTATAAATCATACAAGTGTATTCTATGTTGTAACATGTTGTAATCATAGCAACTTACCAGGCAAGGATTTCAGGTTGAAAAACAATAGAAAATCATCACCACAAGAATTTTTTAAAGGGATTGACTGTTTTGTGCAAACAACTACCTCTCCTGGGTAGAATGAAACAATCCCATCCCTTAGGGTCAGCTGCTAATTGCCTAAGTCTCTAGTGAAGGTAAGACAGCTGTGAGTGTCTTAAATGTATAAAAACATTATCATCTAATGAGTGAAGAAAATGTGACTGCACAATAATAAAATGCCGATAAACGTGTTGTTCAGTGTCCCAGTAGCCTAAAGGGGCCTGAGTACATTTTTCTTTCACAGAGCAGAGAAAAGTAGATTTTAAGTAATTGGTAAACTTGCTATAAAAAATTTAAAACTGCATAGTTCCAAAAATTTTTCTCTCTTTAGCCAAAGCCTACCAACTGTCTCAACAAGCATCTGCAACTTGAGAGAAGAGATTAAAAATAATGATGTCTTTAAATCCTCTTTAAGCTAACAGGCATGATAAAAAAACATTTTTTTAAGTTTAGTCCTTTTTGTTTGGTTCTATGGTATGTATCAGGTACATATCCATCCCATTTCATTCCGCAAGAAATTTAGAGGGATTACTGAACTGGTGGTACATTTACTGAAACTAAAATATTAAAGAGAAAATTGGTCTCACACATTAGGAAATACCCCATACTGTTGAGCAGTCAACCCAGAATCTGCAAAATTTCCCAAATTTACTCTGTTATTTTCCCCTCTGGAGTCTTTTCTCATCGGGTCCCTTTTGCCCAATTTCTAGGGCTAAATTCCTAATCAACTTGCACAGTCAAGTCCCCAGGGTGCCCTCCACCAAACAGTTTTTTCTTCCTTTGGATGCTGGATCTCTCTGATGGCCCTTTTCAGATGACGCTTCTGGAGAAATCCCTCTCCCCTTATTAGAATGTAAATACCTTGTGCATACGGATTACACTTTGATTATGTGTAAGAGTCACCTTGGAAAATGGCACCCACTAGTCTCAAAACAAATTCATTATTTGATACTGAAGAATAAGCATTAGGCCAGAATCCATACTGAGGCTTCTGAAATACAAACTCTAGAAAGCATTAGTTATACATGTTACCTGACTGTCCCCCCACATAAGTAAGCAACACTGTTCTCTCTTCTGTTTCATCCCCCTGATACTTAATACAGTCTCAAACTTTGCCTCAGATGATAGCCTCTGGGAAAGTAGTATCTGTACTTGGTAGTCCATAGAGCACCTAGCACAGTGTCACACATAGAGTTGACAGGTAGCAAGTGCTGATGAGGACAGAACAGTTAGAGAAAATGCAGTGCTTTATTTTCACTTAGAGGAAGTTATGGTTACTTACTGAATTCTAGATTGTTCTGTTGAAAGTTAAAAGTTGTTACGGAAGACTTTCCATTGGGGATACTGAGAAAATACTGGAGTCTTCAAGGGACATTAATTTTTAAGATACACTGTAATAACAATAGTAAACTTGAATGCACCCGGGAAATAAAAGCCACAATTGACAGCAGTTATTCTCTGAAGGTGGGACTATGTACAAAATGTCTTCCTGGGGATTAGTGGATGGGCTGTCAGGAGGGTGCAGTCGTCCCATGGGCTTTCTTATACCTCCCTTTGTTCCATTCACTGTGACATTTCTCAAGACTAAGCTCTGCTCTGATGATTACTTGCTGATTTTCCTTCTCTGTTGTCAGTATTAAAAAGAGGGAAAAAGAAAATGAGGCCAAGAAAATGCAGAGCCCTAAAAATGTCTGGAGCAGATTGCCTAGTCTCTAGTTCCCATATCCAGTTTCTAGAACCCAGCACTGTGAAAGCAGTGTCCAGTTTGTAGCCTCCACCTCAATGATATGACCAGAACTTAGATGGAGCAAAGACCCTTTTGCTATGGTAACTCAACCTCAAACACACTTGACCACCTGGGCATTTTCTAGTGAGGATGAAATCCCCTCCTGAAGAGGCTGAACAATGCCAAGTAGCAGCTCCACAGGAACCCCCAGTGTTCTCTTTAGGGAAATGTTTGCTACTGAGCTCTGGCTTTTTCAGACACTTGAGGTTCACATCTCTTCTTTTGTATGGGTGGCACATACCCTTAATTCTGATAAGTTAAGGATAACATGATAATGGAAAAGGAAGTATAAGCAGTTCTTGAAACGCTAAGGTGATAATAAGGCTGCCCACCACATGTACTTACAGTGAAACTTCGCAACAATCTAAGTGTTTAGTTATAGGATGACCCTATAGTGGTAAGTTAGATGGCCATTCAAAGTCTTGTGCTTGTAGGACATGTAATAACACGGGGATATGCTCACCATATAATGCAAAATGAAAAGAGAGGGATGCAAAACCGCATCATGCTATGTTACCAATGCTATAAAAAAAGCCAGGGACATATATAGCAGAATTGGCAAGAGCAATATCTTAGTAGGAGTCAAGGTAATTTATATTTCTTCCTTAAATTTCTGCTTTTTAAATTTTTTACAATGAATGTATGGTAGTTTTTAAATCACGAAATGAAAATAATCACTGGTTTTTAAAATTATACATTTATATCTGATCATGAAAAGGCAATCAGAGAGAAAAGTAACAAAGATCACTGTCCTAGTTGCAGAAAAGTGGTCAAGAGATTGGACTCAGGAATAAGAGCTTATGGTCTCATGGCCTTAGATTAACTTCCCTGAGCTTGTGTTTTCCTTGTCAATTGAATAAGGATACTATATTTCATCAAATTGAAGATTCCATGGATTGTAAGATACACACACCACCATTTTATGTGCCAATAAGGTTCTAAAATACTGCCAATACTCCATTTTAAGCCACACTACTTTTTAAGAAATGTGAAATAAATGTGTCGGAGCACTGATGCAATACAGTAATATTTGTACTTACTCCATACACTTTTGTGAGCATTGAATAATATAATCTACATAAAATTCTCAGAAAAGTCAATGATACTTAATAAATGCTTAACAAATGTGAGCCATATGGCACACTCATTTAAGGTGGGACAATGACAAGACAAACCCCGAGAGTGAAGGCAGGGATTTTAGTTCGAGAGGTCTGACGATGGCAAGTAGACTGACATGGAGAAAAGGGTGAAGGTGGCTGAGCATTAGGGAAGAATGACTCTAGCTATGAAGACTGGAAGACCAGCGTGCCCTACCCTTGCTTGACTAGGTGTGAGGGCCACGAATAGAAAATGGAGCTGTTGTTTTAGAAAGCAATATTACACAGGGTCCTAAAACTTGAAATTCTCAAATAACTATGTAAGAAGTTAAAAGTTGAGGTTTGAAGGGAAAAAAGGAGGAAGAGGAAGAAAATTTGAGGTTGAGTGGCTTTAAGTATTGCAGTCATCAAATTATCTCATATCTCATTTATCTATTTTATAGAGAGCCTTGCAGTTGCATGTGTAATGGAGAGGAAGTCACAAGTTAAAAGCACATTCGTGGTGTCTTTTTCTAAAGACTTTCCAAACAAGTGAACAAAATAAAAATATGCATGTAGGAATACTTGCAATTTACATGCCTAAATGTGTATATTGCAGTAGTCCTGAATAAAGATAAATGCAAAAAATGGAGATAAGCTAAAAATATGTTTTTATTAAATTGTACACATTTTCTGAGCTACAACAAGGTTCTAGGAAATTAATGCTTTTCTTCAAGCATTTCTTTAAAAGACTATAGTGACTGAACACAATGTATTCATAATAATCTTGGCTTAAGAGCAACAGTAATAAGAGAGAGTTATTAAAAGCATTAAAAAAACAATATCTTCCATCATATTGGTCACTTAAGGGACAGATCTATTTGTTTTTATTTACTCACATATAAAGTACTTACCAAATATTTACCATGCGGGTGCTTAAGTTAGATGAGTGCAAAAGTGCTGGCAAAAGCTACTGCTAGGAAATAAAGAATGTTGACTAAGTGGGAGAAATCTGGCAGAATGAGTCAACCAGAACCCTGACCACTGAACCTTTTCAGGTTTTGTATAGAAACAAGGCCTGGCCTGGAAATGGTCCAGAAAAATGAAATACACTATGGTGCCAGGAATCACATCGAGGTCAAACAAAGGGAAAAGGGAACTGTTGATAGAAAGATATTCCTTCAGTTTTCATGTGCTCTTAGCAGGCATATCAGTTTTAGAGTGCAGCCAGCAGCCATAGTGGGATCCATAATAAACTTCAAGCTTAGGGGGAGTTTTGAGGCTCAAGAGAACAAAGGACAACATTTGGGGACAGCCATTCAGGAAGAGCTAAGCCCTTCAGATCTATCTTCCAAGGTCCCAAGGAGCATGATTTCTTCTTTTCAAAAGGAGAAAGATTCATGAAAGTACAACAGATGGGGTCAGTGGAATGACTGTTATTCAACACTTCTAATGGGTATGATTTCAAAAGAGTGATTTTTGTAAAATTAGTATTTGTGCTTGCCTTTGGTTTTTTGGTTGGTTTTTTTTTTTTTTTTTGGTTTTAATTTGGAGAACAGAATCTTGCAGGTTTTCATAAAATGATAGACTTTTGCAAATCCCAGAGCGAAAGGGGCTTCATCCATCTTCTAGTCTTAAATTATTCCTTGTTATTCCCCTGGAGGAGGAAAGGCATGTTGAGGTCATGGAAGAGGGAGGCCCCTGTGGGTCATCCGGAACTGCTTCTTAACATATGCTCACCCTCCTCCCTTGACCTCACTGTCTTAGAACAAAAAGAGTTGTCCAACCTGTGTATGGGTGACTCCCACTTTCGATGAGCAATAAAAGCCTTGTAGTGGGTCACCGCCATCAGTAGGTGATCAGTAAGCATGACCTCGTATGGGTAGTTTGGACCAGAGGGCACAAACTCATTATTTCTACAGTGCCTAGACAGGTTGTATACATGAGCTCAGTGAAGCCATGGTGGAAAAAAAATCAATCGGGCAAGTGTAATGACAAATGACCAACACTTGGCCTCATTGGAGATCAAGAGACTGAAGGAGGCTGTGGTAGCTGGAAGAAGGTAGGCTCCATTTTAAAGGGGCAGCCACCACTCAGCTCCTACTACTGACTGCCGTCTGAGAAATGTGAGCCTGTTGTCAGCTCCTCTGAATTCTCAACAGATGCTGGTTCCAAGGGCACACACAACCTGCAGTCACACCAGGCCTGCACTTAGAAGGGCCCACACCTGCTTTAACCCTCTGCTGTCCCTGTCATGTAGTTCTTAGTAATTTTTGAACAAGTGTGTTTGCATTTTCCTTTTGCACTGGGCTCCCCAAATGATGTAGCCAGTCCTTTTTTCAAGAAAAAGCTGTGCATCCATAGTTTTCTATAATATATTCCAGTTTTTAAATACTGGAAATTCAAATTTTTAAATGTAGTGAAGGCTACACATTTGCAAGCTAATGGGTCTAGGAGTGGGCAACAGACTTTAACCCCATAGACTGTCATCTCAGGGATTATCCTAGAATCTTATTAGCACTTGGAGCTGTGAAATCTTTGAAGCAACCTGGCCAATCCCCTCATCCGGAGGATGAGGGAACAGTCACAAGGACTGAAAATAGAAACACAGGCTGTCATAGAGAACACCCACTATCTTGGGCCTGTTGGGAGCAGCTTTTCCTGGACATACTTCCCATCCTTGAGGAATATGAGTTTTCTGGCATCTCTGGCAATGTGTACTTTCTGAATCAGGACTTGAGTTTCTTGGATGGTGGATCTGCCAAGAAAGTTTGTTTCATCTTTGGGTGACTTCTACTTCTTCCTAGTGATTATAAGCCATTATTAATTTTATTATGATTTACATAGTAATTATCCCAGGAATATCTCTTGATTTAGTCAGGAGTCTGTATACTTCTAGGACCCAGTCTACTGCAGGATGTACACTATCAGATCCTACCCAAGGGCTGCAGGCTTTTATGTGGGCAATTTCTGGTTTTCCTCCTTTTATCATGCCACCAGCTTTGGTAACAATCATGTGATGTAAGAGGCAGGGAAAATAGCACTCACAAATGTATAATCATTTTCTAGCATGACGTTTAATCTCCTTTATCATCAGTACATTGGAAAAGAATGCATTCCTGAGTTGCCAGATAGTATAGTGATTGGCTATCTTTAGGAATTTTAATCGTATGTTGGACCTAGACCTATTTTTTAAGAATGTGAAATAAACACCATAATCTCTTTTTAAGAGTTCCCCAGTTTACATTTCTTTGATTTCATGCCCTCATTTCTGTACCTTTCTCCCTGTCCTGTTCTGTGGCATTCTAGGACATATGAGAACTCTGGTGGACTGTTCGTAATTGAGTACTTGGACAGATCCTACAACACGCAATGGTTGTGTTTCTTGTCTAATGGTGAAATTTTATATCGGAAGCCACTTGTATAATCATGTCATCCCTGTATGCCTCAAAGTCTAATTTTCAGAATAGATTAAACTTCTTAATGGAGTAGCAGGACTTACAGACAACTCAGTTGAAAGATTGTTAGGGGTAAGAAAGGTGTTTTTAGGAACAGATGTGACAGACTACCAAGTAAAGTGTCAAAAACAAGCAACCTGTGCCTTAAATATAATGGAGCCCTAGTCCCAGCCAGATTAAGGGTTGGATTCAGTTTAAGGGTGTTTTTGTTTTGTTTTGTTTTGTTTTGGAATGTTCAGCCTACCCCGTAAGGGGGTCTGTTCTTCCTCAGGTCATTCTGGATCTTTTGTGCCCAGTGCTAGACTGGATTTCCCTCTTACAGAGACAAAGGTTGGAGAGGAAAGCCTATGTGGCAGACAAGTGAGATGTTTTGGGGACACAGCAGGATGTGGATGGTGTGGCCGCTCTTTGTGCATTCATGGTGGCAGACTGCTGGGCCCGCCAGCCCAACAGTGCCCTATGTTTGCTCCTTTGTTGTTTGGTACCATGCAGTGCCAGCAATATTCTGCCAGCTGATACTGTCAGCAGGTGTCCCTAATACCAAGTAGCCCTGGGCAGGCAGGAGGAAGTAGTGTTTGTGGTCACATAGGGCTTTGCGCCATCATTTTGCAGGGCACTGGCTTTGTTATTTGTTTATTATTTTTAAACCAAAGGGTGCCACCCTTCTCTTTGTGGTTCTTTGAAGACAGCAAGATTCCACTGCTTTCCTCTGTTCTGAAGAAGGGTTATGTGTGGAAGGTAAATAACCCCAAGGAAATAAGAGGCAGCTGGACTGACTTGAAAAGACCACATTGGGAATAAAAACCAGTGAACGCCAATATCCAAGCCTAGCAGAAAAGAAGAGGGTTTCACTTTAAGGAATAGCTGCTATCATCCAAAGAAACTATGTGACATGTGTAGGACTTCTTGGCGTATCAAGTGTGTCACTCCTCAGATGCATGGTATGCGCACACAGATCATAAGAAAGATTGCAGTCGGGATCCAGCTGCAGTAAGCAGATGTAAGTCCTTGTGTATATGACCAGCAAACCCTTTCTATTTGCCTACATGTTTCAGCCCTGTTCTATTAGTGAAAAACACTGTAGTCCAAAATAAGAGCATCCCGTAGGCATATCTGTGACAGGCAGTGACTTCTACTGGAGAGGTAATAGTTGCACATTGAAAGCGATTTCAGCCATCCACAGTGTAACTCCATCTCCATATTTACTTCAAAATACTGGGTCTATGGAATGGAGTCCTTTTTCAGTCAAAACCTGGTCTATCAAAGGATAGTCTTCCCCCCCCCCCCCCTTTAGAGTTCATTAAATGATCAGTTCAGGGAGAAGAAATGCTTTAGATCTAAAGAATGTAATTGAGTATTTAGGATGACTCACCCAATGTAAATTGTCTCTAAGGAAGAAAGATGTTCTTGTATACTTTCCTTACTTAGAATCTCAAAAATTTTTAAAAATCTGGAAGTACCCAGGGCTATTTCATTTCATTCAATCAGTCAAACATATTTTCATTTACTCAACACCTATGGATCAGTCATGGAGACGGGAGCCATGCTGGAGAGGGCTGAGGAATGAGTGGGAGATGACAAGTGGAAACAGTAAGCGTGGGTCTTCCAAGAAATTTGGTTGTGGTAGAAAATAGAAGGTGACAGCTGGAGGAAGATGTAGGATGAATAAGGTGGTTCATTTGTTAATTTGTTTTTAAGAAAGGAAAATATTATACATATTTATAGCTATTAAGAATGACCCTGGGGTGGGGGAGGAAAGAATGACCCTAGGTATTATGCTAAGGGAAAGAAGTCAATCAGAGAAAGATAATCATCCTATGATCTCACTGATATGTTGAATTTAAGAAACAAAACAGAGGATCATAGGGGAAGAGAGGAAAAAATAAAACAAGATTAAACCAGAGAGGAGTCAAACCGTAAGAGACTCTTAATCACAGGAAGCAAACTTAGGGTTGCGGGACAGGAGGTGGGTGGGGGGGATGGGGTAACTGGGTGATGGACATTAAGGAGGGCATGTGATGGAATGAGCACTGGATGAATCACAGGCCTGTACCTCTGAAACCAATAATACATTATATGTTAATTAATTAAATTTTAATTAAAAATATTTTTAAATGAAAAAAATAACAAATAATGGACAATCAAAAAAAAAATGACACTAGAGAGAGTCTGAAGATGTGGGAGAAGGGATATGAGAGAAGGGAAGAGTCCTCATGAAGGTAGGAGGGGATGGGACCCAGAGCATATAAGGGCAATGGGAGGGATGAGCCACATGCAGACCAAGGGCACCTTTTCCACTGGGACTGCAAAGTGAGGAGGGAAGGACAGATGCCAAAGCAAGTAACCATGGACTTTGGGGCCTGAATTTGAGGGAGCTCCGGTCTGAATTGTTTCCCTGGGTGAGTTTTTTCTTTTCTCTGTATAACAGATGAGCAAAGTCATCTGTGGAGAGTGAGCGTAAATCAATTTGTTTAGGAGATTTGTGGATAGTAATGAGGGCCTGAGCTAGCCGCTATAGGAAATGAGAGCAAGCAGCAGCAGAGGGTCCAAAGAATTGCTGAGCTATTTTGGGAACTCACTGATATCAGAAACCAAGACTGTGGAGTCTCATTAAAATACAAGCTTGTGAGGTTCTTCTCCCACAGAGCTCAGCAGCACTGATGTTGGTCCCAGAGAGACAAGGACCAAGAGAAGCATGGCGGGGGTGGGGGTGGTGTGCACAGAAGGATGATGGAGGAAGGTTGTGGACGATATTGAGAAGAGGGCTAAAGGGACAGGACAAGGAAGCCACAATGGATGGGCTCACTGGAGCTCAGGGAGATGGCAATTCAGATCATCTGTGCAACCTCTTAACAAATAAGGAAACTGAGGCTTAGGGAGGTTAGTTTTAACCTCTGATTTTCTGAAGACTGTCATCAAACAAATCATTATAATGTATTTCCCAGTTTCCTACATGAACTTTGTAATAAATGAGGATTTCATTGCTGAGTAAAACTGTGGCTTCAGGGGCACCTGGGTGGCTCAGTTGGATAAGCGTCGGACTCGATTTCAGCTCAGGTCATGATCTCAGGGTTGTGAGATCGAGCCCTGCATCGGGCTCCGTGCTCAGCACAGAGTCTGCTTGAGATTCTCTTTCTGTCTCCCTCTGCCCTTCCCCTCATGCTTTTTTTTCTCTCTCTCTCTCAAATAAATAAATAAATCTTTAAAAAAAAACATGCTAAGTCAAGAGGGACATATATGTGCTATGCATATTACCTATACAAAAAACTTCCATGTACCTCAATGTACATAGAGAGTAAAATATATTCCGTGTGCATCTGAAATTAACACTCTAGCTACTTTCACTGGGATATAACCTCTATAAAGGGCAGGACTTTGTCTTTTCTACAATAGCATCCCAGAAACTAGAACAGGACCTGGATGAGTAGGCATTCAATATTTGCTGACTGAATGAATATATTAAACAAGGCTGACTCTTCCCCTTGACCTCCTATAAGTACCTAAAAGTCAAAATGGGACTCACTTTGCACCCATTCTCACCCCCCAACACCTCAACCCCCACAAAAGAATCTGATCTTTCTCTGTGTTACTTATTTCAGTTAAAGGTGTTTCCATCCACATAGTCAACAAAGCAAAACAAAAAACAAAAAACAGGGAAAGACCAGTGAATCCCCCCACCATCCCTCATTTCTAGGACTAGCTGGTTCCTACATCCTTCAGTTATCTTGGAAAAAGCTTGATCAATACTTTCCACTTTCAACATTCCCACAGTCCTGCTCTGTGCAGACCTTCATCATTTCTCAACTTCATTATTGCATTGGTCCTATATTTAGGTTCACTGACCCAAATTTTCCCCTCACTGGTCTAGTGTTATTTCCAAATATCCATTCACTGGCTAAAAATATGATCTATTATTTTCTACAGAATAAATTTCCTTAGCTTGGCCTTTAAGAGTTTGCAAACTCTAATCCCTTGCTACACTTTGGGCTTTTGTCTCTTTCCATTTTGCACTTTTGCCGTTCAGGACTAACCCATATTTTCATAATTTTATGCCTTTTCTTGTATTGCTTCCTCTGCTTAGAATACTTTGCCTTTTAGCCCAAATGATAAAATCGTAATTACTCTTCACATTTCCCACCATTAACTCAATAAGCTTCTAATAAACTTCATTGCTTGAAATTCATACAGTGACTAATTAGATACTTTTTTCTGCTGATAGTATTTCTCAAAAAATAAAAACCCCTATTTTAAAAGATATGTAACAATGTTAGTGATATAATATTAAGATAAAATGGCAAATTTAAGTTAATATTTAAACCCAGTATTATTATATTATATGGCAACAAAAAATAGATAGGATATTTCACTTTATAGTTAGATTTAAATAAGCCAGAATAACTCTTTCTTACATTTCCAGTTGGCAAAATACAAAAGTTTGATTTAAAAAACAGGATAGAGGTACCTGGCTGGACCAGTCGCAAGTGCATGAGACTCTTGATCTCAGGGTCCTGAGTTTGAGCCCCACAATGGGTGTAGAGCTTACTTCAATGAATAAATACTTAAAACCAAACAAGATAAGCTAGGAGAGGGGCACTCTTAAATAGCTTGCGAGAATGTAAGTTAGTATATCCTTTGTGAAAAGAAAATTAACATCTTTATAATGTTTTAATGCAGATACCAACTGCGTTTATGAAATTACTTCTTGCGTCAGCCAGTTATGTCTCTAACTCCTCAGTTGCTCCCATGTTTTCCTCATTAGAAACTGAGATTCAGGGGCACCTGGGTGGCTCAATCCGTTGAGCCACCGGCTCTTGTTTTTGGTTCAGTTCATGATCTCGGGGTCCTGGGATCGAGCCCCACGTCCGGCTCTGCTCAGCGTGGAGTCTGCTTGGGGAGTCTCTCTCCCCCTCTCCCTTTGTCCCTCCCCTCTCACTCTGTCTCTCTCAAATAAATAAATCTTAAAAAAAAAAAAAAAGAAATTGAGATTCAGACAGGAATGGGGTCTTAATGTGAATTGGTAAGTGCTTCAGTAAATAAATCTTGTTCACTATGGTTGTATGCCATGAATTTATTTCTTCTGGATAATGCGGTTTGTGTTTCAAAAAAAAAAAAAAAGGGAAAAAGGCCCATGAAGGGTTCTAGTGAATAAGTTACCACAGCCAGAGGATTTGTAGTGGCTGGTCAGGAAATGTGAAACAGGATTTGTCTTCAGGCAACCGGCATTAATACATAGGTGCTGACCGTATTTGCGAAGAATGGTAGGAAATGGTTGGGAAACTAAAGACGTTCCTTCCGTGGTATGCTAATCAGTGGCAGCAGCAAAGGGTAGCTTGGGAGGTAATTCCCTTATCCCCCAAGCGCCCCAAGATAAAACCATGAGCTAACTTACAAGACTGTGCTTTCTATGCAAACAGGCCTAGACCAGTGTTCTGGCCAAATGCATCATCTGGATTACTGTCCCCAAAGCCTCTGGTCTAGAAATCTGGAGCTACTACTGAGGTTCATCAGGACCTGAGTGTGACACATCTACCATCACTACCAGGGAATTAAATCATAGGAAGTAACAAGAAGTGATGAAGGGACGACTGGCCTTTTTGGTTGTGTTTTATTTTTCACCTGACTTGAACAGAACATAGGGTTTTCACTTAGGAGGAAAACATATATCCATCGTAATTGGTTTTCCTTTACTGTAAAATAAAACAAATTTCTTTTATTCTTTTCTATTTTAAGTTTTCTTTTCTTTTTTTAATTTTATTATGTTATGTTAATCACCATACATTACATCATTGGTTTTTGATGTAGTGTTCCATGATTCATTGTTTGTGCATAACACCCAGTGCTCCATGCAGTACGTGCCCTCTTTAATACCCATCACCAGGCCGACCCCTCCCCCTACCCCCCTCCCCTCTAGAACCCTCAGTCTGTTTCTCAGAGTCCATAGTCTCTCATGGTTCGTTTCCCCCTCCGATTTCTCCCCCTTCATTTTTCCCTTCCTACTATCTTCTTTTTTTTTTTTAATATATAATGTATTATTTGTTTCAGAGGTACAGGTCTGTGATTCAACAGTCTTACACAATTCACAGTGCTCACCATAGCACATACCCTCCCCAATGTCTATCACCCAGCCACCCCATCCCTCCCACCCCCCACCACTCCAGCAACCCTCAAGGCAAGGGAAGCAAGGGCAAAAATGAACTACTGGGACTTCATCAAGATAAAAAGCTTTTGCACAGCAAAGGAAACAGTCAACAAAACCAAAAGACAACCGACAGAATGGGAGAAGATATTTGCAAATGACATATCAGATAAAGGGCTAGTATTCTAAATCTATAAAGAACTTATCAAACTCAACACCCAAAGAACAAATGATCCAATCAAAAAATGGGCAGAAGACATGAACATTTTTCCAAAGAAGACATCCAAATGGCCAACAGACACATGAAAAGTGCTCAATACCACTCAGCAGCAGGGAAATCCAAATCAAAACCTCAATGAGATACCACCTCACACCAGTCAGAATGGCTAAAATTAACAAGTCAGGAAACAACAGATGTTGGCGGGGATGCGGAGAAAGGGGAACCCTCCTACACTGTTGGTGGGAATGCAAGCTGGTGCAGCCGCTCTGGAAAACAGTATGGAGGTTCCTCAAAAAGTTGAAAATAGAGCTACCCTACAACCCAGCAATTGCACTACTGGGTATTTACCCCAAAGATACAAATGTAGTGATCCGAAGGGGTACGTGCACCCCAATGTTTATAGTAGCAATGTTCACAATAGCCAAACTATGGAAAGAGCTAAGATGTCCATCAACAGATGAATGATTTTCTTCTTTTCTATACTTGATGGCTAAACTGTTGTTTTCTCCTCTTTGCTGCTCCTGAGCACAGACTTGGTTCTTTCTTGTGATTACAGTCAAGGAAGCATTTCCAGGTCCTCTAGAACTGGCCTGTAGTAAACCCTCAACATGGCCCCACATTCCCAGTTCTTGTATTCTGAAGGTCATCACACAATTTCACAATAGGTGGGCTGTAGAGGAGTTCAGTCATTACCCAACTTGACAGTGAACTCTGAATCCCCTAGTTTCCAGAGGGTGTTTCCATTTCTGGACTTGCCTTTTCTTTGTCCACATTTATTGCACATCCTTTGGCCATCCAGTACCTGAACTCACCTCTGCTAGCCTTCATCCTTTCTTCCCGGAAAGCCTCAGGTGCTTTCTTTCCTAGAGCTAATCTGGCACAGCAATGAAGAGTCCAGACCTAGAGCTAGCCTTTTGGGGTTCAAAACCCATCTCTGCCACTCAGTAGGAGTGACCTCTTACCTAAACCCTGCCACTCACTTTAGCCAATCTTCTGTGCCTCAGGTTCTTCAACTGCAAAATAAGGATGCTAACTTAAGAATCTCTACCATGGAGAATTCTTATGAGGTTCTCACAAGTTATTATATGTACCTCACAGAGAAAACACTGAACATATCTCAACTCTCATTATTATTTCAGAGATACTTAGTTCATCCTGGGAGGAAAGGCACTATCCATTGTTTAAAATGGAATAACTCTAGTTATGTAAATGTAACACGGGATATAGAATATGCAATAGGAGCAATTCACTACCTATCTTGAAATAAAGGCTTCTGTATAAACATTAGAAATCCTTCTCTACATCTTGTGAATTGAGTTGAAATGAGTAAGTATCGATCACCCTATTGGGCCCTAGTTCTAGAGCCAGAATTTCCAGCTACAGTTTTACCTCCGTGCACTCCCAGCACAGCCCACAGCCCACAGCCCACAGCCCACGGCCCACGGCCCACAGCCCACGGCCCACAGGGGTTGGATACTGACTGCATCTGCCACACTGCTAGGGGCTCACTCTGATCTAGGGCAGTCTCAAAAGGTCCAGCCAGCCCCTGATATACCATTAATTTATGCCCAACTGGGGTTAGAGACACATAAGACCCATAAGAGGTGGGGAGAGATAGAAGGTAGAGGGAATGGAAACAAATCCTCAGCTTCTCAGTGTACATTTTCCTAAAGCCAGTCCTGTTTCCCGGATTGAATCGACTGACAGCTCAGGGTTTCCTTTTTTTTTTTTTTTTTAAGATTTTTTTTTTTAAGATTTTACTTATTGGGACACCTGGGTGGCTCAGTCGGTTAAGCATCTGCCTTCAGCTCAGGTCATGATCTCAGGTTCCTGGGATCGAGCCCCACATCAGGCTCCTTGCTCAGCAGAGAGCCTGCTTCTCCCTCTGCCTCTGCTGCTCCCCCTGCTTGTGCTCTCGCTCTCTCCCTCCCTCTCTTTTATTTTATTTGACAGAGAGAGAGAGCACAAGCAGGGGGAGCAGCAGGCGGAGGGAGAGGGAGAAGCAGGCTCCTGCTGAGCAGGGAGCCCGATGCGGGACTCAATCCCAGCACCCTGAGATCATGACCTGAGCCGAAGGCAGACACTTAGCCGACTGAGCCACCCAGGCGCCCCATCTCAGGGTTTCCTGAGCTAAAGAAATTCCTTGTGAAGAAGACTCTCTCTAATGAATCATTGAACACTACATCAAAAACTAGTGATGTATTATATGTTGGCTAACTGACCAACAACAAAAAAGACTCTCTCAACACAGTCTCAGAAAATTCAAATAAGACCCTTCAAATCTTGAGTGAAAACAAAACTTGAACTTATCATGCCTGGCCAGGTCAGATCAGGACAGCAACAACCAAAAGAAAAAAACGGAGTTCATCTGCCTCTTCTGATAACATCTGGCAAATGACTGTGAGCAATAGTTTGTGGCTTTAAGGAAGTTTGTAAAATAAAGACTTTATTGATTATACAGTTTGGGATCAGTGGGGCCACCTAAACCTGCCACTTCTGGGGGTGTGGTTTCTTGACCACATTTAATCTCTTGGTCTTTGGAACCCACGGAGCCATCAAGAACATCACATACAGTTGGGTAGGTTATGCTGTGAACAGGATGCCCAGCTGAAGGGCAAGTGGGGACTAACTTCCAGTTTTATTCTGCTTATCTAACTAAGCACCCTGGCTCAGGAAAGGATGCCCCTAGAAGAAAGGGTACTTTAAAAAAATTCTTTCAAAGGTACTCCACCAGCTAATGCACAAAGATACGTCGACCTCCACAGGCATCTTTTACTATTTCCCATGAAGGTACACCCTGGGATGCATCAGCAATCCTGGTGAACATTCTGAGCTCTCAGAATTCTGATGCCCTTACCTACAATGGGGGAATTTTACATTATATAGATCTTCAAGAGAAACAGAGCCCACCAGATGCAGCAGGTCAGATAACTTTCTAGACCCCCTTGCAGCCAGGGTGAAGGAATATGACCAATCACTTGCACATTCCCTGGACTACGAACTGGGGGTTGGAGATGCACAGGAAAGGGCAGGGACAATTCCTCCGAGCAACAGCAAATTCCAGTTTCCAAAGCAGCAGAGGCGGGAATAGCAGGGGCTGTAGAAAGCATCCATCACCCAGTGCCACAGTGAAGGCTTTGCAAGCAGGGCTGCCTACGACTCTCGCCTAGTTCTGCCAGTGAGTTTGGTGGTTGGGCTGGCTGCTGCAGTATCTCCCTTGTGTCCAGCCTGTTTTGCAGTCTGATTCTCCAAGTTTCTCAGCAGTAAGTTCTTTTTGTATGTAAATTGGTCTCAATGGTTTACAAATAAAATTGTTGAGCAGGGATTAGGTAAGGGAGAGCTTTGATGCTGGTAGAGCATTGCATAGAGCTAAAAATTATCCTAGAAACGTTAGCAGACAGGACTCCACTTTCCTACCATGACATATATAGGCGCACCTACTTCTGGGCCAACACTCAGCTGGTGTGCGATCCAATCCTGTCCCACCATCTCAGGAATCTTAGAATATCAACTATTCATTGTTTTCTGGTATATTTAAACTACTCTTCCCAACTAGATCCTTCCTGTCAATGTTTGAATATGACCACATAGCTCCAAGTGAAATAAAATGATGTGCCTTGAGCCCACATGACGGAGCTATTATTGCTCTATCTCACAGTTTACCAAGTGGAGTGCCAGAGTATTGTGTGTTCCAAGAATGGGTTCCAGGGGTGCCAGGAGATATTGAAAGGTAAATAAATATTTGGTAAATTAGAATCTCTACAAGTAGTACCCAAAATGCCCATTTTAAACTTTTTCTGCCAGAACTCAATGTAATTTATAAGTCTAGGTAATTATGTCTCCATGTCTGGAAATTTCTCCACATTTTTTACCTCAAATATCTCCACATATTACCTCAAATACCTCACATATTTACCTCAAAAATTACCTCAAATATAAAAATTTACCTCATCCCCTTTTCCTTCCTTCTGGAAAGCATCTTAGGCTTAAATTAGATATTCCTCTTCCTACTCTGTATCTCTCTTTTTTTTAAATTTTATTTTATTATGTTATGTTAACCACCATACATTACATCATTAGTTTTTGATGTAGAGTTCCATGATCCTACTCTGTATCTCTTAAATATTCTTCCTTCTTTTTTTTTTTTTAAGATTTTATTTATTTATTCGAAAGAGAGAGAATGAGAGACAGAGAGCATGAGAGGGAAGAGGGTCAGAGGGAGAAGCAGACTCCCTGCTGAGCAGGGAGCCCGATGTGGAACTCGATCTCAGGACTCCAGGATCATAACCTGAGCAGAAGGCAGTCACTTAACCAACTGAGCCACCCGGGCATCCTCTTCCTTATTTTCTATCTCTTCACTTCTGTAGGTGCTCATGATTTCACCTAGATTGTCTACAAATGTCCCAGGTCTTTTATCTGCTTTATTCTATGGTTTAACAGATATACTTTTCAATGATTTTTTTTGAAGCTTTTATTTATTTATTTATTTGAGAGAGACAGAGGGTGCACACAAGAGAGCAAGCACAAATGGTTGGGAAGGGCAGAAGGAGAGGGAGAAGCAGACTTTCCGCTGAGCAGGGAGCTCAACATGGGGCTCAATCCCAGGACCCCAGGATCATGACCTGAGCTAGAGGCAGACACTTAACTGACTGGGACACCCAGGGGCCCCTCAGTGATTTTTATTTTCAAATTTTCACTTGATTCTTCTTTATACTTGTTCTTTTTTTCCAATAATGCCTCATTCTTGTCATATGATTTTCAAAATTATTTTTGGACATCAAAACCCTTTCAGATTCTTCCACTATTAAGAGTTCCCAGGTGGGGGTGCCTGGGTGGCTCAGTTGGTTAAGCATCCGACTCTTGATTTCCGCTCAGGTCATGATCTCATGTGGTGAGATCAAGCCCTGTGTTGGGCTCCCCACTCAGTGGGGAGTCTGCTGGAGATTCTCTCTCCCCCTCTCCCTCTGCCTCTCCCCCTACTTGCTCTCTCCATGCTCTCTCTCTCTCTCTAAAATAAATAAATAAATCTTAAACAAAAAAGAGGTATGGTTCTTCCATTTTTTGTGTATGCTGACACTCTCTTTCTCACTGCAGTGAGTCATCTTTTGTACTTTGTAATTTTAGTCTGTGAGCTTATCTTCAGTGGGGATTGTTTCCATGAGAGCTCCTAATACTCAGTAAGTTTGCCTCTCTTCATGTTTCATTAATTCTGAAACCAATTTATATATATATACATTTTGGCTCACAGTTTCTGAATGATAAGATAAATATGAATCAAAACCATACACCATACACAACATGGATTCGAGAGTCAAATTTCTCCGGGACGTCTTTCCTGCATTCTTCAGATGTCGTTGAGTTGTCAAGGGATGTATTTTCAGCCATTTTTCCCAAACGAAATGACTCTTCCTAGCTCAAGTTTACATCTAAGAGAAGGGCAGCCTTATCCCAGGCCCTTTCAGGCACAAGGCCTACAAGGATTGACTCCCAATCCTAAATGACCATTATAATTCCCACCCCTAAGATTTAGGTCTACTCACAATACCCCTGTAGGCTGATTCATTTCCACTTTTATTCAAGATTACTTGTTTTGAGTTTCCATTGCATTTTGAATATCCAGATAGTTCACGTTTTTCCTTTGGGACTTTTTACATGTTTTTAGATCTGTAATGTATTTTTCTGTGCTACCATACGGCTTGTGTGGGAAGGGTGCCTCCCCAAATCCATCCAATCTGTCATCATGATCAACAGTCTGGACTGACATTTTTAACAAACTCACTAAAATCTTATAGACACTAAGGTTTGGAAATCACACAAAAAGTTTGAAAATTACTGCATTATGGAATTCAATACTTTCCTTTTTACTACTCTCCCACACTCACCACCCCACAAACACATAGCCTATTACTCAAATTCAATTTACTTCCGAAATATTCTTGCCTTTCCACATCCCAATTCACTTGAACCACTGAAATGATTTCATAACTGAAATTCCTGCATCCAGACTTTCTCTCTTAAAATTGTACCCACCCCATACCATCAGAGTGATCTATCTACAGCATGTATTTGTCAAAGCCTAAAATTCTTCCATTTCCTGTAAGATAAAGTTCAAACTTCCTAGAATATAAAAGATCACCCATTATCTAGCCTGTATCTCTCCTGCTTTTTATCTCAATTATCTTGAACTCGACCTCATGAGATTTCCTATACAGACAATGTTTATGAACCGTAGTCTTGTGCATACTGGAATGACCTTGTCCTTGTACCTCTTTCTTTCTAACCTATCCTATGCATGTTTCAAGACTCAGATCACACAATATGTCCTCTAGGAAACTATCTTTGACCCTCCAAGCAGGGCTAAGGATCCTTCATCTGTGCACCCAAAGGACCTTATACATGTTCTGCCACAAAACATTATAGTGAAAGTCAATATATCTGTTTCTCACACAAGACAAGAGCTTCCAAAGAGAAGGGATTATGTTTTATCTTTGTATTCCCAAAATCTGCCTCAGAGGTTGGCACATAACATGTTTGTTGAACTAAACTAAATTATTGAGAATCCCAGAAAAACAGCTCTTTCTAATGAGCTGGATTCTCTTAAAATTTTATCTGCTTTGGAACATTCAACCTGGTCAGAAAAACACATCCTCAAAAGTCTTCATTTAAAAAGTTTTTTTTAGTAGATTATGTGCTTGGAAAACTGGGATCAGTCCAGTAGAAATGTTCAAATGTTGTGGATATGCTCTCTTGGCTCTGCCAGGTTGACAGAAATACCACTTCTTTCTTTTTTTTTTTTAAATTTTTATTTTATTATGTTATGTTAATCACCATACATTACATCATTAGTTTTTGATGTAGTGTTCCATGATTCATTGTTTGTGTATATCATCCAGTGCTCCAGAAATACCACTTCTAGTATAATTCCTTATCAAACGTAGTTTTTTCCCCATTTGCTCTCTCATAGAAAATAGTAATAACAGTCCCAATGAAAAATAAAAGAGATTGAGAAAAGTAATAAAGAAACAATTAGATACAGTATTTTCTCCCCTTAAAATATGCACAGTGTGAATCCAGTTTGGGATAGGAAAAAAATTTGAAACAATACAAATGAGCAGACTGGCTAGTAACTATATTCCACATTAAACCTTTTCAGACTACTTTAGATTCCTCCTTTTCATATATTGGAATATCTTGGAGTATTTTGAGGTCCTATAAGATTTTTCCCCATAATGGACAAAATTAGGTTAGCCCTCAAAGATCTTTGAGATATTTAATGCCACAAAAAGGATATTTCTTTCTCTTTTCAGCCGTGTGTGCATGTGTGTGTGTGTGTTAAGTGCACACAGGGATAATCAGGGGATTTAAAGCATTCAAGAAGCATGAGTTACTTTTTTAAAACATCTTGAGTTACTTTTATACAAGAAAAATAAAATATGATTTTAAAGCTAAAAAAAGACTGTCTTGAAATATCCTTTTCATTGTCTCAGTTCCCCACCTCATTTTGAACATTTGAGGCTTAAAGCATTTAATCAGGATGAGTTAATTCATCCATATGTAAACCCTGAGGTGGTTTAAAAAATTCCATTTGTCATTAGAGAAAGGGAACATCAGGCACTTGCCTCAGAGTACTGTGTTGTTGACAGAATTGGGAACAGGACTTCGAATTTTCCTGCTAGATGTCTTTGAAGCTTATGAAAGTCATTGAAATAACTTTGAACAATGCAATGAGTGTGAAAGCAGGGATGGGAACTTTTCCTTAACTTTGCTGACCTGAAAAGAGTTCCAAGGGAATTGTGAGTGAGAAATAAGAATCAGAGAGACTAGGTTTTTTTTTTGTTTATTGGTTTGTTTTTCTCCAAGCCAAAGAAGGAAGTAGTGCCGGAGCACTGAATGGCTTGGTTGCAGTTTGGTACTGTGATTACTATCTCTTTACATTTACCCTAAGGAAGGAAGGTGATGTACCCCACACATTACTTCACTGTGCTGCCATCCCATAGTGTTATTTCCAGAACCTGAGATTTCTTTGCTCCAATTAATTCCTTTCTTTCTATAGCTGAAATTAGCGAACTATCAAAAAATGGCAGACATGTTACATGGACAAAGCCTGCACAGAAACCTCCCCCATCCGCAACCTTCTAGAGTTGCTGCTGTCCTTACTTCCCAACTCACACTCATGCCTGCCTCAGTGCCCTCACATGTCCTTAGGACACACATACTGCCTTTGTGGCTAGTACCTGGCTCTTGTCTCTAGATACTTCTCGAGTTGACCTTTATAGATGTGCACATCAGACCCCCCCAAAAAGTTTAAAAACTAGATTATCCATCCCACATCCAAACTCTCTCAAATTCTGATTGAGTAGGCCTGGAGAGAAGCTTGAGCTGATGTACTGTTTCAAAAGCTCCTCAGATGGATCTGATGTGCAGATGTCAAAGTACAGAACAGGAGAGGAAGCCTTAACAGCCTCCTTCTGAAAGGTCAATGAAAGAGAAAGAGAAGCTCATCACTGAGTTAGCTTGTTTGATAATAATCTTCTCCAAGTGTTTCTTTTCTAACAACCACTGGATATCTATCAATTTTTACTCACTTCTTAGGCTGTTGCATTCTTGAGTTGCATCTGCTTAATGACTCCAGGCCTGTTTGCCTGCAGTGGAATTTTGCGTTTCCCAATAAAAGAATTGTAAGTCATATTGATAGTAGTACAGACCTTTTCTTTATAAAAAAGGAAGGAAGGCCCTATGTCAGACATAAAAGGCATGGTTTTAGGATTGGAAAGGATTAGATTTCTAATTTAGAAATCTATGATAGAAATTGTCTTACCAAAATTATTTTGCATGATTTGAGAGGGCTCCTAAATGTCTTCCCACTTTAGGACCAATGTACTTGGTTAACAATGAAAACAAAAAGTAAACATTTTTAGGAAAGGAAAATGCAATTTGTAATGAAAAGATGAAAAGTTTCAGTTCATGTAAGAAAGGCAAGTATTGTAATTATTGTATTGCTCTGATCATGATTTCAAGAAACATCTTCCACACAAGAGCCAAAAAGTGAAAGCATCCCATGCGTCCACTGATGGATGAATGGACAAGCAAAACTCAATATATGCATATGCATACAATGGAATATTATTCAGCCAGAAAAAGGAAGGAAATCCTGTCATATGCTACAATATGGATGAACTTTGAGGACACTAGACTAAGTGAAATAAGCCAGTCACCAGAAGACACATACTATATGATTCCACTTATATAAGGTCTGAGAGTATACAAATTTACAGAAACAGAAAGTATGGTTGCCAGGGTCTGAAAGGTGGGAAAATGGCGAGGTGTTATTTAATAGGTATAGAATCTCAAATTTTCAAGATAAAGTTCTGGAGGTTGGTTGCAAACAATGTGCATACACTTGACCCTGCTGAATAGTACACTTAAAAATGGTTATGATAGTAAATTTCATGCCACGTGTTTTTTGCCACAATTAAAAAGAAAAAAAAAATGTCTTCAGTTGAAAAGCTAAGACTCAGTAATTGATATTGTCAGTTTAGATAAGGCACGATAGAATTGAAATTAAACCAAGCAGAAGTCAGTTTTGACTTTGACACATGATATGTGAGCAAAATTAGGGACCATATTATTTATCTATTCATTCTTTCAGACAGTCAAAAAGTATTTATTTCTTGTGTATCTCCTGAGTTAGTTTTATAGAAGCTTGACTGGCTCTGGGTCAGCCTCGTTCTTATCTGGGGAGGATTAGATTCAGTCCAGGGTGTCACAAGTATATATTTCTGGGGTCCTGACATTTCCAGCCCTAGTGGTTTCCTGTCAGGCCAGTGTTGTTCCCATTACTACTAATAATGACCTGGAAGTTCCAGGCTAAAGCAGAACTGATCAAATATGGCTCCTGAAGGTTTTCTGGGTCAGGACCAGAATAGACAAATCACCATTTGTCTAACTTGGGACATCTTCAACCTGTTCCTGATGAACAATTCATGTGATTATCCCTAAATCTTGCCGTGGCAGACTCTGGGAAGTTGTGACACCACTAGTCACTTAGCAAGAGATGAGGCAAGTGGCTTTCAGCCCAATCCACATGTTCCCCTCCCTACCCGTTATCCTTGCATATCTGAGATGAGGGTGTGTTGACGGGAACAGGCTTGGAGGTCTACCAGATAGGACTCTGAAATCTAATTAGATTTCTGTTTGAGAGTTCAGATTCATGTGCTTTCTTTTCTCTGCTAGCTTTCTTAATGGAATTAGATAAAGTATCTTGCTAAAGAGTGAAATAAGAGAGACAGACTCTTGAGTCCAACAAAACCAAGGAATTATCTGTATTTGATGACTTGTTTGTCTAGACTTGTTAAAATATGCAATCTGAAGCTAGCTAATATCTACATAGCAAAAGTTCACATCATCACCACACCTTTCCCTTCCTCTCTGACTCTCTGCAGGCTATTCACAAGCATCGAATATTTCCTTTATCGGGTTATGCCTTCACAACCCCATCTTGCATGCATATAACTCCATTCACACATAACATCAGATTTTGAAATTAATCTTTTGTTCTAAGGAATATTGAAACCAACTATATATAAATCCAAAAATCCTTGTCTCTCTACCTATGAAATGTAGACATGAACAAAACATGTTCATGGCATGAACAAAACAGCTTCTCTAAATAGTGGAGGAGGACAAGACAAAAATGTTTAACTAAAGTCACAGCTGGAACGTTGTGTATGAGGAATGAAACTGGATTTAGGTTGAAAATACTGCTTAATGTTGAGACCATTTCCCCCAAGTGCAAAGCTCCCGCCACAGAGCAGGACTGACACCTTTTGGTATGGAAGTTTTCAGATGTGGCAAACCACTGCTATTTCTTCCGTCATCTTTAAAGGTTTTTGGTATAG
Organism: Halichoerus grypus; assembly: GCF_964656455.1. Classification (NCBI taxonomy): domain Eukaryota; kingdom Metazoa; phylum Chordata; class Mammalia; order Carnivora; family Phocidae; genus Halichoerus; species Halichoerus grypus. The sequence goes on along the minus strand of NC_135713.1, from coordinate 130,087,255 downwards.
GTAGCCCCAGTGGTGAAGGACAGGAATTGCAGGAAAACCCCAAGGGAGAGACTAAGAGAACATTGTCAGATTATAAGGTTTTAGCTCAGAAAAGGAAAGAGTGATTTTGTTGCCATATTGGAAATGTGGTTTTCTTATCATCAAATGGACACAGACTATAATGTCACCATCACTAGATGAAATGTCATCTAATACACATACACCCTCAGTATATGTTCATTAAAAAGCATGAACGTGAACAGAAGTAGAGAGAAGACAACAGAATGTCTTTGCAGTCAGACCACCAAAGTGATCTTGTCTTGCTGCTCCTGGGCAAAGGAACTTCAAGGTAATTCAGTTTTGATCACTGAGTTATACTTATAGGTGTCATCTGTACGTTTGTAATTTCTTTCTTTTTTTTTTTTTAAAGATTTTATTTATTTATTTGACAGAGAGAGAGACAGCAAGAGAGGGAACACAAGCAGGGGGAGTGGGAGAGGGAGAAGCAGGCTTCCTGCTGAGCAGGGAGCCCGATGCAGGGCTCGATCCCTGGACCCTGGGATCATGACCTGAGCCGAAGGCAGCCGCTCAACCGACTGAGCCACCCAGGCGCCCCTGTAATTTATTTCTTTATCAACTGTTCTTTGCTTTGTATCTCTAGCATCTTGAGGAACTTGGTTTTTCTAACCGAAGGCCAAAACACAGGTTTGGTGATCCTCGCTATACCGTCTGAGTCTTTTTTACAATATGACTTCCTCTTTATTACAGTGACTGAGAAGGAACTGAGAAGAGAAAATCAAGAAAAGAGAATTTTTAAGAGTAGCAATAATAAAAGAACTGTTAAACATCATCTGGTGTTCTAGATAAAAGTAGTTGGTCTCAACATAGGCAGATTCTATATCATTGATTCTGTTTCTGCGTGTCAGTAGTACTAGGTGGTTGTGATTTCCCACCATCTGCTTCATCAACTTATTCCATTCCCTTGAATTTATGTTGCTCGATTTGTCGAATATTCAAGTGAATCCTTTTTTTAATTATTTTTTTATTTTTTAGTAGAAGAGTCAAAAGACAAATCACATCTTGAGCTAGCAACCAAGTTCAATGCTTTAATTTTTGGTGATTTCTCCACATGCATTTAAATGTCCCTAGTCCTGGGTGCCTGGGTGGCTCAGATGGTTAAGCGTCTGCCTTCGGCTCAGGTCATGATCTCAGGGTCCTGGGATCGAGTCCCGCATCGGGCTCCCTGCTCCTTGGGAGCCTGCTTCTCCCTCTGCCTCTCTCTCTCTCTCATGAATAAATAAATAAAATCTTTTAAAAAATTAAATAAATAAATAAATAAATGTCCCTAGTCCTATTAACTGTCAAACATTGCTTTCAATGAACCTGATTGACACTTTAAATTTCCTTAGTGGGAAACTTGACTTGAGATTTTTAGCCCTTATGAAACTTTTGTTTCCAGATTAAAGCAATTGAAAAATTAAAGAATAGACAAATTACTCATTTAATTGTAGCTATATAATATTCAACTAATGGATATTACTGTAAAGATTTATGCTCAATAATTCATTATTAGGAACAGCTATCTCAGAAGTTCTAAAGAGTAAAGATTCTAAGATAATGATGGCAGTGATAACATTACTAACATCATGCCACTCAACAATGTACAAAACACTCAGCCACGTACATTGTAAAGAGTTTTTTTTACATGAAATCAGGTCCATTTCACTTTAAACTTTGAAGTTTCTGCTGTATGGGGTGCCTGGGTGGCTCAGGCAGTTAAGCATCCAACTCTTGATCTCGACTCAGGTCATGATCTCAGGGTCGTGAGATGGAGCCCCGTGTGGGGTTCCACTTTCAGTGGGGAGTCTGCTTCTTTCCTTGTCCCTCTGCACCTCCCCTCCCCTCTTTCTCTCTCTCTCAAATAAATAAATCTTTAAAAAAAAGTTTCTGTTGTAAAATTGTTTCAAGTCTGCATTAAGAAAGCAGCAGGTTTTTGGTTTTTTTTTTTAAGATTATTTATTTATTTATTTGAGAGAGAGAGCATACAAGCTGGGGGGGACGAGGGGACAGAGGGAGAAGCAGACTCCCCACCGAGCAGGGCGCCTGACTGGAGGGGAGCGGTGCTTGAAGTTGGTGGTGGGCTCCACGTGGGGCTCAATGCAGGGCTTGATCCCAGGACCCTGAGATCATCACCTGAGCCAAAGGCAGACACTTAACCTACTGAGCCACCCAGGCTCCAGAAAGCTGCAGTTTTTTAAACATTATATTTCATGGGAAAAAATACATATTGCAGAAAACTTCCCAGGTGGGCAAATTGCTTTCTCTAATTTCTCTTATCCACTGTACAAAGCTTTTTCATGCCATGTGAGAATCATTTCTCCTCTTATGATTATTTTCCTTTCCTTCATTTAGAGCTCCTTATCATTTTTGAAGTTGTCTGAAGGCCAGCTCTTATACTCACTGAGTTTTTATCCCCTGTAATATCTCTGCTTTGAGGGCAGAGTGGGATTTCTGAAGGAGAGAGATACTTACTGAGAAGGTTAACTTATTAGGTTCTCTTTACCACACCAGAAAACCCTCCCAGGTGATTTAAGCACCTTGGTGCTCCAGCATCTCAATTGTCCAGTCTTCAAACACATGCCTTTGCTTTATAATTCAAGGTAACTCACAAACGGCCGATAGCTGCTGACCTCCTCCCAGAAGGCAGCTTTAGTCAAGTTCAAAAGGAGTTCTGGGCACAGAACAAAACAAAACAAAACAAAAACAAGTATCTGCCCAATTATAAAGTCATTGCAGAGAAAAAGCTTTTTATCATTTTTATAATCATGTTAGGAGAGCTTAGCAGTATTTTCACAAGGCAGACATGGGAATTCTTTTTCCCCACCTGTGTATTCTGTCCTCTGGTTTCTGTTCTCTTCCACCCACATTACTTTTTATAGCAATTTGCCAATGACACCAATACTTGTACAGGTGGGGCTGAGAAACTAAAATTGCTTCATCTACAGCTTGGGCCCTTTAGGTTCTCTCTGTCCCCAGGGAAGATTGGACTGGAAAACACCTTCCTAGTAGGCTCTGTTAGGTGTGACAGTGCACTCCTCTCTCCGTTCCCAGGGTGGGTGATTTGAGACTGTAAGATCAAAAACTGGATTTGGCTTTAGCAAACACTGGCTATACTTTCTTTTTGAGAGAGACCTATTGAACGCTTGGTTTTGTTCTGCGCAGTGCTCAGCCAGTATGAAAACTTACTTATTGCATTGTTGGCACTGTAGGGTTCTTTTCTTTCTCTAAGAACTTGGTTGTCAGCCTGATTAATGTTTACTGGGTAAGAATGATGAGGCAGGGTTACACTCACACACACAAAAAGAGCTTGTAGACAATACCCCTTAATCTTAGGAATGAGTTTGTTTGAGTACGGATATTCTAGTGCTATCTGAGGGCAAGGTGACTGGTTGACATTGGTCCAGTTCATTTCTTTGAAGTGAATGGGATCTCAATTACCTAACAACTCTGCTTTCTATCAAATGTAACCCCCATATGGACTATAGGGAGTGACCTGAATCCAGTCCTTCCTGGCTCTCTGTGTGAAGAGGGATTAAAGGGAAGGAACCCTGCCCAAATAACTATTTTTGACACTGGGATCTTACACATCAGGGATTTTAGTTACTGGCCAGTTTCTAATCATATACCCATTTCATAGCCCTTCAGTTTGTATGGCCAAGGAGCAACATGATATAGTGGGGGGAAAAAAACCCCACCAACATTGAAATGAGGAGTCAGAAAATCTGAACTTGAGTCTTGTTTCTTGCAGTTTTATTAGCTGTGACTTTGGGCAAATCATGTCATTTTTCTCTGCCTATACTTCTGCATCCCTAAAATGCTAGGGCTGGACAATTTGATTTCAAAGATTACACTCAATTCTGTCCCATTGAAAATTCAGTGATTCTGTTGTCCTAAATCATGCTTGAGGGGTCAGCCCATGTCTCAAAGCTTCATGATCAGAAGTTGGACACTTCTTGCTTTAAGAAATGGATTTATAAATAGGAAATGTCATCTTAAACTGTTCACAATGTAAGAAACTGAGTAGGACATTGAGGCATGCATGGCATAGGGATGGAAGGGGCAATCTAGAGCTGAATCGCTCAGATTTAAATTGTGGGTCACCATCTGACTTTGGGAAAGTTACTTAAAGCTCTCTGTGCTTCAATGTTTGCATCTAAAAATGGAATTAATAATAGCTCTACTTCATTGGGTTGCTACAAAAATGAAATTAGCTAGTATGTATCAACTTCTCAGAACTATGCCTAGCATATTATAGGTGGTAAATATTAGCTTCTCTCTGGAACATTTCCAATAATAGTCTGTATACTACATGAAAGGAAGGGTAGCTTATGGTCTTTTAGGGCAACAAATTCCAGCTTCCGGACTGTTGTGTTGTTAGAAACGTCTATCTTATCATTGGAATTCACTCCAAGTGTAAGTTATCTCTTTATCTTGTATTAATTTGTAACTTGTCTTACATAAACACTCACACAGACATTTCTGGAAACTAGGACATCTACTGGCAAACTCTGCCTGTGTCTCCAATAATTATTAATCCCATAGACGGAAAGAACTGAGACTTGGTTCCAACTATAGGTAAACTCTTCCCCTGTAGTGAGTCAAGATGTTTGTCTAATTACTGGGATTTTGTTTTCTCTTTATTAGAAATTCCAAACCCTCTGGATGTAGGGAACAGAATTAAAATTTATTTCTATAGCATGTGATAACATAAAATAAGCTACTCAAATGGGAGGGATACTGCAAAGAACCGAACAGTATCAGCTATGATTTCCAAAGTCTGACTATTGGTCATGAAATGTCAACCGTGGTCATGTGGCGCCCAACTCTTGGTCAAAGTCGAGATGAGGCCTAATGGTTGTGTATTAACAATTCCTCCCATGACCTTATTAAATGAAAGAAGACTAAGCTACATTTTGCTTTTGTGTTTGGTCTTTCATTCAAGGCATTATATAAGAAAAGTTTCATCTGATATACTGTTTGTCACTTCAGAGAACTGAACAGAATGGCCACAATCCCCAGGATCAATTCCAGACCCTCTGATGAGAGACACTAAGAGGGCCCAGATCTACACCAGGTGCAGATAACCCTTAGCTGGGTTCATCAGCTCTTTCCTTTATTTCTTAGGTTCTCTGGCAAGATCATGGCAGTCCATGCTACAAGTGTCTCACCATCACCCTTCAGTGTCACTCTTTTATAACCAAGCCTGGCTTATTGCCTTTCTACTTGTACTAATAATTAGAGCCACTCACGCTTTAACTACAAAAAGCTAGCTTTAACTAACTTAACAAAGTAATGGTGTTACTGATTAGTGAACCGTTATGCTATCATTGAGAAGAAAAATCAGCCTTTGGAATCAAAAGAACTCGTTCAAGTCAATTCAGCTACTTACTTACTAAGAGACCATGGTTACCATGGTCTACTCAAGTTCTCAGGGCCCTCAACTGTCTCACCTACAAAATAGAGACAGGATCATACATAACAATTAGGTATCATTAATGAGCAGTGGCTACTGGGAGCGTGGATCAAGGATTGTGAAGCCAGGTAGGCAACCTAGGGCGAAGGAATTCCCAAATCAAAGGCCTACGGTGGAGAAAGGAAGCTACGAGGCACATATTTGCCATTCCTGGACTTCTAAATACTTACCTGGGGATAGCATAAATACAAAACAAAGTAAGAGTTGTGAAATTGATTTTTTAAGCCAAGTTGTATCCAAAAGCTATATCACTTTTATGAGTTTTATTATTAACAATGGGCTATTAGAAAAGAAATAAAAGAGGATATCTGCTTATATGTCCTGTATTCAAATCAAATTCTCTTGTATGTCCTTGGTAGTGAGCATTTTATCAGGGGCCCTCTGGAGACAAAACCTGTCTTTGTTATATAGGCTAAGTAAGGAAGGTAAGAAGCTATGCTCCAGCAAGCCTGCCACAGGGCCACGGGCAGGAAGAGGTAGGGCTTTAGAAAGTTCCTCACATCATTCCACGGAGGCAGCTACCTACTTTGCCAGGCATCTGGCCAGCTCTGGCAGGAGACTGGATCAAGGCTATTTGCTTATCTGTTTTCAGGACATCCAGTGTTGTCTACCCATACAAAGCGAGGAGGAGATCAATGCAATTATGGAGAAAGCTTAATTTAGGAGAAGGAAAAGGAGGAGGAAGTGGTAGAAGATAGGGAAGGAGAAAGAAAGAAGACAAGGCAAATCTTGGAAAATGAGAAATCTTGCTTTCAATGAAATACAAATTTTATTTCCTAAAGTGTGACAATGACATCTTTAGAAAAGGTACTTTAGTGTTTTTAGTGGAGGGTTGAGAGCTTCCCCGGTGTATTTCAAGAAATAGTGACAAAAAAGAAAGACCTATCTGCCACTTAGCAAACATAGTACTGGGTACTGTCATTTTGGTGTTCGGTCACTGACTCGCCAGCAGCTATATGCTATGGGATCAAGGGCCTGGAGATGTCATGTGCCCGGCCCAATTTCTCAGGGCCAATAGTTGCCTTAGAATCTGAGGCCACAGTTCAAAGTGTGTGGAAAGACCAGGAAATTTTAAACAATGCTGGCAACTTCGTGTTGAAACTCATCTATAAATAGTTCCCTGATGATCTCTAATTCCCGATGACTTGGTATAATGCGAGCTATTCAGCAATGTGATATGGATAGATATTTCCTTTTCAAAACATTGCACGAATACATGATTTCCTCCCTCTGTCCACCCTGTAGGAGAAGTAGGAAAAGAGCAAGGTAATAGGAATTTACCTCCAAGCTATAAAGCCTTCCTTTCCTTTCAGTAATCATGCGGGGGGAGTTCCTAGTTACTAAGGAGACAATAACAGACTCCATTAGGTTCAAGTACAACACTTGGTTGCCTGGCTAGAGAACGCCATAAAAGCAAAGGAAAATATTATCATTGCTGAAATCATTTGATGTCTATGACTAATAAAAAACATGTCGGCAAACTGAATTTTTAGAAATGCCCAAAGGGCTTGGTTAGAGCTATGAATTAATGGCATACAGCAGTTCTGTCTGGAGAAAAGGAAAAAAAAAAAAAAGACAAAGATGTTAAACCCTTTTAAAATGTATCTGAATAACCAGCAGGTCCCAACAGAAATCAATTTAGGTTCTTTATTCAATTTTTAACTTAAATCTAAATGTCCCTTCCCCTTTCCTTTAGAGCTTAATAATAAAGTTTGCACATCTTGAGTCACAATCGTCCTTGAATTCTAAGGGCCCCGCAGGCCTTTTTGACCCTCTTATGCAACATCCCACAAATTCTAGAGTTATTTTTAAGGGATCCCTGAAAAGTGTACCCACCTTAGAGACTTTGAGGGCTGAGGTGTCCATTCATGCATGTGCTGTGTCTCTCAGAGGCTGGAGGAAGCCAAAGGAGGAAAGAATTGGGGGTAAGCCAGACCTCTAATTACCTCTCGACCCAGGTCCCAGAGGTTACTATGGGCCTGCCTGAAGATGTTCCTCCAGTCTCTGCTTGATCATTCCCAGAGCAGGAGGCCTTTGCCAGGACCCATCCTATCTTGTTATGAATACAGCTCTGATTGTTGGAGGGTACTTTCTCCTGCTGTGCCAAAATCTGCCTCCTCTTGAATTTTTTACCCATTGTTCCCCATGGTATCTCTAGAATAATACTGTTTAACTCAACTTCCTTTCCCTCTTGACTAGTACCTTAGATTACTGAAGTCAGATGTCGTAACTCCCCTGTATACTGTCCTCTCCAAACTAAATATCCTCAGTTTCTTTCTCAGATCATATGGCAAATATACAAATATTATAACAATAATAAAGGCAAAGCATACGATCACCGTAAGAGAAAGACAAAAAGGCGGTCTCGAAATTGGATTTTTTTTTTAAGATGTATTTATTTATTTTAGAGAGAGACAGAGCTCATGAGCAGGGGGAGGGGCAGAAGGAGAGGGGGAGAGAGAGAATCCCAAGCAGACTCCCTGCCGAGCACAGAGCCAGACAAGGGGCTCAATGTGGGTCTTGATCCCACGACCCTGAGGTCATGACCTGAGCTAAAACTAAGAGTCAGATGCTTCACCGACTGAGCTAACCCAGGTGCCCCTGGAAACTGGATTTTTTTTTTTTTTAAAGGAATTAGGTTTTTTTTAACTGAAAAGCTGAAATGTTTAAATGATATTGAGAAGCATCTCATCTTTCCACTAAGACATAGCCATCAAGTCACTCTATCCATCAAGTTATCCTGTCAAAACAGAAATGTAGCTTGATAAGACTTTTTCTTGGTGACACCACACCAGCTCCTGGTGGCCACCTCACCAAATCTCTCCAAGTTGCTTTTAGTTTTTGCTTTTGTTTATTTACTATCAATGCCTACTTTGAGAAAAGTTTCCAGAAAAGTACTGATCTGCATATGAATCACTGTGACACATTCTGAAAAGAATGTGAATACCATCTATTAAGAATTAAGAGAGAAGCAATGTAAGGAAACACAAACTTTCCTTCTTACTCCTCTCAGTATTTCATTATAAAAAATTTCAAACACAGAAAAGTTCGAAGAATTTTAGAGTAAACACCCATATACTTAATAACTAGACAAATTACCATTCTGCTATCTTCCATTACTCACCTATCTATCAGTATCTCTTTCCATCCATCACCCCATCTTACCTTTTTACATATGTCCATGTAAAGTGCATTCATCCACACACTTAACCCTCATGCATCAGTTTGCACACCCTTATCATTATCGGTTCTTTTCTGATACTTTTAATTATCACTCTCTTCTGAATCCCTTTGCCACTCTTGCCCTCATTTCTCATTTCTGTATCATTCCTCCCACTTTCTAGCCCCAAGGTTCTAAATGGTAAAAACAAAGTATGAAAAATCTGAGCACGGGACAGTCTTGAAGTAGCATCAGGAAAGGACGCTGAGGACCATAAGGGGTCTCACAGGCATTATCCCCCCAGGCCTGGGATGGAGGAGGTCCTCATGAACAAGCTGACACAAACCAACTTACCGGGGGGGGGGGGGGTAATTGATGAGCATGCCAACCTAGTCATTTACTATGGGAAACATAGCTAGCTATCAAATACCCAGACCCACGTATTTGTTGATCAGCTCAATCTCTTTCTGAACTAATCTACAGAACAGGTCAAATTGTGAAGGATTTTGGTGAACAGAGACTCAGAGGACAGGAAATAGTAAGAAGGTCTTAGTGGCATGGAGCCTTATCAGCGTTGATGTTTCAACAGCTGGCCCGCACTGTGCCTGACACCAAAGGGCTGCTTTGTAACTAGTACAAAGATGAAATGAGTATGTGAATACTGACTACACTCTAAGAGAACTGCTGAACAGACCAGGAACTCGTGGTGTGGATCAGGGCACCTCTCTAATGCCTGGACTGTGCTGGTGAACCATGCCGGATTCTACCCCTCCAACCCCCGTTAAAGAATTTCCATGACTACTATTCTCATTTGAATAATACATTCTCTTTTAGCCACATGTATGCCGTTAATTCAGCTTTCGTTAATCCTAATCCTGCTTTGGTCTGAAAGACAATCTGTCTTTAATATGGGTGGTCTATGTCTATTGAATCCCATCTTTGATGAACTGATTTTACCCGCTTTACTCTCAAAAAAAAAAAAAAAAAAAAAAAAAGGAAGTGATTCCCTACTACCTGAGGTTTCCCCTGATGTGCAAAAACCATTCCTTTCCCTATCTCAAGATTTATGTCTGATAAGAAATGTTAGTCATTTATATTCTGGGCTTCCTAATTACCAGTCCACAAAGACTTGGCAAAGTGAGCTCTTCAGTGGAAAGGCAACAACACATAAGTGTAAATACAACACTTTTCACAACAGATAGTTTTTCCGCAGTGACAGATAAATCTGATTCTGACAAATTGATTTCATTTTGAAATCCATAAAAGAGCTTTCTAGTCATAAAATCTCCAGGTGAATCCTTTGGTTAGGTAACAACTTCCTCAAGTAGTTCTTTCAAAGACTTAGATGTCATAAATCAGACTATTTTACAGCAAGCAATTCCTGCCTTCTATTGCTAAACGATTTGTACCCCTGACCACTTTCCCTATATAGATACCCCAGTAAATATCTGTAAACGTCAGCATTTCGTGGTAGAATCACACTCTTCAGGGTCTACTGGAATGCACACCTTTATGGTATTAGGGTAGAAAATGACACAGAAGCAAGGCTCTCTGAAATATGCTATTTCACGTGAGTTTACTTACAGACTGAAAAAAAAAATCAGACACTTTTAGGCATTGGCATCTCCGTGGTCAAATGCCAACCACCAACTAGAGTTGCTCTCTAATTGCCTCTATTATAAGCAACCAAAATACAAGGTTCAGATGCAGATTAAAACCCTTCAAGAGGGTAAAAGATACTCTGATGTAGAGAGTGGCTTTCGTCGCTGGGGATAGGAACGCTCTGAGAGGGGCTCACGCACTCTGTTTCAGAGATCTCAGAAAGGACTTAAGCTAGATAAACAGGGAGCAGTTCACCGAAGCTGGCCCGCAAAGGCCATGTTTGTGCAGACTTCATCAGTTCTTTTTATTCCTTTGATATGTCTGTCTCTAGTGACAGAAACTCTTATTTTTTTTCAAGAAACTAAAGCACAAAAGGAAACTGAAAAAGCTGCAAACGGATTTGGCAACAGTTAAGCAAGAGGCTGCCATCACAGTTCTGGAGCTCAACGAGAAGATAAGGACGCTATGTGAAGGGAAGCCAGCCCCTAGAGGTCAGTATTACCACGTGACAGTCGCACACCAGCCCCCAGGCCTGCGTGAGCTATATGGTTTTATTGGCCACAGAGGAAAAGGCAGGGCCACCGTGCCAGGGAGCATCCCGGCCTGGCCTGGCCTGGCTTGACCTCCATCCGCATGAACAGCGGACATGACACAAATTATTGACTCCAGGCTGGGTTCGCTTTCACTGTACGTGAGGTAGGGAATGAACAAGGAGTTCCTTAGAGGAAAAGTCTCTGAAGCTGAAGAGCTGGACTAAGTAGATCTGGTAAGTGTCTTTGCACAAAAGCTGGGTGGCTGGAGGGAAGGGGAGAGCCTAAGGAAGACCCGAGGGATGAAGCTCTGGAGCGGAGCGAAGAGAGAAATTTGCCTTCAAGCGTAGACAGGCTTGTACGCTCGCGCAGGCACAGCGAAGTGAAAAAGGGAGTGTTGGAACAACGGGCCAATGAATGAGCCAGAAACAAGCAGGGAAGGCTGGGTGAGGAGGAAATCTGGGCGGTTCCAACAAACTGTAATGGCCACTATGGTCTGGAGCTTTGAACAAGTCTTCTCTAAGGGACTAGAAACACACACTGGGGGAGGAAAGCCCCTCCGACTGCCGTCATTAGGAAAGATACGAGTGAACATTTAATATTACGTGCCAGGCATTTGGCTAAGCACGTCACATGTATTTAAGTCTCAGAATAACCTCTGAAGTAAGTACCTTTATGGATTCCAGAAGAATAAGCGGAGGCTCAGGGATGTTGGTTGTTTTGCCCCAGGTTAGACAAGTGTGAGCAACACCCGGGCAGGGGGCCTCCGGCCGGCCACGCCCCCTACCCAGCGCGCCTGCGCACCTCCGACGTGGGCGGCGCTTCCGTCTCTGCTCTACGGCAGCGACGCCCAGCCTCGTTCCGCCTGGTGAATCTCTTGGAAGCTCGTGGTCCCCCGGATAAAGTCTTCCTTTCATGTGTGGCACTCTTGTAAAGCCAGAAACAGGCCATTTTTCCTACTCTGGCTTCCTTTATTACTCATAAATAATTCTGGAAAAAGAGGAGGACCGTGGAAATAAATGGAGGAGGGGAAAGTAGGCGATGTTGGTGGCTTCGGAAAGGGAGACACGTCCAGCATCCTGGCCACTTGGTGGACCTTTAAAATGAGTTTGGTTTTAATTTTCTATTCTTAATAGCACTTTCCGGGGGTTGAAATGGCATTCAACACAGTCATCTTGAAACACATGCTGAAGGTCAATTTGTTTTTCTCTTCCCGCAGAACATAATGATAGCTTATGAATTTGCTTTTACCGCCGTGAAAACTTAGAGAATAAAATCCATTCCAAGGATATTATCCACTTAAAGATCTTTATTCTAGGGCATCATAGCCAGATTTCAAGTTAGTTGCGTCACAGGAAGCTGATAATGATTGTGCATCACGTTGGAGAAAGTTCTCCAGTTCGCCTGAGAGAAGCTTTCAACTTCTCAACTGTATTTTGAATCTAGTGAAAAAAGATCTTATTGCAAGGTATATAATTCTAATTGTTGACAAATATATCATTTGCTGTCTAATAACAATTTTGTCCCTTTGATATTTTAGTAGGTCAAAATTAAAATCACACTGAGGTACCAGGACTCCAATGGTTGGGGGGAGGGTAGAAAACATGAAATCCCACCTTTGCCCATTTTCTCTCTGTATTTCTGTTTAGAAAAAAAAAAAAAAAGGTACCTGTACAGGAAAAAAACACAAAACCCTAATGTATTATGAACAGATACAAATTTAAATAAGGATAGGTATTCCAAGGTCAATTATGGATGAAAACAGTGACTCTTTCTGGACCTATATGTTGCTTCTCTTATTTGGCGGAAAAACTGAGTCAGTGGACTGACTTAAATCAAATATTTGCACTTTATTGCTCTCCCATTGCTCCCATGCCCCTCAACCTGAATTCAGTAGCCCAAGAGAATGTCAAAGCACTTTTGGTTCCAGAGTCATATTAGCTTTCATTCTCAGAGACTTTGGTCACCTTGTCCTACCCTCAATACACTTGAAAGTAAAGTCTGCAAAGATGTTGGTAACTTTAACACACAATGGCCTCCATTTAGCCACACAACAATTAGAATTGACCCACCTCCCACACACATTCCTAGACCAGAACAACACCCCTCCCCTAGTTATCTTGTGTCCTTTTATAAAATGTTTGTTTTCAGTTCTCAGACCTCTGTTTGCAAATGACAGATGTCCCAGTCATACATAATAGCTTAAGGAGAAAGGGTAATTTACTGACACAAGTGTAAACAAACTAAGAAAGGGCATGCCATTAGCCATATATTCCAATGGATACAGAGTCTCAGATACCATCAGAACACTCTTTGTCTCTCAACTCTGCTTCTCTCTTCATTGAGACTTCATTCTCTCAAGCAGGATGTCAGAAGAGACATGGCCATAAGCAACTATGGACTCTTCTCATCCTTCCTCCAGAGAGAAAAGAAAGCATTTTTCTACCAACTCCAGTTAGAAAAAGTACAATAAAGCACTCTGTCCTGGCTTGGGTTGGGTACCCATGTGGGGACATGAACCAGTCTGTGGCCAGGGGTGGAGAAGTATGGTTGGACAAGCTTAAGTCACGCACCTGCCACTGGGTGGCGGGGTAGAGGGAAATCAGGATGGAAAAGAAGAATGTTCTGGGGGCGCCTGGGTGGCTCAGTCGTTGGGCGTCTGCCTTCGGCTTGGGTCGTGATCCCAGGGTCCTGGGATCAAGCCCCGCATCGGGCTCCCTGCTCCGCGGGGGGCCTGCTTCTCCCTCTCCCACTCCCCCTGCTTGTGTTCCCTCTCTCACTATCTCTCTCTCTGTCAAATAAATAAATAAAATCTTTAAAAAAAAAATTTTTTTTTTTCTGACTGGCAACTCCCACCAGAAGCACAGGGCTGGATTTGGAGAGAAGCACTTCCTTAAAGGAAGAGATAACCCATTACTAGAACGAAAGAGTGAGGGACAAAATCAACATGTCCAAAATACTCTCAACTAGCAGTCAAGTTAAAATATAATGTAATGCTTAATGAGTCACCCATCCATGAGTATTTGCACTTTTTAAATAGATTCTTCTTGGTGAACAAAAGACCTTCAATATCCAAGAAATAAATGTCCAATGATATAATTTCAGACCCCATAAGAATGGAGAGTGAACCACTTTGGGAAAGGAATCCCCTTCCAGCCCCCATCAAGTGACATCATGGTTGCCTACTCTGAAGGCCTGCCTTATTGTAACAACTGAAATTGCAAGAGGGCAAAAAAAGTTTTTGTTCTAAATGACATGTTACCTGGATTAACATAAAGCTACTTCTCTGTTATAGTTACAGATTGATGCCTATAGTTCTAACAAGCAGATCAAGATATTTCCAAATAAATTAGCATATTTTTTACCCAAATGTGCATTTTTTTTCCTTGTTTGGTTCATTTTCTAAGTCAGTCTATATATATTAGGTTGCCATTCAGCTCTTCTAATCAGAGGAATGTTCCAGAATATTGGGAATACCTTTAAGCATAGTCACATTTTGATGAAACAGTGAGCTACCAAACTTTCTTTTTACATAAACACAGTAAACTACTTCACTGGCTATGTACTTAAATTACCTCCAAGGAAATAAATGGTTTAAGTCAATGGAAAGTTCAACTGAAAAGAAAAACACCTTTATTATAAAACTGGCACAGCAGGAAACTTACAGCTTGAGTGTTGTTTGTTGATTTTGCTTTTTGTGCAAATAATCACAGCCCAAGGCAGATTCCTTCCGTCATTTCCACAGCCTGCACCTGAAATGCTTACGGCTTTATTTACTAGCATAATTCAGTGAAATGCCTATTGTACCCCTTCAGAGTCACCTTATGGTAAACCTTAGTATGCTGGAACCTAAGGTTAAATTTCAAAAACTATCTTTGCTTCTTTTGACTTAAGAGGACAAAGTTACTTTGCAAAAGACATTCGTGACTAAGTCTTGTTGGTACATGAGCGTTAGGTCACTTGTTATGATGAAAGCTCCTATCTTTGACCAGAACATCAGGGACCTGGTTCATAGATTTCAAGCCAGTGTACGATGCACTCTTCTGGATTTTTTTTTTTCCTTTCAATTCTTTTCTCCTAATATGCACAGCTATTTTACCAAGTAAGGTATCTAGCCCCCACATGCAAGTTCCCACGGCCCCGGTAACAGCCATATCAGCCCTAAGTCATCTCTTGGTTTTAATCCTGTTAAAAAGATACTCCCAGTTAGTGCAGATACATCCCAGGACAAGCTTATCCAGGACTCAGTGCCTGAATAGAGCCAACCATTCTTTTCAGTAAGGCATGGACAAGGATTGACACTTCAGTGATTTTCAGGGGCACAAGATGGTTTTTAAACACTATTGATTTTAAGAATTAGACTATTGATGTTTTATTTATTTATTTATTTTTTAAATATTTTATTTATTTATCTGGCAGAGAGAGACACAGCAAGAGAGGGAACACAAGCAGGGGGAGTGGGAGAGGGAGAAGCAGGGTTCCTGCCGAGCAGGGAGCCTGATGCGGGGCTCGATCCCAGGACCCTGGGACCATGATCTGAGCTGAAGGCAGCCGCTTAACTGACTGAGCCACCCAGGTGCCCCTAGACTATTGATGTTTTATATTGTTAAAAAAAAGTCAGGAGATTTATCTCTTTGTCAACATCCCAGAGCCAACTGTGCTCAATATTTTCAAGAGTATCTTTTATCAGGATGTCCACCCCAGGGACTCAGCCCTCTTATTCGCTCTCCTCCTACAAACTTCCCCAGGATCAAAGCTCCCATTGCAACTAGGTGTTAAAAAAAAAACTGGGATTTGAGGGTGATAAGAACATTCTGGAATTAAACAGTGATAGTGGTTGCACAACACTGTTAATATAGGAAAATGAATGAATTGCACACTTTAATTGTACACATGGTGTATTGTATGTTACGTGAATTTTATCTCAACTGGGGGAAAAAATGCTCCTCACTAGGATGTAATGACTAACACCTTGTCAAGTTTAAGTGTATTTTATTTTTTATTTATTTATTTATTTGACAGAGAGAGAGCACAAGTAGGCAGAGCAGCAGGCAAAGGGAGAGGGAGAAGCAGGCTCCCGCTGAGCGGGAAGCCCAATGCGGGACTTGATCCCAGGACCCTGGGATCATGACCTGAACCAAAGGCAGACGCTTAACCGACTGAGCCACCCAGGTGACCCAAGTTTAAGTGCATTTTAATGCGAGTGCTTTGGGCCCAAGTAAAATCTTGACTTGGTAGAATTCCAAGCATTTAGAGAGAGGTCATATTCTTATTTACTGGAGTAAGGCCAATCTTGTGTAGTTGTTCATTTGTGTCTAGGTTTTTTCAACGATGCCATCCTTTGGCATTGTTTTTCTCTCAGCCTAGCTCTTTGAGAGGCTGTTCTTCCTCAGACGAAGAACCAATAACTTGATCAATAGTTCTACATGCAACCCTTCTTTCACCACTGAACACAGATATTTATCTTACCAGAGTTTTCAAAGAAAGTAACAAGGAAGGTCCTGAGATCTCACTGTTTCAAATGCTGGGACCTTGCCAAAATGCACTGTTTGCCACCCATTTCATCAGGCTTCATGGGCTTTGGTCTGATGGTTGGTCAAAGTGTAAACAGACAGCCTTCCTACCACTGCCAAGGGTGTGACTGCCTTGGACAGAAGGTGACAAGAACTTAGGAAAACAGAAAGTGGAGATTTCCCGCCCCCCCAGACATACATATTATTATCCCAACACCTGTAGAAAAGGGTTTCCTTTTAAGCCCTCCCATTGAATCCTCAAAAACAGAAGCTATTGCAAGGTGGGATATTTTACATATAGACCAATAAACACCAGTAATTAACAGCAGGGACAATCACAGAGCGTGGGAGTGGTAACTTCAGGATGTGCTAAGTATAAGTTCCTGAGGAGTTTCAATATTTACCTCATAGAAATAGCTTATATTTATCTTTATAATCTCTAGGTCTCATTCAGAGATTTCCTGTCAGTTTGTCTCTTCTTTAGTCCACCAAAGTCTTTCTGAAATAGAGCAGCTTCCTGAAATAGAACCCCATGGTCAAAGTCTGATTTCAGAAGTTTCCTTCAAGGATAAGCAACTGCTCCAGGAGTCCCTGCAAAGCTTAGGGATGTTATTTCATGAAGATCCCAAGAAATGTTACTTATTCACTATGTGCAAATTTAGGGTGATTCTAATTCTCAAAAGGACATTCTGGAAACTTCTAGGCCTGAAAATCACTCATGGGAAAACTAGGTGTTGCTCAGGACTTTGTGGGTTGCCAGTGACAAAAACCAAAATGAAACTAGGTTTAAGCAGAAAAGAAGGAAGAAGGCTGAAACACAGGGCTCCTGGACAGCTCATTTGGCTCCTCTTTGCTACTGGCACTATTTGAGCGACTGCAGGTGTCGATCAGGAAGGACGGCCTGGCTGCCCTGGTCTACAGTGAACATCTGCTTCTGCCTGCTCAGAACTACTTCCCTCTTTCTTCCGTAGCAGAAGCATGATCTTCTGTGGGGGAAGTGTTCCTCTCCCATTCTCTGAAGTCCTATGGGATTGTTCATCACAATGTCCCTTCCCCCTTCACCCAAAGGAAGCCTTGTGACCAGCTCTCTTACGCTCTTCCTAATTAACACTTTTTTTTTTCTTTAAGTAGTCAGCATTGGCTTATAATACTTGCAGCCAAAGAACTTTAATTTATACCCAACTCCAGGGAACAGAACTTCTTTCTCACAGTATTTATTCAGGATCTCACAGAAGGAATTTGATTGACCCTATTTGTATCACATTCTAACCCATGGATCAATTGCTGTGGCCAAGGCTGTGGGATGTTATCATGGACCATACCTGGGTCATGTGCCAGAGGTCAAGGGCTAGGAAATGTTATCAGGAAAAAAAGAAAATGGAGAAGCTTTCTGGACAGAAGACAAAAAGTATCTCTCACTGTCCTCTTTAATCTACTTTAGTTAAAACTTATAAATCTGGAGAAGATACCCATGAGTTGAAGATCAGTTGTATCTTGTCAGGAAAGCACAAAATTTATCTACTTTCAATTTCAAAGTGCACATTTAGGCCCTCCCTTTGCAAAAGGCCTGGAAATCTATTTATTTTAAAATTAACAACGGGTAAGAAGATCCATTCTGAAAGTTTTGGTAGGGGTCCAAAATTTGGACGTTTGCTAGCTATACCAGCTGTGGGAATTCAATGATCTCAAGGTCTCCTCCCTCCTTTGTTTGTAAGACTAATTTTGGAATTATACTATTATCAGGAAATGGTGTCCCTTCCTTCTGTCCATCCCTTAGGAATTTTTTTTTTTTTTTTAAGTCTCCTGGCTTCTGGATCCAGAGAAATTGGATAAAAGGGCAAGCCACCGGCTATTATCAAACAAGACATGTGGGAATTGGAGTTTGATCAATTTCAAAGGTTTCCTACTTAACTTAACCATGGAGACTGCTATGATCACCAGAAGAGCATGTGTTGTTTGGCAATGCTGTTAAACAACCCAGATTAGAGCTGAGAAGGCAGGCAATCTGCAGAGAAATAGTCGAACACTCCTTTGTCAAACATCAGCAGATGGACATTTGTCAACATAAGATGAACTGGAGAATGTAGGGTTGCAAACAGTTGTCAGCGCCCGGAACACCAGTGTAGCTTTTCCTGGTACAAACATCTTGGTGCCCAAGTAGAAAAAGTGAATGTTGTTCTCTCCTGCATTCCCCAGAAACCTCAATATGATTTCATCTAATGACTCAGTGTTTCCTGATAGGAGGTTGAAGCAGAGGATAGCTATGTTGGTCATATGAATAAATTTGGAGGAATGAGTGGATACTTTGGGGGGGGCTTGAGCTCATCAAATTGAGAAAGGATACACAGAACAAGATTCCACTGGACAAGTGAGTGCCTTTTGTTTGAAGGCACAGGATTTATTTCTGGTAGTAGGATACTGTTAGATATATACTCTTGTACATATATTAGATATATTAGATATATACTCTTGTACATATATATATAGACCCCTATGTGCATTGTGGTGGTCTATAAGAATATTTGTTTTTATTTTTTTTTATTTTTATTTATTTATTTATTTTTTTAAAGATTTTTTTTTTTTTTTATTTCTTTATTTGAGAGAGAGAGAATGAGAGAGAAAGCACATGAGAGGGGGGAGGGTCAGAGGGAGAAGCAGACTCCCCGCCAAGCAGGGAGCCTGATGCGGGACTCGATCCAGGGACTCCAGGATCATGACCTGAGCCGAAGGCAGTCGCTTAACCAACTGAGCCACCCAGGCGCCCAAGAATATTTGTTTTTAAAGATACACTGCCTTGGACCAGATTATCCTACTATGCTTCTACACTTCTCAATCAAATAAGGCCACAATTTGATGTTGGACAAAAAACATGTAACTAAGAAGAAATCAAGAGTGAATGTAAGAGGAACGGCATTATTCCTGATTTGTTTAATATGCAATTGGATCCAGGAGAAATGGGCATAATAATTGGTGCCTGTAAGATCTGAAAACGTTCTTGCTCTTCTATAGACGCTTGCCTTAATCCCAGAAATTATAGCTGAGAATGTTTCTCAGCTTTTCCAACAAGACCTGGAAGTCTTGCCATGGCAAACTGTCATCTAGACCTAGGCCCACTGTTAGAATATCTGCTCCACAAAGATGGTCTAGACATGGTCCAAGGGCTCATTTTTTGAATGGCTACCCCTAGGGAATAAGGAAAGAGCTCTGTTCCCATTCCAGGGGATTTTGACTAGAACTTGGCAAATGAAGGTGGGAAGAACCCTCAGTCACAAACTGATCTTGAATTCTTATAAATTGATCAATTATAGTTCCAAAAGGTGACATTTCTGAGACCAAGGAATTAAAGGATACAAGACAGATGGTAGAGAGGTACATGTATGTTTCATGAATGGACAAAAGCAAGAATTATAAATTATGAGTCCTCAAAGGCAGAAAAAGCACTTAAAAGATTCAGGTCAATAGGATAAAACCTTCTTAGTTGTATAGAATCCCTAACATTACCTTCACTCTTATATTCCTAAATTTATAAGGTAATAGGTAATAAAACTTTTATCATACTGAGCTATGTATTATAAGAGGATTTTGACTTCAAGTAAAAGTCTCATCTTCTAAGCTGATCCCAAGAGGTTAACAACCTATTTGACAAAGAGTCCCTTCCAGTCCCTTTATCCCAGCTCACCAGAGAGACACTTTTGATGACACTTTAGGGTAAATAGGTCTTTCTAACTCTGGATGAGTGCCAAAATGTCCCGTCTTATCCCAGGTTGCTAAGTAAATTTCTGATAAAAGGTAGTTAATTTTCAACATGCTTTTATTTTATTTTTGGCCAGGTATGCCACAACCAGATGCTATTCATTTTCATTTAAAGTTACATATAATGTTAATCCATATATAAATTTTGTTTACCCTCTTTCAAAGATTACCTGGAGTTTTAAAAGGAGAACTCTTTTAAAATATACTTTTCATTTCAAAGTTTTAATATCTCACATATCTAGAGAAATCATATTACTAGAACTAAAAACCAAGATACTGACTGACATAAGATCTAGCATATAAATTTATATTCATACTCAAAACTATTTGAAACAAGGGGGCTCCTGGGTGGCTCAGTCCATTAAGTGTCTGCCTGCAGCTCAGGTCATGATCCTGGGGTCCTGGGATCACCCCCCTCCCCACCCTCACCCCCCCCCCCCCCCCCCCCCCCCCGGCATCGCTCAGCAGGGAGTCTGCTTGTCCCTCTCCCTCTGCCCTGCCCTCCCCCATTCATGCTCCTGTGCTCTCTCGCTCTCTCTCTCAAATAAATAAATAAAATCTTAAAAAAAACCTATTTGAAATCAGGACTGTGGTACAAATCCCATATATATTATCATTAAGAGTTTAAAAAGGATTTCATGAGATAGTGGAAATGCCACATTTATCTAATTGATTTTACTTGTGGACCTTAGCAGCTAAGAGTCCTGGGGTCTTAGAAGAGAAACTTAGTGGAATGTAATTAACACCACAAATCCAGGAGAGTGTCAGGAGACACTGAGGGAAACACAGAGCTGCCTACTCTGAAAGTGAGACTTAGGGCTTATCTTTCATTAATTATCTCATAAGAAAATATTAGAACCAGACCTTATATAATCCATCTGTCTTAATGCTATAAACATTTCCAGATGCAAGTGGGGCTGATCTTTTATTTTTCATAATCATAATTTTTCCATATAAGTCCCAAGAGTCAGTAATTGAATTTGAGAAAAGATGTCCTTCTTTTGAAGTTGCTTTTGATCTAAAGCCAAAGGGAAGTAATTTATTTAGCAGAAGCTGTGGGTTCTAAACAACAATGTATATGTGGGAATATTGGCAAGTGAAATAAAGTACCTTAATTTATTTGTCAATAAAGCAGTACCAAGATGCTAAGAATTCAGTTCAGAATAAATTCTTAAGGAAATGGAAACTGGTTTGAGGTTTTCTTTTTTCCTTCCCCATGAGCACATGTTGATGAACACTCTTACTTATGTTATATAAATAACAGTCCTTTGAAAACATTCCCAAAGAAAAGTGATAGACCTCGTCTTTTATTGCCTCAATTACATCAACTTTCCTTTGGGTTAATTCAAAGTAATAAATAAATACCCTTACCCTTTCTTAATGACTGGTTTTACAAGTATATTTCTATTTTGGTGAAATTTTATTTCTATTATTCCTGGAGTTATTACATGCATCCATTATATTAAACACTATTTGGTGCTTACGAAAGTTAAGCAAGAGTAAAAAAAAAATCTTGATTGAACTTCAAATCACAGGAGTGGAAAAAACCTAATAAAAAGATTACACCAGAGAAATAAAATCTACATGAAATGAGCAAAATTCAAAGCTAATTGAAATACGACAGCCATAAGCAACTTCTAGGAATTTTCCCCCAAAGTACCATTCTGCTTGGTACCTAAAGGCTTTGCATTAGCCACTTCCTCTTTCTAAGATGCCATAACCTTTTATCTCAGTCCCTACACTTGCCCCCTTTTATCTTCTGATCCTTCTTCAGAATCACTCTCCCAACTATTTCCACCACCACTACTATCTCCCCACCCACTCCCTGGCCTTCCCATTGAGTTATGTAACCAATAAATCTTGTGTGCACCAAAGTCATAACCTCTATTACAAGTATCTCTTCGCTTATTCTTTCTTTTATTACCAATAGACTGGGGGTTTCTTAAAGAGAAACAAGAGATGGTGTCTTATTTTTCTTTGTATCTACAGCCTAGCACAGTGCCTGATGCTTGATGGTCATGAAATATTGGATGGATGGATACTGAATAAAACTTAATGGGTCCTGGTGTTCTATTGCTTAATATGTTTATGACTTGCTAGGTGATGGAATGAGTTTGCTTATTAAATTAAAAATTCAAAACCAACCCACGTGGCAGATTTACCAGGGAACAAATTATATTTTCAGATTGCCAGTGGTACCCATGGACTTGCTACCACAGCTACCGGCTCCCAGGTTGAAGTAGATTATCAAATCCTGGGATTGATTTGAACTATTACTGATTCTGCTGCACTGTATCATAATAAGTTGATTCTGACCTATCTCCAGCTGTGTTATTTTGTGACTTTTCACTTTACTATTTCAACTATGACCAATGTCATGTACATATATTTAGATGGCTTAAAATCGGACACCCATGGTCCAAGTCAGAGGTTTGTCATTACATTGGCCAATCCTGTAAAACTGAACTGACCATGAGTTCCAAAATCCTCTACATCTACTCTTAAAACTGGGGGGTCTCCCTGCCCTACTTAGCACTTCAGACCAGTACCCAGCATTCTTGTGTTGGCCATAGCCTATGCCTTGAGCCACCCTGACCCTGCTCATCATGCATACCGCTTTCTGAACTCTTCCTGACATCCTCTGGCTTTATCACTGGTCAACAATTTTATGATGATTTATTTGGTTTCAATACTCCAGGTGACATCTTGCGTTCTCACTCATTTAGTGACTGACCAATATATCCCTTGATGTATATCTGCTTCCAGACATTTATTTAGATAATATCCAGACAGATATTTAGGTAATATCCTGCCTAATCCTAGCCCAGACGCTAGGATTCTCTCCCCTGTGGCCTGATGCTCCCATCAAGTTGGTCCGGTTCCCATAGATACCAAGATCTCTTAGAAATTTAACCTTCAGTGATCTGGTGCAAGTCAACTGCTGCTTACTTTCATTTAAATCATGATTATCTAATCCCTGGTCCTTCACAAATGGTCTTGTTTGTTTCTTTTCTTCAACCACCTCAGTGCTTTACATTAAAGGAAGATAAATTATGCAGAAGTAGAGTTTGGGTAATACCATTTTCATAGAAATACTTCAATAGCTTCCCATTGCCTGTGAAATAAAATTCATTTTTTTAGCTGACATTCAGAGCCCTCCATAAACTGGGTTCACCTTATCTTCCTAGATTTATTTCTTAAAACTTCCTTTTACACACTCATATTCCGTCTCTCCATCCCTTACCGGACAAAACCTCTGATGGAAGCCCTCTATCTCTGTTCTCTACTCCTGCCGACAAAGTAACAAAACCTGTCTGATTGGTTTTGCTTTGCATGATTACAGACCTCAGATGAGCGTTTAACTTTGCCCAGCCAAACAGCTTAGATTTTTTTCCAGGAGTCTGCTTTCTCACTCTCCAAGACAACTATTCTCTACCCTCTTATCTCTTCTCAAACTTCACTCCCCTCCTCCACACTTACACCTAGCTGATGACCTCACCTATAAGTCACTGAGAATACACAGGCCGTCAAACGGGGACTCTCTCATCTTTTCACTGCCAAATCGAAATTCTTGCTTCATTTTGTCC
Organism: Halichoerus grypus; assembly: GCF_964656455.1. Lineage (NCBI taxonomy): Eukaryota > Metazoa > Chordata > Mammalia > Carnivora > Phocidae > Halichoerus > Halichoerus grypus. Next base: position 130,063,598 of record NC_135713.1, on the reverse strand, counting down.
CATGTGTTCTCCTGATTGCTTTTTGTTATCAGTGGAAAAAGTGTTCCTCCTCCCGTTCAAGGTTCTTTCCTCCTACTAGCGCTCCTGACCCTGTGGTTTTCACCTTCCTATGTATGTCACTTACTTACCCTACTTCACACTTGCATCACATACTCCTCTTTTCCAGCTCATTCCTATAGGAACATGTTGGTATCTCACACCTCTGCAAAAACTTTCTCTGATTTCTCATCACTCAGTACGTTTTTCCCACTCTTATTCTAAGATAAACAACTCCACACAGTCTTCACTTCCTCACATCCTTCCAATTTGCTGTTTAATCCACCAGTCTTAGTCTCTCCACCCCATTTAGATGATGGTGTTCCACTGAAAGTGCTCTAATCAAGGTTCCCAACAATCTTCATGATGCCATACCCAGGATGAACCTTGCTATGTTCACCTTACTTGAATTTATAGTGTTGTACAACACAAATGACCACCCCTTTCCTCTTGACACATGTCCATTCTTGGCCTATGTCAAACCACAGAGTCCTGGTTTTTCTTCTTCCTTATTAGTTACTTCTTTGTCTAATTTGTAGAATTCTACTTTATAGTATCGCTAAAGATCTTCAAGACCTAGTTCAAGGCCCTTCTTCCTCTGAATCTTCAATTTTTCCCTGAATTATTTTGTTCATTCCCATGACCTTAAATATCACTGATAGCCTAATAATTCTTAGATTTGTAACTCGGGTTCTCTTTCACTCTTTGACTCCAGATTCATATGCTTGCAGGTGACCTTGATATTTCCTCTTGTTTATCTGACCTTCCAACTTAACTGTGCTTCAAACATGGTCTTCCCCTATCTTCTCCCATACTAGGCGATGGCATCACAACCTACCCAATTGCTCAATCAAAATACATTGGTAAGAAGAAAAGCTACAGATTGAGATCATTGCAATAAATAAGTGGAACTCTATGATATAAAGTAAAGGTTGGAATAGAAGGGAAGAAGACGTTGATGAGGTAGGTCAGCAAAAAACTGTTTAAGAAGGAGAGGACATTTCAACTGAAACATGAATTATAAGAAAAAGTCAAACAAGCAGAGAGGCAGAAGAAAACACATTCCAAAAGGAAATCACAAGGTTTTTTTTCTTTCTTTTTTTATTATTATGTTCAATTAGCCAAGATATAGTACATCTTTAGTTTTTGATGTAGTGTTCAACGATTCATTAGTTGTGTATAACACCCAGTGCCCATCACCACCCGTGTCCTCCTTAATACCCATCACCTGGCTACCCCATCCCCCCAGCCCCTCCTTTCTGTAACCCTCAGTTTGCTTCCTGGAGTCCAGAGTCTCTCATAGTTTGTCTCCCTCTCTGATTTCTTCCCATTCAGTTTTCCCTCCCTTCCCCTGCAGTCCTCTGCACTATTCCTTATGTTCCGCATATGAGTGAAATTATATGATAATTGTCTTTCTCTGCTTGACTTAGCCTAATCCCCTCCAGTTCCATCCATGTTGCTGCAAATGGTGGGTATTTGCAAATGGTGGGTTTTTAGCAGAATATCACTATTAGGAATGGGAATAAAAAATGTTACGTCAGGGCACCTGGGTGGCTCAGTCAGTTAAGCATCCAGCTCTTGATTTCTTCTCAGGTCATGATCTCATGGTCTTGAGATCAGTCCAGTGTCAGGCTCTGTGCTGACTGTGGAGCCTGCTCAGGATTCTCTCTCTCCCTTTCCCTCTACCCCTCCACCCCCCACTTGCGCACACGCACACTCTCTAAAAAAAAAAAAAAAAAAGTGTTATGCTAATTACTAAGTGTAAAACAAGCCAAGAGGCTATGAAGAATGGGTTTCAAAAATTATTTGAAGACGTTTAAGTTCTTTTTTTCCAAAGATTTATTTATTTTAGAGAGAGAGAGCACACAAAGGGCGAGGGAGAGGGACAAAGGGAAAGAGAGAGAGAGAATCTCAGGCAGACTCCCCTCTGAGTGCAGAGCCCGACCCCAAGACCCCAAGATCATGACCTGAGCCGAAACCAAGAGGTTTCGGACACTTAACGGACTGAGCCACCCAGGTGCCCAACTTAAGTTCTTTATTATCAGAATTAAGTTGTACAATTATCTTACAGTTTTGGAGCAGTGGAGAAAGCCCCCAGTTACAAAGTAAACATCATAGAACCTTGTTATCTCAAGAGAAAAGGTAGACAATCCTGAGATAATTAAGGGGCTGTGTTTAGCTCTTGTCATTGTTTAGTTTTGTTACCATGTAAATCTAATCATCAGAAAGATCAAGTCCTAGATGGACTGAGCAGTAGAGAAAATACAGATGTAGTCATTTCTAATTTATATCAAAATTGGTTTAGTATCTAAGTTTCTCACCTTAGTTGAGATGCAGCTTAGATTTCCAAATGCCTTAGAATAATCTATGTGAGCTTAATATGAATTCGTATTATAATTAGAAGTACTTTCAAGTGCGTACATAGATTTCAGATACATCGGTGGTACAGAGAGAAGTTAATCTCCATCAGTCTAACAGTTCACTTGGCAACTTGCAGTGGTTCTCCAAATCACATTATCATTGTTATCCAGTCTTATGAAGATGTAGCATTGTTTCACGTGATGTTCTAAAAGAACCTAGGTAATTATGGATTTTTAAAAAAACTTAGAAATCTGTATGAGAGTTGGTCAAATGTGCAAATAAAGATTTAAAAAAAAGTCAAGAGTCTGGTTAAATATAAACCCATGGCTTGGGGTTAGGAAAAGAAACAGTAGAGAAGTAGGTTTATGTGAAAATAAAAGAACAGAGAAAATAATGCTCTCCATTGTTCAGAGTGACAAAGAATTGGCAGGCACCCAAATGCCATAGGGGACAAGATTAATACTAAGTATATCTGTCAACATCCTGTTTGAAAATCTTAGCCAGGATCAGAGGTATCTGAAAACATCCAAAGGGGGTTTTGCCTAAGAATGAGTCATATTCTCTGCAGCACAGAGGCCCTAAAATATCAGTATAGGACGTTAGAAGTCAAACAGAACTTAGTGATCATCTTGTCCAACTCCTATGTTTTACAGATGAGAAAAATGGGGCCTAGAAAACCCTCTCTCCACTCTGCAGCGCTGGGAGGCACCAGCAAGTTATGCACAGAATATGGACTTTTAGAGCCATACAGAATTAGGTCTGAAACCCAGCTTAGTCACTCAGGCAGTCCCTTACTATCTCTGACCCTGATTTCCTCAGCTACAACATAGGAGTAACTATTCTGGAGAGTGGCTGTGATATCAGAAATAAAGTGCACAAAGCATCTGGCACCTAGAGAGTCAACAAATGCTAAGTCTTATTCTCCCTAATCCTGGGATTAGTGGCAGAACAAGGAAGCCCACCTCAATCCAAGTGTATCCTCAATATACCCTCAGAGATCCCCAGTGACACTTCCTCCCACCTCCCCCACCGAAAAAAGAATAAGTGCGGTAAGGGCAATACACCGTTCTATAAATACTTAGGCTTTTAATAATCTGGAAATATTTAATGAGTCACTACTGTATAAAATGTCAAATGGAACTTCCAGATTTTTCCAGTTCTTAAACATAGCAAAGGACTGTTGAACACAAGGGGCAGAAATCTAATAACTTGGTGCAAACATTCTAAATACTACTGAGGGAATCTTTTTGCACTGAATCTTTCACACATAAATATGTGTGGAGATGGGGTGTCAATGTTGCATATATGGATGCCAAACTTGTTTTCTTTTTTTTAAGATTTATTTATTTACTTTAGCGGGGGAGGGGCAGAAGGAGAGGGAGAAAGAGAGAATCCCAAGCAGCCTCCACGCTGAGGGAGCCTGACACGGGGCTCGATCCCACGACCCTGAGATTATGACCTGAGCTGAAATCAAGAGACAGACACTTAATCAAATGAGCCACCCAGGCCCCCCAGGATGCCAAACTAGGTTTTCTAAGTACAACGGCCTTTTTTTTTTTTTAATTCAACAAGATTGTGTTAGATTTATCTAACCTCTAAGACAGAAAAAAGAAAATTCAAAACTTCAAAGACTGAATGAATTTATAGGAAGGTAAAGGAAGATTTCTGAAGACTTAATGATTTGCCAAAGAATGAGACACAGCTAAAACGTGTATCTGTCCTAAATAGCTATCTCCATTGTGAATGTACATAACAGGGAAATACAGGCCCACCCCTGAGACGGTAGACTTAATGAATCACAGGCAATCTGATTGCTGAGACCTTTTGGTCCCATCTAATTCTAACCTATCTGTATAGACACAGTCATTAGTCATGACATATTAAATGAGGAGGGACAATTAAAGTTCCTACAACCAGGCATCTGCTCTGTTGAGCACCCTCTTAGGCTCGCCCTTTAAAAAATGAATATGAATCTTTTAAAATGAGTCAGGATTACGTCTTTAGGGAAATATCCCGTAACTAGTTTCTGCTAGTTACCATTTAGGTAGTCACCTCGTGCCTAGAGTTGCCAATATGGTAATTTAGATCTGGGTAGCTGAGAAAGGTAGGAGATATAAAGGATTTCATAACTAGAAAGGATCCTAAGGAGGCCTACAGGCTAAATCTCATTAACCAAAGTGCTCTATTTACTCCTTAAAGTATGGGCCTGTGCTATATGTTAGATATTTTGCATTAGCTTCAATCATTTAACAATCAGGAGATTTCCCATTATAAGCAGGACTTCCAGCTTCCCTGGAAAAGCAGGACACTGGCAATTCTGGGTCTTGAATTCTTGCCTGCCAACCTTTTGTTAGAACTGAACAGTCATGTTCCCCTTAAATGCAGTGAGTTCACTCCAGTGGCCCATCTCCCATCACTCCTGATGGGCTTACCCAGGTCAGTTCCACTCACTGGCCTTCCCTTCACAGCTCCTGATAGTGTCCAAACCATATCTGAGAGGCGAGAAAAACCAAAGCCCAGAGAGATCAAAAGACTGATACTGGCTCCAGGACCTAGTTCTCACAGACCACTATATCTTTTCCCATTTAGGAAAGTCTTTGATGGGTAGTAGAGTGTTGGTTACTTCCTAAGAGATCACGTAAGCAAAAAAATACAATCCAGAGCAATATCTATAAGGAACAAAAGACCTAGGTAAAAAGTAATGGCACCACAGACAAAATGTTACTAATTATAATCTTAGGTTACAAATGTATTCTTAAAAGGAGGCCTAATTATTATCAGGCAATTGGCTCAAATAATTTTTAATTTCTAAACTGGCTTTAGTTGGGTTTCAAATGTTAACATACACTAAGAGTCACATGGAGTCTTAGTGGAATTTAAATTTCTAGGCCCTTTTTTGAGGAGGTCCTGATTTAGTAAATCTAGGTGAAATGCAGGAATTTGCATTTTTGATGAGTATCATAGGTGATTTATTATACTTACTTGTCATAGTAAGAGGTCACTTTCAGATACTCAGTTCTGATCTCAAGCTCCAGACCTTAAGCATGGGACTCTGTCCTCTTCACTCAGAGGAAGTTTACCATGGTCCCTGCATTATTTTCCTTCTTTCTCTGTGTTCTCTGTGTTGTGGTTTATGAAAGAAAAACCCAAAGAAGATATGACTGACAGAGTATGGGGGCTCTGAATGTAATTACCTAAATATAATTGCTCAATTGAATGTTTTTTCCATGGTGACTAGGTTAATAATTACAGTATCTCCTACCCACTCTATGGACTCAGCTCCTCTTCCTAAAGAAAACTTCCTTTGAATTGAAAAAAATTCAACTCGAATTGAAAAAAAAAAGTCCTTTATGAACCAAGTCTACCATGAATTTTTAAAAATTTAGTTTGAAACACGAAGTCAACTTGTTTTGTGTTTCTTCCCTAAAATTTGTATCTTTTACAGGTTTTATACTTTGTCTCCTATGCCTGTTAAACAGACTTTTAATATAACCAAACAAGCAAAATAAATATTGTTACACAGTAGTTCCCTCCCATGTAACCATCATTTGATTCCACCTAGTTGAACTAGATCTCATATGCTATATTAGAGCAGAATCCACTTAAGCTTAACTTACTTAAAGCAGTTTTAAAGAGAAAATTTCTTTAAAAAAAAGATTTTATTTATTTATTTGAGAGAGGGAAAGATAGAGAGAACAAGAGTGCAGGGGGGAGCAGCAGAGGGAGAGGGAGAGGCAGACTCCCCCCTAAGCAGGGAGTCCAACGTGGGGCTCAATCCCAGGACCCTGGGATCATGACCTGAGCCGAAGGCAGATGCTTGACGACTGAACCACCCAGGCACCCCATAAAGAGGAAAATTCTATATTCAGTCTAAAAAGGTAAAAAAAAAAAAAAAGTGAGATAAAAAATTAGTTTCTTAGAGAGGAGAGGTTGCCAAAAAGGAATATAATATCTGTCTCCAATTAATCCATACTGAAAGTCTGCAGAAGTAATACCACATTACAGAAGATAACAAGAAGGAAGAAAAATTTCATAGAAGCAGAGCTGAATTCCCAGTAAGGTAGTTTTGAATGTGTAAGTTCAGGTTCTCAGGTTATAAGTGCAAACAATAAAGCAATTCTTGACATAAAAGCAGGCATATCTAATCAGGCCACTCTTATAAGAAGAGATAAAGGCCTTGGAGGACTTTTGATATCATTTAATGGAAACCAACCTTATGTATATATGGAATAATACGGTTTTAAGAAAAGGGCATGTATAATGTTTTCTCTTCTCAGTTTTTCTCCTAAGAATTAACTTTAGAGGATTTTCTCATTCCTTTGTTATCTTTCAAAATTTTGCTTAGAGAATAGATGTTTTACTTTAGGAAAACCCTTTTAAAAATTACTTGAGAATGTGAAAATATTTAAGAGTCTTTCAGCTTCTAATGTGTTTTACTTCAAAAGTAACTTTTATAATACTAAAACATAGGTTAATGTGCTTCAGAGGTAATTAACTGACACGATTCTATCCAGTAATTTAACCCCTCCCTGATACCAAAGAAGTTTAAGGTACTGCGTAGCACAACAGTAATGGTTTTTAAAAGAGTCAAAAAAAAAAAAAAAGTTAACTTCAGCTTTATCATTAACATAGGAACTTAGCAACTGGATAGCTTTAAAACATGCTAAAGAATATTTTAATGGTCTGAAAGAATTCCTAATATGGTCCAAATATTAATTAATAAAGAAGGAGAACTGGGTTCGTTACTAGAATCAGAGTTCCCTATGTAATAGAGGGCTTGTTTATAGGTGCAGAATTTATGAAAAGAAAAGAAAAAAAATATGCCCTACTTTAGGCAACATTAAGTAGCCCTGTTTTGCAGGAATGATGAAGTGGGGGAAGAAGGGCCAAGTAGGATAGACTGGGAGGAGATGGGCATTAACACAGCACAGCAAGCAGGAAAGGTTGCTGGATCCCATGAAATACCCAGGATATGGAAGGACCAGCCTTACAGGGGAGCCCATTTCCAGATGTGCATCCTCAGCACTGTCCTACCAGCTGACAGGCTTGGGGTGGGGGAGCGGGATGGGGTAGAAAGATAGAGGCTGTTGTGGCCAAAAAGGTTCCAGGGTAAATTGTAGCAATTCAGTATTTAGGACAGAATTATGGTTTCTAAACAAGACTTGGGGCTCTGGGGCACGTGGGTCACATCCGAGAAGGACAGACTTGCTCTGTGAGCAGGGGTCCCTGACCTCAGTTTTGCCTTCTCTGTGGTGCCTGCTCCGGATTCCAGGGCAGTGATAACATCCAGAGAGTGGGTTTCATAGAATCAGCTAGCTTTTTAGGAAGAAAATAAAAATTTAATAAATGACTCATGAGTCACGGATGTGTTTTGAAATTGAGTCCCAAATGTTATAGAATGCTGATAATTTTAAACTCTAGATTAAAAGTTAGAATTATGTCTTTATTTTTCTGTGCTGCATTTTTTTTTTTTTTAGAGGGTAGAGGTGGGATAGGGGAGACTTCTTTCCAATAAAACAAAAGAAATGGTATAAGACAGGTTGAAAGAGGGCTAAAAAGCAACCATTCTAAATTGACATTTGCCTGAGGAGAAAAGATGTACAAGACAAGCAGTGGAAAGATGAAGACACCCAGAAGCAGAGACACAGGCCCTGCTCTGAGGCTGCTGCTCACACAACATTTGCAGAAGAGGAAATGTTGAGAGAGAGTTTCTGGAACAACAGGGGGCTGGCTTAGTCATAAAGCTCCCGTGTCAGCAAGCAGAAGGCCTGCTTCTGAATTTACAAGGCATATATACAACTTCTCCAACGCCAGCCATAAATATGAAAGGTGGTTATACACGACCTCCCACCAAAGATAGAGAAATAAACAAGAAAAAGGATCAATGAGAAAAAGGAGACCTCAGCTATTGTCCATTCAAACCCAGTCACCCAGCAGAGACCCTGCAGATTCAGAGCTCATCTGTGAGCTTGCAAATAGCCCCGCTGGAAGATTCGGGCCTGATCGTGATCTTGCAGGACCAGGCTCATTATGTGCAGTGTCTTCAAAAATATAATGAGTTCTCAAAAGAACCCGCAAGTTTATCTTTGAGTATTTACCCAAATATCATGGATGTGTCTATGTTCCAAAGGAAATGGAATGGACATAATAAGGAGGAATGGGCTCTAAATTCCATGTGGGATGGCAGGTGTCCTTAGTGGTTAACCTCAGTCAAGTTCATGTTTCCACTGATGCTCAAGTATAGCTTCAGATCCCCAGAGAGAAGTGTCCAGCCAGATCCAAGAAGCACCTGCATTCACAGGTGTTTAGTTGAAGTTTATTCATTATTTGTTAGAGACATTTTAACATTTGTCTTGTATATCTAATTCTCAGGAGAGAGAACAGAAAATGAAACACAGGGATCTGAATCCCAGCTCTGCTAATCCTAATAGTTTGGCTGTGCGTCAGTATCCTCGTTGCTCTAAAACCGAAATAGCGTTGTAAGAGTTTGTTGGAAAAAACATACAGAAACTTTCATGCCACTTCCTTTTCCTGGACGTGTCTCTTCCTCTTAGAGATGCTACACCTATAAAACAGGGTCGCTTATTTCAGCTCATCCTAAAGTCAGATGTACAGGTAAAATGGGATTGTGTTTATTCTACTAGTTACCGGAGAGTCCCTAAGGCTGGTCCAGTTTTGAGGGGAGGGAAATTAGATTCCACCTCTTGATAGGGGGTAGCCAGTTCACAGTTCAGCACAGTATGTGAGACAGGATCTTTGGAAAATATGGTCATCCACACGTGGCTGACTGCATAACATAATTTTGAAGGTCAAAAGCGGAGTATAGTCTGCTGGTATTTTCTTTGTAACAAATTCCAATTATTCCTCAGGCAGATACATAGAGTGGATGAGTACAAAGGATTTTGGGGTCAGGAAGACAAAAGAGAAAAGCACATTAAATATTGTAAAACATTCTCACAAGTGCACCTAAGACTCAGATAAATTGATAAGGATCCTGAGCCTCAACCTCTTGGACATATTTGATCGGCCTCCTCCAGGCTTAGCTACCAAGTAAGAGAAGCAGAGCAAGCTCTTTTATTTAATTGGGTTTTCTTTCAAATTATTTTTTATTAAAGCAGTATTCTGTATAAAAGATGATACTGCTGTGTGGATCAAGTCTTACTAAATAGCTGGTGTCTCGTCTGCAAAAGACTGATTTGAGAAAAAAACTTAAACTTCTGGATTCAGGGTAAAACTTTTTTCCCAGACAACATATAATTTGGTTAAAAAGTATGTTTAAGTCTTGAATAGGTTATTTTTTAAGCAGAAATATGAATTAATCTAAACAATGAGACATGATTATCAATTTTATTTCACACAATAAAAGCAAGCATCTACTTGGAGCAAACAAAAAACACACATTCCTTGCTTTCATGAAGCTTATTATGTAGTGGAACTCATTCCATGTTGTTTCACTGAAATATTCCTCAAGAAATTAAACTGTTTTGTTAAATTATAGCATTGCAAGATAATGGCATGAAAAATCACTCCATTCCACGGGCGCCTGGGTGGCTCAGTCAGTTAAGCATCTGCCTTCAGCTCAGGTCATGATCCCAGGGTCCTGGGATTGAGACCCATGTCCATCTCTGCACTCAGTGGGGAGTCTGCTTCTCCCTCTACGGCTCCCCCCAATGCTCCTGCTCTTTTTCTCTGTCTCTCCCAAATAAATAAACAAAATCTTAAAAAAAAAAAAATCGCTCCATTCCAAATGGCAAAAAATCAATCATTCCAAAAACCTAAATGGCATGAACAATCATCAGTAATTCGCAGTTCTTCTGGATAGACCTAGGCCATAGGAGGAGGGCCTAGGAGGCTGGTGCCAAACCTGTGTCTCATTTGCGTTTTCATGAATGATTAGTAAAAAGTTTTGCTGATGAGAAAAATATATATGTGAGGTGCCAGATACCTTATAAAACTATATTCACGTCCCTACTGAATTTAATTGATTAGAAAAGTAAACAAATATAAACAGTCCGGAAATTAATAGAGAAATCAGAGACATTAGTTTAGATATGAAATGCAAACACAATTAAAAATAAAACCAAAAATAATTAAAAGGTGATGGAAGGATTGAGAGAAGAGAAGGAGGTTGTTTTTACACCCAGCTTTGAAGAAAGCTAAGGGAAGCCAAGAATCTTCCTTATGCTCTAAATCAGGCCTTTTTTACCTTTTGTATATCCCCATCACACACAATTTTGATGGTTCATCTCAAACCCCACCACCGAAGCAATTGCAACATTCCAATCCTACTTTAACTTGGTCCTTCCCTGACCTATAGTCCTGATCATATGCTTTGTATTTGACCTGTGTTTCTGCTCTATTCTCTACCACTTCCTAATTGTCATATTTGTAAGTTTTGTCAAACCAGCCCCAGTGCCCAAAGTACGCAGTCTACCTACAGGACTAGTCGGTCAATCACCAAGAGTTAGAGGAGCAGTGAGCAACCTTGTTTTCTCAACGTGGAAATGTGCCAAGTGGAATGAGGTACAGATGAAGAGTATTGGAGTAAACATGAGGATGAAATGTATGAACTTTTCTTCAAGGTATTCTTTTTATAAAGGTCCTTGGAGCACATTCCTGCACCAAGGCCAAAGTCGCAAGTGGCCAATACTAACCAGGCACCATCCCCAGCCTTAGTCCAGTAAAAATAAATAAAACTCAATTTTTCCTGACCTCCCTGCCCACACACATCTTACTCAGCGAGTTGGAGGCCTGGGGCTGCACCACAGATGGATAATGGTCTTAAATGGTTTAGGCAGGGTGGTCAAGGAGCTGGCAGAGAATTCATCCTTCAACTAGGTGAAGACTAGTTGGCGGGCGGTGGGGAGCTATTCCTCTACCCTCTTGGGTTTTGTAATCGGAGCCTGTAAATTAAACTGAAACAAGATGATTAACAGGAGAAAAGCATACAAATATATGTGATGTTAATATTTTTACATGACACGGGGCTTCGCAGGAAAGAAGTGAAAACCTCAAAGACGTGGTTAGTCCTGAGAGCTTAGACCCCATTTTAACAAAGGGTGATACCCTGGAGACAAAGAACAAAGGGTTTGGGCTTTTAGAAACAGTCAGTTGTGGAAAGGTCAATGTATAGGGAAAATTAATGAAGGATTAGGGTCATTTAGTAAGGTCTGTTTGTACAGATTCCACTCAGATCAACTCCACATTTCTAGTGAGAAGGATGGTACAAGGAGGGTACCTTTCTCCTGGGAAATTTTCACTCTGCTCTGGGGGAGAAAGAGGGAGGGGACAAAGCCCTTCCTGAATCTGCTGTTTCTCAACTTCCTTCAGCTCCAAATAACCAACATGCCAAAGTAGCACATTTTGGGGTAGCATGTTCTGATCTCCCTCACTAGCTACCAGTTAAAACCTGAGAAGTTCTGTTCAATCATTCAGTCTGTATCTTTCAAGAGTGTTTTTTAAGAAGGATTCTGGGATCCTCGGCATCAAAATTACTTTGGATGAGAGACACAAATGCAGAATCCTGGGCCCACCCCAGACCAGTTAAATTAGAATATCTGGGGTGGGCCTGGAATCCACATGTTTAACAAGCTTCCAAACAATTCTCAGATTTTGTGTTTTTTTCGTGCATGGGGCTGCTTTCACGCACAGAGAGGAATGGCAAGAGCTGTGTGTCGCCTCCTTTTGAGATTGCGTGTGTTCCAGAGTCCAGCTACAATCCTCACTGGCCCCCTTCACTCACTCACATTTACCTCACTGGCCTGTATAGGAATTTGTATTTTCAACCCATGGTTGAGAGCCTTCTGGGTTTTGTGATGAGGGAAGACCGGCAGCCTCTGGTAAATCTAAGAGATGTTTCTGAAAACCTCTTCTGCCTAGTTTACTTCAGTTCAGAAAACAAAACAAAACAAAACAAAACCCCAAATTAGAAACATAGGGACTCTAATATGGCAGACAGCTACATTTATCCTCTTGGGACTTGAGGAAGGCTTATGGCCCTTCTCTCTACACCAAATTCTTGTCAGGAAGCTAAGAACTGATTCCCAGAGACTTATTCTTGTTTCACGGCTGGAACAAGGGGATCAATACAAAGTATCTTTATGTCACTTCTTCTACAACTGCTCAGAAGTCATGAGGGAATTTAAGAGGCAAACTAAGGACAGTTTCCCAAGACCATGTTCATTCTGACCCTTAGGAAACAGAGGTCAGGGGAAAATGTCATAGGAGTAAGAGAAAGGCAGCACTGCTTGAAAGTTAATGATAGTCCACTTTAAATCAATGACCCATGGAACTGTTACATACATCCAAACAACCAGAGCATATTTAGATATCATTCTTACATATAGGCTGATTATTCTTATCTCTACCAAAAAATATAGTACTTAACAACTATTTCATTTATAATATTAACCAAATTCTTAAGATAAAAATAACTCATAATCTGATTGTCCCAACAAAATATTATTTTTTTCATATTAGCTCTTTCTAAATAAATATACAGTTTTATAATTAAAATACTGTATTATATATTCTGCTATTTTAATAAGATCTTTTAAACTTCAGTACTATGGGGATCCCAAATATGGTGAATAAATTATATATACAAGAGAATAATCACTGAGGGATATAAATCTTTCTTTTAACAATAACTAAAAAATCTAGCAACAGCAGGAAATAGAAAACAGTATATTCAATTCTTGAATCTGGGTCCTGACATTGACAAAATACTTGTTAAAAAAAAAAACTTCCTGCCCTCCTTCAAATAGTTTACTAAATGCTCTTCAAATGACTTTCATAAGCATCGCCTGATGCTTGATCATTACCCCATTTCAAAATGCCTCCTATCTATATGTGTTTGTGGGACACATATCATACTTGGCAATGAAAGTACTGCTGGACTGGTCGTCAACAGAGCATTCAACACCCCGCATGAGCATAAAGAGAGAAGTAAATGCCCACAAAGATTGCTGACTGCCACGGCTGTAGACAATCTTCTGGGTCTGTGTGGCATCGCGGAGAGAATTATCAATGATGACACCAGTTATTCTGGGCAGGCAGAACCTAGGAAGTACCCTAATGCCTCAGTGATTATTTTAAGTGTGTGAGTCAAAGTTGTTAATTACCTGAAGTTGTTCTGGAGAGTGTGACTTTAACCTGACTAACTATTCAACTCCATTGGCTCATTAGTCAAGGCGCATGTGGTTGCAAGTGTCAGGAACCCAAATTAAACTTGTTTAAACAAAAAAAGAGCAAGTGTAGACTTTGGTAATAAAAAATCTCAAGCATGGCTAGATCCAGATGCTTGGATAATGTCAATGGGATCCGGGACTCTGTGTCTTCCTACCCTGCTTTCCTCTACGGCGGGGTGTAGACCGAGGTGGACACCAGCGGCATCACACTTGGCAATGTATATGCTTAGCAACCCCAGTCAGACGAGAACTCCTTTTTTAGAGCTGTCTCACCTAAGTCCTGCAATTCACTCTCTTGGGGGAATTTTTTTAAATAAATCATTAAAATTGGATAATGTAAAGTTTTAGACGGGTATGCTCGATCTATATGGGCACCAATGGAGCCTCCAGCGAGGTCAGCTGCACCCGAGTTATATAGCCTGGGAGCAGAAAAGGGGAAATTACCCAAAGTTAAACTGGTTTTACTAATAATAGTATCACTAACAGGAACAAACAAAAAATAGCTGTATACTGCAAATAGACATGATAAAACCTTGGTCTCAAGTCCTACCTTATGGGACCATATTTAAACCAATAGGTTTTAAAAGAAATAAAATCCAGGGAAATGGAAACTTCTACCGAAAATTGTATTGTTCTAAGATGGCAACCAGTTATTAACATTAAAGTTAAATGAGTGAATTTCATCATGACAAAAAGTGGCTGTGATAGATAATGACTTGCCCTGCTCCCGACCACCTGCCCATGATATTCTAATCCTAAACCCTGGAACCTGGGGATATGTTACTTTACATGGCAAGAGGGACTTTGCAGATGTGATTAATATTAAGGTCCTTGAGAAGTGGAGATTATCCTGGATGATCCAGGTGGGCACTGAGGACATGACTCCTTAAAAACACAGTAACTTGCTTGGCTGTGGTCAGAGGGAAATGTGATCACAAAGAAGGGTCAGGGGGATGTAACATTAATGGCACTGAAGATAGAGAATGGGAATCAGGAGCCAAGGAATGTGGACAGCCTCTGGAATATGGAACATGTGAGAAAGGGATTCTCTTCTGTAGCTTCTAAGAAGGAACACAGCCTGGCTATCACTGTGATTTTAGCTCAGTGGCACCTATGTTAGTCTTCTGACCTCCAGAACTGTAAGAGAGTAAATTTGTGTTGTTTAAGCTGCTGTTTGTGGCATTTTGTTAGGTAGCAACAGAAAACTCATACAATTATTTTGGCACTCAGGACGTAGTCAGTTCACACCACTTGGAATAGCTCAGGCTGAAGAACCCCATTTTGGCAGAGACATTTCTGCTCACTGAAGGTGCATGTGTCACCCACCTTTCCCAGGCTCTGTGCAGTCGGGTAGGGTCATACGATTTTGAGTTTAAGTAACATAGATCACATCTCAGGCTGAGACAAGGAAATGCCCCATGCTCTTCCCCTGCCCAGCTCTTTAGTTCTCCGCCTGGGCAAATTGGAAGGCTCTTGAAGAAATGGTGGTGCCCCAAGACACAAACATCCTGCCCGGACCCCTGAGACTCTGCTGAAAAGGAGCTGACTGGAGAACTACTTGCAACAGATTGTTCACAAGTGAAAAACAAATTTTTGTATTTTAAGTTACTGACATTTCCAGGTTTATTTGTTCCTATAGACTAATCAAGACTACCCTGACTGGTATACTTACTCAGAATAAGGCTATCTCAGGAGCTGAAGGATCAAACCTATCTAGCTCAACATGGAAACTACTTTGCAATTCCCTCTCTTATTAACCTATTAAGTTGTATCATTTATGCTTCAATTTCTCTGTACGAACGAATGGGAGATATGTAATTTTATACAGCACTTGGGAAAATATTCAATATTCTATAAATGACTATTCCTTTCATTTGTGTTGTTTTCATCAGACAATAATGAATTTTAATTTAGAAAATAGAAAGGAATTTTGTGTTTTGTTAAGAAACAATAGTCTTGTTTTTCTGTCATTGGCTGGTAATGATAATGGAGATTCTACACTTTCAATGTTAAGCTTATATGATAAAGATTTATATTTGTGTGATGAAAATTGCTGTTTCCTATCAATATTTTACATTTAAGACATCTGCCAAGATATTAAGGAATTTTAGCAGAACTGCATGCTTATGGCCATCAAAAAGTATAACTGACAAGAAAAAGTAAACTCACAGTCTGAAACGCTTTCCTAAGACAACTGGAATGCAAAAAAAATTAAAACCGAAATACAGTCCATTTTAAATAGAGTAATGGCTTAATATTTTCCATTTAATCATCCAGGGTGATAATAACAGCTCAAGGAGAGCCAGAGATTACCCAATTCCTCTCCTTTATTTGATAGAAGACAAAACTGAGGACTATTAATTTATGCCAGTAACCAATAGGGACAGAGATCATACCTGAGGGCAAATCTAAGCAAAGTCAGAAAGTAGCTATGTTGTTAAGGCTAAGCTAGATTTATATGACCAAAATTCACATCTTTCTAATTGTGGTAAAATACATGCAATATAAAAATTCACCATTTCAACCATTTTCATGTGCATAATTTGGTGGCATTACATATATTTGCATTAAGTGTAGCCAGCATTACCACCATCCATCTCCAGAACTTTTCCCTCATCCCAAACTGAAACTCTGTGCCCACTAAATTATTCCCTCCCATGGCCCTCAGTAACCAGATTCTATTTTCTGTCTCTATAAATGTGACACTTTTACATACCTCTTCTAAATGGACTCAATCACTATTTGTCCTCTTGTGACTGGCCTATTTCTCTAAGCACAATGTCTTCAAGGTTCATCCATGTTGGAGCATGTGTCAGTATTTCCTTCCTTTTCAAGGCCAAGTAATCATCTGTCGCAGGCATATACCACATTTATTCAGCCATTCACCTGTCCACGGAAATTAGCTTGTTTCCACGTTTTGGCTATCACGAGTAATGCTGCTGTGACCAGTGGTGTATAAATATCTGTTGAGTTTTTCCTTTAATTTTTTTTTTTTGGGGGGGGGGATGTATATCTAAAAGTGCAGTTGCTGGATCATACGGTAATTTTATTTTTTGTTTGTTGAGGAATTGCCATACCGTTTTCGGCAGATGCTGCGTCATCTTACATTCCCACCAACAATGTGCAGGTGTTCAATTTCCCCATATCCTTGCCAACATTTGGTATTCTCTGGGATTCTGGGAGGTGGTTTTCTTTTGTTTCATAGTAGCCATCCTAATGGGTACGAAATGTTATCTTATTGTGGTTTTGAAAAAAATCACATCTTCTTACCACTGAGAAATCCTTCCACTGGCTTTGTATGTGTGTGTCACTTGTTTTTTGAATTTGAAAACGTCTGACTTGCTGCTTACAAGAGGAATCATACCAATGGACAACGTCAAACTAACCCACAAGTTAGCATTTTAATCCTTTTAAAGCAACAGAAGTAAATAATTCATTTATATAGGGGCAAATTTTTTCTCAAATTTTCTCTTTTAGAACAAACTGAAGTGTTTCGTTTATCTTAAAGCCTTAGATTTAGATTATAAATTTGTCTCAAGTCATTCACATTGAAAACTTTTTTTGCACATTATAATTTTTTAGCTAGTATAATTTAGTGTATCACAGAATTTTTAGATACATCCCAAAATCTTTCAATTGTTTTTTTTCTTGAAAGATTTAGATACTTAGATGTTAGTCTAACAACTATTTCAAATTGGCTCTATTTTAATCAGCGATTTCAAATAATTAAATATTTAACTTCAATTTTACTTCAAGAGGTTTTGAGTTTCCATTAACTATACTACCAGCAGCTAAAACCTGTAGGCACAACATGAAAAAAAAATAAGTCACCAAAAATCTTTGGTATTGTGGTGACTCTTCACTAAATGGCACAACCAACGAAACCTATAATAATCCTTATCCCCTTTGTAATCAACTGAGTCAATATGAAATGACCGACGAGATACTTGATTCAGTGACCCACAGCATTCTGCCCTTCTAGACACAATAGCAATAGTGTATAAACTCTGCAGATATAGCAGCCAGATTGTAATAAATAGGAAGTATATTTGTGAAGGAATGTAGGTGCTTATTGTCTACTTGGGGTTGGTGCTTTCTAAGAATATGATCACAATTCAGCGTGGCTTAATGTCATCATTTTGTTCTTCTGAAGAAGAGTCACGCCATCTGATGCCTCATCTTACACACACACTGATTATACACATCTCATTGCTTGTTCATCTCTAGGACAGCAAACTTCATGGTTCTTTCTCAGGACAGATGATTTTTTTTTAAAGAAGGAAATATTTAAAACATAGTAAAACTCTAAGCTCAGTCATTTCCCCTGGTAATGTAATTTGAGAGCTCTTTGACTTGGACCGGATCAGGTTTTCCCTTAGGAACTTAAAGGTCTAAGGATTTCTACTAAGAACTAAATGAAATAAAGTTTATATGAAGATGTTTTTCTAAATCTGAATTTTTACAGAAGTATAAAGGAATATTACTCATGGACTAACATTATCATTCATTCTTGTCTCATCTTTCACTTTACCAAAACAGAATAAAATCTTCAAATAAATTAGGTCAGAAATAAGTTTTAACAACACTTCTCCCTGATAAAATCTCAGTACATTAGTGCTATCATATCACTTGCTCAAGGAACTTAGAACTGTTATCCTGGTTTCTGATTTGAATTTTTGTAGTAGTAGAAAAGTGTTTTGAAATATCCTGATATAGTTTCTAGTCTTAGTAACTTACTTTTATTTCTCCTCAAATTTCCATTTGCCATTAAAAGTGGGACCTTGAGACAAAGACTTACTCCTCAAAAGAGGGCAGAGTAACAACTCTATAGTACAAAGAAAAATTGTTTAACTGTGGCATTCAAAGTGAGATTTTTAAAGCTCCATAAGAAGATAATAGTTTTGAAAATCAGGCTTTGAAGAGGAAGAGTAATTTTTTCAGACTCTCAAAATCATATTCTTTCATAGGTTGAATCACATGAAACTTCTAATATTCAATCATTTTTTACCAATAGGAATGGAAACCTGTTATTATTCATCCTATAACATATTTTAAGAACACAAGCTTGGAGAGCTGGCTCAAGATTGTACCATAGAAAAGGAAAGGAGATTAGGTGATGTGACATAAAGAAAATTCTTACTTTACTGTCCCTGGGAGGAAGAGCCAAAGAGAGAAGAGAAAGAAAAAGTCTGTGAAGACAGACACAAGGTCAAACCTCTAGGAGAAAGCAATAGGCAGTAGTATAAACACCCCGTTAGACTGGGGCAAGTTCACTGCTTTACCACGTAGCCTGAAACAGTGTGCCCTCCAAGATACCCCATGCTGAATGGCTGGAAGTGGGAGTACTTCTGATCCTCTATGTCTTAGATATTAGTCAAGGAAACACAGGCGTTCTCTTGTGCCCCATCTCGGGTGAGGAGTCAGGGGCAAAAGAGCTGAGAGGGCTAGGGCTGGGGCAAGAAGACAGCTTTGACATTTAGAGAAGAAATCAGGGAATAGATCCAGTGCAATGCCCAGTTCCACCGCAACATCTGAAAAGCAGGTGAAACCAGCTCTATCTCAGCAGACAGCAATCAGCAAAGGACACAAGAGAGCAGTGAGACGACAGTGACCACAGCAGGACTATACACGTATCAGGCACCTTTCTGTCAAACCACAGCAATGGGGTAGTCACTATGGCAAAGTATGAAAGAAGGAGGTGAGAAGACCCCAGAACTGACCTCAATCCTATAGGGACAGAGAGATGACTGTTTTCAACTGCAAGGAAATAGCAGCTCTGAGTGGGCAAGATTAGGTTCACTATTTTTCCCTGGCTTCCAAGTGAGAATAGGAGATCAATAAAAACAAGACATCAATTAAATTTTCAGGCATACCACACTAGACATGGATAAATAGGTTCTTCAAGATTCGTTGCATTTAGGAAACATTCTTTCTATTTTTATCCTATTTGCAACTTTTTAATTTGCTGCCTTCTTTGTAGTCTTCTGTGCCCTTTGTATTCAATGGTCCCAATCTCAACAGCTATACATGCTGGAAAGTTAAACAATTTGTCCATCATCATATGGCTGGTTAATGAAAGAACTAGAAACCGCAGTGGCGTTTTCTGACACTAGAAAGCCCAAGAGTGCTTTCTAATAAACAGAGAGTTTGGTTGTTTTGTTTTGTTTGTTTGTTTTTTAAGTTTTAGTTATAAAGCGCAAAGATGACGATACACTGAAGTTTACTGAGTCAATGATAAATGGCTTCTTTTGTTTTTTTATTTTTCTGGTGAAGATAGACAAATAGAAAAGTTCAGGACTTGATTAAATGACTTATATATATTGTTTCACTTCTCAAAGACCAGAATCTCAATTCATCTTTAAGATGTCTTTTTATTAGCTCTCCTATGAATAAGCATCAATATAAGGATCAAATTTCAGTATTTTCAAAATGTGCTCATTTTAATTTGGCACAGTTTCCTTACTTCCGCTATGTCTGCCAAGACAAGCACCTGTGTGAAAGAGACGTGGCAAATAGATCAAACAGAGGGAGTGACTGACTGTAAGAAGATGGAGACAATCAGAATGTGTTACAAAGAGAAGTTGACCTTCCTGAGTCTCCAGAGCCTCAAGGTGATTTCAGGTCTGCAACTTCTCCCTGAAGCTAGAGGCTAGACCCTTCCTGTCTTGTTTGTACATCTGCAAAATGATATATGCCTACATGGCTTTCAAGGTGATGTATTGTAAAGTTCTCTATTTATTTACTTATTTATTTATTCTTTCTTTCTTTCTTATTTATTATTCCAGTTTAAGGATCACTATGTAGTGGGCCCCTAGAAGCCTTTGACATCCTCACGTAATAGAAAATTCAAAAGCTCAACGGACAAGAATGAGTGGCAGCCCTTGATATTGGCTTCCTAAGTAATTACAAAGAATTCACGATCAAATGAACCAATGCTGTACCTTTCTCAGATGTATTGGTTAATGTATCCATCTTCATTGGCAAGTGAGTGGTGCAGAATGACATAACTTAAAAGCAAACTTCCAGCTGTGCTTCTAAATGGTTGGGTGGGTACTAGGGAAATCCAGACAATAAGCTCCCAGCATTGAACTAGTAATTATTCAGAACTGAATAAATATACAGGAGTTTAAATAGTTGTATGTAGCACAATTGCCCCAACCATTCCCCTTGTTTTCCTGTTGCAGCAAACGTAGGGATTTCTGTTCCCATGCAGGAGCCAAAAGAAAGGTAGTATCCAGTAGTAAACAGTGGACCACTGACTCTCCAGATCACAGTATTTCACATGACCCCATAGACAGGCTAACAGCAGTGTTCTGCCAAAGTATAACCCATGGGGAATAGGCCTTTGAGGTTGTTTAAAAGTGGCAGGCTGTGAGAGAGAAGCCTATTTCCTTTCTTGGAGCCTAATTTAGCTTGAAAATGAAGATAGAATATGAGTTTCCTGTAGCTTCATGCATTGTGTAGTTTTATTGGACATAAACAAACTTGCTCTGAATGACTTACAGTAGCCCACTGAGATATTTACTTTTATGTAAAATGTGACCTTCAAGCTATATATAGCACATCATCCAACAAGAACACAAAAGAGCTCCCCACAATGCCCCTTTACAACCAGTCGCACCATCAAATCCTAGAACGGAGACTGCTTTCTCAAATTTCACAAGGCGTATAGTAAGTCCTAAAATACTGCGAAGACATCAACCCACATTTGTGGAATACAACTGTGGGCCCCATAAGTGTTCGAGCCCTGGAGGTAAGAAGCCAGGTGACACACTGTCTCTATCCGCAAGGAGTTTACATGCCAGAGGAGGAACACAGATGTAGATACTCAAATACTAATAATCATCCACCATGTTCTGATGCCTGAAGAAAAACTGGGCGATAAACCTGCTGCCGTTATTTAAACTTGGAAAGTCCTCATGATTCCAGAGATACTGCCATTTATTTGTCATCAAAATGGACATATCCTATACCCTCTCCCATAAAGTGATCCCGGGAGGCTAAATGAGCACACATATATGGTATTCCTCTCAGCACAAGTCGGTATGCTCCATAATTTATACATACTCATTGACAGATATTCATACAGAGACTTTTTTCTTCTAGGCCCACAGAGCGGATGGCCACATAGAGTAAAAGTGAGACAGAGGGAAAGAATTGATACCACAATTCCCTACTTTTGCCTCATTTTAAGCCCTTTACCCATTTATTCTAAGTCCTATACCCACTCATCCCCCAACTCCCACCACCTTGTGCCAAAAAAAGTTTTTGTCAGGAAACAAGGAGACATCAAGCAAGGAAATGCTACTAACGTATGGTGGTGTCTTCTGACTGCTCTTCCAGTAACGCAGAAGATGAGCATCTTCACTGATAGTGTGTAAAAACGGGTTGTATAGCTGTTTCCTATTATCGCCAATGAGAACAAGTTCCTGGGGTTAGGGGGAAAAAAAAAGTTGTACTTTACACTTTTTTCTTTTAAATATGATATTTAAAGGTTATACCAGAGAGACTGTGGAATTTAAAGTATTCGGGATAGCCAAGGACTTCTGCATTTGCAGAAAGCACAGGAGAAAACTGGCTCCTTGATAATGGGTGCAGCCTCTTATCTTGATTGGATTCCTTTGGGTGGTAAGAAGGTGTTTCAAGGGAGCTATAATAGTAGGGACACCTGGGATTGTTCAGGAAGAGGGACTCTTCACTCTCTGTTCAGATTTTTATAAGCAACTGACATTTCTGCTACAGTTTCTTCTCTTCTGGTCAGCTCTCAGTGAGTTCCACATTGCTTCCAATAAGACTTTTTAAGGTTTGCTATGTGGTGCTGTTATCACTGGGTTTCTGTCTATCCATTAAAGACCCACAGTCAGCTCCTGACTGCTTTTCCTGTCACCTTGTTACTTAGGACAAGGTTGTCTTTGAAATTTAAGAGTAAATTAAAACCGACTACAGCTATGTTCTGCATGTAGCCCTGATCAACACTGTGTCCTATCACCAAAAGTTACACAGTCCAAAAGCTCTTTTACACTCTATTAATATGTACCCATGGTGTTCAGCAGCGGCAGAAATGTTGTGTTTTATGTGTGAACTTTCCAGAGGTAGCATGATGAGATCAGTGGTTTTGGAGTCAAAGAGATCTAAATTTGAATTCCAGCTGAGTAATTTTCTGCTGTGATATGCGGCAATTCTCTAAAAGCAGTATGAGGACGCCTATTTCACAGACCAAGAAAATGAAGCCCAGAGAAGTACTTTACTCCAGGATACATAATGAGTAAATGGCCCAGGGAGAATGCAAATGCAGACATCACTTTACCATACTTCCTTTAAAACTGGGTCTGTACCTCACTGGGGCTTGAACGCCCCACTCATTTGGATGAATATTTGTTATAAGCCTACATTTACCTCTTGACTGTTGGCCACCTTGTTAACTACGTAGTTGTACATCTTGAGGCTTCCCTGACCACAAAAGAAAAAGAAAACATCCTGAGCACACTGGAAAAAAGATTTTCAGGTTCAGTTCTACCTAGACTGCTGCTTTCTCCAAGTAATGTGAGTGAGATCAGATTTTGAAACCCAGCTGTAGTTACTGCAGTTAATCTGATGTGAAGATTGTCTATTTTGGAGAGTTGTAAAACATAGGACTTTAAATCCCCTGGAGACACAGAGGAAGGAGCTGTAGAATTTTCTCCTAGACATCTCTGAAGATCTTAGGAGTCATTAACAAGAATAGGCCTTTTAGATTGAGATCTACTGTCAACTTCCTAAGATAAAACCAGATGAATTGCCTGAAGACTAGACAATTCTTCCAACCAATAGCTCACGCATAATAGGACATTTGCTGGAGGGCAAAATGGAGTTCATATGCTTAGTAAGACCCATTCTTCTTGAATCCTTCACTTATCTCAGCTTGAGGAAGGTGGAAAAAGCAATCAAGAATAGGGCTGAGGGAATACGTACCTACCACCAACAATTTGAGGGTTTTTTTTAATTGAAGTACAGTTGACTAAAATGTTATATTAGTTTCAGGTGTACAACATAGTGATTGGACAACAATTTGAATCTGTTTTGACCTGTACTTTATGATGTGTTTGTATGAATGTGGACAGAGAATGGAGAAGGTGGTAAGAGAATACAAGTGGAGGGAGTAGAATTATAATTTAATGTACGTTCCCAAACCAAAATAACTGCCCCTTGGAAATTACAGCAGGAAGAACAAATAGGAGGGAAGACTGATCTAGTGATAATGAATGTCATGGAGGAAACAAGTTTCACATTTTTTGGATCTAGAGAGCTGATTGGTTTAGGATGTTTATAATTGGAGAAACTCACATCCTTGCTTAATAAATCTTGCCTTGAGAGCCACAGATGGAAATACCTTCTATACTGTCTGTCCTAATAGTAGCTCTACAATCACTTACCTGAATCTTGGGGGTCAAATATGCTTCAGAATGCAGAATTTTTCAAATTTGAAAGATAACCCCTATAGGGACAATATTCCATAATCAAATATATTCATACAGTATTTACACCGAATGGGTCATATAAATGCTAGAAATAGCTTCCCATCAGCTCAAATCAGATTTTGTTGCCAAATGAATTCAGATCAGGTCAGGTCAGATTTTGCCACCAGATGAGCTATGAAAAACTTTCTTTTTCCAAAGCTTTTAGGATTTCAAAAATAGAGCTATGGGATTGTGAACCTATACAAATAGAGACTTCTGAGCATTCTACTAGATAGAAACATCAGCTAATGTATAGGAAGATGGAAAACTTTGATTCAGGGAATATGCTTAGAAAATATAAGTAGACAATAATAATAATAATACAGTTAACATTTCTTTAGCAATTATTATGTGGCAGGCACTATCCTAAGAGCTTAACATGAATTAACCTACCTAAGTCTCTTACAGTTCTATGAGGTACTGTATTGATGTATTGATAGGCCTATTTACAGATGAACAAACTGAAGCACAGCTTTAGTAATTCTTCCATGCTCACACAGCGAGTTGATCGGTAGGGCCCTAGTTTGAACACAGATTTCTCCTTTCTGTGAATCCTAATACTCTAGTGTGAGGTTCCGCAGAAAGGAAACAGTTCTTATGTATCATTCTACTCCCATTCCTCTTGACTATAGGAAACTAAGGTATATATAGTACATGTACAGTTATTTTAATACTTCTCAAGATGCTTGCTTTCATCATAGAATGTTTTTGGTACTGGAGAACGTGGGCAATTCTCTGTCTTGCAACTGAGACGATTAACAGAATGTTGACACAAACAAGCTTATTATGACTAATAGAAGAAGAACTGGGCATTTATATTTTCCCTTTCGGGGTATATTGGTTTCCAATCACTGTTTTATCCCTAAGGTCTAACTAAGAGGTTCGGGTATAATAGGCACTTTGCGGGATGAATGAATGCATCCATATTTCCAAAACAAATAAGTCCCATTCAGAAATGCTCATTTATATTATTCCATTTGTTTACACTTTTCTCTTAATTGATGTTAATCCATTAGAATTTTGTATGAAATCAAACTTTTACGTTAATCTGGTTTTGTATAAAAGTATAGCCCTGATGGAAGGGTGGTTAACAACTTTGCATTTGGTTGACTATGATTTTACTGGTCTCTACCAACTCCCAGCCATGCTTATCTGTATGTACATATATAATGTACATATGCACATGGAATGTGTGACACATCCAGATAGGATCAGGACTTATTCAACCAGCACTTGGAAAATGATGCTGCTTATCCAGTTTTACCACTCCAGATGCTTGATTGCTATAGTCACATGCTTCCACCTGGTTCCCATGACTATCTCTAACACTATCTAAAGGGTTCTTTGACTCAGAATGTTGTAACGATGAAAGATTGGGAAGGCCTAAAGCCATACTATGGAACACACTATACACAGTTTTCTAAAGTTACCTTGAGCAAAGTATGTAGTTCTTATATTAATTTCCAATCCTATTCATTAAGAAATTTGTGGATAAGGAAATAACTCCTTTCTGGTTCTGTCCATATTTTGCATCATTACCTTTGATCTGCAAGATCCACTGTTCTTTCCTAACCCTTGCACTGTCAGTTTCAGACTGTATATGGTAGAGACATTCTCTTGTATCAGAGCTTCTGTACACAAAGCATAGAATTCTTAGTCTCTCTATCCACAGTTGTACGGAGTTCTCCCTCAAGACATAAAGTCTTTGTCACTGGGGTTTTATAGCAGATTCTATATTGCTACTACCTGAGACAGTGCTGAGACTTTAAAGAATCACTATTTTCCAAAGCATCCTCTGCAAAATTTGCGCAATGACTACTCAGTCCTGTAGCTTTTCCCCCTACTATGGTGCCTTGCTAGATCTCATTCTCCTTCTCTCCTTTCTGTCTCTTTCTCTATCTCTGTCTCTCTCTGTCCCTCTGTACTTCTATCTATCTTGTACTACAGGGGTAGGATCAGCTATTTCGACAGAGAGTACAACTTTCAAGGGGGTTAAGTCCAGATAAAGGATTCCCCGTTGGGTAATAGCCACTTACCCTCTGTTACTTCCTGTGTCACACTATCTGCTTCCTCTCTGGATATTTTTGGACCATGCAGACAATTGCTTACACACGCACAGATATACACACCTGCACCCTTATGTCACCCTTGCAGAGAGATGTTAATCTGAGGATTTAAGTTGTCCTATAGGTTTTTCAAACATTTATTATAGTAGTTATTACTATAGAACCAATTTTAAAAGTGTTTTTTCCAATTGTAATTGAAATTCTTACTTGGCAGCCCTCTTATTTTCCACACTTGAGAGATTCATGCTCTTATGCAAATATGTAACTTTGTGGTTTATCATCAATCGGGCTTATAATTTCCAGAAAGCGGAAAAAGCTAAAGAAGTATTATTTCTGCCCAATTTTGGTCTTTTTAGCTGTTTTCCTATAAGAAAAGACTGACAAGTAGTTTGGGGGCTCATAGTGACATTAAAGGAATACTAAATAAGCTATTCACTCCTACCATTCCATCTATTAAAGAAGACAAGGTCATAATCACCATCATTGCTTCCAATTTAACTCAACAAGAATCTGGCACTTAACGCGTACCCACTACTAGGCAATAAGTATGTAGCATGGGCTGTTATACCAAGCATAAGGAGCTTAAATGCCAACAGGTAAACCAACAATGCAACACATTGTGTTAATGTAAAATAGTTTAGAATGTATGCCTGGAAGTTCAATGTCTTTAATACAATCGTAGGACTCTGTAGTCAAAAAAAAAAAAAAAAGATTAACATATTTGTTTTATAAATGAAGAGACCCATACACAGAGGGGCTGATTTGTCCACAGGTTTAAGTAATTATTGCAGTGGCAATCCATGTAAGTGTAGGCTCTGAACCTTCCCCTTGCATCTTTTGCGAGCTACCCTCTCTCCCTATACTGAATTACGTAATTCACTGACTGGCTCTTAGACACTATTAATTTGTCCAAGGGTATATTTTAGAATGTATAAATACACACACACACACACACACACACACACACACACACACATATATTTTACTTTGTGGCGTGTTTAGTTGTCATTTTAGAAATGTTGACATTTCTGGCATTAAACATCGTCATACACTAAAAAGTACATACTACTAAAAACATTTCTTCTTATTTATTTAGATTTAAAAAGTCTCTTCAAATGATAAACAAATATCAAAGGCAAATTTAAACGTAAACTAATTGAATTCTGTGTGTGTTCTTTAGCCAAGAAATAATTAATCCAATTTCCTCAATATCAAAATGTCACAATGAATAACTTCATCTTTTTCAAAACCAACAATTGCATCCAAAACGACCAGCTTCTTATTCTGCTAGGATTTTGATGCTGATGTGACTTTTACTAGATGTTTCTTATAAATTCAATGTTTATGATTTGCTTGGTTTTAAGCTATCTTCCAGACAACAATTATTCAATTTATTGAGACTCTTGCGAGGGAAATGGCTACTCATAATAATTGAAAGAGGTCTTTATTCATCATTCATTCATTTATTTTGTCTTCCTGATTTTTTTTCTACTTCTGTCAGAAAATTACTATTATAAATAGCATTGCTTTAAATATATTACAGTCTAAAGACATTGAACTTCCAGACATACATTCTAAACTATTTTGCATTAACACAGTGTGTTGCATTGTTGGTTTACCTGTTGGCATTTAAGCTCCTTATGCTTGGTATAACAGCCCATGCTACATACTTATTGCCTAGTAGTGGGTACGCGTTAAGTGCCAGATTCTTGTTGAGTTAAATTGGAAATATATTACAGTCTTTAAATATATTAAGTCTTATAAGCTTAAACATCAATTGCATAGTCCATGCACTGGTTCAGAGATGAGCTTATTATAATCTAATATAAGCCAATGGAATGTGAGGGATATTTGTTGAAGATTAAGGAGTAGAAAAGCCTCCTGTTTTTCTATAGTAAATAAGGTAGAGACCCTAGACAGAAAAAAGGAGTCATCCCAGGAAGACAGTGGCAGTCATCTGGCTACCAGAATAGTGCTAGGCTTAGGAAGAAGCTCACCTTGTAAAGAGCAGAAAGACCAAATGATCTTCAGTTACATCATTGGGACTAGTAGTTCAATTCTTGCCTGAAACTAGCCCTTATCTCTGGAGTTAACACATTCTCTTTATTACTTAAGCCAGTTAGAGGTGGGCTTTCAGCTTTTCTGCAGCACAAATATTACTGAATGATACACTATTATTGGCTTTTTTTTTTTTTTTTGGTAAGTTCTACACCCAATGTGGGGCTTCAACTCATGACCCTGAGATCAGGAGTCTCATGCTCTACCAACTGAGCCAGCCAGGCAACCCTATTCGCATTTTTAATAAAATATTTTGTTCACTGTAGCAGATGCTATGTGTCACCTACATAAAAGATACTATTCTTCATCTTTCTTAACACAACTCCAACTTTATTCATCATTTGGGTAGACAATGTGTTTCAGGGACCCTCCCCACCCACCCCAGAACATTAATATTTATTAGTCTTAAACAATCATAGTGATTCTGTTTCCTTGTCAAGGGCTTCTTTAGGAATATGATATAACTATGGACAAAAATATATAAGGTAAATTCTGCTGAGAGCATCATGGAGGGCTTAACTCTTAAAAAGGGAAGACAAGGGGCACCTGGGTGGCTCAGTCGGTTAAGCGTCGTCCTTTGGCTCAGGTCATGATCTCGGGGTCCTGGGATTGAGCCCCATGTCGGGTTCCCTGCTCAGCGGGGAGTCTACTTCTCCCTCTCCCTCTGCTGCTCTCCCTGCTTGTGTACGCACTCTCTTTCTCTCTCTCTCTCAAAAATAAATTAAAAATCTTTTAAAAAAACGGTGGGCACAGAAATCAGTTGCTCTTCTATACACTAACAATGTAACTGTAGAAAGAAAAATTAAGGAATCAATTCCATTTACAATAGCACCCAAAACCATAAGATACCTAGGAATAAACCTAACGAAAGAGGTAAAGGATCTATACTCTAGAAACTACAGAACACTTATGAAAGAAATTGAGGAAGACACAAAAAGATGGAAAAACATTCCATGCTCATGGATGAGAAGAATAAACATTGTTAAAATGTCTACGCTGCCAAGAGCAATCTACACTTTCAATACCATCCCTATTAAAATACCATTGGCATTTTTCAAGAGCTGGAACAAACAATCCTAAAATTTGTATGGAACCAGAATAGACCCTAAATCGCCAAGGGAATATTGAAAAAGAAAAACAAAGCTGGGGGCATCACGTTGCCTGACTTCATGCCATATTACAAAGCTGTGATCACCAAGACAGCATGGTATCGGCACAAAAACAGACACATAAATCCATGCAACAGAATAGAGACTCCAGATATGGACCCTCAACTCTATGGTCAACTAATCTCTGACAAATAAGGAAAAAATATCCAATGGACAAAAAGACAGTCTCTTCAATAAATGGTGCTGGGAAAATTGGACAGCTATATACAAAAGAATGAAACTGGACCATTCTCTTACACCATACACAAAGATAAACTCAAAATGGATGAAAGACCTCAATGTGAGACAGGAATCCATCAAAATCCTAGAGGAAAAGATAGGTAGTAACCTCTTTGACATTGGCCACAGCAATTTCTTTCAAGATGTGACTCCAAAGGCAAGGGAAACAAAAGCAAAAATGAACTTTTGGGACTTCATCAAGATAAAAAGCTTCTGCACAGCAAAGGAAACAGTCAACAAAACTAAGAGGCAACCCACAGAATCGGAGAAGATATTTGCAAATTATAGTACAGATGGAAGGCTGGTATCCAAGATCTCTAAAGAACTTCTCAAACTCAACACCCAAAAAAACAATCAAATCAAAAAATGGGCAGAAGACATGAACAGATACTTCTCCAAAGAAGACATACAAATGGCTAACAGACACATGAAAAAATGTTCAACATCACTAGCCATCAGGGAAATTCAAATCAAAACCACAATGAGAAAGCACCTTACACCAGTTAGAATGGCAAAAACTAACAAGGCAGGAAACAAGAAATGTTGGCGAGGTTGTGGAGAAAGGGGAACCCTCTTACACTGTTGGTGGGACTGCAAGCTGGTACAGCCACTCTGGAAAACAGTATGGAGGTTCCTCAAAAAGTTAAAAATAGAGCTACCCTATGACCCAGCAATTGCACTACTAGGTATTTACCCCAAAGATACAGATGTAGTAAGAAGAAGGGGCACATGCACCCCAATGTTCATAGCAGCAATATCCACAATAGCCAAACTGTGGAAGGAGCCGAGATGCCCTTTGGCAGATGAATGGATAAAGAAGATGTGGTCCACATATACGATGGAATACTACTCAGCCATCAGAAAGGATGAATACCCACCATTCGCATCAACATGGATGGAACTGGAGGGGATTATGCTAAATGAAATAAGCCAAGCAGAGAAAGACAATTATATGGTTTCACTCATGTGTGGAACATAAGGAATAGCACGGAAGACCATAGGGGAAGGGAGGGAAAACTGAAGGGGGAGGAATCAGAAAGGGAGACAAACCATGAGAGACTATGGACTCCGGAAAACAAACTTAGGGTTTCAGAGGGGAGGGGGGTGGGGAGATGGGGTAGCCAGCTGATGGGTATTAAGGAGGGCATGTGTTGTGTTGAGCACTGGGTGTTATATGCAACTTCGGAATCATTGAACACTACATTGAAAACTCATGATGCACTATATGGTGGCTAACTGAACATAATAAAAATTTTTTTTTTTTTTTAAAGATTTTATTTATTTATTTGAGAGAGAGAATGAGAGAGAGAGAGCATGAGAGGGGGGAGGGTCAGAGGGAGAAGCAGACTCCCTGCCGAGCAGGGAGCCCAATGTGGGACTCGATCCCAGGACTCCAGGATCATGACCTGAGCCGAAGGCAGTCGCTTAACCAACTGAGCCACCCAGGCGCCCAAAAAATTTTTTTTTAATTAAAAAAAATAAAAAAAAAAAGGCTGGGTGGAGACAAGACTTTCTTTTCTCTTCCAACTTTTAAACAACATTCTGTGAAGAGTACAGCCACCTTTTGCAAATAGGAGAGAAAAACAAGAGAAGCCAACCTGGCTTCCTTGAGTCACAAAATGAGCTGTCCCTGGAATTCCCCAGACTTCACCTTAGATGCAATAATAAACTCCCCATTGTCTAGGTTGGCAATAGCCACGTGTTCTCTTATTTGGAGTTGAAATCACCCTGACTAATGTACAGATCTTCCTTGACTTATAATGAGATTATGATAGTTCTGATAAACCTATCATAAATTAAAAACGTTGTTAATCAGGAATGTGTTTAATATACCTAACCTACAGAACACCCATGGTAGTTTAGCCTAGACAAATGTAAATGTGCTCAGAATACACTAGACTGCAACTGGGAAACATCATCTAACACAAGGACTACTTTATAATAAAGTGTGGAATATCTCATGTAATATATTGAATACTGCACTGAAAGTAAAAAATAGAATGGCTGTATGGGTAAAGAGTGGTTGTAAGTGTATCAGTTATTTATCTTCAAGGTCATGTGGCTGACTGGGAGCTGTGACTCACTGCCACTTACCCAACATCAAGAGAGAGTATCATACCCCATATCACTAGCCCTGAAAAAGATCAAAATTCAGAACCTGAAGTATGGTTTCTACTGAACGTATATCACTTTCACACCATCATAAAGTTGAAAAATCATCAAGTTGAGCCATCATAACTTGAGTACCACCTGTATTCATAGACAATAGTAATTCTTTGAGGCTAGCTCCAAGTAAAAATAATCTTACTTAATTGATTAAACCCAATCTGAGTCTTAAAAAGTAACAGATACTTTCACAATTTTAGGTATACTTTATCATTTGAAGGTTCAGTTTAAGTAGTTTGAAGAAAAGACATAACCAATTAATTCACAATGCAGATGAAATTTAACTAATTTAAATAATAATTAAATGATGTACCTTAAGCCAGAAACAAAACGAGAACTTACCCTGCTGAAAATTAATGTGTCCCTAAGCTTTTGTTTATCCAGGTGGTTCAAACCAGAAGACGATGGGAGGGTCATCTTGGAAAGTAGCTAGAACAAATGCCCACAAGTCTTAACGGTAATCCAGCTGCCAATTCCTACGATTCCTATTATCTTAGCATTCTTTTAGATCAGAAATTAGTAATAGATGGAAACAGAAAAGAATGAGACACATAGCCTGTTGTTCTCTTGTTTTAAAGCCAGGAATATTCCATAAACAGCTGAGAAATGCTAAGAATATAACCCCCAATGGATAAATTGTGACTCCAGATCAGAAAAGTGGCCTACATATTTCAGACCTGTGCCTATACAAGTATTGTGGTGGTATTATTGGTCATAATAATGGAAACAAGATGTAAGCATTTACTCTGCTTCGTATGCTTGCTGAGCAAGTTCTTAGTA